>NC_134038.1:166983152-168236402 GCF_965140245.1 Athene noctua
TCAGGTTTGTCAGGCAGGACCTGCCTTACATAAACCCATGCTGACTGGGCCTGAGCATCTGGTTGTCCCCCATGTGTTGTGTGATGTTACTCAGGATGAGCTGCTCCATCAGCTTCCCGGCCACCGAAGTCAAGCTGACAGGCCTGTAATTTCCCTGATCATCCTTTATGACCCTTCATATATATAAGCATCACATCGGCCAATCTCCAACCAGTCGGGACCTCCCCGGTCAGCCAGGACTGCTGGGAAATGATGGAAATAACCCTGGCGAGCACCCCACCCAGCTCCTTCAGCACCCCCAGGTGTATCCCATCCGGTCCCATAGACCTGTGTGTGTCTGTGTGATGCAGCAGGTCACTGACTGTCTCCTGGATTGCAGGGGGGTCGTTCTCCCAGTCTCTGTCTCTGGCTGAGGAGGCTGGATTCCCTCAGTACAACTAGTCTCGTTATTAAACACTGAGGCAAAGAAGGCATTAAGCACCTCTGCCTTTTCCTCATCAGTCATTACCATGTTTCCTCTTGTGTCAAGCAGGGGATGGAGGCTCTCCCTCGTCTTTCTTTTGCTACTGACATACTTATAGAAACATTTCTTGTTATCCTTGACTGCTGAAGCCAGATTGATTTCCAGCAAGGCTTTAGACCTGATTTTCACCCTGCATAACCTCACAGCATCTTTGTAATCATTGTTAGTCACTAGCCCCTTCTTCCAAAGGCTGTAAACTCTCCTTTTCTCCCTGAGTTGCAGCCAAAGCTCCCTGTTCAGCCAGGGTGGTCTTCTCTGCTGCTGGCTTCTCTTACAGCACCTGGGGACTGCCTGCTCCTGAGCCATTAACACTTCCTTCTTAAAGAGCATCCAGCCTTCCTGGGCCCCTGTACCCTTCCAGGACTGTTTCCCAAGGAATTCTATCAAGCAGGTGCCTAAACAAGTCAAAGTCAGTCCTTTGGAAGTCCAGGATGGCAGTTCTGCTGCCCCTGTCCTGGCCTCTCTAAGAATAGAGAACTCTGTTATTTCGTGATCGCTGTGCCCTAGTCGGCCTCCAACTGCCACATCCTCCACCAGTCCTTCTCTGCTCACAAAGAGGAGATCCAGCAGGGCACCTTCTCTGGTTGGTTCACTCACCAGCTGTATCAGGAAGTTATCATCTTGCACACATTCCAGGAATCTCCAGGACTGGTCCCACTCTGCTGTGTTGTATTTCCAGCAGATGTCTGGGAAGTTAAAGTCTCCCACAAGAACAAGGGCAAGCGATCATGAGATTTCCTAAGTGCCTATAGAATATTTCATCCACCTCTCTGTCCTGGTTGGGTGGCCTGTAGTAGACTCCTACTACAACATCTGCCCTGTTGGCCTTTCCCCTGATTCTAACACAAAGACACTCTACCCTGTCTTCATACAGAGCCACCCCACCACCTCTCCTTCCTTTCCTATCCCTTCTAAAGAGCTTGTACCCATCAATTGGAGCACTCCAGTCATGGGACAAATCCCAGCATGTTTCTGTGACAGCCACTACATCATAATTCTTCTGATGCATCATGGTTTCAAGCTCCTCCTGTTTGTTACCTATGCTGTGTGCATTGGTATAGATGCGTCCCAATGTTTTTGCATTTAGAGGTCCTAATTCCAGCCTGAGATTTCACAGGTGTTACCGCAGTGACCGATCCATCAATATCCCTTGCATCTTTGTTGTGCTGTATGTCTCCATCCCTTGCCTTCACCGAGATGGCAGGGTGAGGTTCGTTGCTGGCACACCAGCCCACAAACTGTGGTAATCTTCCCTGGGGCTTATATCTGGGAGTTTCAGTCTTGTCCCCTTCCCCCTCAGAATCTAGTTTAAAGGTCTCTCAATGAGCCAGGCTTACTCCTGCCCCAAGATCCTTTCCCTCTCTGGAAGAAGTGCATCCCATCTGATGCCAAAAGGTCTGCTGTCATGTACGTTAACCCATAATTGAAAAATCCAAAGCCCTGCTGGCAGCACCAGTATCGGTGTCACAAGTTCATGTGTTGATAATGATGAATCTTCCTCATCCATCCCTGCAACTGAAGGGGGCCCTGACCCCTTAACCAGTTTCACCAAGTCCCTGAAATCTCTCTTCATTGATTTGAGACTTCTCCTGATAATATCATCGTTACTCACCTGAAAAACCAAGAGAGAGTAGTAGTCCTTGGGTCTCAAGAGTGGGGAGTTTTACCATGAGATCCTTTACCCACACCCCAGGAAGGCAGCAGACTTCCCTATGAAGCAGTTCCAGTCTGCATACTGGACCTTCAACACCCCTCAGAATGGAGTCATCCAGTACAACGGCATGTTAGGAAGTTCATACAACTGCAATATTCTCTCCTGCTACTCCATGATCTGGTTTCAGTCACTCTGCTACTTGCCTTGGGGTAAAAACCAAAATATTCTGGTTCTGTCTCATTTCAGGACTTTTGACTTAAGTAAGCTGGGAAACAGAAGCATGGAGAATCATCTTCCAATGACTGAAGGCTGGATTCCAGTCTTGCCAATTTTCTCACCAAAACAAACTTCTTGGTCACTGATGGATCTTCTGGCTTGTTTCAACCAGTTTCACAGAAGAGAGGGTGTTCAAGTAAATATGTCTAACGTCCACAGACAACGTGATGTAACTTTGTAGCTGCCTTCCTTCATAAACCCGCCTACAGTTTTATTTCCCTCTTTTATGTTTATATTAAACCCACATCATCTAATACTCTTAGTCTGTGGAGTGGGAATTTCCTTTCTTATGGTCTTATTCCGTCCTTTGGGAGTAAGGACCGTGACTCTGTTTTAGAAGAGGAGTATATACATGACCAAAAGCTGAACTGGTTCATTGTTTGACTCCAGAAGTACCCTACAGATAATGACACAGATTTGTTCTTACACTCAGTCCAGAGGAGACCAAGTGCTGGAGTGTGGATATGAAGACAGTCATGTACGAAGTGGACATGAGTTTAGCACGGGTTTTCACTTTACACTTCTCAGTAATATCCTGTGTAAACATTTCCAGAGAGTCCATTTGTTGTAAGTTGTAGTCAACTGCTGCCTCATTTATGTTCCCTGGAAAAGGGTTTTTTGCATGCCTTGTATTATACAGACCATGTAAAACATAGTAAATCCTGAAAAGAGTTGAGCCATTTTTGCAAAATCATGATTAGGTCAGTCACCTTTTTTTTTTTTTTTTTTTTTTTTTTCAGCTAAGTACTCTAAAACTACTGTTCTCTTTCAAAACTTCTGCCCTCCAATGTTTTTACCTTGAGGGATCTGAGACAGCTTTAATTAAACCTTTCTACATGAGATTTGTTCCTTCTCTTCTCTTCTCTTCTCTTCTCTTCTCTTCTCTTCTCTTCTCTTCTCTTCTCTTCTCTTCTCTTCCCTTCTCTTCTCTTCTCTTCCCTTCTCCTCTGCTCTTTCTCTTTCTCTTTCTCTTTCTCTTTCTCTTTCTCTTTCTCTTTCTCTTTCTCTTTCTCTTTCTCTTTCTCTTTCTCTTTCTCTTTCTCTTTCTCTTTCTCTTTCTCTTTCTCTTTCTCTTCCCCTTTCCTTTCCCCTTGCCTTGCCTTGCCTTTTTTCACTATCAAATCTCGTTCAGAGTTGTATATTGTATATTCAAACTGAAATAAGATATATCCTGCATTTATATGTGTTTGAATAAAGCACTGCCTGGCATGTGTTTTATATTGACATCATATACATTGCTGCACTGCAGCCTTGCCTCAGCTTGTCTTCAGTTAAAAGTGGGCCACCTGATTTCTGCCCAGACCTCTCTTGTCCTGGGGGAAAGGAGAGAATGTGGGGGAGGAGACATGAAGAGCTGGTTATTCTCTCTCCAATCATTTCCTCTTCTTTCCTTTGCAGCATCCACTGTCATAATCCAGAAAGAGAAGATTTGGGCTCCTTGAGAAACCAGCCAATGAAATTGTTATGTGCAAAGGAGTTGCAGTTCACCACGCTGTGGGGAAGCCAACCATTTGTATGATAACCTTCAGGTGGAAACATAAACTACAATGGATAAACTTCAGCACGTCAACTGATCGCACACTGGGAGGCTGAGTGACAAAATAATGTGTAAGCAGAAGCAAGCTTTGGCTGTCAAGGAAACACAGTCTGTTTAAATGGTGCTGTTGTAAAAAGAATCACGGTTGTTGTTGGTGTGTGGCTTTCTTTTAATAAAAGGTAATCTAATAAAATCTGACAGCTTGTTTGCTTTCACACTTGAGTGTCCCATGTTGAGAAAAGTATCAAGTTGAAACTGTATTGAGCAGGGCATAAACAGCATTCTTCAGGAAAATGTGTAGCTGGTTTAAGAGAACTTAGAGGTCTCAAAAAGAAAATAAGAGGGATTTGCATATAGCAGATGGAATGTTGATTTTTCATAACAACATTAAAAGTCTTAGTTACAGAGGGTCTGAGCCATAAAATTCAGATCCAGACTATCCATATCTACAAATTCATATGTGCTTTTAGCTGTGTGTTTTACTTGGTCCCTTCCAGAGACATAGGATCCCACATAAAAATAAAGCATAATATTTTATTTTGAATCTCGTCTCCCCCTGGAGAAAGTACTGGTACAGCATTAGAAATGCATGAGCTGGGGTCATGAAAATTCAGCCCTTGTGTCCTGTGCCAATATGATGAGGATATCTTTGTAACTGCTATCACAGAAGACCTATGAAAAAAAGTAAAGTTGACAAGATCTAGTCTTCTTAGATCATTCCTAATATCTACTTGTCTGACTCGCTCTTAGGCATCAACTGTGATGGAAGCTCCTCAGCTGCCTGAACACTTCTCAAGCAATCCAGTGCAGTGCTTCTCCATGTTTACCAGCCTGTTCATACATTCTCAGATGGTCTTTGCCTTTTTTTGCCACAGGCAGATTTGGTTCTTACTTAGTTACGATCCACCATAAAACCCAGGAACTACTCTGCAGAAATGCTATGTAACCACTTTCTAGGCCTCTCATGTTTTGCACAGATGCTTGCCCTCACCTATCCAGACTGCTTTGCATTTGATCTTCCTGAATAAGTTCCTATTTATTTCATAATAAATTACCAGATTATGACAATTTTCTGTTGATCTGTCCTTACTTAGTATTATGTAAAATCTTAACCAATGTACTTTCACTTCCACTCCGAATCCCTAACAATGATGACGATTCATCACCACTCATTGTCATAACTTTCACTTGCAGAACCCACTTAATACATATTTCCATTTCTACCTATTTTGTCAGTGGGTTTTCCAGCATTTTTTACCTCTAACCCTGGTAGTTTAATCTATACTATGTTTGCCTAGTTTATTTCTGAGAATGTCATATGAGACAGTGTTAAAAGCTCTAATAAAATCAATGTATGTATTGGCAGCTACTGCTCCTCCTGCAGCTACAAACTCGTTACTGTCTATAGTAAGAAATAAGATGGTTTGACATGACAGCTTTTACTTCTTTTTGTCTTCTCTCTCTTTTGGTCTTTCTGACTTTATCTCTCTGGGAATCTGGTCTCTTTTTGTACATCCACAGAAACTTTTTCTGATTTCCCCTTGTTGTGCAGTGTTTGTGTTTGAAACAAATAAAGATCCCATGATTTAGCCAGTTTTCTCCCTTTTTTCTTCTTCAATAATATAATTTGCTTTATAGTCTTGACTCTTTCTTTTACTCTTTTTGTCCATATACCACCTTCAAGAAGATTTTATTAGCAAATTTTCTGAGTGTCTTCACATGTACTTTTATAAAAATCACTGTTCACCTTACACTACTCTTAAACAACTTTGAGATAAGAACTGAAATAATGGAGGGAAAACTGCAGATCCAGGAATGGTATTGTCATCTGATCTTTTGAAATCCTGGCCATTCATTAATAATTTATTGCACTAGGTAGTGGGAAAAGTCATTGACAAGCTGAGGACACATTTTCATGACAGTTTGAAAGAAAAATGAATATCTTGAAGAAAATAAAATATTTTTTAAAATGATGATCAGAGAGAGGGAGATAGAGAAAAGAGAAAATAATGGACCCTAGATCTGCCTGAATGAATGTGGAAAAGATTCTCCTGTCTTCCAGATTATTTCTCCAACTGCTGAACTGAAGAAAGGTCTTTTTTTTTTTTCCCTTTTAATTCCAGTTGCTCCTGTTGGAGCTTTTCCACTTTGTGTGAGTAATGACAGACATTAATGGAACCACAGAGCATAAGGACATGTTTTACTGCTCAATATATTGTCTCGTGACTAGAGTGAGGGCATGACCTGAATTCAGATCTTTGCTCTCTCTGATGAAGCTGAAGAAGAATTTCAGCATGTATCTCCCACAGCCAACTGTGTTTTCAGTTACTAAATACTTCAAACAAAAGACTTTCCCTATTTACATGGTCTTTTCTAAAAAATTACTGTTATTTCTAAATTTCTAAAATTATTCAAAAAACAGTGCCATGAAATTTTAATTATGCTAATCTGTTGCTTATTATTTTTTGAAAAATATTTTTTCAAGAAATTAACATCTTCTCAAAACAAACAAATAAATATATATATAAAAAAGTGAGAGCACCTTTAATCCCTCTGGGGTTTAATTCCATATTTTTTTAAGGATGATAGCAGAATTTCTTTCCTGCACCATTCTTCTGTCTTGTCTACTGGCATTGAAAAGGCCTCAGGGCAAAGAAAATCTCTTTCCTATGCATTGTTGAATTCCCAGTCTCTATGTTCAATTTCAGTGAATTTTTTTTTTTTTTCATAGAGAAAATCTTATAATGAAAGCATGCAGAGTATCACCAAGTAATAGATTTTGATTATTCATTTCAACTTTTTTTTTTTTTTTTTTGGTTCACTCTGACAAGTCCCTTCCCTTCCTGACAAACTGTTTTAATGTCAAATAAACTGAATCTTTGGGCTTTCTTATTATTAGAATTTATATTTTTTAATGTTGAAAGCCCATCATACAGATTTTAACAACTGAATTTTCGAGTCCTGGAGACAATAAGTGTTTACTATGGGAAGGCTGACCTTATGCTCAGTCCTGCAGGGAAAATATCTGTTCTATAATAAACAAATTAATCACTGGAGCTCATGTCTCAGTGTGATATTTGCTCCTTTGCTGCTTTTACATGTGTTTGTAGAAATGTCACACAGTTTTTCATGTTTACTTTCTAAACAGCTGGCATGCCGTCTTCTCCAGAATCCAACTCAGTATCACAAACATCCAGTCACAATAATGATGAGCTGGGAGGGCATTAATTGCATTCAATTTCACCTTCCAATGATTAATTGCTGATGTGGTCAGACCAGGTGTCAGAGCTGAAGGGACACCTTTCCTCTCTCAGCAGTTAGCTGTTTCAAATATTAGCTGTCTCATGAATAGGGTCTTGTGTTCTCCCCTCTCTTCTGGCATGGGTGATGGTCATGTAAATAACAGTGGTCCTGAAACAGATCTTCTTGTTGACTCTCAAGAAAAATGGCTGCAGGCAGGTCATCAGACTTTCTGATGTGAGACCTGTGAAAGAGAGCAAGGGAGAAAGAGAGAAAGGGAGGAAATGAAAGGCAAAGACAGAAGAGAAAATTACCTTTTTTTTTAAAGAGAGAGAGAAGGAAACATTAAATAATTCCTGGGGCAACAATTTTACTTTCTTGTGACTGATATATTCTGTCAAGTAAGGCAAAGAGTACTGATTTACGGCTCGGTGGTATTTTTTTCTTCTTCTCCAGAGACTACAGATACAATTTTCCTATGGAGTCTGTTCTCCTTGATTTCTTCTCAAACCCTAGTTCCCCAAGAACTCACAGTCCTGGATCTTTTTTGAGCTAAAGCCCCCACATGTAATCCTGTAAAGCTTGCTTTCTTTTTCATCCTAGCATTTTGTAAGCAGTTGATTGACGGTAGACTACATATATATATATATATATATATATATATATATATATATATGTAGACATGGATGTCGGCTGAGGTTTACAAAGGAAATAATATATCTAATTGACATTGGATATAGGTGGGATTTAGGCACATGCTTTGCTAGGATTAGTTGGAAAACCTCACCATAATTCTGTAGGCTTAGTGGGTGGGATTTTTGCAAGAACCTATAAAAGTAAGATAGCCAAAGAGAGGAGCTGAGATCCCAGTTCTCTCATCTCTTCCAAAAATCCCAGAACTACTTCTTTATGACCGTTTGCAAACTGAATTGACTTTTCCTGTGTCTCCTGAATTATGGACATATAGAAACCTTGGTTGGAAGGTACAACTGGAGGTCTCTAATCAAAACTTCTTCAATTCCTTGGAGAAACCAAGTGATAACCAGTGCAAGATCAGGTCAGGCTTTAGTTTTGTCTAGCCAGCTCTTGAAGATCTCTAGGAATGGAGATGCCACAAATTTTCCAAGCCACTTTTTCTGGTGTTGAACTACTCTCCTAAAGAAAAAGTTTCCCCATATGTTCGAACTGAATGTCTCAGGTTCTTTGTAGTGATTGTTCCTTGTTTTTCCATCAAACACCACCAAGAAAAGTTGAGAACTGTTTTCTTTGTAACTCCCCTTCAAAATGAGAACTGTAACTAGACCCCCCCTTAGACACTTCTTTCCAGGAATAAAGGGGATTTTTTTTTTTTATCATCCTCTTATAGGTCAGGAGTAGTCTCACCAGCAGCAAATACAGACATAACTTCCCTCAATTTGCTGATGAGATTCCTCATCTGGCTCAATATGCAGTTTGTCTTACAATGAAAACAGACCTTTGGCTCATTGTCAACTTTACATTCACTGGGACTTCCAGGTCCTTTTCAGCAGGACCGCTACTTGATTAGTCACTTCCCAGATTTGGTTAACGCATGGGGTTATTCTGTCTCAGAGCAACACTTTGTTTTGAGCCTTTATTAAACTTCATGAGAATACTGCAAGTGCAGTCCCCAAGTTTCTCAAGGTCTGCATGAACTGAACCTCAACCACTCTGTTCATCAACCACTCATCCTGAGTTAGTGTCATCTGCATATTTGCTAAAGGTATATGCTGTGTCATCCTCCAAGTGGAGAATTTTGTTTCTGTTCAGCCCGTTCACATTTTTAAGTTTGTTCATGACAGACCATACCATTAATTTATGATTAACGTTTTCTCTTCCTATTAAATAACACAGTAAGAGTGAAGAGCATTTTATATGCTTGAAGCATTCAGACTGTTACTCAAGATCATTGTTATCCCATAGCTGCTATTCTAAGGAGTGAACCTGAACACCATGGACCTACCCATGGTTGTACATAAACATAGTAGATGGAGTTAATCTCATTAGATGTAAATATTAGTATGTGACCTACCTGGGGCCATGAAAAGAAATAGGCATCTTGAGATGTCTATTCACCTTGTCTAGTACATATTTGGATCTACAAAATACATCTGATGTGCCAGGTGATGGTTACGTTAATCAAGACTCGAGATAGTAATGGGCAAATAGTTCAAATTCATACTATTAAGTTCATCTTGGGTGAGGCTGAGCAAGTCCTTCTTCACAGGGACATGAGGGGGTAATTACATCAATGATGCTAAGGTGAATGTCTTCTTTTTAGAGAGGAAAAGGGAAAAAGACAGCTGCATCTCAGCCCAGAGAACCAGACCCATGACATTTTAAATCTCTTGGCACATCTGGCCAATCTAGGATAGGCTAAGTAACTCACCAATGGTCCATAATGGCTAGATCTAAACTGGTGGAGGTGGGAACCTCTCTGTGTTCCTGAGTGTGATTGTTAGGCCTTGCAGTGCCCTAACATTATTGCATTCAAAGATCTGGGCATGCACCATGATCTTCTACACCATAGTTTCTATGAGAAGGGTCCATGGGACCTTATGGGATACAGCCATGAGCGCTAAAGAAGCATTGCAGGGTGAGTCTTGATTATCTTTGAAAGTTGGTGGCAACCATGAGAGGTTCCTGAGGACTGGAAGAAAGCAAATACCCCTTCTGTCTTGAAGGAGAAATTGTGTCTTGTTTTTACACCAAGAAAACTTCAGGAAAATCTCTTTACTCCATTCTAAATTACTATAGATTGCAGTTTATAGCCATTTCTCCTGGATGAAATGAAGATATATATTGTGAGACCCAAACTGTATACCAAAATAAATAATGGAGATTTTTTTCTTTAGCCTGAGACAAAGCACTTGCTTCTCTCAGTTTTGAAAGACTGGAATGAAATTCAACTTAAAGGAGACACCAATATTTGGGCAACTAAACTGTTTTTAGGCTTCACTTTCTATGTTGGTGGGAAGGAACAAGAGATGAAGGATAAAACCAGAGGATTAACTTTCCTAAACTCAGCCATTTTAGGCACTGCAGGGTACATTATTTAGCCTTTACTTGTCTCTTCATAGGACAAGGTCTTTCCCATGTCCCATGTCATACCTATCCACTCAGATGAAATACGATGGTTCAAGGTACCTTGACTCCCCACAAGACTAGTGCATCAGATTAGGCACTGGATATCTATATTTAGGTAACTGGATCCTACTCTTGATCTCTAGTTTTCTAGTGATCACAAATTAAAATCTGGATAAGCAGTATGCATTGATTTCTACTTGCTCATACCTAAATATATGCTTCTTAAATAACGCACGACTTGATTTATGAACAGCATTAAAAGACCTGTGAATTCATTTGGTAAGAGACCTAAAGTCAGCTGATTATACAATATTTTTTTGAAAAAACGTGGATGATCTGAATTCAGAGATAACTGCTTTTCACATCAAATGTCTGCTATATAGTTCTTTGATGAAAAAGTTGCTTTTCAGTCTAGAAGGAAAACAATAATGAGAAATAGGTGTTTATTTTAAATAAAAATAAAATATTTGAATGCTTCCAGAAAAGCTAGAGTTTTGACCAGGTGTCTTCCTGATACCTCTTCCAATCTGGATTATTCTATGATCCTAAGATTTTGGTAAAAATAAAAAAAAAATATAATTAAAAAAAATAAACACAGACACACATACACACAAATCCTTAGTAGTTTTGACAGAAACAGGGTGATGTTAATTGACTGAACTAAGAAGACAGAGAAGTAAATACAGACTTGAGCTTCAAATTTTAATCAGAAAATGTTTTCAGAAAAGTACATTTAAGGGAAAGAAACACTTATGGGTTCTTTATTTTTAGTTTTTTTCCTAAAGAAAGCTGTTTGCCTTTTTCCAGCAGCTCTTCTCAGAATGCTCCATGCTGTCTTAAATACAACAAGTATCATGGGTTTCCAGTTAGATCACCACACCGTAGACCAACAGTTTATCTACTAAGCAAAGATATAAAGGGAGAAGTACCGAATAAATCCCAGGAGGTGTGACAGTATCAGCTAAATGTCTTTAAATAGTCTTTCATAGTGCTTCTACCTGTCCCAGAGAGATGTTATTTTGAGGCCAGAAGGGAACATTCTGATAATTTAGTTTTGTCTCTTTCAGAAACTCCTTCCTTTCTGCTCTTCTTCTCTCAGCTCCTGTTCCCCTCTCCCTGCATGTCTCTCCTTTGAACATTCATTTCCTTTGAAGACACACCCAAGATTAGTTAATCGTCACCTCACTCCAACAACACTCCATTATTCAAGCAAACCACACACACCCCCAGTGTCAGACTCAGTGGAAAGTCTTACCGAGGTGGTCATGGCCACACACGGGCCTTGAGCACTCATACAATAACACCTCCATGCTTATTTTACTTGTTATCATGGGCTATGCTGGCTAGGGAAACCAACCACCACTTTGCTTTACAGGACAGCATTTGCTGTCATTTCTCACTCAGAAGAGCACAGGATTGACACTGCAAAGAGATTTATCACACGTGGCTGTTCCTCATGGCATCTTCCCAGGAAAAAGCAAAATGACATTGTTCAAATAACTCATTATTTGTATTGCAATTGGACCTGAAGGCCTTCAGCAGGAGTAGAGTCCCCTTTAGATAGGTGTTGTACAAACATCACGGAATAAAGAGACCTACTGTGAATGATTTACAATTTAATAATAAATGCTGAGATTGGATATTTAAAATTACAAATCTATTTAACCTTCTATAATCACAACTATTCAAAATTGAGGAGCTAACCAAAGTTTAGAAACTGCTTCACTCATTTCTTAGCTGCTAGCTCCAGACCAGGGGCTCATGGTACCAAACCCAACATGTTGACTGCCTTTTGTTCTTCTTTCATAAAAACATGAATATGTGCGTGTGTGTGAGCTGTGAAGAAGTTAAATATACAACGGCCGTTGCACTATGCCAAACACATAGATATGTGTTTTGTGTTTTCTTTTACTTCACAGAATTGGCATGACAAATCTGGACATAATTCTGGGAGAAATACTGTACGTGATGTTTTAAATTACTCCCATAAATATGTCTTTTTTTAATCTGGAAAGAAAAGATTTCAGGAATAGATAAATTCCCAGACAGGTTAAGTTAGGCATGAGTTCCTGGTTCAGACTCACAGTACTTGTGACAGTGGGCAAGAAGCTAATTTTTCCAAGATGCTGTCATTAAATGGGGATAATGGTACTTTTTTCATCTGTGTTGTGTATTTACAGTGATAGCTTCTGTGACAGTATCTCAGTGAATGAGTTTAATCACTGGGTCTTATTTTTATTAGGGCAAGAAAACAACTTTGAAAATATTCAGGATTGGTCTCTAAAAAAAAAATGAAATTAATAAATATTATTTATTTACAAGTTTGAGAATATTTAAATAAAAATGTTCAAAGAAATATAATGAGTACCATGAACGTTTTGTGTTTTCGTTTTTCTCATCAGTTGTAGCTGTGATCTATGCCGAGATAAAAACACAGCTTTTCAACTCAAGACTTACTTTCTTTTAGCATAATGTTTCTACTCATTTTAAAGGTAAGATCAGCTTGTGTGAGTGGGCTGTATTAATAATCTAGTAATCTTCCAGAACTAGAAGACTGGAATTGTTGGCCCAAAGAAGATGTGGAATTGTTCAAGGTCAGTTTGGACGGGGCTTTGAATAACCTGATGTAGTGAAAGATGCCCCTGCCCATGGCAGGGGGGTTGGACTAGATGATCTTTAAGGGTTCCTCCCAACCCAAACTATTGTGTGATTCTAATTAGGATCAAAAAGCAGTTAAATAAAAGAACAAAAAGTGGGGACAAAAGAGAAAAAAAGAAAAAAAAAAAAAAAAGGAAAAAAGCTTAATTGTTGTTATTTAAAGAAAATTAACCCCACAGTCTAGGTCTTGAAGAAGGTTCATTTTGGAGCTTGACAATGTTGGAATAACTCTTAAGCTGTTATTACAACGTGAACAGGCTTTGCCCATCTGACTTCTAGTACCCAGCCCATTCCAACTGGCATGAACTGGAAAGAAAGAGAAATCTGAGCCAGAGGAACACTTTATTTAACACACTACATTAAACGTGGTTTCCCTTGGACTGAGAAACTACACCATGAAATGTGCCATTCGATGAATCTGCTGCGATGAAAAACACATGTAAGCCAGCAAAATGAACAGGGCTTTATTTATGGTGAGTTATAAATTCCTCTTGTTTCTACCCTTCAGACAGGGGGAGTTTTCATCGCCATGCTGCTCCTGTGGATGAAGCAACTTTGACATGAAGGAAAGCTTCACGGAAATGTGGCTGCTTGGGTCAGAAGACCTTCTTAGTTTCTAATGCACAGCTCTCTGTGTTGAGGGAAAATGATAGATGTTACCCACCTAGTGTCTTCCACCTGTGTTTCACAGCAGCTTTAGTAGGAAGGCTTCTCAGAACATCAGTTCAGAGACGTTACATTCAAAAGTATCAAATGCCAGACAATCACGTAAATCCTGTCCCCATAAATCCTGAATCTTTGACCACTATGCTTATGCTTGCTCAGCTCTTCAAAGCACAGAACACTACATTCAACTCTGCCTTACAAAGATTTCATGATTTATCCAAGCATTTAACTAAGGTATGAGCCGAGACATCAATTTCCTTCAACAGGTAGAGACATAGAGAAGCAACTAAGAGGATTATAGTTACCTAATTCCATATGGATCACAGGTTCATAACGTGTGGTCCAGGTCAACTAAACCTACTGCAGCTGCAGTTCTGTCCACTTACTAATTCATATGTTGCTGGATCCTGACGGTGTGGTGACTTAATATAAGATCATCCCACTGAAAATGAAATGGCTTCATCAGTCCAGTCTCTGACTTCTCAGCTGAAAAAGCAAAGTTTTCTCACCAAATATTTATGGTGGGAAATTCGAAAATTTCCCTTTCTAGTCAACATCCTGAAATGAAACAGAACTTTTTAGTTTAATTACAAACATTTGCCTCTTATAAAGGTTTCTTATTAAAACAAAACAAAACAAAACAAAACAAAACAACCAAAAACCCAACCAAAAAAAACCCACAAAACACAAAACCCCCACACTTAAAAATAAAAGTTTCTTCAAATAGAAATATTGCTATGAAGTATTATTTCCCACTAAACTTTTTTTTTTTTAAGTCAAAGTGAAAGAAAGTCCATTCTTTAGCTCTGAAAGCTAGTTTTTGTATGGATAATTATACCTTAGATTAAGGAAAACTAAGTTGTCATCTATAAACCACCAACAGTCTTCTAGGCCATGGTGAGTGGTTTGCAGCTTGTCACTCATTTTTACTACCTCACTAGTATTTTTCTCAACTAAATGTAGGTAATAAGGATGATGGTTAGTCAAATAGAAATTCTAAATGCTGACAGCAGTATGAAAAGTTAGCGACTGGTTGGGTGGAGAGTGGTAAAATATTTGGTTTGCAGATAGACCCGTATATATGAAGAAATATATAGATAATATACATAACTTCCATTAAACACTTTGGCCAATGGATGGTATTTAAACAAAACCCAGTTTTACCTTGACTTTGGAAAAAAAAAAAAAAAAAAAGAAAAAAAAAAAAAAAGACTACCATGACATATTCCCATAGTTCCTAACTCTCCAAAATTTTCAACTAAGTTTATATGCACGGGCATTGGTATGGCCATCCCAGGTTCCCATTTTTAGGCTCACAAACACTTTTTAAACGTTCTTTTTGTCAGAAAATGATGCTGTCAACCGACTTCACAAGTGTTTCAATGGTCACCAAGGAACACGAAATGCTTGAGAACAGCAGGAATTCATGGGATGCCAAACATTTAATACGGACAGCTTTGCATTCCTAAAATTCTGAACATCTAGTTCAATAATTTTAACCTCATTTCTATTGGATTGCTGTAATCTGGTGACCCTTTCTTTGAAATCAACAGAGCGGATGCAATAAGACTTTGCAAATGACAGAAAAAAAATGATGTGAGCACGTCTTAAGCAGTTGCTTATTATCCATGCCTCCAACTTCATCCACATTAAATACAGTGTGTGCCTGAAGCTCTAGCCAGACAAATACAGATATGATTTCAGGTCTTCACTGTCTGGGTATGAGGCTGAGCTACAGACAGCAATGTGACATACTTTTACCAAGGCTGATGCCAAAACTGCCTTTCCACTTCATGAGGTGCCAAGGTTCCTTTGCATTGTATGTCAGATCAATATAGAGCTTTCCCTTCATAACATTATTAATACACCCATGTGGGGGATCCAACCTCTCGCAGTCCGGTGGGGGTATGCTGAGCCTGGCTGGAGACATGCAAAAGAGGCTTCCTGTTCTGGTCTGGGCTGCATCCATTACACACAATATGTCAGGAAAAGAGAAGAGGGTGTAAAAAAATAATGGAAGAATGAGAGAGGATTTTTCAGGCAACAGAGAACTCATACAAAATAATTATAGATGATGTTTAAAGAAAACCTGGCTTCGTGCACAGCTATTTAACTACTGTGGGAAGAATATGACAACATGGGTGGGATACCGTAAAACCCTACCTACACTTAGATGCTTTAAACCAAAGTGAATTAGGCAAAGCCATTAATCTGACAGAGGCTTTAAATGTTCTGCTGTGACTGTGACCATCTTAATTAATGCATCAAGGATCAAACTGGCGAAGGCACAAACTAAAAACACATAGAGCAACACGTGGATTGAATGTTAAGACTACTCTCATCTCCCAACCTTTACAAAACACGAGAGGACATACAATATATTCACTCTCCGGTTGAGGTGGTGAGAAATGCCATGTAAATCCCAGCTACGTGAAAAGAAATGCACCAGGGTGTTCAAGGAAACCTTTATCTGGGAATCTGTCGAAACTGTGTGTGATCAGCTCCAAGGCTTTAATCATTAGGATTGACTTATTTAAAATGTGATCTTAGTTTGAGGTGTTTCAAGTGAACGGAAGACAAGGTTACAATGCTGCTAACTTCAAGCACTTAAAATGCAGACCTTTACGTCTAACTGGGACACAGACTGTCTTTACTGTCTTTAGAGAGAGTATCCATCTCAGCTGTGATTTTTAAAACATGCCTGGTTTAGGATTAGAAGTATCCCACTTTAAGAGGTACAGGCAAAAGAGTCCTAAATTTAACCTGGAATTTTTGTACTTGTCTAAATCTTATTCTGTGGATAATCCACTTTTAATTATTTTGTCTCCTTGGGGCTCATTGCAGAGATAATGCAATAAACGGTTTGCACTTGTTGCCCACATTGTGTAGCGGTTGAGAATTTCTCATCAGAGAGTTGTTGGGGTGCTGTAAAAATAAATGACTGGAGGGTAATCTCTGCCCTAGAGAAAGCTCATCCCCAGAAGAGCATTTAAATCCCTGACTGAATTGAAATAGTTGAGAAGTCAAAAAAGTCTCGCTGGAAAATTGAAAGTTTTCATCATTAATGCTATTTTCTATGGAAAGGCTGTCAGTTTAGATAAAACCCACATTTCCTGTCAGGAAAATGTTTTAGCAGGAATAGTTTTTGACCCGCTCTGTGAAAGAGAGTCCTCAAAAGGAGCAGAAACTCAAAAGGTAAAACCACAGTTATTGCAATCTGGGCTCCCGATTTTAGCTGTTATTCAGTGAAATCTGCAAACCCCCTTCTCACTAAGTCAGAAACTGGTTTAGTTATTCTAGAGCCTTATAATAGCAAAGCATGAGGGGTTTTTGTCTTGTTATTGTTTTTTCTTTTTATTTCTTTTTTCTCTCCTCTAATACGTGCATTAGTGTAATTAGTCACACAAACCATGCCTATGACGATACAGCAGTGTCTTCAGTCCTAAAGCCTTGTGGCTGCGTTCAAACTGCCAACTGGAACAGTCCCTGGCTCTTGACACCTGAACCACGGCCAGGAATTGTTTTGGAGAGTGGTAGCTGAGCTAAAATCGCACCAAGGCCTTCTCTAAGAGCACAGACAATTGTGTTCTAGTGCACAGAAATGTTTCTTACCACTGTTTGATTAACTCTCATACTCACAGCCAGTAAGACTTCATCAGGCTTTGAATAAGGCCTTGATTACATGCACCAACAGCAATTGCCAGTCTGAGATAATTAAATGAGGGGGAAAAAAAAAATTATATCAGCACAGAGGTGGCAAAGAAGGACCATGTAAACAGTTAGGGGTGATCTTTCATGGAGTGCTGGGTGTGTTGAGAAAGGGACTGAGTCTTACAAGGATGACAGACATGAGTTTCCAAGTTCTCAAGAAGTGCCTGCGAAATGCAATTATTCTGCCTGGCAGACAAGGTCACCCATGCCTGCTGATATGGAAATCAGAGCACTTTCACTATGGGCAACACTGTCCAAATCATCCCTGAAGAAAGGAGGAAAAGCAGGTGTGCTTACCACAGGGAAAGAGACAGAGGCACTGAGGAGTGGAAATGACTTGATCAAGATTGTCCAGCTGGTATGTTGAATCCCTAATATTAAAATTTAGGATCTTAATTCTCTGAAATAGCTATATATTCTGCATATACCACCAGATACAAGTAGGATCATGTGGCAAAAAAAAATAATGGATTCCCAAAACTGTGCTAACATATCTTTGAACCCCAGGCCTGTTATAATATCTCTCATTCGTTATAGAATAATAGAAGTTCACCCAGATACAACCACAAGCAAGTGTCTGGTGCTTGGCATTTCTGACAACATGTCCCTTGCTAACACATCAATACAGGATGACTGGCATAAAAGGCGTTTTCGCCAGCTTTATGCTCTTCCCATCCTCTGCAAGCTATTCTTGGATGTATTGGTACAGCCAAGGCTCAGCTCTTCTGTACCCGCTAACTAATGTAAAAAGTTTTGATTGTATCAGAGACTACGGTTTCAGGAACTTTATCTCCCAAAGCAATGTCTGAACCCCTGCATAAGGCAGTCCCCAGGAATTCTGATGTTTGCGGCAGAGAGTTTGGTTTAGCATAAACTCACAAGGAAGAGGCAGCAGCTGAATTTACTGGAGCTTACTTTTTTGTGCAAAGGTTTCTATTTAAAATGCTGAGTAATCCATTACACAGCAAGCTCCTGAAAACTATTTTAAGGATATAATCATTTGCTTAGGGGGACTTTTTCTAGGGTGAGAACCATCACCCTCTTTCACGTCTACGGAAACAATGTGCCTTTAACAGAGATGGTTTCTGCACGACAACAGTAAAGAAATAATGCCATCATCAAGAAAACATAAACCTTCAGAGATATTACGCAAACAGAAGTAGAAAGCCAAACACTCTCCCAGGGAGAGAAGTGTATATGCTGATAGGCGGAAGAAAACACTTTAGGAGAGTGTGATAATTGGTACTAATTTTGAGACTTGTTGAGCCTTTCTCGCTCAGTTACAATGGAAATACATGGATCACCGGCTAAGAAATTCCTCATGCTTTGTCATTAGGCAGTTGTGACACAGCTGTTGACTGTGGTTTAGAGCCAAAGGGAATGAGGCACAGAGATGTTCCTAAGTAATGAAAATGGGACAATTTAGATGTTCAATGGTAAAGTATCAACTCTCTGTGTACTCATGTGTTGGGTTATGTACGAGGCCTGCATGCACGTGAGCTACTTTAAAAGAGTGTTATTCAAAATAAATAACCACCTTATAAATGTGAGACTGACAAGGACTAAGTAGCCACCTATCATTTTCTTCATGTGCAACGCGTTTTCCCATGCTTCATTCACAGAGCACCACTGAAAATCTGCTCCTAACTACAAAGCGTTCACAACAAATGCAGTATGACAACACTATAAGAAGCCTTAAAGGTAATATCTTTAGAGTTTCTGGGCCAAATGAGGTTACAGCATTATGTAGTGGGGAATTAAGACAAAAAGAAACAGAAGGCTCAAGCTTCCATGGAGTACGGAGGCTGGATTGAGGCACCATGACATGAATTAACCCAGCCTGAATTGATTTACTTAAATTAGGACTCTGATAGTCTTTCCAAAGGTGAGTTGAGGGAGACATGACTCTCTACAGCCTGAGCTGGACTGACTTGAAGGTCTGTGTCTCTATCCTTTGACTGAAGAGAGATGCTGATACAAATAGACTCTCTAATTGAGGTATTTGTATTTAGGTGAGACTAGTCTGATTCCTTCAGCTTGATTTTTCAGAAGCTTTTGTCACTGTTCAGCACGGTTTCAAGAACATTCCTCCCTGACTTCAACAACTGCTAGGAGTTCTCACTGCTTTTGAAAAGTAAATCCTAGGTCTTTAGCAAAAACCCAGCTTTGGATAAAAAAGGTTTAAAGTCACTTACACATCAACATATCAGAGTTCTGGACATAGATGTGGGCAAAATATAGATTGTCTGTATCTGCAGCATTAAATTATTTTCTCTTTTCATTCCTTGTTTCAAACTGTACAGTTTTTAGTTTCTGAAAAAAAACCAACCAACCAACCAACCAAAAAAAAACCCCCCAAACCCCCAAACCCCAAAATGTTAACGTTTTACTAACAGTAATCTTAATTAAGTAACCCTATGCCTAAATCAACCCTGAATGAGTCAGAAATCCTGGGAGCAAGGAGGGGAAGCCTGTGATCATAAAATCACATAATATATAAACATAAAACCAAAAGCAACTCCGATAAAGGTATTTATTAACCTTTGAAAATTAAATACCAAGTCTTTCTCCTGGAATTTACCAATCTGACCATCCAAGCCATGCGAAAAATTTGAGACTGGAACACTCCAAGGTGTGACCTAAAGTTCTGGTCCACACATCACATTTTATGATCTGTGTGTCCTCGTTTCCCTTTCACAGAAATGAGGGAAAGTAGAACAGCATACAGCTACGTTTCATCTCGAATAGCATACAGCTATGTTTCATCTGAGCAGGGAGTAGGGATGTGGTCATAGTACATGGGCAGATGGAGGGACAGAAGCTAGATGCTGAAGGCCAAGACAAGTACAGTTCAGCATTACAGATACCTCTATTCAGGCAACTAAACCAAGGTCTTCACGTTTTCAGGCACTAACTGATTCATTTCATCTGGAAAACACAGTCCTTTTTCTCATTTCTGTAGTTAGTAGCCATGTCTGTAGCCTTCATTTTGGAGCTACAGCCTCAGTTCTGTCTTTGCTTTTTGATAATCCTAACCCACCAATTAAGTTGTAATTCATTTTGGTCGACTGGTTTTCACTTTACCTCAAACCAGCAGGAGATAAATATCAATCCTCACTTTTTGGGTGGGCTTAGGCTCGCTCATTTTGGGGTTTTCTTGCATAACTCTCTGGCTCCAAGACATTCAGGCATGCTAGTCTATGTCTGATGAGTGTTACTGGAGAAATGGGAAAACAAAAACACATTCTACGTATCTTAAAAAACGTTCATTTTAAAAGCAATATTGGCCTATACAGGGAGTGTAATGCAAGAGGTGGGTGTAACATGTACGGAGAGATGAATAAAAACTAAGTCAGATGGGTGTGTTAGTCCCAAACCTTAAACAAACATGAGAGGCTGTTGGAATCCAGTCACCTTTCATGTTACTACAGCATAGGATCTTTGGGATACTGAAGCCAAGCATACACACAACAAGGTTTGCTCTACATTAAGAAAATCTAGGGAAACTTTCCAGAAATTTGCTTCATGTCTCTCAACAGGTTTGGAAGGAATATCCAGGAATAACAAGCCCTACAAATACGAAGCACTTAAAACTTTAATGCTTACATAAAACACTTTGAGCCGATTAATTACTTGTTGTTTTATGACACTAGACCTGTTCTTCATCTCCTCTACATAGAGAAAGCACTTGTGCACTCCCAACAGAGCACTAGTTTAGTCCCCTAAATGTGGCAAGGCAAAGAAAATGTTGTGAGACATCAATCCTTTTCATTATTTTTCCTTCTGGTGTCTTGTTGGTAAGTGTATCATATACCTCTTCTTGAGGTCTGATGCTCAGAGAAAGTACGTTCATTAGAATTCTATCTGGGGAGTACGAGCTCATCTTGTAGCAACTTCTGGGTTTAGTTCTAGGGGCCACTTGTTCAATTCCCAGAGTGTCAGCAGAAATGGTGGCTGTCAAGCTGTTTACACTATTCCAAGCTGGAAAAGCTTGAGTATTTCACCAAGGCAGAAAAGAAGCAGGTCTTTCACTTACCAGATCTCCACAGCTCAGCAAATGCACTTCCTGTCGTGATGCACAAACTAGCAAATGAATAAAACTGTAGAAGCCAATTAATTTTTGCTTTCTACCTAGTGAAATTGTTAAGCAAAACGTGAAATGGTCTCACAAGGATTTGGGTTAGTAGGTTGTGTGGAGTATGGGAATTCCTAAGTATATCAAAACCTTTTTTTTTAAAAAACTAGTAACTTCACAGATGTTATAAAACTCTCTTGCCACTTTAGCTGTGTTTTTCTTCATATTGCACGCACACTTACATGAGGTAACACAGGGGAAAAAGAAAGCATACGTAGGACTTAGGAAAAGGGATCATCAAGCCTTAGTGAGCATTGGTTTTGTGGACATCCCTGCACAAGAAGACTTTGCAAGCCTGAATTCTTGAGTAGGCTAGAAGAAAAATAATTAGAGGATGCCTCACCTGGTTACGGTCTCTGAGCAGCTGAAGAACTTGACTGAGCTATCTTAAGAAGAAATAAACTATTAAAGAGTGGAAGAGTGAGACTCAGATCTCACGTTTCAAACAAAACCTGTGGAGAGAGCAGATTAAATACCCTACACTTCTTAAGAGAGTGTCTTTTAATAGAGTTTAAAGTGTGTTTAAGCTGAGTAATAACTCGAGGAGGGAAGAGCTATAGTTCATTTATCAGTGTGTTTCTTTGTCAAAGATCCAACTTAAAATGAAGTGTCTTTTAGTTAGAAGCTTTTGAAAAAAAACCTGCATGCTTCAACAGTCCTGCATCCTAATTGAGGTAATCCATCGACCAGGTTCCCCAAAGGCTGGAGCAAAGAGAAAGTGGATACTTAAGTTACTGATAGATCTTTACAGACCCAAGGCAATAAGCAGCCAGACTGCTAGGTCATGCTTCAGTACTTGCACTAGGTAGCAGAGCCAGGAAAGCATGATGTACAGAAAGAGGCTGGAAAAGATGCTGGAATCAGAGACATCTAATACTGCGTGGTTTTCAAACTACCCTTCTGCTGGGGGACTGAAGAACAGAGTTCGGTTTGTCTACGGTTCTTCATGGGAAACTTCTTGAGAACAGAAGTCCTACATCATTTGACTTTCCACGCCATCTATGAACCATAAGATCACTCTTCTCTGAAGGTGGTAACAGACATATTCCTGGTAGGTAATAGGTTTAGATGTTAGAGCTGCCATTACAGTAAGACATTTTGTTGGTTCTGACTCTTGGGAGGTCCAGGATTGTAGAGGTTTTAAGAAATACTTTGGTAACTCCTGAGCCCTAGAAATATTGCTTCCAGGGATTCTGTGAGTGCAATTTTTCTATAGTTATCTATGTACCATTTGGCAGCATCACATGCTGATTTTGCAAACAAAAAGGCATTGCTGAATCATACTTCTGGAGAAGAACACCATGCATTTCCAAATATACATGAAATAAAGGGTTTAATTCCTTTTGACTTTTAATCCAGACCCCCTCAATTTATACTGCAAGAAAATTAAAGTGAAATATGAAGAAAAAGAAAGGTTGTGGATGCTTAGCTGAGGAACAGTGACAGCCTGTGGCCTTTTAGTAGAGGTGGCCACAGTGAACCTTTGAGACTTAAATTGCTTCTGTCCTTCACAGATTTTTGTTCATTTCCTCAAGCCTCTAATTATAATAGCTCAAATCTTAAATGCCACTCTACAGAATGGACGTTTGCTCCTTTCCACACTGCAACTACAGGGACATGATTTTGGGAAGATGACTTCGCAGCAAGAAGGTTCAAACAGTTCTGGAGACCTCACTCTTTCCAGTGCCTGTGTATCAGAATACCCCAGAGGACATGGAATAAAAGGGGAAAATCTAAGAAAGCTTTGGCCCTTTCCACTGAATGTTAATACCTCCAGGCACTATGAAAGGTTTGCTTGTGTAAATCCAGCAACAAGGCTGTTTCTGCTCAGTGATGAGGTAATTGATTGCTCCACATCCTAAGAGAGGAAATGAACACAGCCAATACCAACCAGAGTATTTAATTCAGGTGCTTGTTCCTGACTTGTGTTCTGGCCAGGGAAAAGAAGGGACAACTTGGGGACGATCTGCAGCCACCATCATCTCAGCAGCAGACATATGCAGCAGGAAAAAAACAAACAAACAAACAAACAAACAAACAAAAACCCAAAAAAAACCCCAAAAAAACCCCAACAAACAAACAAAAAAACCCCAAACAAACAAACAAGCAAACAAACCAACTTTGAGAAATAAAAGGCTAAGGAAAGTTGTGCAAATGAAGAAGAAACAGGAGGACTCCATGCCAGTAAGCACAAGAGGTGTATTCAAGTTCACAGCACATACTTAGCAGTGTACTACGGAAGACATTTCTACCTCTGTCTGCTCTCTTCAAGTGTTTGATCCCAGGAAAGAAGCTGATCTTCTCACCTAAATTGATGTAAGACATACATGTGAAATGCAATCATCCGCTCTGTCCTTGTCCTGTATGGGAATAGGTACACACAGAGGTGTTAGGCAAGTCAACCTTTTTTTGTCTCATTAGCTCTATCATGCCTTTCCAAGAAACTCCAACTAAAATTTTGTCTCTACCTAGTAAATTCTATAAAGATAGATGGGCTGTATCTACACTCAAATATTAAATGTATGAGGACCCTGGCTATCAAGTGGCCACAGAGTGGCCTTCACCTAGGCAAATCAAATCTGGCCTCCAAAACAGAATGAATGTGTGAAGATTTCCTACTAGGTACGATCCCAGTAATATTCAAACTCTCAAATCATGCCATGAATTGGGAGAGTATTAAATTACATGATTTCCTGCTATAGACTATTCTGTTAATAATAAATAAAATTCTATTCCAGTACTGTGGATGTTGTTTAATTTATTAGTATAGATATGGTCATACAAATTACTTGTTTAACAACTATATTCAGGTTGCGTAGTTGAGCAAGAAACTTATATGTCTGAGGTCTAGCTACAAACCACTCAGTCTTTCATTACAGTAGACACCTTGGCTCTCACTGTACCCGCCTACTCAGATTGCTTTAACCTTGTATGAAGTATCCCTCATTAATGAACGGTCAGATCAACAGCATGGTGTGACTCAGTTATAAACACACATAGATTAAATTCTAGCTAGGCTGGTTTGAGGAATATACAAAGCTAGGTGTTATTTCAAGCAACAAAATTATCAGGGTTAGGTTGCATATAGGCTGTGCCAAGTTTGTCTCTCCCCAGGCTATGGAAAGAAAAGTTGGTTGTGGTTGTTGCCACCAACGAAATCTGTTATGCTGAGCAACACCTGGCACTCCCAGTAGTAATAATTTCTTGCTTCCTCTTCTTGTAAATTGCCCAGAAAGACCAACACAATGCAGGGGAAATACTGGAACCTGACTATGCACATTATATGTAAAAACTGAGCTTTGAAAGGAGCTGAGGGATTAAATGCCCTAGAAACCCTGGGAATTTTTAGTCTCATATAAATGTTCTCTCGAAGCACATGTTAATTACACAACAGATACTCCACTGAGCCTACTTAGTAACAAATAATCTTTCACATATCCTTATGGTAGTATGTGGACCTGCTCAGGACCTACTGCAAACCACAAAGCACTGGTAGAAAGCCTCAGCGAAGACACAAATGTACTTGAACTTTGTACTCTTTAGCACAAGCTGCTGTTCCCTGTAGGTCTCCCATGGACGCAGACAACTCTGAAGATACCATTCTGAAACAGAGAACAAAAACCTCAGACCTGCCTCCATTTCCTTGCTCTTCTCCCTTTGCCTGTGGGTTGTAATTGCCTCCACTAAGTATTGCAATGGTCTTCCTGTCCACTTCAGTGAAGCTTCACCCCAGCTGCACTATAGAACTAAAGGATAATTCAAGTTGGAAGGGACATCAGGAGATTATCCAGTGTAACATCTTTATCAAAGCAAGGTCAGTGATGAGACTAGGACTTAGGAGTGGGTTATTTCTTGTTGAGTGTGTCTGGTTCCAAAACATGTTAAAAGGCAATTCTGAGGAAACAGTAGCTAGAGTTAGGGGCAGGGACCACAGCAGAGAGGATGATGTATGGCTAGATTTTGGCAGTGTCTTTGACAGATCCAGGGACCAGTACTGGACCAAAGATCTGCTGGTAAGAAACAGCAGTGGGCAGCTGAGGAAGCAATATCAGGGCCCCCTCCAGAACAGGAGAGGGCTACTCCCATAAAGGTTTGCCCTGCTGAATATTCTATCACTGAAAGGACTTTTGTGTCCCAGGCCCAAAAGTAAGATCATGACAGACAGCTATGACAGACTCCAGTGTTAACCACTAAATCCTACCAGAATATCCTCTTCCATTTTCAGTTCCATCACCATTGGTAAGGAAATGTCACTTGCCTCTTTCTGTTTACACATACTGATTTAAGATTTGTCTAGTAAATCCTTTGCCAAGACTTCTGTTGTTTCTGTAGTCTAGATCTTTCCTTATTTTGAATTTCCCAATACGCAAAAACCCACAATGATGATGAAGTAGAAACTGGAGGACCAAATATGCCTTACTTTCAGTTCCTTCTCCTTTGCCTATCATTAGCCATCTCACTGAAGAAAGACACCACCATTTCTTACGAAACTGAAATCACAGTGAGTAAATGCTGATTCTGAGTCCCAGAACAAGGTGCCCGCCCATATTTCAGTTGTGTGACTTGAAACCACAGTACAGCCTGAAGCCACTTCTGAGATAGCTCTAATATAAATTTTGGGTGTGAGGGGAGGGCATCAGGGAATGCTGCTGGTGGGAAGCTAGGCTAGAACCTTGGACAGGGCCTGAGGTGCTCTTCCTGCTGGAAGGATCCTTCCCTTTCCCACTTCATTTGGCAACACACAGGGAACCAACTGAAATGGAAAAGTGAGATTGTTCACATTAATCACCCTGAAAAACGTTTACCACGTTGCTATTGGAATTTCATAGGCCAGCTAAAGGAAAAATTGTTTTTTCCTTTATTTTCAACATTTGAAGGAAAAGAAATAAAACCGAAAAACTATATAAGAAGGAAAAAGACTAATACCAGAAAACAAAATAGTGTCAAACATAATTTACTTTTTTTTTTTTCCCTTTT
Source organism: Athene noctua (assembly GCF_965140245.1). Taxonomy (NCBI): domain Eukaryota; kingdom Metazoa; phylum Chordata; class Aves; order Strigiformes; family Strigidae; genus Athene; species Athene noctua. Next base: position 167,009,635 of record NC_134038.1, read on the forward strand.
TCCTTTTGTCTCCTCTCCTTTCCATCTCCCTCCCCTCCTTCCTCCTCCCCTTCTCTCTAATGACTTCAGATATGATTCTTCCAGCAGTAATAGATGACTTGACAAATGGTACAGCTCAGCAAGATGAAATAATTCAGGTTCATCACCAAGCTAAGTGTAGTTACATGACTTTCAGATCAGAACCAGCTCACATCTGGCTGGCTCACTGTGTAAGCAGTGCAAGTTCTAGTATGCCGGCAATATCTCCTCTCCTAATGGGAAATGGAGAGAAGTGATGAAAGGTTATTACCACTTTAAGGTTGTCTGGGCGTCTGTGTGACCTGAAATATGTGCTTAAAGACAAGTTCTGCAGCACCAGGTCGAGACACTTTTCATATTTGAAACACTTCAGGGCATTTTAAGTGAGAAGAGAAAGACAGAGCAGAAACCTAACATGAAAAATTAAAGCTATGGGATTTTAAATAATTAGAAATTTAAGTCATGAGGCTAGGCCAATATTTTGATGTCTCCAAGTTTAGATCTCGGGAGTAGTTTTGGTCAAGAAATTTTCCCAAGCCATTCCTAATTCTGAGTGCTTCTTTGGTTTTTTTTGTATACCTACTGGAAACAATTTGAACCTGCTTTTTCATGGATCACCGGAAGACAGTAGTAGTTCGGGAATCTCTGTGCTTTTGGCAGACATGTCAAACTCAGATAGCTGTGGGAAGTGACTATTCTGACTCTTGGCAGCAGAAGAAAAAAGTGAGCCTTGGTCAGAATTACATAAAAAACACAAGTCTCGTTCCTCCCACTACTGTAGTAAATCAGTATTTTAATCCCGTTTTAATAATGGAGACTATGAGAAAAAAAACCCAAAGAAAGTACTCTAGCTTTTGAAGCATTTACAGCAAAACTAAAAGCAAAATCGTAAGTGGGAATATAAAGCATGGCTTTCAAAGACACTTTAACTGAGCTATCAAAAACCCTTTATGACACTCCTTTACAGAATTTAAATATAGACTGTTTCACATGGTTTACTTCTCTGTTTTTATTAGTCTTTTGTCCCTTGAATTAACTGCAGCTACAGCTTCAGTTTAACTTTGTCTGAGGGTAGGTAAATCCTGCAGGCCAGTTCTGGATCACTGGCCATCAAATGACATCGGATGACATGCCTAGTCTGCTCCTGGGCAAGGCACGTAAATACCATGGGACGTTAGACAATTGCAGTTTGTGTGCAAGATGACCCTTGTATGCCTCTGTGGAAGATTATGTCATATGCTCCAGGTGCAAGGATACACATCCCATAGACACATGATCAACTGCAAGTCATGTTTTAAAACCATATTTCACCTCACAGTTATGGGCGGCTTAGAATAGATCAGCCAAATATCTATTTAAGTTTAGCTGATGGATGGCAACTTCCCATGCAGACCACATTTATACAGAGACTTTGAGGCTTTCACTACCCTTCAAATTTATAATTCTCTGTGTTTAGCGGCCTAGATAAAGTGAATAAAATCCCAATTTATACTAGTAAAAACAGCCTTTCTGATACTATGACTATACTTTTATGAAGACGTGAAATAACTTTAATAATGTAAATAAGATTTCAGTCAGAATCAAACACACCAGGCTCCATAGCAGCCTAATAAGTGGATCACCTGGAACAGAAGTGCCATTGTTCATTGCATAAAAAAATTACAGTGTTTTCAACCAGTTCTGAAGAAAAACACTTTTCAAAACTTTCTAGTTCTTTGTACACCTCCCTCTTGAGCTGGAGAAATGGCGTTGACAGTACTCACCTGGCAAAGCTCAGAGACCTACAGCTATTAGGTTTAAACCTGTTGCAGGTGTCTTATTGAAGCTTCACAACTGTTGCAGTAGCTACGATCAAGAGACAGTGAGGCAACAGCAAACATTGATGAGGAATCTAAGGACTTGCCTGCACTCTTTCTTTTTTTTCTGAAGTACTGTAAGTGTATCAGATGTACCACAGGACCTCCTTCCAAGCCTTTCTAATGTGCCAGCTGGATGTGAAGTAACAGTCTGAGGGCATCCAAAATAACACCAGGTGCTTATGTAGAGGCAACTGAATCGACCCCTTCATCATTCTGGTCAACAGAGCACCCAGTGTGGTTTAGCTGAACAAATGGAGTAATATATTTTTTGATAGCTGCTTGTCTAAAGCTGTCAATCTCTTAAACTCCCTCTAGAGTCAACAAGGAGAAACAGACGAAACATCAGAAGTTCCATCTCATCCTCAGGTACTTGAACTGAATCTTTCACTGGAGGCAACTTTCCATTGTCTACTGAGAGGCTTAGATGACTGGCTTACAGGTAAAACAACAGTAAGATATCACAGTGAGGGCAAGATGAATCCCACCCTTGACTTTTTCTGTCAGTGGTCCTTGCTCCTTAAAAAATTCTGACCAAAATGAATGGGATGCAGAGTATAAGTGATGCAAAATGCTTGGATAAATGCAGAAAAAAAATTTCCTTGCTAACTTTTCATTTTTCATTTGTTTTCCTGACAGAAAAACAATTCTCATGGGACTCTGCATCAGGATTCAGGACAGGAGAAGTCAGATGCCAGTTAGTCCAGTCCAGAAAGAAGCTCCAGATAATGTTTTTTAAAGGCAATGTGACTTCATGATTAGTCAAAAGAGGCACACGAAACTATCTTCTTGTACTTCTTGTCTCAGTCAGGGGTGTCTCAAACAATGATATAGAATGAATCAGACCAAAAATACATAACCACAGCTCATTCAGCAGAAGGCAAATCATCCACACCAAGCCCCACACCGTTATGGGTAACCTGGAAATATGCTAAAGACTGTCAGCAACTCGCAAAGATCAACAATTTCCTACCACTGCCTGCCAGGATTTTCTTTCTCATTGAAATTTGGGACTGACACCAACATGGGTGGGTGAGAAGGGCAGAAAAGCAAAAGAAGGGGGAGAAGGGGGTTTCCTCCCCTTCTTCACCAACACAACATCCTGCCACTCTCACAGCCTCCGGCCTCCTTGCGTCATTGTCTGTGCACACATGAATGCCGCCTACAATCTGTGTCCAGAGCCCAGCCCCAAGCGTCACCTCCTGGCTCCAGTGCCTCAGACTGTTCAGACTGTATTTTTTATTTTTTTTTTTCTCCTTTTCCCACCTGTGTTTTGAAAGCCTGCAGATGAATGTTTGGCTAGCAGAGAGAGAGGGACTCTAAACTGGTGTGGTGACCCCCCTGCCGGGTTGGTGATGCCATTAATGAACCATGAATCGTTCCTTCTTATTGTGCTCAGACAAGCTGATCTGATGGGCAGGGCTAAAATGTGGGCTTATCCCAGGCTACCACCAAACACTCTCTTATATTGCACACCTCTGCCACTCCATACCCTCTGCTGACCCTTGTGGTTTTGGGAATCTATGAGATTTTTTGTTTTGCAGGAACTGAAAACTTGAGACTATTGCTAAACTGGTCCCTGAGTGAGCACACTGTAGGGACACAGTATCCTAGGGAACAGGCCTAAGCATTCATTTCACCTGAAGCAGAAGAGCAGAATTTGCTCTCCAGACCATTTTCCTGCTTCTCTTTTTCCTCTTACTCCTACCACCAGCGAAAAGGACCTCCTACTCCTTAATTATCCTCCCCTTTTCTCCAGGACTATCTTTCTAGCACATGTATAGCTCTGTTATTCAGAGCTTTTTGACTGACACTGTCCTCTCTGAGGACTGAAACTTGAGTTCAGCCAAAGTCAATGGGAGTTTCCTCTAGCAAAAATAAACATTAAAAAAAAAGTAAAAAATTAACTGGTCCTTATGGAAGTCCCACTTTAAAAGAACCCAAATTAATTTTACTAGTGTCTGAATTGACCCCTTATAAATTCTGGTCACGAGTTTGCCTGTGGAGCATTTTTTCTTTGGAAAACACCTACTGGGTGAGAGTTAAGTGCTGTGTGGAAATGTGTTGATTTTGGTGGAGCAGTGGCAGGATATGAAACTTGTCAGGATGTTTCCAGCTCCCAGCTCTTCTGCCACCTCGCCCATCTGATGCTTCCCTTGGAGCTGGCTTGCCATTTCAGGGATACACGATGCCTGCAGCCTACTGGAGCAAGCTGTCTGGAGAACATGTGGGGAGGCGGCTGAGCCACCTGAGAAGCTCTTTGAACTACTAGCTTTGTTGCTCTTTAGTGGCATCCAGGTACACAACTGAGACCTTAGCTCAGTAGCTCTTGGGGAGCAGTTCTCATTCTGGAAGAACCAAGCTTGGGTCATGTTTAGAGCTTTGGTCTATGCCCGTAAAAGCTACTTTCTTCTTCTTTGTGTCTGCTCTCACAAATGTTCAACTCGGTGGTAAAGGGAATGTGAGTTCCTGGACAACTGTAAACACCAGTTGCACTGTCCTCACGTACTAGGAAAAGATGAATGATTTTCTGAGAAGACTATGCTGAACACAGGGGTCATGCAAAGAGGCTAGATAGTGTTTGTGTTATTGACTCAGATTTCCGAGATTCACAACAAACTGCTATGGATATGCTTCAGCAGTATAAAAAAGACTGTCCTTTCAGTATACGTGAGACGAATTAAAAATGATATACTATCAAGGAAGGAATTTTCTGTTTCCATGATATCTGGCCAGCTGTTTTGCTCTAATGTTATTTCACCCATAAGTGTCCTTCACTGGTTATCACTGGATCATGATATCAAATCTGCAGAACATTTTCCCAGTCTTCTATAACAAGTTCCTCTTTCTAACTTATTTCTAACATTTTGCAAATGTTAAAATTATTTAATTAAATATCCCGAATGAAATAGGGGTATTTTTTTATGCCACTTTTTCTAACATGACTCGCAGAGGATGAACAGTCTCCAGGCTATGAAAACTCCTGGAGCACCAGATACCAGACAGAAATATCTGTCTCCAGATATTTCCAGTCCTGTAAACTCACATAGTTTTTTCCAGCCTGACTTAAACTTCTAAGCTTATGCAACACTTACTATAGTTGAAAACCATACCAAAACAGACGAAGCCAACACATAGTATGGAACGGTGCTCAAGTCTCAGAATCATAAAATCAAAGTAACTAGGGATAGCAGGTTAATCAGGGGTTCACCACTCTGTATCCTGACCCTAAGCAGAGTCATCTGAAGGATTCAACTTTCCTTAAGACTTTTCATATTGGTGTTCTGCAGAAGCATGAGTTTCGGTATATTTGTTTTTATCGACTGGAAGAGACAGACTTTCTCTCTCCTGCAATATAATTCCTATGAAACTCTGTCCTTTGCTCCAGTTATTGAGAAACACAGTAAATGCTGGAGTCGTGCTGTTCCTCCGTGCTATCTGTCTTCATTTTGACTGCTAATCCATCACGGACACAGTGACTACTCTCATGACCTCCCACACAGAAGACAAGCGAGCAGTACTCCCATCTGTCAACTGTACTCAGGAGGTGGCAGGTCTCTACGCTTGTGCATCTGTATGAGGCTATAGGTGTATGGAATATGTGTGAACATCTGATACTCTGGTAAGAGTCTGAAGTGTTTTACACTATGTTTTGGGTGATTTATTGCACTTTAGCACATTCATAAAATACATCGTGTTAAGCATATGCATAAAAATAATATATAGGTTACCACAAAATTTTTATGACCTTAACCAGATCCGTCTTGGAATGTCGTCTTGAATGTTTCACTCCTGCAGGTGAAAAAACATATTATTTCAACTGAGCTTAGGGTAAGTTGTTTAGTCAAGACAACAATATTGTGGAGAGAGCCGTTACCTTGGTAGCACTTTGCCAATTTAAGTACTAATGAGCATGGTTGATTTCTGTCCTACATCCAACATAAGGTGTCTCTGACTACTGTGTCTCCAGGCTGCATTCCTCAGCTGTCCCATTCCCCCACTGTTTGCAGACAATACGGAGTCAAGAATTATACAAATACCCTACACATTCACAGTATCCCTCGAAGTTAGTGGGGATTTCTTACAAGGAATATTACATTGGTGAGATACTGGTAAAAGTGAAAAGACAACATATGTGGCAAGAGACAGGTTGGATGTCTGATAACAGGCTAGACTTCAGATGGGATTTACCTTTAGTTCTGCCACTAATTCACCTTCGTAGCCTTGGCCCTAGATTTTATTCAACTAACTTTAGACATCAGTTAAAGTGGTTAGTCATGGCCAGCTCCCATCACAGTGAGTGGTGAGATGCACTTCTGGAGAATGTGCAACCATACCTGTAGAGATCCAAGAAGAAGACAGACCACCATCTAGAAGGAAGCCTGTACAACTGCCTTAGACTGCACATTTGAGAGGGGAATTATCTCACTGAAGCTTAGAGGTGGGAATTTCTCTCCACTGATGGTATGAATGTCACCCCAGCTCTCTGCAGTGTTGATAGCTACATCTAAGCCAATCACTTCAGGCCTCATTTATCATCAGTAAAGGGAAATGCACTTCGTAAGAGCAAACTATCCTACCTGTTTCATTCAGTTATCTTAGATTAAAATTAAAGTAATCCTTAATTCCATTTTCTATATTGTCTTTCTATAGTCTAGAGTTTAGACAGCCTATATTCTTGCTTAAAATAGGTAAGGGAGATGAAATTAATATTTCATTTTTTTTTTAATGTCTTTGTTGTAAATGTCTGAGATACTGTTGTAATGATGACATTGGCAATCCAGTTTACTCGTAACTTCATTATTATATATTAAATTATATAAAGGTAGAATCGTTCTGTGTTTAAACTAATGTGAGCAAATAACAGCACTTAAAATAATTAATCCTCTGAGGGAGCAGAGCAGTGCTGTAAGATAAAAAAGCAGGAGGAAGACCTCAAGTTTTGGTTAAATAACTCATTGAACATTATTATATCATGTAATGGGAACCAGTACTGAACTAGTACTCTTCTCAGATGGTGTGTTTACAGGCACAATGTATAAAGATGTTAGTATAAATCCTTATAGGCAAATAACTATGTTAACAGAGTGCTAAAATAATAGATAATAGTTAAGATAAATATCTTAGATAATATTCCTATTTATCAAAAACACATAATTAACGCATACGTTTGTTTTCTGGGTTAAGTGAAGGTGGTCCCTCCACTTGTGGCCGGATCAGTAACTGATTGCCAGAGTTAGTAATTGATGGCACTTCACTGATACTATGACACGCCATGATTGGTTGGATTAATAGATTCCCATTGTATTGTCACAGTTAGCAACCGTCAACTGTTTAGCATGCCCTTCATTTTTGGTCAAGGTTTGGTATGAAGCGTCTCCATCACTCAGCCCCTACTGGGTTGCAACCAGCAAGGGAGCCTTGGTGGCAGCCAAGAGAGGTCAATCCAGCCTTGCCCTTGACTGAGGTAAAAGATGCATGGCTCATCACAGCCTCTAGTTGTGTCTCACAGCCTGACAGCCCCCCCTCAAGAGCTCTTGGGCTTCACCCAACTTAGCCCATGGGCAAAGACTTTGGGAAACCGATAGGGAATTGATGCCAAAAATTTGGGTCACCTGGAATACTATCAAGTAGTCTGTGAAGTCACTCAATAGGGAGGAAGCAGCCATAACTCAATCACACTGGGGCAGAGGCCAATTCAGTTACCCCGAAGGGCATCCAGTGGGACCACGCGGAGGTACGACCTCTGCAACTGAGCCCAGCTAGTAACAATGATCCCATCTTAAGAGTTATAGTTACTCCCTCCTAGTTACTATCCTAAGATAATAGACTCTACCTCACTGCTAAACCATTTCCAGTGCTATAATTCTGGTAACTGCTGGCTCAAAAGGTACATATTACCGAATTGCGCTGTTACAAGTACAAGTGGCTGAGCAAAGCAGAGCCAGTGGTGCTTGGCAAGGTGAGATCAGTCAGGTAACACTAAATATCTGTCTCTTCTTTCAGAAGAGGTTTTTCAGAGGTTCCTCTCCAGTAGGTTGAAAATTACAGATAACATGGTAGAATATTATTTATGCCTAAAGACAGGAATGAGGACAAACCTTGTCATTGCCTCTATTAATGGGGTTGTCGTTTTATGGAGCATAAGGAAGGCTTTGTCAGTAAAACATTAAACATAGCACCAAGCTAAGGGGAAAAAAAATTGAGGATATTTAAATCTGAATGCACTAATTTTCAAAAAAATCTTCTATCAAATGAGATGCTCAGCAGAGAAACTATCAATCATTAAAACATTTTGAAGCCCAGTTTTTCAGTCATAACCCTAAGTAATTAGTAATTTTTTTCTCATTCAACCTTTATCTCAAGCGTCAAATTACACAGGGTCTAAATCAAAATGTTCAAGGAAGTACAGATATTCTGCAGCTGGAATGTGGCAGCATTTTTTTCAGATGTGAGGAAGAGGAGTCTCCTTAATTCCCGTTTTTTTCCCTGTGAAAAAGAGGAAAATGGGGCCTGCCCAGGAAAGTGGTTGAGTCATGATCCTTGGAGGTATTTAAAGATGTGTGGATGTGCTGTTTAGGGACATGGCTAGTGATGGACTTGGTAATGTTAAGTTTACGGTTGGACTGGATGATCTTAAAGGTCTTTTCCAACATAAATGCTTCTATGATTCTATGATTCTATTATTTTATAAGCATCATTTTGGATTCTAGCCAAGTCAAACACCCATCTGGTAAGTGAGAACACTGGCTTTTTTATGTTCTTTTCTTGCAGTAAGTTTGGGGATGGTGAAGGAGACTGTCATTCTGACTCCTAATGTTGCATTCTCAAACAACTTGTAATCTAAGGAAGATAAAACAATATGGTGCGCTGTGGTGGCAGGGCAGGATGGAGGAAAAATCCTTTCTGATCCAAAGCTATGTCTTACCCCAGGACTGACTACCTCCAACATAGACACCACCACTGGATTTTACATCTAATGAGATTGGTTTTGTCTCCATAAATCCAGTTCAGGTATCTTGTCTGAACACATTCTTCTCTTAGAGTCAAGGGAGAGAAAATGAAAAATTCAGACGGTAATTCCTCCCATCTGATTTAAGGCCATCCAATCTCATAAATATATACATTTGTCCTCTCTTTGAACACAGTAGGGACTTATACGCTAACTTGTAGATATTTGAAAGTAGGAGAGATTCCAGTACTTAAAGGGGGCCTGCAAGAAAGCCAGAGAGGGACTTTATATCAGGGCCTGTTGTGATAGGATGGGGGGTAATGACTAAATTGAAAGAAGGTAGATTTAGATTAGATTTAAGGAAGAAATTCTTCCCTGTGAGGGTGGTGAGGCCCTGGCACAGGTTGCCCAGAGCAGCTGTGGCTGCCCCCTCCCTTGGAAGGGTTCAAGGCCAGGCTGGACGGGGCTTTGGGCAACCTGGGCTAGTGGAAGGCGTCCCTGCCTGGGGCAGGGGGGTTGAACTTGATGATCTTTAAGCTTCCTTCCAACCCACACCATTCTATGATTACATGATTGTATGACTCTATGATTTGTCTTTCTTTTAGATTTGACTTCCTCAGGCTTTGTTTCAATGTTATGAAAGCTTCAAAAATGTTAAAAACTGTTTGGTTTTGTTTTAAAAAGAGGTGATTTGCCCATATATTGACTAAACTTCTTGAAGCTGGAACTGCAAGAAAATTTACCGAATATAGTGAAGATGGGTAGAACTACTTTATCAACCTATTACAACACCTCTATCTCCATAAATAAGCGCAAATGTCTTTATTTCACTAGGGTTTTGATGATCAAAGCTGGGCAAGGTGTTTTATTAATTCATTGTTGGGTTTAGTTTATTTCACATTTCTTGTGAATCATCATGCACTTGCTATATTTGAAAGGAGACAAATTTTTGAGAATATGGGAAAAATAAGTTGACAAACTACTTTTCTTTTTAGTGGATGTTTTTCCCAGAATTAAAAAGGTAAATTATCAGTTCAGGTACTGGAGCTTTAATTAGTTGATGTTTGAGACAAGTAGCTACCAGATTAAGGTGAGATATATTATGCTATGGCACTGAATATTTCCCAGTTCAAAAATAAACCCAATGTATACGTCTCTTATAGAAGAACAGATAAAAAAAAAATAAAAATTGTAGGTTAAAAACAAAGAACACCTGTGAGGGAGCACGTGCCCACCTATATGCTGAGTTTTGATGTCACATGACATGGACTGCTCCAGAGATCGATCAGGATAGGGCCCTTCAGCTGTGCTCCCTCTCAGCCCACGAAAAGTTAACTCTATCCTGGCTGAAACCGGGACAGTCTCCATCCCCTATTCCATACCATTGACGTCATGCTCGGGTTCCAAATACATTCTAAGAAATCACCACCCCTTTTTTTTCCCCGGCTTTCACAGATATCATTCCCTCAGTCAATGGGTCATCCTCCCAAAACGTCTGAGTTCATTTAGCCCATGATTTCATGTTCCATCTGTCATGACAGTCTTTAAGGCTGGAGGAATGAAGTGGAGTTGGCTCAGTCGGTGGAGCAGGAGGCTTTGGATGTGGCAGGAAGATGTTGTGAGGCACCAATTGCAATAACAGGGTTATTTGACAGTTCGATTCATTGGCTATTTTCATCTAAAATCAAATCTCCCTGAGGCACACATCGGACTTCTCTGTCCTTCTGCATTACTCACCAAGTACACCCAGGTCCTTGGGCAAAAGTAATCCCATGCATGGGTTTACCTTTACCTGATGCAGGAGTAACCCAGACTGTCTTCCCCAGCATATTTTTCGTGTGCACTACAGGGGCTTTATCCCCATCTACAATATGTAAGAGGTTCCTGGCTGAAACCAGGACAATAAACTACTTACAAAATGCAGATCATGTCAGAATCATGAGTGGCTAATGAATGCATCAAGAATGCTAAATTGCCCCAACAAGGTAACAAACCAGCCTCCTACCTTCAAAGGACAGACTCAGAGAAGTAATAATTTATATATATGTGACTTTAGTAAGGGTTTAATACTGGTAGTGTCATAATACGTCTAGGAAATTATGACTGGGATAGACTAAGTTGAGAGGATAACAAAGCAGTCACAAATCAGGATAACAAAACAAATTAGTCTTTTATTGTGGAATTGGAATTATCAGACTACATTTTAAGCAGAATATGAAATCTGACTCCTACCTAGACTTTATCTCTTTAGGTCACTGATCTCCTCTGCACAACACTAAGACATAGAGAGGGAAGTATTTCATAGTTACAGAGATGAACTCTTAAGCCCTGATGTCATTGCATGGTATGTCCCCAGCTTCAGAAGCATGCACAGTCTGCTCTTCAATGCAGGCACCAGGCACAGCTGGTTAAAAGATTATAGATGAAGGAACATGAGAGCAACCATGTGTCTAAATTGCAACAAGGCCAGATATCGTCCAAATGAGATTAAGACATGGGAACCCCTCTATAAGACTCAGACTTATTACACGAGAAGGTAAAGAACTCTTTTCACCACACTGTTTCGACTTCAAGACTTAGAAGAAACCCAGAGATCTTTAGGTTCCTTAAAAAATCTTTCCACCGATTTTGAGGAGGGGCTGACCTGAGCTTGAGGTCACTGCAGCAAAAAATATTTCTGTCTCTTTCAGTCTCCTTTTCTATGTGTCATTATTTGGATAAGGCTTGTATTTCTTGGGGTTTGGCTGCACAGGACCACAGTCATACAATGACTTCATGTCATCCTGTGATCATCTATGTGAGGGCAGTCCATGCAAAATTCCTTATCAAATTCACTTTGTCTTCATTTGGGGAAAAAAAAAAACAAAAACAAAAACAAAAAAAAAAAAAAAAAAAACAAAACAAAACAAAAAAACAACCAAACAACCAAACCCAAAACAAACCACCAAAAATTCTGTTTCAGGGTTTGCCCTGTTTGATCAATGCTGAGGTGGAGTGTGGGACTCAGGCTGTTGGACTTGATTTTTAAGAGACAGTAGCCAAGTATGATATTCAAGAAAAGCCAAAATTTAAAAAAAATGGAGAAGTCAAGGAATGATTCAGTCCCAAGTGCAAGAGTGAAAAGTCACAGTGTCTACACAGCACATACAAACAGGGCAAGGATCCCACAAGACAATAACAGAGTCGGGTAGGCTGGTAAGAGGCAAAAAAAAAAAAGGTGTCAGAACTAAGACAGGTAGGTGAGAACAAGCCACAGAAATGTGGCCACAGCCAAGTTGCATACTGAGCAGCCAAAAGAAACTGGTGCCACTCCTTCCTATCCCAGATGGGTGGAGAAACCATGACTTGGATTTCAAGTCCTGCCCAAGTCTTCTGGGGAAGGGACTGTGGTCAGCTGTAACTGCAGTGGTCAAGAAAAGAAGAAAGGTGAGGGTGATGTGATGTTCATGCATATGTCGTGAGTCGGGTGGGGCTTGAAATACTCCCCTTTTACTAACTGTCAGGAGAGTCCATGAAGGTACCTAGACCCAAGTCCTCAAAGATAAGAAAATGCCTTACTCCCTTTGAAGAGCAGGTACCACGTGAGACCTTTGAAGGCTCAGCTGTACAACAAAAGGTCACAAAGGTGATTTTCACTGAACTCAGCAGCAAATGGCATTGCAAAAAACTGGCATCCAGAACTGACACAGTAGAGGGCTTTGACATTTTGCGAATACTGTTGAGACCAAAAGGGTAACAGCAGAGAAACTCATGTTTTCCTGACATTAACATGTTCCAGCACCTCTCCTGTTTTATCAGCTGACATCCTGTGGGAACAGCAGAAACCCTAAGCTGTACTCCAGAGGGAAAGGGATAAATTAAATTGAGCTTTTATCTCGCAATACTAATAAAACAAAGCCCCTAAACATTATTCAGTGATGGCAAACCCACATCTTCCAAGGGTTTTAGTAGTCCAACTCAGTCTCCCACACATGGTATAAGATGCATCACTAAGCCTTATTCTCCTGGTCATCTGCGTTAGGCCTGTGCTCTGTAACATCTACACAGGGCTCGATGTTACTGCTGTTACAGGACCCCACGCATCAGCTCCAGTTTGTCGTTCTGATGTAAAATCCAACCACTGACAACATCTTTTGTGGAAAATCTTGAAATATGCAGTGCTAGCTGTGGTCCTGTGCTGCAGTGGAGAGTTGTGCTGCTTTCCCAACCAAATGCCTCTACTCCCGGCTCTCCTCACACCAAGCTGAGCCCTCCAATCTTCTATCTGATGTAGAGAAGGCCCATTCTCTCTGATGTAACTACAGACGTATCCGTATGACCCTGCACAATGCAGCCCTCCCGTATCAAAGATTCTGGCTTAATTTGCGTTTTCACTACAGACACCCTCCTTTTTAATTCGGTGTTTGTACAGCATCTAACATAATGGGACTCTGCCACCTACAAAGATGATCGATGAGTATTTGTACAGTGATAATAACAGATCATTAACTACTTTCCCTTAGCTCAGCTCCAGGACAAGTTGTAACAAGCTGTTCTTTGCTCCTTTTTGAAACAAGGGAAAAAACCATCACTTTCTCCTTCTTCGAACATATATATTTTTCTGCGGTGTGTTCCGAATACTGCTAGTTCTTGGTGGCTCAGGGAAAATATGGTGCTGACAGAACTTTTGCTCTTATGTCTAGTTTCCATGATTTTTCACGGAAGATCATGCCAAGCCTTCACCGCTATTGTCTTTTCAACAGGAGGGATATGCTAATGCTTTTCCAGCCTTTCAAGGTTGTTTTATAGAGGGATATAACATGACATTGCATCCTGTCCCCTTGTTATTTTTGCACAACTGTTTTGCCAGGACAATTTGCTGGTATTTCCGAACAAGTTATCCAATGGTCGTTGCTCTGTGAGCCATTCAAGACTGTTCTTACACTAGGACTTTTTTCCTCTGAGCAACCAGTGTCCACTTTTTCTCCTTTGTGCATGCTAAAGAAAGAATAGGGGGAAAACCAGAAGTTGACATTAATAGGAATAACATCCATGCTGTAAGACTCGATGAATTAGATGCTATCAGATCTTTTTATCACTGAGAGAAGGATCCTAAAATACTTTGCCTAGTGCTCTTGTATGAGTAATGCTTTAATGATCAGAGAGAAAGTTTTAGAAGCACTGTAGAACAGTCCCTTTAGGGTATTCAGGTATGTTGTAAATAAGGTTGGTAAGAAAAAGGCTGGCGAACAGTTTTGCATCACACTAGGTCTGCCCTGGAGAAGGCTCTGTGCAGGGACACATGGAAGCACCACTCCAGCTATGTGTAAGAATTGCTTGGGGCAGTGCAGAAATCAGCTCTGGAGAAGAGAGATTGGGAAATGCTGAGCAATAATCCCTAGTTTACCAGCCATGACTGCTGCTAAAAAAGGTTTGGCCAACATTTGGACTCTTTGGAAAAGCAGATGTGTCTGTGACAGTACCTGCTAGCAAGTGATTCGGACAGAACTGTCAGAGGCTGGATAAAAAAAAAGAAGAGGCTCATTCTGTTCACTTAAGCCAGTTTAATATTTTAATATCAAAATTTTAATATGGTGTCATATGATTATTGCCCAAGTGGGTTTGGATACAGGAGGCAGGTAGGAAAAGGGTAGGAATTAGGGATGTCACCCTATTAAATCCTATACTGCAAGAGACATTTCCTACCTTGACTGGAATCATTGGGGATTGTCCAGTCTGACCCTTCTGCTAGTTGTTCTGCCTCCTATCGCTCCCTCCTGCAGACCCTGATCCTGCTGGGTTGTAGTGTGCTTTTCACCTCAAGATAAAGACAGCCTGAACACATGGTTCTCAAATAAGCTGACTTCACAAAGCAGTGAAGCTCCAGGAGATCAACCATCAACCCATACTACTTCTTTTAGCATCCACTGATAGACCCTCTGCACCCGCAGACACAGATGCACCCACCACCACAGCAACCCTTTAGCCAACTAAAGGACTTGAAAGCCACATTTTGTATCTGCATAAGCGGGACCCAGCTGCTCATTACCATCAGAGTCAGGAAGAGCCTTCACTCCTTCACAGAACAATAAGTAGGTAGTGCAGCACTGTGATTTTTCACCCAATTCATATCTCTATGTACTGATCTATTGTCCAGAGGACAATCATGACCAACATGTGGAGTCCCAGAATAGCAGAATATCCTTGGCTTTACATAGCAGCTAGTAGGTCCTACACTTAATAGAGCCCTCTGAGAAGGTATGGTCCCATGCTTCACCTTAATGTTGAAGTCCTTACATGACCTGCAGTAGAGATGCCATGAAAGGGACACCAAAACTTGAGTCCTCTTCTCTGGCCTATCACGTTTCTGAAAATATCAATCAGTGAGAAAGAAGCGTAAGCTACTGGTTATGGTTTCATATTCTTCTTGGTCTTTCCATCTGCATGAGACATGTCACACAGACCATATGAACTGTGAGGGCACAGGTGTGAAGAGAAGTTCTGGCTATAGTTACTTTAACTCCCCAAGTTACTGATCGGTTTTAATCATGTCAAATTTGATGAACAGGCAGTGCTCTGAAATTCCATGGCTTTGCTCGTGCTCCATTCCAGAAGAAAGCAGGTGTTACCTGAAGTTTCAGAATTGCCCTTGAAACAGGAATTTCAGTTCCTACCTCGTTCTGCAACACCCACTTTCAACAGCACCTGTCATGGATGTCTTCTATTTTGCACCTAGAGATTTTTCTGGATGCAGGATACCAGGTCTGCTTTTCCAGAAATCAAGACATGGAGGGGATGGTCTGTTAAGTCTGTTATGTCTTAGACATATGTATTATGAATAAATGAGACTAATACCAGCTGAGAGACTGAGCATACAGCAGGAAGAACCTCCCTTCTCCCTCTTGCATACGCCCTCCAGCCTCTTCAGTGCCTCTTTATTGGCTGCACAACCTCTCTTGCCTGATACTGCATAGAGTTAAACCAGTTAAGGCATATGTCACAGCAGGGAGTGGGACAGTGACTGGAAGAGAGGGAAGGGAAAGGAAAATTCAGGGATGTCCTGAGCAATGACTCAGTCTAACTGAAAATTGCGGAGTGTGGTGGTGGGAATTTCTTTCAGCCTCTGGACAAGTAGGTTTTTCTAGTGGCCTGCAAAAGAGACATGGCTGCAAGCAGCTCAGACTTAAAAAAGGTCAAAAGCAACAGGCTTTTTTACTGCAGCATATAGACCAGACTGCTTTCCTAGTGCATATCTAGTGAAAAGAAGAGAAAGGAAACCATCCTCATACTCCTCTGACTCCCTCTGTAGCTGGGCAGGTGTGTAACAAGACAAGAAAGCTTCATGGTCTGGAGGCATGTGGAATCGACAGAGGAAAAAGAGGGACAGGAAAAGGTCAGGGATGTGACAGGTGCGAAAGGTAAGAAAGTGAAACATTAAGATGTTTAACTGCAAAGGCTTAGTGATGGAGATAATGACAGTGAAGGTATAAGAATAAAAGCTTTGCCTAATCACACCTGCGCGTTGGAGTGTTTCCTCTGTTAATTAATCCGGTAGAATTTCAGGCTTTCCTCCTCATAATGGCAGCTAGGTCAGATTGGAGATTTCTTCCTGGGTCAGTCAGACCATCAGCTCTAAATGTGCTAGTCCTGATATCTGATGCAATCTGTTCCCGAGTGTTTTCGAGTTTTTTTCTCAATGCCCCATATGACTTACAAACTCACAACTTACATTCTCTACAAATCTGTTGCACCTCTCCTGATAATAGATGGTTTTCCAACAGTTCGTGGGAGGTCATGTCTGTCTCCGATACCTGCTGAAGAAAAGTTTTGACTCCCCCGGTGTCAGGAAAAAAGGTCTCAAAAATGTGAGTCTAGTTACATCAAAGACTGAACAGATGGTAATATTAACAAGACCTCACTCATATACAACTATACACATGCTAAATACATATTCTAAATGTATCTTCTATATAAAAATTATTTATGCTGTTATACTTATTATTTTATATCATGGATGCACGTTAGTAAAATGCTGTGATCTTCGGGATGGTCACTGCCAGGGCTGATAGATTTGTTTATTATGCCAAAATTCCCTGTTTTGGCAGTCTATGGTTAAAGTCGCATGTCAGTGGGCAACTCATGACACTGTATTATATTGCCCTGATGATGCAAATTGTCCCTTTGGTCCCTGAAGAGTTAAGAGTCAGTGCTGCAGTAGCCAAGGAGAAAGCTCCCAGCAATATTGCAATACCCGTAAGTGGGTTCATGCTGTAAAAAGAGGAGCTATAGAGTGAGAGAGGCAGAAGGGAGGACTGAAGGGTTTGGGTAAGGCTTTTTTTTAAAAAAAAAAAGAACTGAAATTTTTCATTTTGCAGGCTGGTGTCACTGCCTCTTCTGGATCAGAGAGACCTGTGAGGAACACTTGGAATAGAAGGGGGATATCTGACACCCATGGTCTCCTCTGGATGTCAGCTCATCCTGGTCTGGGGTGACTGGTGGATTCAGGGTCTCTCTTTTCAAGGCACAAGCTGGATTAGCGGGCTAAAGTTAGGTGGCATGAACCCTGACCTTAGTCTTCTGGCCCCACAGTGTCCACCCCGTTAAGTGAGGATGGGAACCTTCCCTCCTCTGGTTGTGATGTTTGGACCTTGCTAAGCCTCATCACAGCAGCAACCACAAGCCCCAGTCCTACCTACCACAGGAGTTTTGCTGCTCTGCAGTCAGTTTTCCTTAGCAACAGCAGCTCTTTCCTCCTCCAAGGACCTCAGCCTGCCCAAGCTAACAAAACCAGGTTAATGTCTACGTGAGGGCAGTAGGCTTAATCATATCCATTTCACTTTCTGGTAAGCTGAGCAGGGTGAGAGGCCTCAGATGAACCCTGCTGACCTTAGATGAACCTCGGTCAACTTTCCTCCCCTTGTCGTCATGTGCTCTATTTATTTGCAAACTCCCAGAGGCCCCATCTCACTGCATCCTGCTCTCCTCTCCTCAAAAGCCTCCACATCGACAGCTTTACTTTGGCAGCAGAGGGCACTGCCCCCTTCGTAATTTTTTTCCACACTCATCCCCTCCCTCACGCTCCTCCAAGGGCTGCAATTACGCTCTCGGTAAGTGGTGCTGTCTGTCTGCAAGCTCCTGAGAGTTTGATTTGTCTTGGCTCCCAGCGCTGACATGCCTGGGAAGGGCAAGGAAAGGAAATGGGTGGGAGCTCCCATCTAACCACGAACTTGTCCTCCCCCCACTTTTTTTTTCTCCCCATCCCCTTCCCTCCCCCATCCCAACCAGAGGAAGGATCATGCTTCATCGCTTAGAAAGAATTGCTCTGAAAGTTTAGTTTGGAAATTTTTTTTTTTTCCCTTCCCTTTCAAATGAAACATGCTGCAAGTCTCTCCCCTTTCCGTGTGCTCACAACAAAGCGGGGTTGTTATTACAAAAGGCAGAGTGTGTATGTGTGCGTGCCTGCAATGCGTGTTTGCTTGCTCACATGTGCTTGTGTGTGGGCGTGTAGTAAGTAGTGGTATGTGCTTGTGAGCAGGCAGGAACTATACCACGACTTCTAAATATCCCATGCATTTTATTCGCTGTTCCTGAAGATTTCGCTGCAACATGGTCCCTTACGGTTTAAACATTAAACTCTCTTGCTGTCCTTCTCCTAATCTATTTATTTTCTAGACTATTTAAGTTACAGGCCCATCCTGACAAGTGCTGAGTCTCCCCAAGCATCACCAAACATACATTTTGGGTCTGAGGGACGGAGAGGACTCAGGCATGAATCTGCCCTCCTAGCATGTGTCTAGATCTCACGTTTGCATTTCACAGTGGTATGGCTTCTTCTCTCATTCTACCAAACTCCTGTAACCAAAGCATGTGAATCTTTAATCTGCCTTACACCTGTTGAGGGTTTTCTGACATTGAGTTTTGATGACCAAGAAAGATAATGGCACAGCTGTAGCTGTGACTCTGAATAGGATCTTAGCCTTCATATGATGCTGTGGATCGGAGCTGTACCTGGGCACGTGCCACGGGAGTTTGACAGTGAAACAGATGTCAAATGAAAGGTTACACAGGAGGGTGAGGAAGCTGTACCTACTGCACACCTCAAAAAAAAAAATAGGATCTTCAGGGTCTGGTGCCATCAGTAGCTGCACTGACTGACTGTAGCACTGGAAGTAACTCTCTTGTTTTAGTATTAAATATAGGCACTGTCTGACTCTACCTATCCTCACCCTCTGAATACAGAAAAGGGTTCCCAGAGGTGGGAAGGTGGAAGTAGAGAGGCTCCCAACCTCAGTTTTACTATGGGCTTCAGGGCCTCCAAGAATCCCTGGATGCAGTCCTTGCCTTTCCCCACACACAAGCAGCATGTAGTGATGAGAGGCACATGTCCCCCTCTTGCAGCCACTCACACTAAAGGGCATAGCCTGCTAGCTGTTAACTTTGGTCTAGTGATTAAACCGCACTTGTGCTCAGAGAAGTGGGGACCAACATTTTACCCTCTGTCCTTCTTGGTTGCTCTTGCATGCTTGTTTTGTAGGATCCTTTTTTAAAGCATAAGCAGTCCCACAGCAAAATGTGGTGGATGCCCACAATGAAGTCTGTCTGCAGAGGAAAAATGACTTCTACCCACTGTGTCGTGTGTTCTCGGGGGGCAGTGATGCTCTTACCTGTTGTCATTGGGCTATCGCATGATCTGGAGGTAAACACTATTTGAAAGTTAAAACACTTGATGGCCCTGTATCACTTTTAAACCTCTACACAGCTGATATTTTTTTTAAAGCTTGGATCTATGTGAGCATTTGACAGCCAGTGCTAGCATCTGACCTGCTTTCCTCTACTTTGAAGAAACCTCAGCAGACAAGGAAAGCTGCGATGCAACTAGGCTCAGATTTTTGTTTTGCCAAAGGCCGGCATCATGAACACATAAAAGGCAAATGATAGGATAGGAAGGGTGGTCTCTGCGCTTGCAAATAGAAGTGAGACACAAGGGAAGGAAGAAACAAATACGCAAAATAATTTCCCCTGGTTTGGAAAAGGAAACATGGAAAACTAACAGCCTCAAAGCACAGGTTGTGGCTTTTGAGAGAAAGAATGTGAACAGTCACTTTCTCATCCTGTTTCTGTCATTCCAAGACTTGTGTGAAAAGGCTGATGTTGAATCCCAGTTAGCCATAAAATAACAACAACAAGTCTGCTCGGTGGCTGCGATTTGCCAATTGTGAGCTTTCTGCACCTACACCAGGACTCAGAAAGACGGAAGTCTGCAATACATCCCAGCTAGGAGTGCAAAATCCTTGAAAAATGTAATCTCACCCGTGGGGACAATGTAATTAAATGAGTGTTACTTATTGTTCCAACACCATGGCAATGTCTCCAGAAGGAATACAAATCATTTAGTGCAAAGAGATAGAGCCAGCTGAGCAGGTACCAGGAATGTGGGAGTTGCTTATTAGTCACCCAGGAGGAAGAGCTATTGCTTTTATTTATTTATTTATTTAACTATTGTATTTTTATTTGCCTGTACTCATCACCCACGCACACACCACCACTGATTTTTAGAGTGAAACTAATAAGTTAGAGTCTGATCCAGAAAATACTGAGCACATTACACTATTTTTCCATAGGTCTTGTGAACCAGGTGGGACCTTTGCTGGCAAATATCTGTCCTGATCAAATCTCAGTGGGTACAAATTAGCACAGCTCTGCTGAAGTCAGTGAGGGGTTCTCATCTATCACTTGTTTTATTAATATTGATCTGTCTACAGGTCCAGAGTCTCTGAAAATATATCTTCTATTTCATTGCCTCTCACTGAAGGCAATGTGTGAGTGCTGATTTGCTCTAGGCTGAGGATCTGCTCCAGCTCTTTCATTGGATTTTTTTTTTTTTTTTCCTCTCTCTTTTTTTTCCCCTCTCTCTCTTTCATAGCAGCTTTGGAATTGCTGTAAGGTTTACAGTGCAGTAATAATCACCTCATTATTATTAATAACCATGGCAACAGAATGGAAATTAATCACACTACTTCTGTTTATCCCCATAGAAACAGAGCCAAAACAAACAAAACTTATCCACAATGCCTATTCCTAGAAATCATACATACTGTTTAATTACCAATGAAATGAACCAGGAAGTTCAAGATGCCTAGATTATCCAGTAGCACCTATGGAAAGTCAAGGATATATTGTCAGGTCGGTAATCAGAAGGGATAATTCCTCAGGTAATTAGTAGATGACAAACATCTTCAGTAAATTTGATCATTTTGTTGGTTGGTTTTACTATTCAGCATTTGTCCTGGTGACTGACTGCTGAGAGGCACTGACAGAAGTAATTCTTCTAATTTAAAAAAAAAAAATGTTATAAGTGGGTGTAAACTGGTCAGTGATTGGAAGGGAGGTTTCAGAGAAATATCAAATTCTGTGAATTTCTGAAGAAACTCCAGAGACAACACTTCCTCTCATATGCCAAGTGATGAGGTACCAGTCCAGCACCAGGATGAGGTTAATATTTGGAAAAAGTGTGAACACAATATGGATATTTTTACTTTGTAGTGTCATCATCCTTGTTTGCAGGATGTATGGAGGATGTAGTCCTCACACTCATTTCCTATGCAGAGAAGTGAAACTCCAAGACTTTCTTTCACAAGAGAATGTGAATGACTGTTCTGCCAGTCATTCCTTATTCAGATTCAATTGCACAGCAGTCCTTCGCCTGTGCCCTGCCCCCCCTGCCGTGACCATTACTGAATTTTATTTAGGCTGTCACCGGCAGATAATCTAACCCTTGTATCTGCTTTTGTCTACAGCTTAATGACACACACAGGGGACTACTTTTCAGGCTTTCAAAGTAACGAATTCATCTCTCAGATGATCCTTCAAAACCAGAAGTTCTGATGACTCTTATCTGCAGATGCAGCAGCAGAGATTAGAGCTGGTGTGGAAAGATGAGAGAGAGAGGGGACATAAAGATGATTAAAACCACAACCTTCTGTAAAGCTTTTCTTTTTTTTTTTTTTTTTTTCCTTTGGCAACAGGATCTGGTCAGATTTAAACCCTCAAGGTACTTGAAATTAGCTGTCTGTTGGAAACCTATACTACTTTCCCTAAAGAAGTAAAACTCAGCCACTGTGGAGGAGGAATATGCAGTTGCTATGTCTTCAAAAGCCTCAAGAGCTCCTGATGGATCTCCTCACTCTACTATAGAATCTCTTGCAACTCTGAAAGATCATACCATCTACCTCTTATCTATGTCTCTCACCTACAAATTGGGGATAATAATCCTCTTGTTTTCCTAAATAACACTTATTTTATCTACATAGTACATAAATCGTAGTGGGCAGAGGAATTTTCTTGCTGTCTCACTGTACTGTGCATTTTTATAGATATACTAAATCATGTTCAAATGGAGGAATTCAAACTGGAAATGTTAGAGGGAAGATCCCTGAGAACAATCTGCTTTGAGGTTTAACTGACCTTTTAAGCTTACCAAAAAGACAGAGCTGAGATAAATCCCATATGAGCTTCCTCCATCCAATCCTCCTGAATCCAATTAAATACAATTTTTCCATGCTGAAGGACAGTTGAGGAGAGATTGATACTGCTATTGGGCAATGCAAAGACACTTAGAAGTGCTTTCTGTCTGTCTTATATGATTCACTCTCAGACTTAAGATTTTTAGTCCAAAAGACACCAACATGGCTAGGTTCCTGAATTTACAGGTCCTGTGTAATCAGTGTCCCCCAGGACAATAAACGAGCAGGGACATGACAAAAGGAGTCAGTCTGTTGGCAGTTCTGCATCATATAATTATGACATGTTCTCCACCGACTATAGAGAAATCCCAGGTCTCCTCAGACAGAAATGTGGGATGTCAGTTGTTAGGTTATTTGACTGAAACCTAATCACATTAAAGACTTGGTGAGGACTGGGAACGTATGCTCTGTGACAGCCTGGCCAGAGTCTGAACTAGAGTACACAGAACTGCAGAGCCTGTCTCCCTCTATCAGACTGGAGTAGGAGGAAGCCCCCCTGCATCCTGAAATTCTCACAATCCATCACCCTCTGACATGATCTACCATTTAAACATGGACACTTGATGTGCATGAGGGTGTCCCCGCAAACCTCCACCTTTTGTTCCAGAGGGCAGAGGCTACCTGAAGGGTGATCCTGTGTAGTATCTGCTGACCCCAGATCTTCGGGAAATTTCAAACGGCATGAGATACCTGCTCCAAGACAGCTGATTCACACGCTAAAACATGCAGATATATTTAATCAGATCAATCAAGTTTCTTGCTCCTACCATGCACTCATCAACAGCAAATGAGAATTAGTAATCTTTTAGTGTTCACTTATGATACAGAGAAATTATTACTTGTTTTGAGACTTATTTACTTATAGTAAACTACTTAGCAACTTATTTATTACTTTTAGTAACTTAGAGTATTATAGTATTTTTGAATATTGCTAAGAATCCTGCTTGCCCAGACTGTTGTGTGGAATTTTACCAAGGACTGCTGTGTTCATCAAAACAAAGTTTACTGTGAAAATCTACCAAGAACTGCAGTGTTCAGCAAAGTATCATGGTTTTGTCCTGGGGAAACAGATGTGCTCTACCTAGTTGGGTCTTGGTAATGTGTAAGGATAGCAGATAGACAGATGGTAGAAGTTACATCGGTTCTCTTAGATAAGACATAATGAGTAAACCGGATGAAAAACACTCTTTGTTATTCAAGAAATTGGCCAAGAGAAACTGCACATGCTCGGGGAAAAGTACAAAGTGAGAAAGACTACGAGCCTTCCTCCCAAAGACCCCTGAAGTTGCCCACCAGGAGGCAATGGGCAGGTGCAAAGAGAACAGAAACTGTTGACATCAGCCTTTCTAACTAACCCAGCCTCACTCATGCATATGTATGATTGTGTTACGTAACCCAAGGAATATGGATAACCACACTCTATAAGTTTTTGATAAAATGTGTGGTGGGTGTGCAAGCTTTGTGGAGAGATCCCCTTGCACCCCGGCGCCAGAGCAAACATACCTGCTGTATAACTCTGTTCGAGTTGTAGAGTCTGTTTTCCACAAGTCACTTCAAGACTTTCCCAAAGAGGACCTAGTCAAACATGGCTTTGTGAAGTTTAGAGGAAGACTTACTGGCTGAAATCCTTCTTTGCGGTCCACAAGAAATCAAGATGAATTACCTAACAACCTGTTCTTGAAAACTCTGTGTCAGTTTTGCCAGTTAATGGTCTGCTTTTGTGTATGGGAAGACTATCAAGTATGTAGGTATACAGTGAGACAAGCAGATGCATGTTCCATTTGGTTATTTCCAAACATATTCATGTACCCACAGAAGCCTTCTCACAGTGTGGTGTAGCTTACGATACACAGCAAATCGTTGCTTCTTGCAAATCTCATTAATATCACAGACAACTTTTTCTGAAGTTGAAATAGGGCTGGCAGACAGTGCTTGCGTTATCCCAGCTTCCAGGAAGGAAGATTCAAATAAAACATTACGAGAAACAGTAGGGACAGTAGATTGCTGTAATCAGTTGCCCTGAAAGGTTGTGGGAATTCCTTCATCCGAGAGTTTTGGAAAAATCTTAGACAGTTGTATGTCAGGAATTGTGTGAGTAAAGTGATTTCTGTTCCAGAGCGGGATGTTGGAGTAGATGACCTTACTCTGTCTTCGTCTGCCCATTTTTCTTTGTGTCTGTGCATCTTTGATTACATTTGTCAAAACTCTTTGAAAACTGATGTGCATTGGTCTAGTAGTTTACCCATTCGTGCAAAATTAGATCCCTAGAATTGATAATAATCACACTGGTGAGGACACGTCTGGAGCACTGTGCTCAATTTTAGGCTCCCCAGTACAGGAATGACATGGACATACTGGAGCAAGCCCAGCAAAGGGCCACAAAAATTATTAAGGTACTGGAGCATATCATGAGAGGTTAAAAGAGCTGAGAGTGTTCAGCCTGGAGAAGAGAAGGTTCAAAGGGATCTTACCAATGTGTACAAATACATGATGTAAGGAATAAAGAAATAAAAACCATAAAGTCAGGTTTTTCTCGCTGGTGCCCAGCAACAGGAAAAGAGGAAATGCTCATAAACTGAAAGATGAAATTCCATCTAAACACTTTTTTTTTTTTTTTAAAAGTTTTTGTTTTGGTTTTATTTTGGTTTTGGCTTTGTTTTGGTTTTTTGTTGTTGTTTGTTGTTGTTGTGTTGTTTGTTTTTTGTTTTTTTTTTTTTACTGTGAAAGTGGTTGAACACTGGACCAGTCTGTCCAGGAAGGTTGTGGAGTCTCCATCCTTGGAGGTATCAAAACCCAACTGGACATGGCCCTGAGAAACTTGTTGTATTTGACTCTTCTCTGGGCAGAGGACTGGGCTGTATTATCTCTAGATGTCTCTGCCAGCTTCAACAATCCCATAATACTGTGATTGCATGGTCAGGAATCGTGGCTTGGGCTTTTAAATTGGAGCGAAATAGATGTACTCATGTTTCTAGAAGACATGTATTGTATTTATGAATTCGTGTTTTATGTGTGTTCACTCCTCATCTTGCTGAAGTTGGATACACTTACAAAAGTATTTTATTTTGAAGGTTCGAATTCTGTTACCAGAACCACTTTTAAGTATAACAGATTGACATTTTAAAACGTTAACAAAAAGTTATTCAAATGCAACTGACATTTCTTACTTAACTGGTAGGATAGCTCATCTTTGACTGTCACTTTAGCAGAACCTTTCCAACAGATATCTTAGGTACTCATCTGACATAGCCTTTGTTTCACAACATCAGGTTGTTCTTACAGATTTATGATTTGCAGGTTTTAAACTCAAAGGAACAACTTTTCTCTATAAAGCCCCACGTGCAATGCTTCTAAACCCATCAACAGACCTGAATGAACCAACAAGTATGAAGAAGGAATATAAAAGCTCAAGAAAAAAGAATTATTTGGCTCTTGAATAGTCTAGTATTCTTCAGTATGTGTCTACGAACAGCAAAGTTCTACTTACTATGGAAAAGCCTTGTTTCACAATTTTTATGACCCTAAAATAAATCATAAGGTTTTCTGTCCTGGAAGCAAAAACATTTGTAGAGCAGTTAAAAACATGAATTTGTCTATCAGCTAACCCAAGTTAAATGAGAGTCACAAGTTTTTATATAAAGTGGCATTTGGACTATTATTATTTTTTTTTTTTTAATCTGAAGCAGAATCCAGCCCTAATATCCTTCCTGCTACTTAGTGAAGTTACCAAAAAACAACGTATTTCATGATAGTACTGCCAACATAAAGTAATATTTTATACAAAAGACATCACTCACAGACTCTGACCTTTAAAATATTATAGAAAACTTTTACTAAGAGATACAAACAGATTGTTAATGTTAAACAGGGACAGTGAAGTAAGAAAAATACTTTTTTTCCCATGAATTGAAGACAGAGGTTGCTCAAATCCTAGCTCACTTGTGTGAGGAGGATTTATGATTTCAGACCCTGGAAGGGCATTCAAGGAATTTGACACAGTATTAGTGCTAGAGACGTAAACTTCATGATACTGAAAACTTGGAGTTTATCCCAACAAAAGCAGGCAAGACATCAAGTCCTCAAGGGATCTATTCAATTCCTGTTCTTGGAGATTTGATGATGGGAGGATGTCAGAATCACTCTCTGCTGTGATAACGATACTGAAGAGCCACTGCAAAGCCCCAGCTTTCACTCTGTACTGGGAACTTGTCTTCAGAGCAGGTCCTGAGGCTTTCCCTGGCTCTTTAGTACCAGCTCGATGTTTGGACTTCTGTGAAAGTCCGAGCAGATAACTGAAAAGAGGACAAAAGTCTTGTCTTCCCTTCCATCTTATTACCTTGCAGGTTTTTATGTTCAAATTCTTTAGGCTGTGTTGGACCACACTGACCCACAATGAGGAATTGTAGTGAATTTTTTTTCATTGAAACGAGGGTTGTTGCTATCTGCTGTCTTCACTGTTTCCTTCTTTTTATCATTATCACAAACATAATTTATATCTCAGCCAGTTTCTCTGATGCAGACTCAGACAGATGGACATGGACTGTTCCAAATCTTTGCCTCCCAGAATGATATTGAACTACATCTCCCCATCACCTATTCTGTTTTACAAAGGTTTTTAAAATTATTTTTTTAAATGGCAATCTGAAAGACAAACAAATTATTTTTCTTGTCGGTCTGCATAAGTTTGCCATTCTTAACATTAAACAATTCAGCCACACTCCAGATCTTCCTTTCAGTGATCTCCTTCTCCTCTGAAGGCAGCAGAGTTGACAAGCCTTCCAGCTGAGCTAGTTTAATCTCCATTGTTCTAGCCTCTTACCTTTGTTTTGTTGTGTGTTAGCTTCTCAAGTTCATAACATAAATTGCTTGTCAGGACATCACTTAGCCTAATGTCTCACAACACATGGTTTTAAAGAGCAGGTAAACCCAAAAGGGGAGCTGCTATCACCATTTTGTTTTCTGGTTTCTGTTATCTGTAGTAACAGAATTTGAGATTTGAAAAATTCTCACAAAAAGATCCCCAGACATTTCTTAAGCAGTCTGAGGGACGTTAACAGGTTTCATGGAAAAGCCATGATCATTTCATCTGTGTGTAGTGTCACAAAGATAAACCAGACATATTACTGCATCATCCTCACTATAAAAAGGAAACAAAACAAGTCTTTTTAGACAGAGAGGAGGACAGTCTTGTATGATCTCAGATAGTCACATAAACCCACAATTTGAAAAGCATCTACCTGAATGCCAACTTAAGTTTGCAGCAAAGTTACCTCAGACAGAGGTTGGAAATGGTAGTGCCCAAGTTCATAAAAGAATAAAGGAACAGAGTATTTCCTTCCTCTACTTGAGAATGCACTATTGAAGGAGTTATTGGCACCATCTGATTAGCCTGGTACAGTCCTGTCAGCCACAAAGAAGAAACTGAATGGTAGATAATGCTGACTTACACAGATGTGAATCAACAATCTCTCAACTCAATGCAATTACTCTTGATTTTCATATAAGGTGTCCTGGTTCATCTAGGATAGGGTTAAGTGTCCCCAGCAGAGAGGGGGAAGGGATCTCCAGCCGGGTTATTCATGCCATGCTGATGTCAGGTCCCAGCGCAGGAGCGCGGGAACCTTTTCCTTTGTGGCTTTGGTTGCAGGAAAGCAGGAGCAGGCTGGCTGTGTCCATTGCGGTATTTCTCTGTATATCTTTTGTCTTGTTCACTGTTATTACTGTCTATTGTTGTTATAATCGCTACTGTTGTTGTTCAGGTTGTTATTTATCACCCTGTTGTATTATATTTTCTTCTTATTTTAACCCTGGGTTTGTGTCTCACTTCCAGCCTGACCGGCTGAGGGTGGGGGAGGGACAACGGCAACATGGTCTCCGGTCCTGTCAGGCTTAAAACCATCACATAAGGTCACAAGTGGACCACCATTTGCACATGGAGTCATGGATGATCTTCTCTGAAGATCTGCAACTTTGGTTTAGGAATGCAACCTGGTTTTGTCCAGCCATGGAAGCCCAGAAGCCCAACTTAAAACCAAGGCCCAACTTAAAATCAAGATTTCTGTGTCCAGAGAGGCCTACTGGCATAAGAAGAAAATTATGCCGTCAAAGGCTTGCAGTCTCCCGAGACAGACAATGAATTATGGCTACGTCCATTTAGTAAGTAGGATGAACCTAGGTCCAGAGAAATCACGACATGCCCTAGACCACAGAGGGTGCCTAAAGTAAAAAAGAAAAAAAAAAGAAGCCAGCCTGTTGCATCCCCCCCACACACTCAGTCCATGGACCAGGACACAATTATTTTTGTCTCACGTCAGTTGTCCACTGGAATAACTCCAGTGTCTCCACTGTCATGACTCTGGATTTTCACTACTGTAACTGAGGACAGAAACTGGTGCTCTTGATCCTTCCATCTTTTCCCAGCTCTCTTGCTTGTTTACTAAGTCGTTATCTCTGCTGCTCAAGTCTGCAGTGATATGATGTGTCTGTTTTCAAAGAGTTCCCTGTTTCTTCTTTTACGCTTGTGTGCATGCATGTTCCTTAAAGTTCCTTTGCATATATTAATCACTGTGTAAGAGGGTGAGAATTGTTTTATTTGGTCAATGCAACCATTTCCCTTTGCATGAAGCTCAACTCTTTCTGTACATTCACCTGCATTCTTCTCTGGAAAGAACCAGTTTAAGGCAGTGATGCTGTTGCTCTAGTGGGGTTGAGTAGCCCTCACCTGCAAAAGGAGTATAATACATGGGTGAGTGAGATTTTCTTCTCCTGTTTTACCATTTGCATCTGACTACTTGATGCTAAAGCCTTTCTGCTACCCAAATATTGCATACCTCTTTGGAAAACACCCAGGTAGGTTGTCTTAGAATCCAGCCTGAAGTGCAAAAAGTAATGCCCATTATCACTGCATGGAAATGAAACCATTCGGTAGAGGGATATAGGAATCATCTTTCCTGTTTGTGAAGGAATTGTAGTGTGAAAAAAGCAAAATATCTGTAAGGCAGAGACAGGCTCATATTTAAGTGGGTTATTTTAAGTTTTCTTCTCAATATTTTTTTTCCAGAATTATGCCAGAATGAAATAGGGCACTTCTTCAAGAGTATTGCTTTTAAATAATAATAATAAAGAACCCTGTCCAAAATAACAATATTGAATAAATAATTTTTTTTTCTAACACTATGCAGGTCTTTGTTGTTATGTCCGTCCCTATGGTTCACATATGGTAGGGTAAAGAGGGGGTGTGAGAAAAAGTACAAAGACCTTTCAGCACATGTTTGAGTGCTTTCAAGTATGGATTCTGGAAAGGGCAGTTCTGGTGTTCACTGTAGGCACATACTCACATTTAACTGGCAGATTCAATGTCTCCTCTTATTTTGCCTGTCATTTTCTACTTGTGCTGCTACCTCCTTCACACTGCCACATTGCAAAATTAAACCTGGTGAAAATGGAAGCAGGTAATGCTGTGGATTCCTCTGCAGGCTGTTGTTGTATAGACTAGCTGAATACTAGATCAGAATAATGCCATTTTTACGGCCCTGAGGCAGCACTGAGGAGACTGAAAAGGTATGTTTCTAACGGTCGTTGCAGTGGGTTTTTTTTGTTTTTTGTTTTCTTCTGTTTTGTTTAATTTGTTCCTTTTTATCATTATTTTTTCTTCAGTGCTCTGGGAAGAGACAGAAGATAGGGTGAGCTTTTCTGATATCTTTTTACAGGAGTCTAGAGGCCCATAGTGTTAAAAATATAATTAACAAAATGACAAATAAGGTGGCGGGCCACCTGTTGGGATTACTAGAAGATCCTTATTGCCTTTTTATTAACAGTGCCTTCATGCCCTTTTGCAGTCTTTGAAGATTATTAGCTAGAGGGGTGCACTGGAATTGTCCTTTCCTCATTGCATCCTAAGGTTTGTTCTTCAAACTTTGTTTGATCACTTGCTCTGTAGGATCAGTGATACCTTTGTTAAAGTCAACAATCAACCCCAGGACATGCTGCACAACCTGCTTGTTTCTGACTATGTGGCTATTTTGTGAAAGACAAATCAGCTGCAGGTAGATGATGGTGCCAGACCTTGGGCTTGATTGGACATGTGGCATCTTGAAAGAACCAACAAACATACTGTTGCTCTTGATAAAATCTAAATTATCAGGCTTGGCTTCTCCACAGGAGGCGAAACTGCTTGCCATGCTGGAAGCATAGACACTCTCATCTCAGCTCAGGTGACAAATTTAGTAATATTAGAAACAGCCCGTTTGATCCAGTGGCAGCATTTTGTGTGAATGTGGTGGAAATGCTTTCCAGAATATACTTTTTCAAAACAGGATGAGGGTTAGGATTAGCTAGAATTGCTTCATCTGGTGAAAGTATTACTGAATGGGATGAATTTATTGCAAAATTATCTAGATGAAAGCAGTGCATCTCATCAAGGTTAGTTTGGGAGGATGTCTTCATAATCCATGGCGAGAAATAAATAAGATTAATACACCCTGGGAAAGACTGTGATGGGTCCTGCCACATTTGCCTCACCAGTTCAAGTCAGTGTTAGTTTGATACTATCCAGAATTACTGTTCAAGTTCAGTAGCAGAGTTCAATGTGACCATGGCGATGGAAGGATCTTGGAAGAGGGTGGAAGGTGTCCACCAGCTTTCAACTACACATTAGCAGGAAAGAAGCCCAGAACATAACACATGGCAGAGGAACGTCATCTATGATTCCTAAACTCAGTCCTAACTCTGAATAAGGTCTGAGTCACACTGTGCAGAAAAACGGGGGTTTTTTAAGTCCCTGAAGTTCTGGAGCAAACCCTGGTCTCCCTGGCTGGAGTACAAGACAATCTCAAACTGCTTAAGCTCAATGCCAAGCAAGTCAAACACTGAACTAACAGAACGATCTGTGCCCAAAGTGAGGGGTGAGGGAGGCTTTCCTGTCCATATAAACTAGCTTTACTCTCAGTCTTCTTATTAGTGGATGAATGTGAAATTTGTTCCTATTAACAATGGTTTTTAATTGGGCATTTTCATCCAGAATTGGTGATAATAAAGCAACTTCTCATTGTGCCGTGTACTATTCAAACACACAGAAAGATGGTTCTCCTTAGACTTTCTGTAACAAATCTTAGCTACATGGAGACCTATTCTGCCCTGGAAAATAGGGGAATATAATTATTAGGCCAAATTTTCTCTACAATTAAAATAATATAGTAAATGTCAGTGATTTCTGTTTCCAAAAATATGAATTTAATTGCATAAATATCTCATCCCAATGTTGCTAAAATAGAAAGTTTCGTGTTTCCAGCTCTAAAAATTAGATTTTAAAAATACCTTCTAAATAAAATGCCCTATCATTTACAATTAAAGCAACATTACCTTTTTTTCAAACCAGATAAGAATTTTCTATTTATTAAAGATATTGTGAGATCCTTGTCATGATTCAGAGAAGGAAATACATTCATGTCTCATTCTCATTAAATGGAAAAAAAAAAAAGGTTCTCCTCTCCCTTTTATTATAAATATGAATAAGCTGAATTTCCTCAGAATGTTTCAGCACAGATAGATAATATTAGTTGATTTAATGAAAGATATCTCTACTGAAAAATGTTTTGTCACTTGCAAATCCTTGCATGTAGCTACCTCTTTCTAGCTGTCTGCTCTCTACCAACATAATATACTAAGGGGGTAAGGTACAGAGAATCTTAGAAGTGACAGTATTTAACATTATATCATTTTCTGATTACATTATTATAAATTAAAACAACGTTGAGTGTACATATGACTCCAAGCTGAATATATCCTAAATTTCTCAACAAATTTGATTAATTTATTTTTGTGATTGTGTCTGGAATGTAGTAAAATCTTTGTGGTTTTCAGGGACTGGTGCCATCAGAAATACTGAATATTTTGCTAGCTATCTGTTAGCTGTTTTTCTATCACTTGCTGAGAAAGATGTGCTGAAAGGTTAGTAGGATAAACTAAGGAATGGTAAGTCTGTCATGTAACAGGAAAGTCAATCAAACAACATGGCTTTTTAGCCTTCCTCAACAAAATATGGAAGAGATGTTCGTTCTCTAGTGATACAGCTGGGGAAGAATCTCTGAAAATAAGGGAGGGCTACCTGTGCAAATGGCTATTCATTGTATGAGAAATAAAGGGCGCAAATTGAGCATCCTCTGATGGGCTGGAAGCTAGACAGCTGATAGTTTTCAGTAGAGTAATAAAAATTAATTTTGACATCATGAGACTGACAAGAAAAGGGGGGCAGAGGGGCAGTGGGTTGGGTGATGTATCTGGAGGGGCCAAGTGAGGCTGCAGGTTAGCCACTCTGAAGCTACAAACAAATTGATTAGAATGAGGACAGACTCTGTGGTGGTTGGGGATTGTGTATGGGAATAGAGGTCACCCCAGACACAGGTGCTAGTCTGTCTTTCTTAGGTAGCTCAGGTGGCTTTACAAAATCCCAGAGGGAGAGGAACCTAAAAGGGACCTGTCCATTTCCATTTCTGCTGTGGACATTGCTTAGTTAGCTTGTATAAGAGCCATCAAATGTCATCCAGATTAGAGACCCATGGACTTTCTGAACATTACTCATTGGTGCCTGTACTTAGTTTACAAAGCCAAACCTACTGCTCCTTTGGTTAAGGCACGGAAAACCTGTTAGACCCCAAAGGTCAATCTTGACATGTTACAGCATTAGAGGTTTTGCTCTTCAAGTTCAGTTTCCTCTGATGATATTCCATGTCTTGTCTTCAACTTTTGTCAGCTGCAAACAATCACAGAGTTGCTGCAGGATCAAGGAAAAGAGTTAAAATGTTCTGGGAGACATTCCAAATAGAAATGAAAGGCTGGAGTGGAGGAAGAATTACAGTACTGACACTGTACCTGCAGAGCATGGGCGAGTTTCGTTGGGCACATGTTACAAAAAACTGTGAGCTTTTATGTAGTGATTGAAATGACTCAAGGAGGACTAGATTTTATTCCTTTTATTTTCATTCAGCTCGTTCTTACTCTACAGAAAGTTCAGGAAATGTTTTAAAAGTTAAGATGTATCACAGCTTTATTTTTTAATCAGTTGTTTTTTTGGTTTTTTGTTTGTTTGGTTGGTTGGTTTTTTTTGTTTTATTTTTCCAATAGACAAAACTTTTCTCCTTTGCAAATAGAAAGAAAAAAAGTCTGGGTTTGCTTTGGTTTGTTTCTTATAAATTTTATTTTATATATTTCTGGATTTCCCTACATAAGTAAACTAACAAAAAAATGAAGAAAGTATTTTGGTAAAAATTTACAACATTGATATATTCATATATTAATTTCCCAAAAGACATTTTGAAGAAACCAAAGTTTCCTTATTGTTCCAGCGATTATTTTTCATATAAAATCTGCAAAATAGAAACACCATGTGATATTTTGAAGAAAACATTTTAAGTTTTTTAAAAATATTTGCATTTTCTATAAGTTCCGCAAATTGTATGTGTCCCAAATCTGATTCTTAGTGTTCTAACCCCTTATGTTCACAAACTGAAAACAAGAACATTGATAAAAAAAATATTGTTTAAATGGATTCTGCAAAGTATTTCAGTAACTAGAACTGCAGAACCATAGAATGGTTTGGGTTGGAAGGGACCTTAAAGATCATCCTGATCCAACCCCCTGCCATGGGGGGAACATCTTCCACTAGCCCAGGTTGCCCAAAGCCCCGTCCAACCTGGCCTTGAACCCTTCCAGGGAGGGGGCAGCCACAGCTGCTCTGGGCAGCCTGTGCCAGGGCCTCACCCCCCTCACAGGGAACAATTTCTTACTTAGATCTGATCTAAATCTCCCCTTTTTCAGCTTAAAACTGGTACCCCTCATCACTACACTCGCTGATGAAGAGTCCCTCCCCATCTTTCCTGTAGCCCCTTTAAGTACTGGAAATCTGCTCTAAGGTCTCTCCAGAGCCTTCTCTTCTCCAGCTGAACACCCCCAACTCTCACAGCCTGTCCTCATAGGGGAGGTGCTAGGATATGTCATCAGATTTGAATATTTTTAATCAGAAAATCAGACCTACTTATACAACTAGAACATAACTTTTTTCAGATGCAATTAAGCCTCTTCACATTTCTGCAGCAAATTGTTACTCTATTGACCATGTCTTCATCGATCACAATGGAAAATGAGGCACCCAGCTCACAAGACAGTGAGATCGGTGAGATCTATTGTGTGTCTGAGAAAAGACAGCTTGAATATTGGCTGGTGTTATCAAAGTGTAAAACAAAGCATGTCCACTGATGTTGTAGAACTGAGGTAAGTGGAAAGAAAACAAAGAAACCTACACTGTGGAAGTATCCAGGGCCCTAATTTCGAAGACTGTGGGACTTAGTGGAACATGAATTTTCTTTGAATCAGTTTAATTCACATCTACAGAAGAGAAAAAAACAAAAAAAACAAACAAAAAAACAAACAAACAAAACAACAAAACAAAACCCACAATAATCCCTATGCCAAAATATACTAGACAAGGAAAGAGTGAATACAAAACTTAAAGAAACTCAAGTGATCAGAGGCTACACTAGTCAACATGACACAACAGGAGTTTCAAAAAACCAGATGTCTAAGCATATTCAAAGTTTTATAAGCATTTCATAGATTCAAGAGAGCTAAAGAAGAAATAGGTAGGTAGTAATATAATGACTATATGAATATTTTGGTGGATTTTTCTTCCTTCTATGAGGGGCACTGACAGAAACCATGGTTACTAGTCCTTTTAGCAACACGTTATAACAATTCATTAAGCTTGGCAAAGACTTAATGATGCTCTGCAAAAATTCTACCTAAATAATGGAGCACAGACAAGAATAATCTTAGAATTCATCTCTTATTTCTCCTAAGCCAACATTCAAAAAGGGACTTTTCAGATCACCTACTACTTAGGCATCAGCCTAAGATAGTACCACAGTTCAAGGGTGTATTCAGACCTCCTACTGCCTCATGCTACAGGGCCTTGTATGGGTAATACAGTCAGCAAAGGGTAATAAAGGCTGTGAAAAGGTTCCATGTTACAGGCCCCAGCGTTAGCATCCATCCATGTAAAACACCACAGTAGGTCATCTAAAATGTGGCCTTCAATTTTTATGAGGATGCTTGATGAGTCACTAGAGGATAAAAACAATTCCTAGAAGTATTTATGATAGGGTGTTTTTTTTTTTGATACAGTGTGGGGAGAAACCTCATGGCTTGCCATTCAAGCTTAGTTTCCCTTAATTGGATAAGATTAGAATAGACTGGAAATTCACTATATCCTAAAGAATAATACAATAGTCTGTTAAAAGGATCAATGGAACTCTTGTATTTATTTTGTCAACTAAAATTGAGGCAAAGATATTTCATTTTTCTAATTGTTAACACTCTTACAAAGTTTGCCAGATGTGGCCTTTAAGTGAAGAAGTGGAAAATTTTCTTAAAGAAATTACAGACTGCAGTCGTACAATGTTCTGCAGAGCCGGCTTTTCTGTTTGCATTTCTGTTTAGTTTGGATCTTCCTTCTCAGTCCTGTGTTTCTTCATTTGGTGCTTCCCAGTACCCTTACCACTGATGGAATAATCACTGAGCATGCAGAAGTTCAACCTGAATGCTTGCCCAAAGAGGAGCTGAAGAGTCAATTCAGGGAAGTCAGATCTCACGAGCTACTGTATTCTCCTTCCACT
Organism: Athene noctua; assembly: GCF_965140245.1. Classification (NCBI taxonomy): domain Eukaryota; kingdom Metazoa; phylum Chordata; class Aves; order Strigiformes; family Strigidae; genus Athene; species Athene noctua. Next base: position 167,045,630 of record NC_134038.1, read on the forward strand.
ATGCATCCCATGGCCTAAATGAAACCAATTATCCAATCACTTTCAAATGTAGTTGTTTAATGGAAAGAAACTGCCTCTTTATTTTGACAGTTGGACAAGCACCCTGCTTTACTACTTTACTACTGAACTATTGCAAAGGAGACAGCTGCCCCTGAATTCCCAGGTGTGGATATTTAGTCTCTCACCTCAAATCTCTCTTATTTCAGAAAACAAGACTATCAACATTGATTTAGATGAAGAAGAAAGGTAAGTGCAATGATTTGAACTGAACTTTCAATTGAAGAGGGACAGACCAACTGTAGAAAGGTTTGACTCTTCACAGCCATTGAGCATTGGACTCTGAATGACCTACGAAAACAAAAGAAGAGTTGATGCTCAGCTGAAGTAAATCAGCATAGCTTCAAGAAGACTGCCTTAATTTACACCAGCTAAAAAGCTATCCTAGACCTTCATTAAAAGTCCCTGAGCTAACCCATTTGACCAGACAGAAAAACCACAGACACATCTGTTTCCTGCCCTCCATTCTTCAACTACCACACCCACTTTTATCTGCAGTGTGCTCCATGGTATGACTCACTCTAAATACAGAGAACATACTTTCTCTGTGCCTGCTAGACTTCAAATTAAGAAGCAAGAGGTAAGTTGCTTTGAGGGGTCCCTGGTGGACTTTTGGGTGGAGGATTGAAGTTCCTTAAATTTTTTTCCACCGTTGAAAGATGATATTACAAGAATAACGGAAAAAAATTGTTTATTAGTTGTGTGTATTTTACATTTCTAAGTAGCGTCAAGGGCACTAGTCGTAGGGAAGGACTACCTTTTGATGTGGCATACGTAATAATAAAAAGTATAAATACCAGATATGTTAGCTATAGATCAGCCAAGAGTAGTAGATCACAGCTTTTGGTTGCATTTCTATAGTCCTTTTGCGTGGTCACAGAACAAACAAAGGAAACATCCATCAGACCATTTGAGATGTCAAACCCATCGGAAAACCTACAGCTCTCTTGCTTAGACTTTTGAACCTGACCTTTTTATTTTTCACTTGGCTGGATATGTTGTATTTGGCAGCCTCCAGAGCATGCACTGCTCCTGCCCTAGTCCCCATACAATTAATGTTCAGGAACAACCAGAGGAAAGAAGAGAAGAATTGAATAAATTAGACCACACCCATGGTTTTGAGGCCCAAAGTCGTGATGCTTGCCAGGGCAAAGAAATGGTGTTGGCAGGGCCAATATTTTCCTAAGTGCCAAGAAAAAAAATCAAGGCACTGGACGCACATAAGCAGGATTAGTTATGCATCCGGGGAACTTGTCAGCCAGTGGAAATTTGGAGATTCCCCTAATCCTGAATGATCGATTTCACCCTATAGACAATGCTAAATCTGAAAAGTCTCCTATAAAGGGCTTGCCTTCCCATTAAAAGTACTTCTCACAACATGAACAAGTTGTTCCGGAGAACTAAAATGACTTGTTTTACAGTAAACTCTGACTGAAGATGTTTCCTCAGTTCAGGCACAAGAAACATCCCTGCTTGATACAGACCAACATCCAATCTCACCACAAACCACCAGCAGCTATATTAACACTTGCTTTCATTTCAGAGCATCTCCTGGAAGTACTGACCTCGACATGCCGCTTTACAAACTTTCATCTAGCAAAGGAGAACACTTTCTCCTTTCTCATTATTTCTGGCATCATTATCTCTCTTTCCTACTCTACAAACTCTGTATTACATCACCACTAGCCTTCTATATTCTGAGGCAAAAAAACCCCACATTTATACTCATTAATATTTTTTACAATCTCCTTGAACTATTGAGAAGAAATTTAATAACCTTCTTGTACTATATGAAGATGAAGGAAGAATGGATAGGCTTGGAGCTAAGGAAGAGACATGGTTATAACTCTAACAAGGAGTTGGCCTCTAATCTGGACTATGTGCATGTGTTCACAGCATGCACAGACCTCTCATGCAGCCTAAAACCAGACTACAGCTTTGTGCCTTAAGCTCTGGATTACTCTTGCATTAGGCACTCTGATGCATGGGCAGTACAGTACGTTCATCCTTGGTGCTGGATGTGAGTGTACCAAGCCAGGTATATGGAATAAACAGTGACAAAACAGTGACTTCTGGATAAACCAATTCTGAAATCAGCCTGTCCAGCTGTAGGAAGGAGACCATAGCAGTAACTAAGATCACAGATCTTAAGCTTAGGCAAAGCAGATCAAGATGCAAACAGCTTCTGTTCCAGTTATAGCTCCACTGTTTGCCAGGCTGCAACACGCAGGACGTCATGTAGGGTACATCTTGAAGTTGATTAATGTATAGCCATCCCACTAGAGATGGTCTGCTCTACATAGAATCATAGAATGGTTTGGGTTGGAAGGGACCTTGAAGGTCACATAGTCCCAACACCTCTCCCATGTGCAGGGACACCTTCCATTAGCCCAGGTTGCCCAAAGCCCCGTCCAACCTGGCCTTGAATCCTTCCAGGGAGGGGGCAGCCACAGCTGCTCTGGGCAGCCTGTGCCAGGACCTCACCACCCTCAGAGTGAAGCATTTCTTCCTTATATGTTATATAAATCTACCCTATTTCAGTTTAAAACCATTATTCCTCTCCCTGTCCCCACACTCCCTGATCAAGAGTCCCTCCCCATATTTTCTGTAGCCCACTGAAGTACTGGGAGGCCCCTCTAAGGTTTCTTCATAGCCTCCTCTTCTCCAGGCTGAACAACCCCAACTCTCTCAGCCTGTCCTCACAGGGGAGGTGCTCCAGCCCCTGATCATCTTCATGGCCTCCTCTGGACCTGCTCGAGCAGATCTGTGTCCTGATGTTGAGGGCCCCAGAGCTGGACACAGCACGGCACGTGGGGTCTCACAAGAGTGGAGTAGAGGGGGCAGAATCACCTCCATTGACCTCTTAGCCACATGTATGAATATACCTTCCACAACAAACCCTAAACTCCAAAAACCAGGAAGTCTAATCCATACTTACAACTTCTTCTCTTTTTACAGCTTGTCATTACGTGTCCATCCATCTCACGCATTTTGTTCAAGCTTCTACTCCCTGACTGCTATAGAGTTTTGCAGTCCATTACTGTAAACAAATTTATTTCTCAAAAATGTGACAAGATGATATGACAAACAAGTTGGGATATAGCTTCCCTGGAGTCCATCACATTGAATTCCTTCACATCTTTGAATAAATAATTTAAGCTGTATGTTTCCCTTACCAGTATGGCAGTCACAGTAGTATGTGTCTCATGTGCATCACAAGAATGAGGCTAAGATTAACTGGAGGATGCTGAAGATAGCTGATCATTGTAACTATAGTTCATATAAATTTTATCTGGGTTTGGATGACACATCGTGGGAGTTTTTCTGGTCACTGCCTCTCCTTTTCCTTTCTGCTATCTCAGGAGCACAAATGTCTTCTATTTTGGCTATAAAGTAAAGAGCATTTATGAACTACACACTGATGTTCAGGGAAGGAAACAGCACGTGTAATATTTTCACATATCGTTTCAGTCCTTGGAGAGATATCATTGATTGCTGTTCTGTACCTGCCCAGCCGTTAAAGGTTGAACTAACCGCATTACCACAGCCTTCCTTCCTGATTAGACCATCTTACTCACTCGTAATGTTCTGATCTTGCAACCTTTACTCCCTTAGGTAACACTGCTGAAACAGCATAAATGAGGCTTAGGCTGGGAATTGCTGGGCAAATAGAGCCCTGGAGTTTGTCTTTGTACAAATGGGACATTTGAAGAGGAATGTTTCATGGGAATGAGATAAAAATTTTCAGAGAGCCTCCCCTGCGTGAGTTAAAACATTGAGCTATTTAATTTTTCACGTACAGTGACATCTTAACTACCACGGTGTGGTAACACTTGTTAATCATTGATTACTTGTTCAGGGTATTCAAAAAGGATTTCTTTTCCACTTTCTGTACAGTGAATGATATTAGAAAGATAACTGACTCCTCATCTCACCCTTAAGCACAGCCTGGTTATCCCCCTTTATAATTACACTTTTTTTCCCCACACATTTTCACATTTTCCACTTCTCTCCTTAGATTCCTCTCTCACCTGGAAAGCAGTGTCATCTGGTTAAGGCTGAACAAGTCAGTATCTGGTTTGAGGTGCAACTGCAAAGTATCTTGATGACTTCAGTGATTCTTCAGCAAGATCTTTGGCAGAACTTAGCTCAGAGACAAGAAGTCTGACTGATTTCTGCTCTCTCTCAATTTTCTCTGTGCACATTGTTCCTAATGCATCAAATTTTGAGAAAGCGTTTCCTGGTGGCTGGAAAACAGCAGGGAAAACAGTCTCTTTTCTGGATTTGCTCTTGCCTCCAATGCAGGATCTAGGAAACACCATTTTTTGGAAGTTACTGTGATTTTTAAGTGGTGTCTGAACTTTTCATTCTGCCTTTCAACACAGTGGAACTTGACAACTGTTTTCAGAGGACAGCTTTGCTCAAATATATAAAACTTCCAGAAAGCTATGAACATGAGTCCCAGTATAGGCAGGCATTATAGTGAGAGGCTGTCTGACATGCTATTGCTTAATTTTCTCCTATATCGTTCCCCTGAAGCCCATAGTTGGTCAACTCACATAACTGCTAGTCAGGGTGAAGTTTTGTAGGGCCTTTTTTATTTAGTGTCAATCAAAGTTTAAACATCCCCTCCTGCTTTCCTCTCTCCTGCCCTGAAGTCATCCCCAGAGCTCTTCCTACACTACATTTTTCATGACCAGGCAGTGAACCCAAACAGTAAACTGATCCAGTGGAAAAAATAAATTCTGATTTTTTTTTTTTTTTCCTGGGTTATTCTTCAGCTGGATCAGTTCCTTGGTCAGGTTCAGTGAGTGGCCACACAAACATTTGTGCAGGCAAAGTGTGTGTGTCAGAGGGGAAGGGATGAGGTTATGGATACAGGGTGCAGAAATGCAGAGATATGGCCTACCAGCCAAGAGCAGTAACACAAAACTTGAAACCACACTCTCCGTTACTCATCTGGGTGTCTTTCACATGAATGACTGAAGAACTGGAAGTTGTTCTGAAGTCCTGGACTCAGAAGGACAGTGCCTACAATGAATGCACACATATACGCACGCCGGCACATACGCACAGTGTGATCCTTTGTTTCCACTGAAATAATACAGTGTAGAAATGATGAATATTTCCTTATCTTGGCTGCCTTCCTGCAACTAGGGAAAAATTGGCTGGTACAGAAGGGAACGCCCAGGAAAACATTTAGCATATAGCCTGGTTATTCACTTATAGCCGTATTACATGTTTGGTGAGATCAGAAGATTTCTCCAAAGGTAAAAAATAAAAGAATGAGATCAAAACTATAAAACAAAAAAGAAAATGAAAAAGCATTATTTATTTTCCCACATGCTATTGGGGAGGAAAAAGCCCAAGCAAACAAAATCCAACATGCTGCGTCTACCAACAGAAAAGGAAAGAACTGAACAATAAGTTATCTTTCCATATATATTTTGCGAGCCAGTGGTAGAGATGAGGGGGCAGACACTTAAAATTGAGTGTAAGGGGAGGAAAATTAATATCAGCCTAACAAAAGCCAGTGGGGTTAGATAAACTACTGAGAAAAGGGAGAGGCAATTTCTGTCCATTTTAATGCCCACGTGCAAATGGAACAAATGAAAATCAGCCCCAGGGATAATTTATGGTTGCTTTTTCAAATTTGTATCCAGGCACAGAAGAGCCCACGTCCTAGAAAGCTAATCAATAACAAGCATATTCCCACTGAAATATTGTGGCAGAGATGGAAAATCTGGCTTGGGAATCAAAATCATCCACAGTAGACAGGCTAGACATTGGCAAGCACTGCTGTTCTCTGTTGGCATTTCAGGAAAGCAGGAGGTCCCATTACAAAGATGTTCCCATGGCTACAGATATGACCTCAGTCACCACCACTTCTGCTTATCATTACACAGTTGGCAAAGATTCACTTGTCAGGGAACACTGACAAGTTCACCGTATAGTTAGTTACCTGTGAGTCTGAGCCTCTTGGTCCACTATATACATTCTTTACAATAAAGATCACTTCAGGAGGCCACCTCCAGATCTTTCCATAAAAGCAGACTCCAAGCAAGTTTGATGCTGTAGTCCAAAGTCTCGTTCAAGTGTTTTGTACGTATTCAGCCTGAGTGCTCAATGCCTGAGTCCACTACCAAATAACCGGTCTGGTTCTTCCTAAGTATAGCATGAACCTTGTATCTTAGATGAGTGCCTCCTAACCCTGCTACCTAACTCTTGAGATTAGATTAAGAATTCATCTACTCTAGGCCATCTACAAGGAATGGAGAGAGGCAGGTCTCTCTAGTTTGGATCCAACAGGGAGCTGAGTCACCATCGTTGGGTGTCTATCACCTCCATTGCCAACAGGGGGTTACATCCATTGCCTAAATGGAGATGTTGAAGCAGATGAGATGAGGTAGTTTTACCTTTCCCAGCATCCAGCAGTTGACCAGAGTGGCTGGACCTATTGTAAGTCTGTACCACAACCATGGGGCTCACCTCTTTTAAAGCCACTCTTCAGCCTGATCTTTTAAAATCTAAATGTGATTCAGTCAAACTCAGTGGACTCTGTATGCTGCATGAGATGTGTCAACACACAAGCTTCTGGTCCATGTAAACAGTGTGTGTACTTCTCCGTGCCTCTTCTGTTTCTGATAGGAGCTTTCTACAGATCTTGATAATGATTCTGGGCTCCATATTGGCAAGTCCGAGCTTCAGTACTGACTTGCTGATGTATTTGAAAGCCCTTATATTGGTGTCTTCTCCATGTTCCTTGTTAAATTTTTGTCCAGGTGAGTAAGGAGGATTTTCTCTTCTAAGTCTGCCATTCTGGTGTTTTTGCCAGCACTAAAATCACTCTAAAATTTTTGATAACATACATGATCTGTGGGAGTCACTACGATTTACCAGCCATTATGTCAGAAAGACTTGCAGACAGTAGGTGGGCTTTTATGTAGACCACAGTGAGGGAGGATTTTATAATACATTGACAACTTTTAAACAGCACAGGTATCAAGCTAAAAACTAGAAGCATGTAAGAGAGACACACATGAGGACTGCCTCACACCAGATACTGATTTTTTTCTTATCTCTTAACTTTCCAGGCAGCCGGTCAAATAATGGCACTTCATTGAAAGTTTCCTACTTCCACAAAAAAATATCACTACTACTCAGAATTTAACAGTGTCAGTTCTCAATTTATGCATGGTCCAGATGCAGGATGCAGTGTTTGTCATATGGACAAAATTGAAAATTGGGGGGGGTGCCCCCAAATTTTAACATTGTAAGCTTTGAAAGTGGGGTTTGAGCTCAGCTGTAGTGCAAGGGATGAAATGGGATCCTGCAACTGAAGGAGTGGCAGCTCTCTCATGGGACTTGGAGAAGAGGAAGGGCAGAAATGGGTAGGGTTTAACTCACACCCCTCCAAAAGAGGGCACTAGGAGCTCTTTACAGGTATTGCAAAAAGGAGTTCAGTCAGCTCTTTTCAGTAACACTTAAATCTCTGATGAGGCCCAAGTGAATATATCTGAGAAATCCGGAGCAGATCATTTACTTAAAATGATGTGTCTGCCATTTCATTCCCATTCCCTTCAGCTCAGGGTTAGCCAGAAGTTGTCACAGCCCTGGCCGAAGACAGGAGCAAGACTTAGCAGAAGACAGCCGTGTGCTTCCCTCCCTGTGCTGCTCCTGCCGCTCCGCTGAAGCATTGGCATTGGGAGACAGACCTATTCCATTTCACAGAAAGAACGGAGAAGTTATAAATCCTGACATGGTATATTTATTGAAAAATGAAGGTAATAACACTAATCCAGATAATGACCTGTATGTTTCCCTGCCTCAGAAAACCTCTTAGCCAGCAGAAATAAATCCACCTGAAATTTAGCAGCCAATTTGGTTTAGTTTTGGTTTTTAACCTTCTTTCTTCTCATCATCACAAAACTCCCTTCCTCATATACTGAAGGATTTGGAAATGTGGGCATGAGATTGGGGGGGGTGTTGAAGAGGTTAAAGATATCATGGCCACTACAGTCCCTCTTTTTTTTTTTTTTTTTTTTTTTTGTGGAAAAAGAAATCTTTCATTCAATATAGGGCTGTTCATCCAAAGACATCACTCAAGTTCCCTTACTACTGCGTGGGGATCTGAGCAACTTGGAGGTGGGCGCTAGTGGCACAATTTTATCTCATCCTAATTCAGTATTTAAAATAAAGGCAGGGATGTTGCATTATGAATGTGCCGTTTTCATTCTAGTACCGACAAAGCAGCTTTAAAAACAGATCAACTGTTACTCTCTATGATTTAAACATTAAAATCGAGGGGAGATGAGGAATTACTTTTCTGAATGTGGTGTGTCACAGGATCATGGGATGTGAAAAGATCACCTTGATGGGCTATACCCTGTTTTTTTTCTGCCACAAACAACTATATTGTGTTACAGCATACCAAAAATATTGATAACTGTTAGGCTAGATCTCTAAATAATTTCTTAGGAGTGACTGCAGGGTCCCATTTAAAGCTATACTAAATAAAGATATTTTCTTTTTTCCTCAGGATTGTAACCTATTGTCACATTATCCAGATGTCTTGCCCTACTCTGTCCCTCAAACTAATCTCAGTCCATAACATTTAGCTGGCGTGTAGCTATCTCTGAGCGTTACTTTCTGCTGCCTATTGCATGAAATTCTGGTAACGAAAAGTACTTTAGGAAATAATGACAATTATGCTGAAGAATTACTTTTTCCCCAGCAGGGAAGATTTAGCTCCAACTGAACCCTTGTGTCTTCTGAAAAAATCTTGTAGTATGTACCATAAACTAAAACCTGCGTTGTCAAAATGGGTGCCTCAGGAAAGGATGCTAAATCTCTGCCTGCTACAAATTTGTTTTCCCAGCAAGCAGAATGGTTTTGAGTAAAGTGCTCACAGCTTTGGAAAATCAGAAATCTTAGAAAATTATGGTGATTTTATGACCTTGAATTGGCAAGATTACCATGTCATTTGGCCTCCTTGTACAGTTATGCACAGTTCATTGAATGACATAAATGTCACAACTGGCTGCAATAGCAGAAGACAAATCAGCTAAGATATTCCTTTTTATGTTCTTATAACTTGAGAAAGGATTTCATTGACTAAGTCTGCTTGCTCCAAGTCCATAATTTTTGTTGGGTTATAACAACCTTTCAGGATCCTAAAATACAATTCAATAATCATAAAACATGAGAATTCTCTGTGTTTTGACACATATTTTTCCTTTTTATTCTTCCATCTGCAGGTACTTATTGATGGCTTTAAAATCAAGTCTTCATGTTCAGCTGCTGAAATTCTAGAGATTGAGTTTTCATGATCGACAAATTTGCCAGAATGCAAATCTTTCTTGGAACTTTTTTAGATTTAAGATTTTTCAGGCCTGTGTTTCAAATTCTTAGCCTTCATGGCTCAAAGTGGTATCACCAGGACCTTCCCATGGCTTTACTTGACAAAATTAAAGTGCCCATGAGATTATGAACTTCTGTTTGTTTCTAATAACAATAGTTTTTCCTCTATTTTTAAATATCTTTGACATAAACATTACTTGGAAGTAGATGAAAGAAACTGGATAAAGGGAATAAGATAATTGTGTAAAGGCAGAATGTTTCTTTCTTCTGTTCCTTCTGTTTTTTCACTAGTTTAAGGATGAATTTTGTCCTGATGGATGAACAAAAAAAACTCTTCAGAAAAATTCTTGCAAACTTACAAAAATGGTGTTGTACACCTAAATATCCTGTATCTTCATGCTTTTTTTCATATCTTATAGATCTTCTAGTCTTACATTATTTTGTGGGATAAATGTATATTGTGCATAAAAAATATTAGTTTTTAGTAATGCTATAGTTTGCTGTTCTGTGAGGTTTTTTTAGAATAGTCATGTTCTCCAGAAATTAATGCACACGTCTACAGTACTGTTTGTGTTCAATGTGCTTACATCCTTTGGAAGGTAATCAGATGAATTTTTCAACACAATAAACTCATAGACAAATATATTTTTTCTTACACCTCATTCATGGTGGGAAAAAAAATCATGTATTAAATAAAGATTTTGGACCATAAGGTTTTCTTACGGTAGCTTGCTTTTGAACTCGTCTCTTCAAGTATTTACCACTGCAAGGACTGATTTGACCACAGCAAGTTATTTTCTCTTCTTGAAAGAATGACTGAAGTTTTTAATCTAAAAAATGGTTAATAATACCCTTTGAGAATAATTTTTGAATCACAGCTACTATTTTGAATAGTTGTTACATTACATTCATTTTTAAATATTGAATAAGATAACATAATGAAGAGCAATAAAATTTTAGGTATTTGTATAAAATATAACCACGTCTGTTTCGGTTGTGGGCAGTTTTTTGTTAATTGTTTGGTTTTACACATTATTTGTGTATATGTGTCTACTTTTGCATCTACCAACTTTTATGCGTCTGTACTGATTTATTTGGTCGAATAATATTTCTCATCACATAATGAGAAAAATAACAATTATTTGTCTTATTAATTGTGCTCATTGCAACAATGTTAATGCTGTAATAACTTCACACGTGATACAATTATAACATAGTTGTATAATTGTGTAGTAATTGTATACTTAACAGGTAGTAAGAGAAACACATGGTGGAAAAGAGTGAGAATTCTGTACGTGTAATTTTAGGAAAGAAAAAAGCACAATTACTCTGCAAGTAAAAAAAAAAAAAAGAAAAAGTGAAATATTCTCTAAATAGTAAGCAAAATCCTTCACAAGCATACAAAGAAAGAGTAATAAAACTCACCCCCAAATGGTGCCTGTACTACCTCAGACTCTCATCTCACTTACAGCGTCTACATGACTAGCACAATATAAGCACTGCAGTAATAAGAAAAATCAGTAATATCCCAATCTTTCTTTGAGTTTTATTACTTGAATTCACATATTGGTCTGTCGTCAGGGCTGTTCTGTCAACACATGGAGAGCAAAGCATCTATTAGAAGAACCAGGGAGGGGCATATTCTCTTATTTTATTATAACTGTTATTATTTTTGACCACAGTCGTCAGAGGGAAATCATTAGAGGAAATCAATTCAGGATGTGAACAAAGCAAACATTTTTAATAACAGAATTTTTATGACTCATTCTTCTCACCAGTTTCTCTGGCTGCATAGGCTGTTTGTTAAAGGAACATTCACTTTCAAATATAAAAACCCTAAAAGTTCATTAAAGTCTTCCTGGTGTCATCCTGAAAAACACCTTTGGCAGTCTCCTAGAGGTGAGGTTGGTTCCAAGTATTCTGGTGGGGAAAAAAAAAAAAAAAAAAAAAAAAGAGAGTCCTTTCTAGGTTCAGTAGGTTTCCCAGCCTGCAAGAAATGCTCTCCATTCACAGACCCACTTCTCCTGACTCTTCAGCTTGGCGTTTGCAGAAGACATTGGTTATTTAGGCAAGTAATGAGGCACGTCTTGCAAATCTCTTGTCCACTGTCATGCACTGGCTTTTTCACATCCCTGGATTGCAATGAAGAGAACCCTGAATGAGAACAGTGTAAAATCTTATACATAGATGCAGGAAAAAAAAGGTAATATACTAACTAAGTAAAAAACCATGTCTGTATAATAGTCTGTTATTAGAAGTAGTAAGAAACAACGTCATTTTAATACAGATATGGAGTTCATAAAAAGGACAAAATAAAATCTTGTGCCCTGAAGCCAGAAGACCATGATGACTGTGTATCACAACATATGTTTATCAGTAGCATTTGTCAAAACAGCAGGAAAAAAAAAAAAAAAAAAGTGCTGGGAGATAATGGTCAAGAAACAGCATGTCTCCAGGCTCAACTGGATGTTTATCTCCCAGCTCTTGAGGTACAAGATTTCTCAGATGCTGATCAGACATTTTTCCATGTATGTCTTTAGACATTTATCTATAAATGAAGTAAAAAACCCACTTTTTATTTCCCTCTGAAAGACAAATATTTACAGTATTTTAGTTAGAAGTAACAACATCTGGCCAGAAAAATTTCAGTCCTCTTTGATAAAAAGTGGAAGCTGAGCAGACCTGATACATATTAAAAATTTGTTATGAACAACCATTAAAGAGTGGGAAGGAAAGAGACGGAGGTATGAAGTATCTTGTCACCAAGAGGATGTGAAATAACTTGCTTAATGAACCTGCAGTGCTTGATTCACTTGCGATGACTTGATTCTGGATTTCTCACATCTTTGTCTATTTTTTCTCACAATTTTTCTTCCTGTGCTGCCAATCAGACATTCCACTCTCAACTGAATAAATGAAAATAGAGATGAAACCAGTCTATTGCTAGAAAAAAAAAAAAAAGAAAAAAAAAAAAGGGTTTTTAGACTTATTAAATAAATACATAAATACAGTATTGGAAACTCAATTCAGAAGTGAAGCACACAAAGACACTAACTAAACAGAATTTCATTTTCCTTTCCATTGGAAATTGAAATTGTCTGTGGAAATCAAATGCTCATTATGAAACTTCAAACGTTTTGTGAAAATCTTTCTTCTGTCATGAAATGTGTTTTGAAATGAGTATTTTGACACCAGTGCTGCATAATTTCAGTTTTTCGGATGGCACATCTAAGTTGGATACTTGCCTCCACTCATGTAAGGGAATAAAAAGGAGACTGAACTTTTGAAAGGGTAGGAAGAAGTTAAATAACTGAGGGAAATGAACTTGACAGAAAAAGAGAAAAAAAGAAGTTTTAAATCTATAGAAAGATGTGATGGTCAAGAAAATAAAGGCAGATGAACAGAACCAAAGGCAGAAAACATCTCTGAAGTAATACAGAAATTACTGCTAGACTGGAAAAATAAATTTGTGCTGACAAGAGAATCGAGGGGAAAGCAATTTATCAATGTAAAAGAAAGAAATTAATACCAGATCAAGAGAAGAAAGAGAAACCAGAAGAAAGACACAAGTGAAAAGGACAGAAAAAAAAAATTTAAAAAAACCAAACAAATCTTTGGGAAAGAAATTTTGGAACAAGAGATTGATCATGCTGTTGGGCTAAGATTCTTTCCCTACTGCATGTGAATGGTTTCCCCCCAGGACCTCAATTTTAGAAGCAAATTTATTTTCTTTCTTAGTTCTTTGTGGCTGAGAGGCTGAAAGCAGGGAGGGGAGACCTTAACCATCTGAGTCATACACAAATGTGAGAGCTCAGGGTTGAAAGGAATTTCATCTCTGATCCTTTGGGGCGTGGGGGAAGTGTCCCCATTGTCTAGTTTAAATAACATTTACTAAAGGAAAATAAAATACATCAGCTCCTGTTTGTTAAATGCTCTAATAAGGTTCCCTCCTTGGGTAATTGTGTGTGTGTAATGTTCCTTTACAGTCACAAGCTGCGACACCCAGGCTTGTGAAGTGCCTCTCATAATTCATAGATGAGGTTCAACCAAGAGTAAGGTCTGGGTAGGTGTGTTGTCTCAATTACTAGCGTCAATCCCTGATTCGTAAGGTGTTAAAGGTCTTGTGCAGGGTAATGCTACCCATTGTGTCTTACCACTCATCACTAGAGCAGGAGAAAGCTTTTAACCCTCATGAATTGCACGGTCTCTTCTAGGGTACCAAAAGGTGACATGGTGCACACTTTCTCACTGTATTATATTTATTTTAATGATAAAAGTTAGCTCATATACAGATATTTATCAATGTATGAAAAAAGAGAAAGAGAAGGAGAAGCATGGGGATTTACTTTTTTTAAGCAACTAAAACCAAACCCAGCTTTTAGGGACCCTAATTTCTTCTTTGAACTCCACATGGTATTTTAACGACATTATTTTCCCAACTGGTCAGTGAAGTAGAAACATATCATTCCAATATATCTTTGTAGATGTTGGGCAGTGAAGCTACATCTTTAATAATAATAAATGGTGCCAGGGAACTTTCATAAGCAATGGAACTCATTCATCCACACTGTTAAATTGTTAATAATGTCCTTAGTATGTTATTGGACCAAGCCACCTATCAATCTCCAAAATTAATTCCTGGGCGTTACTTGGGAGTTAGCATGAGGCAGGAACTATTCTTAACAAAGATTGTTGATATGGCCAACCCAAAGGGGGAGGGAGAAATGGCTTAGGGGGTACAAACCTTTATGGATTGTTTTCAAGGCCACAAAAGAGCTTGTAGGCATGTTTTACTTCTGAGTATAGACGTAGCTTAAGATCCTGAGTCCCTGAACTTAAAAAAAATGTGAATGGTGCTGTGGTAAGCCAAGCTGACCTGATTAATGAGAAGAAAAAAAAAAAAAAAAAAAAAAAGGAAGAAAGATGCAAACACTTAGTGGAGCCCCAGCAAAAAATTAGTGTTACCCCTATCCTCATTAATGTCATCAGACTTTCACATTCACAGCTTACTAGTTAGCATCCAGTCGTCGTGGTGACATTTGAGATGGATGCCTCGAATTTTGTGTGTCTACCCATGAGTCCCTATCCTAAGCCACTAAGGTAATAGCAGCCCAAGCCTCTTGAACTGTAATTATGCTTGCATTCAACACATCCAAATAAGAGTTCACATCTTCATTAAGGTGCTCAGCATGAAGGCAACATAGCGTTCAACATAGGCACATGCTCAGGGTAACTCTCCACCGGAATGTAAGTTTGAATGTCAGTGTGGTGGATGGTGATTGCACTTGGGAGGAAGGAAGGCATGGTTCAAGGAGCAAAGGGTTTGAAGTTTCTACTTTCTAGGAAAACCTATATAATTCAAATTATAAACTGTTAAGAAGCAGTGCATTAGCCCATAAACAGTCAAACTGCTAAAATAAACCCCTCTGCCTTACAGTTCAGTTGTACAGAGAAGAGGAGAATGGAGGCTCCCTACGCTTTGCCTTTGCATGTTACATCAATGAATATCCATTTCCATGAGGTGGAAAATAAATCCATCCTCTGCCATCCAAATATTGTTTGGCCCAGAGGAGCAGGAGAGAAACCTGTGGTAGGACTTTGTTTTCAGCATTTGTACAGTCACCCCAGACTCCATTTACAGTCACCTGAGAGGAAGAGGTGCTTCTAGAAGACAATTTTTCTATCCTTCTGGCTTATCTTTCTGATATATCTTTGAATGAAATAAATCATGACCAACAAATGTCCATTTATTTCTACAGTTCAGGTATAAAAACCTGCACATCTTTAAAGGCTGCATGAGATTAGTTTCATGATCCAAAACCTAATATTTAAGTTTCACTTCTTTCAGTTAATATTAATAATCCCTTGGCCTTGACCAAGTTCTCTTCACTTCTTGAGGAATGAAATTCTCAATCACTTTATTGCATTTGAGCTCAGAATATAAAAATCAGAATAATCAAATTCTTCCCCTATGGTGCGTACATATGATTCTATTCTTTCTCTTATGCCTGCTATAATTTATTTGTGTTAATCTTTTGTCTCAAGCTGTACAGAGAATTTTATGTCTTTCAGAAATAAGTCCTGGGAATTGTGTATATCAAAAAATACATATCCATGTAACTGTCATGTGAAATGCAAACAAAATTGCTTTGCAGTAAGAAAACAAGAGGAATAAGCTCATTAACAAATCATTGGACCTCCTCCACTATGCATGATCTCTTATTTTTCTCCCTGGGCCCAAAAGCATCTGACTGTGCCAGGTTGGAAAGGAAGAGCTTTTGAAAGAATTTGAAAAAGACGTGATACTGAAGATCATATGAGCTGTGTTTAGTTTGGGCTAGGTATGGTGATGTAGACACTCAGAGGACTGTAGAAGACAACACAAGAAAGCGTAAGAACTGTCAAACAGCACCAAACCAAAGGTGTAACTATCCCAGGATCTTATGTTCAACAGTGGACACTTGGGGATTCACAAAGAAATTCATAATGGTGCATGGTTACTCATTGTGTCCCACCGTTCAAACCTAGGAGACAGATGGCATTTTGTGGTCTGAGACCAGAGATTCAGCTTTCAGTACCACCAGTCAACAGGTCATATATTAATTATTTTAGTACTATTTCAAAAGCCTTTGCTTCTGGCCTCCAAATATTGTAATATAAACAGTCCTCTCATTCAGTTGTGCCATGTAGGAAGAAGTACTGGATTTCTGTAAAGCAGCTGTCAAGGTCAAACCAAAAGGTATGTCATAAAAGAAAGGAGGGAGAGTGGGAATGAAGAAAAGCCAAATGGATACAAGGAAAGAGAGAAACATGGAGGAAGGGAAAGAGGGAAAGGGGAGAGAGATAGGGAGAGGAGGAGAAAAAGAAAGAGAAGAAAGAGAGAGAGAAAGAGAGAGAGAAAGAGAGAGAGAGAGAAACGGAAGGAAGGAAGGAAGGAAGGAAGGAAGGAAGGAAGGAAGGAAGGAAGGAAGGAAGGAGGAAAGGGAAAGGAAAGGAAAGGAAAGGAAAGGAAAGGAAAGGAAAGGAAAGGAAAGGAAAGGAAAGGAAAGGAAAGGAAAGGAAAGGAAAGGAAAGGAAAGGAAAGGAAAGGAAAGGAAAGGAAAGGAAAGGAAAGGAAAGGAAAGGAAAGGAAAGGAAAGGAAAGGAAAGGAAAGGAAAGGAAAGGAAAGTTATC
Source organism: Athene noctua (assembly GCF_965140245.1). Lineage (NCBI taxonomy): Eukaryota > Metazoa > Chordata > Aves > Strigiformes > Strigidae > Athene > Athene noctua. The sequence goes on from NC_134038.1 coordinate 167,062,221, forward strand.
TCAGAACAGATACATCAGTGTCTATTGATGTTCCCATCCATCCTTTGGGGCCCCCGGACCGTCACTTCTGCATATTCAGCCCCAATTTTGTAAGGCAGATCTTGAGCTGTCTGGAGGGCGGAGATATCCCCGTCTAGTGATTCACTGCCCCCATCTGCAAAGGCCTCACTAGCCTTTTCAGAGTGGAGAGGAAAAGTAAACAAAAACAAGGCCTGCCTGATTTGAATCTGAACTGGAAAAAGTTACCACCTGCCAAACTGACATCACCCTGACATCACAGGTTACTGGTGCCAATTTACACAGAAGGGTTTTTTTCCTTTTTTACTTCTTTCCCTTTTCCCTTTCTAATCTCTACCATTCATTAGCTTCAACTATCCTTTCACTGTTACTTGTTTTTTACTTTCAGTGTCAATGATACTGTGGCTGTAACTTTGCAGGTATTGGTTGAACACTGGAAGTGACCTCTGACCAGAGGATAGCAGTGAGAATAAACAAAACACCTGATCTGGCTAAATGCTGAGGATCTTTCTGCTCAGAGATGCTTGTCTGTCTCATATTCATCCCCTGGAAATGATCAAACTGATAAAGTTTATCAGTGAAGCCAGGATTCCTCGAGCGTCCTCTGAGAAGGACAATGATGAAGCCAAAAGGATATCCGGAAATTCTGGAGGAGACTTCCTGAGCACAGAGAGAAAGATCCAAGCTTCTGTCTTCAGGATTTATGAATAACAAAGGAAGAGAGATTGCCAGGGATGGTTTTGCCAGTGGATCTTCCTTGTATACCCTTTGAATCAGATACACTGCTGGAAGGGAGCCGCTGTTAGTCCCTTTGGAGCTACATAGGCAATAAATAGCATTGGAAAAGCACAACTGTATTTTACTCTGTCTCCAAGTATCTAATGTCTGAGAGAGCGATTATGGAGAACTTAAAGGTGATGTCAACATAGAAACGACAGTTTATTGTGGCCCAGAATGCTAAACTTTCCTAATTAGTGTACGAAATGGATACCTGAATAACTGCCTCTATGCTAGCCTTGTTTTTAAGTCCACATTTAGATATACTGTGGTGCTTGTATTTGCCTAAATATTCACAGAATTGCTTAGAGTGTGAAGGATTACTGCAGATGAATTAGAGTTGCCTCAACCCTGCACAAACAGAAATGTCACTAAACCTCCAGGAAAGCAATGGCTGACCATGGTGAGGTCCTCTAGTGAAATATAAACAACTTATCTGACTATACTAAGAGTTATAAAAATAGTAATTAGTAAGAAAATGGAGAGCAATTCTGTCACTGTAAAGCAGAAACAAATCAGCTGGAGATAGAGATATATAAAGATGGAAAATCAACATCAAGCAAAGAAAAATCAGAGCTGATCTGGATGTCATTTTTGTCACACTGTATATCAACACTCACATATACAGACGCATGTTCGGAGGTATATAAACATCGAAAGGAAAGCAATCTACTATTTATTTATTTAATACTTATATTGATTTATTTATTCAAATTTACAAACCCTGATTCCCTCTGGTCAAGGAAGAGTCTTTCTTTCTTTCTTTCTTTCTTTCTTTCTTTCTTTCTTTCTTTCTTTCTTTCTTTCTTTCTTATGTCTCTTCTTGTTTTTCTGTTTGAGCTGCATTAGATTATATGGATGCTTGAAGACCATTTTCAGATTTTATATTCCAAATTATTTTGGACACTTTTTTATATTAAATTTCATTGGCAGAATAGGAGAGAAAATCTCAGATTATATGTTTTGTTCAAGTTTGACAAAATCTAATAATAACATATGATGGTAACTAAAACATTTGTATCAGTTCTTACTGGTTTAGAGATAGTTTTGTGCTTACAAAGAAAAACACAAAGAGGGCTTGTAAAACACTTCAAAATTAGCAAAGCTTTGGGTTTAATCCTGTCAGTGGCTGTATTGGTACTGACTTTTTAAGGGAGAGCTGACATTTTCTTTTTTTCTTTTTTTTTTTTTTTTTTTTTTTTTAGTATACCTGCTTTAATTCAGACTGATTTAGACCTGAAATTTATGGAAGTAGACAAGGGAGGATGAGAACATAGGCTTTTGACTGTGGTGGTAGCTGAGTCAAGTTCTGCGATTCTGTGAAAATTCTCATACCACTGCATGACACTGTGATATGAATTTATCATTGTTATTGTTATTCATATTACTATAGCACCAGCATCGATGTATCTATAGTCCAAGCACAGTTTGGCACCATGTGAAATACAGTAGCATTTAAGAGCTTGACGGGTTACTCCTTTTTTCCATAGCCATCCCATGCCGGAGTATGACTGGACTTTAATTTACATGACAGATTTAATTTGATCTTAATTTGTTCTCCTGACAAGCTACTAGATATAGTGCTGGAAGCAGAAAAGAAAATAGTAATTCTGTGGTTCTGACGTCCACCTTCTCAGGAGACAGAAGGAAAAAAAATCTAGTTTTTCTGTAGATCAAAATTTTTGGGGAACAATTGGGTGAAAAATAACACTGATAAATGGGAGCAAACCAGCATGTGCAATAAGCCCAGTCATCTAGTTCTTCGTTATGTTTCCATGTGAGTGAATGTGAGCAGAGAACATTTCCCTTTTTCTCCACCCTCCTCATAAACCAGCCAACAAGCCAACAGAGACCATTTAAGGGACTAAAACCCCTAGCCATCAAGTTTTCCAGGCTAATGCTTTGCTACTTAAGCCTCAGGGAGAACTTGTTCAAGCTGACCAAATGAAAAACAAAACAAAGCAAAAAAAGCCATGTAACAATAATACCTTACACACATATAGCACCTTCTGTCCCAAAGGATTTCAAAGCACTTTATGGACTAGGTGAAGTGAAGTTCTGCCACATGTTCAAAAGGACCCAGCAGCTTGTTAACTGTGCAACAATTTTCTTCCCTAGTTCAGGACATGAAACGGAGTCTTGTTGAACCCGATAATCTTATGCTGTCAGCTCCCTTCCTGAAATTTATGATGGGGGTTTGCCTCTGAGACATTACCTCCAGCTAAAACTGCTGGAGAAACTGTAGGAATAGATATTTTTTATATTCAAAAATACTCAGGACAGAAACTCATAACACTGCTTGGATAAGCCCCTCTCCATAATTCCCTATTTTTGCAAGTCTGGACAAAAGCTTGCTTATCTGAAATGTACTGCTTTTAGAAGTTACAGAAACAGTGATTCAAAGAAAAGGAATTGCTTTCCCTGACTTACATGTTATGCTTTTGTGTAGAAACCAGGATGTCTTTGGAGATCTCCCACCAAATGACTGGTTGGATCCAGTCATGTTTGGCTTAGAAGGACCAGAAGGACCTCATCACTTGAGCAGCAGAGCTTCAGTTTTACTCACCGTTCCAAGGCTTAATCCAGACCTTTACAGTAAGAGGCACTGTCCCGCCGATGACCTTCATGCTGTTATAGAAGACACACCCTTCCTAGGGTTGAGGAATCCTTACGTATCTAATTTAGGTCAGCCCTGGAACTTTCTATAGAAAAACTGCCAAGTGTCTGCTACAGCATAATTAATGAGTCTGTTGGCCCTGCCAAAGCCAGGACCTGCTCTCTTGTATAGCTTTGTGCTGAACGCCAGTCACAAGCATTAGGCCCCACTGGGTACAAAGGTGGGTCAGAGAACAATTTTAAAAAACACTTATAGACAACAAAGCCACACAGTTGAACAATTAGGCGAGCCTCAGGTGTTACCTTTTTGTAGTATTATTCATTGGAAAAAGGAAAATGGACAGAGATCATCAAGGAGCATTCCAGTAACATGTCTTTGGTCTCTATCACATTAACGGAACCTTTCCATACAAAGCAAGTGTATTCCACAGGCAGACTACTTCATTTGGCCCACAAAACTGTTTTGTCTATTGGGAATCCTAAAATTACACTGTTGAGTTCACTTTTCAGTTCACAGAAAGAGAGCAAAAAGGGAAGAAAGAGAGAACAAAGGAAAAGGGTATGTCTTTGCCAGACAGGAAAGTATAAAAGTCAACATTTCCATGAAGACTAAACAGGTGGAAACTAATCAAGCTGGAGAGACAGCAAGAGAACGAAAGGGAGAGTTAAGGATTCATAACCAATTCTGCTCTGTTTCAAGCTGCCTGCAGCTGCCTCAGTAGTGGTTTTATGACCAAAGTCAAGCTGTTCATTCCATCTGACTTGTATCCAAAACAGCAATGTAATGAAGGTTTGTATGTGTGATGAATATAGTCATCATAAAATAAAATGTGAAACCTGACAGCTCTGAAGATTAATTCTGTTAATCGACTGGGCATGAGGCTCTGCTTCTGTTCAGCTTCAAGTCCACTCTATACTCTTGACTTTTGCTCATTTGCAGGGTGTCTGTAATCATGTACATATGCCTGTTCTCTCTGCTCGTGCCCTCCTTCTCTTACTTGGATTAGAAAACAGCTGAAACAAAGCTAGCAACAAAGTGGCTGTCTCAGATAAAACTATTCTGGCTAGAACAGGTTGGTGGTTTAATTCCTGAATTAAAGGTGAGTGATGAGGATATGTTAACAAATCAAGGGATGTATTAATAGGGTTTAACTGGTTGTGTATGGTCAGTTTCAGTAGTCCGCTTTTAATAAAATAAATCTCAGTGTATTAGTCAGTGTAACAACAGAGTGTACTTTTAGCAGCATCTTCATTTTCCTGTAGCAACATGTAGAATACTGTCTATGAAACAAAAAGCCCAAGAAATAAAAAGCATTAAATATGATAGAAAACCAAGTGAGAAAGAGCCTGACATTCAAGGCAAAAAGGATTACATTTTTCCAGCAAATAATTTTGGAGAATCCCCCTTTAATCCCCTGAAAGATAAAATATTTTCTCTCAAACAGCAAAGATGGACTAGGAATTGGGGAAGATTGTACAGTCTGGGAAGAAGGAAGAAATGGAATAGCTCTGGTTTTATTACCAGCCACGTGGTAGTAACTTCACAGCTCTGGGGAAAAAACAAACAAACAAAAAAAAAACAAACAAAAAAAACCCAACCAAAAAAACGCAGATTATAAAAGTTTAAACTCCAGAGGCTTGGAGCCTGATCATTGACTGGTCCCTAAGAGACACTTGTGGGCTTTGACTCCTTAGTGACCTTGAAGTAGCTCATCCAGCCGACAGAGAAGTATTGGGCTGAACTTAACTAGGTTTGTCTTTGGCACCATTTCCAGTCTCTGAGTAGTCAAGATTTAATCACTGATATTGAATGCTGATAGCTGAAGTGGCAGGTTAAGAACTTCCAGACTGAAAGCTCTTGTAAAGTAATCCACAACAGATTGGCAAAAAGACAAGTCTAATGTCTGGGATCTCTACTCAGTTCTACCATAAGTCTTCAGGAAGGAGCTGAAAATTTACCTCTAATAGCTGTTGGGTAGCGCTGTTTGTAGCTTCGTTGCCAATTTGAACCAAAACACAGAATAAAAGAACATTTGCATGTGTGTAATTCATTCTTTACACTGAAAGGAAGAGAGGAAGATGTCCAGTTAAGTCTCAGTTGCATTTTTTGGCTGGTAACAACTAGTTTCTTAGAGCAGAATATGTGAGATAACAAACTCAGAAAACATGTTCAAAAGATTTAAAGTCCACAGCTGCCAGTTGGAATAATCAGAGACTTTCAAGTTTGCCCCCACAGTGTTTTCTCCAGGTGGATTTCTTGTTTGACTTCCTAAATTTGCTGTGAGGCAATTAAAACTGATGTCATTGTTGCCTAAATGTCACTCCCCTGACTTGGCTTTCTAGGTCTAGCAAATACCCTGCTTCTACATTGCATCTGAAACTACTTTTTGTTGTACTTCTCTGCCAGTTGTCTTTGCCAATGGTCTCAGTGGAAAAGGTTTTGGTGTGTGTTGATATAGTCCCTCTCATACCAGGACTGTGCTTTGGCAGAGCATTCTGTTTCAATACTTGTGTCAATAACTTCTCACCTGGAAAGCTTTTATATATCGGTTGTTTTGGGACTCTTTTCTGCAAAGACTATTTCATTTTGCGATCTACAACCCAATATGCCTTGACAATACAAAATGAAAAAAACTAAAGGCAGACATATGTCTATATGATCTGTCCCACTGACTACCCTTTGTATATATCGTTCTGCCAGCTGAGGAGTATTGAGGCAAAAATGACTCTGTGTTTCTTTCTCCATTTCTTGGCTGTTAAATCCTGCAGGCAAAACGGGCGTCATGTCCCTCTTTGTCGATGCATGTTCTTCTCAGACCAGCTGTCTTTAACAAACCTTATTGCTCAACTTCCCCAGCCCAGTACGGCAAACCTTAATATGAGAATGCCCAAGCATCTCCCAAGCTCAAATCGCCTGCTATACACTTCACTATCTGGATGTCCTTATACGAAAGTTTCAAATGAAAACCCTTTTACAGATAACACCAGTCAATCAAATGTCCAGCAGGCACTGCTGTCCAGCACTGTAATTTCAGGTTATTTATTGCTCTGGTGGACTGCAGGGAATCTCCGGCTACAGGCAATTTTATCCCAGGGAGATTGTGATCCAGTTGGGTCAATGTGCATGAAAAAGCCATTTGCAATCCCTTGTGAACATTGCTCCAGCATCAGCTGTTGACATGTCTGGCACATGATACAGAGCAAAGGAACTTGTGTCACTCAGAGAACTTCCTGCCAGTGTGTGCGAAACATATAATACCACAGAGATTGAGATTAATCGCTCCCCACTGAAAATATACATACATCTTGGCAGTTGAGGAGCAAGCCTCACATATATGTTGGTGAGAGGTGATAGAAATTCACAACATCCATAGCCAAATATTCCTGAGTGGGAGACTGAAAAAATAAACAAGCAGTGTACTAACATGGGATTTCCGAGGAAAAGAAATGCTTGTGGCAGATATCAGGTAGGATGCTTCACTCAGCTGAGGGTTTTAGCAATTAGACTACAAGGTCAATCTTGCTTCTCCTTGCTCATTATCCTTGAATTTTGGATGTATGGTTTCTGTCTGATTAAGACTAAAAGAAAGGGTGGAGAATAACACTCTTTTTATTATGTTAGGATTTTAGTTTCTTCAGACAATAGAAATAATTTGATTTCTAACTGTTTCACTACTATGCAAGAATAGGCATTCTCACCATGGTGGCTTCATGGAGGTCCTGTTTCCATTAGGAGTGAAGTTAAGCTCTGAGCATAATCACTGCACCTTAGATACTACTTTAAATATTTTTAGGGTTTCATCAGGGCTGAAGACCGTCAGTAATGACAGGATGTACCTCACATAATAAAAGGCATCTCACAATGAGACATTTCGGACTGCTCCAATCACCCCAAGATCCCTTTACAGTAACAGAAGAGAAACAGAAGATACAGAGAATTAAACATTAAGTAGAAGTGTCAGGTCTGCTTCTGGAATTGCCTGTTTTTCACTATGTCTATAAGGGAATTCCAGATTTGAAGTCAGTACTTTACATTCCTGATGTTATCTGAGATGACTCCCATATGAAGCATTTACCTGCTCTAGCTAAAGACCTCTGCGCATGCCCAGAAGCAGAATTGTAGGAGATTTTAAGTTCAAACCAGGAGGTGCCCAGCAGAACCAGATGCTCATGTAGGACAAGTAGAGACAGTTGGATTACAGTTTGGATATTCATGCCTGAATTAATGATAAACCTTGTTTTCAGCTCCTGGATATTTATCTTCTTTTTTTTTTTTTTTTTTTTTTTTTCAGATAGAAGTTAAGAATATTTCCAAGTTTGTAGTCCAACTTCTAAAGTGATTATATATTGCATAAACCTAAAAATAAAGAAAAGGCTGTCAAAACTGCTCGTGAAATGAACACATATTATTCTCCATGACTGGATGTGTTTAAATCATTGCTGGAATCAATCTGTGAGATTTGTTGTAGCTCCAGAAGTTATAATCTTGAAGCAGGAATTACTGCATGAAATTCCCTGGCATGGGTTATGGAACAGGTCAGAGCATACGATTATAATGGTTCCTCCTCAGCTCAAGCTCCAGACTAAGAAATAACTTTCATTGCCAACACCACCGAAGGGACGGGAATTATCTGAATTTTTATTTCTCATCATTACCAGAACCAGTGTCACTCAGAGCCACCTGAGGTTTTTGATGGGCCTATCAGTTTGTTTTATGAGTAACACGTATTTATAATCACTTAAACTAAGTTTTTGCTTCACTCCCACACACATACTCACTGTCAAACTCAAGGTAAACTTCAACACTTCCCCCTCCCTTTTTATATCTGGACTTGGCTTTGTGATTTATTTTATGAGCAAGACACGGAAGGCAGAGTCAGTTTTTCCAAACAAATCTCTGAAATCTTTATAAAGGGCAATCATACAATACACAAAGTGGACATGACAGAAAATTAATCACACATAAATAAATCAAGTGTAAGAGATGGCAAATGAGCACTTCGCTCCTTAGCCCGTGTTTTGCCATGTGGTGATGTTTTTCATTAACGTAATTTTTGTTTAATTTGAGGCCCTTCCTAGACCACTTTAAGTATATCCACCCTGATATGAAGAAGGTCATGCTGGAGGATGATAATGATGTCTGCCGACAAAAATCCGTGACCATGATTTATAAACTATATTAGTTTCTTTCCATTCCTTTTCCTTTTCCTTTTCCTTTTCCTTTTCCTTTTCCTTTTCCTTTTCCTTTTCCTTTTCCTTTTCCTCTTCCTCTTCCTTTTCCTTTTCCTTTTCCTTTTCCCTTTCCTTTTCCTTTTCCTTTTCCCTCTCCATTTCCCTTCCCTTCCCTTCCCTTCCCTTCCCTTCCCTTCCCTTCCCTTCCCTTCCCTTCCCTTCCCTTCCCTTCCCTTCCCTTCCCTTCCCTTCCCTTCCCTTCCCTTCCCTTCCCTTCCCTTCCCTCACTCTCTTTTCTATCTATCCCTCTTTTAACATCCTATCCATAGCTTATTTCATTTGAATTCTTTGTTTTTTGAAGAACAGCTTTTGGTACCACACTTAGCCACTGGGTGCATATTTTTTTCATTTATTAATTTGCTTTTGTGTGCTTACAAGCAATTCTTCATGACATGTCTAATAACTCCGTCTGCGTATCTTGCCTTTCACCTCTTCTTTAAATCCTAAAGACATACTAGTCATGATACAACTTTTCAAACAGGACATTTATTGCTTTGTGTTCAAGGACTTTTTCCTATCCATATGGCTCTATTACTAATTTAGCTGGCAATGGGACAAGGATGTGAATAGAATAGATTAATCTGAATATGAGATTCAGAACTGAGAACTGTGCCACAGATCAAGACCCTCATGTGGCTCCTGAAGCTTGCACACACCTCATGCCAAGGGGGAGAAAGAAAATCTGTTCCTGGAGAGCACTCTGTTTTTATCAATTTAGTCATCCCTTTGAGGAGATAGTAGATGAAGAGGAAAAACTAAGCTGAGGAAAACACACTGCAGCTAATAAAATGGTATAACAGCACATCTAAGAGTCATGACATTGGTTGACATTAGTGAAGCAATAATCACTGAGAAGTAAGACACCAAGAATCTTTGTGGACCTCCAAGGTCATGGTGAGACATCACGTAGCTTCACACATGAAATTGTTATCCTGGTGTAGAGTTGAACTCAACATCAACTGCCTTAAGCCACATTTTCCTTAGGTCAAAATGTTACTTTGAAAATCTCACCTGGTTTTGTGGTTGTTGTTTATTTTCTTTTTGGAAGCTGGCAAATCACCACTATATCATGTTATACGTATGACTGGCATAAATTTCTGCATTGCAAAAAGCTGAGGGTAAGGATTTTTGGCCTCCAGAGAGGTTACAGTGTTGAAGAAATAGTCATCATGTGGACAGCTAATTCATCCAACTGAAAAGTATCTCCTGACAATTGTTTTTCTTAGTTGAAATAGGACATATGACTCCATGACAGCTTCACAGACAACATCTCCAAACTTTGAATTTTCATCAGGGAACATTGCATTCACATTTCTTGCTTTTTTGAAAAACATTTAATAGATCTAAAAATTAGGGGGGAAAGTTTTTAAGAGGAATTAATTATTATTGTGATGATTTCCACAATTTTATTATAAGAATACATATCTGGTGTGCCACATGAAGACACTTATCAGATTCAGTTGGACAAGGTGCTGGGCCATTTTGACAAAACTGTGCTTTTGCCAAGAAAAGTTGGACCAGATGATCCTTGAGGTCCCTTCCAACCCGGTATTCTATGATTCTACATTTTTATGATTCTATGACATAACCCCAGATTCATGACTATCCATCAACATGAGAACACCCCTTTTCATTCCTTCTTCATGGCATTTCTTTACTTTGTCCCTTTTTCTCTGACACTTACTGGCCTGGCAGATAATCTTTCTAAAGTACATGAACCTGATATAAAAGATTTCCCTGCGTTGTGAAACAGCTACGTGTATTGAAAGAAAAAAAAAAAAATCATAAAATGGAAAGAAAGAGGATTTCCTGAGGGCAAGAACTGTCAGCCCTGCCTGGTGTGAAAATATTTGAAGTATGATCATTTGATGTGAAGAAAAGAAAAAAAAAAAAAAAAAAAGAGAAAGAAACTGCAAAGCCCAGTGTAATAATAAGCAGTGCTCTCTGATAATGGGAACCATATTCTTTAGCAGAATGTGATTTACAGTCAGAATTTACACTGTGCTTACTTCTCCAGCACGAGAAAGAAATTTTTGAAAAAATAGTATCTCTGAAACCCCAGAAAACAGTTTTCCCAACAAGCAATATGGAAGCCTTGCATCTCTGTGGAGAAACTGCCAGACACTGAAGAAGCATATTCCTTGGCATCAACTAAAGTCACCAAATATCAAAGGGAGCTGGCCCATTTGACATCAATAGTAGAAGTACCTTAGCTTTCCCCATGGGAAAATCATATTTTCATGGAAACTTGTATTTTAGAGGGACAAAAGGAGATGGGAAGAAAAAGAGATGGGAGAGCCCTGTAGCAATCATTCCCTTTTACTGTTCAGGGATCATCTTTCTAGAAGCACTCAGACAGGTAGGAGGAGAGACATCATGTACTCTGTCTCCAGAGTGACTTCACATCCAAAGAAGGGCAAAGAAGCTGGTGAAGGATCTGAGAATGTCTTACAAGAAATAGCTGAGGGAACTGAGGTTGTTTAGTATGGAGAAAAGGAGGCTCAGGGGAGAGCTTATTGCTCTCTACACCTACCTGAAAGGATGTTGTAGCGAGGTGGGTGTCTGTCTCTTCTCCTAAGTGATCGGATGAGAGGAAATGGCCTCAAGTTGTGCCAGGGGAGGTTTAAATTGGGTAGTAGGAAAAATGTTTTTACTGAAAGAGTTGTCAAGCATTGGAACAGTCTGCCCAGGGAAGTGGTTGAGTCACCATCCCTTGAGATATTTAAAAGATTTATAGACATGGTGCTATAGGGACATGGTTTAATGGTGGACTTGGCAGTGCTGGGTTCATATTCAGACTGGATTAAAGGTCTTTTCTAACCTAAACGATTCTATGATTCCCATATCTCATTTGTGATCACTGCATATCCCACCTGGTGAACATTAGAATAGTGAACAGAGTGCTGATGTCCATGTTCTTGAGGTGGCAAGTCCTATTCCTGGATTGTTCAACGTGCAATAAACTGCAAACTATAAGAGCTTGTTGTAATAGTCTTTATTCTGTGTGGCTTTCCTAGTGACAAATAGGGTGGCTGTAGTCTTTTTTTCTCTGGCTGGACACATTTTTGTAACATTTGTAAATAATTAATATCCTTGAAATCTCTACCTCTTTGCCTAATTTGAAATTAACCAAAAGATCCTCAAGGTAGTAGGGAGAGATTAGGTACTGAGTTTTTTTCTTATATGAAAATAGGTGAAAAATTAGACAGGAGCTAAGATAGGACTTTAAGAGTTCTTAGTTGATTCCTTATTAAAAGACAACCGTTGCTCACTTTCACTTTACACAGTTTTGCAAAAGGCACTGAAAATAGCAATTATCTTTTTCAAAAGAGGCAAGAAAATGAAATAAACCAACTGTATTCCTCTCTCAACATATGGAAAATATCTTCAGAGCAGTCCAGTTTTGTCAAACCTGGCTGGTGTCTGAAAGAAAAGCAAAGGTGGTCACCATCTAAATATCTATAAAGATTGAACCTTTTCTGAAATTACACGTTAGCAGATCTGGAGGGCTCTTTCTCTCATATACACACAGCCAACACAGACTTGCCCAAGACTTTATATAAGGCACTATTTATTAGATGGGTTGAATCTTGAATCTTCTATTTGAAATGGTAAAATGAGGTAGGGTGGGATGACACATCTTGTTTAATAGCACAATTTGAACCTCAGCAACCTCAGAAATCTGATTTAAAGCAAAACCACGTTGAACCACGTCAAGATTTTGGCTCTGAATTTTACAGTCTTCTGTATTATTGCTGTTATTTTAATATCCCTGTCCTTGACATACCGATATAACAGAGTTTTCTGCTGAAAATTAAGATGAAGATGACAGTAGGATGGTGTTTCTTCAGGAAACACAGTTAGAAAAGTGCCTTTTGCTGTGAAAGGAAGGCTTTGAGTAAAAACAGGGACAGTTTAAGACAGAAGAATAAGGTGAAAAAGAGGATACTAAATTGTTTTGCCAATTAACGTAATAGCATAGTTCAGGTCAGAGTTCTGCTGATTTGTGATCACTGGGAAATAAAAACATCATTTGCCCACAGCCCATTAGTAGACATGTATATTAGCAGAGAATATTTGTCCATTGCGCAGGACAAGTGCTTTCTCAGTCAAAGCAGGAAGGTGGCTGACATACATGAACACCTATACGGTCAAGTAGTCCTGGAAATGAGATAAACCTTATCATCCCTGGGGATTTGGTTGGGTACTTCAGTCCTATCCATCTGAAGTCAGTTTGCTACGTTAAATACTTCCTCTGTGAAAAAAATGCTTTCCCTTTGCTGCTTCAGCTCAAAAATATAATTCTCCCAGGTAAAATAAGTGGCACTGTGGGTCTTTGATCAGCCTTTTCCACTTCTGTTGCAGTCAACTTCCCATTCCCAATAGGCCTTCCACCCTTTCTTGTCTTTAACAGATTTCCTTATTCCCCTGAAAAGCAAGGAGGTGAGAAAATATCTTCTTTTCCTTTTTTGGCTATTTTTTTCAGCACCCTTTCTACAATATCCTGATATGATTATATGCCAGATGGTACTATATGACAAATACAACCTACCATAAAAAAACATCATGGCTCTTGGTCACCGTGGCAGGGAACGTGTTCCTGAGAGTTTTCTCAGCCATCTGACAACACTTGCAAATCCTTTTGATTTGCTGTGAGTGTGGTGAAAAGCAGGAGGAAGGGAATTGCTTCTGAGAGACCCAGACATGTGTTGCACATATATTTACAGGAGGGCAGAGAGTGATATCAGGTCTCATTATCCATGCGATGTAACAAATATTAAGAAGGGAGTCATGTCCATATTTCTTCACCAAACTGTCATAAAGAAAACAGGAAACAGTTTGCAGTTTCTGGGTGGTGGTAGTGTAACTACTGTGAGCCAAAACATAAAAGATAATCTTTTAAGGCTATCTACTAATATTTTTCCCTGTGTTGTACAGTGTCCATATATTTATTTACTCTGAATACAGCTGTTGTGTGAGTATCTGAGATGATATGGCTCTCAATTAGCAAACCCAAGAGCTGGCAAATACCCTCAGAACTACAGCATATTCTTCTTTCATGTACAAACAAGACAAATTGGCATTGTGAATCTGCCAGCCTTCTCCCTAATACCTTCTGAACATCCCAGATACCTTCACTTTGAAATGACAAAACTAGAAGTCTTGAGGACAGCAGCTATTTAAGTGTAGCAGCAATAGGCTGATTATTAGAGATACCCTATCATCACCTCCATTAAAAGAAAGGTTAATAGGCTTATCTTTTCCTTGGACACTGAAGCAACCCTTGCTGGCTTGTTATATCATAAGACAAGCACCAGTTAGGCATCGATTTGTTTATTTCCAACGGCAGACATTTTTTCAAAGTTATCCAGTCCAAAGCAACCAGAGCTCCAGGACTGAACTATCTTATCTATAAAATTACTGTCAGATTTCTCACTGATTTCTCTCTTGTTCATATATATATGTGAAGAAATCACAAAGCGGCCCGATTCTCAGAAAATTAGTATCTCAGATTTGCTGACAATAAAGCCTCATTAGGCAAAAGTATTTTGGGTCACCTTAGTAAAATAGGAAGCTCCCAGGACTGTGAGTCACTTGTGAATATTTGTAGCTGGATATTAAAATACCGTGATTTTAATTTACCATGTTACACCCTGTCTGAAGAACTGGAAACTCTGTGAATACTCCAGGAAATACCATTATTGTGCTTGGCAGAGTTCCAGGTTCTATTATTGTCATCCGACTGAGTTGTTTAGGGGCCCAGCAAAGAGTAATGCCACAGTGTAAAAGACCTTCCATGTACACATCAGATAGGATGCCACCGGAGGCCAGTAAAGAAGCAAGACTGTTAAATGTACACTCATCTTTCTCATTCTGTCAATGTCTCAAGTTCCAGGCATATGTCCCACCTGAAGGAATATGTGTTCATAGTAGTTGAGTTTAATTTGTAAATATTATGAATGCTATGAAAGCCGTTTTCTGTCATGCCTGATTTTATTGCGTCAAAAGGGTTATCAGAAAACCTTGTGTAGCCAAGGAATAGGATTTATCCCTTGTTGTGGTGCCTATTCTTCTCCATTGACTCTAGAAACTATCTGAGTGTCCAGCCAGCTTTTAGATGTCTAAAATTACAAGAATTGGTTTCGCTTCTTAGCTGAAAACCCACAGATACATACTTCTCATATTCAGAAATCCCAGGGTTAAATTTTACATCAAGACATTTTGTGGTAACATGGCTTCACATTTCTGAATGTATATCTCAGGTGAAACATCCCTTTTCATTTCTCCTGAGAGAATGGCAATGAAAGGCACAAAAATCGATTAAATAGGTAGTTCCAGAATAACCTTCTAATAGCACCCTTTCCCACCTCTATGCATTCTTTATTCTAAAAGACTCTAGATTTTCAATTTTTTCTCACATATTCTTTCTTGATTTTTGATGCACATGAAGACATCTGTTTTTGATAGGCTGTCCTCCACCTATCCAGAATAAGACTCATATGACCAATGATTTTCAGCTGGGAAGACATTTCATGCTTTCTTCCATGCCTGGTAACTTCTATATCATTGTGCCCGAAACTGCCTGCACGATGTTCATGTCCAGCTGTCTTCAATCCTGAGGCCTATTGTTTACTGGTCTGTTTGAGTCACCACAAGGTAGGGATGTATCACTGAAGTGTTACTAACCAGAAAATGCAGCGGAGACATGCTCTTTATGGATCTTCAAATATTAAACAGAGATTATTTTATTTTATTTTATTTTATTTTATTTTATTTTAATTTTTTTTCTATTTTACTATTCTATTCTGTTATATTCTATTCTATTCTATTGGTTTAATCCTGTGTTTGTGTGATATGGAAAATAGGTATCTTATGATATTATATTACACTGATAAAGCCAAATATTAAAAATACAGGCTCCTCTCTCCTAATCACAAATATCAGGGGAGGTAAATAAGCCATCTCTATTAGTGCACAACAAATTTTTTTATCCCATCTCCTTTAAACATTCAGAGTACGTTTTCACTTAAAGTTTCCTTGCTGAAGACAACATTTTGTTGCTGAATTTTCCTTGATTTACTTTCCAAGTCAAAGCCAGCCAATAGGATCCAGCAGAAGCAAGAAGTGAGATTCATCTCACCTGTTGGCAACATCTCATGGGGTCACACCAAGCTCATTTGACAGAAAAATAAATAACTCTACATGGGAGATCTGAAGGACACATTTGAAACTTCACACAAGATCCACATCAGGATTCACGTGATGCATTTTAGGATGAGGATCTCAGATGTCCTACCTTTAGATATACGAATTAAGGCACAAGAATTCAACCCATAATTTCAGAGGTGATTCAGTGGAAAACTGGGCCATATTAGAATATAGCTTTCTGATTCCCACCTGCAAAATGGGAAGTATATCTCTGAAATGCCCTTCCTCAGCCTTCACAAAAGAAGAGTTGCAGCTACAGCAACTCTAACTGCTATTATTACTGCAAAAAATAGCCGTATTGACATCAGAATTATTTGTTTGTATCATCATTGTGCATTGATATCCCATGTGTTAAATAAAACATGATAATACATAAATAAAGCATAGGGCAGAGGGAAGACACCCAGCTCAATGAAACTGCAATCTATGCTGGAAGAAGGCATCTGGAAAGAAAGAGATATATGTCATGACAGGGAATAATTGAGACCAGGTTGTTAAGATGACAATACAGTGGTCCATAGTCAGAGGCAGTTCAGTAAGTGTCTTTTTTTTCTTCAGTTCTTGTAGTCATGCCAGAAATCCATCCTTTTAAGTAGGATTTTGAAGGAAGAGTTCAGGAGGAGCAGCCACACTATCCTGAATAGTAGCCAGGAAAAACATTTCTGCCAAATCCATTTTTTTCAACAAAAAAATTGAGCCTTCACCTAAATAATATATTCCACAAAAATATGTCTGTATTCTGTGGAATATTTTGACATTTCATTGAAAACTTCAAAGCACAAAAAGCAAAATGTTTCCAGCTGAGAAGTTTTGTTCTGCACCAACCACCAGAGTCCCATATGGGATTTATTGGGTAAGTACTTCCTGGTCTCAGTTTCATTTTCAGGCCAAGCTCCCAAGGCAGACTACATCTCCCATGATGCAGATGGTCATTAACTGCCACAGAATTAAAGACTAATCCCGCTCATTTATAACTTTTGGGAGTTCATCTCATGCTGGACAACATAGCTTCTCTTTACTTGTACTGACTTATTAATTTTTATTTGTTTTGATTTGATTCGATTTCATTTCATTTAATTTAATTTCATTTTTTATTACTAATTTTAATTTTTGCTGATAATTTCAAAAAGAAATCATTCCAGGCTAAGCCATCAGTTACCATTTCAATTTGCATTTATTTTGTTTGGTGCTGCAAACACATTAGAAATATAATTATTTTCAGACCCTCACTGTAAGCCAAGTGAGTGGCAGTGAATTAATCCTTCCTGGGACATAGCAAGGACCAGCAATAGAGTCTCAAGTCTTTGGGGCTTCTTCGCTTTCTCTGAGCGGTTGTGTCACTTGGAGCAGGCCAACCTCATGAAGTTTAACAAGGCCAAGTGTAAGGTCCTGCACCTGGGCTGGTGCAATCCCAAGCACAGATACAGTATTTCTGGGTAATGAGTGGATTGAGAACAGTTCTGGGGAGAAGGACTTGGGCATGTTGGTGGATGATAAGATCAACATGAGCCAACGGTGTGCGTTTGCAGCCCAAAAAGCCAACCAGATTCTGGGCCGCATCAAAAGAAGTGTGGTCAGTAGGTTGAGGGAGATGGTTCTGCCCCTCTACTCTGCCCTTGTGAGACCCCACCTGGAATATTGTGTCCAGCTCTGGAGCCCCTTATATAAGAAGGATTTAGAACTGTTAGAACGAGTCCAGAGGAGGGCTACCAAGATGATCAGAGAGCTGGAACACCTCTCCTATGAGGACAGGCTGAGAGAGTCGGGCTTGTCCAGCCTGGAAAAGAGAAGGCTCTGGGGAGACCTCATAGTGGCCTTCCAGTACCTGAAGGGCGCCTACAAGAAGGCTGGGGAGGGGCTTTTTACAAGGGACTGTAATGATAGGATGAGGGGTAATGGGTGGAAGCTGAGGGAGGGGAGGTGAGGGTCACACATAAGGAAGAAGTGTTTTACTGTGAGGGTGGTGAGGCACTGGAACAGGTGTCCCAAGGAGGTTGTGGATGCTCCATCCCTGGAATTGTTCAGAGCCAGATTGGATGGAGCCTTGAGTAACCTGATCTAGTGGGAGGTGTCCCTGTCATAGCCAGGGGGTTGGAACTAGATGATCTTTGAGGTCCCTTCCAACCCAAACCATTCTATGATTCTATGATTCTACTTCCCAGTCACTGCCCTGTGCTTATCTCCCTGAATTGAGCCAGTCATGTCTCTTCAGGTGATGAGATCTGTGGTTTGGGGACTGTCTCTTACATGTGCTACTGCCACGTCAGTCATTGTTGGTGGATCCCCAAATATTAACTAACAAACAGCTCTAGTTGCTGGGGGAAAAGGAGCTTCTTTGCAGTTTAAGCATGTTTAAAAGAGGAAAAGAGGGATTGGGACCCTGAAATTTGAGCAAAGGGATGCTGAGCCAAAACATCTGAGCAAAATGAATGCTTTGATGAGAAGACTGACAGCTAGATCTCTTGACTGGTCCAGTTCACGCTAATAACTAGTGTAAACAACCATCACCTCACCATTATTGACTTGCTCTGAAGTTTTTTGCCCCATTACATCCACGACCATCCCAGATCCTTTTTCACTTTCCTGTACCTAAAAAGAGGTGACTCTGTGAAGTCTGTGGATGAAATGGGTCTGTAAACATACATGTGTCTGCATGTGCATGCCTGCCTGCAAACAGAGGGAGAGCTAGCAGCATGAGTGTCGGCGCACGTGGGGAGGGCAAGGAGGGGCATGGTTTTGTTGCTATTGCTAAAAGAAGCCTAAAATAAATGCAGTGAACTCTGTGCTCCAGCATACAGCTGTGTAAACTCAAACTGCAGGCCTGCTCTCGTGTGGCCAGTTACTTACAGAAAAGGAGCGAGGCATAGCTCGGCACTGAGGGGTTTGCCCATCAAACTGTTTCACACTATTGGTCAAACAGGGCTCTTTGAATGAAGGAGGGGAAAAAAATAAAAGATATTCCCTGATTCCAAGGTTTAATAAATTGAAGCCCTGCACCTCTCATGGCCTTGGAATGATTACATATTTTTTTTGCTACATAATCATCAATAAATCAAGCATGGCCCATTAAACAACAGATGCCTCCGAGGCCTCTCTTCAAATGTGCTTTTGATAAGAGTCAGAGAATTTTTTTCTGGGCTTGTAACGTTTTTCTTTCCTCTGTTTGTTTTTTCTAAGGGTCAAATAATGCTGTTAAAAGAGCAGTTAATATATAGATCTATTTTTCCATATTCCCGTCATGGTGTTTGACTTTGGGAGATTTATGGAATATCTTTTCCCAGTTCAACAATAGTATGTTTTGTTGTACTAAAGAGGTATTTTAACATGAGTGGAGGCTCTTAATAACTTCACTGCTGTCTCCTTTCCAAAACTGGCCCCAGCCAAGACAGAGAACAGTGCAAATATATGTATCTCTATATATAAAGAAAGAGATATATATATTTATAAGTATCACACACACATCTGGGTATCACTTGTTTATTTTCATATGATGAACTCCAAAAGGTTGGTATGTTCTGGCTAGAAGCCACAGTTCACCTTTTTCATGAGGCATAACACATGGTTACATTGAAAGTAGGAAGAGCTAAGTGGCCCGAGCCAGATCTTCAGATGGGGTAAATGCAGAGGAGCTGTGTTAACTTCAGTGGAACTTTGCCAAACTATGAGAGACAAGGACCTGACCTGCTACATTCAAATATGCTTTAGATGTTTCTCCAGTGAAGGTGCAGCTTTAGCCAAGAAAGACTCACACGGACTTGCCCATCCCCCAAAACTAGACCTAGCTACTCATCAGATTAAAACTCCAATCCTAGTTTATGAAAGAGTTGCATGAGCTTCTCAGCATCATCACCTTCAGTGTGATTCAGGCCCTCATGACCCATGTAGTGTAAGAGTTTCACCAATCTGTCTCACACGGATTTAATGGAATTCACCTATCTGACTTCTTTTGGATTTAACTGCAGCACTGTGCTCGGCATCTGTGCAATTCAGCAACAACAGAAGTGTTTTTTTCCTTCTCAGTTACAAGAAATATCTCCTAGATTCCATTTGGGATTTCAAGCAAGGCTGCAGGATGCTCCCATTTCCTAAAATCTGGGCCTCATATCCTAGGGGTCTTCAGCAGGACTGCACCTTTCTGGGGGAAGTTTTCTCCTGCATAAGAGCTACTCGATCACAGCAAAGCCTGTTCACATGCCTGTTCTGAGGCTGTGGGGATAGTTTTGCTTTTCCGAGCCAGAGGCAGGATGAGATGCAGCCTGCACTGTGCAGTACAACAGGAGAGCAGTGGTACATGACCCAGATAATGAAAAAGCTCATTATCCTATGCAGCAGGGCCTGGCACCATGCTGATACTAGTTCAGATCACAGTAGTGATAGAGCTGTCTTACGAAAAATAATTAGGTTTTTTTTATTTTCCCCAAGAGGCTTATTAACTTGGGCAGAGTACTGTGTTAAGGCAACATCTTTCCCTCTAGGTCCAGATTTAGCTCATTCAGCGTTGGCTTGAAGAGCTGTACACCATGTTCAATGCGGCATGTTAGTAAACCCCTAGTCTAGGCATCAGTCCTCAGTCCTTTTTACGTGTGGTTCTTCCATCACAGAGCTGTCACACAAGAAAAAGAGGTCAGCTTTCCTATTTTTAAAGACTTTGTTTTGGATGATATTCATGAATGTTGCTTGTCAAGGGCAGACCCTGGCTTTTTCAGCCAAAAGAAGCAGCTGCAGTGCTAATTGACTGGAACACAATCTGCTTCTGAAAAGATCTCCCAGGTGGTTCAAGAGAAAATGCATGTCATGAGATCACATCTTGTCCTTCTCTTGGGTTTTATTTGTTTTCCTCTCCCATTCCTCCTCCCACAAGGCTTTGATTACTCTTTGAACATAAGTGGATCATGCTGTATCCTCGTACTGTGAACAGGCCATCTTACACCACGAGGTCAAAGCTGGACTGTGCCACAGATGCTGAATCTGTAGATATGTTTGTGGCTTTATGCAAAGTAAATGTTCCTGGTTTCAAGCACTTACTGTTAAGAGAGAGTAGCATATATCTTGACTGCTTGTCTCTTGAAAGATCAAAGGGAATTTGAGGTATCGTGATGTGGAGTGAAAAAGGGTGAAGGCTGTCCCTGATGAAACATCTTCCACTATCTGCAAACAAGAGAAGCTTCATTGCTTCTGCTGCTACTTCTTTCAAAGAGACCACCTCGGGCTTCTAAATTTTTAATTTCTAAATGTTATTGAAAAAAAAATGTTTCTTTAATTTGATTCTTATCCAATTAATAGAGAAGGTTCTACTTCTGCAGATGCCAACAGTTGCAATGCCACTGACATCAGAGGGGTCAGGATTTCGGCTTCGAATTTTTTCTCCTGCCAAAGGGACAAGTCACATTGCGCAGCATAGAATGCATGGACTGAGATCACCCTTAAGGTATTCTCAGGCCTCTAAACCATAATGTTATTTCACAGACATTTTAATTTGTTCTTAGTGGAAAAACAAATGGAGGGAGAAGTAAGTGAGGTGGGACTGGAGAAAGACCATCACACTTCAGTAGAAACTTAGCTGCTGCTGGTGATCCTGGAGGAGGGATCAATCAGGCAAGACAGAGCACAAGTTACTCATGCATAAGCTGTGATGATTGGGGTGTAGCAGTGACCTCGTATAATTAAAAACAAAAAAATCTCTTTTCACTAACTCTGCATGCCTATTACAACCTCTGTTACTAACAGAGCAAAAAGCCATGCTGGCTTTGAGGCACAGCTATTATGCTTGTAGCAAATAACATGGTAGGTAGTTTTCAAACCAGAAGTAAGGTATCAGTATTAGTTTAAATACAGCTGAATGAGTTTTAGAAATACGAGAGAGAACTTTGAGAAGGTACTGAAATCCCTGATCTCTTGCTGTTATGACAGCCTGTATGATTTTTTCTAGATCTTGAAATTCTGCAACTGAGTGAGGAATTGCTGCTTTTTTTTTTCTTTTTTTTTTTTTTTTTTTTTCCCCAGGAAAAGAGAAGGGAAGGTAAGGGTAAAAAGAGAAAAGAAGAAAAAGAAGTTAAGTTCTCTCCAGATTCAAATCCAAGTCTAGCTTGGGTTCAGGTTTAGTTCAAAAGTGGATGGTGAGGTCTTGTTTTTCCTGAGACACTTTCCTCATCCAAATCTAAACTCCTCTGAATTTGACAGCGGGGAGTCTGAGGAAGAAATGGTTCTGTTTGAGTTGAATCAGAGCACCAGCCTCACCGTCTGCCAGAAATGCTGACCTTTCTCAGTCTGATGCAAAATGTCCCGAATCTGTCCATTTTCCACAAAAGCTCTGCTGGCACTTCTGCTTTTAACCTTCTCCATGACAAATCAGTTTAGGCAAGTTCACAAGTTTCTTGCTTAACACTTGCTCTCCCATGCTCTTACCTGACCCCACAACTGGATCCTCACAGACTGAAACAATTACCTCAGCTGATGCTTGAACTTAGCAGTAGGTGTTATCCTGGTAGCAAGCAAAAAATACAAAGCAAATATGTAATAAAAGTTTAACATCTGCACATCTTGCATGGAAACTGTTCCTCTTACAAGAGAGCTATGGATCTCCTATACATTGCTGAAACCGATGCAAGCCTGGGTGACCTGTCAGTTTCCTCTGGGAGTCTCCTATATATTTGTGTAGCATGTAGTCCATCAGCTGGAAATAACTTTATGGAACATCTCACTTCATTATTTTCAGTCCAATTGCAGCTTTGTGTCCTGATGCTGTGGTGTCAGGTGAAAGAAAGAAATTAAAAAAAAAAAACAACAAAACAACCAAAAAAACCCAAACAAAAAACCCATCTTGCTTAACATGTCTTCCATACTTATTTCAGAATAAATGAGCTCTCTGTGGAGTGTATCATTTATAATTACACCCCAAAATACACTTTTGGGTGCCATTGAGAGTCTGGATTAAATCCACTTTCAGGAGAACAGCTTATGAAGTCTTGGTTTTCCATTAATCTTCACGCACATTTCTCAGGGGACTTTGAGAGGAAGGTAGTTGGATGGCAAAGGAGAAAAAGAATGTTTCGAAGAAGAGAGAAATGGTTGGTGAACGGATGACTCAAGAGAAGGATAAATAGTCAAGACAATTTTAATTTCTAAACCCTAAACCAGAAGGGAAATCAATCTAGGCTAATGCATACAGCAGTAAGATGGGATTTCAGTTGTGTGAGCTCCATTTCTTTGCTCTCCTGCTGCTTCACTGTACGACCTTGGGTAACTCTCTTGATTCCTGCCTTTTGCTTTTCCACTGTATTTACACTACCTTTGCAGAGCTCAAATTGCTTTTCACTGTGTGTCATACGGCACCATGCACTGAGGCAGTACAATCTTCGATGTACCTTACAAGCACGATGGAAATTTCCCAAATTTCCACCATTTTTTACCAGTTGCATCCCCGTAGGATTTAGCTGCTGTCCCACCAGACCTGAATATCCTTATCACATACACTTTTTTGGAAGTGCTGCTTTGATGTTGTTTCTACTGTTAGTGACACAGACTCATCCCACCCCATTTTAGTTGCCTCTAGAGGTCCATAGAAAAGAAGTTAATATATTGAATTGGATAACTACACTTCTTATTCTAACACCTGAGCTGAACTGCGGAGTTTAAGAGAGAATGGCAATTTCTTTTGCTGGAAGATTCAAATGGGAAAAGAATTTACACCGGGCTCTTTAGAAATTCAGTACTTGGCTGCTTGTTGCGTTGAAAACTACCACAGGTTATGGAATATCATCCTGGCTTCCTGTGCCTTTTTACCTTACTGATAACCTCCACTCAGACATCATGCCAAAAAGGTCTCCATGATATATAGTGCTAGGTCATTTCCTATGGTTTACAGAAGAGTCAGGTAAACCTCATGAAGTCCAGAGCATGGATGAGAACCGGACATTTTACATCCATTTAAAGAGGCCTGTTTAATTTTGGATAGAGACACAATATGCATGTGAGGTATGAATAGGGTTTTGTGAATATTTCCTAGCCAAACCTTAAACTGAGAACTAAATAACAGCGATAAAAAGGTTAGTTAGACTGCTCCCTCCTCTCCACCTCTCAATTTTTTTTTAGTAATTACTCTAAAAGGTAAATTTTCAGAAATACCATTGGCAGATGAAAAATGAATAACTTTTTCTTCTCACCAAAAACCAAACCAAAACAAAAATGTAATCATATAACTGATTTTTCACCTTTTTCAGATTAAGTACATTTATATAAAGTCAGAAATGTATTGTTCAGAAATATGATATAGAATTTCCAAAAATCTCTATGGTTTAAAAATTGCTGAAAGAAACTTTAATTATTGCTTTTTTTCTCTTTGTTACTTAAAACTATTTATCTGTAGGGAATAAATTTTCAAACCACTTATATTACCTTGAAATAAGCATATATTATATTGAAGCATCTTCCAATTTTTCTCATTTGGCCTTTTGTTTATTTTTTCAGTTTATACTCCTGTCTGTAGTTCAAAGGCATCAGGAAGATTTTAATTTTATTATGTACATCACGAAAAAGTGAAAAAACTCCTTTACACTGAGGAAGAAAGATGGAACTGCAGTTAGTCTAGTAGGAGGCCAGTGGGATTCATCTGATTACATCTGATGATGTATGTCTGCTTTTCATCCATTGTGCTACTTATGATTGACAAATATGACAAAAGAACAATGTGAAAATTGTGTACTTTGCAATGGCACCTGGGTGTATGTCAGGATACCCTGTGACATCTGAAGTGGCTTATTGACTGTAGTAACTGCAGGGCTGTGTACAGCTCTGGGACCCCCAACATCAGAAGGACATGGACCGGCTCGAGCAGGGCCAGAGGAGGCCATGAAGATGATCAGGGGGCTGGAGCACCTCCCTTACGAGGACAGGCTGAGAGAGTTGGGGTTGTTCAGCCTGGAGAAGAGAAGGCTCTGGAGTAGATTTCCAGTAGTTAAGGGGGGGCCTACAGGAAAGATGGGGAGGGACTCTTTATCAGGGAGTGTAGGAATAAGATGAGGGGTAATGGTTTTAAACTAAAATAAGGTAGATTTAAACCAGATATAAGGAAGAAATTCTTCCCTGTGAGGGTGGTGAGGCCCTGGCACAGGTTGCCCAGAGCAGCTGTGGCTGCCCCCTCCCTGGAAGGGTTCAAGGCCAGGTTGGACGGGGCTTTGGGCAACCTGGGTTAGTGGAAGGTGTCCCTGCCCGGGGCAGGGGGGTTGGAACTGGGTGATCTTTAAGGTCCTTCCCAACCCAAATCATTTTAGGATTCTACGGTTACCTATTTATGGGCAATTGAACTGAGATGTATGTGTTTATATGTAATTCAAACGGACATGTCCACTTTAGTTTATGATAAATTCTTAAATAGGTACTATTGAATGTATTGGCAAAAGGCTTAATTACGCTTGAACAAAGGTGTTCAATGTCATTTGTATTAGCATTCCCAACGCTTGATGCTGCTGACCTACTGTAGGACATGTTCATTTCTGCCAACCTCATGGGATACATGGTTCCCAAGGTCTTTTCAGAGTTCTAGATGCTTTATGTTTAGAGAAATAAACAGCTCTGTGAAGTGATTGAATTGATTACTCTGGAAGGTTAGACTCTCAATTCACATGTAGGCACACAAGTTTCATCACCTACTTCCAGGTGTCAGAACCTGCAAGCTGAGTCCCACCTCTGAAGTCAGGTGAGATGAGTCTTGTTTTGGGATTCAGGAAACTGTAACCCGGTCTATTCCTGGGTCTACTTCTGTGACTTTATACAGACCCTTAAATATTACTCCTTTTCTTGCTTCGTGGAAAGAAGGATTCTGAACATTAAGGATTCTGAAAGATTCGGAAGAAATAAAGGTAGTAAGAGAAGAGTTTCAAGGAAATAATTTAAATATGTCTTATGGAAAAATTGAAAATCCAGTTGATTTTATACATGCTTGCATTATTTGAATATGAACAGATATAACACTCTTTTTTTGCCCAATTTTGCTCATAACTATCTTTTTCATATATCTGAAATCTGTAGAAAGATACTAAGTAGCATATACATTCAAAAAGCATCCATCTTTTTTCTCCAGCAACAAAATGTCAGATGGTTATGAGTGAAATGAATTCACTGTTTCTTGTAACAGAACATCCTTGGTCTCTTTACAAAGGAAACATTCCAGATATTAAGCATTTCACCAGTATTTTGTTACTTTCTTTTTTTTTTTTTTTTTTTTTTTCCCCAGGTGGACAAGGATTGCTTCTTTTAAGTAGAAAGAGATTTTAGAGACTTTTTGACAAGACATATTTATGTTTCACCATGTCTGTGCACCACCTAGTACAACAGACTCTGAGCATCACTGCAGCTTCTCAGTGGAACCTGCATCATATCACCAGTGTCAATAGAAGGCATCCCATCATAAAACAGTAAGAAATAGTCACACTGAGTGCATAAATCTAGCTATGGGGTTTTTTTCTGAGCACATTAATCTAGTTATGTATTTTAGATGTCTACTCAGCATGACATTCGAGACTTCTGATGACAGTGACTAGGTCGCCAGGGTGAAAGGAAGCCAGTGTGATTATCCATGATGTCAATATCTATGTTTACATCATGACCCTCTCTTTCAATCTCTTACTGCTTCACATGAAGTGAACTTAATTCTTGCTTTATGATTCAGCAGCCTTATATTAGAGCTTACCAAACCGCAAACCATCTTTATAAACTAACACCTACTTCATCCATAAAGATTTTCAGAGCCTCCTGAGATAAAGGTGTCCAAAATTAGCAATTTGATGCTTTAGCAATCTTTTCTTCCCCGCTTCAAAGTTGTCCAAGCTTTTAGCTCAGACCATTTCCCTCCACTCATTTGTCATGGCTGCCACTGGGTCATTTAAAGTGTCTTCAGCTGTTGTAAGCGAAAAGTTGCGATATCACAGTATTGCTACAGAACTAGAATTTCACAGGACACACAGGGAGGAATCACTTGCCTGCTATTATCTCGGAGTTTCTACATACCCAGAGCCAATAGCACAAATACCCTGCATGAACAGAACTGCATGAGGCAAGTTACAACCCCAATCAATCAATGAATTAATTGTAATTTCCACAATATTTGGAATAGATGACTAGTCAAAATCACATTTGGGTTTGATTTGTGTTATGATGCATCATTTTCCCAAAGCTGTTTTGAATCTAATATTTATAACTTAAATAACTTGTTTTCAGCATAATTTTTATGCTGTTTTAATGACATTTGAGGTGTATCTCACTTTACGACTTACATGCTAGGAAAAAAAAAAAAGTGTGTGTAGAATATATACTGTAGATGTTATTATCATCTATACATCATATACAACCATATGGGTGTAACCATATGGACCACAACCATAATGCAGTCAAGTAAAAAAGGATGAATGAACAAATATTTCCATGTACTGAGAAGCAAGCTGAAACAGGGAATTGTCTCAATGTCAATGCAATTTTAGA
Organism: Athene noctua; assembly: GCF_965140245.1. NCBI lineage: Eukaryota > Metazoa > Chordata > Aves > Strigiformes > Strigidae > Athene > Athene noctua. The sequence goes on from NC_134038.1 coordinate 167,089,548, forward strand.
AGAAGAAGCCAGATCAACCTCCCATTTCAGACTAGAAGATTGTAGAGCAGCTGCAATTAGGAACGAATATTCTGTCATTTTCCCCAAACTAAGTAATATGGAGTGATTAGAATTACTCCAGAGGCTAATTATTTTGCACAAATAAACCATTATTGTCTGGGAAATTAATGAGAATCAGTTTTTTTCCTCTTACAGGCATGGTCATCACCCAAAAAAAGAAATCACACTTATTTTTTATGACTCCTTGTGGTTTTAAGAATATACATGGATGGATGAAGAGTACTGTGTTTAGACTCAGCCACTTGGCCTCCTTGATTCAGATACACAGGACTCCCTGAAGACCGAACCATGTTGTTCGGTCTCTTGCCCAAAGTGCCAGCCTCACAAATGTGATGAAAAAATATATGTTCTTATTGTTTTCTGGTTCTCTGTGAGTGTAGGAATCATGGTCCACTCTCCGGCAGAAACCAGGAGTGAGTGAAACTTTTTGTCTCTCTCCTGTATAGCAGGCATTAAGTAATTAACTAATTGTTCTGCTGGTGTGGTTGGTTGCTTTTTTGGTTGTTGGGGTGGTTTTTGTGTGTGTGTGTGTGTAGGTGTGTTTATTTCCCTTGAGCAGCTATAATTAATACTACCTCTGTCTTTCACAATCTCAACTTTCAATGAAGGACAAAGATGACTTTTTCTCATAGCTCGATCCAGGTTCTAAACCAGAACAACATGTGGAAAGCCTATAGTTAATGAGAACAAGAAGAAACAAGATGATAGGATTTACTGCAGTCAGATATAGACAGCTCCAGGAAGGACATCTCCAGCTGGCCTAGTCACCAAGGGTGCTTTTGCAGACACTGGTAAAGATGGGCCTTCCCGTGGTCAGATTTGCCTCTTCACAGAATCATAGAATCACAGAATGATTTGGGTTGGAAGGGATCTTAAAGATCATCTTCCACCAGCCCAGGCTGCCCAAAGCCCCGTCCAACCTGGCCTTGAACCCTTCCAGGGAGGGGGCAGCCACAGCTGCTCTGGGAAACCTGTGCCAGGGCCTCACCACCCTCACAGGGAAGAATTTCTTCCTTCTATCTAATCTAAATCTACCTTGTTTCAGTTTAAAATTATTACTCCTCTTCTTACGTTCCCTGATAAAACGTCCCTCCCCATCTTTCCTGTAGCCCCTTTCAGCCCTGGGAGGCCGCTCTAAGGTCTCCCCGGAGCCTTCTCTTCTCCAGCTGAACCCCCCAACTCTCTCAGCCTGTCCTCATACAGGACGTGCTCCAGCCCCCCCAGCATCTTCATGGCCTCCTCTGGCCCCGCTTGAGCAGGTCCATGTCCTGATGTTGGGGGTCCCAGAGCTAGATGCAGCACTGCAGGAGGTGTGTCATGAGCACAGAGTAGAGGGGGAGAATCCCCTCCCTCGCCCTGATGGCCACACTTCTCTTGATGCAGCCCAGGACACGGTTGGCTTTCTGGGCTGTGATCACACATAGTTGGCTCATAGTCAGTTATCCATCACTAAAACGCCCAAGTCCTTCTCCATAGGGCTGCTCTCAGTCCACTCATTACTCAGCCTGTATTTTTGCATGGGATTGCCCTGACCTATGTGCACTTGGCCTTCCAGGACTTCCATTGTTAGCAGCCAAACCATCATTAGCTATGGGACAAAGAGAGCAGTGGCTTGCGAATGATGGCCTCTGAGAAACTTCTCACAGTGACAAAGCTGATGGCAGGAAACATCAGACTTGTGCTTTAGTACGAGCAGGATGGAGCTCAGCTAACATCCCTTGTGTTTGCATGTAGATGAGCAAGTCATCTACTAACGAGACAACATCTGTACAGCTCTCCTCTTACTTTCTTTTGGTTTTATTCCAACTACTAGAGCTGTATCATGTGAGTTAACTGAAGAATGGTGATGATGGATTTAACTATCCCAAACACTACCAGGGCATTTCCCAAAGATGATGTCAACTGTGCTGTAATTATTAAAAGAAAAACTGTTCCATACAAGCAGGCTAATGTGAGACTTATGGGTCAGAGACTATAAGAGTCCAGAGCTTTCAAAGTACAGGGGAAAAGACACATTAAAAAAAATCTATTTTGAATGAACTAATTTTAAGTCCCAAGGCTAAAGTAATTTAGTTGATAAATCCCATAGTAGCTTCATTACAGTATAGTTCCCAGCTGAAACTGTAGATTGCTGTGAGGTCTTCAGAGGCTAAACTCTAGTTTTCAAGGCCAGAATGAGGGTTTGAATAAAGTGGACTCTTAAGCTAGGTTTTGTTCTAGACAAAGTTTTCTGAACTTTCAACTGTGTTTCAGACAAATTGGATGTAGACTTCTAGGTGTCAACAGATCTGTGAAGCTGAGAAAACGTCTACTTCAATCATACTTTGGCATCGGATGTCCCACCTAATGACAGCTGTCAGAAAATTAGGAGTTTAAGCTACTTCTCCAGGTTTCCCCAACAGCAAAGAAAGAGAGGAGCAATTCCTGGGGACATCTGTCCATATCTTGAGAAGGTCCTCTCAGACCGATGGAATAAATTACTGATCATCAGTACCTACATCTCTATATTTAGTACAGGAGTGTCCTGAAATAATTTTTCTGGAATTGATACCTAACTTTTAAATTATTAAAGTTAAGTGAAGATAATTTGGGTCAGTTCTTCCAAAACTGAATTTGATCTCTCTCTGATCAAAACTCGTCATTCAAAAGTGACTTTTTTTCAAGCCAAATGTTTAAATTCTTAAGTCTCGCTTCTTCTAAACTTCATCCAGTCAATAAAAACTCCCAGTGATGATCTCTCAGAATGTTTTCCTGCTAAACCATACTTTCTGCTGGTGAAACTACTTCATAAATTTCTAAGGAGAAAATTGCTAACAGTGAAGGTACTGGGATAGGTTAGTTACAAGCTGCTTAATAGCTACGAGCACCCAGTGAAATATGTAGCTGAAAGAAGCACATTGAATGGATCATTGCCAGTGACTGTTAGACATACCAAAGTAATTAACCAGCTTAAAAAGTCTTTTTTTTTTTTTTAAATATATATATATAGCTTTTTAAGATAATTCCCAGTATAAAAAGGTTACGAATGCAATAGATTTTTTTTCTGTTTTTGAAAGATAGTTTTAGTGACATAACCTCTATAATTTTATATTTAACTATTTTGTTAGAATGTTTTACAAAATAAAATTTAATTTTGTTTTCCTCCAGTTGTCTTAGATTTGGTATAATTTTGGTCATTTTGTAGTCATCTTGAAGCATAGGTGACAAGCCCATTTTTATGGTAAGGAAAAATAAGACAAGAAAAGAATATACAGAACTCTAAGGAACATGTAGGAAACAATTAGAAAATTTCCATGATGGTAAATGAAGAGATTTTCTCTGTCTTTCTCATGAGTTGAATAAATATGAGAAGAACTCATATTCTTATATAGTTATGTAAGGTAAACAGAGGAAAAAGTAGATTGAGACATCAGAGAGTGCAGGGGTGTCCCCCCTCTGATGTGTCCCAGTGGTGACACATATTAAGCTGTGGGCTGGTTTCTGAGGGAAAAAAAAAAGAGAGAAAGAGAGGACAGAAAGACACAGGGTGATGGTGGTCATTGGTTTCATCCAGTACTCCTTCATTTCAGTTAAGAAAACACCTATCAGAGACAAATTTCTTTCCCATGGGGAAAAGAAATTCCATAAGGCAGGGCTACAGATTACAAAGGAAAAAAAAAAAAAAAAGTAATAAAAAAACCCCACCTCTACTTTGTTAGGTTTATAGTCTGCATGCAGGAACATTGTAAAGTTGCATCCTCGCTGGTAGTGAACACATGTTTTATAATGGTGTCTACTATAACAGAGGTTTTAAGCCATTTCTAGACATATTTCAGTACTGTAAATGCAGGATTGAAAGAGATTTCAAGGGGACCCTTCTTCTACACAATCTCTCTTACACTTGTGTCTTGCCTGATAGATGTGTGATCACATCTGCCAGAAACCCCCAGCACTGGGGACCCCACACCATCCCCAGGCAGTAAACTCCACCACCTTTATTCCTAGGAAATATGCTTCAGTCAATACAAGAAATTTCAAATAGCCTCTGTAGGCTTTTCTTGAAAAAGAAATAGTAAATAAGTAAAATTCATCATTTGCCCAGATACTTCGGAATGTTCAGCATCAGTTCAACCCTCTCTTCAAACTGTGGAACTCGGTGGACATACTATCTAGAAAGCTGGCACAGGTCTGCAATGATTCCTCTGGACCCGATTTTTACCAAAAAGATATATTCTGTTAATTCCTGACCTCTTCCTGAATTTTCCAGTTGAGGAAAATAAAATTAATTGCCCTACAACACTTGCTGTGCCTCTTTTACCAGGGTTTATAGAAAGCTGCAAAAGAAAGAACAGAGAGGACACTCAGGACAGCATCTAAATCAATGCAACATCCCTCTACAAGATTACAAGATCCCCTGGAGTGATGGAAATGGATAGAAAATGACTTTCATATTCAGGTTTCCTTTTTTTTTTTTTTTTTTTTTTTTTTTCTTTCCTCTAGGATGAAACCCGTCCTTCAGTTTTATGAGCCAACATAATGGAAACTGTCAGGCCAGCCTGACCCAACAGGAACTTGTTTTCTGATATTTAGGATGCAGGAGGGCTCTGGTCTGGAAGAAGTGATGCGAAAGGAACCCTGACAGCACATTACACTGACTCTGCATCCCTTGCAGTCAGGAACACATGTGTAATTGTACCAGATGCCAAAGCAGATATCAGGATGGACAGGAATGCATAAAACAGATAAAAAAAAAAAAAAAGAAAAAAGAAAAGAAAAAAAAAGTTCTGTTTTCTTTTGCTTTGCTGGCATTGTTTTATTTCTTGTTTTTCCCTAAGTGCTTAAAGGCTTCATTACTTCTTTGCTAACTGCTCTACAGACAACTAATGGAATATGTTGAGTACCTGAAAATATCAATAGCTTGTTAGAGACAGAAAATTCAATGACATAAATCCAAAAAGAACAGGAGGAAAAAGCGCTTCTTAAAAAAAAAAAAAAAAAAAAAAAAAAAAGTCAGAGATTTACTGCACAAATAATTCTGTTTCTTGTTTTTCAACATGCCACTTTCTATCAGCAGAAGCACCTGACAAGCTTTCAAACAGAAAGCAGTTGTCCTACTCTGCACTTGCATCTACATCCATCAGCCGTAGGTACCCAACAGCTGAGCTTTCTCGTTTGAGTTAGTCATCTACAGTTAATGAGACAGACACGACCCATCAGAGACAAATCCCACCCAGGTGACATCCTAACATAAGAGCAACAAACACCAAGAAAAATGAATTGTACTGTTCAAGCTCTGAAATTTGTTCTGTGTTTTCCCAATAATGCCAGCACCATCAATTTCCTCGTTGGAAGGAACAGCTGTAGTACGAAGGAAGAGGATTTATATTGCCCAAGTATCTAGAGGGTCTGGATGTAGAACAGGGCCTAGATAATAGTAAGTTCTGTGCAAACACCAAGACCTGAGAGGGCTCTTTTCTTCTTCCAGATCTCAGAGCACATTACAGCTCATGTAATGACCTTGAAATTCACACACCTGACTTCGGCCCTATATGCCCCATACAGCTACATATATGTCCCCCTTTATTTTCCTACTCCGTAGCCTTGCACATCAACGACTCCAAGTCATCAGTTGCATCCAGCTGACACCGAGAGCTCACAGAGCAAGACAGAGGATGAAGCTACATGAGGAAGCCACCTTACAGGTCAACGTGCTTGAAGGAGTCAGTCTAGAAAACACCTAACTCAGCTACAGACTCTTCTTGGGAGGCACAAGTCTGGCAAGAGTCCTTTTTGTCCTGGTGTAGAGGGATAATTAATTTTAGAGACCTGAGGAAGATTCAGGCTGTAGCTATATCTCACGGTGCAGCTCAGCAGGTTTCTTTCAACATTTTTGCTTGTTTAAACCTGGGAAGAAAAGCTACAAAAAAAAGCTATCAACAGGCAAGATATAGCAGACCCCTCTGTACGTGGGTCACAGGCACCTTCCCTCATTTCACCCCTCCACCACCCACTCAAGGCATGCTGGAGCCACCACAGGCAGCTCAAACTTTCAGGTACACTATCCAAACTTCCATCATGATAAGATAGACTTATCCTACAGTGTCACCTGACAGGATCACAAAATTGGTCACCACGAGATGATTCATGGGAGACAGCACGGTTGTCTCAGCCTGGTGTTCAAAGACTGAGCTTGGCAGCAAATGACAGAATGGCCAGTCATTTTGTTATTTTATAAACTAGATGCAAAACTGGTTTTTTTGTTGTTTGTTTTTTTTTTTTTCTTTTTTTTCTTTTTTTTTCTCATCTTGGATACAAAAGATAACCCTTTTGGGCTTGATCAAAGCATTCTACCTTCCACAGCCAAAGGCACTGGAAAGATTGTATGTCTGGCACTACATCCAGTTTGAGTCTTTGGGAATTTGCATTCAGCTAAACTGAAGGAACAGAGCAGGCGGTAGTCAGAGCCCAGAGTGAAACTCTAGCTCCAGTCTCTAGAGTCACCATGGTAAACTTTATCCAAACCACAACATCCTACCGACAAATATTTCGAAAAGTCCCCAATGCTCACAAAATCCAACATATTTTGTCACGCGGACAGACACACATACAGATTAATTGGTAATGTTACAGATACCCCTAACTGGGAAGGCAGATGGTGATAATGGTGTTTAAACAGGATGGAAGTTTCATGAATTATTAATTTTTATGTTGACAGCAAATATTCAGGCTGTGAGCAGGTTTGGGGTGTTTTCTATAGCTGAAAAAAGTGGGACTGCACTGTAATGAATATGCCAGAGTCTTGTCAGTGTGGCTGCTGGCAGGAGCAGACCTTGTGATTACCAAGTTCTAAAATTTCCACACAGTCTGTGATACATCCTATGACCAGACAGAGACTCCCTGTGTGTCCTGTCATTGACATGGCAGATAGGAGGGGTCTGTTGGTATGTAGCTGTGACTCTTGGATACCTTTTTTTACCTGAGAATGGGCTGCTTTTGTTGCATAATGTGCTCCGCGCTAGGGATGTGAAACGATGTGTCCAATATACTCATACATAATTTCCAAAAAGGAAAAGAAAATAAAGGCAAAAGTGCTCTTTTTGCTTTATAATGTAGTTCATATGGCTTTTCTGCTCCCTGTGCAGCTGGATGTTGTGGTCAAATGGAATAGACTCAGTGTTGCTTTATAAAACTTTCAGTCAGGAATATATTATTTTTTCTTACAACCTCATCACTGCTCCCCTCCCCCTCCCTCCTCCCAAAAATCTCTAAAAAAAACCTGGATCCTGACTGGCTGTAGGTAAGTACAGGAGAGGAACTGGGACAATAATCCTGAAATCTGAAGCAGGACTGACCATCCAGTGTCAGCTGATTGTCTGCAGCTGAGGTCTTGTATGCCTGTCCAAATCTTTCCTTCCCGATCAGCTTAGCAGTGGTAACGTTTCCTGGACCTTTTATTGAACTCTGTGTTAGGATGGTAGTTTTAGAACAAGCCTATTTATATGGATGCAGTGGGCAGTGAGAGGGAACATTGGTCAGTGGGGAGAACTGGTACCCAGAAGGTGCAACAAGGGCTCTGCTATTGGCTCACTGTGTGGCCTCACACAGGTTGTGCCCAGCGTGGGCTCAAACCCAAGATTTGCCTTTATTTTTCTTCTCCCAAAGCCAACAGGAAAATATCTGTTTCTTTTACACGTTCTTAGTGTATTTGTCTTGAGATTTACAGCTTTGCTGCTGCTGTTCAGTCTGTTTCAACAGTTTTGAGGCTACCGCAGTTTTTCTGATGCCCAAACTCTGTGGATGTCCATGCTGCCTGTATGTCAGATCTTATTTGGCTTCAACCTGGCATGAACATAGGAAAAAAGATAAGGAAAAATTATGCACAATTAGAGTCTTTTATACCTTCTGCTTCTATAAGCTTCCTAGACATAGGTAATTCACTTTGTTCTGAAAAACGATAGTAAAGTTAACAGAAGATTGTTAAATAGAAAAATGGCCCATGAGACTTGTCTGTGTACTCTGATCAGTTGGAAAAGGTGCTGCTTAAAGGCTGAATGTTTATATAAAAACAGTGTATGACTCAAGGAAATAACAAACGCATAGATACTACCAGATGAAGAGAATGAAATGTTATGGATTGTGCAATAGGCAGTGGTGTCACTGTGTCAACTGCCAGTCAAGATCCTCATCTAATTCAGACCCTGGACCTCAGAGAAGGAGCCAAGAACACAATGCATCTAAGGAGGAGGAGCTGCTGTGTTGTGATTATGGTGCAAACAAGCAGATCTGTTTTCAGTAAATATTTATGCCCCCAGATGCTGCCCTTTGAGGAGGTCAGCGGGGAGGTATACTTGAAAGGAAGATGGGACTGTTGTTTTCATTGTCATGTGGAACAGGCTGTGTTGAGCTGCAGACCTTCAGAGAGGGCTAGATTCCTTTCTATGATCCAATTGATAGGCGCATCCTCAGCGTGAACGGTTGAAGTTGCTTTCTACTAGTAGTGGTGATGTAATTGCAAAATCTATGCAAAGGATATTTACGGTGTCTGCTGTAGGACCTAATTTACTAGGAAGTGAATTAAAATCAGTGGTTTTTTGCTTCTGCAATAGAATAAAAATCTTCATAGCAAGCAGTTTTTATTCCTTCTGTAGCATACACTTGTTTGTATCAGAAGGCCCTTTTAATGCGTCAGAGGTGATAACATAAAAATACCAGAATCTGAAGTCAGGAGGTTCAGAGTGGTAAGAAATAAGGGAGGACAATTTGTTGTGGGAGGAGTTTTCATGAAGCTGTGACTTATCCTTTGTTTTCAACTGTGATAATGTAATATATATTATAGTTCAACGGCATATTTGCAGATTACATTCAGAATCTACGAGGTAAAATTCCATGGTTAATGATGGAGTTAAGGTCAATTTAGAATATGATAATAGTCTTTCCTGGCTTTGGCTGATATTAATCTAAGAAAACACTGAAAAGATTCTACAGAACAGTCTCATGTACATGGGTTGATCCTTAACATTTGCTGGTTCATGGAAACAGGTAAAGGACCAGATATTTACCTTCCCAATAGTGTATTGTCAGTAGTTTCTTATAGCCTTGAATAATTTTGGAAAGTCTTGCTGTTTACATACAGGTGTTACAGAAAAGGATCACTTCCAACCAGCTCAAGACTTCTTCAAAACTTTAGGTTTGGTAGACCTTCACTGCTTTGGGGAAGGTAACCTGCAGTGTTAGGAAAGGCTGCTCCATAGCTCAATGTGACAAAAAATACCTGAGGTTTGCCAACACTTTCTATAGGTGGTAAAAGAAAAAAGGGGGTGGGGGTGAGGGGTGGGGAGTGGGGAGGAAGAACAAAGAAGTTAAATGAAAGATAAAGGATTAAAGCAATGTGGTTTAGGTGGGCTTTTCCTCACAATTTGGACTCAGTTGATTTGTTCCTTCTCTGAAAGAGGATGGAAAACACAAGAAGTTGCACCGGCATCACTGGACTTTAAATCAAGAACAGTCTTAACTGCTCAGTTCTCTTCTGCTGTCTTTCCCACACATCCTCCCAAATATTTATCTGTAATCTCATTTTTATTTCGGTCCAAGACTATTTCAGTTCTTCTCCCCCAGCCCACAGCACCATCACTAGCATCACAAGACAACTCACTAATGCTGAAATACAAGTACTATAAAAGCTGCTACTGTTCTCTGGATGGGTTTGAGTTGCAGATTTTCCTTGGCAAGTTCTGAGACAATATTTGGAGGTTGTTGATTCGGAACTGTTAACTGTATTAATCATGTAAGAAACATGCGCGCAGACTGCCAGGCCTCATAAATCTTACTAGCGTGCAACCTCCCATCATAAACACATTCAGAAATACATAAGCAATCCTCAAGCCTGGAAGATGATCATTAGTTTCCTATCATATGCTTTAGGTTTCCTGAATCAATCAATGGTAAGTCAAGATGAGCACAAGTTGAACTCTCCAACCCATTTTCCATCCCAAGAGGGAAATGTAAGATAAATGCCTGCAGCCAACTGTCTAGCTTTGAAGCTTCCCAAGAAGCTGTTTGCACATTGTTATTATAATTATTGTTGAAGCTCTTCTACATGCAATATTAGCATTTAATTGTGCTAAGTTCTGTACAGATTTTGTAATTCACAACAGGCCATCCCTGACCTGAGAAACTCCAAGTCTCTGTAACAAAGAAAGAACTGCCTCATTCAGTAATCAGAGTAGGAACTAAACCACAGCCAAATTAAATAATTTGCATAAGATAAGTGAAGAAGGTAATGGAGTCAAGAATTAACACAAGTTTTTAAGTTTCTTTCTAGGTCTTTGATCAAACACCTAGGGCAGCAGTATACTGCACTCCTGTGGAAACATTAGCCCAATGGAAAGATACAAAGGCATAAGGAAGCTGTCAAGTCAACTTTCTCAGATTTTAAGGCCTCAGTGTAATTAGGTCATTTAATCAGACATCCTAGTCCTCCCACAGTGTTGTATTTCACCCCAACACCCTTTTCATGGACAATGCCTCTAGTAAGACATTCTGCTTCGGTTCTTACAACAATCCTAAAATGAAAACTGTGGGGGACACCAAGATGTTGCTCACACCTGAAGCTGCAAGTTGCCAGGGAGTCAGATGGATTATGAAATGCCTGGTGGACCCATCATTCTGGGAAACCTTCCTGTACCAAGTTCCTTCCAGTTCTGACTAGAGGAGCAACTTCCTCCTGGGGAATTATTTTCTGACTCCTGAAGACATTTCTCCCCACCCTCCCAAATAATAATGACCAAATGTCTTTGAACATAGAGGCAAGTCGTGCTGAGAATGTGTCTTGATTTAGAAGTATCTCAATAAAGAAGTGTCCATCTGCTCTACAATAAATACTAGCATGACTAGTACTAGCATGCATCTCAGACAAAGTCACAAACATCTGGATTAAGTCCATGAGAGTTTTGGTCTTAGAAGCAGACAGACAACTCTACCCATGACATACCTGGCATTGCTCCTTTCTGACTAACAGTGAAAAAAAAAATAAAAGGTGAGTACAGTTTTAGTTAAATTCTTGGAGCTAGAAGAGGTGGACCTGGGAAAGAATCTTGTCTGGGACTGGAACTTAAACTAACACCTTTGTAACCATCCTGCCAGGTAAAAGTTGGAGAGCAGATACTATACACTAGAAGGCTGTGTCAGCAGTTGCATTCAAAACTTCAAGATAGCAATGCATAGGGACAAAAATATTAGCTAGATACAACTGATTACATTTACCTATTCCATTTTCTCTTACACAAATTTCCCTTACCTGACCACAGGATTCATTTAAATGCTGAGCTGGTCAGACTTGTGCCACACTGTAAATTAGGATGAACTTCAACATAGCAGGAACGTGATTGGAGCCTTCATGAGCTAAACTATAAAGATCCTTCTAGCTTCATCTAAAAAGCCAGGCTTGATTCTTCAGCTGATAGTTTCAGCTGTGTCCCTGCTCACTAAGATAAAAACATGGTACCCAGGGCAGTTATGCAGATAAAATGTCCAGAACATGAATTTGCATTCATATCCTTGAGTAGGATCAACAACTGTTGTAATAGCACTATACCACCCACTGATTGGAAGAAAGAGTTCAGTAGCATCTTTTATTCCTCGGTTTGTTATTTTTAACCCACATACACTGGATTTTTCATGGCAGGGAAACATAACAACTCTTAAGACCTGGAAGAACAAACAGGAAAAGCTCAAAGACACCTGGCAAATACATGCCAGATCTAGAGAAACAGCCTAAACCCTTGAATCCACCTCAGTCCTCAGAATTTGGCCTCCACCAAATTTAAAGTGTCATATACAGACTTTTCATTGGCAAAGTGGAATAAAAGGAACACAAGCGTTTTACTTTCCTTGATTGTTGTATCGGTGCTCAGTACCTTCCTTCAATATGGTTGTGAGTGAACCTGAAAAGGTCTTTGGATTCAACTGCAGTAAACTGGCACCTTTGCACCAATAAGGGAAAAATAGAATTCATGTATTAAGTGAATAAAACGTGTCCTGTGTTCCTGAGTCTGTTCTTCTACTGCTCAGTCTGGTGTTGACTTAAGTCAGCAACTTTAAATTTGAGTTTAAAGCCTTTTCCACAGGTCTATCTTTCTTTCTTTTTCCTTCCTTTTTGTCCTTTTTTTTTCCACAGAGAACCTAACAACTAAAAATAGTGAAAATATCCATTGGCAATTACTGTGTCCTAAACATCCAATTATTACTCTGATTGGCTCAGAGACAAATCAAATCACCTTCAAGAAATGTGCCCCGTATTAGGCATCTGCCTGCTGGTACTCAGACAGAAGTGACTTCTGCTTTGCTTGCAATTCACATTCAGAGTTGTGGTGATATTAAACCTAATTTCAAGCACAGTCTCAGAGGAAAGGATAAATACAGTCACATTTCTCCTTCTATTCAGAAATAAGCCCATCTATGAAGAAGAGCCTGCATAACTGACATGGTCTTTAGCTAAACCTGAGTCACATCTGATATAACATTAACTACTACAGGGTTGCTGGAGTTTTCGTTTTGTTTTATTTTTCGTATATAAAGGCCTATAAAATCTTGAGCAGTTTGTCACTGTAATTTTTTCCAGGGCCTTTGCTATAGAGCTGTCAGTTTATACGGCAAAGTGTCCCCTGACTACTTTCCCTGGAAAGCTCTGCAAAGGTCTGCTTCCCATAAAGCAGAGCACACACCACCTTCTCCCCTACCCCTGGCTATGTTATTTTATATTTTATTTATTTTATTTTATTTTATTTTATATTTTATATTTTTATTTATTTTATTTTTATGTCAACCAACCCATACATCCTGCCAAGTCAAGAGTCACTTCTTGGCTAAAGGCTGAAACTGTTTTCTACTCTCACATAAAGCAGGGCAAATCAGAGAGGACGTGGTGGGTGAGTTTAAGGTGAGGTTATGAAGAAAGAAAGGGGGATGTGCACCTCCATAGCAGGCAAGGGGTAGATGTATTAATTCACTGTAGCACACTGAAGTACAAAGTCAGTAGAACTTCAAAGGAAATGAGCCGTAACTCAGGAGAAGCAAAATCAAGCAACCACTCTTCTCAAATCACTGTCTCTTTTCTTTTTTCTCCTGCTTTCTAAATGTCTGTTGTAGTCAGAGAAATCACAATAGCCAACTACAGGGGTTTTTAATCTATTAGTTTTATTTAACCATGCCTTGTAGGAGGAAAAAAGTGTTTTTGAAAGATGAACACACCCAGCAGGAGGCACACACGAGGGATACCCACCTCACACGCTCTCACAGTGAGACCAGTGCCATGGCTTTTTTCCCCTCCATGATCCCACATTCCTGGTGTGATCAGGGGGCTTTGAGGTTGCTACCATTAAGCTGCAGAGAGCCTGAAATTCAGGGCATGCACCTCCTGGCAGAGGTTAGACTGGTCTAGTTCAGGAGTTTTAAAATTAGATGTATGAGTCTGAGCCACCTACCCCAAGCTTCCTTTAAAGTCAATGAAGGGCAACAAATGAGGGCAATCCCATCATAAATTCAACAAGATGCTGTCTGCCTTTTTCTGTCCAGTAATTTTAACTAGGGCTCTAAGCCACTGGCTGTGGTTTAGAAATCTGTCAGAGGTCTGAAATTAAGGTAACTGAATGCATTCCAGAAAAGACTACTCAGGCGTTTGTTGAGTCCATCAGAAGGACTCCCTCTCCCAGATCCTTGTGTCGTCTGTTACTTTGCATTTAGCTTTAAAAATACAAGGAAACCAGAAACCAGAACTAGACAGCAAATGGGACATTAGCAGCTGTAAACATTCACACAAACTTAGAATCACAGAATCATTTAGTTCAAAAAGAGCTTTAAGATCATCAAGTCCAGCAGTTAACCTTCCACTGCCAAGTCCATCACTAAACCATGTCCCTACATGCCATGTCTACACGTCCTTTAAATATTTCCAGGGATGATGACTCAACCACTTCCATGGGTAGCCTGTTCCAGTGCTTGACAAACCTTTTGGTGAACCCTTAGTGTCTTCACTGATCTGTTGGGTTGTGTTAGCTTGAGAAATAAACTCAGGCTGACCTTCTACAGGGCTCCCACTATACCCAGAAATAATAGCTGCTCTTCTTGTATGGAGCATACTTCTCACTGAAGGTTTATCAGAACATGTGCACAAAGAGAAGAGAGGAAGACAAAGTGTTATTACACCTTTGTTACACTTGCTTTTCCCTGCAGGGAGTTATTATTGCCAGATGAATGCTGAGTTATGTCATCCAGCAGATTGACTATCGCTATGTTATTCCCAAAAGAAAATAACCAAAACCAGTCTCGTTTAGAAACTCTGTAAGATCTAACATCAGATTATCTATTAAACCACTCCAGATACGACAGGTTTGGCTTTTTTTTTGACAAGATGCTGAATTATTATTTGTTTGTTCATATTTTGTTTGTGCCATGGACAAAAATATATAAGTACTATAGTCACAAAATTCACTGTTTTGATGACATGTATATGTCAGCCTGACTAATTAAGGTTAAAAATGGAAATAAGAGGCCCTTTTGTCAAGTGTTTTCTTCTTTGGTATTTTATTATGTATTACTGCTCTGTTTTTCTTTTCCAGCATTTAACCTAATCACAACACCTTTAAATAAGAGGATCCTTGCTGCTCCCAATTCTTGATCCTCATCATAGCTCTCATCAGCTTGAAATCATATGCTCAGCAAAACAGAGTTGATTTTTTTCCTGTGTATTTAGCCGATTTCTTTCAGCAAGCCATATAGAATTAGTCCGTAGGAGCACTGTAGAATCAAGGGAGCACTGTGGTTGGGAACTGCTGCAGAATCATCACATGCACCAGGAGGACTGAAAAAGGGATAATACCTATGGGAGAACTATGGACACATTAAAAATGGTGAGCATAGAATGTATTCAGGTAGCATTGTTTTTAAATAAGAACCCCCAAATCTGTGAGCTTTTTGTGACATATGTTAAAAAAGTTTGATTTAGGCCTGGATGGGAAGCACTAAGGAAAGCTGGTGACTTCATATTTCTGTGAACAGATTGGATCGCTCCACAGCAGGGAAACTGAAAGCACAAAAAGCACCTGAGAAGAATAAGAATATGGATGTAGCTGTCTATTGCAGAATGAGTGTGATGCAATCAACACAGGAAAAAAAAAAAAAAAAGAAAGAAAAAAAGAAAACTCATCTATAAGGCTGGATCATGCAACATACAGGGTACATGTAAGGCCAATGTGTCAGCCACAGATAAAATTGTACAAAACTTTTATTCCTTAAAACAAGAAATATAATTCTGATCCTGTCTGTTCAAAAAGATTCCGTTCAAAATGCAATAAATGCAATAAAGGCTGTAAGATTGATGAAGGAAATTAAGAGCTTATTACAGATGAGGAAACTAGAACACTTATTCTTTCTTAGCCTAG
This sequence comes from Athene noctua, assembly GCF_965140245.1. Lineage (NCBI taxonomy): Eukaryota > Metazoa > Chordata > Aves > Strigiformes > Strigidae > Athene > Athene noctua. The sequence continues at coordinate 167,105,024 of NC_134038.1, forward strand.
AAGTACCTGAGAGATGTAGATATCAGGAAGGCAGAAATCTATGTATATTAAAAGAAGTTGGTGGTACAAATGTACAAAGAAATTCATAGAACATAAGACATTTTAGGTCAGAAAAGAGATTTACATACATGAGAAGACCAATATTTTGGGAAGATTGTCTAATAGCAACAAGAGGGGGAAAGAGTCCTTAATGGTCTTAAATTAAGCTTGATAAATGTAGAAACAAATTGAAGAATTAAGTTGCTTGATATAGTTCAAAACTGCACATAATTCTTCCAGATACCCTTTTTCAGCCTCTTGTGGTCATTGAATCTCATGTCCTGATTAGCATAAAGCATGGAGCCTTACCCAGTAAGCTCCTTGGCATGCTCAGTGAGCTACCAGTAAAGCACCTCTGATCTTCTTCGTAAAATTGCAAGACCGACCTAATTTCACCTCTCGGTTTAAAGGGGCCTCTGAGGGTGTGGAGTGTAAGTTTGGATGAGTGTGAAGACCCACTCTACGATCCTTGACCAGCCTCCACTGGTAATGTCAGCTCAAACTGTTCTGCCAGAAGACCACAGGTAGTGTCACCACTTCAAGCAAATTCCATTTCGAGGCTGGCTTGGATTTTTCCTATATTGTCAATCACAAAAAGAATTTAATATTCCTCTACATTCACGCTTCACCCCTCTTCCTGAAACTAAACCCCAGACCAAATCTCCTGAATCAGAATTGCTGAACCCATTATAGATATAATGGGCTGTTGGCCAATCAGAAAAGATTCATGGATGGAAAACAGAGTTTTTTTCCATCCAGTTTTCAGTCTCTTATACTGCCAGTCTAACACTGAACAGAGACCAAACTCCAACTCCGTCATGGAGAAAGAGAAGTTTCCCAAGGAGTTAGTCAGAGATGTTTAGTCTGGAGTGATTTGTAAAATAGAGTAAGGATTTCAGGAAGGGGAAGCAAGCGTGGTAGCAGGGACAGCAGAGGCAGTGGCTTCCCCAGCAGTTATCTCCAGGCAAATCCATATGACATGCCAGGTCCACAGTGGGAGTTAGTGGATCCTTCTTTGTTATTGATGTGCTGCCTTTTTTTTTGCTGTTATACTTCATCAGTTGAATCTAATAATGACTTACCTTGCACACTGAAGTGGTCATACGAAGGTGAGACTAAGGTTCTTCTGATAGCACCACAGAATCAAAATGGAAACCCTTCGACCTCTGTTAACACAATGCAACGTCATTTACCTTTTCCCCATTTATCTTATTTTCCCTCATTACTATAAGAGGAGGTTCTTCCAGAAACTCACTCTTGTTATGAAGAAACTTTTCTTAACTTACAGCCTATATTAACTTACGACCGGTTTAGACCAATTTATTATTATGCTTTCTTCTTTAATGTTCTAATTAACTCATGAACAAACCCCAGACTGCCTCTCAGCAGCACTGGTAGATTACACAAGATTAAAATTCCTGTAGCATCTGCCTTTGCATTTCCAGAGAGTCCTATTAGTCCTTTCTGTACTCTACTGCTAGTATGAATCCACCTTTCCTTGCAGAAAGCCCTTAGGCTCACAACTCATCCCAGCAAGAAGGTTTTTCCAATACTTAATGTGCAAGAAATTGAGGGCTTTGATTTCTGGCCTTGAATTGGGAAGTGTGTGCTGTATGTCTTGTCTCTCCTAAATGTGGCCAGCATGTGTAGTGTATCTATATGGAAAAGGAGAACCAATGGTTGTTTTTTTCCCACAGAGAGAATGTTTCCCAGCAGTAAGTGAAAGTGGAATAATGATCCCACTGTTCAGACACACTTTAGAAATATAATGAATAAAGCTGACTGGCACAATTTGGAAGTCTAAAAATGTATTTGTAAACAAGGGATTAAAAATGGGAAAGGCTTGGGTTACAATCACCAGCAGAAAAGCCATTTCCTATCATGTGATTGTGCCAGCACTGCCAAGGCCAGAACACATTTTATCTTTTTAAGCGGTTCACCAGTCTCATCTGGGTCTGTCCTGGAGCCATCACTGTGTCCCAAACACTCCCTGACATGCCCTTTGAACCCACAGAACAAGGTTTATACTGTAGGTTAGGTTTGCTTAACATTAACTCCCTTCTCCACCCAGAAATCTGACGTCTCCTCTTATGATACAGGAAATGAGAGGTCGAAGGACCCAGCTGGGCATGGGAGAGAGCAACCAGGGGCACCAGTGGGATGCTGCTGTCAGAGCCCTGACAGTCAAAGATTGTGTAGCTTCTTTTGAAAGGTATGGAAGGCAGGTGCTGGGCATCTCCAGAAATCAACTTCCCTGTCAGTGTTTTTGATACAACTGCAAGAGAGGGCTTTACAACCTGTTCATGACCTCATCCCTTATCCTGAAGCTTGTTAGCTCTTTATAATCACTGTGAATGTTGAAGGGAAACTGGGAAAGACTGAATTGTTCTTCCTCGGATCATAGTGAAAGTGCTGGCTGATCAGTTTGTTGTGTCTTGGGATATTTCCTGGAAAAAGTAATTTTATGTTTTATAACTTCATGGCTGTGGTCCATCTCTATTCAGCAAGCTTTCGAGTAGTTCTGGGAAGATACAGCCCATCCATATCAGCTGCTTTCTGTGCTGTGATTCACCAAGAATCGTATTGCTGCCAAACTAAAAAGCAACTAGAGAGGTCCACTTCAGTGTGGTCACCCTTAATCAAGTTAGTTGACTGTTATGAGAAGTGGAAATTAATTAGTGCTTATTGGTTTTGTAGGTGGATTTTCATGTAAGTGGAAGATAGATTGGATATCCAGGAATCCTGTATGGACTGGAAACAAGGGAATACTTAAAAGCTGTAATAAAAATACTCCTCTCTTTACCTCCTAGACAGTGAAAGCATCCAAGAAACACACCCTCCTTCATAGAGCTCTTCCAGACACAGACCCTTTAAGAATATTGTGCTCTCGTGAGATACCAAGGGAATCTTTCTGCTGCTGAAGAGTGGGAAACATTAGAATGAATTTCCTGGAAAGGATGTGGGGTTTCCATCAGTGGATGTCTTTATGAGAAAGTGAGATAAACATCCGTCAATATTAATATAGGCATATTTGAATCTGGCTTACAGAAGTCCCTTCTGAACATGGAGTGATTCAATTGCCCTGTGCAGAATTCATGTGAGTCCTAGTGCACCAGTTTCTAAGGAGAAAGAATTCTTGAACACTTAAGGACCAAAACATCGTGTCCTGTCATGACATTGTAATCTCACTTTTAGCTGGAAAACACCTGAAGAACATGTGAAGTCCAAGCAGTGAGAGGATCTATTCATCTGAACCATGTAACAGTAGTCCCAGAGGGTGTCATTAGGATGGAAATTCTGGGTGATGCTGGAAACTCTGGTCCTAGTCCTTGCAAACATAAAATTCCCAAAGACATCTTAATTGTGATTGAATTGGAGCTATAGGCAAGCATGTTTGAGCCATTCTTTCACAAAAGGCTTGCCTATTTTTTGTGTCATGAGTCATGTTCAAGCACCCCTTTCAGCAACTGCCAGCACCCCTTTCTGCTATCACTTCTCATCTTCAACTCTGAAAGAACACTGAGGGAAGCATAGGAATGGTGATTTTTCAGTGCTGTTGCTTCACAGAGATATTCTGGTAATCGTTGTTTATTTATGTTAAGGAAATGACAAGGAGCTCCATAAAGGAACTAGAATCTACTGTTCTGGTGGGGGTTTTTTTTGCTACAACAATACACTTGCTTCAATCATGATGATTCTGTTGCCTGATACAGTTTAATCTGAGAAAAAGTCAATAGGAAGTTTGAGCAGAGTGAAGGAGGGCATAAGAGGTGCTGTGTGTTTTCAGCAGTGCTGCCAGTCAAGTGATTTGCATTGTCTTCATTTAATGATCAAGCCCAGAGGGAAAGACAGTTTGACCATGTTTGTTCATCATTAATATATCCAACATCCTACCTTACAGCAATAAAATTGGAGGAGGTTGTCCTCCCTTTGCAGATATGACTCTGGAAAGGCTGAAGGAAAATTAAACAAACTTCTTTTCCAGTTTTCAGCTTCTGATGTGCCATATAATAAATCATAAAATTATGCTATCTAAAGCAGAGGCATCTTCTAACACAATGCCTTTTATCACAGTTATTTGTTTGGAAGACAACTCAATACTCACCATCAGCTAAGCAATGTTTTCTACAGTTATCTTCTTCAAAAAGCCTGTGTGGAACTTGGGTGACATGTTTCTACTCAAACTGCTTTTTGATAGAGTATTAAGATCCTTGGCAAAAGACTTTTTTCATCCTTCCAAAAAATGTTTGCTTTCCATGGCATATTTCAATATTTGCAGTAAAAGGAAATACCTAAAGCCCACAAATGTTTCCAAGGACAAAACACAGTAAGACCTTGTGGGAATTGTATTGGTACCTCGAGTCCCCTTTCCCTGGTCTGGGCCAAATTTTTCAGTTAGACTACATCTCCCATGATGCCACAGTGCCAAGTGGTCTCATGATGTTCTCAGGGAGGTGAAACGATGAGGTATTTGCTGTCAAGGAAGTGAGTGGATACAGAAAATATTGGGATTACAGTCCAATGAGAAACTACTATACATTTTCCAAACATGTATTTTTAGGTTTTAGCCAAAAGCTTTCATTTTTCAGATGAATTTTTACCAAAAATCAGTGTTTTCTGTAAAAAAAAAAAAAAAAAAATCAACATCACATTCTAACCTGCCTGGTTTTGAACTCCAGAGCAAAATGAATCTCACAGGAGCTATACCCAAAGGACTGGATTTTCAGCTGGTGTCAATTAACATTATGAGCACTTGTTATGAGGGGAAACAATGCTGACTTAGAGGAGCTAAAGATTAAGCCAAAGCTCTATAAAGTACTGTGTGTTCTCCAGACAAAAAAAAAAAAAAAAAAAAAAAAAGAGTAATACATATTTTCTCCTTAAACCCTGGCTCAGGCAGAAAATGGAGAAGAATACACTGTTCTTTTTAACAGAGTCTTTTAAAACATCTAGTTGTTTCCCCATTCCCCTTCTTCTGAGCTAACTTTAATTGATCTAATTTTCAGAGGTGTTCGGTTATGATCAGTATAATGTGTAATGAGGAACAAAACTGAAAAATTTCTATCCATGTTTGCACAGTCTTAACATTATGTTTAATTTAGTTTCATGAGGCTCCTTCTTGCTTTCTGTACCCATTTCTATCTGCTGCTCTCTGTAGTTTTAGAGAGTGCACATGCAATTTCCGCCATGCTGCCTATAATGCAGGAGGAGCTGCCTGCAAACATCTTTAAAGGCGTTTTTTTGCTCTTTCAAAGCTTCCCTTACAGCACTCCTTGTCTTGAAGTTGTACAAACAACCTGACATTTTGTTTTCTAATGTGTGTAACAGCTATTGTGCTACTCAATACAGTGGGATTTAGCTGATCAAAGACAGACATATGTCTGTGTTTTGTTTCTCTACATCTAAAGCCATCTTCCCAGCCTCTCTTTCTAGTTAAAAAAAAAAAAAAAAAAGAGAGAGAGGGAGAGAAATAGGCACTTTTGGGTGTGTGATTCAGCTGATCTCTTTTGAACATCTACTTTAAGATGAGATATTCTTCAATTTAAGCTCCTTTCACGGTGTTAATTATATCTCCATGAAGTATAAAGGAAGCCAGGGGTGACCAGATCAGGTGGGTGTGCTGGTTGGGAAAGATGAAGCCCAACTGTCGTCTGTCCTAGATTTTCACAGAGACTTGCAGCATACTTCAGGTCCTGTGGTAGATGCTTTCATAGGCATGTGCCGAAGCAGATACATAACGAAGAGCCAGAGATCCAGTCAGAGCTGCAGGATTTGTTCTAGCAGGCCAAATTCAACCCTCAGGACACAATGCCCACAAAAACACTATCTCTGTTTCTCTTTCAGTGTCTACCTCCTGCTTAGGCAATCCTTATCCACACCCTCTTCCAGGCTTCCTAATCAGTGTTAGAGAAACAGTCCACATTATTACTGGTCACCTCAGGGCCATTTTTGATCAGATATCATGATGAGAACAGGCATGATGTAATTACCCCCACAAAACCAAAATAATAATAATGATGATAATAATTTATTATCATTGCTCTTTGTATGTTTGCCCATTTTTGGAGAGTTGATTTTGCTGAAAAGGGACATGTTTTCAATTAAAAAAAATGGGATTCAAGACGAAAAGGAGTTGACCTTAAAATGAGACCAGGAGTTTTGATCTCAGAGGTCAGTTGTTCCTGGCAGTAGTGGCAATGTATCATGAGTAAGTAGGTTCTAAAATTTAAAGCTTTTAGAACAGCCATGCCAAACACATTTTTGCACGCTTATATTTACTTATTGAAACTGCAGTGCACTTGCTTTCACATGTAGTAGTAATGGTACATGTAGCAGTAATCTGGAGATGAGTAGCTTTATATTGAGAGAAGGAAAAAAAGAAACAACATTTGAGCACGAGCAGTAGTTCACGCTCAGACTTCTCACCAAACCTTTGGATTTAAGATTCAGTTTCTGTTACTGATGTTAGTTACATCTTCATACACACACATACACATATGCACAGAGTCATAACCTATGCAGTGTGTTGCCAGTGCTATTTCTTTTTCCTTTTTGAATTCAACATTTTAAATTAAACCATTACTTAATTAACCAGTTAAAACATGAACTTATAATTAAGTTCATTCTCGACTTACTTTTCTTTACCTGTGGACAGATTCCCTAAACAGTGGGCTATACTACCTTCCAGGAGTCTGACCTAGCTGGGGAATGCTTCCAGCATGAAAAAGCATCTTCCTAGCAGTCATTAAAAATCCACTGCTATGCCCAAGGTGAATGGCAGCAGCAATTGTCCATCATGTAAGATCAAGTGTTAGAGGTCACAGCCACTCCTCAGGGAAAACACTTAAGCATGTGCTTGACTCGAACCACGTGTGTGAAGCTGTAGCATCACAGGGAGATTAACAGAACCCAGCTGGTTCCAACTTTTCTCAAACTGGTGGGTGACAGACATAGGAAGATGGATCAACATGTGGGTGAGAATAAAGTGTTTCTCTCACAGCTAGTGAGTGGAAAAGGAGATATCCTCTGGAAAGTTATTCCCCTGAGCTATTAACTAGTTTTTTTGGGTTTTGGGGGGGGGTTTGGTGGTTTTTTTTTCAGTTTTTGGCAGATAATAAACATGCCCTGATGAAAGGGCTTTACAAGGGTTTAGGCTCAGAGCTTAAATGAAACCATGCCACAGTTTACAACATCTTTAAATCCCACTGACATCAAGGTACCATTGACTTCCTCTGCAGAGTGTCACTGACCTGGGGCATAAATGATAGTATACAAGTGCAATGTCCATTTGTTTGAGTAGGTTGGAGCTGCCAAGGCCCCTACAGAGTATGAGACTCACAATTTCTTTCTGACTTATGTTCCTCCATTCTTGGAAGGTGAGTGGAGAGATCCCAGCTTTGTGCAGCACCACTGGGCCCTGCTAAAGGTGTTTCACCCAGAAGAAAGGGCCCTGCTAGATGTTTGACAGCTGTAACCTGCCCCTGTGAATGGTTCTATTGTACAACCTGTCATCTCCAACATTTCCCTTTATCCATGACCTAGTGTGCTCACAGTTTCACGTCACAGGCAACAGCATTAGCTTTTCCTACAGAAAAAATTTGCAAATGTGTATTTTACAGGTACTTATTAGACTCTAATTTCTAAAAACATGTGTACATTTTTGATGTACACATTTATATGATGACAGTAGTATTTTCAGTATTTACTATGTGTTGTTTTTGCTGCAAGTTTTAGTAACCATTGTGTATACAAAGCTTCATATCATTGCCATTTCCGATTCCAACTGGCTGACAAAGTTGGCAAGGAGGTTATCAACCCAGATGCAATTTATTATTATTGCCTTCTCCCTTTGTCCAAACATTTTTCTAACCTGTTAAGCTTTCTGTGATCAATAGTTTCAGACTATTTTTCTTTTGCCAAGTGCTGAGCTAAAAATGTCTTTGCTTAATCAAGAAAATGTCTTTGCTTAATCAAGAAAATATCCCCAGGGGCTAGACTTTAGTATGTAGTAGTATATAGAGGTCTTTTGATTAAAAATGTGGAAAAGAAAATGGTAAGAAGCCACCAACTGATAACAAGTTCAGCCTCTAGTTACAGTAGTTTTGATATATAAAATATTACTGCGTGATGTTACAGTGCATTTCTCCAGGATTATTCAAATCAGACTTTTTTTTTTTTTTCCCTGAAACTTGTTGTTAGAGAAATGCCAGACCTTCATTTTGCATACGGAACAGCTCTTTGAAAAACTGATCAAACAATAGGCATTAGGATGTTGATGCTAAATCCCAGTTCGTTGCACTGAATTGTGCTAACTACATGGCAGGCTTCTTCTACAATAACTTGACCCCACCGATGTTTGCACCAAGGCTTGCTGGGGATCATCACCTGAAAGATAGAATCCACTTGCCAGAAAGCTTGCTGGGAAAAAAAAAAAAAAAAAAAAAAAAAAAAAAAGGCAATACATGTAAGTACTCTTTTTCCCATGGCAAAGTAGAATCAAGGAATAAAGGAAGATCTCCAAACAAGTCTTCTGTAGAAGGGACTCATGAAGAGCGTTGTATCAGAACAAGTATGGAAGAGGACTGTAAAGAGGAATTAGTTGTCCCATTTTTGTGACAGAGCGGCAATCATATGACTCCTAGTATGTGCCTTTGTTTCCATACTCCTACCACATCTTTGCTGGAAAGACTCTGGGGAAAATGGGTGGAGGAAGGATCATTTTTCTTTTGTGGGACATCCATACACAAATCATCCAGAATTACTCTGCGAAAATGCTGATGCTAAAAGACAGATGAAAGGACAGGGACAGAGGAGGGAAGGATCTGCTTGATCCAAAATAGTCAACTGGGGTGGTAATCCAGGCAAAAATCTTACTTTTCATATCTTCAGGGTGGGTGCATCAGGCCTGGGGCACTGAGCTTCCTTATAGGTACTGGAGAAAAGCAGCCCCTCTTACTGAGCAGTTCTGAAAAAAATTAAATACAAATTTTTATAAAGAGATTAATTACACCCCAGACTGTCTTGACTGAATTGCTTCAGTATCCTCCAAATACAAAGATAAAGCCAAGGTATAACTGCGTCTTCATTGTAGATGCTCGTGTTTCATCAGATGAATCCCACGTGATTCTCCTGGGAGAAAATGCCTGTTTGAAAGGGGACTGGCTGTTTCTCCAGGGACATAATTTCTGAGAAGGTGGTAGCCACAGCAAAGTGTTCTGTGAGCTGACATGTTGGTTAAGCATCCCTGAGAGTTCACATGGAAGGGGGCCTGGGAAGTGAAGAGCACTCTACAGCCAAATCCAAGGCTTTCCTTCTAAAACAAATAACTCTTAATTTCCCTCAATGTAGTTGGCAAAAGCATTCTAAACTTATCTAATAATGCTTATTTTGGTCACACTTTTTTTGCTAAGGTTGTGTCATTTATTAAGGAGCTTCAATTGTCTTTTTTTTTTTTTTTAATAATAAAGTCTATTAAAATCAGAGATCTCTAGTTCATAGTTTTTAATTTACTTGAAAATCCCAATGTAAATGCCAATAAAATACACTTTGATTCAAGGCCAAGGAAACAGAGATAGATCAGTATTAAAGACTGAGGGAGTATAAATCAAGTAGATTCTGTAATTCTTTTTCGCACATCAGCACTAGCAGTGATGGCCAGTTAGTGGTGGCCAGTGTGAGCAGGAGGTAAAAGGCAGCCCCTTTTCACACTCAAAAAAAAAAAAAAAAAAAAAAAAAGCGCGAGTAACTCGTTGCTTCCAGATGTCCTGAAAGGAAAAACAAATGCACTGAAACAGGGCTAGGCCACATCACAGGGGAGATATACAGTGGAGACTTAAAGATGATTTTCTAAAGAAGTCTATAAAGTTGATTGCTGAAAGCTGGGAGGGTGTGGTGGGGAAAAGTAACTCTATACTGACTGAGTTTCTTCTTTTTCCTTCTGTACTACCTTAAGCATCCTCTGTTGGAGAGGATCCTGGCCCAGGTTGCTCTGACAGATACAGCCAGTTTTTATATGCTTCCACTCCAGTGGCATGTCAGGGAAAGACACTATCATACAAAACATGTGTAGTTCTCAAAGCAATCTGATATGGCTTATAGGAGTCCATAGAATATGCAAGCAAAATTTGTAGAAATGGTGACATTAAGATCCGGAATCTAAGATGTGTCTATATGTAGACATAGTATTTGCATTCTGTCTTTACTTTGCAAACCATAAATGTACTTTATGTGCTCACAATAGAGAAAATAAAACAAATGATAGAATATAAAATTATACAGTGTTAAAGCTTAGTTTAAGTTGTATTTGTAAATGGAAAACAGAGTCAATATTGCAGAAATTAGTCCCTTCCCTTCCCTTCCCTTCCCTCCCCTTCCCTTCCCTTCCCTCCCCTCCCCTCCCCTCCCCTCCCCTCCCCTCCCCTCCCCTCCCCTCCCCTCCCCTCCCCTCTCCTCTCCTCTCCTCTCCTCTCCTCTCCTCTCCTCTCCTCTCCTCTCCTCTCCTCTCCTCTCCTCTCCTCTCCTCTCCTCTCCTCTCCTCTCCTCTCCTTTCATCCACTGAGTTAATCTGTTTTTAATTAAGACAGACTGAGGAATCTTTTTCTAGGCTCTGTGTGTTATTAGGGAAAACAAATGGGAAAAGTCAAAATGGACTATAATGTCAACATTCTTCCAACAGTGTAAATATGTTCTATGACTATATATTTCAGGTAAGGATCTTCCCCAATTTATTTGAAGTCTGGAAGCAGAGTCTTTGATGTTTCTTTCCTGCTAGTTTCTTCTAGGGAATTTTCATTTTGTGGAAGTGGTAGAGAACTAGAAAATGTTTTCTAATAAGAGACTGTACCCCAAAATATTTATTCTAAAAAAAACATTACAATGATTTAAATAAGATTAATTTCTTTCTTTCAAAAACAAAGAAACCTGTAAGGCTAGATCTTAATATGGTTAAGAGAATAATATATGCCATTCTGAATGCGTTCACACATTTATGAAATAAAACAAAGACCCATATAACTATTTTAAAGCATTTCTTAAAATGAGCTAAGAAAGATAACATCCAGGAAATGAGGGCATCGAAATCCAAATTGCGTTTATAATCAGTAAAAAATCTTAGACTATAAATTATACAGCAGAACATCCAGGAGACCAGCTAATTTGCCAGGACTCTGTCACAGCATTTATGCATGAACTGACCCATTACAAATGAACATCTAAAATTAAACTCCAAAGTTATAACTTCATAAAGTGGCAAAGAGCATTACACCCATCGAGATATTGGAAGGGATAAGATTGATGCTGCTGGGTTTGTTTTCCAACCCATTTATTCACTGTTTTCCAGGAAAAAAAAAAAAAAAAGAAAAAAAAAAAGAAAAAAAAAAAAGGTCACATTTCTTCTAGTTTTGGGAAAACTTTCCAATTACACAACAGGTGTTTAATCAAATTAGGACAAGAGCAAAACCAATAGATAAAGCACACAACAAACCTTTCCCCCCACCTGCCTGTCCTTGGACTTCTCTAAAGTGTACCATGTATGTATGTTATCCAAAATCCCCTTAGCAGTTTAGTAAGGTCTGAGGTCATTCCATGCTTCAGCTAGTAACCCAAGGTGACCTCATAGCCAAGTGCATGACTGTGTTGCCATTAAATTGATTAATAGTGGCACAATCAAAAGATTCCAGTTCTCCTGCCAGCAACAAAGTCCTAGGAACCATGGGTTAATTCTCCAAGTCATTTTCTTTACTTAAGTTCATCAACTCCCTGGGTTCCTGGAGATGGATTTGTTTGTAAGAAAGGGCATGAGGAACCAGAGCTTGATGAATCTGTCTGCTTTCAGCTGTCTGGAAAGGTTCCTTTTTGTTAAGAGATGTGGGATGAGTTTTACAAGTCATCCTGGACTCTGCAACTCCGTCTCCCTCTTCAGACAGATTTCCTGGTTCTTACAGATAGCTGGAAAAAAAGAGAGGAGATTTGCAACCATTAAGTTTCTTTTCCTCTGCTCCTCTCCATTTTTCAATTGCAAGAAAAAAATTTAAAGCAACAAAAATTAAAGAACGCATCCAAATTTGTACAAACTTCAGATGAATGTTATGGGCTACCTAGATACTCATTCAAACCAAACTGTTAAGCCCTTGACTAATACAAAATTACCATCACTTTAAAATCACAGTCGCTGTCCTTGCCAGTTTTCTGTGAAGGACAATACCATAAGGACTGCAAGTCTTCTTTTGAATAGACTTCTTGTATTTAATATCCATGAAGGATGTAGCGCACGAGGCGCTGAGGGCATGAAAAGAAGGGATTCATTTTGTCTGATTTTACAATGAAAACATCTAGAAACAAACATGATTTTGACTGTCTCTTAAACTCAGTGGAAGAAGATTACAGCTTCTACGGCCTGATTCATCAGTCCGATTTTAAACCTCTGCATTGGACAAATCATACATTAAATCCATTAAATCTCCCTTCAACTACAAATAATGATTAACCCAGTTAATTAGCTTGGGTATAGCTGTTTACAAATAATCAGGTGGATCCCATCAACTATGGTTTGAAAATTCCCTCATTAATTATTGCTAAAGCAGGACACTAAAAATAATACAGATCTGATGAGGGGTTTTCTTATTAATTTTCCATTATGTTTAAAACTTCATCTGATTAGGGTTTTTTTTTTTCAAGCTGGCTTTAAGGAATGTTTCCTTGCTTATCTGTGTGTTTTATCAAAATGAAAAGGGTTTTTTGGTTTTGGGTTTTTTGGTTTTTGTTTTTTTGTTTTGGTTTGGTTTGTTTTTTTTTTGGGGGGGGAATAGCTAAAGTAAAAATATTTTTGTTAAAAATACTAATTCAATTTCTAGTTTTGTTCCAAATTTCTCTTTTTATTCCCTTTTCTCTTATGTTGTTTTCCTTTCCCTTTGTACCATCAGAGAACTTTTGCTCTGCATTTAGATTTTGTTCTTTTTATTTGTTTGTTTGTTTGTTTGTTTTGTTGGGGGGGTGTGTTGTTTTGGTTTGTTTTGGTTTGAAGAAAGGAATCTGAAGGAAGTGAAAAAAAAAAATCAAACAAACAAAACCACAACAAAATTCCTCAAAGTTCCAAAATATTTGTTTAAATTTCTGCCATTTGCGTAGTTCAGAAGCACTTTCAAATTCATGGATTATGTAATACCTTCTCGATTTGGGGTTATCAAATTCAACATGTACTTTGAGTTTTAATCACAAGTAACCAGAAAACAGTATGTGGGCACCCAGTCCAAAACATAGAATAGGAAAAGGTCATCCAGATTCCTTTGGGAAAATATATTTTCTATTAAGTTTTCTGCTGCTCTTTCAAGTCCATTTTTATATGCAGGTAAAGGTTTTTTTCAGACTAGACTGTTTAAATAAAACCAGAATTTCTAAATTAATACCTTTGTCATAAAAACTTTATTTGCTATTCTCTTGTGACTTTCGATTATTATTTTCCCTTCATAACGTTAGAGATGAAATATCAGCTATGACTGACATTCTCCATCAACTCAAAATTCATTCTTTTTAAAGGAGCATAAAAGATTAAATCCATTAAAATATTTTAATGTTTCCATTTTGAAGCTAGAAACCTACTTTTAAATATCTGAACTTTTAGTGGTATATGGAAGTCTCTTGAGCAGCTCTTCCAATTTTTTATGCTGTGAGTGGCAACATCTGGGGATGAATTACACATAATAAAAATATCCAATGTTGGGATATTTTGCCCACTCTCTTCTCATTTTTTAACCTTCTCCCTGTGGCATTTAACTCCTTTTGCTGTCACTCTTTGCCTTTGTCTTCAAATATTTGTAGACACCTATTCTACCTCTGGGCTAGTCATCCTTTGTCTAGTTTAGTTCCTTCACTTCGACAAACTGTTCATAGCAGTCCTGGGAGAAATCTATGCGAACTGTCCTCTTCATCGAATTTTACAACTGTGATAATTCCACCCATCTGGCTTTTTGGATTGTATTATAAAATACCTCCAGATAGTTCTACAGTTTACCAAGTGCATAGCTGTCATGGTTTGAGCTCAGAGGGCAACTAAGTACCACGCAGCCACTCAATCCCCGAGTTCAACACCCCACCCCACCCCTCCAGCACTGAGAAGGGGAAAATAAGCAAAGATACTGCTCAGTCCCCCCTCTCCCACAGCACTGGGAAGGAGGGGAGCAGGAGATCCGGGAAACTGAGATAAGAACAGAGAGGGATGGCCTCAGCCTTTAAGGCACAGACAAAAAAAAATCTTGTCAGGGGAAGAAATAAGAATTTAAAAATCAATAAACACTAACAACAACACGTAACAGACAGAGTAGGACCATGAGAAGCAATCCCACTTCTTGAAAACACTTTCCCCCATCCCTTCCCCAGGAGTACAGGAGAAAATATAGCACCAGTGCCTGTATAAAATGCTAGATTTGTAGTACTGACTGTTGCTGTGACCTTTAATGAGGGATGTATTCATCAGCCTCTAGCTATGTGAAAGTTAGAAGCTAAATGTCTAGACTATGGCAGTTGTATGGATAGCCTTCATATAACCTGAAATTTTAATAAACCCCCAAATTTTACTAGGCTTAATCCTTTTAGCGTGGCAGCTAGACATCAGCTGGGTTGCATATGAGCAGCTCATATGTCTCTGGACATTTACAGGTGTGCAAATAAATCAAGAACTTACAGTAAGAGAGGAAATCCAAACAGGTAGTCTTCCCCTCTACTCAAGAGAAGAGCATTAGGTCCTTTAGGAGAAAGTTTAACTAGAGCATATCAGTGGGGTGACTCATCTGAGGATGTGATCAGTCCCTGTCCATTGATTTTAGAGAGAGCTCAGAAGACATGCATAGAACAGATGTCCAGCTTTTAGACAACTAAACTCAGGCAAGATTGAGTCATGGTCTGGTTGGGCAGACCAGAGTGTGGACAATTGAACTGAGCACAAAGAGATTACACATAGACACCTATGTTGTTGGAAACTGTGTAAGTCACTTCCCTAAGCACAGGTGTTTCAGGTCATTTCAGAGAGCGTATCTGTCCGAGATATCCACATGAGCCTATGACAGGACTCAGGAGACTTGCCCTTGTTGAGCAGCACTTGAAATATCTAAGAAATAAAATAATAACAAACAAACAAATAAATTAAAAAAATAAAGAAAATCAATAAAATAGTAAAATAAAAATTAAAATTAAATTAAAATAAAATAAAATAAAATAAAATAAAATAAAATAAAATAAAATAAAATATTAAAAGAATCCATTGCCTCAGACCCATCCAGTGGAGATTTGCCCTGGTCAGATCTTCAAAGTCTGGTCAACATTTTCCTTGTGGCAATATTTGCCACAATAGGCATTGTTTGGTTTGCCAGACATGCCAAAGTGTCCACATGTCCAGTTACTAGAAGTCTTTCTGTTGGCTTGTCTGGAATTTGAATAAAGGCTTATGATAAGGCAGGTTGGAAAATAAAACAAACAGAGCCTGCTCTTAATTATGTTTGCTCAGAACTAATGCCTTTTCTAATGTTGGTTATTTTTGACATGATCCTTTTGTACAGATGCTGTTGTCTGCAGTGGTTATCATCAAGCCAAGCCTTAGATGCTTGGCAAGGTTTCTTCCAGCACCGTGGAGGTCATCAGGTCACCCTTTTTCCTATTTAATTATTAATAACTAGTCATGATTCGTGGTCTCGCTGTCAGATGTGAAGGCCAATAAAGGGGCTGTGATCAGAAGAATGCTATTTTTCATCACTTGTGTTGTTTAGCAAGCGTGTTGCAACAGAAGGCTGAAGTGCTCAACAACCAAACCCCAAAGCACTTCGCACTTCTAACCTCTTCCTTCTGCCTCTCATCTCCTCCAGGAACAGAAGGAGGTAATTTCCAAGGTCAACATGTCCCCTTTTATTCAGATACTTTTTGAAAGAGAAAGGGAGAGACACACATTCATTTTGACCTGTGAATTCCAAGTTTCAAAGGACTTTGATGAACAACCCTCCCCTCATTTGAAAGGCTCATTTCTAACATACCTCAGGAACAGCCAGATCTGATAGGGAGTATCATTCAGAATTCTTTCATGTATCTCATTTCCTAATCTTTTTGCTCCATCACTGGAAGGTTAATAGGAAAAACAACAAACGGGCATATTGCTGCAATCAAACAAAAATCCCAACTCTGTTTACATGCTTACACAGCTTTCATGTGAAGACAGCAAACAGATGGCTCCCTGAACAGAAAGATACCTATATCTGCACTTGTTTTGCCTTGTTGGGAGGAAATTTCATCCTTTGCCTCATACGGCAGTGCCTGAAGGCAGACACTGGCATGAGGAATGTTTCATGCAAGGTGCTACAGAGATTCATTGCAAGAAGCCCCTGAGAACTGATGATTAAAATAACGAGTAATATCCCTGTTTGACTGAGACACAGGAGCTTATGGCTGGATTTCCTTTGAGTAAACAGACTCACCTCATCTGAATGTCTCCATCCAAGCTACTACCTTAAGCATCTTCTATAGTCAAAGGAAAGAAATAGGCCCTTAGAAGTGACTAGCCAGAAAGCAGTGACCTTGTCACACATACTAATCTGTGTAAGCTCCGCAAACAAATGGGGAGAAGTGGACCTGTGCTGGTCATAGGGTCTGCAGAACTGGCGTGGGAAACCTCCTGAATGAAAACTAAGAGATACTAGTCTTTGAGCTAAAGCCTCTGGAACAGTAGTAGACTCCTGTTCCATAAAGACCAGCCACAGAATGCAACTTGATACGCTCATTCATCAGGCAACAATTTTTGACAGGGTCAGGGTGATGAAAATGTTGCGTGATAGACAAGGAGTTGAACATGAGCCGGAATCGTGTCCTTGTGGCAGAGGAGGCCCACAGCTGCATTAGCACATATACTGCCAGCAGGCTGAGGGAGGTGGTACTTCTCTACTCAGAAGCAGTGAGATGCATCTGGGGTACTGTGAACAGTGCTGGACTCCCCTGGGTAAGAGCGGCATGGAAATAGTGGAGCCAGTGCAGTGGGGGCCATGAAGGTAATTAACGGATTGGAGTATCTCTCATATAAGCAGAGAGTAAGAGAGCTGGGGTTGGCTAGCCTGCAGAAGAAAAAGCTCCTGAGGATCTTATCAGTGTTTATAAATACCTGATGGGGAAGAAGAGAAGAAGATGGAGCCACGGTCTTCTCAGTGATACCCAGATTCGGGGGCAGTGGGCACAAACTGAAATAGAGGAAATTCTGTTTAAACAGTTGAAAACTCCGTTTCACTGTGAGGGTAGTTGAACATTGGAATGGGTTGCCCAGAGAAGTTGTGGAGTCTCCATCCCTGGAGATATTCAAAACCTGACTGGACAGGGTCCTGAACATCATTCTCCAGCTGAGTTCAGGACTAGTTAGTCTCCAGAGACCTCTCCCAAACTCAGCAGTTCTGTAATACTCCACTGAAGAATCCAGACCCATCAACAGAAGGGCAGAGCCTAGCTTAGGCCCAGGTGAAAGACATAATGCAAAGAAGAGAAGGAGCCAGAACAACAGGAGAAATGTATATAGGTCTCTATTTGGCAAATCTGCACATGCTGATCATTGCATTGACCATCTCACCCAGAGCAGGAGTCTGTTCTATCTGATTGGCTAATATAGGAAAAGATTCTACATCATGCTGCATGGACCAGGCTCCACAGTGTAGCACCTTTCTTTGCAGCCCAGAGATGGGAGTTTTTTATCAGCATTGAAGAACATACATTCCTTAGACCAAGGAAAACAAATTAAAAAAAGAAAAAAAAAAAAGGAGGCAAAAGGTAAAGCAAATTAATACACCTTATATCTCACCCTGAAGGTAAGCAGACAAATCCTGGACAAAAGCCAAAGAGGAGGAAATTCTAAAGTGAGAGGGAGGGGAAAGCCCTTGACAGAGAAAATGCTGAGTTACTGGTGCTCACAGAGTCTCAGGACAAAGGGGAAAATCTATTTTCTATTCCCTTATACAGCTGTTGTTGAGTTTCAGCATTTCAGTTTTAACTTGGGATAAAGCTGATTTTTTTATGGCCGCACAGCTGTTGGGAGGTTTTAAATAAGAGTAAAGTAGGTATAAAATATCCCCCATGCTGCAAAGACAGATCTAGGTGCACCCTTTGCCAAAGTATCAGTAACAGCATCAAATTATGCTCAGAAATGTAAAAGATCTCATCCAAATCGTGTTGAAATAAATAAAAAACACTTTTTTTTTTTTTTTTTTTTACTTTGGAAAGATTCAGTCTGGCCTCAGAAGTGGCAATTAAAACAGATAATGGACAGATTTCAGTATGACTGCAGGAGTCACTGGAGAGCAGAATCGTAAATACATTGATAGCACCACCCCGTGTATATGACCAGCAACTAGCCTGTGTCAGCGTGAAAAAGAGTTACTCATTGCCTTCACTTGGTCCAATCTGAAAGGTTTGAGGCATGAATAGACTTTTCAACTATGAGACTCTTCTCATGTGCGTAAGTGGCTGGGCAGAACAGTAGCTATTTTTACCAGTCAGTTTTATCTGTCTGGATATATGCTGCAAGATGATGAAGAAGCTGATTCTAGAATTCAGTCTCCGGAGCCAGGAGGTGGAAGTGTTTAAGCAGTCACTCAGCCCTGATTCCCCCAGTCTGTTCACTATGAATGTAAACTTTTTGTTGCTGTCAGAATTACTTTTACTCCTTTTTTTTTTTTTTTTCTTCTGCAATCCGCGAGTCAGGACACTGAAGCAGAAAAGAATGAGATAAATTGTGGAAACCATTAGTCAGTGCTAAGGCTTTAGCTTTGACTTTTGAATGGCAACTTGCAAAGCATTACCCAATCCTCCTGACATGACAAATTTTCCTTTTTTGTTCCCTTTGTTTTTCCTATTTTTTTTTCTTTTTTGCAGGTGAGTCTTGAGTTACATAGAAGCATTCAGCTAATTGGTAATATTCGCTTGTATATACAGATATGTACAGATACATGCCCACATGCGCCTAGGTGAAATCTCATACCGGCATTTTTGCTCTTATGTAAGACATGATTACTTTTCTTGTCTATTTTCAGTGTGGTTTTCTGTGTTTATATCAGTATCAAATTAAATTTATTAAGATTACAACCTTGACAGTGTGAATACATTGCCATTTATTAGGCATTGGCAAGGCATTAAAACATCTGTTTTATAAGAAATACAGTACTTCTCTGGAGCTTTTGTTCCATTAGATAGAATTACTTCAGGAAAATCTCCAGAAAGAAAGCTCTGGCTTGACATCTTCTAGCCAAATTCTTACCAAAGTCATTGTTGCAAATTTGACATCAACAGAAGGGGAAGTTATGGGACTGCTCTTTTCCTAGACCCTACTGCAACATCCAGATGACCAAGGGGAAAAGATGGAAATAGAGGGAGAGAAACAGAAAACAAATTGGGAGACAATGAGGCTCCATCACTCTTAGCATGCATAGCTTGCATATGTTTTAAGGCCAGAAGAAACCCATCTTGTGTTAACCTAATATGAGTTTTGAGCAACATATCTCAAGTACTCACAGCTGAAGCCTGACTGATGCCTTCAATTAGGACTAGAACGTGCCAGTGTAGTAAATGGAGGACTTGTTCATGTGACACGTCTCACCAGAGGGGAAATGTGGGCCTGAGGATTAAAAAATAGATTTACCAGATCTGTCCAAGGAGCAACTCCAGTCCTCTTAAGCAGACTTAAGCACAGGGTGATGGGAAAGTTTATATTGGAAGGGACCTCCAACAGTATCTCATCCAACCACCTTTTCAAAGGTTAACTCCTTTTCAAGACTAACTGTAAATCTAAACAAACTCTGTTGATATTTGAAAATGTCAAAGGCTGGAGAATGTACAGTGCCTAAGAAGGACACTAAGAAAGGACAATAAAGCTATAAAAACAGTACCAAAGGTGATAATGACACCAGCAAGCTCGGGACTACATCTTCCAAATGGCAATATGCCGGGGTAAGAAAAAACATTAAAACAGATTACCATTGAACCAATGTCAAATAAAATGCTTCCGGTCAGATTAGTGAATCCAAGTGAAACATTCCTGTTTCAAGAAATGCTGAAATATTTCATTTTTCATTAAAAAATGTTGAAGGAAAACATTTTGACAGATACATTTCCATTTAGTTAAAGACGAACAAATCTTCTCATCATAATTTAGAATTAAAACAGATCTTGCAACCTTAGAATACTCCCAGAATTTAAAATCGTAACTGTTGTTCAGTAAACAGAATTTGTAAGGCCTGTGCAAAATAGAAGAACAGTAAAGTGAGTCAAAGCAGGTCTTCTGGACCGTGAAGTCTGTGAATCTATTACATAGCCATGAACATTTAAATATATAGATTGCTGCATAGTATTAACTATCTTACTACCCAAAACTCTGTGAAAGAATTGGATAGATTCCATTTATTAAAAATATCTATATCAAATGTACACTCTCTTTCTGAAACGCTGGGGTTCCAACCCCAAGCCCCACATTAAGGCTGACATCTGGGTGATTCCCACAGCCCTTCCCAAAGGGGGGTGAGTTTCCCTTTAGGCTTCCCTCCAGGGTGGTGCCGGCCTGGCAGACAGAGCCGTTGGGTAAAGGAGCCCCGGGTGTCTGCATTAAGTGACCAAAGGTCAGGTGTCCCACTGAGTGGATAAAAGCTGGGACCACTTGCAGGAGGGGCAGTGTCTGTGTGTGAGGGGGATGCCCTGTGCAGAGTTCCCTGTTGGGGAAGGACCTCCCGCCTCCCTGGGACTGGGCTCCAGTCAGGTCTGGCTTTTGTAAACGTGGGCTCTGTAGAGATTCAGTGTGTGGCTTCCTTGATGTGTTTGGCTTGTTGACTCGGTTGTCTCCCGTCCCTTCTATGGGAGACTGCATGTCACCATTTATTCCACTCATTGTTGGTTGTGCGGTGTCGTTGTTGGGGTCAGTGGGATTGATGTTGATTATGTACAATCTGACTGACTTGTTTGTACCCCCAGCGCTCACCCATGTACTGACCCTTTTGTATCAAATACAATTTGGTGATTGGTTCATCTTTATGCTGGCTGTGTCCTTTATGCTAGGCCTGATAATTGGCAAAACACTTTCCTAAAGGTCACTAGTTCATTTTAAATAATTTCATAAACAGAAGTAAAAGCTCCCTTAAAAATCATATATCAATTCTTGGATCATTGTCCAACTCCATGGTGGAGTTCACCACTGCATGCTAGGAATGCACACTTTCAGCTTCATCGGTTTGCTTCCTATAAAGTTTCAAAGGTCCTAGCTGCGACTTCATATATCTTGCTACTGATTGCTGGGTTTGTGTCCCTTTGCAGCAGAACAAGCACTGGTCTACAGTTCCCTGGGAGTCAGTGGCTGTCTTGGAAATCTATGAAGGACTTATAAGAAAATTGATCTGAGAGAGACTGCAGGAGGCAGCATCTTCTTTTGATGACTGCTAAAGTCCTTGGTGGATGGGCACTGTTTGATGAGAGACTTGCAGAGTTCCTGGAGCCTTGCCTGAGGAAGTGGGGGATCTTGTACCATTTCTGTTGCCAGTATGTTTAAATTCACTATGCAGACCCTGAACACCTGCCAGAAATGAAAACATGTAAATCAATGACAGCTCCGAAAATGTTGAAAGCCAATGTGTCAGACTAACACTATCCTCCTCATTGGCTTTGCCATCAAAGAGCTGTAGAAAAGTACTTCAAGCCAGGCTTTGGGGGACGGCTGATAAACATCATGCACACAAGCCAGAGCATTCTGTGTGTGAAAATGGTTTAAAGTTGGTATTACCCTCGGGTATGGCCAGTCTGCTTCTACCAACATAAACTAGCCTGAGGGTTGCTGTAGTTCATCTAGAAACTTCATAGTTTTAAGGAGTCTATCCTTCTAGTTGACTTCTCGTTCCTCAGAGTTTGACAGGGAGTTGAAAAGAGGTGAAAAAGGAACAGAGACAGGACTGGTTGATCTGCCATGATCTAAGAGCCGCCTAGAGAAAGAGAGGGGTGAACTCATTACTGGAGATGCTGTGGTGTTGGGACTGGAAGATCTGTGGTTGCTGAAAGTAGCAATAGACATAGAATACTTTCTTCTACAGTGACTATTTAGAGGAACTCTAATTTTTGGTTTAGTTTGTTTCAATGGCAAGATAAAAAAGGCCCTTCAGCCTTTCTGAGGTGCACATCAGATACTGTGAAATTTCTGAATGTGAGGTATGATATAGAATATAAGGAAGAGACCTATCATATTAATTAAGTCTTTCCACTGAGAAAAAAACCTTAGCCCCAACAGTATTAGTCAACAGAGGAAGGAAGAGTTGTGTCGTACAATAGAAGAGTGTTTTGTTTTCATACAGAGAAGCCAGAGGACAGCTTTGAAAAATGATGCCTGGAACAACCTGCCAACAAAAGTAAAGAATGGTGTAGAAAATTATCAACTGCCTTGGGATATAAGGTATTTAGGAAACAAAGTGGATCCTAGGACATAACAGTTTGGAAAAAAAAAATGCCTCAAAGTTCTGCTCTAGCCATGACTTTGGTTATCCCTACAAGTGGTCAGGGAGAAAAGTGACTTTTTAGATGTATTTGGCAAGCTTCCTATAGGAACAGGCAGTCCAAGTCAAGCCTAGAAGCAAAATTCTATACTCTGTAGATGGGATTCACTTACCTTCATTTATCGAAAAGTTATTCAAGTTTAAATTAACCATCTAGGTATAACTACTTTTTTCAACAAAATTCTTAAGATTTAAAGAAAATCACCCACTGAATGGTCATGTTTCTTTCCATTTATTATTAAGCCTAGAGCAGATGTAATTTCAAACTATTAAATGACTAACAGAGAGTAGAAGTGCTGAAGAATATCTCTTTTAGGGGAAATTGTCTTTAAAATTCAAGCACTCTTTCCCAAACTTAATAATAGCTCGGAAAACTTGTACTCCAGTCGCACACCATCCAGTTGCCAAAACACTTCAACTCTGGTACTCTGCTTTTTTGGTTTTAGGTTTTTGCTTATTTATCTGTTTGGGTTTTTTTTCCTTATCAGCATATTTTCAACATTTGGTTGGTGTGACTGATTCTATATGCACTTGGTAGGGGAAAGCACCTATGCCAGTCCAAAAATGTAGAAATACAGCACCAGAAAATTCAGATTGGCCCTTAATTTTACAGGTGCCACACTGAGAAGTTCAAGCATCTTCTCAATCAGCGTATCTATTTTTTTTGGCAACTGTTCAGGTCTGCCTAAGTTTGTGTGCTGTTTAGGACCCAGGAACATCCTCCCTTCATCACTTAGGTTAGGTAGAAACAGCCATCTTCAATAGCTTGTGAAGGACATAAACACTCACAGAAGCTGATCCTCTAAACACATTGTCTGTGGTCTTAATTAAAAAAAAAAAAAAAAATCAGAGATAAGCCAGCGATAGACCTACATTCCCAAATTACAATCTTTTCCTCCTCTCCGCTTCCCCTCACCCCTTTGCTAAACTGGATTTAACCTGAATCTTCCACCCCTCTCCTATTTTTCTGTATATTATTCATGACACCCTGTAGAACAAATCTGCTTGGACCCAAGTCACAGCTCCCATTTCCCAGTAGGTAAAAGAACATTCCTTGATGAGACAGGTAGTAAATTGTTCTCATATACAATGCTTCTTTAAAGCCAAATTTTATGCTTTGAAGATCTATATATCACCACAGCAGAAGACCTGGGAGAGTCAACCAAAGGCATGTCAGGGTGAGGGGAAAAGAATATGTGTGGATGACCGCTGGTGTCCGTATGCAGGTCAAGGATAAGGGATCTTGTCTTACCAGACACACCACACTGCTCTTAGCTCAAGCAGCAGCAGCCAGTCTGTTTGCAGCTGGAAAAGCAAAGTGCCATCAACAACATTTACATAGTTCACACACACCCCTGGGATGATTAGGTGTGAAATAGGGATGGGAAATTGCTTTTAAGTGTCCAGCATTCCTACTTCTAACTAGAGCCATCCAGGGCATTTTCATCTGTGTCCCATACCTCACAGAAAGGAAGCCCTGTGGTGCTAAGGAGTCATCTGCAATTTTGGGTGATACTCCGGGTCTCTCTTTCTACAGCTAAAAAATACTGAAGGGATCCTAGAAAAGGGATATTGAAAGAACCTGGACAACAGTCCTGTAAGGTGCATATTCAAACTGTGTTTCACTTTTGTTTTCCTTTTCTCTGTTGCTGTCTTGCACTCCTGATCTATGTCTTTTGCTGTTAAGACTGAGAAAGGCAGAGGGAACAGATTAAATCTAGAGCTTTCTGCCACCTGTGAATCAGAATAAAATGGGGTATAGAGGGAGTCTCATGGTAGTCTTCATGGTTAGGAAATGTAGGAGCTCCAAGAGGAGCTGCTGTGTGTGTGTCTCTGTGTGTGTTACTTGGGCAAGCAGGTTGTGTTAGTAGTTGCTAAAATATGACAAAGGATTTACCTTCAGCAGACACAAGAGCTCCCCCTCTTGTGAGACACAGATGTCACAGGTCCTTCACCTGCACTTTGGGTGAAGTACAGTGTCCTAGATAGCTACAACATGTGGGAGAACAGGGCTTTTAATTTCAACATTTTCCCTGGTCCTACCAGCAAAACAGTAGTTTGCGCTGATGTCTTGGAGAGCTAAGTTCTCGCACTGTTGGGATCCAAGCTTGAGAGTTTAATACTATACAGATAGCTTTAAAAACATCCCAGTAATAACTTGTCTGCTATCATGATTCTCCACGTCCTCTACATCCTCACCAGAGGATCCGATCCTGCCCAAGTTGAGCTCCATCACAGGGTTTCTTGGAGCAGGAGAAGGATCCATAAAACTTGTCCTCATCCAGCAGCAATGTACCAGGCTACAGCAAATGCCCACACATAGCTTCTACTGGTAGATAAATAAAAAAAAAGTATTGTTTGTGCCTTGAAAAAGGGTCTGCTCAGGCAGTCATTGAAGATGTGGTAAGATGATGGGCGAATATATTTGCCTGAGCGGGGCCAACAGGGACTTCATAAACATAGAACCCTAAGGGTGACCCTGGCTTAGTAGTGCACTGCGTGGCTGTGTACCATGTAGACTTCATTTACTGGTCTTTCAAGAAAAACTGATAAACAGAATGTGTACTGAGAAGGGAAAAGAAAGGGTTTCCCCTCTGTGTTGTCCTGTTTAAGCAGTGATGTTTATATCCAGTGATGTTCAACAAGAATCACTAGGGGGGACTAAGATCCCAGCTCCCCCCCAACAAAGAGACTGCCTCGTGAACTAAGCAAAGCCTAATGTCAGGCTGTTGAACTTGTGTGCTTCTTCTTGTTGAACTCATACCACATATAATCCAAAGTAAACCATGAGATCAGAGCTGTTGTCTGCAACAACCACTGAACAGGAGTGGGTAGCTTCAAATCCTAGAAATTATTTTCTTAAACACTTCAAGCCTGGAAGAGGAGGATTGATTTTATTTTCAAGGATAAAGAGGAAGTCATTCAACCACAGCCACTGTGGTTCAAGAGAGAAAAATCAAAAAGGATTGGAAAGCAGATTTATCTTGTGCTGTTCATGGCGGGTTGGACTGCTTGAAGAAAACTCAGTCCCTTATTAGCATAAGGGATGACTGCTGATAAGTGACCTCCCTGTGTGTTGGTCTGAGTGTTTTCCAAAGCTGTTAACAATGGGAAGACTGAGCAAAAGGTATTTCAGTCCCATGATGCTCATTGTTTCAGCTTAGATTAAGTACAGCAGGTAGATGTCTAGATGTGAAAACTCTGAACAAAGGGTCTATGTTCCGTCTAGTTTCTCTGCTTCTGCATGCAGTTCTTTTAAGACCATTTTGTAACACTCTTTAGTCGACTTGCAGTGGTCTGGAGCGGTGAGATGTTCTTATCTCAGTAGGTAGACTCCCCTAAACCTCATCACTGACATGGTTTAACAGGTATTCACTATTTGCCATGGAACACGGGGATAGGCCTCTGAGCTGGTCCCATTTGGGAATGGTTCTTTTTAGGAATTGTTTTTATTTTACTAAAGAAAAAATAAATATCAATTTTGAAAGAGTTTTGGCTTTTGAAAACCACAATCTGTTGTTAACAACAGAAAAACCTGTTTCTAGTTAAAAGTAGAAATGTTTTCCTTAAAGTGTATTCCCAAAAGCCATTCATTTGATTTTAATTTTTAACAGAAATAAAAACAAGTTAAGAGGCTGTTGTGGGCCTGGTTATGTGAGAATCAGTGGCAGTGCTGTGCTTGAATTCATCATAGTATGACAGTAGGGTTAAGTGAATTGGCTCCAACCAAATGTCCATCAGCACAGTAACCTGTTTTGGATCATGGTTATCATGATTCTTTAAAAAAACTGTACGAGAAAGCATGAAGCACGGAGTCATCACAGTCCCCGGGCTTCTGACAAGAAATAGCTTTCCAGAAGTTTAGAGAAGTTGGGGGGAATCCTAGAACATACTTGATTTAATATAAAGCTGGCTTCAACCCCTTAGGAACAGAAAAATCCAAAGTACGTGGGCAATTGCTTCATGAAGTGTTGTTCAAAGGTTCAAGGATACTCTGGAAACAGGAAAGGGGAGAGTGATCAAACCCAAACATGCAGAGCCAAACGATATTTGTCAAGAGAAACAAAAGGAAAAAGCAGAATTAGAACTGCTAGCCAGAGAGACAATAAATCCTGAGTGATGAAACAGATGAAGTTTTGTTTCCTATGCACAGGGTCTTTTGGTTGGAGTCTGTCTGTTAAAGCGTGAGCTCAGATTCAAAAAAATCTCCTGAAATCAGGGATTTTGTATTATCTCCTGCATCTGTAGATCCCTTAGTGCCTAGTATGGTGCAAGTCTACATTTTATTTTGGTAAGGCACTCATAGGTTAT
Organism: Athene noctua; assembly: GCF_965140245.1. Classification (NCBI taxonomy): domain Eukaryota; kingdom Metazoa; phylum Chordata; class Aves; order Strigiformes; family Strigidae; genus Athene; species Athene noctua. The sequence continues at coordinate 167,131,906 of NC_134038.1, forward strand.
CTTCCCCTTTCCTAACCATATTTTTCATCATAATTGTAGGAGTCTTCAAAGATCCTTGCCTTCTGTTAAACTTGACAGTAATTGATTATAGGAATCAAAAAGTATTTCAAGAAGAAGAGCGCATAATCGTTGCAGACTGCATAGTCATGGCACAATCAATATTAGTTCTTGGAGATTCTTCATATGATAAAACGTCTGTTATACTGAAGTCCTGTAGTAGAGCTTTATGCCGTCCACCAGCATTCCTAATTGTACAGGGGATTTTGATTCCCAGACTCATCTTTTGGCCATCTGGCAACAGCTATAAGAAAGCCAAAAGAACAAAGATCTATGGGATTTGAGCAGTTTGTAACTTCCCCAGTAGATCCCTTTCAAAGACTTTTGGCAGATAAATCCAGGTATGTTTCTGTCAGACAATGTGAGGACTAAGTAGGCCAAGGGAGATGAGAACTGGCACCGGTATAATTGCTTCAGCTCAAAGTTCATCCAACGCAAACCTGCCTGGTATGGTCACAGTAGCATTACTCAGAGGACTCATGAGGGTTTCTTCAGTGCTCTCCATGCACTAGGCAAACACTTATCTGATTATAAATAATTTCTACACAGCAGAGGATGATTTAGACACACACATCATCAAAATTCTGCTACAGATTCTGTAAAGGAGTTTTGAAGCTTGTGAATGATCTTCATCTGGAACACTGTGTCAGGTTTTAGCATACGAACCGTTTCCACAACCCAATTCTCCTTTCCTAATGCAGCTTATTTGATGTGGGAATTGACAGCTGATCTTTACAGTGGCACTTCTCTAGTGAAGGCACCTCCATGCTGTGAAAATTTTCTTCGCAAAACTGCTAATATAGATGTGACTTCAGCTACTTAGACCCTAACAGGTCTGGCTGGGTCATGGTGCTGAGAAACCACACTGCTACATCTGTACATGCAGTTCTGAAAAGCAAAGACAGTAGATATGCTTCCAGCTACAGAATTATTGTATTATACTGCTCTCTGCATTTTAGCATATTAATAAGAAAATTCTTTGTGCCTTTCGGGTGTAAAAATCATGCCATTAAGTCATGTAAAGATTTAAAGTTATTATCTTTATCTTGGAACTATTGTAAAAAGGAAGATGAGATGTTCTTATGCTGTACTTCAGAACAGACTGAAATTCAGAACACTCCTGGGAGCTGCTACCTTATAGACCAGACAAACTAACTCCCTGTACCCTCTAGTAGACTTGGTGCTTCTAGCAAGGTCCAAAGCTCTTGGCCTCCCTTACACCTCTCATAAGGAAATATTGCAAGAGTAGATGAGATAAATGGAGGCTGCCACTGAGGGTCAGACTGAAGGCGCACCGAGAACATCCCCCAGAGCATGTACAAAAGCTTAGATAGTGATTTTGGGTGATCCCTGAAGTGGTCCCAGTTAGGTCACTTTGAGGCTTGACTCATGAATTCATGTGGATAGACAATTTGGCTTTGACCTTAGCTTTTAAATCACCCCTGAATAACTATGTTGTTGCAACTCTTGGTTCTTAGTCTATGAGTCTTCATATATGAATATATATATATATATATGCAGACCATGGCATGCAAAGCTCCATAGAAATTTTGGTAACTTGTTCAGAAATGTAACGGATCTCACCATGGCTTTGCATGTTTACTTAATTGTTTGGATTTTTCCATCAATATTTCCTTGCATAGGTAAAGTTTGCAGTTCTGTTAGTGCGGTTCCTAGTTGAATTAAGACTCAAAAAACCTAATCATATCCAAGTATCTGGGTATGATCTCTTTTTGAATTCACAAGTTTCTTCTGCTGACCTTTTGAGGTAGCAGATTTTAAGGAAGCTCCCAGTGGTAAAGGAGCATAGGAGCTATGCAGGGAAAAGGCAGTGAAATGCTCTGTGATGGTGCTCTACCTCTCTGTTTTACAGATCTCTCAAGGTTTTCATGCGGAGTTAACCTCCCCAATCCTTTAGTGAATTTAAGCTTCTTTTTGAGGCTTTTGGTACTATTTGTTAGTTGATTTTTCCATATCATAACCCATCACAGGTTTGAAAATTCTGGCTTCAGAAAGCTTAAAACAGCCTTCTTGAGTTTGATCCAAAGCTCTTTGACCTCAGTCACGACGGTCACTGACTCAGTGTGGGCTTTAGATCAGACCTTGAACGGTCTGTAGCTTTTTACCAACTGCCTGTCCTCTGTGTCTCAGTTCTCCCTCCTCTCTCCTGTGTTTGTTGTTCCTTCTTTCCACCCCAGCAGATGTTTTCCAGGCAACAGAGCAGGATCTTGCTTCACTTGGAGCCAGAGCCAAGCTCTAATGGTCTCGCACTGATTAATACCAATGGGAGTGGCACCTCTGAACAATCAGAAGCGGAGAGCTGGGGACGTGCCCTTCCTGCCCCTGCGCTCACTTCTCCCTAGGTTACCAAAAGCCATAAATAACAAAAGAGAAAATAAATCCCGGAAAAACTACTAAAGCAGGAAGAGAGAGAATAAGCCTCAGTTTTGTTCACATCAGCTTCTAGACTATCTTGATGAACCTTTATGGGAATGAAATTTAGGATGTAGGTTTTTTCTGACTGAAAGGGTGGGCATCTCCTTTGGGTGCCCCATTGCCCTCTTTCTGCTTACTAATACCCAAGTCAGAGCTCATTTCCCAGTGATATCTTTCTTTCAGCTACTGATGCTCTGCTTCTGGGTGGGATTTCTTTGCCTATTACCAAGGATCTGGGCTCCAGCAGAACAAGGGCTCCTCCATCTCTTTTGGGACCATTAAATATGCTGTAAAAGAACAATACTGCATATGCCAATAGAAACATATGCATTTATTACTCAAGCTATTTCAATGTTTCCATCAACATTTTATTTCTCTTCACTTTTTATCCACCTTCCCCTCATCCAAGACAAAGGGCTTCCTGCAACAAAACATTTTTTCTTGAAGGGAATTTTTTTTTAGATCAAATAAAAACCTCTTATATTTTTATATTTCAGCTGAATAACTTCTTTTTTTTTTTTTTTTTTTTTGTATTCTTGTTTCCTTGCAATTGCATTTTTCTCACAGAGAAACTGCAAGTAGTTTTCTAAACACCACTTGTGTTGAGCTGGCCACTTGAAAAAGAACCTGAAAAAAATGCAAAAGAAAATTATGATCTTTGAAAAAATGGTGGTTTATTTCTTTAAACATCCGACTGTATTTCTCTTAAAAGACTGGAGTTTGCTTTGCACACAGCTTTGTGTTGTAACTGAGAAATCTTTTTATATTTGATCTAGTGGAGTGGATTTATTCTTCCTGCAGCAGAACTCCGAGCTTCTTTTCCTCTAGTTAAAGAGCCAACATATTCACTTAGACTGGAAAAGAGATTAATGCAATTGTCCTTCCTGATATCAATTTATCTTCTACCAATCTACTGGTGCTTTCCAGTAGTCCAGGGGAATGAACCATCACAACAACAGAGTGGTCTTCAACACAGACCCACTGTCACCTCCTTCAAGTCACAGATAGAACTGTATGAAGCCAAAGAGATCAAAGGTCTGCTAAAATGTGTACAGTCACCAAGGAATTATGGGGGGAAAAAATACCACTTTTAAAGTCAACAGTACAAAACAGAGCAGTTGGTTTGTACATGGCTCACTACACAGGACTTGACCGTCTCAAGGACCAGGCACCCAGTTTTGCTGAGCCAGGTGCATCCATCCTGCAGCATAAGACGACTCATTCCTCTAGGCCAGGGTTAAATTTGTTATCCAGTCACTGTTTATACCTTAGTGATAACTAAGCAAAAACTCCAATTTAAATTCTATAGTAACAAATTCTATTTTTATTCACTTAAAAAGGAACTTAGGAATACCTCTTTAAATTATTCTGGGGAAGTGAAAAAAGTTTATGTCAGGGTTTGAAAAAGCTTTGGAACAGCTTTTCAATGAACTTTAAAAATATTATCAGTCATCAGTTTGTTGTTTATGGTATAAAACATTAAAAAATTATATGATCAAAGATGAACTTATTTATTTTTGGTAATTTTTTTCTCTTTTTCATTTTGTTTTGTTGTCCCAAGAGTTTTCCTACATCAACATCTTCAACTTTAATGTTAAATATTTCAGTAATTACAGTTACAGTCCTTTATATGTGCTTCCCTATTATCTTTCATTAATAGTACATTAATTACACCTTTCATTAATAGTGTCAAGAGGATCTTTCTGTGATTTCACTGGGCTTTTGCTCAAACACCACAGACTTCATCCAAAGCCTGCTGGAATTGGTAGAAAGAATCCTACTGAGTTTGATGGGCACTGGATTACATCTTGTATGAATGACTGAAAAACTCTTCCAGATGAGAATTTCAGCTCAGCACTGCCTAAGTATCCAAACTGGGAAAGCTATGTTTGCTGGAACATTGCTTTAGGGAAATAAAATAAGAAAAGGAATTACCAAGCTTCAATCAAAATTAAAATCGCCCTTTAGAAAACAAAAAAATAAACCATGCCATCTGCAACTCTCTCATTTTGCACAACACTTTTATTAAAAGCAGCCAGTGCTTCCTCTCCCTTTGACTAGTTTAAGCAAGAAGATGTTTGTTTAACGTTCATAATTTGTTTAGAGCTAGCGAATGAAATACCTTGTTGTGCATGAGTTATTAGCTCATTGCAGAATTGCTCTGTTTAAACGAGCCTTTGACGTTGATTCATCTAAGTATGTGTCTCTTAAATGAGAATCATATGCATGGTGAAACCAGAACTTGGCATTTCATCAGGGTGTGATTTGGCAACACAGGCTTGAAACTCTGTATTATTAAAAGAAAAGTGAAGGAGGGAAAGAGATTTTGAACTATTTTTAAAGAAACTGTTTGCTTGGTAGTGCATGAGTGTTGTAGTATATCAGTGCCATAAGAAAGTTACTGATTCACTGACATTTGCATTAGTCATTTGGTGCTAATCATTTTTAGCCACTTGACTTGAATAATCAGTACAGGAAACTGTCTGCTAACATTGTGTGTGAGAGGCCAAGGAAAGCATGTAAAAAGGAGTGTGTGAATTGGCCAAAGTTGGCTAATGTCACTTCTACTTCTATATAAAAGCAGGACAAATTGTTTGGCTTTCCATCCAAATAGCTGCAGGCATCAGGCTTCAGCTGTGAGAGAGTTTCTGAAAATTCCCAACACCATACCTGCTCGCTTATATGCTCCGTGAAAGTGATTGACAGTTCCACGGCTCATTTTGCTCTCTGGGACTTCAGAATTGTTTTATAGATCAGTGAGCCAGGTGCACTGGTGGGCTACATCACCCTCACATTAATCTGGAAAGCAAAGCAGCCATGATCCTGGATAACCTACCACTCCGCCCAGGTGAAGTGCTGCACTGGAGTCACTGAAGTTAACGACCATGTAGTGAGAAACATGATCCATGATACACATAGTCGTAATCAGCAGCTAAATGTGCAGAACTCCCTGGGGTGGAATAACACTCATATAGATTTCATCTTCCAGCTCCAGGATGATTCCTTCATCAACTTCTCTGCTCAGTGCTTCGTTCTTCATCTTACCAGACTCATTACTTCAGCCGCTTTTAGACGTTTTCTTCTTTGTGATCTTGGCATTGTCCTAAATCAGCACTTCAAGAGGGACTTCTGGTCATTCCTGCTTACCAAGAAAGCAGCAGGTCTTTTACAGGAGGTGCTTGTATAGTGCTCTGGTAGAAACATACTGCGGTGCATATGGATTTTTTGGTTAAGCACCTCCCTTCCTCATCCAGAGCTTCACTTAGTGTTTTTCTATATCCATTGTGACCTGCAACTAATTTGACTCAATTCTAAGTTTTTCAAGACTTCTAGACTAGATTCTTGAATAAAAAAAAGTCATTCTGGTCTCAGTCACATGAGGGTAAAGTTCAAATGTTATGCCAGGAACATAAGTTAGAGTTATACTCAGCTTCACCTTGAACGCACAAGGTGGTGTTTGGTGTCACAAGGGTCAATTTGTAACTTTATGGCTCCATTGTGGAGTGAACATATCTTGAAGCAGATGAAGTCTCTCTACCTTCACTTATTCCCTTCTGCTTCGGAATATTCTGTAAACTTCATCAAACCAGGACAGAAAATATCAAGAGTCCTGTCTCCATTCTTAGGACTGAACTGAAATGAACCTGTTTTATTTTTCCAAAGCATGGAGAAAATATTTTTACAAACTTTTTTATTTCACAGGGGATTTTTTTGCATTTTAGGTCACATATGCCCTGAAATAATACAAGATTTGTATTTATTATATCCCTCTCTTCCCCAGCAAATTTAAATGGCATATCAATATACAATTTTTCTGAGTCTCACAAACTTGGCAAATACTCTCCATGCACCACCCCAGAACTTCTGTGTCTTCAAAGCTGTTAGAGAGGAGATATTTTCACCACACCCTTCCCAACTGTCATTAATTCTTTATTTTATTATTCCTTAGCCCAAGACTCAATGAAAAGTCACTGGTTTAATGTTTTTTTTTTCCCCTTGTGCAATAGTTGGAAGAACCAGCAGTCATCTCCCTGTTCCCCAAATTTCTCTCTCTCTTTTTTTTTTTTTTTTTTTTTTTTATAATTTAAATCTTAATTTTCCAGGCTGTTGAAAGACAGTTACTTTAAATTACACAAGGAAGTTGGTTTGACTTGAAGTATAGACACTTAAGTTATTATTCATCTCTAGATGAGTACACTTTACGGGTGAATTTCATCTGCCTAGTCATAATTTCTTAGTGTCATCTAGTCACTGTAGTATCCTGCTACAAAACATGAATCTTCTGCAGACTGTGTCGTATCTACACATGACGACATCCAGAAAAGCTAAGGGCATCTAAAACGTCATCAGATGCCTATGGATGGGCTTCTACATCTTACCCTGTAGTGGAGATATCTTCAGTCTGCAGTACATTCAACTTCATAAGGCTTAGACATCTCAGTCCCATCATAACTGATGGAGATCTGTACCTCTAACAAGTGGCTCACAAACAGGCATCTAATGCCATTTGAAGCCCTTCATGAGGTTGAAATACGAATGACCTTTAGGTGCTTCTCCAGAATGGCATGGTTGCCTTGCAGGCCCTGTGTCATATCCATTAGCCCTTTGAGCAAGCCTAGGGCATCTCAAATCCCATGAAACATCTGTGTATGGGTGGCTCCATCAACCCCTCATTAATGCAGCCAGTGGAGCTGGGAAAGTGATTCTTCTGACCAGTATAGGTGGTAATGAGAAAAACTGCTTCTTGAGATTTATTAACTTTATTGACAAGGGGTGTGACTCTGTTGTCCAAATGTAGAGGTCTCATGATAACTGATACAGCTACCAGCACCCTTGATCTCCACTAGCAGCAGTGAACATGTGGCCAACTCATTCATATGTAGGCGCTGAAATTGAACTAAGCTACACTGAATGTGCTGCTGCTCAGCTGCCCGCAGTGGATGCAGTTATAAAGTGCTCTGCACTTTTGGAAAATCAAGGGGTAGGTATCAGGACTTTGATAGAGACTTATCATACCCCAAGTAAATAAACACTTGTATTTCAACCTGAAGACAGCTTACTTCTGGTGGAGTGCTAAACTCACTGGGCTCAAGGGGACTGTTCGTAACATAAGGCATTCCTCTGGATTAGTGAAGAATCTCTGCATATGGTGATGCACCATTTGTCTGAGGAGAGCAAAACTCAGCTCTGCTTTTCTTAGGTACCTTTCTAAAGGACCCACAGAAGAGTTGCCTCTCACTTGATTAAGGTAAAATTCTTCTTCCCTAACTTTCATCACTTAACTTTTATGTAACTAGCCTCAACTAGGAGTATAGACTCCTATTTTGCCAACAGAGAGACACAAGCACTTCCAAAGAGCAACCCATTTTTTTTTAGATAATTACATAAGTAATGAAAAGTCTCCTGGAGGTGACTGGGGAATACCCATTCTAGATATTTCACTTCTAAGTGGCTAAAATTAGGTGAGAAGTATTTCTCTCTCCAGATGCTTTGGGAAGTTCCACCCTAAGGTTACTGGATATAAGTTTCCTGGCATCTTGTCTGGGGTAATGGGAGTCTGTTGAGTTCCTGTTGCGTCCCACCCTTTCAGTCTAGAGATGGTTTCACCCTTTATTAATTTTAAGGAAATAGAAAAAAAAAAGATTGGTTTTATTTATTTAAAAAATAAAAAATAATAATAAAAAAATCTGTCACTCTTTTCCCTGAATTTCCTGATTCTGTCAACAAAATCTCTGATATAATAAGCAAACAGCAGGCAGAAATACAGATTTATGGCAGTAGTGTACTTGGCAAAAACCCATTTCCTTGCATGTTCTCAAGAGCTGCATGGTTCCTACACTCCTCCAACCTCAATGTACATAACAAATTTCTTTTGTTTGTTTTTTGTCACTTTCAAGTTGAAGGATGATACCTAACAACAAATGGTGGTTTATTTTCTGCCATAGTTATGCTATTTATGTCCTGCCTGGGTCTATAACTTCCACCCCCTCCCCTTTTGCTTCAAGAAAGGCCTCTGATGGCCATTAATTTGATGATGTATCTGGAAGAAACTTCGCAGCACTTGTCTCCTGATAGATTGTAATAGACTGGAACAGGCTTGGGCCATTTCCAGATAACTGGGTTTGTGGATTTTCATACTCGGTCTTATTTTGACAGAAGAGCTTCATTTTACATCTGTATAAAAACAGATGAATAAAAAGACAGAAGAAAAACATAGTGAGAAACACCAGTCACCTTTTTTCAAAAAATAAAATTTTACTTCCCTCAGTGGCTAATCACTTGAGTTGTACCTTCATACAGTCAAGCATTTGACAGGTCCCTTTGGGGTAGATGGGTGCCATGGAAGGTAGAGACTAAGAAGGCACAAGGCATAACTAAGTGAAGAAAAAGCAGAAAACAGAGAAGCAGAATGGATCATTAGACACTTTCATGCACATGAACACCTAAACTTATCTTGTTTTATGCATTGCATATATCCATTTAATTAAAAACAACCTATTGCCTGCAAAACCAGCTACGGTACATTTCTTTAACCAGTGAGATTTTTTAGGGTTCTTTTAAGTAAACAAACAAATATTATACCGTAGGTGTAGGATTCAGCATTTGGATTAACATATATACATATAGTAGCTTAATTAAGTGTATTCCCTCTGGCTCAGCTTCCATTCCTGATCGGTACTGGTCTCTCACAGGTCCTGTGCCACATGTATGATCCACATATGAATATTTCAGATCTCCAGCAGCACCTCAGATATCATTAAAGTTGTCTTCAGATAGAAGTCTCCATGTGACATGAATGACAGAGCTCACATGGTAAGACAATGGTGATTTAGTTAGAGGAGTCTAGAGAGCCATCCATCTGACACATCTGGACATCCTCTGAAGAGAGAGATAAATGTCTCTTTAGACTTCATCAACTAGATCTCCATCCACTCCTTTTATGATCATAAGAGAGACAGATTATCCTGAAGGTGAATAATCTCACCTGTCTCCAATGTGGAGGAATGAATTATATTTCACATATGACTGCTTCTTTTCATTTGATATGGAGGAATTTTGGACAACGAGGCTAAGCATGACATGATGTAATAGCTTTTATTAGATTAATTGCTAGAAGTTGGAAAAAAAATAATTGCTTTTCAGGCACAGAAGCTGTTCTGTCAAACCCAGAGAGGACATTATCTCCTCCCTTTCATCTGGGAGCACAGTGTGACCCAGTGGATTGTGATTAGGGAGGTGAGGAAATAAGAAAAGACAGTACATGCCCTGGTAAGTTAAGTGGCTACAACAAAGAAGTTGGGCTGGGTGGGTTTGTATAACTGGAGGCTCAGAAGGGCCATAATCGAAGTGCAGAAATCCAACAGGAGGCAAACACAACCCAAGAGAGAGCAGTGGTGCTAGTATAACCACAAGACCTTAGAGTCAGGGAGAAGTTCCCTCTGCTATCTATGGGGGGAAAATCCTTTGGGATATTAAAGCCACACTTAATTGTCTTTAGAAAGACTTGGTAACATGTCCCTGTCTGCAATAGTCTCAAGGCCTGAGAATGTCTCTTCCAGTCTTTTGTTCCTTTACAAGGAAAAAAAAAAAAAAAAAAAAAAAAAAAAAGAGCTGTATTATTGTAGTGTTTATACAAAGAAGGAGTGGGCAGAATTCTGTCTGTAAGATATGGTTATGAGTATCATTAAGAACATTTATCAGATGGCTAATGAAACATTATGATTTCATTACCTGGAGTGAGCAATATACTTGTCTCTAAATACAAACGTGCAAAACCACTTAAAGATTGAGAATTTTCTCCAGACGTTTTTGAAATATTTCCATAAAACTCAGCATGATTTGGTTCAACTCCTTCTTCCTCAGTCTTCTCCTTCATACAGAGATTCCTACTTGAGGTGCGAATCGATGTCCATCCTGATATCTCAATGATGGCTCACCAGCAAGCACTCAAATACAGGAACCACCTGCCAAGGAAAATAACTCACACATGACTTACTACGTACACAAGAAAATAAAACCGTTTAAAATGTTTAAATATACTAAATTCTATTTGAACATAAGAAAAAAAATTCTTTTTCACTGTGATGTTGTTGAACACGAGTTACCCAGAGAGGTTGTGGAATCTTGATCCTTGCAGATATTCAAAACTGAGCTGGACTCTTCTGGGCAACCTGCTGTAGCTGATGCTGCTTTGAACAACTTTTTAAATTAAAAAATTTAAAAGTGTTTTCACTATGCAGGGTTTTTTGCTGTGTCAACAGGCACAGGAGCAGTGGAGGAGGGCAGCAACTTCTTGTTAATGAATTACTGGTGATTGCTGGGACAATGAGGTTCACTAGGCAGTATTTAACTAGAAGTACTAATTGCAGTCATATTTACTGCTTAGATGTTGCCATGTAAAAGCCAATTCTTTTTTGACCTGATGTGATGTCTACTATTGATGATTTCCCCTCAAGTTATTGTGGGGTTAAGCCAAAGAACATTTCAAATTTTTTAAATGTGATTTTTTTTTTTTTTCAGCTGCATAGAGGTCCTATAGAATACATCAAAACTTTTTGGTTTTATTCCTAGAGAAATTTTTTTTAATTATAATAACACTTTTTATAGCAATATTTTATTATTTTGGATTATTTGTTCTGCATATGGAGGTATATATTTGTGAGCCCAGTATGGTATATACAACTGGGTACAATTTCAAAGCAACATCTGTTAGATTTCAGCCATCATGTAGCTAAAATCTCATTTGGAAATTTATCCCTTTAAGGTTCAAACCCACTGAGGAAGAATGAAGCTTTGCTGTGGGTTACACAGACCAAAGACAAGTGTTACCGAAATGAGAGACAGCTTGAATAAATGGCAAAAGGGCTCCTCCCACCCAAAACAGTTCCTGCCTTTTAATTAAAATCTGCTCAGAGGGTGAGTTATGAGGAGTAGTGGCAGTGCCGGTAGAGGTCCCAGAGAACAGTAGGTCCAAGCAGGGTTGACAATGGTCTGATTTCCAAAAGCTCTTTCAATTAGATTTTGTGCCCTGTTGTGACAGGTATTGTCATGGGTACAAGGTCTGGAAGTGCCAGTCACTTCTCCTCAACTGACCTTGGTTCAGCTGGGTTCAGCTCCTCCTTGTCTCTCTGCCGGTTTTCTTGGGATGCTGGGAATGAGGTGAGAGTGTAGAGAAGACCATCTCCTGCTATACATGCATCCTCTTTGTGCCATGACTAAAGCCTGGTTTCACCTAGACCCAAGGTCTTCCTATAATAGAAGCAGTAATAACAGGGTTGTGTCATGCATCGGCTGGTTAACCTCGGGAACAGGCTGCATGTCTGCACAGAAGCTGAGATATTAAACAGAACATTTTGCCCAGTGTTTTAACCCTCTGTACAGACACTGCTGTGATGACATTTCTATCTTCTTTCTTGCTCCACACATCAGCAGCAGGCTGTACTCTAATTTTCATTGTACCACCAAGGCACTGTGACCTGAGAGAGGTTGGATAAACACTACGCTTTGGAGCTCTGTGGACAACATCCAAGTTAATCCCTGTACTCCATGTGAGAGGAGACGAGACCAGGAATAGAAGCACAGAATAACAGAAGGCCCTGCTGTGTTTACCTTATGGTCTCAGACTGCTGTTTGAGGGAGGCCCTTGACCTCTGGGAAGGGATGTACTTGGAGGGACTGAGGGCAAAGCCGTGCTTTTTTGGCTTGGAGCTGCCTGCTTCCCTGGGGGGAACACAGGGGGTGATCCAGCTCTCAGTGTGTGGTTCAGAAGGGGCTGGGACAATGTGCTCTGAGGAGTCTGGCCACAAGCAGCCTTTGGGCAGAAAGACCCATCATAGACCACTGAAACCATAATGAGGGGCCTGAATCAAAACCATGGCAGGTCCTTCTCCAAACTTACATCGACACCCCTTCTGTGTAGGTCTGCCCAGCTGTCTCTGAACCTAAAAACCCTTTCAGAATAAAGAAATATCTTTTATCTTTTTTTCTTTCTCCTTTTTTTTTTTTTTTTTTTTTTTTTTTGACTACTTCCATCTATTTCAAGGCATAAGGGTCCCTTGTGGGAAAAAAATGGGGGATGATCTTGGTTTCACCGTGTTCTTAGATAACTTTTTAAGGATCAGATTTTCTAAAAGCAGACATCTAAATGACTTCACTTAATTAGAAAGACATTAAAATGGTTAAGAACTGTTAGTTTCCGTAGAAAAGCATAGAAACACAAAGATCTGTCGCCTTCAAAAATCATCTATTTGAGATCTTCAACCTTAACTGGCCTCACACACCAGTTTCATTCGATCTAAGAATCTGAACACATAAGAAAACCCAGGCTTCAGGTTAGCCTCTCTTAAAAAAGGGAAAAACATTTTTCTCATCTTTTATGCTGTTTGTTAAAATGTTCTTGAGATATTAAATAGCTGAATTGAGGGACACCATCTAAAGCTGCATATATAGCCCTTCATCGCGTCTCAAAAATTTATTGGAAAGACAATTCTTAGAAGTTTTTATTTTTCTCCACCAACACCAAGGCAGCAGTCTAAGTGCATTCAGAGTTAGCACTGCAAAATAATTCACTAAGAAAGAGCCATGAGGGAGACTGAGAGTTGTAGCATGTTTAAGACTTGCCTGTTAATGAGTAGGAACTTTTCCCATGGCATGTGCAATACCTTGGGCCGGTGCAAGAAGTTCACACACTTGTTATGACAGATGCTTAGCTCAACAGCTGGCGCTGGTAGAAATTACATCACCCTTTCAACCACACCCACTGTCAGGGGAACGGAAAGTCAGATAAATATTGCTGGACTAGGCTCTTTAGGAAACAGACCCGTCTGCCAGCCCCCTTTCTTGGGGTTTCTGATGCTGTTATCTTGGATGCTCTGTTTCCTGGCTGGATAGGAAGTGTTTAATAAATGGGTAATAATAGTTTCATGTTACTAGGAAATAGCAGGCTTGGAAGTGGCCATATGTCTGAGAAATAAAAAGGACCCCACAGCTTTCTGAGCATGTGTGGGAATCCCACAAGCCTTTGAAGCTCATCCAAAACACACAGCCCATTTAATTCTTATATAATTGCCAGTGTCAATAGTCAGCGGGTATCTTTTTGTCATATATTGTTTTAATCTGGGAGCAATAGTGTCTGACAGAGAAACACTGTGCTAAGTGGCAGAGAGAGAAGAGAGGAAACAGAGCACAGCACTCATCATTATAGGACAACATCTTTGTGGGCCAGAGAAGACAGCAATCTGATTAAAAGAAAGGAGGAGGGAAAGAGAAGGGTGCACAGGACGGAGTCAAACAGTAATGAAGCAAATTCTGGGCTCTTTTGAGTTAGCCGCGTTGTCTGCAGAGCTCATCCTGCTCCTTTGCTGGTGAATTGCCAAAGCGGTGGTGGTGAAGCCAGAGAGGAAGGATCTCTTGGCATGCAAAGGAGACAGCGTCTCTCTTTATATGACTCCTCTTTGCTTCAGTGAAAGTCCCGCTGAGTTTCCACTATGGCTAGTTCCAATACTGCTATTTCCTATTAGCATGACACTATTATTACTCTTGTACTGGTGCTGGCCAGGGAAGGTCAGTAGGACTCCAGGCAGTCTTGGAGTAAGACGATCGGAAGAGTTATAAAAACAGCAGAAAGTAGACAATACAGAGGAAAGAGACTTACATGCTTGCTTACTTACTTCAAGGTGTTAAGTACCTATTTACACAATAAGTAAATATTTTAGCAATGAAGTGTCTGTCTCCTAGCTCATGGCATGTATGTGGGGCCCTTCCTGCCTTTTAGAGTCTTCTTTCCCTACACCAAATAGAACAAAACCTGTAACACTCTTCAAGGAAGTGGAAAGTGTGGTCTTGGAGCACTACTTCACAGGAGGTTTTCTGTAACTGAGGGTCACTGAGATTGGGAAGATGGTCAGTCTTTCTTGTTGAAAATATTGAAGTTTACTTTGTTCATTTTACTCTTATCTATTAACTTCAAGGGGTAGAAGGGCCATCTTCTTTTTGTGTACAAAAGATGTGGGTTTCATATCTCCACAGGAAGAGGAGAGAGGAATCCATCCAAGCTCGTGTTGCCCATTGCTCTGAGCACAGTGCTAACGGAGAGCAGAAGTGTAAGGTGTGCGAGGAAGTACATCAGCCGTCTTTCCCTGACTGCCAGTTTTGCAGCAATCAGTCTGTTATAAAGACATGCAATGGATTAGGATCTGTGGCTGGGATGCCACTAATTCAAATTTCACAAGAGCTTTTGGATGAGAAGGTCACTGAACTAATGGGTGCTGCCAGGATATAGACCGTGGTACATACATACCAGAAATGTAAATGCTTTATGGATCTTTCCACACGGAAATTTTTCCAGTAAGGGGATTTGCGCAACCTCTGAATAGAGGTGCAATCTGAAATGTGTTTTGGTTTATGAGTTAAATTGATTTAGTTTATAAGTTAAGCATTTATGAGTTAAACCTCTCTTACTTTAAACCATTAGCCTTCACTTCCCAGCAACTCTCTAAGGGAGCTGGGATATTTAATCCACACTCTGAGTCCTCTGTCATTTTTTTTAACCACACGATATATAAAACTCTTCATATTTAATAAGTGCAAGTCAGCACATCTGGCTCAGGGTGCTCATCTGCTCATATTTGCACCCTTTTGCTGGGGATTTAAGCCTGGCTCTGATACAGAAGCCATATAAACTGAAGACCTCCTTTCACTGAAATAATGATAAGTTCGTAGTGGAAATCTTTTACATTTTTTGGCAGTTTTTTGTATTATTCAGCCCAAAGTATTGCTGATGCAATTTTAATTCTGTTTGGGGAGCTGTTCTATCTTGGTCAACTGCCATCTTCCAATCAAACTGTCTTGGATATCTCTCAGATTTCCATTGCAGTGCACTTCACATCTTTCATGTTGTATTTTAGCTTGATATGCAAGGCAGGACAACACTGTCGTCATTCTTCAGCAGAATAAAGGCATAGACAGTTTGTGTGATTTGGCCACGATGACCCAGAAACAACCTCATAGAGCTGGGTATTGATCTTGAGTCTTTGAAGTCCCACGTTAGCAACTAAATCATTAAAGCAGCCACAGTACCCTTCTCTTGTTCTTTTATACCTAATGCACAGGTATGAAAACAGAAAAAGCAATTTTCAGAGACTTACCTGTGACCTTATGATACATGAAAAATCCTAAAACGCATGTCTATTTGAATCTCTTACATGTGCCTCGATCAAAAATCCCTCTTTTTGCAGACGGGACAAAAATTCTGTCCATAATTTCATGGGGAATGGAGTCCTCTTCTTCAGGGCTGGCTCTATGTTAAAGGGTATACATGCTCCAGGGAGATCTGGAGGATGGTATTTCTTGCTTACTCTCCAAATCTTGATGCAAATTTGCCAGTTGTGTTGATATTCCGGACACTGTGATTAAATAACTGTTGCTCTCCTTCTTTCTACCAGATGTCTAGAAACTGCATTTCTATACTCAAAAGAGGTCAGATTTATTGGATTCTCCAGATTATGTGGTTAGGTAATTGTTGATATCCTAATAGGTGACTCCTCCAGGCATTATGATTAAATAATTGCCAGTGTCTTTTTTTTGCTAACTTCTCCAGATTCTGTGGTTAAGTAATTGTCAGCATTTTGCTTACTGAATCTGCATTAGTTTTATTGAAGGAATTACACTTTTCCCCTCCCCCTTTTGAAAAATGTTATAACATGTCTGAGTGAATTTCATGGGTCTGATTGTCTCATTAAGTCTGTGAGAATTTGACGTATCTTAGGCAAAGGACGCTCAGTGTAGTTACTGAGCAAAATAAACGTGAGTTTGGCTCCTTTGTGGTGTATTTCTCTGTTAACTTCCTACAACTCCAAGCTGCTCACAATTCAGTGATAAATTGCATCATGCCGGCCATGTTTACTCTCATGGCAAAATTGTGCAAACTGTTTCGAAGCTGAGGATGACATGTGAGATCACACCTCGTTTACTCTAGAATAGGTGTGTTTGGATAACAACACTTGGCACATCTTTTGTTTCAGTGTAGATAGCATTGCAATCTAAAAAAGTACACAAAAATCCCATTCTTCAATGGAGACGGTTCCAGTTTACAACAATATAAGTAGCCTCTCAACACATTATCTCTCTCTAACTTAGACAAAAAAAGACAGAATGTTGGGGAAATTATGGTCTCATCTCACCTACTTCCCACCCCCTTCTGTTTGCTGCTGACATCTTCCAGACTGGAGGTTGCATGGAACCGCTGCTGGTTAACTTTGCTTACATTCCCACTCCATAAAAGTCCCCACCGTTTTTTTACCTTCTACTAAGGATTGTTGGTAGCATCTGTAAGGTTCTTCTTGTCTTTTCTAGCACTGAGAAGCCTCATACTCTGGCAGAGGAACCTCACGTGTAGGAAAACCTCTGTGTTCATTTCTTCTGAGGCATGGACAAATGGATTTCTCATTGTGAGTAAATTAAGAGGTTTGTGACTATTTATTGTAAACAGATTCTATAAATATGTAGATAATAAATATTATTGTTTGAACACAGGTAAAATGGAATATGCCAGATGCATTTACATTTGTATTCCCTTACTGTGTTGATTCATACAAGTACTGGAATCAGTGGAAATTAAGGACCTGAATACCTTCAAATTGGGGCTAAAAGGACAATTCTGACAACTTCTGCTAATAGTTTTTCACAGGATTTGACGTGTACATTCTGGGGTTGTGTCCCCTATCCTGAGCACTGCAGTTTTCTCTTTTTAGGAATTCCATGTTGACAGTCATGGCATCTGTGATTACATGTCTCCATCCAAACCATAGCATAATGTATCCTCTTTGCTGATGAAGCCTCATAGATCCTCCTCTACTTTAAAATTAAATATATATATATATATATATATATATATTCACCACGGTGCTTAATCATCCTCTTCTGCCAAAACCTGCAAACAAGATCTCATTTAATCCATGTCCTCAAACTGTCCTAAAAAAAGGATGAGAGATGGGAAACCAAACAGAGATGAACTAGAATAGATGGGTTAATGGGATAAAGGAGCAAAGAGAATACTCAGAGAAAAACTTCCATTCATAATATCCACAAGATATGCACAAGTCCTCCACTGAAGACAAGGATTTTTCAGGAGGAGGCAGAGCCAGTGATAGTCACCGATCCTTATCGATGAGTTAGTTGCGAGACATGTAAAAAGATTTCATCTGCCATCCTGAGCAACTTGTTACCTGGCTGCTCCGATGCTAGGATAGAAGGGCCAGTAGCATGCAATTAGAGGGTAGGAATACAAGTCAGCTGGGATCCATGTCTAGGGAAGGGGGCATCGACAAAGTAATTGGAAAGAAGACAAAATCTAAGTCTCTGGAGGTGATTCCTGTCAAGGGAGAGGGAGAGGTATCCCTTCAAGGAATATTTTGTATGTCATCCCAGTAAGTGGACCACTATGGAGAGAGGTATTCAATACTTGAGGGAACTTGGCATGTGGGAGACATTTTACTATTACCCAGATGATGTGCAGCTACCCACAGATCCAGATGAAGTCCAATGCACCTGGCCCGTGTGGAGGAAGTTTGTACAGAGCACACCTTCATCATGTGTCAGTGCATTAGCAGTAATGGGCTGGAGAGACAAGGAGGGACCAAGAGTTGATGAACTGGGTCACCGACTACAACAATACAAGGAAAGTCTCTCTTTCCCCCCTCATCACAGCTGTGGAGAAATTATCTCAAGAATTCCAACAGATTAAAGAGGACATGTCCTACTCCCCACCTGCATGGACTAGAATCTCAGCTATTAGGAACAGTCATTTCTCTACTTGAGAGAATAAGTATACACCATGGGGGAAGCTGTGGCATTGCCTGTGTGACTATGGAGAAGACTTGAAGAAATAGGATGGAAAACTACCTACCTTCTAGAACGGGTACATGAGTTGAAAGGAAGAACAACTACAAAACAGGGTTCTTTTAGGAGAAATGCTGCTCTGGTTTCCCCTAATCAAGTGACCAAACAGAGCAGAAAGATTCACTTTGCTCACAATCCTATGAGAAGAGCTTCTGACATATTCACAAGAAGTGAGGGATCAAGATGAGACTGAAACTCGTGCACACCACACTAACCCATTTGTCGTTGGCGGTTATTATGACCAACATTCGAGATGCTCTGCCTCCAGTGAGGCAGAGGAGAGGGACAATTGAGTTTATTGGTCCGTGTGGATTCAATGGCCTGGCACATCTGACCCCCAGCAATATAAGGCTCTAGTGGACACTGGTGCTCAATGCACCTTAATGCCGTCAAATTTTAAAGGAGCAGAATACATTTGTGTTTCAGGAGTGACAGGGGGGTCTCAGCAGTTGACTGTATTGGAGGCCAAGGTGAGCTTAAGTGGAAAAGATGGACTCTACTATTGTGACTGTTGTTTTATTACTATTACTAAATTTTTTTTTATTCAACCCATTAATTTCTTTTTTTTGCCCCTCCCCTATTTCACTGGGGCCGGGGGGGTGGGTTGGGGGGGGGGTGGGGGCACTAAATGACTGGCCATGTGGTAATTGGCTACTGGCTGAGTTCAAACCACAACATCCTGGATCTCTGTAAAGGTGGTTTTGCATTTCAAATTGTCACCCCAGACCTCCCCATGCATATCCCTCAGCCCTTGACCCACAGCATAAAGATACAGATACACATATGGTTATAGGTACAGGTATAGATGTAGGCACATAGATTTCCCATATAATTTCAATCAAACAATACAGATGGATGCTTACATTTATTTTTACTATTTCTATCCCACCAACATATTAGCGGATTTAACATCAGATTGAAGGCCAGTCCTTTCTCAGTAAGACAACCTATGGCTGCTTGGGAATGGTGAGTACAGGCATAAGTGCCTCTGATCAGTTTTCATATGAGCATCATGATAGTCCGAAACACCATTAGATAGGAACTCTGTGTTGATGCCAGCAACTGAACCTGTTTCTTCCAATTTCGTTACTATAAAAAATAAGAAACTTCTCAGAACATTCTTCCCCATTCAGTCAGGCTGATATTAATTTGAATAATTGAAAACATCTGTATCTGAGTAGAAACATGGTTTAAAAAGCAGCTGCTCACACAGAGGAATCTGTATGCCTATTTGAGATGCTCTAAAGTGTCCAAGACATGCAAAAGGAGTTGGTATACAGGACAGAGGAGACCTTCAGGATCCTGGAATGACAACTAGAAGGAAGGATGCTCAAGGGCAGGGCAAAGGGCCGTGTGTAGACATTTGAATCATGCTCCTAATGAAATTAAACTCAAGCTCACATTACCTCCTCCTAAAGTAGATATCCCCAATTAAATAGACCCAAAGATGACTATTTCTCTCTTTAACTGTCATGATAGCTTATGATCTCTAGATCAGCTGGTGAGATCTATATTGTATGTGTCTAAAATGAAGTGAGATGGATCTCAGCCTCTTTGTCTTCACATACTGAAAAAAAATGATCTCTTAAAAACCCGCTAATTAACACTGTGTGACTATAAGAGCAGAAACTGTCTCATAACACACATATCCAGGGGATGAGGGACCAGAATCTTCTGCTGAGTCAAGAGAGGTTGATGCATTCTGGAGCACTTCTGGGACCTGCTGAAACCCCAAAATTTATGGGGACAAATTATTTACAGGAACCGAATTTTGCTCACCTATAGAATAGATCAGCATAAACAGAGGGAGCAGGATACATTTCTTAGGCAGTATTGAAATCACTTCACCCTGGTCTAAAGTTCCTTCAGAGGTGTCGCAGTAACAGCTCAACAGCTAAACAGGATGTTTTGGTCTCCTGGGACAGAGCAAAATGTGCCGTAATGGTAATGATTGCCAGGAATTTCACATGACCATATTACCAGGAATGGTCCAGGCATATAGGAAATCTCCTAAAAAGTTAATGAACAAGGCTCTTTAAGGAGAATAAATCACTATTCCCAGGCCAAAAATAAAAAGTAAATCCCAGGAGTGACTCAGTTCAATTTCTCAATTTCACAAAACATGGTCAAGACATTAGTGTATTCACTGGAGTGATGGCCTGTCTGAAAGCTCAGAGAAGCCACTCAGGATGTATTTTATCTCACCTAACCCCAGGTGTCTACACTGCAGACTTTTTGAATTGAACAAATTTCCTCAGACTTCCTTTTAGTATTGATAACAAGAAAGTGGTACATTTAGGAAGTAATTCGGGTATATTTTAGACATCCAGTTTACAATGCAATTAATTGCCTTCACAGCGCACTAACGAGATCTCCACTGACCATAAGGCCATCTCCTTTCAGGAACAGGAACCTCAGCCTATTATTTTTTATTGTTATTTTTTATTTAACACCATTACACCTAGTACTGAACTTCAAGTACTGAAAAATCCAGAGCTTGTTGTACTTGCATCAGTGATGGCAGGAAGGTAAGGCTCTGACTTCCTTTAACCAGACTGTAGATTTGGTGTACAAGTTATTTTTTTCTGTACAGGTCTTTAAATAAGTAAAGAGGTTTTCATAACGCTTGCGGGATCAGCAAACTGTTTTAAGGTGCAATTAACACTTATTGCCAAATGTTTTGATCTCCCTGAATAGAAGGAGGTGTGCAGATGAAAACCATTTTGGTATCATCTAATTTATGTTAGTATGTTTGAGGTTACCAAGAACTTCTTACTGTAATCTAATATTCATGCAAAGCTGTCCTGTTCATCAGCTTTCCTCTGCTCTCTCCTTCATTCAGGACCCAGTTTTGGGATCAGCCTTCTCAACAAGTTCTTTGGCTTGCCAAAAATATAAGTAAATCAAAAACAAAGTATGAAAGTGGGGTGTTGATAGCACATACAAGGGGGAATATCACAAGCAAGATTTCACCCAGGGCTCCCAAGAAAGCCCATCAGGAAAGCTGCAGGTTGGTTTGACACCATTGCTTTGTCCTCACCAACTATGAAGGGAAGAGCAAGAACCCCCAGGTCATTGTCCTATTATTCACCCCCAATATGCTACTTGTTAAGAGAGAGACATTTTATTTCTGTGTAACAAACTCTGACTGCACATGAAATTAATTTCATAAACCCAAGAGGAGTAAGAATTTCTGTAACCAGGATTTCCAGTGAAACAAAAGTCCTAAGGTTGGTGAGAAAGAGGGAAAGCTGTAGAAAGAAATGTAGACCTAAAGCTTTTCCTTATGGGGAGACAAGAAATTGAGGGACAATTTAAAAATAAAATAAAATCCTTGCACTATCATAGAAAACAGATCAAATTACAAAAACTTCTTACAAAAAGTATCCATTTTGCCTCATACAGCAAAGTCCATTTGCTTAGCTGGTGATTATGCTACGATGACAACTCTTCAGAGGATGAGGGTTACTGTCAACAGCCAACAGACACCCAAGGGAAAGAATCCTATGTGGTTTGAGGTGTCTCTACTCTTTTTTGGCTGATCTCTCTTAGCTTTCAAGCCCCCTTCCCATATGGTGGCCCATCGGGAACTGAAACAGCATCATTATCCATAGGTCCTAGGGTGGCTTGAATTGCTGATGTCCTCCAGCAAACAGCTGTTCAATGGTTTCTCCACTTCAGCCTTGCAATTTTATCCCAAAACTAAAAGGCAAAGAAGAACGAATTAAATTGCTTTTCCCAGCCAGCCCTCAGGGGTTTGTTCACCGGAGTTCAACTCTCCCTTGAGCAGCTCACTGCAGCTCCAGCGTAAACTCTTCTGATCTTTCATCTGGAGTTTTTTTCTTTTTCCTTTTCTTTTTTTTTTTAAATGAAAGGTATCGTGTTCCAAATTAAACACTTGGAAACCCGCCAGTAGTATTACAAGCCTGCCTAAAAAATGCTGAGAAAAGGAGAAGAAAATTGTTTTTTAGGAAAGAAAAAAAAAAAAAAGGTCTGGTAAGAGTCTTTTCAGCATAAGGACTGTATGTGAAACAATTTATGAGAGCTCTAAACTATTGAGAAAAATGCCTGAAAGGTTAATTTCCTTCTTGCAGCTCAGGTTAATGACTTACAGGGAATCACAGAAGACAGTTCACTAATTCAGCTACTCTTTATGGATAAATTTGACAACTAATTTCTGCAGACTGTGGTGCAAATATCCTTTAATGCTTTGACCTGGTGACGGTGTGATTTACATGTGTTGCATCTATTATTCAATTTGTAGAAACATCATTTGTCAGCAAATCTTTGATGCAAAGAAAGACAGTGATGTCCAGCTAGATCCTTGGTCCCACAGTCCTATGTGTCCATAGCTTGATGCCTGTTTCCCTATGACACTTTGTATAAATTGTTTGAAGATGTGCTGAAGTAAAGAACTACCAGTCACTCATCTCTTTGTAGGGTAAGTACTCTCTGGAAAAAATATCAGTCACTCCTATTCTTTGTATTTCTCTTCCTCTTTTATTTTAGGGATAGAGACCCAGAGGAAAAGAGAGCTTGTGATACAATTCTTAAAAAAAAAAAAAACCAACTACTAGCACACTATAGTTCATGTGATAACTCCCTGAAGAGGTAGAATGTCTTCAATCTATCCTTTGCTTTGACTTGATTTGGGTAATCCTTAGGAAAACTTAACCTGTGGGAGAACCAGTCCCTCTCTGCCCATTTCAAAGGATATTTAAGCATATTATGCAAATCTAAATGGTTCCAAGAAAACTAAAAGCACAGTCTCCTGGAATAGTCTTGTGTCATGGTTTCCAAAGCTGGGTCATGATCCTACTTGGGCTGTGAGCCTGAAAGTGGAGTCACAATCCAGAATGAGCTCACGGTGGGAAAGTTTTGAAGCTTACTGGACATGATGCTTTGTCATTCTTCTGTCACAAGAGTGATGGTACTCTGTTATCATTTATGGTAGGAAGAGTCTAAATTAATTAGGCAGAAACGTTGACTAAGTCTGGGTCTCCCATGGCTGGAGTAAGCATTGTAACTTCTTAGTAAAGGGAAGCTCTGCCCCTCTGTGCTGTTTCTGCAAAAGGTACATGGTTGCCTATTTGCTTCCACAGCAGTGCTGCCACGAAATGTGAAGCACTTCTTCAGAAAAGCCAACAAGTTTTTCAGTGCTGGTATAAAAATGCTTCGATTTTTTTCACTTCTGGGACAAAGAAGGAGAACTGTTTCAGGATTACCTTTATTTTTGTTGGCTGGGTTGTTTTTTTTTTTCCAGTTCAACATCTGAACTGAATATCTTAAACTGCTGTAGACCTGATGTTACTGTTTCCCAGTGGGATTTAGGATTGTATCCTTCAGGTGGTTTGGAACAGGCCCCCAGAACCTCACCGATGACACTAGCTTTCAATCACTCCCAACTGAGGCTCAGTGCTCCAGGTTAAAATACCTTGCACTGGGAATCTGATTGCCTCCGAAGGAGACCTTTCAGTTCACTCTTCCTCCTTCCTCCGGTTGCAGGGGAGAGAATTTAATCTGGATCTCTGCCAAGACAGGTGTTGGTGGCTTCTCCTGTCCTGACTGTCACCAGGAGGGAACAGCTGATTGTTTCGTAAGCTGCATCACAGAAACCACTTCTGGCTGGTAAACAACATGCCTCTGGCCACTGTTTAGTGAGGCGAGGATGTGGTTCCGGTGAGGGTACTTGGTGTTTGCTACTGGAATGCTGTTTTGGTCACAAAAGCCTTACTCAGGTAAGAAGGCTGTATACCTTCTTTCAAACCCATGTATAGAAACACACATATATTCACAAAATTGGGTCAGTCCCTGGCTTCTACCAGGCACTCAGATGTTCCAGCCCCATGAAAATCCATTTTTGTCCCTAGAGATCCTAGTTATGCTGCCATTTCAAAGTCTGTTATTCCGTTTGGGTTGTGATATGGCATCCAGGTACTTGGGAGATACAAAGCCTTTCAATCCCAAATTGAAGTCCCAGTCAGACTAGGGCATTCCAGGATGTAATTCTCTTGTGTGTTTTGTTTTGCTTTTGCTTTGGTTTGGTTTTGGTGGGAATTCTGCAGCTGTATACATCTGCATGGGATGTGCATGTGTGCACATATCATTGCATTTTCCTAGCTGAAAAAAACCCCATATATTTATGTTTTCTATGTGCCAGGGGGCACAGGAAACTAGGATTGAGATTGGGAGAGAAGAGCAGGGACTGTTAGTTGATAATTTAGTTCTGTTTTGTGGGAAAATTATACGCCAATTTGTAAGTAAAGCAAATATTTATAACCATTTAACATTAAGACAGTGCTTGGAAACCATGTTCCTATATTAATGGTGACATGAAGAAGCATTCAGGTACCTCAAATGCATTACCTAGTGACATTTGAGATATTCAGGGCTGTTTGGGAGATAGATGTGGAAATGGCAGATGAGACAGAGGACATCTGCGAGACTCATGCCCCCTTGGAGCATCAGCTGGTGGTCAGTCCAGATACTAAAAACATAATATAAACAGGAGATTGTAGCTGAAAAAAAGTTACTCTCCTTTTTCAGAACTCTTAACAGTCCTTTTGAGTGTGAGTATGGTAAGCACTGTGTTCATTTCTGCTGTTATCTTACAAGAGCAGGTACTTTAAATTCTTATGTCATGTGTATGGAAACTGAGTTTTTAGTACAAGTTACAAAACAGCCCATCTAAATGCAGCTGGAATGATTTATTTGTGTATGTGGATAGAAAACACAAAGTTCAATTAAATCAAATACTTTTCATAAGTTGTTTTCTGAGGAGGAAAATAAACTATGCCTTTAGGAAAAACCGAAAGAGTTTTCACTTTACATTTATTTTTAAAAGATGGTTTGTTTTGAACTCTCATTAAAGTATTCAGTAAAATCACACTTCACAGAGAGGTGCTAAGTTGAAGAATAACACATATACTTCATTGGAATTTAAATTTTTCTTCATTCAAACTTTGTAAATAACAAATACAGTGTAACTTAAGCCAAAAAGAAATGCAAATCATATATTCTAAACACACATTTTAATGGAAATTCTCCTGAGGGTTTTGGTTTTTTTTTTAGGGAGAGGATGGTTTTGAGTCTGTATGAACCCCATAAACACTGCTTTACTGAATTAAAATGAGATAATTGCTCCAGCTGCACTGTGTTGGTTTGATAAGTCCAGCCCTTTCCCAAAGATTACATTTGAGAAAACGTAATGCCTTAGAGACACTTAATTACATGTACAATCTTTTGTGTGGGAATCACAAAGTGCATTGCCTCTGTGTTGGTGTAGCCTGGATCTTGTGCAATTAGACCCCTGGCTTCTCCTGAGTGTCATTCCCTGAATTGCTCCGGGGGATGGAGATGAAGAGCAAGACCTGGAGGGTCCAGAGGAGATTCCTGGGCCCACCCAAGCCCAGAAGGAATTATGGGCAGGTTGTTCTCTGCCTTGAACCAAGAAAGCCTCAGATATAAGCAACAGGAAGCTGATTCAAGGGATCTGTTACCACCAGATGCTAATGTGGAAGTTTTGCCTGTTTGTTAGGTTTCTTTCACTTTTATAAGCTTAGTAAATTGTGTGTTCTTTTGTAGGACTAAACTCCTGAACTCTGAAATGTTTTATGGCCTGAGCTGCTGGGGTCTTCCCATCACAATGATATTTGTTCGATTTTGTCAGAGCATGTATGTTTTCCTTTCTAAGTTTAGATTTGCAGAGACCCTGCTTTATAGACAGGTTAAAAAAGAAATAAAATAGAGGGAGAAAAAACAAGTACATCATGAGCTGTGACTACTCTTCTGTATCTTAGGATAACATCCATAGGGCTGAAGGGAGGTGGGGAGCCCATCGTATTAGACATAGCATGAATACTCAGTAAGAAATGGCTTTAAATATTAAGCACAAAAAGAATACACATTGGTGACAGTCGCTGAAAATATCCCAGCCACAGGGACATCTTCAGCCGAAGCTTACATCTTCTGAGACACCAGAGTTACATATCAAGCAGACAGAAAGCCACAGGAAAGCGGCTTTCTTTACTTCCACTGCTAGGAAAATCTTCCTAGGTTGTATGAAATTATGTACAAACATTTAAAAAATACTGAAAATGCCATCAGGAGAAGGCATTTTACATTTCATGAAATGGAAATGTGATACTGAGGAAAAACCCTGGCCCTGAACATCTGAGTCTTTCAAAACTCAATATATTTAAAAGAATCATACAATGTGCATTAGTGCAATGTGCTCACAAAATATGGGTTTTTTTCTTCATTAATAAGACAGCTTTAAATGGTAAAACACCAATCTGCTATAGTTCTCAACGCCTTTTCTGCCTTCTGTTAATTTATATGAAATTGAATTTTAGGATAGGAGGACACACAGACAGAGTGTATGCACAGATTTCCTCACTTGAGAAAGCAGAATAAAATTCTGCAATGTAAAAATGATGAATCACTGTGAATTAAGCAAAACATATATTTTTACTTTCTGAGGCATTTAAATAACTAATACTTTTTTTTTTTTTTTTTTTTTAATCTAGTATTTTTTTGGCAGTGCCATTGAGTTGTCAAAACGATGCAAGTCAGATGTTTGCCTCGCCCTGTCTCTGCCTTAATCATACAGGTTCAGGACCCAGCACAGTTCTCCTGTATCCACACCAGTGCCTTAACTACAAAATCAGGCTTCCACACAATGAAGTATTGAAACATCCACCACCTTCAGGCTCATTCAGAGGACACTGGAGTCAATGGGAAAAGCTCCTGTTGACTTAACAGGGCCCCTGGCTGACATCCGAGTGGAGATACTTACACCAAGGATTGTAAACACTCTCATCCACAATGAATCTCAGGTGGCTGAGCAGATTTCCAGCTGACCAACGAAAGGATTTGGTTTCCCTGTGTAGGAGAACCACATGGAAGGCGGCTTATTTTTAACAAGGGGGCCTTAAGAGCGAGCTACATTATCCTCAGCTGAAATAGCTCATGAGCCCTGCCAACCAAAAAGTCCCTGTCAAGATGGGAAGAATCGCACGAATGTGTATGTCTATGTGTGCTCCTGCCAGCTTATTAATTTTATCCTGGAAAAAAAGAAGCTGAACCAAAAAAAAAAAAAAAATCCAGGCTCACATCTTTTTTTACACTTGTAGCCTGTCAGGCTATGACAGAGTTTCTGTTAGCATATGATGGAACTAAATATCTGCAGGTCACCCCCACATTAAGGACCCAAACATCAAGGAAAAGCATCTCAGTCCAGCTTGGCTGCAATAAATGTGTCTGAAAAGTGGAGTGATAGGTCATAAAAAGGAATGTGAGAAGGCGGTAACTCTGAAGAAGACCTGCTTTTGCCTGAGCTGACAAGTGTGGGGGTCTGGTGTTTGAAGCCCATAAAGTTCTGGAAAAGGGATGTAGAAAATCTGGGTGAATCTGTTACCCTCAGTCACCCCACGCTGCTCCCATTCCAAGCACTAATCTTTAGGTCAATGGAGAGTTCCCAGGCATGTTGCCTTACGGTACACACGATACGCAGCATATATTTATGGTGCATTTCAAAGTTTTGCATAGAGTCCCAAAACACTTCTCACTGAACTAGTTCAAGTCCAGGAGAGGGAGTGCAACTGCTTTAACATCTAACATTGGATGAACTAATACATCTTAGCCAGGACAAACTCCCATAATACACTTAATCTCCTGTGTAAGGTTCCTATTTTCCCATCCTGCATTCTTGTATCATTTCCTTTTGTTATGGTGACTTCACAACATGAATAAACTTCTCAATACTGTACCATAAGCAGCCACTCTTCCTCATACAATGCTCCCATCCCCTTAGCCCGAAGTCAAGTTGAAGAACGGTATTCGGTTCTTTTTTAAGGTTTCTCAGGGAACTTAACTAGGAAAAAAAAGTTGATTTGTCAAACTGTTTCAGGATAAGATGAACAGAGGAAATTTATCTAGGGAGGAAAATAAAAAAGGATGTTTGCATTAGTACTAAGAAGCAGCTGTCCTTAATTACCCTAAATGTAAAACAAAAGTATGTGACTATTCTAAAAACTAGATGGCCATGTTACAACATCCATTTGTAGTAGCAAGGCATTTTGTGCATGAGGCCCGAGGCAACATGAACCAATGTAAATTAATATAAAAAGATTAAACAGATAGAATAAACAAGACATTTCAAGATGACAAAATATTTTTCCAAAATATGTTGAACTTTTTGCCTCAAGATTTTTTTTTTCCTCAAATGTTTGCTTTTATGCCCTGATTAGGGATGAAGAAAATTATTTTTAAGAAGACATTTCCTATGAAAAGAATGATGTGTATTTTGATGAATCTTCTACATTCCTAGAACTCCTAGAAGGGTATTCCCAAGAAGCTACTTTTGGGACGTATGTCTCTCACTTCTGATATTTCTCTCCTCCATAGTCTGTGTAGCAGTAGCATAGGAGCACTTGCCACAGATTCCTTTTTCTGTTCCCTTCTTCCACCACATGTAAGTTTCAAGTTTTATTATTGCAATAAAAATGCTTTATGTTGGCTTTTCCCAAGGACATTAAGAGCTTACGTACTGCTGCAAAATAGTCCTTTCCTCAAATGTACACTCCACATCATTCGCTGCAAATTGTTGGTGGTCCTTTTCCTGACTCAGAGCACTCAGAAAACCAGTCAACAGGCCATTTTATGGATTCGTTTAGTGGCTAAGGAGAAGAGAGAACTGCCCCAATTTGTGTGGCCTGAAGTACAGCTGAACACCTCTACATGGGGACAGGACTCTACAGTGAGCACACAGAGGATTCCCACCACTTCACCCAAATACCAGTGCTTTTTTGAGTTGTCACCTGTGGAAAGGACAGGATCTGACTCCAGTCCAGAGAGGAGACAAAGCTGCTGGGAATACAAGCTGTGAACATCTACCAGGAGTGATGTCTCTGGTGTAAACAGGGAGGGCTGTGCTCAGTAAGCAATCAGTTTTTTTCTGGTCATGTATGGTTGCATAGGACTCCTGGATATGCATGTAGTTTATCATGCTGTGTGAGTGTTAGCTCCTGCTACAAAAAAGCCAGGCCCTGACCTTCTTCAGGTTTTCTGTTGAAAAGACTAAGAGTCTGGGGACTCTTTGACCTGAAAACATAACGGGATGCAGCTGGAAGTTGAAAGAAGATGAACCAGTAGACAAAATTGCTGGTGGTATCTTTGGGAAAGCTGTGGGTTCAATGTTCTTAGGCCCAGATACACAAAAATGTCTATGCCTCAGTGCTGATAGTTGAGGTAGCTGTCTAATTGGTATGCGACAATTATATTCATCTCTAGAGTGGGTCTCAGGACCCGTTCAGTCTGACCTTCGAAAGCCTTGAGGAACTCATGGAGAACTAGATGGTGTGTCGTCCCCCCGACTTTCCTTATCCTTTCCAGACATGGAACATGCTTTCTACACATGCACTGCTCAAGGCATTTAGCTCCTGGTTAGACTGAGCTGCCCAGATACCTTTTGTGGGCAGGTGCAAATCAGATACTTCGGACTGAGACAATAGATGACATTATGGGCTGACTTTAGCTCTCCGATTTCTAAACAAAAAAAAAAAATTGAAAAAAATTGAAAACAGCAACAACGAACATGACTGTTAGACCTTGTCCAGTTCCTTCTTCTCTCCCTGTCTTTTCTCAAATAGTGCAGCTTTAGGGCGATGCCCTTGACGACTGGAAGATTTCATATCTTCCCTTTCCCACAGGCTGTAGAAAAATTACCTTCAAGTCCATTTCTAAAACCAAGAGAAGGGGAGGTGGGGGGGAGGTAGAGGGCAGATTTCTCAATTCCTGGCAAGTGCTTTGTGCCTTGGGTTACTAGCACTGTGGTGGACCTCCAGGTTAGTCAGAGCTTGGAGACAGATCAGACCATGATTTTTTTGAATAAAGCATGTCAAAAGACAAGCGATCAAATCTCAGTAGCTAGGTTTCTAATACATATCATCAATGTAACTCATTAAACAGTAAATTTCAGATCAGCGTGAGACATTAAGTGAAAAGATTTGCAAACGAGTCCTCCCCACTGTGCCTTTCAGAGATTTGTGGGAGGTCCTTTTGCCTCTGTCTTGCTTTCCCACCACCTCCTGTCACTTCCTGCATGAACTCCATCCCCTCTGAATCCCAAAGAAAGTCCCTTTTTTTCTGTCACTTCTGAGGCTTCATTGTGGCTTTGCTCCCTGCCAGACGCAAGCCTCCAGCTCCCCTCAGGAAATGTCCCAGCTTATCCTCATGCCCTGGGCTCCTAGCCAGATGCTTCCCTCCTTCTCTGTTTGCTCCCTGTTCTCCAGAAACTTTTCCCAACTAAGCCATCTAAGATATTTTCAGGAAAGAAATAATTTTTCCTCCTCCCATAAGGCTCTGCCTGACACAGAGAACAGCCATGAAAAGGTAGAATTCTTCTTTCTGACCATGCACACTCCTCTCATGAAATATGCTTTAAACCACGCATCAAAATATAGCGTCATCTGACACACAAATGCAACTAACCTCTTACCCGCTCCCTCAGAAAAGCCCTTCTGACCGTGTCCTTCTTTCCTGTTACACAGTCAACTGCCATGTACCTGGTTGATATGACAACATATTTCATAAAATCATAGTAACATAGAATCATAGAATGATTTGGATTGGAAGATAAATATCATCTAGTCCAACCCCCCTACCATGGGCAGGGAGATCTTCCCCTAGCCCAGGATGCCCAAAGCCCCGTCCAACCTGGCCTTGAATGCTGCCAGGGAGGGGGCAGCCATAGCTGCTCGGGGCAACCTGTGCCAGTGTCTCACCACACTCATTGTAAAAAAACTTCTTCCTTATACCAATCTAAACCTACTCTCTCTCAGTTTAAAACTGTTTCTCCTTGTCCTGTTACCACAGGCCTCAGTAAAAAGTCTTTCTCCATATTTCTTATAAGCCTCCTTTATATATTGAAAGGTCACAATAAAGTTTTCCCAGGACCTTCTCTTCTCTGGGCTGCACAACCCCAACTCTTAACAGTATCATACAGAGGAATGTTGTAAGGACAAATAAGGTGCCTTCACGGCAGGATGAATGTGACCAGAGAGGTACCATGGATAGAAAATAAGCAGCAGGTCAAAGAAACTGACAGATTAATTATCAAGGGGAAATCTAACCTCTCTTAGTCTCAGTTTCTCCTCACATTTTCTTCCAAGGAGAGTGGTGGAAGTCTGGCTGTCGGAATGATTTCACTCTCCTTTGGAGTAAGCACTGACAATTCAACAGTAAGTAATAATCCTCAAGTGATATCTACAACATACCCAGGGCATGATTCAAAGCTGTTTATGTCTGTCGGCTTGATTATGACCCACTTGATGCCAAATCTTTGCCACTGACTAACTCGGGCACTTGCATGGGGCTTGGATTTTATTTTCTGCCAGATGATTTCTATTTGGCGTGGCACTTTTTGAGTTGCTTCTACAGTGTCTTTGAAATGTTTCTGCTGTCCATGTCCCATTACTAAGGAAAACTCCCTCTGCTGAGTTTTCTCCCTCTATAACCAACCTGATACATCCCTCATGCCCACTGTGGTACATGGATATTCTGTGGTGAGCAGTCCTGCAGTCCTGGGGACAGTTCTCTTCTTGTGTTGAGCATGTAGAAATGTAGGGAAAGGAGGCTAAATTCTGATGACTGCATGTG
This sequence comes from Athene noctua, assembly GCF_965140245.1. NCBI lineage: Eukaryota > Metazoa > Chordata > Aves > Strigiformes > Strigidae > Athene > Athene noctua. The sequence continues at coordinate 167,163,955 of NC_134038.1, forward strand.
GCACGCAGCGTTGAGGAGCAGGAAGGGCTATTGTATATGTGTGAGGAACAGGCCTGACTGTAGAGGTGACACAGGAGCTGGCACACTGCCTGGTGTTTTACATTTTGACTTCTCTATGTCAACTGAAATCCAACCTGCTTCGGAATAATTTGGTCCCACCACTCCTTCCAGGATCCTCAGTTCTTATTCCAGCAACTTACCTGCTGCTCACATTACCTGTTGTGTAGATCTACCATGGAGAAGCAGGACATCCATCTAGCTGAAAATTTCTTTCTTCTTTCTTGACAGAGTTAGCTTTCACTTGGATTAGTTCCCTGCTCTGACTCACTGTCCATGCAATGATCTCAACACTAAATAAAGGAGGTAGCAGGACTATGAGGGGAGACATATGAGGGAGAATGTAGCACTGATGTTTGTGAATGGTGTGGCAAGGTCATCCTAAATTGACTGAATAAAGTGAAGCATTTACCAGGGATCATTCACCACTGTCACAGCCATAGTAATGAAATCAACAAAGACAGGTCTGCAAAATGATGGGACAAATGTATTCAAGGAAACAGGCGCAGAAAACACAAAAAATAGGTGATGGGGTTTCATTCTGTGTATGGACTTACAATGTTGATTTTCTCTTCCTAGAGAGGAGTTGCATTAGTAATTATTATTTGCAGGAGTAGTCACTGACAGCAAACAGGTGGAAATGTGTGTGTGTTTGTTTTTTATCTGATGATCAGATAAATCTGTATGAAAAGGATTTGGAAAAGATGAGGAAAGATTTACTGCCCAAAACCAAATCAGACTCATCAATATGGCTATGAACCCTTGCACGGTAACTAGGCTGTGAAATACAGTGAACAAACTAAACCTTCCCAGCTGGTAGTGTTCATGCCATCTGTGGGTATTGGTGCCTTGTCCTGTTACATTTTGGTCCTCTGATGATTTTCCCAGAGTCGGTCACTGGGTTCACTGAACTAAAATTGTCTCCCCTCCATGGCTTGAATATTTCTTTCTGGCATGGCTGTGTGGTTGCTCAGTGCCAATGACTCAGTGCTGGCAGGAGGGGAAGGGACTTCCTGAAAAACAGATTGCACATATACAAGTTGCCCACAGAAACCTTTGCTGCCTGGCATCATGGCCAGAGTTTAGAAGTCCAGAAAGGGAGGAGGAAGGAAAATTCCAGCTATTAGCAAACATGTTCCCAGAGCTGGCCTTGGTAAAGACATCTGTCCTCCCACTGTCAAAAGGTATGTGTGTGGGATAAGCAAATGGTGACAAGGTACAGAGTGATGTCAGAGGGAAGGAAAAGGTGAGGAGTGTGATTGTGTCAGAAAAAAGACCGAGAAGGATGGTTGCCATCATGTTTGGGCATGGGTCTAGGAAGTGACAGGGATATGTGTCATTTTTAGGGAGGGTTGGAGGAGAGGTATGTATTGAGCTTAGTCTCCCATCATCTCAGGCAACTGTACACAGAGACAGCACCTAAACACAGCAGCTCTGATTGGAAAAGGGCTCACAGAAAAAAAAAAAAAAAAAAAGAAAAAAAAATCAGTGAAAAAAAATACCATGCACCCCCTTAACAACAAACACACATGTTCCCTTAACCATGCATACAACTCTTCTTTAGTATTCACAAATTCTTTAGGAGTCTTTTATTTTATCTATGTGGGTATCACTGCCCCCTTGTAGCCACAAAGTTAAAGTTTTCTGTAAAATTTCTGCAAAATTTAAGCTATCTGCAAACACTGTTCCTCCTCCTGGTGATTTCCTAATACAGTACTTAATTGCTGAATATAAAGGAGCTACCTTTTATTACACTTCTGGAAAGCAATCTAGACACATATACATAGGAGCTTAGTATTGGGCAGCTTTCACTGCCACTCTTCAAGTGACTGGTTTGTCCCATGCCAACAGGTCTTCTTTCCTTGGCTGTTGATTGGCATGCAGCTGCCTTTAAAGTATTGCTGCAGAAGTATATCTGGATCCTACATAAAGGTATCACCATGCAACAACTACACTGGTGTCAAGGGAACTATTCCTGACCCAAGGACCTCTGAAACTGGGCTCACACACTGACAAATACCCAAGAGCCTTCTTGCCTTCAGAAAAAGGCCTCAGGATTCCTGTACTTGGCTTATCTTGATTCAGCTCCCTGTCTTTGCATTGCCTGCTGGGTGAGGTTGCCTTGAGCGAATCACTCAACCATCTCCCTCCAGCTATACAGCCAGGATAATCCCCATGCTCACACAGCGTAATATGAAACTCAATTAATTAATGCTCGGAAAGCATTTTGGCATCCTCACACTACACAAGCATGAAGTGTTATAGATTACTGTGATTAACATGGACCCTAGCTTTCAGTGTGCTCATGCAAATCTATTTTAGGGAATTTTTTTTAACATCAATTTCATCACTTGATTTGTTACGTTTACACTAGGTGGTCAATAGAGGCAAAACAAACGTTTTGTTTATTTTTAAGTTGTGAGGGGTTTTTTATTCTTGGAGGGATTTTTTAATTTTTTTATTTGGTTTTGGGGTTTTCTTTAGCAGTGCTGCCCTGTCAGAAAGTGACACAAATTCTGTTAAAGCAATATGAAAAGGTTCAGCTACAGCTGAGAGAAAACAATGCCTTGAAAGGATCTTGAACTACAGTTGTATCCCCTCTCCTTTGCTTCGACATTGCAGTGCTAAGTCCTCACCTATTGGCCTGTGAAGTGTGAATTCATGATGCGTGACACTGGTATTATTATTATATTTGCTTGGCTGACAGGGACTTGACATGGAAAAACACAACAAGCCCAAAATATCTTGCCATGACAGGTATTGAGTTTCTTTTGCAAACATGGGGAGGGAGCAAACCAACTCATAACACACAATAAGTATTTCAGACAAAGTCAAATGCAGTTTTGGGTGTGTGACTTTCTGCTTCATTTTCACACCTGCTAAATCCAGTTTAAAAGACAGGAAGTTAAATGGGTGTTTTGAACACCATCCTCAGAATCTTTGCAGGTCCTCTGAAAAGAAAATACTGTACGAATTTATGTCTCTTTTAGTCTAGTTCTGTCAATTAATTTCTGCCTGGGTCAGCCCAGAGACAAAGGAGACAACAGATTTCTATGAGGAAGATATCTGCAGAATTTTTGGGCCTGGGACTATATATGGGATTTTAAATTACGTTCATTGTGGAGCAATTAATGTGCTTTACTACTTTATCATACAATTTTTCTGAAACATTGTAATGTTATTAATATTCTATTTTTTGTGGAAATTATATATATATATATATATATATATATATTATAGCGATGTTGTTCTACTGATGAACAGTTCATGGTCTACCTGTTGGCCATGAGCCAGGCTAGAAATCAGTTCCTTCAGGAACGTCTACCGTATCCATTTCCACTGAATCTAGATATCAATTTAAAATTTCTGTGTGCCCAGGCAGTTAACTGCAAGGATGGTCCTAACAATGAAAGTAAAAAACAATCCATCACATTCGTTTTTCAGGTGATATAACCAAGCCAGACTGTGACTTGGAAGCTACGTCTCTGTGGAAGAAATAAAGGAAAACAGGGACTCACATTGTGAACAGTCCTACTCAAGATGAAGAGACCCTTCACAAGACAGAGGTGAATATTTACTTAATGCTGAAAAATAACGTGTTTTTTTTTTTTTCCCCTAGGATCTTGTCCTTGTTTCCTGAGATGCAGTAGAAATACCTGTCATTTACATGTTATGCACACAACACAGACAGACCTTAGCCTTGGAGTTGTCCAATAGTTCACTATTCCATGCAGAAAAACTACTATGCAGGGAGTCAAGAACTACAGCTAGCACAGACAAGCATCAAATTACTAAGAAATCCCACGTTCTTCCAAATAAGAGGAAGCAAGGAAGGAACTGAATCTCGGGAAGATGTTTCTGAATTGCAACATCTCCTGAGACTCCTCATGGAGTTGTACCTTCTGTCCTCATCCTCTCTCCCTCAGGAATAATCTAGCCTGAGGAGGGAAGCTCACAGAGGAAGAAAGAAATGAAAAAGTATCTAATTTGCTTCTCTGCTAGGGATAAAGAAAAAATAAAGCATTCCAGCTGTGAGAGACTGGAATCAACAGGGAGACTGGACTTGAATTTCCTTGGAAATAGTTTACAGCCACTGCTGACTAGGTTTCAGGCATTTCAGATGATTACCCCAGAATCTTAGTAGACCAAATTGTATAGTTCAGCAGAATTTAAAAACCTACAAAGGTGAAAAAGGTGTAAAAGAATAGTCTGTCTCGTGTCCATTATTCTAACTCCCATCCAAAAGCAGTATGACCTAATCTAAATTACCTATGGTAAACTACCTATCTCTGCCCTCCACCCCAGCAAAAAGGAAACCATCAAAGCTCTGTAGCTCTAAGTACTGCATTCTTCCTCCTACTCAAGCAACAAGAGCTGGGATCTAACTCCTACGTTATTGTTATTTAAAACCTGTTGTATAACTCCAACACATCAAAATCCAGAGCCTGATCGAAATCCACAACCTGTAAGCTCATCCCTCCCTGCAACCCACAGTCTTGCCTTCTAATACAGAGGATCATCCATTTCATACTGAAGTGAAATACTTCCTTGTCCTTTCCCAGTGACTGTTGCTTCATTCACTTTTTAAAAGGTCACTTTGTGGATATCAGATGTAGCATTACCACTAAAGCCCACTGCTCTCACTCTCTTAGGCATGGAGGGATGGAGTTGAATAAGTTACCACAGTTGAATAAGTTACCATCCATCAGCTGTGCTAGGTCACTTATGGGTTTTGTACATCCAAATGCAGAGCTTAAGCCATGAGTAATAAGTGTTTCTTTGTCAGTCGTAACACCAAACCCACAAATTAACAGCCGTGAGTCTTTGGTAATGAACCCCTTGTTCTAATAGACACGGATCAAAATTATCCGAATTGCTTTAAGGTTTTAAAGAACTGAAGAGATGTACAGAAGCAGCAAATTTTCGTAAAGAAGGTATTTTCTCAGACTCAGACCTTCTTTAGTTTTAACGGCTTAAGCAGAGCAATTAGGTTTGAGTGGAAAAGCTTTAACAACCTCTTCAGACTCTAAAAATTTGGGATTGCTATTTCTATCCTCCATTGATCTAAAAAATCTAGAATAATGAATATTTCAAAAACAAAAATATAGGGGAGAAAAGTCAGTTAGGTTTTATTTCCCCAACAATCTGGATAAAATTTATTTAAATTGTGTCAATTTTTACTATAATTACCTCTAACTTTTATAATGTATTTTGATAATTGATTTCAATTCAAAACTCTAGATTTCAATCAATGGAAACCGAAGTGTTCCAAAATAATCAAAATTTTTCCAAGGGGAGAAAATAAATAATAAAACCTTGATGAACTTGACTTTTATCCAAAACCAAGTCTTACTTCTAAAGGAGTGAAATCTTGGGGTGAGTTTCAACAACAACAACAACATAAAGAGATTTTATCACTGTCTGGCAGGTTTTCAACAACCACATATGAACCTGGATATTATGGAAGCACAAAATAAGTGTGTATTCCACTAACGTATTTTCTTGAGCTTTCTTCTTTCTTCTCCCATAAAAACTCTCTAACGAACAATCATCTTCCTAATGCTTAAATGTCACCTGAAGGTTAATTTGTGATGTACACCATTTTGTTGGTTTTTTTTTTTTTTGTTTTTTTTTTTTTTTGGGGGGGGGAAAGTGTTGAAATTGTCTTCAGCAGCTGTTTCTTCTGTTTGTTACCTATTTCTGAATATGTGCATCTTATTTTAGAATACCTAAGAATAAAAGCAATAGATGTGTAAATCTAGTGTATTGAAATAGAAGTGCAACAAATTAAAGTTCATTCTAAATATATTTCACATACTGAGGATGAATTAATGTCTACGAGTATTCCAGAGACCCTCTCATTTTTTATTAAAAATATATTTTTTTAAATTGGATTGCTTTACGAGCTTCATTGGGTTGGAGCCAGACAGTCCAACTCCTATTGCCTGTGAAGTCAAGAGGAGTCTGTCCCTGAATTTTCATGCTAACAGTAAAACACATTGAGAGAGGAAAAAAGGATATAGTCTAAAGCACACAACAGTTATCTATAATTTTTCCTCAATTTCCCTGGATTTCAAACTTTACAGTATGAGTGGAACAAAACAATAAAGGGAAAGGAAATCTGACTGAAAGAGAAAAAAATCTGAGATTGAACGTGCTTCTAAGTATTTAAATCTATACATCTACATGTGTTGTAAGTGTTTAAGCCACAACTGTAGTCATGAGAGATCTAGGCTCAGTTCATCTGTATCTGCCTGGAGGTCCAGGAGTGGTCTGAAGACCAGACCAGTACATTCCTCGTCTTTGCCCTGCACACTCCTGTGATCCTCACAGGGTACTTGTGCCTCAAATTGACCTTCATCTAATTCTAGACATGGGTTGTGCAGATGCGTATATAAATCTGAGTTTTCAGAAATACGTCTGATGAGATGCATCAGGATGACCTACTCACATTTAAAAATATTGATCCTTAAAGACTGCCTTGACTATGTATCTAAGGGTCTGAGAAACCCATTTCTGTTCCGTCTCTATTTTTCATTTTGCAAGCAGAAGACTTTACATTGTCTCTTTTTGTCTCACTTCAATCATACTCTTCGAAAGTTATTTGCTCTTTAAAAGAAAGGGATGCTTTTATGGCTAGGATGAACAGGTGCAGGCTCAGGAAATCAGAGTCTAAGCTTTATTTTGACGTTGATTTCCTGTTTCACCATGAGCAAATCACAAAGGATTCAACTTGGTTTCCTAAACTTAGGTGTCTTATGATATCTGAGAAGTCACAGTATGCCGCTGCTAGTCTCCACTTATTCGGAAGAGCAAAATTCTCCTACATATCCTGTGTATTGTCTCCAACCCTGTGTGTATGCCTTGAATAGCCTAGGAAGCCTGAAATGTCATTAAACATCTATGCTTAGCAAACTGATCCAACCCTCCAAAATCTCAATTCCTTAGGATACCCTTCACTCTGCACCTGCAGAATTGCCTTCTATTCAAACTTCTAGTCTTAAACCATAATTTCTGTCTTACTAGGTGGAGATCGATGTCCTATGGGACTCCAGATGCTGTAAGTGTGTCAGAAATTCAATAGTTTTACCAAAGATGAATGCTTTAAAAGTTACATATGTAAATATCACTTCTATAGGCCAACATTTGAGACCAAACCTCTGAGGTAAACACATGTATAATCCACCATATACAGCTGACATTTTCCTCACATTAACAGTATTAAGTGTCATCAATATTATATATACATGTAACATTTCCTATTAATAGTATATTTTTTGATGACTATTTCAAATGATATTTTTCCTTTTTTTGTTTTTTTTTTTTTTTATTCTCAAAGATTAAAGACTTATATGCATGACTAAGGCATTTATGATGCAGTGGTTTATTTGTTCTAAATTAAAATAACAATTCAGCACATGACATTGGCCAAAATATATAATTTCCACTTGTATTTTCAGGCTTTGTAGCTCTACTAATTCTCCAACAGCCTCATATCTAAGTATCTTTCCTGTCCCCAAGACTTCATAAAAATATAAAATGTCTTTCATGGAAAGACAACACTAAGTGCTAAAAACATCTTTATTTACAAGATCCTTGTCCTGCCAAAAGAAAAAGTGTTGCAACCATGCAATTTAAATTAAAAACCAAAACCAAACACCTTCAGATTAGTTTCATTGGACCTGCTTTGAGCAGGTGGTTGAACTAGATGACTCCCAGAGGTCTCTTCCAACCTAAATTATTCTGTATTCTGTGATTCTATGATGTTTTCTTGTTTGTTGGTTATTTTGGTTTGGTTGGGGTTTTTTTTAGTTTTGGTTGGTTTTTTTGTTGTTTTTGTTTTTGTTTTTTTTATTAGGGTCATTAGCTACAATAATAATCTTCCAAGAGAAGAGCTGAAGCACCAGTTTCCTGAAGCTTTCGTCTCAAGATGGTCCTTTACTTGAAAAAATTATTTAAGCAAACAACGTATTGAACTCATATTTGGAGTGGAGTAGATGATTTTATTTTTTTTTCCCCAACCTGTGCTATGCATAAGGTCAGACTAGAGAATCCAAGGCCAGTCTGACTAAAATATACGAATCCTTAAATTTTTCTAGGAAGTCTAATGTTAGTATCATAGGTTGTTTGGTTACATTTATGACATCTGTTAGCTGTTTCCTACATGTGATGTCATGACATGCAGTTATATTTTGAGCTTCAGTTGGGAACACATGTCCACCTACACAGTGTGCTCAGTTTGAAATATAGTCAGGACTAAACCATAAGTAGATGATTCGTGAGCACGCAACAGAGTTTTTTCAAACGTATTCATGGTAAGATTCAACTCTCAGCTCACAGCTATGTAAATGGAGGCATCTACATGTCAGTAGGTATCTAAGCTCTCATTATAAATCAGTGGAGATCAGTCAGTAAAGCCAGTATAATCTAAAGTGCTATTCAGCTGACCAAATGTAGGAATGTGATTCATGGATTTAGACAGAGGCATCTACTGCCAGTTGAGATGACCTAAGATATCCACATCTGCATTGGGCTGGCAGATATGAGAGAGGATCTAAAGGAGACTGTGTTTTTCTACAGAGGTATATGGGGGCCAACCGAGATGCCTTACAGGGCATCAAATGGCACAACTTAATTAAATCAGACAAAAGAATCACTATCCTAGCTCACCTATAGACACCTACACCATAGCCATGTAAATATAGATAACTGTACTCAAAGCCGACCATCTGGGTATGAGTGGGTCATTTTTATTTCATTTTACACAACCCATTGAAAAAAATCTTAATCTGTGATGTTCATCTGTAAATCATCCGAGTAAAGTGCAGCAGAAGACACTTGCATATGCAAAACTAAATCCAGATATTACTCTTAGATTTTTTCTGTTCCTATCAATCTAACAGAAAAACTTTTCAGTAGGAATCGAGTTTGGGTAGGTGTGAGCACTTCTGAAAACCTCACCTTTCCTAAATTTGCTTACAAGTAAAGTCCTCACAAAATCCCTTTCTCAGGTTAATGAACAGTATTCATGTCATGCAAAGAACTCACGCACAGTCTGCATCGATCGATCGATGATAAACTGAATGTACTGTACATCCAAACAAATAGTTTTCAACTGCTCCAGGTGATTTCTGCACAGATTGAGATAAGAATACGAATAGAAAATGCGAAAATTTCTGCGCATGAGAAAGTATTTTTTCAGGAGCACCCAAGTATCAACATAATTGCCACTGTTCTTAGGATGACTGGTGTCCAGACAACCTCAACTAAAGGGCCTATTTCACCTCATACCAGAATAAATAACTAAAATTTGTCAAATTAATTGCTGTCTGGAAATGCCTATTTTTCGACTGGCTACAGCACAAACCTTTGGTGACTAACTCGTATTTACATGCCTATTTTTTTGGATGACTACCATTAAATGAGATGGATCCCATCCACAGTGGCCCTCAATCAGAAGGACTGATCCATGAAGACATTGGATGACTTCAGCTGTAGCTAATAAAAAAGACCAGATTACAAAAAGAGCCCACGCAGCTAACAGCAAAGTTGGCAAAGCCCAGAATGTAGTCACTGCTCTTTAACTTATACATGAGGCTGTTTCCTAAGTTAAGACTGAGAAAAAGGGTGATTCTGATATCATCAGAAATCAGGAAAATTTTCAAAATTTAGGTGAAAAAAAATAACATAAAATCAATGTTGTCTTTTCTAAAATAGCACCGCAAGGAGTAAGAAGCAAGTTCTTCAAAATTCAGATGCCAAAACCACCGGAGAAACCTGTGAGCGATAAATAAAATCCCATTGAGATTTCTGCATTTTTCCCATCAGTTAATGTAGCCCCATAAAGTGGAAACACATGGAGGGGAAAAACCTCATGTAAAACTTCTGGTGCTCCCCCAAAGTGTTATCTCATGGAGATCCTATGAAATCAACACACACCAAAGTGAACATGAACTTCAGAGTCAGCACTTCAGAGCCAGTACATGGGTGAGTGTCTGCCAGGATCAAGCCCCTGTCCCTGAAGTCTGGCAGATGATGGAGAAAGAATTGTGAATATACTGAAACCAACCTCTTTCCGTCTCATTTAGAATCCCCTGTAGCTTCTTTCCTGCCCCACAGTATAAGTGACTCTCTCAGGACTCCACTGAATAAATGAACAGTGATTTTCTTTATATCTTTCCCAGCCATTGTGGCTCCCAAGATCTCAAAAAAATCGGTTTTGGGGCTAGGTCTTCACTTGAGTTCTCCAGAGGATGTGGTGCTTTAGACTGAACAAACATTTCACTTCTCTCGGAATTAGTCTCACCCAGTGCTCTTGGGTAGTCTTTGTAACTGTGTGCTTCATCACAGTGAGCAATGATGTAGGGAAAGCTGTAACTAAACAGAGACCAAATACTGTCTCCTTAGTGACAATACTCGGCATTAAAAAATTAAATATAGACCTGGATGGATCCACCTGTTTCCTGGTAAAGCTACTTCTCCCCGTGAAATGCTTTAGTTTATCATTTGGGACATTCTTACATCTAGGAAAACTCTTTCGATATTCATTTCAGTTCCTTTGGAGTCAAAGGGACAAGGAGACATCTGCAGCTGAATTGCTAAAGCAGGGACTGAGATGCCTTCAGTGGAGGCATACAAAGCCTTATCTCCAAGGAAAGCTTGTCTTTAGCACTTCTAAAACTGTGTCTATACAATGTGACACATCTGGAAAGCAAGATGCATGGTTTGTACCAAAGGAGTCATGGACTCAAGAATAAATTTCAGTTTGTGTCTGTGACCTATTCTTGGTCCCACCAGACCAAATTAATTCAATTGAAACTTTCAGAACACATCATCGGATCTCTTTTTCTCTGTCACAGATATCAAAAAAGCACTCCAAGATTCATCTGTGAAATCTAACCTTTGCTTTTTTTTTTTTTTTTTTTGCTTCGTCTAGTAGCTTCAGAACTGTTGATTTGTCCCAACAAGTCTCCATCACTTCAGAAATGTTTCATAGCAAAAGAGAATAATCCCAAAGAGGGGAGATGTAATTTTCCATTTCTCCATCATACCTGGAAATATTACTCAAGCTCAAATTCTGAAGCCTTTTATAGGAACGCAAAACCAGACATATCAGAAAACATGCACAGCTCTTCCCACATCAAGTGCTTCTATTGCCCGTCTTTTCCTTAACATACTTTCAGACTGAAGCCTCTGAAGAATGCAGCCTATGAAGACCTTCTGCTATTATTCATCGTGCTTTTGCAATTGCAGAGAAGCAAACACAAACACAGCTTAAAAGCAAACTGCAGCTAAGAATCCAGAACAAAACTTGATCTTAAGGAAAAAAAAAAAAAAAAAAAAAAAAACAACAACAAAAAAACCAAAAAACCATATCTATAAGTTTCAGGCTATCAAACACATCTTTGAAGGCTGGAACATTTGGTTTGCATCCTTGCCTATTATTTTTTATATTTATGGAGACATACAGAGTAGCTTATTTTTTGTTTGTATGATGACCACAGTCAACACATTTTCTCTCTTTGAGAGAGAGATCATGTCTGGATATATTGCAGGCAGGTCTTTGCCTGTTGCATCTGTGAGTCATCCCCTGAAGTTTTACATCTCTAGCTATCTCATTTCAGTTTCTGTGCTCTTTTTCTCACATTTACTCAGAAAGAATGAGAGTTTAGTAGCACCGATAGTTAATAATCTTTCAAATCAAGAGGTAAATGCCCAATAGTTCTTAATCTGGAATTCAGTAAACCATTGAAAAGATGGCTGTTTGTCAGCTTTAAAGCAGGACCTCAGTACTAAAGGACCTGCATTTAAGACTCTGGCTAACTGGCTTTGTGGTAATTATTTAAAGAAGCAAAGGCCTTGTTCCATGATACTCTGAAAATGAGAGGAGTCTTTCCACTGATTCCAGTGGGGTTTGGGTCTTGCTGTAGAACAGTTGTGTATTCAGTGTAATCGTAGTATTACCAGTTAAACTTTATACAATATATCTTACTAAAATTTAACATGGTCTGTCATCATGAATTTGAATTATTCTCTAGTTGTTCTTTGCATCATCATTACTGGGTTTTTATAATAACAGTAAGCCTGAGTCTTTACTGCTGTAATTCTGATCTCAAGCAGCTCCTTTCCTTGTAATTTCCCTAGTTCTGTCATATATTTTTTATTCCTTACTTTTCTGCCCAAAGTGATGTTTTTTCTATACTTCCTTCTGTTCTGTTTGCTTTCTGGCTCTTTGCTCCTCCCATTTCACTCTCTGGAAGTTGATCTAAAATAATTAGTTATTCTTTCTCTCTCATTGTTCATGTGATCATTTTTATTTCAACCTGTCTATAACTAGGGATGAAGATGTGGACACATTCATAATTAGGCTTTTTATTAGACTATTAGCCTGGTCTGAAAAAGTGCTTTTGTACTTGTGAATCAGATACCTGGGATGCAATTCTCCAGGGTGGCATTGTAGCAAAGTTGGGAATATTGCGAAGTGGTCATAAATAAACTTTTAGAAAAAATTGTTTTGTCCTGAAAGTAGTGGTAGGAGAACGAATAATTATCTGATCAAAAGAATTATCCCATCATTGTTTTATCAGCACTAGGACACTGATTTTGACAAATCCCATGTTTTCCTGTTTGTGTTGAGCCACAAAATGGAAGGAAAAAAAAAAAAAAAAAAGGATTTGACTGCTGACACTTGTCGAATGCTACCTGAACCAGCTGTCAGATACTTGTTTTCTTGACTAATCATGTTCAGCCATCCTCATTCTGGAGGGTTTGTAAGTCTTCAACAAACAATAGTATATATGTCCTATCCAGAGCTATTTGCCTCAGCTTTAACTCTGCTCAGAAATATTTTTGGGGATGTGCCTGCATTAAACAGCAAGGACTAAAAAATAAAGAAATACAGGGAGAGGGGTGGGAGGAGCAGGAGAGAGCCTGAGCAAGGATGGGATTACATCCTCAGAAAGCTAAGAAAGGATTTTGGGACAAGTGGAAAATGTCTTGTAGTTACTAGTAAAGACATGTTCTGGTGTCTAGTGATGCCTTTAGGTAGACAGAAACAGCACTTTGCCCATTCTTCTAGAACTAATGGAGTTGTCTCAAGGAAAATACCTGCCTCCGTTGAACAGTTTTGGCTCAACCTGCAAGACTCTCAATTTTTTCTCACTCTTGCTCCCATGGGGCAACCCCTGGGAACGACTTGTCACTACTCACAGGTCAGTTCTCTGCTGTCACTGTTCCTGGAATTGTTTCCCAGTGACTGACTGTCTGTGTCATTTGATGCTGATGTTATCACGTTGTAATTACCAGCAGCTAAGGGCAGAAGGGAGCAATGCAATTTCAACAGAGGTTTCCAACTACTTACAAGAAAAAAGAAAACAAAGAACTAGAACCAAAACTTTCCCAGACCTACTACTAAGTAGGCCTTATTACCTACGATTAATGAATCAATTAATAATAGCACCATACCACATACAGAGTAAAAGCTTGACTCTTGCACCCATGGACAAAGGATGGGAAAAATGTTATTAACAGGCAAAAAAGAGGTATGTTGCTTCAGGCTGCCCAGGACATGTGCAGCACGATGGAGGACTGAATTTACAGTGGGACACTGAACCCTTGGATTCATTTATATTCCTTATATCCCTGACTCAGGCAGTAGTTTCCAGTTGGGTTTGGTATTGTTTTTGGGTTATTTTGGTTTGTTTTGTTGTTTTTGTGGGGGGGTTTTGTAGGGGTTTTTTTGTTTGTTTGTTTGGTTGGTTGGTTGGTTTTTTTAAATTTGGGATCTTTAAACATTTTCTGCTACAGATGAAGACACCTGCTTCTTGACTGTGGGCTTCAGTTACATTGCATAGGCACCTTCCAGGTAGTCCGTGGGCTATCAGGAATCTGCAAACCTCATGTTGAAAAGCCCTGAAGTAGGATTTCCTCTCTGTATCTGCTGATCCCTAGGGGCTACAGGGAATCCTTAGGGCATCATTCAGTAATGCCTTTGAAAATAGACATTGTAGGAAGCATGAAAATATTTGTGGAGGTAAACCTGAGCTTTGGAAGCGGTGACAGTGCTTGAAGGCCAGGCAGAGATGACCAAGGCGAGCACAGTAGGAAGTCTTAGCTAAGCAAGAACCAATCCACACCTGTTGCCTGCAGTCTGTTCACAGGAGCTAATAATAAAAAGTTTATGTTTAAATGGAGCCCTTCATCCCTTGTGACCCCAAAGTACTCAGCAAATTACACACCCAAAGGTCATATCAACTGGTGCTGATATCCAGACTGTCCTGGCCATAACAATAGGAAGGAGGAAAAGTATGTCCAAGGACAACAGGGTGAATTCTCACTTATATGAAATATGTCTGGTGTTTTTCAAGGTCCATCCGGAGCAATGCAATACAAAATACTGAAACATATTGCAGTATGCTGTTACTCCTTTGATTTAACCCTTAGAAGAAAGAAAAGAGAAGGAAAAAGTAAAGAAAGAAAAAAAGAGAAAAGTTAAAAATAATGACACTACTTGAATTCAATGTTATGGTTCCAGAGAGTCTACACATCTGAAATCTTTTGCTTAGCCTGTTAAACCATCCCCTATAACGTGCCCTTTCTGTGGATTAGATGTGATGTTTATTCATTGTTTCAAGGCAATGAAATGACTCATACTGAGTCTGTTCCCAGGAAATCTTTCCAGGTGAGGGAGGGTGGCATTTACTAGGGGACCTATTAATTAGAATCTACTGTAATAATACAAACAAAACTGAAAAGACAAGTTCTTCCTCATGGTCCAAGACTTATCATTCCATCTCTGGACAGCACTGTGTGTCTGTGAGCAAGGCGTAATGAATCTGTTCCACTGTACGACTCCAAACAATCCTCTTTCACAGGTCTTGTACTTTAAATCAAGTTAATAAAAGGCCAAAGGAGTTCTGAAATGACATATTCAATGGCCCTGGGAGGAGTAGGGTGAAGACGTAATCTCTCACTTTCTCCTAGTATACAAAGCCAAACACTTGTACCTTACAAAGTCAGCTGCACACCTTTGGTGATTGGGAACAACTCCATCAGAAGCCAATGTACATCCGTGTAGCTCCAGCTGCCGTCAGCCAACTAAGTCATACGTGCATCCTATTACTTCTGCATAACAGATGGGTTTTCTACGTCATCTGGTCCAAGACATATCCACAGAGTGACATCAGGTGGTGGCAGCTGGAGATCCAGCTAATATGATTCCAAGATGGTGAGGTGCTCTTAGGTCTGGTGACTCTCTTTCCTTTTCTCAGCCACGAGAGATTTTTTTCAAGATTAACATCTGACAATAGTGAGAAAAGGTCAGTTACTAAGTTATATGCCTGAATGGTCATTAAAATTAAAGCATATCCAGTGAATAGTCTTTTAGAAGTAATTAATTTGTTTCATAATAGGTTTTCAGTGCTACACGTTCATCCATGACCTTTGGAGTATCTTTCTTAGTTCCTATTTATCATTTCAGAAAGGAATGCATCTTCCACACATTCTGTGGTCACGCTTGCCTGCCAAGAAAGATGCCTCAGTTGCCCTAGGATGTCTCAAATGCACTAGAAGCCTGTACTCAGGAACCTGCACCACACCTCCGGTGTTAACTTCAAGGTGAGCTAAATCACCCTTTGGACTATGGAAACAATTCTGTTGCTCTGACATTGGATCCTCCAGATATTAACAGTGGTCATGGTTGTCCCACTTAGCCTACAGCTGCTGCTCCAAGAGGCAGAGGGTTTCCCATAAATCCTACGTCCTATCTGCTACCCACAGATGGATGTCTAGAATACTCTAGGATGTCCTATGTAACATTAGGTGCTTACCTGTGGGCAGCTGAACTGGGTCTCCTGTTGACAAGATTGGCTGCTTCTTCATTGACTGGTGGGAGGTTAGACACTAGTAATACATCTACACCCCTACGTTTGGATGTCTAAATTTAAGTGCATAATTTTCAAGGCAAATTCCATCCCCATTTGACTTGAGAATTTGCAGTTCTACCTATTCTTCCTGTCTGATTTTTCTGAGTTCACATATACTGATGGGCTCTGTCCAGATTCTAGGTTTAGTTCTACACCACAAACAGCTGCAACTCCGTTATTCTGTGTTAAATAACTTGCTTGCTAACAAAATCGCAGTTCAGCAAAGCACCTCTATATTTAACAATAGGGACCATCATGACTTGAGCTGATCTTTATAACTGTAGGCTAGAATAGCTCAGAACGTGGTGAACTAGCACGAAGGAATCTGTATACTAAATCATCTGCTGGCCTCAGTAGGAAGATCCTATAGGGTGTATAGCCTCCTATTATGGGAGGACTCTGAGCCTTGGTTTGGGTCTAACCTGAAGTCTGTACCTCACCAGTAAATGATGCTCTGGTCATCCTGTTTGTCAGTTCAGGTGTAGGCAGATGCAAAGAGTAGCTGCATCACTTTCTTGTTCACTCCTGGCTATGGGAGCTGGCCCACTGGCAGGGAGCTACCTAGATATCCCTCCTAGAATTTGGCCTACTAGGTGCCAAGTGTTGGGTTAATTTCTCTAAATCATAAACATGAGGAATTCCACCCTCTATTTAAGCCACTTATTTGCCATCCTGTGTAAGAAACAGGTATGCATGGACACCTTCATGAGTCAGGCCTTCCTGTTATAAGGCTAGAATTATAAGCCACATTTTGAAATTTTCTTTCTGTTTTGCTATAGATAGAAGCTAGAATAATAGCTAGGATTATATAACAAACTCATAGATATCTGAAGTTTTCTGTTCTTAATGGAGACAAACTGCTGTCTGGTGGAAAAACAATTAGCACATGAGGATGTCTGCTAGGGTCAATATATCAGACCTAATGATTTTCTGCTCAAGAATTTACAGAAGACGCCATACATTTTGTATCCTGAATGAAAGTTCATTATACTAAGAAAAAAAATTTGGTTTAGGTGAAACCAGTATATAAATGTTTTTAAAGATTTTCAGGCCAAGAAATAATTCTTAATGTGCATAATCTTATGCCTTGTATAATAGAACCTTTGGGATTTCATTTGTTACCTCGTTTTAAGCCTAATAAGTTCTTTGAATCATATATTCTCAACAAGAAGTATAGTCTTGGTTCAGAAGCACAAAGAGAGGGAAAACATACACTTCTGGTAAGAGCCTGCTTCAGTGGTTAATCCCTCTCCCTGGGTAACTATGCCTAATATCTATCTTCTTCCAAGAAGGAACTAGAAATAACTACAGGTTCTTCAGAGAGCAAATTACGAACCTCCATTAGTAATTTCTTACATGATGTTTCATGCAAATACATTTCCAGGTTCAACAGATAATTAGAAATATTTGCAAACCCATCCAGTGAAGACCCAGGACTACAAGGTATCATAATTATGGCCCTTTGATCAGCTCTCTTTAAAAGTTTCTACTGAAGCTAGTGCTGAAGATCAAATAGAGAATGATGATAACTGAAAAATCAGTGTACCAGAAGATCCAGTCATTCCAATGCAAAAAGGCCTCATCAGTTTTACTTATTTGGGTTGTCACAGGTGTCACCAAAATACATTATTGGAAGCAAAGGGAGTGTGAAGCACAGCTAAAAATGAATGTGATTGTACATGATGATACAGAGCAAGATAGATGGGGAGGGACACAAATCAAAGCAGGGAGGGAGCTCCCTGGGCTTTGCAGAAGGCTTAAACCAATACCGTTTGCCACTGTAGGAAAAAAAAAAAAAAGGGGGGTGGTGGTGGAAAAAGTCCCCTTTTGCCATCTGGTAGCGAATTACAAAGCATACCAATGCTAAAAGCCAACTTCCATCTCCAACTCCACTTCGCTTTGCAGCCAAAACCACAGGGGGAAAAAATAAAACCCTGCTCCCAAAGCTAAAGTCTGCTTTTACTGATCCATCAGAACTCTGGGCGTTATCTGTATCTTACCAAATTTAATATGCTTGTGCCCCTGCTCCATCCCTTTGCCTTCACCTTGTTCCTGAGCTACAAATGCACCTTAGGAGAGACAGACAAGTGAAAATGAGGGAATCCATCACAGAGAGAACTGGGCAGAGAATAACAAGCTTTCCGGAATGAAAGTGAGACGGCTTCTGCGGTCAGCAAAACCTCTACCCTCTAATGTGACTGCTCTGAATCAATCACAGCCCAGCAAGATGAAAAAAAGAAGGCAGCTCTTTCAGCATAAGGCAAGTTGAGACAACAGTCTGGTCTCAACCATGCACTGCACAAAAATGAAGCCTTCATCTTTCCTCTGCTCTCAATAGGAGACATCAGTCAGTGCATTGCTTCATCCGTAAAGGGATAACGTTTCTTTCAAGCAGCGGTTCCCAAGGTGTCACGTCCTAAGCTTCATGAAGGACTAGCCCAGGGACCGTGGAGCACATGTGTCTGTTCTGGGAGGCATGTGGGTCTTTGCAGTTATACAGCTGAGGAAATGGAGATGTGTGAGATTTGCTGAATTTCACAGAAGGGCAGGGAGAAGTCACCTCCTCGAAACTGAAGAAATCATAGGTGTGATTCACCTGAGTAAATGTGACTCAGCACTGGACCTGATCACCCACGGGCTTCTTTACAAATAGGCATTTTGGGTGGGATTCAGTTGTGCAAACACATCTGCCTACTGCACTTTGCATACCACCCTGTCTCGGTCCAGAAAAGGACCAGATCTCCTATGTGTCTTGCGTCCTATCTGCCAGCCTGCAGATGTCTTAAAGCCCCAGGTGGTCTCCAATGGTACTAGATGCCAATGTTTATGCAGGTGAATCATGCCTTTAGAGAGTAGTACATCTTCCCCCCTCAAAGGTATCAAGGGGCTAATTCAGCTGTCTAAACATAAGTGTCTAATGGAATTTGAGATGTCTGAAATATTTTTACTTTGCCTCCAGCTGCAGCTCCAGCCAGATACAAGTCTCTTGCAGTTGCTATGTCACATCTGGCAGACCTGTGCAGATGTATCAGATGCTCTCAAGCATCTCAATTGGCTCAAGATGCCTGTAGGTGTGCAACTAAATTGAGCTCCTAAAATGCTTCTTTGCAAACGTGTAATCTTCCATTAGCTCAAAGTCTGGGCTAACAGCTTGAGATGTGGGTGTCTAAAATGAACAAATCTAGTGTTAAATGAGATATGGCAGCCTTTTTGTTCAAGGAGAGAGGACTTACGCAGTTTTAGGAGTGGTGTTCAGTGCACAGACTGAGTCTTCTAAATTTAGGTTCAACACGTAGGCATCTCCTCATGTTCTGTCAGCTAGAATCAGGGAGGTTTAGTTGCCCAAACTTTGGTATCCAGTCCAGAGCAAACTCAGCCCCAAGGCACACACATGAGATTAAATGTGACACGAGAGCTGTGAGAGACCTGTCTCTCTTTGGAATGATGGCACCCTATGGTGGTGCCTAAACGTATCAATGTTTAGATAACTGCCTTGGGCTCCTAACCCCGCCCTTTGTTACAGGGTGATGAGAGAAGCAGTACCTGCAATGCCTCAGTTGGAGAAAGAAAGATCTGAAGTCTCCTGCCATCAGATAATTACATATATATCAGAACTGGCATATTTCAGATAGCAATTCTGGGATGGCACATACAGCCCCAAGAGATGGTTTATTCTCCCCCTTCATTAAAAAGGGCTGAAGGAGTTCACATGGACATTTGGGCCCAGCAGACATCAGATGGATCCCACATGGCAATCTGGTCTGGAACATGAATCTGGGGGCCTTGAAAAAGCCTCTAGCTGTGGAAGTGGCAATCTTGAGATCTAGCTTGTTGAGGTCACGTCAGCCTGCCCATTTCCTCAAAGCCATGGATGGAGTAACCAGAGATTGTCATTTGGGTAACTAACAAAAAGAATTGACTCCTCCACACCTGAAATGCAAGCTGGAAATAAATCCATTGTGTAACAGCATGTAAGTAACATTACAGGAAATTCGCCAAAACAAATAAAGACAAAGTTTATGTTTTTTTCCCCTGAACTTTAATGCTGTTGAAAGCAAGCCAGAGATGTATTTCACTTGCCATTTACTGAGGGAATTTGTAGAATTTTATTTTTATTTTCAAACTGGGAAATGTTTCAAGCTAGGGAACACCAGTTTAGCCTCTCGTAAGCCACATCAGGCCTCCAAATAAAATGCCTTATTTCATTTTCTCCATTATGCTTTGCCATATAGCCCTAGTCATAAGGAGGAGTTTATTCCACAGGCCCTATACAAATACTGAGACCTTTCTCTGCTCTCCCTTCCAAGCTCCAACAAACCATTAAGGGTCCCTTGTCTGATATGAATGTACATGACAGAGGTGAATGCTGTTCCTACCATCAGATCACTTAATGATCAAGAGAAAAAGGTCCCATGAACCTCCCACATGCAGTCATGTAGGGATTTAGTTTTATGCTGTAACAGAATGGCTTTTCTAGAATATTGCTTTTCTATAGACTCGGGAAGAAAACTAAAATGCTAGAGTTGCCAGGACTGCATCCTACATGCCACTAGTTTTCTTTGGAGGCTTCCCAGCTTCGACGAAACAAATTACTAACCTTATGAGAACTGATGAATCTCCAGCCAACTCTAGGAAGTTACAACTGCAGCTTTCTATCAAAACGAGCTGTTTTTTAAGGGAGTCCATTAATGAGCAAGTGTCTGTAGAAGGCTATTGAGGCTGTGTGGTTAAGCATCACTTACCCGCTTGGTTTTAGTCAAAACACTTTCTCATTTTGTGGAGATGCAACAGCAGCTCTCCCATTCTGTGCCATGGGTGAGTACCGGTGCCAGTAACATGAGCCAAGGAGTTGGCATTCCACTCCCACATCATAGGGATTCAGTTGCTGGCTGCCAAGCGAAAAAAAAAGTGTGTACCCACACAGACATGAAACGCTTGAATTAGTAGCTCTCTGCCATGCACTGAAGTAGAAAACATACTGACATTATAAGGGAAGAAGTCTCTGCATTGCTAATTTCCCTTTCACTGAGGCTAAGTGGACAGCAGAGAAACTCTGGCTTTTCTCTTTTAGACTTTGATAGAAGAGGCGCATTTTGTGAAAGAGAAGGTCAGAGTCTGAGTAGAGTAAAATGTGTTCAAGAAATTCTTTTCTTCCCAGGGTCAATGGGATTTTAGATGTGCTCTTGGTTGTATTTAAACTCTGACTTTTTCTATCTCTAGTTCAGGACCTTAGACAAATGGGTAGTCTAACTAGCACAGAAAGTCCTGTGCGCAGTCAAGAGCTCTGTGTGTGCATGTGCTTGTGTGGAAAGGGGATTAGGACAGAGGGGAGGGGAAGAAGGAGAAGGGGGGAAACAGAATTAGTGTGGCCCATGGAAAGTCTAAAGCATCACTTGCCCACACTATAGCATTCCTCCCCAAAATGCTGGCCAAGCAGCCCAGGGGGGTAGGATAATTGAAAAGCAATAGTGAGATGGTCTTTAGATGAGTTTTTAGTCTTTCCACAAAAGCTAATAAAATCTGAATGGCCCTCCTGAGGCCACATTTTATTGCCACAAATTCCCATTACATCCCTGGGAGAAGTAGCTCACACATTAAAGTTCCTTGTGAGTCCCTGTAAAAACAAATTCCTTCAGCCACGTCCTCACAGCTGCCAGAAACACCCATTTTCCCAGCAATTACCCACCTTCTAGTCTACATGCCAGAGCACAGTAGCCACACTTGGCAAGAGAGCCGCATGGCTCCACCAAAATAGAAGAGTGGTATTTGTGGCCTCCTTCCTGCGGATTTTATGGATATTAAAGATATATGACATGTTATTTCTTAGGTAAATGTCTGTGTTGTGAAGTCTATTGAGTTCTTCTAGTGCAAATATTCACAGTTATCTGTTTTTTCTACAAGTGTAATGATATTTCAGCACCCTACCTGCTCCTCCTTCCTCCATTACAAAGAAATTGCTGATATCTGAACGCTTGGGACTAAGTTTTGTACTTCTTCATCTCCTTCAATTTTTTAATGACTGGAAACGATGATTAAGGTTGACCCATAATTAAGGTGGACATCTAGCTGGGGCCAAAATCTCTCAAATATGAAAAGGAACTAAGAAACGTAGGAAATACTGTTCCTCAGTCCTTTTTGTGCCATCATAGATAATCCTGTTTAATTATAGTAACAATATATGATTATAGAGATGTGACTTGAATATGAAAATTCACATGCCAAATACACTTAAAAGGAGGCTGGTAAGGTCTGGGTAGGTTGTTGCACTGCTTTCTAACTATAAATTCTATAAGTGGCTTGTGAATGGGTGTCAGTCATAATTTTTGTTCTCTCTTGGGTCTCTTTTCTGCACAGATAACACACACCACAGCTCTTAGTAGCTGCAGAAACATTTCCCATTTTCTGGTTGCATCTGTTTGCTACTTGCCTGCAGGTCCCAGGAAAAACTTAGTCCATTGTCATAACCACAGGCATTATTTAAGATGTTTTTCGTTCTCACCCACTTTGTATAGGTGAGAATATCAGTAAATAATCATAACAGAAGTGACTTTCACCCGTAGAAGTTTTTGATGTCTGAAAGCAGTGATAGAAATTTAAGGGGTTGTTCTCATTAGTAGGTAAGAACATATTATTCATGTTAGTGTTAGTGTTGTTATAAATGAGATCATTAATTTCTAATAATGAGAACAATATTGACCTACCTGAGTGTGTGGGAATTAAAAGCTTGATGTAATATTTCTGGGAAAACTGAGAACTAGGTATTGGTTGTCTTCAGAGCTGAGTATTTAACTCAATAGCTAATTTATTCATATGTTGTCCTATTCTAGAAAGAATAGAGGCATCATAGATTTATATTATTCACTGTTTACTATTAATTCCTTGTATTATCATCTGTTTAATAAAGGAAAGGTAGGAAAATAGAACCAGTTATGCATAAAGACAGTTGGAGCACCAATCCAGCTTTTAGGTCTTAAAATTGGGGTGTGAACAGTAAGATCTGATTTGTTAATACGTAATATAATAAACAATAATTAATACAAGACCTATCTTTTTATCAATCCAAAAGGAGCATCTGTGTAACCTTTCTTTTCCTCATATTACCTCTCAAGGTGTGGGAATGGTGTAAATGAGTTGTACTTCCCAGTCACTCTGTTGCTTAAATACCAGGAACAGAAATCCAGACTACCCCTATTTATCTCAGCATTTAAAAAGATTTCACTATCATTTCACCAAAATGGGCAAATTATTGAAAGTAAAAAATAAAAATTTAAAAAAAAAAAACAGAGTTAAAGTTTGTAACCATAATCTTTCTCCATAGTTTAGGGCTCTTTTTTATCATCATTGCCTCCTATATCCTTTTGAGGTCAGTTCATCAATGATGGATGGACCACTCGGTGGATAAGGAATTGGTTGGAAGGCCGTACTCAAAGGGTTACGGTCAATGGTTCAATGTCCAAGTGTAGACCAGTGACAAGTGGTGTCCCTCAAGGATCAATACGTACGAGTACTGTTTCATATCTTTGCTGGCGATATGGCTGGTGGGGCGGAGCGCACCTTCAGCAAGTTTGCCGATGACACCAAGCTGTGTGGTGTGGTTGACACACTGGAGGAAAGGGATGTGCCATCCAGAGGGACCTGGACAGGCTGGAGAGGTGTGCCCAGGCCAACCTCATGAAGTTTAACAAGGCCAAGTGTAAGGTCCCCAGATACAGTATTTCTGGGTAATGAGTGGATTGAGAACAGTTCTGGGGAGAAGGACTTGGGCATGTTGGTGGATGATAAGATCAACATGAGCCAACGGTGTGCGTTTGCAGCCCAAAAAGCCAACCAGATTCTGGGCCGCATCAAAAGAAGTGTGGTCAGTAGGTTGAGGGAGGTGGTTCTGCCCCTCTACTCTGCCCTCGTGAGACCCCACCTGGAATATTGTGTCCAGCTCTGGAGCCCCTTATATAAGAAGGATTTAGAACTGTTAGAACGAGTCCAGAGGAGGGCTACCAAGATGATCAGAGAGCTGGAACACCTCTCCTATGAGGACAGGCTGAGAGAGTCGGGCTTGTCCAGCCTGGAAAAGAGAAGGCTCTGGGGAGACCTCATAGTGGCCTTCCAGTACCTGAAGGGCGCCTACAAGAAGGCTGGGGAGGGGCTTTTTACAAGGGACTGTAATGATAGGATGAGGGGTAATGGGTGGAAGCTGAGGGAGGGGAGGTCAGGGTCACACATAAGGAAGAAGTGTTTTACTGTGAGGGTGGTGAGGCACTGGAACAGGTTTCCCAAGGAGGTTGTGGATGCTCCATCCCCGGAAGTGTTCAGAGCCAGGTTGGATGGAGCCTTGAGTAACCTGATCTAGTGGGAGGTGTCCCTGTCATAGCCAGGGGGTTGGAACTAGATGATCTTTGAGGTCCCTTCCAACCCAAAACATTCTATGATTGCACCATTAGTGCTGATCTTTGCCTCCCTTAATCATCTGCTCTTCACACAGTAGAAAGTGTTTCTGCGAAGCTTTGATCTGAAAGATCTGTCAAATACACCATTTTAAACTTTGGGACAAGCACCCCTATGGGATGATTTCTCAAACTTAAGATACATTTATATAGGCAAGATTGACTTCATTCTTAAGGGGAACATTTCTTGATTACAAGAGAACTAAACACCACCAGCTTACCATGCACAACATGGAGGAGCTCAGTCGGAGCAATATAGAAAAATAATTTGTAGCTAAAATACAGACATTTATTTCAGGCTGAAACCTGTGCCTTTCTGGAGCAGCATCTGAAGACCTGGCAGGAAAGCCTTGGCATTTGTGATGGTACTAGTCAGTTACATTTGGGCTACTGAATCAAAGCCACGATTTCCTTGGAGTTTAAACATAAAATAAGGCTGGACTCAGATGGGTAGGCATAGATCTCTAGTGCCAGTTGAACAGCCTGAGTATATCAGAGACATTCACATGACTAACATGACAAGGACTTTAGGGAGAACTGTGCCAGTTGGAGCAAGAGATGAAGGTCAGATGAAATCCCCCAGGGCATCTACATTCAAATCCCAAAAGCTTAGCTTTCTTTACCTACAAGATAAACTTCTGGGTTTAGATGAAGCTAATCCTACCCCATATGAAGCAAAATCGATTGAATCCTTTTAACTAGTCTTGATCAAGTCAGACTCAGGATGTATTAGCCATTGTGCAAACTGGTATGTTCTTATTCAGGTTTAAAAAGCTTTAGCTGTCCATGCCGCTAATCTATATGCCTTATGAGTGGCACAAATCTGATTCAAAGAACCTTTCCATTTTCAAAAGTCATCTTTAATTTAAACTTGATAAATATATATTTTAGAGTAGGCACTCTAAAATTAGGCATTCCTAATATTATAAGTGGAGGAAGGAGAAAATAGGATAAGAAAGCCTAATGGCTCAATGCATTTTGTGAAAACAAGTGGAGGGAGGCCAAATCCATTTCCATGGGAATGTCAGGCAAAGGTCCAAGGATAGAAGGGCAATGACAAGAAAACCATTTGGACAAGTAAAGGTAAGATACATGGTACATGGAGAATATACCACTGGAGTTTAAGAAGATCAGTTTCCTGACAGCCTAGCATAACCACATGAATGTAGGAAAAAGACTTTAAAAGCTGCTGAACAAAGAAGAGGGAAGAAAAAAAAAAAAATAAAAGGAGGGGAATAATTTAAGGGTTAAGTAATACTGGGGACTTTTGAGATTAAAAAAAGATTTTTCAGGATTCTTGCATCAGAATATTTTTTATTCAAAAGAAATGGATAAGGATTATTGAGAACAAGTTCTCTTACACAGGAATAAATTACTACGAAAATCTAGCAAGCACATGAATTCTAACTAATTCATCTCAGCATGATCTTTTAATACCCTTCCAATAAATTTCTTGTAACAGCTTAAAATGATGAAACATTTTCAAGATAATTTCTGTTATCTTTCTTTTTCATGTCAAAAATATAAATTCTGCACGCAGTCACTTTGAAGTAGTTTTCCCGCATTCATTTTTCAAGAGAAACATGTTTTGTTTACTAATTTCTTATTAAACATTGTGTCAATGTATACTTACGCAGTGTTGAAAACAGGCTGATGCTAAATCCTAGAAAAGCATGAAAATTGCTATTGCCATTGTGGCATGTTTAGCAGTGAAGAAAGAAGTATTTAAGTAGCCTGTGGGGAACCAGTGTAATATCATCTCCATGAAAAGAAAGGAATTGATAACATCCAATCAAAGGAAACTGAGGGTAAGAATCTGCCTGATACCGGTGAATATGATTTTATGGACACAACCTCAGAGCAACAAAAATCAGCTTCATTCATTGAGGAAATTTCAGATTTGATGAACGAGACCTTTGACTTGGTGCTTCATAGATTGTATTATTTGGGAAATGGTTTCTCAGAAGATGGAAAAGTGCAAGTGTTTGCCTTCTGGGATTGATACCTTTCCTTTCCAGTGACAAGATTTTTTTTAAAAGTGCAGGGAAAAATAAACAGGGAGGAAACACGATACCACTTTTCTAATCTGGAGACAGTAGCATATAAAGAAAACAAACTAACCTCCCTGCCATTAAGGACAGGATAGAGACCTTGGTCTTAATCTTCAGTCAGGAAGAGTCAGTTCAGAAATTGGGTGTGGGGCGTAGGATTTTGCTAATGGAATTTTTTAATCATAAAAATAATGAAACAGTGGAGCAGACAGTCAGGAGTAGGTCTGTGGATGTTTATTGATTACCGGTGCTAACTTAAACGTTCCCTTCTTAAGACACAAGGTAAATGTCTTCTTGAGATTCTCTTGAGCTCTTTTCTCTAGGATATTTTTATTTGCATTTAAACCCACAGGAATAGCAGAAGAGTAAACTCTGTGTAAAGTACATAACATGCTGGAGGACACATTTCAAAAAGTAGCTGTCAAAGAGGAGTCATCACCAAATAAAGATCTTTGCAAGCAAAGTTCCTGGGAGATTTACACAGGTTCATTGCAAAGCTTTCAGAAGGGATTTGAAATTAAACAGAAAAGAAACCTACCACTTAATTTAGGAGTATGACATAGTTAATGGCAGAATGTATAACAAAAGGCAGGTGGAGGGGACAGTTAGAGTCTTCTGTCCTTAAATAGAGTAGGTAGGTCTAATCTAGCCCGGGGGTACCTGTTCCCAGAGGAGTCAGAAGCAGGCAGAGCTCTCTCCTGCCCATCACCTACCCGCACTTTGGGCTGCCTGCAATACACCTGTCCTGCCTGGGATTTGGGGCATGCAGGCCACCACAATTGCAGACTCATAGAAAAGAAAGTAGGTGAGTTTGGATTTGAGGTGCCCGAAATCCGTTGCTGCTGTGAGATGTCAGCTTGTTACAACCTGATGTGTGCACAGCCCTGCTTCTCAGTGGGAAGGCAGAGGATTTCTTTTCCTCTGGCAGCCCTGAGGTTCAGCCATGCAAACCGAAGTCTACCCTTCCAAGTAATTTTTGCAAGGATTTTTTTATATGTATGATTTCACACCTCAGGCAAAGCAGCTTTCTTACCCCTGTCCTGCCGTAACCACAGACAGAATTACCTCAGGACATCTGCTTATAAATTTCAACTCTGAGAGCAAACATAAATACCTCAGATGACATCATATCCTCTAGAACTAGAGAGATCCATAAAATAACATGAGGTGAAGGAGAAAAAGAAAGAGTCTACAATAACAAGAAAAAATTAGGAAGGGTAGTCTTCAAGAGGATGCTGGGGCATAATATGAGGCAGCTGAAAACTGCAGAGCTGGGCCTGATGTCAGTGAGAAGGCGTCAGCAATAAATTGGGAACAGGAACAGACACAGCCTGATGAGGATGGGAAGTGGTTTGAGGACAGCGAATGGTGTGACTGAGCAGGGACACAGTGTGATGTGAAGGTGGCTCACACGCCCAGCAGTGCTTACGGAGCCGCTCAGACTTTCTCATGCACACGGGATCCTTCTGTGGTTCTTACCAGGCCATGCTTGCTAACCCTTCCTCACACATACATACCCTCCCACACAGCCGGGGCAGAGAGCGGACCCCCAAACACCAGTGGTGCAAATCCTCTAAAAGATGGCCAGTAAGTCGTAAGTACAGTCACTCTGTGGTCCCTGTACATGGTGGGGGAGAGAAATAAGCACTTCAAAAAGTTGCTTTGTCCTCTTCTGAGCGATGTCAAAGTAAGTCAGATATCCTGCTGTCAATCAAAACCTCTTGATGGAGATGAGTTTGGTCAGACCACTGGCTTGAGTGTCTTGATTAAATGAGATGAATCTGGACTCATGTGTTTGTGACAGGAAGGTGGCTCCCTATATTTTTTTGTAAAAAAAAAATTCAAAGAAACAGATCTGTAGTTGTATATGCTATCTGCTGCATGCCTTGACCATGCTTTGAGATGCTTCAGTATAGACTACTTGCATGTTGGTAGACATGTGGCTGTTGCTAATATAGACACAGCCCTGAGCTAAATAAAGCTTTGTGGCTTATCTCAGGGTCTGACTGCAAGCCAAGTAATTTTGTGTCTTTCTAAAAACGCTGGATAGTCCCGTACCTTTTCTTTTTTCCCCACTCCCACAAAACTGTGAAATGTGTTTATCATGTGGGACTCCCAGAGGATTATGGTAGCTTCAGACCCATGTTTTTTTGAAACTGGAACTGGCAAAGATAGAGGGGGAACATCTCCTTGAGGTCATCTAGACCTTGCTTTGTCCCCATGCTTGTACCAGAGGGTACATCAGTGGGAAAATATTTCAGCTAGCTCTGAAAAACCTCATGTTTATCCAGTTACAAAACTTTTGGGACCTCAGGTAGCTGATTTGCTACCATTTTACATTAGATATTTCTGTCCAGTGCTGTGTTATGCTGTAAAGATGTACCTTCTATGGCTAAATGATCCTATGCCACACAGCAATACTTGCAGAGAAAGACCTGAACTTCTGGAGGAGTGAGAGTCAAAACTGTGCTCAAATCGGAGCATCCTGGAAATGAACAATTAAATTACACTGATGCAAGAAGGGATAGAGAAAAAAGAGCATTTCAGGTGACTCCAGCACTGAAGAACCTGATTCATCAAGACGATCAACATTAGTCATGTGAAGTGTAGACAATACAGTGAAGAAGATTCCTTCATATTCAGCTTATTCAATATTTATGCACTGAACAAGTAATGGAATGAAAGGCTGAAAGGAATCTCCAGGGATCATCTGACCCATCTTTTTAGCCCAAGAGTTGTGAGGAGTGTATTGTAGACATAGTCCTAGTGACCTCAGAGAGTGCTCCCCGTGACAACTACCACAAGGAAGAGATTGAACGTTACATGATGTATGCATGCTCAAGATAAGATGTGAGTCCAGGCTCACTAAACTTGAGTTGCCACAAGTCTTGATGCAGGATCCCAGAAATTATGACACTGACTTCTAATAAACGTAGCAATATCAATGGCATCATTTAGTTTTCCTTCTGACTTGTAATACCTCACAAGAAGCATTTGCAAGACTTTCTTTGCAACAAATGAATCCTAAATAATTGTTCTAAAGAATCGCATGACTCTAAGTACTGAAATTTAATGTAAAATACCAAATAACCTTTGTATTTTCACAAGTTTATAAGAGATAATAGGAGATAAAGCTTGGAAAGTACAATGTACACACATACTAGATAGGCACAGAAAAAGAAACACTGTTTGAAGCAGAACTAGGTGTGGGGAGATGAAAAATGACAGAAGGAAAAATAAGGCTGATGATTAGGATATATTTCCTGAAAATCACAACTACCAGATGACTGAGAGTTTCCCAAGGGAAAGGGTGGGAAATCTCTTCCCTTTGGCTTTTAATATTGGATAAAGCCCTGAGGGACAATATTACAGAATCCACTATCATCAATGCCAGCTCAGGTTATCCCTTTTTGCCTGGAAATAATTTGCCCAAATGACATGCTGTGTGTTGACTTTTGCCTTTAAGCAATGGTTTTCCCAGCTTGCATAAGAGCATTTAAACAGCTCCAGCCACCTAATCGTCTAAAGACATTTTTCCAAATGTTTGGCTATTAAAATCCATCCAGTAAAATTCTTGCTGGAAGAACTGAAGGTTCTGACCAAACAAACCATTTGCTAGGGTGTAGTGCTTTAACATGCTGCTCTGTAAACCGTTTTAGAGTATCACTTTTAAATGTTTTCATAACAATGATAATAATGGTAATAGCCGCTTTACCGCCATTTTTGAATTGTATTATGTCCCTGAGTGAAATTTAATTAGAACCTGTCAGGTTACTAAAGACACCAAATGTGATATAAAGATGTAGCCTCTTAGACACTACATTTTGCATTGTTTTTTATTAATATTAACTATTTCCAAAGCCCTGCTTCCCCTTCTCTGGGAAATGCGATGCTTTTAAAAAGGTCAGCTGGAGAGAATAAAGGGCTTTTTATTAAATGCAAACCTTACGGATTTTCACTTCTGCTACATAATGATTTGCTTGTCATTATGAAGTGGAATTAAGTATTTCACAAGGGAGAAGTCTACTTTTTGGATGGTGAACAACAAACATGTCCTGCACCAGATACATGGGCAGTGTGTGCTCTTAAAAGCTCTGTTGATTTTAACTGAAGTTGCTGGCATAAGGTTTCTTTTCTGAGTTGCTTTTTACTTTATTATGCCAAATGCAGTATCTCGTGGGAATCCCATCAAGCGATAACCACACTGTCTTTGGTGTTACAAATATGCATAATTAAAAACATTCCCTGCTTCTAACGCTTCACAGAGGGAGTCCTCTCTTCTTTGACATGTCTACAAATTAGGTGTTTTGCTTGAAATAATCTTTTGTGCTTCCTTCAGTAGTTCATGAAGAAGTAGGCAGCTTTGGAGGGCTTTTCATTTGTATTTAAGGCCGTGATTCTCTACATCTGGTTTTGGGCAGGTCAGTTTGGCCCAGATCTACCAAGGATTCTTCACAAGAGGTGTAAGACTATAGAATAAGGCCTGGAACTAAGATTTCCCTCTTTTGAGGGGGACTTGAAAAGCCTGTGCTGATGAATTATGCTTTCCATTCAACTGCTTCTCCATCCTGACCCATCTTTAAATGTCAGTTTGACCTGACTTTCCAGGCTAAAACCAGAAGCATTGGCATGGCTTTTCACTCTCTGCTATAGCCTATATTTTGGTGGTTAGGGCACTTTAGGCTAAGTGAACTAAGAGGACCAGAGCACTGGTTCAAGCTCATACAGTATCATCCATACT
The DNA here is from genome assembly GCF_965140245.1 of Athene noctua. NCBI lineage: Eukaryota > Metazoa > Chordata > Aves > Strigiformes > Strigidae > Athene > Athene noctua. The sequence continues at coordinate 167,195,168 of NC_134038.1, forward strand.
GTAATTCCCAATAGGCAGGATAACCCATTACCTCCATAGAGGAGAGACTTCAACTGCATAAATACAGACCATTTTGTGCTTGTTGCCCCCTGGTATATAGGGGAGGACCTGGTCTGCTTTGGTTAATTACAGCCAAGTGGGTGATGGTCCTTCTCAGGCAAAGGAAAAACTGGGTCCATGTTGCTCCTGAAGTGCAATATCTCAGTTTGAATTCTTTCCTCCAGACGAAGTCTTACAAAGGTTGGTTCCTGGTTGCCAGTAACAGCAGACCAAGATGCTGTTAAACCTTGTAATAGTATATCATAACTGGCAAATCAGCAACTTGTGATATACTCAGATCTGTCTGAAGAATTTATATCTGGTTTCTCATTCAACATCTCTATCTATGCAGTTAATTATCGCTGCCTAATAACTATCCCTCTGATCCTAGCCATCAGAAAGTTTCCAGTTCAAAATTATCAGCTAGATTGGCTCAGTGGATAATGTAAAAAAGATCAGAATCTCTGGAGTTTCCTGCCACACAAAAATAGATAGGATGCATCATCAAGTGAAGGTGTCTACCCCATGTTCAGAGAGCCCTAGCTGATTTCTAAACTAGACACCTAATTTTCAAATGCCTAGGGTTAGATGCAATGATAATCTCCTGAACAGTGTAGAACTCCATTTATCATTGAATTGCATCCAAACTTTCCCCCAGGGTTTCTCCAGTTTTTCAAGATCCTATTGAATTTTATCCTGTCCTCCAACATACTCACAACTCCTGTCAACACATGGCTCATTTTGGAGGTTTTTGAATGCTGAGTTTCATTCTTCAGCGCAAAAAGTAAGTCCAACCTGCTAGAGGAAGGAGATATTAATTCCCAAATGGTCAAATTCTATGGATGTACAAAAGACAAAGGTCTCCTACAATAGCCGTTCCCAGTAGGTTTTGTTTTAGCTCAGGCTGCAAGGATTCTGTTATTCAGTTTTAAATATCACGACCTGATTGAGTAACGCTAGCCTCTGACTTGGGTCTCCCTTGCACATTTTTGCATATGGTTCTGCTTTCTAGACGATTCACAAAACTCTGCTGAGTGTATACTGTGCCTAGCCCACAAGGAATGGGAGGATTTCAGCCATACTGTAACTCAGTATTTCCTACCGCACTTTCTCTGCATTGGTGTTTGCACTCACACGCCAATCTGGGCAACCTTGTGACTTTCGTGAGGGCATGTTCACAGCATCAGTTTTACCCATCCACTGGTTTATCTTCGTCCCTTCCTTACAAAGAAAGTTGTGCTGAAACTGATGGCAAGTTCAGTTTATAAACTAGTAAGGAAAATTTTAGGATGTTTCTCAACATCAGGGTGTCAAGCTTACTGTGTGTTTGGGATGTTTCAAGGTCAAGACAAAAATGGGATCCAGATACTTTGCTGATAAGAGAAGTAGAATATAATACCCCCAAAATTATTGAGGGCGGGGAAGTACATAGGTGGCAACTATTTACTCCTACATAGACAGGAATGAAGTTTAATAACACAGACTCTCCACACTGTAGCTAAAGGAAAAACTAATGTTCACAGGTATGGATCTCCTTGCTGTGATTTCAAAATAGAGCTTTTTCCTGCTATAATATTAGAAACAAGAGGACCTTCTATTTCTCAAAAGTCAATTTATTCCCTTGTAGATACATGTTGGGGTTTTTTTCAGCACCACAGAAACAAGGGTAAAGTGTTGCTCTTTAAACATCACTGCAGTTCAATTTCACGCTAACAACTCTATGGTATATAGTGGTTTTGCTGTTCTTTGAATTTTCTCTTTTCAAGTAAAGACATCCAAATACAACATTATACCCGTCACAAAATATTGAACCTGAAAATTAATAGCAGTGGGACCCTATGTGTTACTTCCCCCTGTTACCTAAATGTCGTTATCTTTTATTTATGACCCCTCAGAATCTGTAAGACATGGGGGATGTTTTCTTCTTGTTTACTCTACATGCTCTGCATGTTGTTTTTAAAATTCTGTCATGTCCCATATAATTTTAAATTGTCTCTTGAGAATCTGTGGTCTGTTTTCATATATTTTCCCATTATTTTTGGTCAGTGTATGTATTTATGCATTTTTTTCCTTGAAAAACAGCATAAACAAAAGAAACTCTACCATGTCTAGCATTTAGTTGGCATCTTCTCTGAAATTCACACCAGGAATCAATTTCTTTTTCAAGCCAGAATAAAGCATCTAAAAAGTTGCTTGTGAAGAAATGATTTAGCACTTTTTTTTTTTTTTTTTTTTCTTCATGCATGTCTTTCTGTTGAAATTTAGGATAGCCCTGATCAGAGTTGCTCCCTTTTTCAGAAATTTAAGGTTGTGATTCAGTCTCTCAGACTAAGGTGTTTGCTGCCATTTGAGGTCACTGAGGGCATTCCGTCTTGTGTCGGTACAGATAGATCTCTCCATCCTGTGTCACATTTGCCATCTTCCTATGGATGTCAGATATCCTGTTGTGCCTCAAATTAAATTAAGTGTCGAGTAAAATGTCTCTCACTCCTACCAAACTACAGAAACGGGTTCATCTTACCCTGCTGCAGGCACCTACATTTTCTCAGCTAGATCGCTTTCCAGCTCCACCAATGAGACTTCATTGATGCCATTATTTATCATGGGAGCTTGGATACCTGCTCGCATGGAAACACTGATATGTATAAATGTAAGTCTCGGCATCTTAATCTTCAAAGCAAATCCCACCTATGTATTTCAACTGCACTGATCAGCTCTTACATAAGAGTTTACAAGCAGAAGTAGTGTAAAATAATTTTCACAACTGAATAGGTTGTAGTCAGATTTAATAAGCAACCACTTAACTATGTATTTGATTTGGGGAACTGAGCTACATGGCTCTTTTGGCTTCCACTGCCTCCTTGTAGACATCTGGGCCAGTTCCTCATCTGGTATAAATGAATAATGTTGTATTGGTTGCAGCTAGAGTCTGAACAGTTTAGGACAGCTGAAGTTCAGGCTCAATTTGCTCTAAATAAAAAATAATTCTGTTTCACCAGAGGTGACAGAAAGAGAAGGTCCCATGCTTGGTTTTCCTCCTGAAATGTTCTGCAGTAGACATTTTCATTTGCTCTGTTTTGTGCAGCAGCCAGCACCCTACTCATCAAACTCTGTCAGAGAGTTAAAGATGGCAGATAGGAAATTAACTCCTCATCTATATGGGAAATTTCCTTTCTAAAATTGTGTTCTCCTTCTCTCTTCATAACTGGGTTACCAACTTAGCAGAACATTTAAAGCTTAAAAATTTGTCTGATCTGGGAAGGGAAACAATGTTGAAAAACCTTAACTTGTTAAAAAAAAAAAAAAAAAAAGCCATGCTCCTGAAAGTGATTGGGGGCAACGCAGTAAAAAAACCCCTCAAGATTATATTAAAATGGAAACACAATTTCATCTGTCTTCCTAACTCTCCTCACATTCATTCAGGACTTCATCTCAGCCGTTTGGAGAAGAGTGGAAATATTCTTATTGCTCACAAAGACAGATTAGGTGTCTTGTTCAAGGTTGCCCAGGAAACCTGTGGCATAGCTGGAATTTGAACAACTCCAGTCACTCCTCGTTCAGCCCCTGAACCACAGGGCTCTCAGCAGTGTTAGCCACAACAGCTGTTGGACTTGGCTCTGCAATTGTGGGAATTTGCCTATACAAAAAGGGAGGGAGAAGGAAGCAGTAAGGGGGAGGGAAACAGAAAGAAAATATAGGTACACAATTTTTTTTTTTTTAAATTTTTTTCTGAGAAAGAGATCCATAGCTTGCATAACAATACACGCTGGGTTATTAAAATGCAGCCAAGGTTGATGTTGTCGGGTGCTGTGGTCATTTACGGAGTCAGAGACAGAATACAATGCTGGCAAAGGCTTTTATTGTTTCCTGTACTTGCTGGGTTTGCTCTCGTAAACATGCCATTCGAGTCAGCACAGTAGTTACGTGTTATTAAGTGGCAGGTTTGTGTTTATGAGCATGGTCAGGATACCAGACTCAGAGCAAAGTTACAGTTTAGAAGGATTCATGGTTCCTCCTTCTTCTTGAGCATCTGTGGATGGAACCTCCTTCAGATGGTTTGACAGCTCACTGTCCTGCTCCCCCATCTGTAGCTTCATACTGCTGAGTCTAATCTTTTTTGAAGGAACTTTGACTGGAGTGCAGATACATGTTTCCTGACAGATGATAATTCACTGGCATCACTAGGATAGGAACCAGTGTTCCCTTAACTGAAAAGACAAAAGGCATGCTGCCTTGGAAGAAGAAAAGAGCCCATCCCTTACATCACCCCATCTCCCAGCTGAGACAAATGTACTGCTCATCAGACTACGTGTACGATGGAACCCTCAGACAGAGTTTTAGATAGGACTGTTTTTTTCCCCACAATGTGGGGAAAATTCGGAGCCTAACACAAAACAATAATTAATGACTCTCAATAATTCATTGGGGAAAGTAGATCCCAGATGATAATGAGATAATGATTGATGTGTGAATTACGAGGACTGGATGACTGTTACAAAAAAAAAAAGACATTTAGGTGTCTTGGAAAGAATAGATCTCACCTGATTTTAAAGTTAGATCTTAAAGCCTGGGCAGCACCCTAAACTGCCTTCTAGTCACTTCAAAGCTCAGTAAAATAATTCATTTAATTCCAAGGTAGGCATCTAAAAAAGTTCAGATGATTAATTTTCTTTTTCAGGTGTATCTTTTCTCACTGGTTGTAAATGCAGTCTATGATGACTAACTTGTACTTTATGATCTTCCTTTCATGGAACTAAAGATAGGTGAGCTCGATCCCACCTATTCTTGCCATTGAATCCAGCACAGTTCAGACCCCAACATGCCTTTGTGAGTCTGGGCCTTGTAATCAGTGTGGGTTTATTCCATTTGTGTGCCATCCACAGTCCCAGAAGTTAGGATAAACTTACAAGAGCTGTCAGCAAAGCTGTTTCTAAGTAACTGCTGGCAGTAAGTCCCCCTGATAACTTTTTTGGTCTTGATGGAGTTACCAAATTATGTAGTGCCACTGAAATACTGTTGGAAAAGCAAAGCCATGAAACTATTTCTTCCCAAAACAACGCCATTGTACTATCTTCAACATGCTTATTTGCAACTCCGTTCATATTCAGCTGATAATAAATTCTTCTTCCCCAAGACCATAAACTTCTCATCCTTGTGTGGGCTGAAGCACCAGAGAAGAAAGAAATGAGACTCAACAATCTCTCCAAGAAAAATTAGTCCTTTGAGTTAAAGTGGCTAAAAAAGCCACTGGTTTTTGTAACTAACCTCACACGAGGAGTGATTCCTTCAAAGAATCTGTGTGCTTTTCCTAGGTGCTCAAGTAGGAAATCCATTATGTGTTCCTACCTTACAGTTCCTCTCTAATATATATATATATATTTTTTTTTTTTTTTTTCTTGAAGATTGTTGCTGGGCTCTGCATCCTATTCATATTATACAAAATCTATACCGCGGATCATCTCATCTGTAGATAAAACAACCTGGATCCTCATGGAAAACATTATCCAATCCTGGAGAAATGTGTTTGAGATTTTGAAAATTGTACTTTTAAAAAAATATAATTATAATAAACCAATATTTTTTTTCTTTCTGGCCAAGATAGAAAGCAGAAGTGCCAAGATAGGGAATTTCCAGCCTGAGCAGAAGTATGAGGTCCAGGGAATGGTATCAGAGATCTTGTCTTTATGAGGTTTCTAGCTCAATTCCACAGTGTTATGAAATCGAAGACCTGATCTTATGGTTTGGTTTTGGTTTGGTTTTGGTTTGGTTTGGGCTTTTTTTGTTTGTGTTTTTTTTTTTTTTTTTTTTTTTTTTTTTTTCTGATAGCCATAAACTAGGTGATTGCCTCAACAAAAGCTCTGCATCTTAAGTGGTTCCTTAGAAGTGCCATGAAAGAAAGATTGCCAGGGACCTAACCAACCCTGATTCCAGAAACAGGCTTCTTATTCACCAAGCCATGTTTCTGAACACAAAGACTGAAACATTTGTTGAAACTTAAAAAGTTTGTAAGGGCACATTCCAGAGCTCTTTTCTACAGAAGTCTGCAGAAAACCATTTTATTTCCCTACAGGTGGCTAGTGCCCCTGTGAAAGGACTGTAAAAGATGCGAGGTCAAAACAACAAATCAGGAGATGAAACAGAAGTTTGCAACTCTAAGGATATGGGAACGCTGCACAGGTGGTTCTTCTAGATGTCCTTTGGCTTTGCCCTCAACTCCTAAAACTGTCAGAAATGTTTTGCATTACTGAAAATGAGAGAAAATGTTGCCTTTGATATTTCAAATTTTTAAAAAATGTAAGCATAAAGGATAAGCTTCTGTCACCAATTTGCCCCATGACCATCTCACTTTTGATTCATTCTGCCATTCATCGATCTCTACTCTGTGGGGAGATTCAAAGCACCTTCCAGGCAGATCTAACTAATGGTGTGAACCAAGAGCTGTGATTGGTGAAGAGCAGAAAATTATGCTGACACAAAGTCCATATGTAAGGGCAAGACTCAAACCAGGGATTCCTGAGGTCTCTCATCTGATTCAGTTTGGACGACAGAATTATAAGTAAAAGGAGAGTCCTCAGGGCACCATCACAGCCTTCAATGAATGAAGAACCATCTGAAGGCACAGGGAAAGGAGCAGCGTCTACGGACTGATGAACTGCCTCCTTTGCCTATGCTGAAGGGGAAAAGAAGGTGAATTTTAACTGAGATACCCACTCCCACCTCTTTCCATCATGGGTCTCTACTACTGATACTGAAAGACAGATGGTAGTCTGGTCCTCTCTAACTCCTACCCCCACCCAAGACCCAGATGTTATTCACCCCCAGACCTCTGCCACAACCCAGCATCCCCGAAAGCCTCACTCCTTGACTTCTTCAGCTACCCAAAGCTCTGCCACCCCTCCCTGGACAAGCTCTTCTCTCAAACCCCCTCAGTCAGTGCTGAAACCTGCATTTGCTGAGGCAATGGAGAAGGCATGAGGGGGCTCTGATTCCGTGAACAATTACAACATCAGCAACACTGGGGACTGTGAGAGAGCAGAGAATGTGCACTGAGAGCAGCCTGATAGCAGCCCAATCACCCTCAAAGTGCAATAACTTTTAGCGTGGGGACACACTAGGTATGTTCTAAAGGCCACTGAAGTCAGCAGGAAAAGAGCTTTTGATTTCCCTGTGCTTCAGATGAGACCTAGAAAGTGCAATGAGTTAAGTCAGGAACACTCTCTTTCTCAGACAGTTGAAGCTGAAAACTTGAAATTGCTGAGCAGAATTGAGTGTGTGTCAGGAAGGCAGCTGAGCTTTCCTCTCTTCTACGATTGTTTGCCTTGTTTTGGAGCCTAAAACAATAGAGTAATTCCATGACAAAATTCAGGCCTGGAGAAGCTGACAGAGCAAAAATTGTGACCAACAGAAAACTTTCAATCAGCTCCTCCAAGCTTAAGAGTTTCATTTACATTGTCTGGTTTAATTCACTGTCTGCCATTCATTTATTTGAAATACTGTATTCAGGTTTTGCTGCATGTGTATTTTTTTTTTTTTAATCAGTAAATACAGTGTGAAGTTAAGTCTCCAGCATCTACACCCCGAACTCTGCATGCATCCAGAGAAAGCCAGCAATGACCAAAGAGCTCAGAAACCTCAGAGCAGAATCTCAGCTTCACTACTCTGGATTCCTGAGTGAGACAACCAGGAGGGATGGTTATAGGGAGCCATTCAGGGTAATGGTGGTGTGATTAGACCTGGGTGTGCATTCTTCTGCCTTTGCACTTGAAGAAATTTAGCTAATGTCCTGCAGTCTCATACTCCCAGAAAGTATTTGGTGCACTAAAATGGGGCGTGGCCTCCTGATTCCCACCTCAGACAGAGATGAGCTTCTCAGTAGACCCACTCAACCCCTGCTCGATTTCAGATGTGTTGGTTTGTGACAGATGTCTTTATTCTTCTATTAAACACCCAAGCACTGTTTTTGAGATATTATGTGAAGAACCATACTGGCTGAACTGAGATTATGGACTCTGGTTTTCTTCCAGGAGCCACAAGTAGGTTTCCCTTCTTTTCAGACTGACTGAAGTGATGCTTGAAGAAGCTATGGTCTTACCCATTCTTACATCTGCATGGACCCCTCTGGGGTGTTGGGAGAAGCAGCCATTGCACCAGAATGGACAGAGAAGATAACTGCAAAAGCATGAAACTGGTCACACATGGTGTGTGAGCACCTACACCCATCTTCAGCAGGATGGCTGGAGTCTCAGCATGCTCACTTTGGAGATACAGGTCCCTGGATTGTGACTTTGGACCCCTGCACAGTGCCCGTTTGAATTCATGATCCCTGTTTTGTATGCACAGAAGGTACGACGAACCTTTAGCACAACAGGAAAGATCAGCCACTCACAAGGGAGAAGAAATGCATCCACCCAGCTGGATCCAGAATAGAGTCGAGAGAGGAATGTGGTCAACATCATCCTGCCTTTCTCTACCCTCCATGTGCACCTTCAAGGCTCCTTATAAAAGCACAGCCCTCCTCATACTGAGAACAGAAGTAGTAAGTTGACTGTGACTCTGCTGACCCAACAACGTCTGCCAAAATATGTACAGCAAGTGGAAAGTTAGGCATCCCACTGACTCTTCAGAAGTTAAGAGACGGTGTCATCTCTCAAGAGGTGTGACATTATGGAAGGTGTGAAATTCTTAAAGGTCTATAGAACACATGAAGCATTGCAACATTAATCACATCACTCACAGAACTGGTTAAAATAACTGCTTTCCCTGCAGAGACACAGATAAACTCCGAGTGACTTTCCCCAGTGCAGACTGCTGAATTTTCTTTTCTGTCACATGACAACAGAAAAAGCCTTAACAGAATAGACCATGAGACTCCGTCTCTATTCTGAGTAGTAACATCTCTGTCTGATGTTGCAAAGAAGGCAAGAAACATCAGAAGAGCTTGTCCATATGGTATTTATATGCCATGCATAGGAAGTTCAAGAAGCTGAGGAAGCCTGTTCTTCTGAGGTTTCCTGCCCTAGCTCCTCCAGACCAGAGAGGTCTGGCTGCATTTGGAGACCTTCTGGAACGAGGATTTGAGCATGTGGAAGTGTTCCAAGCCACCCCAAAACCTCTTGAGCACCAGCACTCTGCTAGACCTCATGGTGCCCTGCTTTCAGGCTGTACTTACAAGCCAGGCAGATCAGGAGGCATTACAAATGACTGCTTGCTTTTTCTGCAGATTGATATGTTTTCCAAAAATTCAACATATAACACAACTCTTCTGGTCAACGCTTGCTTGGCAAGTAATAGGAGATTTATCAATTATTTATTTCAGACATGGATGTGCAGGCTTGTAACTAGGAAAGAGAGTTCCTAGGAAAATCAGTATATTTTTATATATAAAAACACACACACACAAAAATATATATATTTGCATATGTGGGTGTGTGTTTTTATATACGCACTTAAAAAGCTCCGAGCTTCCATTTTATCAGGCAACTTTTGTGTTTTCCTATGATAGGTGAGTTTGTACTCCCTGGCGATTTGCAAATAAAGCTTGTCTCATGCTTTGCCTGTCTGATGCCGGCATAATCAGCATCTTGCTTTCACATCAATGATGATGTTTTCCAAAACAGAGAAACTGCTGCTTGGGGGTCGGTGGAAACAAGAGGCAAGGGAATAAATATCTCTATCAGCCTGCTGAAAAAGGTAGAAACTAACCTGGCTGATAATGCTTTCTCAGCTAACAAACAGCTAATCAGGGAGAGATCCCAGGGCTGCAAAGTTAACATTTTGTCGCAGCTGCCCCTTTTGTCTCCTGGTTACAGGGCCAAGTGTTTTTACTGACATTGATTTCAATGGCATGATGCTGATTTATACCAGTGGAAAGTTTTGTCTGGAGTCCTGTGTGATTTCCTAATTTTATTAGAACTTTTTGTTGTTTTTCAGTGATACAGGGACAAAATTCAGCTCTAAGCCAGCAACAATAACTTGCCATTGTGGAGATAGAAAGGAGGAGGGTGGAAGAGCTGGGTGGAGGGGGAGCCTAGCCTGTTTTAAACTTGTAAATTTAAAATAAACAGCTGGATCACAGGGGGAAAGAGAAAGAAAGAGGAGGGAGGAAAAAAAGTACACGAGCTCAGCAAAGTTCCAGTGTACTCTGAAGACTGCTGATGCTTAAAGATTGAGAGACCCCAGATTTCATTTCTTGGCAGCTCAGGCAAGAAGGATGGTCTCCAAGGAGCTGCCGTCTCAGGCTGCAGAGGTGAGTAGCCAGAGGTTTATCCTGAAGGCTACTGGGCCTCTTAGAAGTTGGCATTCTTTCAGCATGAAAGATGGTAAAATATTAGCACTTTAAAAACCCATGACTTGCACAGCAATAAATCTAAATGCTATCAGATGCCAGCATGTCTATCAATAATAAAGACAGATGTGTGAGAAGCTCTTTTATGCGCACACAAGCATATGCAACCCAGGGACGAGGGGGCGATGGGAAAGAGGGAGGGGGCCAAAAAGGAAGGAATATTTCCAGGCTCAGACATTTGAAGCCTACATCTCCCATAAATCTTCCAAGCAGAGGGCTCAGGCCAGATCTTCACTGCTGAAATTTTGTTTCTTCCTTTACATTAAAGCAATTAACATCTGGCCAAAATAAATTAAAAAAAAAAAAAAAGAAAAAGAAAAAAGAAAAAACGGGAGGGAAAAAAAGAAAAGAGTTCATTCTGTTTAAGTGCAGGTGCCAGTATGAATGAGAATCAACATCTGACCCAAATGAGAGGTGGGTCTCTCCTTCCTTTCTTTTTCCCTCCAGATTTTACAGAAAGTATGTCAGGAGACAGACTTCCGGTCTGCTTTCCCAAGGAAATGAATCTTATGCAATCAAGAAGTGCACCTACCTTGAGGCCTCATTTTAATCCATAAGCCAATTTGAACCAAATTTGAAAGACATGTGGGATTTGTGGATTTGGAAAATTAAGGTCTTGCAGTTTAGATGAAAAGAACGGTTTGGATAGCAGATTGCTATTAGAAGGAAAAGTTTCACCTCTTTACCAGTGCAGAAAAATACCTTTTATCAGAGAAGAGCTGCATGTGTCTTCTTAAGCACCAAAACATTAGGACATGGGTCTGGAAGCAGTCAGGCTCTCTTAACTATGGGGCTGACAGCAGTGGGTCAGGTGGAAAGACTGATACTTGGATCAAGAGCTTTTTGTAAGTCATGGGCAAAGATGAAATAGTTTTCCTGAGCCAAGGTCAGGTCCACTGGGAGAACATAATTTGAACTTCGCTCATCCCTAGAGAACTCTTCCCACCCCCAAGAATCAGATTTATGTGTCACTAAGAGTTCAAATAAACTGAGAGGAGAAATGTCAAGATAAAGTCAAGGTAGTCATGCAGGTTGTTGGCGTACTCACCGTGGTGAGACAAGGGTCTTTCTGGGTATTGTTCCATGAACGGCAGAAATGATGAGTCGTCCTTTCCTGCAGGTTTGTGTCAGATGCCTGGATGCTCTGTGCACAGATTCCTCCCTGAAGGTTAAGGCTTTTATAGCAGTGGTGCTCCTGTTTGGTCTCTCTCATGCTGGTCACAAGTATTGAACAGAGATCTCTGCATGGATTTCAGTTGAAATAAAATTAATGAAATTATAGATCTTAACCCTTATCTGTAGCAGCCATACAGGAGTGGCAAATGTCTTTGTAGAGCAGTCACTAGGGAGCACCAAATATCCACACTCCTTCCAGGTGTCTTGCCCATGTGAAGTGGGAATTACTGACATTGGAAAAGGTGGTAACTCACCACTTGTCTCCACCTACCTCCACATATCTCCCTAGGTCTAGGGTTTAGGGTGTTTATTGTCTATCTTTTGGGGGGAAGATTCTGGGCGTGGTAAAAAAAAAAAAAAAAAAAAAAAAAAAGAAGTGTGGCTTAAGAAAATAGTTCAGAAGCAATTACGGAGACTTATGTCCTTGTATCAGAGAAGTGCTAGCAATTAAGATAAGCATAATTAAAGATTTCCTCTTTCTCCAGGGTGCCGTGGATTTGGTTTCTGTCCCAGCTGAAGACTCCTTAGATACCTGTCTCATCTCGTACCTCAGTTCCTCGGAAGTCAGGTATTTATTCATCCTGACTCATTTAGCTCTTCTGCAGCTTTCAGGCCTTATATCAACCAACGATTTTGAGGGTTTTTCTGTCTTAAGCCTTCATGGCACCATTAGGCTCTTCCTCTGCTTCTACATCTTTGCCACCTGTATGGAAAGTAGGGAAATAACTGTGTCTAAAGCACCTATGAAGTTATATACAGCTGTGAAATGAAATCTGTGATAACCAATGAACCTTCACTCTGCATCTCTCATAGTGTCTGTGTTGCACTGCTTTCAATACCTTGTTGTGGGATGTCTCAGCACTCATTACCCAGTATCATAGGATTTCAGTATATCACTTTTGTTTATTAGAACAAAAACATTTGACTTCAAATATATTTAAGAACCAAAATTTCTGTGGGATACATCTTCTAATTTTTAAATCTAAATGTGCTTAATGATGGAAGGGATCCATATTCCTCTTCCATAACATCAGAGAATTTAGTGTCACTACACATATATGAAAGGTGAGAGTAAAGGAAATTTGTTCTCTGAAAGTTGTCTAGCTTCAGAAAATCGTTCTCAACCCATCTGCTGCTGGCACTCTAATAGATAATGGACACTTAGCTCTCAGATGCCACAACAGGTAGCTCAGCTCAGCTCAGCTCTCAGCTCAGCCATTTCATACCCTTTTTAGTCATCTTCTTGTTAGAAGATTGTGTATTCTCAGTAACCAGCCATGCTACAGGCTAACCAAAGAAGGAATCTGGTGGGCTGTTTACAGTTGGACTCAATGATCTTAAAGGTCTTTTCCATCCTATATGATCCTACGATTCTATGTCTTGTGCTAAAGGCACAAGTGAAATCTGAGCTGTATCTTCCCAGGTGGAACTACAGGAGATGTGCCTCTGTCTGAGGCCAGGTGGAGGACCAGACTGGGAATGCACACTGTCCATTGCACAAAGATGCTGCCTACTACTGAATATTAAAACTCTTTCTCCTTTCTAGGCCAAGAAGACACCAGCCCTAAGTCTATCCCGGTCTCTTTTGGGAAAGTGAAGGATGATGGCCTTCACTTCACAAATGGGGAAACTGAGGTAATGGAGTTAAATGACAGCCTATGACCCTGCCTTGTGATTGTGTAAAGGGCCTCCTCCTGTCATAATCTCCAGCATAGCCTTTTAATGCTGAGCATTTCCATGCTGTCTTACAAAAGATATCTTGGGGGTGAGTGGGCTGAAGGCTCTGGTGATAGATGAGGTTTTGGATGTCTCCTACTTCATCAGAATGTCAGTTTCAGCTTGGGAATACTGGATTGGATTTTTCAAAGAAAAAAATATAACCCACTCCTCCCTTTCTCTTCCCATTCTCTTTCAAAATCTTTCCTTAGTGGTTTCTCTCCTGTGATCTGTAGACGGAGCTCTGTGTATGTGTGTGTGTAGGTGGGAACAGTCTTTTCACTCACCAGAAGGAAAGCATGCCCCAGAGCTCAACGGGTGGCTGAAGCACACAGTACTTCTCAATAACAAGTGCTTTCCTAACATCATCCCTTTCTACTCTTTATCCTTTCCCCCATAACAGCCTCCTTCTGCCTTCCCCTTCCATAGAGGCATATCTTCCTTATTTTATGATGTCAATCAAAGGCAGCCTGAGACATGGGATATTCTGGAGAATATCTGGGGAGTTCATTATCTCCCAGGTTCACGGGTTGGCTCAAGTAATTTCTATAGTAAAACAGACTGTGAAAGAGGTTAAGGGGAAGGTGTGTGTATGTACAGGGGCAGGAAGAAATGAGATGAAGGACCCTCACTGACCCTTCTGTAACACATCCAGCCTATATATTCTACTCTCTCTCTTCAGCTGCACGTGCCAGGTCTTCTAGTGTCTCTCAAGGGCTACACACTACCAGGGATCATTATCTACCGGAAGCCAGCCTCACAGTACAGCAACCTGACTGGAACATCCCACTGAGATTTGTGTCTTCTATTTTTTTACATGCAGCACCTGAGAACTTTAGTTCTCTTGTATAAATTGCACAGATACTTTCATGATAGTCTTGGTATACAGCCCTCAACAAGATGGTTCTACCACAGAGTCAATAAGGTGCTGTCGACCCACAATAAATCACGTGCCTTGTCTGTATACAAACATTGTGCTCCTTATCCTATGGCTGTTCTCTTCGTCTGCCTTTATCACCCCCTCCTGTTGACCTGGGAGGTCCTGAGCATTTTCCCAGCTCTGATACTAGAGCTTACGTGAAACAATGTTCCCTTCAGAGAGGATCTCTGCAGGCTGGAGTGAATCACTCAACTTCTTATTCTCCCAGTGGATGGAGATGCCATGGGATGAGGGTGTCGCAGCCTAGACATATTATCAGGTAGACAGAGGCCACAGCACAAAGCCAAATTGGAGACACTGGCTTTCACTGCAGCAGGAGAAGCCATGAGGTAACACAACTCTTCTTCCCTCTGTAATTCCCTCTGCAGCAAAACCCAAAATAGGATAATGAGCCATGTCCAACACATGGGACCCAGAACCAAAAAGAGATCCATTAAGTTATGACATTAATTATTAAATGGTGATGGTACAGACCCACCTGGAGAGATGGGAGATAGTAAGGAACAGGACATGGAAATCTATTGTGGGAGACCTGCAAAATCCATAAAGTATTCACCTTCCAAACTACAGACCGAGGGCATCAGACCTTGAATTCTTCGGCTCTTGTCTTTAAATAAATCTCTTCCTATCAGCAACCTGTGTGGGTATCACAGTCTGCAAGAAATGCAACATTAACCCACATGGGTCTAAACTGGTATATAATACTACAAGGAGACACAGGGACTCTGTGTTCCTTGATCAACCTGAAGCTCAGCACATACAGAGCCCCATGTGATATTAACAGCAATGAAGATCATGCCACAGAATAAGGAAGATCTGTCTTACAGATCCCAAAGCCTATGACTCATTCTTCTAATCAATATTGATGCAAGGGCAACAAGACAGGGTGATACAGATAGTTTCATCATTATCTGGGTGAATTCTGTCTGGTAGCATTAGTCATGCATGAAGTCAATAAAAACTTTAGGCCTTGTTATAAAGACACTAAGTGATGCGCTGCACATTTTCACCTGAAAAAAATACTACTTAAGAAATATTTTCAAAAGGTGTAAAAGTGTTTATTGACTTTCTTCCTTTGCATGTTCTTCAACTCGTGAAGTAAAACACTAACCTCATGTCTTTTCAACTCCAACAGAAAATAATTTGTAAAGTGGGGTGGAGATACAAATGCGTAATGTAAGGCTGAAAAACACAACAGATGTAGTGGTTCCATTGATAAGATGATATACAGAGATTTGTTAATGAGATGCTATCTCATGACGGTTAAGAATGAGTTAGACACAACTATTGAGATTACCCAGCTCAGTGTGACCAAACCCTTCCTGCCGTTCCTTTCTCTCTGATTCCTCCTACTACTTTGTCACTCTAACTATTTCGACTAATCCCTCCTTTATGCTAACTTTTTGCTAAGCAGATTAAGTTTACTGAATGGACCAAAATCTGACTCAACAAGAGGGAAAAAAAAAAAGACATGGTTTTCAAATGTATCAGTGAACTGTATTAGCTTGCAGAGGCATCAGATGAATGTCAGAGCCAGTGAAAAAGAGGAAGAGTATACAGCTGTGAATGAAAAAGGTGTGTGCAGGGAAGGAATGGAAGAAAGAGGTGGTGGTGAGCTGTTGGGTTTTCCCAGACACTTAATTTAATAGCATCCTAAATATAAACATTGTTGACTCTCAAAAGCTGACCTAATTTGTCTAGGAAAAAAAAAAAAAAAAAAAAAGTCACCGGCAGCCTGTCAAAGCTGAAGTAAGTAGTGAGGGTGCAATGAGTTACCTTGAGAAATGACACCATATTACTTTCAGGAGAGATTTGTGCTCTCCAGGGATCACCGTGTTAACACAGTTTTGCTGCTACCAAGACCAGGCTGGTGTTTCTGCAGAGCTGTGAGATGAGGCAGTAAGTCTGGATCAATAATGGACGTCTCTCTCAGGATAGTGCATAGTTTGAGGCAAATATCCCATAGAGCTGAAGGGGGGGAAAGAGGAAAGAAAGAAAGAAAGAAAGAAAGAAAGAAAGAAAGAAAGAAAGAAAGAAAGAAAGAAAGAAAGAAAGAAAGAAAGAAAGAAAGAAAGAAAGAAAGAAAGAAAGAAAGAAAGAAAGAAAGAAAGAAAGAAAGAAAGAAAGAAAGAAAGAAAGAAAGAAAGAAAGAAAGAAAGAAAGAAAGAAAGAAAGAAAGAAAGAAAGAAAGAAAGAAAGAAAGAAAGAAAGAAAGAAAGAAAGAAAGAAAGAAAGAAAGAAAGAAAGAAAGAAAGAAAGAAAGAAAGAAAGAAAGAAAGAAAGAAAGAAAGAAAGAAAGAAAGAAAGAAAGAAAGAAAGAAAGAAAGAAAGAAAGAAAGAAAGAAAGAAAGAAAGAAAGAAAGAAAGAAAGAAAGAAAGAAAGAAAGAAAGAAAGAAAGAAAGAAAGAAAGAAAGAAAGAAAGAAAGAAAGAAAGAAAGAAAGAAAGAAAGAAAGAAAGAAAGAAAGAAAGAAAGAAAGAAAGAAAGAAAGAAAGAAAGAAAGAAAGAAAGAAAGAAAGAAAGAAAGACTCAAAATTTATTTTAGACCACCAGTTCTTTCAAAGGAGAAAATATCAGAACTGAAGTTAAATACGTTACCCAAAAAGTTAAAAAGGTTTTTTTGTGGAATCAAGGCAGAGGTTTTCAAGTAGGACTATTAAAAACACTTGGATTTGTTTGGGGCTTACATAGACACTTGAGGTTTAACTATTTGTACCCATCTAAGATTAAAGACATTTTAGAGATGAATGTCAGGCATTATTAAAAAGTTTTCTTCTGAAAATATGGAAGTGAAGAGCCTTGAAATACCTCCCCTTTTTTCTTGGCTGAAACATTTTGCTAAATTTTAAATTAATTTCACAAATCTATTTTGTCCTTTCCTACATGTCTCAGATGCTGAATTTTAGCAGATTTATTGCTCATCAAAAATGTCACTCAGGTCCCATCCAAAATACACTTCTGTGATGCCAAAAAAAGGAAACTTGAAAGTTGAATAACAGCAGAAAACTAATTAGATATGTTTGCAGTATGATGTGGCAGCAGAGGAGCTATGAATTTTGGAAGATAAATTACAGCTTATACAGTGAGATCATGCAAGGTGAAACTCAGCAAATTGTAGCATGAACCCAGATTATGATTTCCAGTCCAGCTGAAGACATGTTTCAGATGGTGCATGTAACATCTTTCAATCTGCTGTGTAACAGTAAATTTTGTTCTCCCCTAAACTGCTGGTGGTCCTGAACACCTCAGTCAGACCAAAGCACTGGGACTGGGTTCACACATTGTCTCTGGATCCATCTGCCCTGGGAGTAAATGTCACCGTATCGTATCAACTTCCCCTTCTAAAGGCAACTGCCATCTCCTGACTAGCAAGCTAAACTCAAGATATAAATACTTTGAGATCCTCATCATTCACAGTGATCCACATTACTTTAACTATTTAAATTTGGACTGCAATGGATTAAAACTGATCAGAAGGATGCACGTTGCTGCTAGCAGAGGCAACATGAGACTGGTTTGAGTGTATGAATAACATTCCCAGTGGCTTGTTGAGGTATGTTGCATATACGTGCAGTGCATGCATATTTTTGTTTACTGAGGGTCAGTTGTAAATCAAGGAAATCTTCCTCTATGCTTTAATTTGCAATGATGTGTACAAACACTGAGAGGTCTGATGGGGCTGAGTATGACTGTTGATGCTGGCTTAACTTTCTGCATATATACTCTTGTGCAAATCTGTATCACACACATGAGAAAGGACTCCATTTCTTCCTAGAGGAGCTGCCTAGCATGTTGGATATTCAAACTGAGGGGCCCCAGGCCTAGGTTCCGTGACTCATGCACTAATGAAATATGTATGCTTAGAAATAAATAAAAATTTAAAAAAAAAAAAAATCTTTCCTTGTCCCAAATCTTAATTGGAACACTTAGTGTTTTTCTTCCTTTCTCTGTGGTTTCTGGTTTGTTCCAGGATCAAAATGGAGTGGCCATTACTAGACCAAGAAACAGCTGTTTGCATAGCATTTACAGAACAATTGAAACCAAGTCTGTGTAGCAAAAGCAACCAAGAGGGTAAACTCTTTCATGTTATCATGGGATCACAGAATGGTTGAGGTTGGAAGGGTCCTCTGGAGGTCGTTTGATCAAACACCCTTGCTCAAGCAGGCCAGTTATCTGTGAAAGGTTCTTTAACTCCATCCTACTGAGGCCCTACAGCAAACCTAATCTTTCCATAGGTTTCCATTAACTTCAAAGATAAAGGGGCCTCCTCTTTATGTATATGTCAGGAGTCATCTGGTTAATGTTTTATACCCATTTAATCAGAGCCTTTTTTTTTAAAAAAAAAAAAAAAAAAGCACGAGATTAACATATTTGGGACAGTATCTCTAATATTGCTTGACTGCATGGACTTTCGAAAATTATCTGTCTCCTCTGTCTCATCCTTTGTTGTTCCTGCTGAATTAGAAAGCAAGATCCCTCAAACATAAAATTTACACGTGTGCAGAACCAAGTACAAAAGGACTTGTATTTCTGAGGGATTTACCAAGTTCATAATGAATTTCTGAACTAATAATAAATACAAGACTGCGATTTTTTTCTACAAGAATTTGCTACAGGGAGACAAAACCAGGTTTTGGTCATTAGAGATTTTTCCTTATTTACTTACAGATGTAACAGACTGACATTTTCCAATGAAACTTGGTTCCACTAGAATAATTCCAGTTCATGGCTGCATAATATCATGGGACAGTGCAAGTTGGAATGGACCTCAGGAGGTATCTAGTCCTTCCTCCTGCTCAATTGTGTCTGCACTGCTATCAAACCAAGTTGCTCAAGGCTTAATCATCCTTTATCCAGGTCTTGAAAACGTCCAGTGATGGACATTGCATAACCTCTCTGGGAAACCTACTCCGATGATTGCCTGTTGTCATTAGGAACAGTTTCTCCTTATCTATAGAGGTTGCCCCAGTATGAATAGCTCTTCTTTCAACATATCCTGTTGCATCTCATCCTGCAGTCTGTGAAGAACACGGATCTAGTTTCTTTCTTGCAGGATACCATATTGAAAGCCTTGTTGAAGTTGAAATAAATGTCATTCCCTGCTCTCCCCTCATCCAGAAATCCAGTCATTTAATCTCAGAAGGCAATGAGGTTGGTCATGATTTACCATTGGTAAATCTCTTCTGACTGTTCCTCAAACCCTTCTACTCCATGTGACCAAAAATATTACAAGAGGATTTGCTCCATGATTTTTCCTGGTACCAAAGTGACACTGACTGTCCTGGAGTTCCTCAGATCATCTGTTTGGCCTAGTTGGATGATGGGTGCAATATTTATTTTTCTCCAAGTATCAGGGACCTCAGCTCCAAGGGGTTCTCCGTGATATTTCAGAGACAACAATATGATTTCAAGGATGTAAGTTCTCTCAGCAGTCTATGATGCAGCGCATGAACTCATATAGGAAGTTCCTTCAAGTAATCCCTGACTTGACCCTGATCCACTGCTGGTAGTTCTCCTCATTGAACCCCACCACTAGTCATAGATGCCTGGGAGACCTGTTGGAAAACTAAGGCAAGGAAGTCGTTGAGTATCTCAGCCTTACCTCTGTCTGCTGTCACTAAATCACCCATCCCACACAGAAACAGGCACAAATTTTCCTTGGTCATCCCTTTATTATTAATGTGGAATGAAAAGCTCTATTTGACACCCCTTGAAAGTCTGAACTCTAGTTCAGCTGAGTTTTCCTAGCATCATCCATACCTGCACGCTCTGCAGCAATGAGCTAACATCTGTTGCTGAGTCTGCTTCCATGCTCTGTTCAGTGACTCTCTTCCTTATCCACCTATCCCACCTATCAAAACTGACTCATTAGCCATTCTTCTGTGGCTTCAGATCTTCACAAAAATAGCTCACTTCAATGAAGAACAATTTTCCATACTTTTCTTCTGTATTTTCCTCTCTGCCTTCTTTTATTTGCTTTCTCTCTTGAATAAACTATTTATTTGAAAAACATTCCAAGAACAATTAATTTTGATTACATGAAAGTAATTTGACGCACTGATTAAGGGATATTTTCTCTTTAGGAACACATGAACAAATTTGGTGTTAATTTTACTGCCAGAAGTCAGAATGTTTGAACTAGAAGGAAGAATATGCACAAGCCTGGATTCCACGATCAATGTTGTTACCAGATGTTGATGAGAATGAAGCTGTGCAGGACAGAAAGGCAGAAGCATAGCACAGTGAATGAGAAAACCTCACCATATCTGACTTCAGAGTTCCAAATCTTTAATCTCAACAATCAAAATATATATATGTATACATATTATGTGACACCTTCCAGAAAAAAATCTGAAATCCATTTTACTTATGAAAAACAGTCCTCATATAAACTGTGCTGTCTACTTTTCTTTGTTCTTCATTACTACAGTGTGTGAGCATGGAATTTGGAATCCTTCATACCATCATGAACTAGGAGTATTGTTGTTCGAGGCCACTATTTTGAAGGGAATGTCATTCAGTTTTAGTCCACAAGTGACTTTATGCTTTGCGCATTTGGTCTCCTCTCCATCATACGGCTGAAATTGTTTACAGCTCAGACTAACCAGGAGAGCCAGACTGGCAAAGGCAATTGTTGGAAATAAAAAAAAAAAGAGAGCTCCAGACCAAAGTAGGTTTCTTCAAGAATGAATCTGGTGTATATTCTTCTTTCTGTAGTTTTGGGAAAATGAGAATTCTGACCGACAGAAATGTACAAATATATGTGAACATGTAGCCAAATGCAGATTATACAGCATTGAGTTCTTTGATGTCCACCATGGCCTATTCTCTTCAGTCTTTTCAACAGCCTTCAATCAACATGCCAGTGATACTGATTCTGGAAAACGACATCTCTGCTCCCCCCAAATGCAAAAGGAATGGTCCATTTCAACTCAGAATTCCAGTTGGAAACTTTCTTAGAAGCAACTGTGAATCCCTGTTCCCTCTCAGGAGCCACCAGAGAGGTAGTTAACCAGAAAGATGTCATGACAGATCTCAGGAAACCATTTTGCCAGTTAAGTTAGAAAGGAAAAAATTAATGGTATTGTCCCATACAATGTTACAGCTTTTCTTTTCCCTGTACTTATGTCAGAGAGTCTCCTGTTCTGGGATGGAAAGTTGATGAGTTGATTGAATAGGAATGGTTACTAAATATTTTGTTGGCAGTCAATCAGTGCTGGAGCATCCTCACTTCTCCCAATCTAAATGTCATGACTAATGTCTCGCTCATCTTCCCACTTGATCTAACATGTCAGATGCATCATATGGTGCATGTCTGGGATATTCTCCGAAAATGCTTGTTGTATAGTCATGCAACCTCTTGTAATTCTGAGGTTCCCTGAGACTTCTTCTTCCCCGCTCAGTTTCTCCTTTTATAGAAATGTCCCTTTCAGTTAGTCAGTGTGTTGGTTTAAGCCCTGCCAGGACTGGAGACCACGTTGCTGTTGTCCCTCCCCCACCCTCGGACACAAGTAGGGCACAAACCCCAGGTTAAAATAAGAAGAAATTTAACACAACAGTGTGATAAATAACAATCTGAACAACAACAGTAACAATGATAAAAACAATAAACAACAATAACAGTAAACACGACAAAAGATATATAGACAAATACAGCAATGATTACAGACAGCCCACCATGTGCTCCCCGCTACCAAAGCCACAAAGGAAAAAGTTCAGGACAAGGGGTAACAAAGTTAAACTAAAAGAGGTTACACTCAGACTAGATATAAGGAAGACATTTTTTACCATGAGTGTGGTGGAACACTGGTACAGGTTGCCCAGAGAGGTTGTAGATACCACATCCCTGGAAACATTCAAAGTCAGACTGGACTGGGCTCTGAGCAACCTGATCTAGTTGAAGGTGTCCCTGCTGTTGCAGGGAGGTTGAACTAGATGACCTTTAAAGCTCCCTCCCAACCCAAACTGTTCTGTGATTCTGTGATACACCATCAGAAAGTTTTTCACCGTCAGAAAGACTTTCCCTAAATGAAAAAAATTACCAAGGAAAAATAAATCTCAGGTAAGACCACTGTGCTTCTGGTCAAACCCCAAGTTTTCACAGAAATATATTCTGAAAATATACATATTATACAAATAAATTAAATCCTTGGTAGGTCAGTGAGGATAAACTTCACTTGACTGTACAGACTGGGTTTTAGTATTTAAAATAATAATTTTTTTTTCAGTGTTAACATGAAGATTTCCAGAGATGCTGAGTTTTTGCATATCATCTGAGCTTTGGCTGAGAAAAGATGGCATCATCATTGTGTTACTCAGCAGGACCTCAGAAAGCTTAGGGATGGATCTTGGCTCTGTTACATGTGCAATATCAGAGATATCTGTAAGTGTGCAACTGTTTTAACCTGATTTCAGCTATTTAAACTTCAACGTACAGCTTGACTTTGGAGTCAGAGAGAAAGACTATCTCCCATCCTGAGAGAAGTAACTAAGAGAGGGAGAATTAATCACTTTCTGGATGTATTTAATTCTCCACAATGATTTCTGGGGAAAAGTACACAGATAAATTTGTCTTATAACATCCATGTAGACAAAGTGAGCTGAAGTCAGACCTACCCTTCATTTCACAGTACCCTAACTTCTCACCTTGAAATGAAGCTTACTCTTTCCTTTGGGCAGCTTGTCCATTCAAACTCCAAGATTTCCAGGTCAAGGACCCCTTTTAATGAATATTTATTTAAAGCTTGGACACTGTCAAGCTTGGAGTTAGTTGAGCTCTTCACATACCACTGTAACTGTTATTACTGTAACGACCAACAATTCTATAAAATAAGGGCAGCACTTCTGGAAAACCAGAATTTATCTAAAGAAAGTTCTTCTCTTTACTGGTGTTAGCACCCTGATCTATCTAGTGACCTTTTTTCAAAATGCACATTCCTTCTACACCAAATTTCCTTTACTGTTTTAACACCACAGGAGGGATTGATTCCATACAACAATGTAGTGGCACATACATATTCCTCGTGTCTTTTTTATTAGGGCTGACTGGGGATATGGTACAAGTTAAGGGCAGCTCTGTAATGGCTTTCACATGATTGCTGTAGGAAAGCATGCTGTGTTCTTACAGACTTGGCTTCATCCAGCTCCAAGAAAGGGAAAAAAAGGCAGAAGGAAAAAAAAAAAAAAAAAAAAAAAAAAAGTTGATCACTTATTTCTGCTTTGAACATGTGCAAATTCCGTATCAGGGGAGTGTCTGGAAAAAAAAAAAAATGCCAGGGAAGGACTCAAAAAACAACTGTCTCTCCCCATGAGAATAACACAGAACATAGTCCCTAGAAAAGGTATGTTTAAACAAAATAGTAGTAGCAAAACAAAACCGAGACACACACAGAAAAAAATCAGCCTCACACTCTGTGTCAAGCCTAGAGGACTTCAAAGACATCTGTACATGTGTATTTGTGCATATGTGTGTGTTTGTTACTGTAACCTCTCTGAGCTTAGATCACTATCAGATGCGTGGAAAGAAGCACAAATGGCCACTTTGGGTGACCAGCAGTAAACACGAGTGGAAGGAGGACAAGTCTTCATACCTACTGAATCTTCAACTAAGGGTGAGGGTAAAGGCAGACTAAGGCAATTCCCACACAGGAAAACGGAGTGACCAGACTCTGGGCTTAAAAACTCAGCTCATGGCAATGGGCAATCTATCTACACAGTAGCCATGCTGTGATAGCTAAACATAGACCCTCTAGCAGTGTCAGTCCAAAAATCCCAGGGAAGAATTTGATCTTAGACTTTGCCAGCTTCTCAAGATCTTTACACATGTTCAGTTGGAAGCAGCTTGCTTTCTGAGATCATACATATATGAACATGCAACATGTGTTTGTGTGTACATGCTTATTATATGAGAGGATTTTGCTAAGTCTTTGCTACCTGTGCTCTGAAAAGGAAGTCTGAAATTTCTTTTTAGCCAAATAGGCATCTAATTTCCACTTCTTATTTGCATACCTTTCATTAAAATATTATTCTCTGTATCCAGAATAGAAGATTGACCATACACATATTTAACGGACAAAAGGATCTGGTTTCCCCAATTGCAGCTACCCACGTCAATGCATCCATACCACAGAAGCAGCTGTAAACTTACCTCAGCCTATTCGTACCTTAGTGTTTTCAAACTCTTCAGAGAACAGTCTCACTTCTGAAATTCCTATTTTTGCTTTTTTACATGTATCACAATGATTTCACTTCTGATGTAAATATAAGTCATTTTTCTGACTTCCAGTGAATACTGATTCATACAATATGAAGCTTAGTCTCAGTGAATCATCTGTGTGTTCTGATTATAACTTAAATGAGGAGGCACGATGCTTAAGAAATACCTAGAGCAAAACAAGAAAGGTAATGGGACCTTTGTTGGACCAAAAATTAATGTATGTGCAATTCAATGAGCACTGGGTTGCAGATAACATTCCTAGACATGACTGCTCCTGATACCTTCCTTTAGAGCTCAGCCCCAGTTTGAATCACAGAAGTGCTGAAAGTAGGGACTAGAAATCTGTTTTTTCGGATGGTGTGCCAGACTTTCCCTCAAAAAAGCTTAGATTCACGATGGCTTGACAGATCATAAACTAAAATGGGGTTATTGTCCCTAGGTGTGCTCTGCCACCCTGCAAATGCAAAGGCATCTGCCCTAAACTGACACGGTTTTAATGCCAAATAAACCAGTCTGAGCTATCTGAAATTTGCCAGAATAGTGCACAGACAGGTACATCAGCTCAACTGACAGCTGAGCGAGGATTCGATTGTCTCAACATAGACCTGCTAAAGGGAGATGCCCACGGATATTTGGGACATCCAAATGGGATGGGCAAACACATCAGAGGACCTATGGGAAGTCTGTGCCTTTCTGGAGCAGTCAAGTGGGATACCCTGTGTCAAATACTTCTTAACTGAATCACTCATCGAATGGGAATCAGTTCAGTTACCTTTTAAGTCTTAATCAAATTTGAGTAATTGTTGCTTTGGGTAAGAAAACAGAAGGCAAATTAAATTATTAAATTGTTAAATTATTAGATTATTAAAAGCTTTTGCTTGCAGTGGGTGTGCTGTTCAACAGATTCTTAGATTTAACAGCAAAGTTGTGGACTGTTATCAGCTCTGACACAAAAGGAGGCTGCTGAGAGGGGAGATGTGGAGAGAGGGGAGATGTGGAGGTTCTTTTTCCCTTACGTCTGCAAACACAATGACTTCTTTGTCTGATTGATCAGGAAGAAATACAGTGTCTCCAAATCTCCATTAAAGGAAGTAGGTAAATTCCCCAAACAAGTACAAAGAAGAAATATCTTGGTCCATTATGTATAGTAGAAGCAGAACTCGGAAATCATCCTTCTCAGTGATTCTCAAACTGGACATGTTAATGTCCAGGAATCGGTGTTGGGACCACTGCTGTTTAACATCTTTGTTGGCAACATAGACAATGGAATTGAGTGCACCCTCAGCAAGTTTGCCAATGGCACAAAGCTGTGTGGTGTGGTCAGCACTCTGGAGGGAAGGGATACCATCCAGAGGGACCTGGACAGGCTGGAGAGGTGTGCCCATGTGAACCTCATGAAATTCAACAAGGCCAAGGCAAGGTCTTGCACACTGGTCAAGGCAATAAGAAGCACAAATGCAAGCTGGGTGCTAAGTGGATGAGACCAGCCCTGTGGAGAAGGGCTTGGGAGTATTAGTGGATGGAAAACAGACAATGAGCCAGCAATGTGCACTCGTAGCCCAGAAAACCATCTCCTGGGCTTCATCAAGAGATGTGTGCTCAGCAGGTCGAGGGACGGGATTCTCCCCCTCTACTACGCTCACATGAGACCCCACCTGCAATACTGCATCCAGCTCTGGAGTCCACAATGTAAGAAGGACATGGACCTGCTCGAGTAGGTCTAGAGGCGGCCACAAAGATGATCGGGGGAATGGAACACCTCCCCTGTGAGGACAGGTTGAGAGAGTTGTGGTTGTTCAACGTGGAGGAGAGAAGGTTCCAGAGAGACCTTAGAGCGGCCTTTCAGTACTTAGAGGGACTACAGGAAAGGTGGGGAGGGACTCTTGATTAGGGAATTTTGGGGTAGGATGAAGGGTAATGGTTTTAAAGTGAAAGAGGGGAAATTTAGATTAGATAGAAGGAAGTTCTTCCCTGTGAGGGTGATGAGGCACTGGAACAGGTTGTCCGGAGAAGTTGTGGCTGCCCCCTCCCTTTGAAGTGATAAAGCCAGGTTGGATGAGTCTTTGAGCAAACTTGTCTAGTGGAAGGTGTCCCTGACCATGTCAAGGGGGTTGGAACTAGATGAACCTTATGGTCTCTTCCAACTCAAACCATTCTATGATTCTATGATTCTATTATTCTATGTACCTTTTCTTTGATCATGCGGTTCTCATAAGCTCCAAAGGGTCATCTCTAACATTACTGTGTCCAAGCTGACTCTCTCCTCAGGCAAAACATAGTTTTTATGACAGGTTCACTGTAGTCTTCACGATGCATTGTAGATTGCACTAAGTGTCAGTGTCTCTGAAACGCATCGGAAACTACAGCAAAGGAAGCTCTCCGTAGTCCTGCACGAATACTGATGCTTATACCCTACCTGCAGGGCTGTATTCTGAGTCTGACACAGTCACGGGTCTTCATGTCAAACCAGAGGTAGAAATTTATCCTATCTCTGCCTCCTTTCTAGGCCAATGCAGAATTACTACGTGAATCTCATTGGTCTTGCCAGTGGCAGAAAACATACGAAAGGAATAGTAGTCTCAGTTCTGAGCTTAAGTATTTCTTGTACTGCAGTTCAGGACTTCACCAGGAGATCAGCCATCCTAGAAATATAATGCCATGGTAAGACAAATCTGCCCCACAATGTGTAGAAAAAGAGCAGGTAGGTTAAAAGAGATGGTCAAAGCAGGATTCCAAGCGCTGTCAGATACAAGGACAAGGAATTATTTCTCACAATAAGATCTACCTTCCAAAACTGTCTTTATTGCCCAGATCTCCTCACTTCCCTGAACCTCTGAATGCCCGGTTTTGTACTGCCAGGGAGTAGAACTGGTCCTGACTGGAAGCGGATGCATATGGCCACCACTATGTCTTCTACAGATATTTTCTAAGGTAATTTCCTTCAAGCTATAGAGTGTCCCTCTGTGATTCCTGTAACAGCCGCTGAGGACAGAAGTGGCATGAGCTTGAGGAGATGATAGGAGGTTCATGGAAACACTGCAGGTGGGATTAATCTCACCTCACCTTAGTTCTCAGAGATAGAATAGTGTGCAGACAACCATCTTTGAAACTTCACCTTGCTCTAAAATGAATGTTTAAAAAAGTTTATATTAAAATCGATTGAAAAGAGCCTAGTTCTAGTAATTTTCCTCCCCTAAATGAAAACAGCCCATGTAGGATTTGGATGACATGTTATTCCAGGGCCTTGCCTGTCATCTGCTCATAATTAAATAAACAAATTTATTTTAGCAAAATAATACTCTTTTTTTCTCCTCACTTTCAGAATCAGGCCCAAATACTCTTTCACATTGGTATAACCCATGATTTTATATCATCATTACTGTCACAAATTTTACAGCCTTCCAACAAAAAGTTCCAACAAAGAAACTTCTTTTCATACCTCTATATGATATGTTTTCTGCCTGAAACTTCAGGCCCCTTGGTGATTCACCTTTATGACCTGAAAACATGAGCTTGGTAATTCCTTCCTTCAAATAATAATTAAAATCTAACGATTAAAATGTAGATGTAATTCCAAAGAAATTATATACAGAAATTACACATTTGTCAAATTTCCTTTCCAGACAGTTGTTTTGAGGTTGCATTTCTTTGTATGTGTTTTTGGAGGGATTTTTTTTTTGATTGTTGTTTCGGGGGGGGGGGGGGGGGTGTGGGTGTGTGTGGGTGGGGGGGGGGGTGGGTGTATTCTTTTTTTTGTTGTTGTTTGGGTTTTTTTTTTTATTTTTTTCCCATTCTAACAAGTTTGATCTGGAATCTTTGTCTTTCATTATTCCATGCAAAGCCATTTCCTCCCTCTCCTCACCCCCTTGAGTTGATTAACTGTTACAAAGCATTCCTGTGATACTTAGTAAATAACAATGCAAACATGTTTATATAACAGTTTAATGTGCTAATTATGTTTTTATGCTGGAGTTGAACGCACGCTGTCCTGGAGTCTGGTAGTCTTCAAGTCTTGGCTCTTTGATGTGAAGAGTGCATCAGGAAACATTCGTTTTTCATTTTGCCTTGATGAAGGCTGCTGTTTACACTTTGTGTCACTTCTCCACAAGTCAGCCGCATATTAATGGCCCTGGAGAATGACCTAGTTCCTCCTCAGAGCCACACGAGCCTCTGTGCCTGCAGTGGCTGTGGCCACAAGCAGTTAGTGCATGGAAGGATGAACATTTTTGTTGAGTCCCCATGTGTGGGGGGACTCACACTTCCTCTCCAGGAAGAAGCTTCCGATCCAAGCTTGGTGAAGCCATTTGAGAACATAAATTGGACCCATCTTCATTAGACATTAGGATAAGATTTTCATGGACAGCCGTTTAGGTGACATTTCCTTGCCCATCTAGGTCAATTTCACATATATTCAGCTAAGAACTTCCTTAAATTACAAATAATGAATTGCTACAACCTGCGCTAAAATAATGATATTTTCTAACAGGTATTCTGACAAATCAGTATTTTTCATAAACTAGTCAGAGAGGGAAGAGATATCACATACATTGACCAAAAAATTAGGCTTGAACTTTCCTCTGAGTTCAGTAGCACCTATGTTGGAGATAAGTATTGGCTAAATGGAGTGGGTCTGATCCAGTATGACAATTCTGAGGACACTTAGGAAGCATTTTAGGCCAGTAAATTCTACATAAATCTCTGTTTCCCACTCAGACCCCAGGTCTATATTAAAAGCGCATGCTGAATTCTTCCTAATCTAAATATGAACAAAGTACAAATTACATGGAGGGTAGTCTGGCAGAAATAAAGCTTAGTTTGACAAAATGGTAATAATTAAGCATTCAGAAACTAATGTGGCATTTTATCTTGCCAGTCCAGCCAATGGGAATTCTCTTTTCCATTAACTTCTGTGAAAACATGGCAAGAAGCTGGACCTGGGATAAGCAGAAGACAGGGTATTGAATACAGTATATATATTTGTGACACATTAAGGGTGAGCTCTTACATGGCTGCTACATCCCCCTCTCCCCAGAGCAGGGAGAGAAGCTTGCTATTTGCTTTTCTCTCCTAGTTTTCTCTTATGTTTTACAGTGAGTAAAGTTCAGGATATGCAGCTCTGTCTTAACTTACAAGGAGGTGGAACTGCCCCTGGACCTGTTGGACAGCTCAGACGTTACCGGTTTTGTGAAACTGCTGTTTGAGGGACAGAGCAAATCTTGATTTGCTCAGTACTCACTGGAGAAACCTCACCTCTGGCATACGTAATTATAAGCTATTTGGTTTACTGTTGGAACAAGACAAAGAAAAAAAGATGCTTTTGCTATTTGGAGCTCCACTAACTGACCCAGCCCCAACTATAACACTTTTTATTGGCTAGCACATGCAACAGATTTGTCTCCTTGGCCTTAAACTCTTTTGAATTTTCATCTGGGCTTTGGACTCCACAACAAAAGATCCAAATGGGCAGTGTCAGTGACATAGGATATGCACTTGTTTCAACAAGAACACCCTTCAGGAACAAACAGCATGGCTCAGGGGACAAATGAGGGCCAGGAGTCAAAGATTCTTTACTCCATTACTGTTAAGATTTATGACAAACCTTAGCATCTGGAACAAAATCTTGATATCTCATTGTTAAGGAAAAGTCTTCCTTCTTCCTAGAACCATCAATTTCAATAGTAAAACATTTGAAGAGCAAACTCCAGGGCTCTTAATTAGACTGATCATGGTTGTTATAGATTAGGCCACATTGGCAGGCAGTGACAAAAGACTAGTTCTCCCCCCTACATTGTCTGCTTTCAGTTTATGTAAATGGAAATGATCTAAGAGAAATCTTCTACATGTTAAGTGAGAATTATTCCACTGAAATACCAGAACCTGGATCTCACCTGTCATAGACTGCAAACCCCCACCTCACCCCAGTCCATGAAGACAAGGAAGCTCTCCTGGTATACATCAATTTTATTACTGTTGGCTAAGATCTCAGAACATGCATGTGTATATGTAAAAAGTGTTTCTTCTCTCTACTATCTCTAGTGTATGATACATTTTTTCCAGCCTCTGGTCTTCAAACTCCTGTAAGGTTGAGGCAGGTCTGCAGAGTACTGCTGAGGCACCTATGACAGCCAGAAGAAGAGACCAAGCTTGTCATTTAGTGTAAATCTGTAATGTAAAGCAATCTATAGCTCTACAGCAAAATGTTAGAATGTCTGCAGACTCATAAAGGCTATAAATCTCTTTTATACCCTACAGCAACATCCCCTGAAGAGAATGTTGTTGGCCTTTAGCAGTTAACATATCCTCAGGACCTGGGGAAGCAAGGTGAAAGAAAAAGTCGTTCCAACCCACCACGAGTGTATAGGGAGGGGAATGAGGCAATGTGCTTCCTGCTTGGTATGCTTCTCCTTGTCACTTACCTCACCTTGATTTACCTATTCATCACTCCTCCATCACTTCCCGGAGCCTTTGACTGGTCTCCAAATCTCATTCTTGTGCTGGGTTCCTGCATGAATTGGCTGGTAACACTTTCCAGATGTTTATTGTCCTCCAGGTGATGGGGAAAATATTTTGTCTAAAATTCCTTTCTCTCACGGAGGATTCTTTGTCTTCCCAGTTTTTCCCAGTCTGACTAAATGAACAGCCCCACCAGCACTTTCTTTATGCATCCTAGAGGTTTTCCTTAAGTTCAGTCCTCATCTCTTTTCTTGGTCCCTGCAGCTAGTAGCTAAAACTCCCTTAATGGTTGGTTGATAACCAAAGAAAGCAGAATTTCTCTCTGCTGAAGCTGATTATATCATTACAGCTCCTGCAAGACTAGTGACATAACACGGTGCCATATTTGGGTGCTAGTGTCTGGTCCTATATTAGTCAAGAGTTTATTATCGAAGTACTACACCACTCTGCTTTCAGTGAAACAATTTCCCTGCAAATGTCTGTTTCTTTCCTATTTACAGGTACACAGCAAAGGCACTTGAACTATTAGGAGAGTGGTATACTATATCAATTTGGGTGAAAAATGCTGGACCAGGTGTCATTAATTCACTAGTCAGCAGGTAATATTACAAGGATGTGGCAGATGAAGCAAGAAAAAGAAAAAAAAAAAAAAAAGACTGGTTTGAGGAAGAAAAGCTAAAAAAATAAGAATAGTTCACTGCATAAAACAACAATGGAGAAAGGATAGTCGTAAGCTAGTCAAGTGAGGTGATTGGATAACTATAAAAATGACCAGCAAAACATTAGATCCTACATGTATCAGGCTTCAGCTGATCATCTGCCTTCCTGTTTCTGGTCACTGTTGCTTCTATTCACTATTTTCATCCGGACTCTCTGAGCTTCACGTTTCCCACATCAGCAATGGGTTCCCTTGAACTGGCTATCTACCTGTAGAAGACACTAGAAAGGTCAGGCAGATGGCACCAAGATGACTTTGTACCATGACACCCAGACTGAAAATACTGGATATTACACATGCAACAGAGACACACAGCTGCAGCATTTTTAGCAGCAACCCTGCTAGTGGGAACCTGGCGAAGATCCTTTCCAGTAAAGGCGGTTTAGTGTTTGGTAGGGAGCGGAGGCTGGGGTATGCTGAACTTCAGAGATTTCTCCTCCACCTCAAGGAGACTGGGTCTGTTACAGCATTTTCATTTATCTGGTTTTCTACTTGTGCATGTGGGGTTATTTTGCACGTACCATCAGAAGAAAAACAATATAAGTCTTCGGAGGGCCATTCACAGCTCAGCAAAGCCAATCAGATTTAGGAAATAATGTAGCATTGGGAGGTAAAATAGATATTATATAACAGTAGTGGTTTTATAGCTTTGATAGGTCAAGGTCATAAGCAAGGCAAGATTTTTAGTGGTAAATATAATACACTAGCCAAATAATATCCCTCCCTAGAAATACATATCAGACAGCACAGTACCTTCTCTTTAAAAACAGGGTCTCACAGAAAGATATTTCCCATGTAATTGCAAAGTCACAAACTGTCGTTAGTCTCTGCTGTAAGTGTCACTGTTGCAGAATTACTTTTACTTGTCTAGGGGGAGATTATTTAACAGATAACTTTCATTCAGCATCATTATCAGGTGAAGTGATCTAATTCTTCCTTGAGGTTTTGATTCAGTCAGGTACATAAAATGACAGATTTATTTTCAGAGTAACTACGTGGACTCCATCATGGCATCAGATAAACAGAAGGCTTTTGTCTTTTGATGCTGTTATGTGATGCTAGGCAAATCAGTCTAACTCTGACCCCTGGGGAATGCATTCACCCAGTCAGGAATAGCTCATTACTGCAGACTGAGGTCACCTCAGGTATAGACGACATTCATGGCAAGTTTTTTCTTTACCTGTTTCAAGTGGAAAAATAAATCACAGTGAAGGCAATCTGCTATGGTTGGGTACCTGAGCCATTGCTTGAGCACGTAGACTGTTATTATATATAAGGCTGCATGCGTTATTCCTGACACTGGACAGTGTGACATTAATTTCCCCTAAAAAGACAAGTATGACATACAGTCTGTGCCCATTTAATTTCTTGCGCTAGCATATGTTCGAGATTTTGTGCTCAACCAATCTTATTTCAACATGCAGAAATCTTGTCCAAGTGAGCACTGGGCAAATATCATACTTGTATCTAAAATATTTTACTTAAACTCATAAAAATAGATATATCTTGATTCAGGTTATCTTGTTATGAATTGAGCTTTCACTCCGGTCTTAGAAACTGCTAGCAGATTCCCTGTCTCACAATATTTTGATTTTTGAAACAAACGGTACAACCAAGCCTAATAATAATAATAAAAAATAAGAGAAACAAAATGTTGTCAGGGTTCCAAACATATGAACTTTATGTCATTAAAAGCTTTTATTCTGGTTCCTATTCTCACTCGTGCGCAGATTTATTGAAAAAACGCTTGACATTTATTCATTTTCCACTTAGATTATTGTGGTTAAATCAAAAAGAAGTGTCAGGGCTTAGGGAGCTGAAAGCAGCTACACTTTTTCCATTGTGACGAGTCACATGGTTTCCATTTGTTCCATGAAAAACCTCATGGTTTTGGTTATTTTCACTGTCTGGAATGAGATATAATTCCACTCCTGCTGCCAAATCTCCTGTATCGCGTAGGAAACTCCTGCATTTTGGGCCATCTCTCTCTGTTCAGCTGGGAGGCCTGTTTCATAAGGAGCTTTTTAAAAATTATTATTTATTGTTTCCAGTGGTCTGAGGAGAGTCTTCAAATGGCTGTTTGGAACCCTTCTTCAGACAACAGGAGAGGAAGTGAAGTCTTGGGTAAGGTACCGAGCTGCGAAGGAGGAGAGCTGTGTTCAACTGTGGTTCCCATCACATATGGGAGCCATTTCAGGCTGGGTCAAAAGCCTGTTGAAATCCATAGAAAGATTTCAGTGCGTGTGAATCAGGCCTGCCATGACTGTTACGCTGTTTGCAGCGGGGAGGTCTTCCACCTTTTACTGAGCACGGGTTCATTTACATAGAAAATTGTGTTATGGGCACAAAATCAAATGCAGTTCAATTCCGGCAATTCCTGGAATTTCAACCTGTCAACAGTTGCTCTTTAATTGTCCCCCTATATGCTTTTAGTCCACTCCAATGACATGACAAAATGAGTTAACTTAAACCTCTGTGAAGAGTAAACAAGATTCTTTCTATCCCAGACAAAATATCACGTCTATGAACAGGTTTGTTAGTGAGTTCCTCAAAACCAGGTTAGTGTGAGATAGTTTAAGGAAGGTTATATCAGTGAGTAAATAGCAACCACCGATTTTCAATTCAGTAGTATCTAGCACTCCAGAAGGTATTTCAAAGAATAGACATCAATAAAGACACAATGACAAATGAAAGGAAGATAAAAGTAAAAATTAATGTAGGTTTACCTAAAGTAGATCACACTGGATACATCCTATTTTAATATCTATCCATCTATCTATCCATCAATAATAAAAACTACCAATGGATAGAAAGAGATTTAGATTAGACTTACTTGACACGTTAGAATTATTTTCTTTAGGATTAGTTCAATTGATCTGAGGAATTTAAACTGTATTGACTACACAGACCAGGTCTCCAGGGAGCAAATGTCCTCATCAGGTGAGACAAGTCTCACCTAAGTCCCAAGAGCTGTTATTAAACCAGCAATGAACACAAGAATTCTGAGATGACAAATGAAAACAATATTAATTTAGGGAAAATACTGTTCAGGACCAGAGAAATATTTCATTTCATTAATGTGGAATTGTCACATTTTGACACTGCCAGAAGAAAAAATACTTAATAAAAGAAAAACATCTTGTTTCAATCAAGAAATATGTTTTATTTCCACTTTTTCTGTTTGACACATGATAGCATAATGTTACTGTTACATGTATATGACACTAAATGTAAAAGTAATAATAACGAAATTACAAAGTCAGAATGAGAGATTTGAAAGGATTTATTTTGAGGAGACTTTCTTCAACTTAAAATTTGCTAAGAGCAAATACTTAGACATATTTTGTGAAATCTCTCCTGGCCTTAATTCAAAAAAGAGCTTGTTTTCCTCAAAGTTCATAACTCTATCAAAATCTGCATTAAAAGACCTCACCTTGATCTCTCACTTCCATACCCTTACTTATTGATAACAAATGATGGTAATGTTTGCTATTGTAAATGACTGCTGTGCAACATAAAAAAAAAAAAAAAGGCTCTTCTAAACAATGAATAATTAAAAAGAACTTGATTGCCTGAAAACTTCTGTATTTTTTCAGTTTCCTTACTTTTAAAATATATTTAATATACTTTAAGAGTAAAATGACCTTTAAAATGTAAAACTGAAAACTAATTTTCTTAACAAAGACCAGGTCTTAACCAGATGGATTGATCTAATTTCTAAAAAAGCTTTTAAATTTGGTGTAATTTTTTTTCTTGTTTTGAGCATCACTTTGATCTGGAGAGAAATACATTACTTAGGGCAAGTGTCGGAGTTTGAAATGAAAACTGGATGTTGCATTTTGCTAGGGGCCCTTTTATAAGTGATGTGAAGGTATAAGGGAAGTGGTGAGCTTCCCTCCTTACCTGAGGAATTTTGATTTTCTTTAAGGATGTGTTTATGGAGGAAAGGGTGTGGATAGCCCTACTCAGCTTCACTCTCAGATGTTGATGCTAAATCTCACCTGAGACATGGGACTCTCCTTGAAGAGAAGCCATTGAAGAGACAAAGACATCTCCATAAATGATTCATACTACCCATGTTGGACAACACTTCCAGAACAGAGTGATTCTGTCCTTTGGAGGGTTCATTCCCTCCCCATAACCAGAGAGGGGGCTAGAAGGAGCTTGTTTGGTGGCACTGTGTCTTCAACTTCCAGCCAAACAGCTTTATATGTGATTAATTTCACCCTTCCAGTTGGCAATCGCTTTGAATTTAAATATTTAGAAAAGTACATTGGCCCTTAGCTCTAGTGAGCATCTCCACTGGTAATTTAATAACACAAGGATTCAGTTGTGATACTGCTTAATTGCTAAAATGTTCCCTTGCATGGTTTTGGCCCGTAGAAGCTGGGAGGATCCCATAACACTCCTGTATGGCTCAGGATTAATACTACTAGCCAAAGAGCACTCTCAACAAGCCACGAAGATCCAGCCACCCAGTTCTGGAGGATAAAAGAAATTAAAAACTGTGGCAATTCACTGTAATGCCAGAACACAGGTCCTGGCACAGTCTAATTTATCACCGTGGATGTAGCTTGTGTGCAAACGGCTCTGGCACTGGTTCTGCTGCAGTCAGAGGCAGGATCATCATGTATAACCACTGAATGTAGGAAATATTGCTTTGGAGCTCAACTCTGAGAACTGGCGAGCAAAGCAGCTCTTTTACCTCAAAAAAGCATTTGAGGTGTCCAAATAAATCCATTAAAAAAAAGAGAGAGGTAGGTCAGGATAAGCTGTTAGCATCCCAGATGATGGCATTCATCACAAATGTAAGAAACTCACAGGCACACTATGGATCTGAACTGAGTTTATTAGTTCTCAAGTGACTGCATTAACCATTATGTATTTCTCTCTATTCCCCATAAACACCTCAACTGCACTGAGGAATTTAGCAATCAATAATTTTCTCTGTCTTTCAGTTTAAGTGTAACACCTTAATTTGACATCATATTTTTTCATTGCAATTTATTAATCAACTCTAGCACTAGATGATATTCTGCCATATGTAATCTATACTTAATAACAGGTTTTTCATCGAACTTTAAACTTGTTTACATGTATTCATATATTTACTTCTTTATATGTTCTTGCCTCCGTCCAAGAGAGAAAAATTCTGTAACATCAGGAGCTCTGACAATTATTAGAAGTCAGATTTTCATTCTATCTCCATTTCTCTTCTTTCAACTCCTAATTAGATTGACTGTGAACTTCGGGAAAAAAAAAAAAAAAAAAAAAAAAAAAAGATAATTTTTGGTTTGATTCCATTATAGAAAATATATTTATAATGAAAAAGGAAAAAAGGGGTTTTTTTCCTCCCACAACATTCTCATCTGTATTTGTAGGAGCTCTCCTAACAGAAGTTTAAAGGTAGTGCCTTTGCTCCTTACTTGTGAAAATTAGGAGGCACATATTTATTTTGATGAACTACACAAGTATCGAATTCACCTGAGGGTATTTGAAACCTTTTTTTCCAGCATTGCAGTCCTGACCTGAGACTTAGCTCATTCTTCCCACTCTATCCCCTACTCACAACTCCATTACATATAATCTGGAGCAATGGGTGTTAATAAACTCAGTTTAATTTGAACTTTTCTGTTATAATTATTATTTGCTCTGTTGACAGTGCACAACATCAGCCAGCATCTCCTCCCTCGAGGAATCCTTGCTGCATTTTTGTTCTGTTTTCTCTCTGTGGCTTCAATGAAAGAAATCCTCCCCGCAGTCTTTTCCTATAACAGAGGAATGAGACTTGCTCCTGAAACCCACAGCTGCCAGCTTCTTACCCACAACCAAAATCAGGATCTGGAAGGTCTTATGAACTGGCGATGAGTGCTATTTGGCAGTTGTCCTTGTTAGATTTCAGGGTCTGTAGCTTCAAATGGATATCACACATACATGCACAGACATGTACTGCTTTCCCATATGTTCACACACATGTGCAGATAAGCATAAACTTGTTCACACACTGCAGTGACAGCCCAGGCCCTTTCAACCTTTCAACCTATGAATAACTCTAACGCATGCTCTGACAATGACATACCTCTCTTTCCCCCTCCCTGGAAATCGATATAAATGCGCGTTGCTGAAGAGATGTTTGAGAGGCACAGGAAGTTAGAAAGATGCAAGTTCCTGAACACAGAGCAATCCTCTATGCTGCAAACAGGAAAGAGAATTATTGAAATTATCACCTCCGAAATAGTCTCAGTGTTACTGCATTTCTCTGCCTATGACATGGCAGGGTCACCTGCAGTAGGACTCAGCACATACAGCTCTTAGGGCCAGAGGTTGACTTGAACATCACAGAACTACAAGCACTGGAAGAGCTATGGCAGTCAATGCAACAAGAGTGTTTTCTAGTGCACTACTAGCTCCCCTTTACCAGGCTTTATCACCTTTGCAGTTGGAGCCTGCATCATCAGCTGTGCCAATAAAAGTGTAGCAGCAAAGGGACAGAGGCTCTGGCCATCAGGCTCTGGTTCTTTATCTGCCCAGTAGATAAAGATAAAATAAATAAATAAATAAATATAATATAATATAATATAATATAAATATAAATATATAATATAAAGTTAAAATAAATAAACAGATAAAATAAGTAAAAGCTTTTCTTTTACCAATGTTGAGTCAGCTCTCCACTGCAAGGGCTGACTCTTGCTTTATGCACGTGCGCGGAGTGCATAACACATCGGGGTTAAAGTCTTGCTGAGACTTATATGTGCTATGTCTAAAATAAAAAAACTTAATATTCATAGTGTTGACATTAATGGGAGGTGATGGAGCACAGCAGGAGCTCCAATGGGAGCTCAAACACTGTTAAATTTGGCCCAGTAGCTCAGAGCCCTCAGTACCCAATTTGGTAAATGTGTTGCTATTGGGAATAAAGATACACAACAACTACAGCACATGGCCTATATATTTTGGCCGTCATACTCCTTACAGGCTGTCTTCTGGTGTTCATTTCAAATGGCTCCCATACTGAGGCTTCCACACTACTGATTCTCAGCTACAATTTCTTCAGGATTTCCAAAGCCCAACCAGGGGACTTCTTCAGACCCAACCATACTCCCAGGCTTCCACCTGCCCTTTGGCTCCAGTGGCAGGACGGTGCTGTTTTCTTCCATCACCTGCGTGATAATGAGAAAAATTATCTGCACTTATCTCAGAGTCAACCTTCCTGCTCTCTTTGTGGTGACAGTCTAAATTATAACTAATATTTAACAACTAACGGCTTCCCAAAAGCAAAAGTGAAAGACCGGTAACTTGAAGTAAAAGAATCCAAGGGGGAACGTATATTAATAAATGATCCCCAGTGTTTATAACAGTCAACGCACATGTTTACTCATCAGTCATCTAGTGATCATCTACATTGAGATGGCAGAAATTGTCTTCGACATCCCTATGACTCCTTGAAAAAATAACTAAACCACAGTTGTCATTTTAAAGCACTTTGATCTGGCAACACCATACTCTGACAAGGCACAAAAAAAGGACAGACTGTTGAGAGCTAATGGCTTTCTCCACCGTCTTTCAAGTGCGTACCAAGACCTTCTTATCTGGGAAGTCATTGTATTGCTTCCCTGTTTGTTCTTCCCAGAGTGCTACTGCATCAATTCATTCATGCAGGTAAGGTTTATGACCCCAATAAACAACGGTCTTCCCTCACTTCCCAGAACACAAAATAACAGTTTCTCATGTTTTTAAGCTTTGCCAAGTAATGGTGACACAACAGCTGAAATCCTGCTGTGTCCACCATTCCCACCAACTGCTCCAGTACTGAGTTGCTGTAGCTCCATCAATTTGATTTTCATCATTTCCCTGTCCAAATATCAGCCCTTTGCTTCGTGCTAAATAAGTTATCTCTTTGCTTTCTGGTAACCTTTCCTCAAATATTTGTGGACTGTTACTAGGTTTCCCATGCTGTGGTTTCAGAGCCAAGCCATTCATCTTTACACATGACTCATAGGCTGTTTTCTTCAGCCAATTAATCATGAAGTTTGGTTTCCCCCCACATATCCTCTCTAGCTCATCTGTATCTTTCTGGTAATGAGGTGCCCAGAAGTGAGTGCAGCATCCCAGATGCACTCTTCCCAGGCCCATCAAGTGAATGAAGCTCACCTTTCTGCTCCCTGACATCAGTCCTCTGGGTCTCCAGCCCAACCTTATAATGGTGGTTCAGCTTCTGCAACATCCTGCAATACCACAGCTCTGCCCGCTCTCCATGCTCACCCTGGTATCTTTGTCAGCTTAAGTGCTTCTACCTACCAGTGGGGAGGTTCATTTCAGACTATTTCTATGCCCAAAGGATCTGTATAAACTGCGTTTTCCAATTCTGCTATCACGTGGTTTCCCCCCTGTGTGTCCCACTTGCCTTCACTGCGCTGCGTTAGCCTCTTGTCCTCACTGGATTTGTTAATCCTGTTGTCTCTCCTACCCTGGTGAGTGGCTTTCCCAGAGCACCGAAGTCTATTATCTTTAATACCATCACACTCATTCTTTCCATCCACCTGGGGAGAAGCAGAGAAAAGTTCAAGCAAAGCTTTTTACAGTCCTTAATCCCAAATCTGACCTCCTCTAGTTTTCTCTCTCAGCATGAATTATGGCAGCAAGTACTCCCTCAAAGGCTGGTGCACCTTCCTGGAGCAGAGCTGCTCTGCTAAAGAGGAACCTCTGTCTCTTTAGGTTTGGGAGAGTTAACCCTGTGTGACAGCAGCATCAGGATCCAGCCTCAAGGCTACACCTACTCCACTAAATTAAGCAGCAACAGGGAATGGTTTCAGTCAGTGGAACACATTAGCATTGCATTGTTAGCAAAGTTATTGGCATGCGTTTGGTCCAGAATCACTAGAATTCTCCCAAATAATTTGTTGTGGCCGGGGACATATTCAGATGACAGGCACTATTCTGCCCTGAGCGTAGAAGTACAGGCATGGACCACTCCAGCCACAGTGCTGGAGGATCTGCTCATTCAATTTACAACAGATAAGATCAAAGTCTTCCCCTAGGCTGTCAACAGAGAGGTCAATGCCTGTTCCACGTACACTCACACAACTCAACCAGTGCAATTCAATGTCTGAGTAACTGTGGAGAAATACTACTAAATTCTGCCCTGATTTACTTTATCTGCTCATTCCAGCTGAGAGGGTCACAGCCGGGAAACAGTGGAGAAAGATCTCACGCAAGTTTCCTCTGCAGTGTGACGTGCAGGGTAACTGCTAACAGAGCAGAGACAAGGGTGAGGACAGCCAGAGGCCTGGGAAAGGCGGCAGAACAAAACCAGGAAGAGAACATGCCCTCAGCAGGTTTTCCCCTCTTTAATAAAATTGTCCAATAAAATGTCACACCCATCTTCAAAACTGCAGACCACTCTTTTTTTTTTTTCCTCTAGGGTTTTTATTTCTTTTCCTTCCCACCCCATGAATTCTGCAAAAGGTATGAAAAGCTTAGCAGACATCCGAGTCCCTGGGAAGCATTTAACCACCTATAATCACTTCTTGCAGGTCATATGATGTAAATCAGCTGATAGTTTTCTATTCTTCCCCTCAGCCATCTTTCTCTGAAGCATGCTGTTAGCTGTCTTTAACAGGAGTGTTTATAGAGGATAATACCATTCCAGGCACTTCCTGAAACCATGTGTTCTTCATTTGGAAGTATCGCATAGTAACATTGCTTCTTGTGGCATTTCCAAATAAAAACCTCATGGTCCTGACTCTGAAACGCTGCATAAAGTTCTATCCTTGTGGTATTTCAGGGAAAATAACTGATTTTTTTTATTTCTTTTTTTTTTTTTTTTTTTTTCTAATAAGACCGGAGCAAAAAATTTTTTGGCACAAGAACTAAATTCTGCTCTAGATTACATTATCTGAACCCCTCAAGGAAAATCTTCTCAATAATTGCCTCTACCTGACCATAATGTATCAAATCTGGGTCTATTCGTAGTTTAGGTTAGAGAACTGCTCTGTGCTCTCCCCTCCAGCTTCATTTCACTTTACTCTTTCCTTTCCAGATGACACTGGTTAGTTGTTTATCAATAAAATCAAAGTAAATGGGAAATCAAACTCAGTGGTATTTTCATCTCCAACTCAGCCACACAGTACCACACATAAACAGTGACTCAAACCCCCAGCACATCCAGTGCACTTTGTCCCTTCACAACCAAGAGGGACAGAAGAGCCTCAGGGTAAAAGAAAAGTGAGTTTCTAGACACTGTGCATTGCAATACCCTTGTCATTCTGATAGAAAAGGAAACAAACTAATTCCAATCATTTGAAATAAAATATCTTCTACAGTTAATAGATGCCACAAAATAAGTAGTACCGCAACAAGAATCAACATAATTTTACTTTTTCATTTTTTAATACCTGCACATTTTCTACTCTTTCACCTATGAATAATTTTTATCTACAGCTGATTCAATTTAGCTGATTGATGATAAAGGGTTCTTTAAGAGATTTGAATTCATTTTTTCCTTCTAATTATTTTTCTTCCCCTTCTGAGTGTCGTTCTCCCTCTAAAGTTTGTCAGATGTCTCAGTCATTCCAGCTATGTAAATGCTATATGGAGATAACTCACATAAACAACATATTCATAAAAAAAAAAAAAAAAAAAAACAGAAACAAACAAAAAAAACCCACAACAACAAAACTCCAAACCAAAAACAACCACCCCCCAAAAAACCAACCACAACAACAAAACAACAAAATAAGAATAAGGAGAATATTTCATTCTTCCCCTTTTTTTGCATTATTTACTCCATTTTTTCCCCTAGACAAAATGCTTGGATATTTAAAAAGCCTTTTGTTAGTATGTTTTGTGAGCCTGAATGTTCAGCCAAATATCTTTTAGAAATGAGGCACACTAGAAATAAGATCATTATTAGAAAATACAACTAAATCGAGTTCTCTGTCCTGTGAGCACAAAACCTCACTAGTTCAAATGAGGATTTGAGGTGAGTCCTGCTGAATTGCCACAAGTTTCTATGATGTGGGTGAGTGGGAGAACCTTAAGTAATTGAAAATACTGTTTTAGGTCAGTGAAAAGAAGCTGTTTCCCAGACATAACCTTTTCATTTTCGTCTGGAAATTTGGACAGGTTTAATAAGATTTTAAATGAATTTGAAATTGTCTGTCTACAGTCTGCAACAAGGACTCTGATACGTACTCTTGTACAGGACTTTTCTCCAAGGTGTGGGAACCTTGAGCACAGCTAAGCAATCAAGCAGCCCCAGCACTCAAGAGTCATGGGTCAAAGGTTGCCAAAAATGAAAGGACTGACCTATAAATCAAGATTATATTCTTTTTAAAAATAATAAAAATGAGGTTGTTTTTGTCTGTCCTCTGTCATGCAACTTGATCTTTTTGTCTATAATTACCAAAAAATGCAAACATGTTTTGGTTTGTTTTAGTTCATAGTCTGAACTTTAGAAACTCACACAATTCCAGCAGCTGGAACTTAAAAAAAAAAAAAAAAAGCAAAAGTCACAGTACAGTCACTACAGATGGCATATCCGCAAGAGGTAGACTGTTTTTTACATTCAGCATAATCTTGTAGCACAAGTAATTTTAATGCATGAAGATCTGAATACATCTTCAAATACCCACAGAAAATCTCTGATAGAGAAGCAGGCATCTTGGAGTCACTGACTTGTCCCACAAGGGCTCTGGTGAATTCCTGTTTTGGAGGAGATGAGGCTGCAGTGAAAGTAAGCCTAGAGAAAGTAAAAAGGATCTAAAGTTCAGGACTTGGCTCTTTACAACGAATTAACCCTTGGAGATACCTGTACACCCCTTCCTCACTGTTTTCTCTAAGATAACATCTTGCTTTCCTGGAGGGTTTTGGTTTTTGATGTGGGGTTTGGTGGTTTTTTTGGTGTGTTTGGTTTTTTTTGTTTTTTTTTTTGGGGGGGGGGGTAGCTTACTCTTCAACTGTGTGAACATAGAGAGGGATTAATATCTTCTCATAACTTTTTTTTTTTTTTTTTTTTTTTTTTTTTACAATTGCATGGGCCTAGCCTCAGTCCTGTCTGTTACCTCCCCCTCCTTCTCTCTATGATTCTAGGAGCCTTTTGGTCTCTGTAGCAGGGATGTGACAGGATGCATTTTGTGGTTTGTGATATGTACTGGACATAGGATGGATATTCTATGGATCCATTTGGAAGTTTAAAATAGCAAGAGACTGGACATAGAGGACCTGAAGGAGTCCTGCTTGTCCTATGTTCTGAATTTGGTTTCTGTCCAGAACATCCTAAAGGGACAATCTGTTCACTCTCTATTTTTGGAATTAAGGTCTACTTACAGTTGCTCTGGAGACTAGAGTCGGTGTAAAGTGTTTTAGCAGTTGCTTTGTGTGGTCTTTGGGGAAGGAAGAAAGAAGAGGGTTTCTGCATTTTTAAGGCCAAGAGATTTTTTGGATTATTTAGAATCATCTCCAATGTAAACCAATCGCATGATTTCCATCCAGTTCCTTCTGTTCTGAGTTCAGCTGCTTGTGTCAAAGATGCCAAGCACTTGGAGATGATGACAGGTAAGGGAAAGAGGTACATATGGCTGAAATATAGCTAGTATCGTCTGGATGCTGCATATGAAACAGGACATGTGATGTTGTAATGGAAGACCGGTATCTGTTCCCTGGCTGCAGAGCACTGGTGGTTCTTACAGCTGTTCCCTGGAAGACTTGTCTGGCACTTTCAGTCTCAGACTTGATAACAGGAGTCCTTGGTGGCCTTGGAGAATCATTTCAGATTCAGTATTTCAGATCTCTGTTGGCCACAGAAGACTGGGAATCATGGACTTTGCACAAGAACCAGATTTGTAGGAGAGTCATATTCCCCAGGGGCCACTGATGACAAGACAGCTAAAGCAGAGTTTTATCTTTTGCAACTTGCCTGTGGTCTACCACACAATTTGTTTGTTATGCTGAGCCTAAGGAATCTTACCACTCAGAGCCAGCAACAGTTTGTGGGTTGAGGTACAAAGTGGGACACTCACTCAGGCAGCAGACTGCAGGGGACACCAAGAGAGACATGACCCCACTGCTTATGACAGTCCACTGGAAACTCTGCCTGTCTGCTGTGAGAGAGCAGCCAGGCTGGGCTGAGGGATGGCTGTCCTTGAAGCACATCCCTCCATCCCTCCAGCAACAGCACAGGCTGTAACTCTGGCTCAGAGGCCTTTCGTAAAAGATTAACTTTCCCTTCCCTGAGAAAAGGACCCTGGAGCTGACCTTATCCTTATTTGCCACCATCCTGCTGAGACAAGTGACTGGTTGTGTGATAACTCCTCCTTTGCTCCTGTCTAGTGAAAAGCCCAGCGAGCTTTAA
Source organism: Athene noctua (assembly GCF_965140245.1). Lineage (NCBI taxonomy): Eukaryota > Metazoa > Chordata > Aves > Strigiformes > Strigidae > Athene > Athene noctua. The sequence continues at coordinate 167,240,125 of NC_134038.1, forward strand.
ACTCCTCCTGGAAAAGGTATTCTCCAAGACCTCTTCCTGGTTCTGCTTTTTGGCAAGCCAACTGCCGGGTAGCATGTCTGATGGACAAACCCAGCTAGGACGCAACAGAGGAACCTCCCAAGGTCTGGTCAAAGTTGGTCAATATGGTGTTATTAGTCAAACTTCAGGGAAATCCAATGGATGGTGGTGAGTCATCTCATCTGGATGGAAGTGACCCAGTCACACTTGGATCCCCACATTCTCAGTGGAGAGAAATAAACTTCTCAGGCACAGACTGACCTATTTTACCACATATTTTAGGAAGAGATGATGATGTCTACTGAGTGGGTTCACTACATCACCACTGATTATGAAAGGAGAAGCCAAATTTGAAAACTATGTTACAGCATCTAAAGTTATGTGAAAGGAACCCCAGTCCTGGTCTTCATCTAGAGACCATGAAGTAGTGCATGACCCAAGATTTCCCTATTTTCATGAGTTCATTTGCTCTTCTGCTACTGGTAGGTATGTAAATATGGCTACTCAACAAAGTACAAGCCATTTGATGAATGAAGTATTGCAGCAATAGCTCCAGTGGTCCATCTTAGCAAATTTAAGTAGAGCTGTTGAAAGGTGAGAAAGTACTTGTGCTGTAAACATGGGAACATACTACTAAATGACATGCCCACCCACTTCTTGGTCTCTTTCCACTGCCAAAGCAGTAAAAAGGGACCTTAGTGTAAGTGTGAATCCAGCTCTTGGAATGTTTTTCCATTTCCTCGTATTTACGTTAACGAACACTGACACTACAGACTCACATTCCCAGCTCAGTACTTCACCAGACTGACCAGCAACAAAACCAAGGAGATGAGACTAAACAGATGATTTGATGAGGTTTTTATTAATATTATTTTATTCCTCTAGGCCATGGAAAGAAGAGAAGAGGTCACACCTCTGATTTCAAAAAGATAACAGCTAAGTTCAGAGACAGGTTTAAGGGGGGGGAAAAAACCCAAGAAATTCAAGGAAAATTATTGTCTGCACACTAATTTAATACTCTTAACTGGCAATGCTTTCCACTTGGTAAAATGTTCCTCCTGAAAAAGGTCAGCTTGCCTGGATAAAATGCTAACGCCTGACAGTAGATTGCTTTACCTTACGTTTAACCAGGAATAAAAAGATGGTGTAAAAGGCTCTGTTCTCATAAAGGGTGACTTTTCATGAGTCCTTTGCAGACATGCAGATGACAACGTAAGGTGGACAATAAATGAAAAGCAACTCCTTTTGGTCCATACTGTGAGTCCATTGCATTCCCTGTGCCCACCACTACTACATCCCCAAACCACAGCACCAGTGACAGGAAAGGGCTGTGAATTATCTTTCTATAGGTTTATATATATATATACACACACACGTATGAATGCATCTATGGGCTGAATCAGACATGATTATTGGAGAAGGAAGTTTGTCATGGAAGAGGTTTTAGGAGGATGGTGTTTGTTCCTGGGCTAGGTCTGTCTCTGGACTGAACTGTCTTATCTCTTTTGAAATCAAAGGGCTGCTGCAGATATTTGGATAGACATCTTTTGCTTCCATCTTGGTCTCTCGTGAAATTGATTTCTTTGGTGTTTGTTTGCTGCAGGTCCCCAAATGTAGAGTGCTCATTTTTAACTCTAGGTCAAATCAAAATCTTTGATCCAGCTCTGACCCTCAAGAAGAACCACCAGTGATGTGTCAATGAAGACTCAGAGGAAGTATGACAGAGGAGCAGGTGAGATTTGACTTGACTTCTTGGCTAAACACCTTCTGACATAAAATCATCCTGTATTTCAGAATATTACAGGTATTTAAATAAATTAGAAAATATCATAGTGAGGAGAAGTATTCCAAGATTTAACATACTACAGGACCTCCCCTTTCCTTATGCCTGCTTAAAAAATACATGCATATATTTTTATTTCTATATATGTACACGTATATGTACACAATCCATTTTCCATTCTCATACTTTTCCTCCAGATCCAAAAAGTTCTTAAATTAAAAAACCCATGAGCATTAAGAGGAGCTGTGTCTGTTCCACCCCAGTGTCGAAATGAGAGGCGTTGATTGCATCCATATTAATAAACTGAACAGTGGCTGGGCCTGGTACTAGAGCTTGATTATCTTCCTGCACCTAATAGCAGAGCAGGTGTATTGTTCTTCCAAACTGTCTGCAGTTATAGGAGAACTGGATACAGCTACATCCAGGCTTTTCCTGGCTCTCCCATGGACATATCTGTAATTCTTTAGCACTTGTTCGGGTTTTTTTAAATGTAATTCACTTTTTTTTTTTTTTTTTTCCATGGGGATTAGTGCTGACAATGGCCTACTGCTCCTTTCTCCTTCTGCTTTATGGAGTTGCATTTTGTAGCTGAAAAAGTAAGGACATTTCCCCTTGACATCTGATGACCTGCTATGCATTTTACAGAACCAACCAGCCAACCAGCTTGGTGCAGTAATTTCAAGTTTCCCATTTTACCTGTTTTTACATCATTTCTCACCATGAATATAAATGGCAGAAACGCAACTTGGTAAGCCCTATTCAGATCCTGGTGTCATAAATCGATGAGATAGTGTCTTTGAGATGCTCTGTAAGACTCTTTGGACTCTCAAGGTTCTTGATTTGAGTAAAAGGAGCAAACTGGAGGTTTCTCTGTGACCAAAATAATGCTTCTTTGTTCTACTGGAAATACATCATACATCAGAGGATGAGAATGGTTGCCAGAATCAGGACTGATTTCACAGAGGCTTTCACAGGGGACAAAACACAGTGGAGGAGCAGATCATGATGAGTATTTTGGGAGTGGAAAACACATTCTTCCTTCTGTTTTAATAATCTGAAGGATTACCCACAACACAGAAGGAGAAAAATAATGCTACTGGAATTGCATTTTGAGATTCATCGGAGTTTTTTACTGGATGTAAAATACAGCAACACTAAACTCATGCATGTGGCTTTAGAAAATGTACCCCTTAGGGATCAAAAGACCCAGGCCTGCAAGTTTCTCTTGGGAACCATATTTTTACATTTAGTTAGAGAAACTTGTTTTGCTAATGTGGAATACCACATTTTCTTTTCTTTTATTTTTTTTTCCCTTTTTTCTTTTTTTCAGTGGAGCCAAACATACAGCAGGTTTAATCTGAGAAAATGATATAAATTAGCTGCTGTGTATTCTGGCATGTTCCATGCAGGTTTCACCTTGATTTGCACATGTGTACACAACTCCTTTCCAAGAAAGACAGCTCAGCTAAGCAGCTTCAGAAATGAACAGTTCTCCCTTAGAATAACTGAACAGTTAGGGGACAATCCTGGACATCACTTGTATCACCTGTGGAGTCGAGTAAAATGTCTTTTATCCTTATATAAACCTTTAAAAGTACCCTTTTTTATTAACAGGACCTATGATGACCAGACCGACTCTACATATCTGTACTGTAGATATCCAAAATATGTGATATCCCATGTGTGATCTATGACACTCACTGTTCTGTGAGGGCTGGACATAACATGCTGCCCTTCCATTTCCTAATGGTCCAGTGTGAGGATCATTTCAAATACCCATATGAGGTGGACACTTGATAATACCATGGAAAGAAGCAGATATGCAACAGATATTACATGTGCTGTTTAAGGGAGCGACCATGACATAGCACATATATTTAGAAAAACAAACACACAAGAAACAAAAACAAAAAAACCACCCCAAACTAAAAGATTGCTTCCTCAATCTACATAGCTACAAGATTCATCTGCTTTAGACAACTAGCTAAATCTTAGCTGAGTCTGAACTAATTGCCATAGGCTGTCTTTATAATCAATGTAGACAAACTGACTCTGCTGAAGAATGAGGCCAATGTCTATGCAAACTAAAATAGGGTAGCCTGGATCACCGTGAACATGCAGACTGTAGAACTCTGCTCCCTGCTCAGGACAGACTTTCCCACTATGAACTCACCTTTGTCAGTGGAATATGTTCTAGAAGCCAAGAGTTGCATTAGCAGACTCTTGCACCGGGGTTTCTTATGCGTGGAATGCAACCCCATAAGAAGTGAAACCACAGGACTAGATTCAATTCATTTTTGATGCTTAGCTATTTGGAGTGGAAGCCCTTTTCAACCCTAGGATATCAAAGTATTTCATAAAGTGGCTTAGTATTATTGTGCTGCTTAGGTGACTCAACAGCAGTCATGGTTTCCAAGGCAGATGTAACCCAGAGAAGCTTACATTAGAGCCAGGCAGCAGGCAGTAGGACATGGCCCAGGCTCACAAGCTGTACTAGGTGCAGAAGTGAGAACAGAATCCTGACATCCTTCATGCCATGTTTCTACCTTAACCACACATGCTTTTCCCTTTATATACAACACCGTGATGCTCCTAGGAAAGCGATTAATCATTTTTTATCTCATTTTTCCACTGTGGGTGAGTCAAGCACAGATGACTGAAGTGACTTAAACACGTTCTTAGGACAGTGCCAAGAGGAGAAAGCAGCTTTCATGGGACTTAGAGGCAGAAGTGAGACACCAACTTGTGCAAACTGGAGATTCACTAAAGCCCATGAGGCAATGGAAAGTGTTCTGGTGTTGCAGAAAGTAGGGAAGGTCAGAAACATTTTATTTATTGGGGATAAAATTTTCCATCAAACATTTCTTCTAGTTCTTAAAAACTATCTGCAGGGATATTCAACAATGAGCCTGGGAAGTATAATTCATTGCAGATACTGATATTTTAGCACAGCACAATTTTCCTCACTCTTGATCTTGTACTGACACATCACTGTTTCACAACGGATAATTATCCATATTATTCCTTCCCTGTGCCTAAGGGACTAATGACCTTGTCACCTCTTCCTTGCTAACACATCCTCCTGCTCCTCATCCATCCATTCTGCAAGCGGTTGCATAATTAAGTTACACTCGGAGCAATTTTTCCCAACATTTTCTTAGCTTGAAGTGTACTGCTTCTGTTTCAGACCTGCAGAAGACTTTGCCTGCCTCTAAGCTTGTCTGTTCTCCTAGCTCTGTCACTGACATAAAAGGTTATTGAAAGCCTATATCCATACAGGTCTTACCCAGCTAAATGAATCAGCTTCCATCTGAAAGGGGACGGAGCTTAAGTCCAGAGTTAAAGCTCTGCTTAAACCTCTAGCAACTGCCTGTTGAGGAAAGTAAATTGTGGTGGTCTTGCTTCACTGGATGCTCTGGGGTAGTGTGACCAGCTGTTATAAAAGCAGGAAATATTTTTCTCTCTCTCAGTTTCATGGTAAAGTACAAGGAATCCCTGACTTTTTTTTTTTTTTTTTTTTGGAGGAAGAGTGACTGCTAATTGTTTCCAGAGTGCGACATGTTTTTTGGAAGAGTCCCTGGAATTATCTAGCAAGGTATAGCGACATAGATGCAAAAAGCAGAGCTCATTCAGACATTCACGAATGTTTTCTGAGGACACTAATTATTGGCATGTTTTCTAGAAGTCATGTCTTCTGCATTCAACAGACCAGTTTGCAGCAAGCTATGTAAGACAGGGAATGGCTTTGAGGTCCCCCTCTTGGGAGCAGGGAAGGTCATGCTGCTTGAGAGCTGACAAATGGATATAAAGCCATTAAATTACAAATACTGGCTGAGTGCAGACCCAGTGCAGAACTGATTTTCTCCTGCAGGCTGTAGTGAAACTGCACCTCTTCTGTGATCTTTCCACCAGAGTGTGCAGCTGGCAGTTATCACCAGACTCTGTCCAGAATTAGATCTCCAAGATTTACATGTTTGTTTTGCCTTAGGCCAGAAAAACTGATTCCTGACATCACTGTACAAAAAGAAAGAATGCAGGTTGCTCTGGGGGTCATCAAACTGTATACGGATTAGTAAAAGCCAGTTTCTATTGCATTTGGTGGAGAGAAATCAGCACCTCCAGGGAGTGATTGATCGTTCAGATTAGATGTCAAAAATCCTTTGGGACTTCCAGTGGTGTTTGTCTCTACTGGTGGCACAAGCACACCAAAGCCTTTGGACCATGAGGTCTCCACAGGCCTCCAGGAAAGCAAACGAGTGTGTGGGCTTCCCACTGTCCCACCTCTGGATCTCCCTTCTGGAGCTGGACCTTGAAGAGATTTTAGGGCCTCTATTCTCCATGTGCAGAGGCACCTACAGTTTGCATAGCGGAGCAAAATAGTCCTGCAGGGTCACCTATTTTGGTAACCATGAGCCACTAGGTAAACTGTCTGATCCAGCTCAGCCCTTAACTGGCAGCAAAGCTACCTCTTTGCCTTCTTCAGTCAACAGTTACTTACAGGGGACAAATCAGATATTTGATAGGTTGAATCTTTTCTAGCTCCAGCAACATAAGCCTGAATTTATAATATTCCTAATTTAAGCAGCTCCATGTTTTATTTCTTAAGAGAACACAATGATCAAACAATGGACTGGTTAAGACTAGGTTCCACCTCTCTTGCAGAAGAATCCAAATTCATGTGCAGCCACAATATATAGACAGGGATCCAGGCCAGAAAAAGAAAAAGTGAAAAGGCCACTGTTGTTTCAGTGAATGACAGAGGACACCTGGGTGCCAGACCTTTCTCCCAGTACTGTTCTGCACATGATGTTACATTTCTTTGATGCAAAAAGACCTCAGCAGACATACAAAATCAGATGTTGGGAATCTCGCCCTTTCCTCCTGTGGGTGGACAAGAGGGAGGAGTGCATGGCACCTCTCTCAAAATCTTATTTGTTCACACAGAAATTAGTCTCACCCTGAAATTTCTTTCAAAAGCAATGAAAAGCAGAAGAGGAGAAATTGCTCATATACCATGGGGTGAGGGAAGGAAAGAGAAGAAGAAAGCATAAAGAAAGAGGGGAAAAAAAAAAAAAAAAGAAAAGCTTGACTCACAGAAATCACAGTTTCTGTATCTCTTTCTTCCTGGAAGCTTGGATGTAATAGTAACTTCATAGCCTCTGTTCTCTGCACCAGAACTCATCTCTCTTCCAAGGCAATCATAGGTTCTTTTCCCCCTTGCATGGGCCAGACCCACATCAGCCACAACCAGAGCAGATTCCTGATTCTTCCTTCCCTCCTCTGCCTTGCTGGTGGGTTGGGGATGTGCTTCCAGGAGACAAGAGCTTCAGACACACATGCACACGCTCGGCTGCCCTTTTGCTCTGACATACCATTTCCACTGTCTTGTGGAAATCTGACCTTCATGCCAAGAACGATAACAAGATGGACATAGGAAGGCCCTAGCCAGCTACAGTGAGAGAAAACGCTGTCTGCGTTCATCCAGCATCCTTTCCCTCCTCTAGCTTAGACACTTTCCTTTCTCGAGAACACTCATACCATGTCAATGTTATGTCTCAGGATGGGATTTTCGTGTTACTTTCTCCAGTAGGTTTATTGCAGCTGTCATCAAATCACATAGAAAAAAGCCCTTGGATATCACTGAGCACGATGTTCAGATTTCACACGAAATACAGGGTGCAGACAAGCATTTATTGAACCAGCGGGTGCTGAAGGAGACGGAAGGACATCTCTTGCCCTCCTATATGACACTGGCCTGTTCAAGTGTCCTTTCAGGATACCTCTATCCAACCTCTCCATGCAGTTTAGAATAAAAATCTGCCCCATCACACTGTACACACTGAACAATTTTAAGATGTGCAAGACTTGTTCAAAATCAAGTTATGTTTTTCTGTATGAAACGTGTTCCCTGAAGTGGCTGTGATTTGTTGCATCTCTTTGGTTAACTCCTACATCTCTCCCAACTCTTCCTATCATAGGAGGGAAACTGGTCTGCAGATGGCTTTTGCCATTGGAACACATTTTTGTCTGCCACAATACAGTGAAAAATAGTTGTTGTCTCTTTGGAGAAAGGCTAAGGCAGCTGCAAATAAGATTTCTGTTAAGGGAATGGGCAAAAGGGATGAGAGGGGGGTTTGAATTTTTATTTTTCTTAAGTTATGTGTTATATACAAATATGGAAAGTACTGAAGCTGGCCTACAAAAACTGTGGTCTTAGTAAAGACTCTGCCAGAAATTGGTCTGGGGTGTTGGCCATTTAACCAACCCCAAGGCTACATCGAACACAGGAGGAGTCCAGTTTCAGTGGGGATTCTCTATGAATTACCAAGAAAAAAAAAAAAAAAAAAAAAAGGAAAGTTCCAAATATATGAACTGTTTGCTACTGTACCATGCAGTTCAGGGGTAAAAATAAAAGCCTACTGACAGACGGTTGTACCTGCCTTTTTCTATTGCAGTTTCAAGGCTTTTGCTATGATCCTTCAGGCTTGTGTTTTCAAGAATGAACATCTGAAATCTCACAGCTGCAGAAAGTAGAAAGGAAGTTCCCCCTGCAATGCCTGTAGCATGCATGGCAAACCCTCTTCTCTCCCATGAACTGACACAGCTCACTAATTCCATAGAAAATTAACCTTGGTAAAAAAAAAAAAAAAAAAAAAAAAAAGAGGTATGGAAGTGTACCTAAAAGTGGTACGCTGTGTCAGTGTACCAAATTGATCCACAGAAAGATCTAATGAGCACCACAGTGAGCCCAGGGGAAGACGTGGACCACTTGCTTTGAGCAGTAATAAATTATTAAGTTATTTAATCTTCTCAGGAAACCACAGTCACACAGCTATAGCCAGCTAACACATGCTTCTTCTAAGGACCGACCTACATGTGCTGTTCATCTGAAAGTTTCACTGATGTCGATGTCTACAATTTACCATCTCTAACTATACAAATCTTCTCACAGATCACTGCATCCATAAGTCACTACAACATGTGCTAAATGCTCTGTTAACTTGAAGACAGAAATGGGTTTATGCTTTGCTTTTTCATGTCATTGATGATTGCTACTAATAGCTGAGCAAGATTTTGTTTGTCATTTCTTGGGGTATAAAAATGGAAGAAACTCTCTTTGTTCTGAACGAAGCAACAATCATTAGTTCCTAGTGACAATTTGGAGGAAAGTTCATTAAAATAAGGAATTCCTAGTTACAACAAAAGTTACCCCTGGTTTAGACATCTCCAAGTGACACCACAACGCTGGTTCCCACATTTCACAGAACTTTTGACATAAATCTTTCTGCTTTATTTTCTGTGTGGCTTCCATACAAAATTGTACATTGATTTTTAAAATCAGTTTCTAAATTTCTTGTTTTGCACATATTAATTTGAGTCAGAAAAGGGGAGTTTGCTGACCGAACAGATCTCAATAAAAGGTCTCTGTAAAGCATCTACATGGAAAAATATACTGATCCCTGTGAACTACAAAAATTATTCATCCTGCTTTAAAGAATGAATTGAGCTTTAATCTTGGAATTGTAAACCTAACCTAAACAACAAAACCACCACCTTGTCTTTTCTCCAAGGAAAAATCAACTCAACCCATAACATTTCTGAGAGACATTTGTCTAACCTGTTCTTTAAAAACTCAGTGAAGGGGACTCCAACACTTTTTTTCAGAAACCAGCTGTAAGACTCCATTCTTCTTGGAGATTTTTTGTTCAAGGGTTGGGTTGTTGGTTTTCTTGGGGGAAAGGGGGTGGGGGGGAGTGCTTTGCATTGAGATTTTTGCCCTAAGTATCCTTATCTTTCCTCAGTTTAATTTTATGACTTCTTATCCTGACTGTAATAGAAACAGAGAACAAATTGTTCATTTTCTTTCCGAATGGATACTTCCGGTCTGAAATATATACACTACAAATTCAGAAAAACATAATGAAAGAAATTTATAGAAAGAGAAATTCTGCAGACTCTTGTAAAGGTTTCACAACTGGTAGACATTTTTCCTACAGATGCTTCACACCCGTCTATACTAAAATGACTGCATAAATCAGAAGAATAAGCACCCCTTCCTTTTTGTCACAAACACAGTCATCAGTGTGGCAGAGTGGCATTTCTTTGGCAGATAATTCTTAGGGAAAAAAAAGCATATTTGGCAACACTGAAACGTTATGAATTCATGTTGTTTTCACCAAACTACTCATTAAAGCCTACTAGTAGAAATGAAAAGGAAAGTCAGGTTGTGTTGACATCTTTTAACTAAAACTGCTGAGAAAGTGGGGGTTAATTTCAAAATCAGTTTCAAATTTTGGCATACTTTTTTTTTTTTTTTTTAAGGGATTAATTTAGAAGTATTCAAATCCAAACACCGTATTTGTGCTGAAACATAATGCATCACTTTTCTGAAAGAGAATAGACTCAGACTTTTGACTCAATTTCATCTCCCTTTTTCTTCAAATTACAAATAAATTAAAAAGAAGTATGAGTCACTGACACTCTCGGCATTTTTTTAATTATTTTTGTATGATTCACACTTTCAAAGCTGTGGGCTGGTCTTTTTTACAGAAGGCAAGTCTGGATGAGGGAAGAAATGCACTGGTCCCTGGTGTTAATTGGGGTTGGCATCTTCTCCCTTATGGCAGAGGAAAGTGTGTGTGCACTCACAGGTATTTGTATGTGTGTGAGTAATTCAATGAGGAAATTAAAAGGGGAAAAAAAAAAAAAAAAAAGTCTTCCTGTAAGGAGGGCTGGGAAAGCCCTATGCCCTGTATCAAAAGCAACACTCGTGTATAATGTCTAAGGACATAAATCTTTTATTATTATAACCAGTCATCATTAAATCAGTCAACAAGGCTATATAAGAAGGAAATTAATTAGACCCTCTACCAACTTTTAAAGCAGAACCCTGGAAAATTCACCAGCATTGAGTAGTCTGAGGCTCCTTTCTTTCTTCTGCTCCACAGCTGAGTCCCACAGGGGGTATCCCCAAAGCCTGCTCTGAGCTGTGAAAGGCTAAGTGAGCATTTGGAGAGCTTTCCTAAGGGCAAACGGGAGGTCTAGTGGGGAAAGGAGCAGTTGGTCAGAAATATGTGCATTACCAGGGGGCTGTTTTCATATTTTCTTGGGACTTCGGATTTCCCAGATTTCGACAGCGCTGAGCCGCTAGACCCAGCTGAGAGAGTGCCTTAAATCTGGACTGCCACAGCTGGTAGAACTGAAAAAACATTTAGAAATCGGTGAAATTAAGGTCTTGCTCAGCTCTGGCTTTTTTTCTCCACATGTTTGCTTGTATGTATCTTCAATCATCTCATCTTTCTCCTCCTGTCATGAAAAATGGGACAAGGCCATTCCCTTGTCACATTTACTTTATTACATCACGTTGGCAAAGAGGGACAAGATCATCTCTAAGAAGGGTCTGCAGGCGGGGCTGGAAAGTGATATCCCCCCCATACACCTCTTCTCCTGGACACTGCTCAGCTCCACAGGTCTCTCTTGCTTCAGGACTGCAGATACCTGCATTCACCTGCTGAGTCATGGCACATAGTAGCATGGGACAGATGTGTGACAGGAGACATTTTCTTGGATCTCAGGTCTCTGTTGATCTGTGGGTGTTAGGGAATATGTCCCAGCTGTATCTGGGTGTCCATACATGGCATCCTACACATTCTATTCAATATACTAGTTATGTAGGGCTTTGTCCACTGTTAGCTGGTTGGTTTTTTGTTTTTTTTTGTTGTGTTGGTTTTTTTGGGGTTTTTTTTGTTGTTGTTGTTTTTTGGGGGGTTTTTTTGAGTGATGTGGATATTTTGATGAGAACCTGATACAAAGAGCATGGAACTTGAATGTTCTTAAATGTGCTTCCAGTGTCCATGTCCTTTACATTACATTTTCTCCAGTTTTCTCCTGGTTTTGCCCAGTACCTATCAAGGATGGGTCCCAGTCAGTGCAGGAATGTAGAAGAGGGTTTCCTTTATGTAAAGTAATGGCTGTAACATCTGCAGGTCTGGAAGGTACAGCTATCAGAGCAACTGCACCTCCTAATTTTGTATTTTGACAAAAAATGTGTAGAGTTAATATGTTCTGCATCCCTTTCAGCTAAGAGTCAGTGTACTCCAGTTCCCAAGGACTGCAGAGATGCTGGCGACAAATAATGAAAACTAAATAGCAAAATAAGTGAAAATAAACCATGTGAAGTACAAAACATACTAAACAGAGAGAGAAATTTCCATTTAGCAGGTGGGAAAGAAGGTACAGATCAAGGAAAGAAAGGAAGAAAGGGTCTCTTCCGTTCATCTGCTCTCTCTTTTGTTGTACATATTGACTTGATTTATAGCTCTGTGAGGCACTTATTCTGCAGTGTTGACACCCGAGAAACTATGAGAAGAATGACTTCTACTGGAGACAAATGAATTCAGTTTTCTCTGGCACAGTTGAGGAACACTCCCAGGGTAGAGTAGCTGCTTGTGAGCCTTAGTCATTGTGGGTCAAATCTCAGCTGTGGGGTTGGATACACATTTGCACTGCTTCCCCAGATGGCTGCACTAGTTGTTTATATCCACCACTTTGGTGGATTAAACTTTCAGATGAAGACATTTGCATTTAGTTATCTACATGAATAATAGGCTGTCAGGTCTCTGTGTACACAGTAGAGGTCTAAGGCTCAATTCAGTTGCCCACACAGAGTCATCCAGTGCAGTCTGAAAGACCTTAGCGTATTTGCAACATCTGCACCAGGCTAGGAGATATGACCGAGGACCTACAGATGACCCAAGCCCTTTTGCAGCACCAGCTAGAGGCAAGGTATTTAAGGGCATCTCAGATGGTTCTCAATGTCTGTATTTAAGCGACTGAATATCACCCCACCCTCACATCTCTGTCCATAGGGGCTACTATGCATACCTGGTGTTCAGACTCCGATTACAGCCAATGGATATTGGTCAATACAGTCAGCTAAGACTAGGAAGTGATTTCGTTTAGCTTCAAGAAGGCATCTGAGTTCAGTCCATTAGACATTTTGCTCACCTGGTCCATTAGACATTTTGCTCACCTGGCCACACCTCATTTTAGGTGTCTGATTTTTGTTAACTGAATCCCATCCATGAAATAACCCTCAATATCATCTACCCACTTAGGTCTCAAAAGAGGAAATACAGGTATAAGAACAGATCAAAAATGTAAACAAAGATAATAAAAATCAGAAAATATAATAAAAAATCATTTTCAGATGGTTACATTTCTAAAAATGTCATCTATGGCTGTCTCAACACAGATCAGCTGTTAGACAATTCCCTGACAACAGGAATAGGAATGGTTTCCTGAAGGTCATGCAGTGACTTGGAGATGTGCATTCAAGTGCTTAGACTATCATGAGCCTCTCCTGCGTCTCAGACCACAGCATATACTCCCAACTTGAGATGGTAGCCTATGTAAAAGACTGTTCCTTCTAAGTACATCATGAGTGAAACCACTAATACATCAGACATGTTGATACTTATGCTCAATGTTATGATCTCTCCTATGGTGTCTTGTTTTATGCAAATCAAAATCCTCTAATTGATTTAGGGGATAGAGGTGTCAGTGGCCTCAGAGGTGAAAGTAACTGTGCTCATCATCATACGAAGTTTGCCACTCCCATGGGATGCTGTTAAGCATTTGAGGTGCCACAAAGTGATGACAAACGGAGAGAGAAATTACTCGTGTATATGAATTTAAGAGTTAATGTTTAGGGAAATCTAATGCAAAAGAATATCTTGGGACTCACCAAGTAATGTAAGGCTACAACACATCAGTGTTAGGAAGCCAGAAAGACTCATGTAACAAATTTGAAGCATACAGTGCAAGGAGCTCTTCCTCAGACTACTCTCTCCAAGAGAGAACCGTATCCTTTGGAGAGGCACCTGAAGGCAAGCTGGGATGCCCTGTGGCATTAGAGGTGGCACAAGGTACCTATATTTAGGCGTCAGAACCTCTTCGTATGAGAGGCATAAATTGCCTAAGCTCCATTAGAAGGCACAGCACATCTTTTTCAGCCTCTGGCTGCTCTCTGAAAACAGCTCTCATTGGTCCTGTGTCATATCTGCCAGCTCTGTGCAGATGTTACAGACACCCAGAGGTATCTCAAATGGCTCTGTACACCTGAGATCTGGCAACTGCGTCCAACCTTAAGTTTCTAATTAAAGTGTCTAGGTTTTCTGCATAGCAGAGAAAAGCAATCCATCACTCTTGTCTAAAACACTCAGAACTGAATAGATCAGCCTCTGGAGGTACCAGTTTCTCTCCTTTTATATTAATAGCAGCCTAGATAATTAGGACACAGTCCAGTTGCCTATGCAGAGACATCTCATGCCCTATCAGATGCTTAGAGGTGTCTGAGAATACACACATGGCTGGTAGGTACAACTCAGGACCCATGGGAGATCTAAATCCGTCTGCAATGGCAGATGGAGACCAGATGAGTTTGCTAAGGACTGAAATGGGACTAAGCACCTAAAGCTGAACCCCTAGTTTAGGTGAATGCATGATTTTTAAGCAATGACAACAAGGTGGAATGAACTCGTCTTGCAGAATCTGAGCAGTTTTTTCTGATCCCCATATTATTATTCCTTCCCTTCCAAACCAGAGCAGCCCAGACACCAGTCTGTGCTTAGTCTGCTGCCAGTGATTCATTGCACTCACCACCACACCCAACGCACAGGGTGCATCACGTTTCACGGGCTTTTCTGAGAGTTTCACCACTTGGACAACGGCGTCCTTCACCACCATAGCACCCATGCTTTCATTTTGCACAGGGTTTAGCTGATGCATGCAGCAAGACTATGGGCTGCCCGCTTGCAATGCAAATACAAAGCTGTGAGAGGGACTAAAATAAAACGCCTTCTTGTAGTAGTTTGATTTTTTTTTTTTTTTCTCCATTGCAAGCCTAAAATTTAGCACTGTTTTTCATATTAAGCCTGTTTGGGGTTTTGTTTTTCTGTGTATTCAATCATACATCAGGTTATGTGCTTATAAGGAGTTCATGTTAAAAGGCCATAAAAATGAAAAATTAGCGTTGTCTTCGCAAACCCAATGCAAATAAAAAAAAAATAATAAAAAAAAAAGGAAAAAAAATTAATTAGTTGCCTGTGTTCTAGCAGAGGATGATTTGGCTTCTTCTTAATGCCTAAGTTATGCATTGATTTGTATCTGTATTTTGCACAGAAGTTATGCAACTCCCTAGATAGTGCTTAATGTTTGAAGTATGAGGTGGTGACAAATGCTGGAAATTACATAGGAGGAAAAAATGGACTTTGGTACATGAGCCATCAGGTTGTCCTGAGAGCAATACATTTTGGAAAGAAATGACGCAGACAGGAATGACCATCTTACATTCTGGTTTAGCTCCCTGTGGAAGTATGTCCTGCATATTGCATATAAAAAGGAGGAGAGGGGAGAAATACAAATTATTGCTGACATCTACTCAAAAAATGTGAGATCCCAAACTAATTGTGGCCAGATGTTGTAGTACAGAATAAGAAGGAAACTCTATTTTATTATCACTGAAGGTAGCAAGCATGTAAGGGTTTCACCATCAGCTGCCACTGAGTGGGAAAACTACGTTTTTTCCAGACACTGTGGAATAATTGGAATGAACACATGGACTTCTGAAGTCTATTCCGTTCTTGACATGAATAAATTAAGTATATAATAACATAACTTTCCAGGAATCCTGAGATGCAAGTTAACTATTTTAGGCTGGGGTTTGGGCTTTTGTTCTTTATTCTTTTTCTTTTTTAAGTTGGTAGACACTTTTTAATGGAAATCAAACTTACTTTGTTTGTCTATTAGAAAAAATATCTTAATTTTAGTGACTTTTCCTTAGGTAAGAGAAGGATGATAATCACTTTTAAAAGTCTCCAGTCTACAGGGGTATAAAAGTTGGCAACACAACAGATATAGTTGTGAACAAACTGGCTTTCAAATGGCTTGTTCACAACAGCAGCTAGGTTTGGTCACATTATTTCTCCCTGCTTCTCAAGCACAATTTTTGAGTTACTTTGGCATACGGCTATTGCAAACCTTGTATCTGGACTGAGGCCACACAGCTTAGAGAGAGTTTGTCTCTATTGCTGCAGCCAGTGAAATATAGATATAACCTGTCATCGAAACACTGAGACAGAGACTCATCTGAGTCCATGGCAATTTCAATGACCAATGACTAACATCAAGCCATTTACGTTTCCAAATCGCTTACATTCTATCCAAAAAATCACCCCAACCCATTGTTTTTATATGGTAGCAGATTCCTAAACCTCCTGTACAGACTACACGCTTGAGAGGGTCAAAAGCCCACTCTCCCAGGTCTAAGTCACCATGTTATCTTACTCATCCAAAACCACCATCAGAAGTGGCTCCTTCCACAAATTCAGTCAGCAGTTCTACCATCTCCATTTAATTTTCAGTACACCCCATCTCAATGCCTGCTTTATGTCTCAGCAGCAGAGGGTGACAGCTGTATTTGAGTATAGACTCTATACTGAGACACATGTTAGTAGAATAAGGCACATGCTCAGTACAATTCCATGTTTATCTATTTCTGTATAGATACGCACAAGAAGTTTTGCTACCTATGTATCTATTCACCCATCCAGCTATAACACCAGAGTTTAGCTAAATTAAGGTCCCCAGTTCTATAGAGGTACTCCAGTGGTAACAACATAGAGCAAAACGTGTGTGGATGAAGCCTCTCTAGCAGCAAGATCAAGGTTTGCAGAGACTAAGATCAATCAAAGCTTCTGGCTGTGTGAAAGCAAAGTTTCACTTTAAAATAGCTTTATGCCAGTGCCCTTTCTACTCTTATCATGTTTTGTTTATTAAGGGAAGGCTATTAAGGGAAAGAGAGATAAGACTGACTCAGAAGACATCTAAGATAAGAGAGTTCAGAAGATCACAAACATCAAACCAATTTAACACTTGATTCCATCTTTTCCTTACCTGGCCTTTTCAATGCAATCCCCTTTCAACAAAGTATCATAAAATAGTACTATTTAGGTGCGTAACAGCAGCAAAGTAAACAAATATTTCCATGAAATGGTGCAGATGGCCTAACAAAAGAACTTCTGGAGGCAATGTCCAATAGCTTCCAGGTTCCAGTGATGTTTTTAATCCTAGCACCTTCTGTAGTTTTCCGCAGCTCCAAGACAAACCTGTCTTTATAGCAAAACCACCCTGAACACTTTAGATGGAGTCACTCTTGCCTAACTGTTAGCAATTGGCTGCAAAACACCTTCTATTACAAGCTGAAATGAAACAAGAACCATCTTCTAGACTTGAAATCAGCTGTCAGAGACCAGCTCCCATCCAAACAGATAACCTCTGTTACTGCTCAGAGATGGTCATTGCACCCAGGTTATCTGTTGAGGATGATCACTGGCCCATGCTATCTCTGGAACTCTGTTCAGAAATTATAACAAAAGCAAATCTCACAAAATACTTAAGTGTGAATATCCCAGGCCTATTCCCAGGCAATATTGAGTGTATGGTAGCCTGGCCATAGCCTGGGCCAAGAGCCTCTGTGGTGTAATCCTCACATAGCAGACTATTGGAACACCTTTATCTGTAAGCAGGTAAACTCAAGTGGGTGCCACATAAATCTGTGCTGGAGATCTGTAACCTTCCATCCATGTTGCCAGATATGACAAGTGCATTCCCAATTAAATGGTGTAGTCTTTCTGTAAAGATGTGAATCGAGGACTAGCTTTCTGTTTGCCAGGCAGTGGAATTTCATGTTTCCCGTTTTATGATCTGCCTTTCAGAAGACAATTTTACAAGACTTGGCCACTGACCACTGTACTATCACTTCAGAAGAGTAACGCTGATATGTAAATCAGGTAGCCCATCTCTTTTAGGCACTGAATGCTATCATTGACTTTCTAGGAGCACAGGATGAACACTGATTTTGAAAACCTTTTTTTCTTTTACATCCCTGATCAGATTTTTCAAACCTAAGCAATAACATCTCAGTAAAGCTGTGACTTAAGAAGAACCAAAGCTCCATACTATTTCAGGCTCATCTGCAAAGAGGATGGAAGATCATACCTCATGAAACAGGTAAGAGCGAGATAAGCAAAATGACAGAATAAAATGGGACACATTCATAATGGGGGAAAAGTCAATGTTCTATCATTGGCTAAAGTTACAACGAACCTGTTTTAGGGATTAGCTCTTCCCCAGATATTTCATAGAATAATATAGTTCAGCAGAAGGACCAGATTTAATGTGCTGTTCACCCTGATGGTCCAGGGTGGTGGGTAATACCTGCTACTCTCTGAGGTTTCCCCAAATCTCATTGAAGTCTTTCGACTTTTCATTTTGCTTCCTGAGTTTGACCTCCCTGTTTGTGAAATCAGGCCAGTAGACCAGCCTTGTCTCAGCAGATGCTATGAAGGTAAAGCTTACTGAAGGCTGGTGGTGCTTGGACACTCACATACAGCAATGTTGTTCTTGACAGATAAGTTGCAGGAATAAGCCTTCATATCTTGGGATACATGAGAGAACTCATAAAAGTAGAAAAGGACTGTCTTTAAAATGTGATGCTATATCTTTTGTGAGACAGTTTATATCATAGGAAATATTGGCTTAGGTCTGTCACCTTGGCTCATGAGTTTATATCCACTTCCCAAAAGTCTCCAGCCCTCAAGAGTGAGAAAAAGGAGCTCAAAGGTACTACCTTAGTGCTTCATGGTACAAGCAGAAGTCTGTCTAAATCTTCAGGCATCCTGAAGAAACAGGTACACAAATTATCAGATTCATTACTCCCTTCAAAGAAGGGCAATACCTATTATCCCAACCATGAAGATGTCCTCCAGCAGTGAATTGGGAAATTGCAAGAGCAAAAAATCCTTAGGTATCCTGATGCCTACCCAAGAGGAATGCTAGCAAGTCCTTAGGCTAGAAGTTGGTGACATTTCTCAAGAGGAAAATGTCACATCTTGCTGTCTGAGTATATTTTATTACCATTACTGATTACCATTATCAGTTTGTGGTGTGCCTTGGACACTTCATAGCCTTTATACTGTCCAGAGCTTTTGTGAGTGATAAAAAAAGCAAAAAAAAAGCAAAAAAAAAATGCTTGTCAGCCCTAAATTTGCAGCAAGGTAAAAGTTCCCTCTTCTTGCATATCAATAAATAGATTAATTACAATAAAAGGTGCAATATAAATGATAAGCAGAACAAAGCTCACGCAACATTTTAGCTGTCTTTAGTGTTTCACCCTTGGAAAGAGAAACGCAACAATCAAACAGCTGGGAGAGAACAAGTTGTGGGTCTTTTCTAATACAGAGCTCTTATCTCTTTGCCTTCTGTCCTGCTTTCACCTTTGCCACCTGTGTTGAGTGGAAGAGACGTATAGATAGCATGAGAGCAAACTAAACCAGCTATGAAGTTGTTTGAAAACACCATAAAATGTATAACTATGACAGGTCATATTTTTTTTCAAAGAACTATCTCCACTCCAGGTTGGTTCTATGACTTTTCCTGACACTTCTTAGGAGGGAAGTTATTTTAGTGAGAGACATATTATGATCACCTCAGACTAGACAGAGCATGTTAAAAAGCATTGTGGTACTTTACGCAATTCGTTTAAAGTCAGTGAATAACCTGGTTGAAGACATTCCCGGCTTTGTCTTAGAAAAAAGGGAGGAATGCATCTGTGTGTTTTCTTTCTGTCCTGGCCATTCTTTCATCAAGATACTCTTCCACATTTCAAATGGCCTTTTGATCCCTTTAGGCAGAATTTTTTTAGAAGTATTTCAATGAACTGAGTATCTTTTTTTTTCACCTTTTACTGTAAGGAGAGGCTGGGTTGACTATCTCAGGATGTATACCTCTCCACCTGAATTTGTAAAAGGTGATTACTACTTAACCAGCTAAAGATCCTTCATTAAACAGGTGACATTACAGGCAATATGTTGAAATTACAAGCAATCAGGGTGTGCAGCTTTCCGTTCCTATATGCTTTTCTGAATTTAGAAGCCACAGAATGGACTGGGTCTAAGCTGCCATGTAATATGTGACCATAAAAAAGCCTTGTTCCTTGTTCCTAAAGAAAATCAGGAGGACTTGCCTTTATGTTGCCCATAGGCACTGACAATCTTATGATTTAGTGCGAGCTATTAAAGGAAGAGAGCCTCAAGGGGATTTTTATTCCATGTTCTCATTTGTAGTAATCTATAACAAGTGATGGAAAAGTGGGTTTGAACTGAAAAAAAATTTTAAGAAGTAAAACACCTAAAAATAATCCCAAAACCCAAACCAATAAACTCTCTAAGTCTTACTGAATAGTTTCATTTCGGAAATTTTTAAGGAGTGTATTTTATATTTTCTTTCTATGTGTCAATTTTCTCCTTTCTTTCTACTCCTTGTCCTTGGCATCATGAGACTGAAGAATGTGATGACAAAGTTTTTGAGAAGATCATGAATAGAAGGTACTGGAAATTGCATAAAATGATACCATCCTTCTGAAATTTCTAAGTTATGCTGACAGATAATGGTAAACAGATAATGTCTTGCCCTTTAGGAACACAGAAGCCAAGGGATAAACACTCAAGGGTATTTAAGCACATGACTCCCTGCTTAATTCCCAGACAGTGAAAGTCACTACATAATACTGTGGATCACGGTATAAAGGTTAGAGTCATATGAACATCTGAAAGTAAAGTTAAAAGTATAAACTAGCCATCTAGGATGCTCTGATACAGTCAATATATAGTCAGCATAATCCTATTGGTGAGCCATTTCACATCTCCATCTTAGACACTCTCACCTATAGTATACGTTCTTTATAAGACCAGCTCAATGGCTTTATTTTAAACTCAAGCCCTAATTTTAATGCAGCTAAGAACAGGATCCAGTTTGCAGATGGGGATGCCTAGCGTGGATGAAAAGAATCACAGCTGCATTACATTGCATATTAGTGACAAAGATAAAGACTTGAGGGTCCTTTCTTTCCAAGCCCGTCATTAATGTACTAGATAGCATCACGCTGAGGTTCAGACTCCACTCCCCTCCACACAGTTTTCTCTCCCAGACTAATGTCAAAGTAATGGGGGAGTAATGTTCTGCTCAATCCCTATAGATATGCAAAAGAAACTTTCTATAACAAAACATCACTCCTGAAAGATTGAATTAGAGCTCACTAAGTAAACAACTTGTTAACAACTAAGTTAAGCAACTGTGCACTCTACTTATAGAGTATTTTCAATATTTTCAAATAATATTTTCAAAACTGAAATGAAAAGGTTTCAGTTGATACCCCCCAAAAAAGGTATTTTTAGATTCTTTGCAAAACTGTCTTTTCCCTTTGAAAAAGTTAGAAGTTTTAAAAATATTTCATTGAAAACGCTGGGATGTTTTTAGCTTACATCTGATCCTTCTTCAGGTCACAATTATAATGTAAAATAAATCATTTTAAGCATCTCCAATTCGGGTTTTTCTGCAATAGTGCCCCAGTTACTGAGTGCTTAGGAAGAATACCGATTCCATCAAAATCACAGCAAAACCAGGCAACTGAGCACCTTCCATTTTTTTTTTTCTTTGAAATATGAAGGCAATCAATTTTTTGTATACCCTTAAATTGATATGCTGAATTGATACTATTTCTTTGCTTCTTCTAGGTTTTGCTGTGTGTGGCCACTTCCATATTCACATGCTTGATTTGCAAAAATATTTACAAGGTGAAATGGATGTTGTACAATAAATAGTCTAAACTACTGTGAAGCTCTGTAAAAAGGTCCCCCACAAATTAATAAAAAAGATCCATCTGCCTGTGACATTTCTGGACCTTTTCCATCCAGACAAGTGGTTTGCTTACCGGAGCTTTTGTTCAGCAATAATTCATGCAAACCTCAATTGTAAATATGCACTAATCAGTGCTGGTAGTTGCTCAACTGCATCATGATTTTCAAACTTAGCTTCCCTTTATTGTCAGTACTTTAATACGAGTATCTGACTCTGAATTATTTATAAATATATGAGACAACTATCTCCTGGGGAAAGATACTTCTAATGACCAAACACCTTTGGAGAAGACACCCTACAGGTGACCTGGCATCTTAATTCAACATGGTGTAGACTCAGCAGATTTGTATAAAATTCTTAGGGGAAACTGATAAGATAAATCAAGTAAAAAAAATTAGTTTGCTTCATGCCAAGCCCAGCTGGATCCAGAAGAGCTGAAAAATAATTAAGAATAATTCACAGATGAAAGAAGTATATAGGATAATTAATAACAAAGACACTCTTTTAACTAATAATTCTCCTCACACATAATCATGTTCACACAGCCAAAAGCCAGCTACAGTAATAGTTTCCAATCTGGCATTAATACTGGAAGTTCAGATGTGAAGATCTAAATACATGAAGTAGAAGATTATCTTGCCTAACTTTACCAAAAAGTTTATTATTGTCTGTAGAATATTAGCCTATAATTCATCTCTGATGACTAGAGAAAGACAGATTGCCTAGAAGGCCACTTAGAATGGACACTGATAGAAGGAAGCATTGAAAATTAATTCAACAGAAGAAAAGGCAAGGTTTCTGGCTTATACCTTTTAGCTCTTTCACCCTCATGGCGTTTCCTACTTGGTCATTTTGTCTCATAGTTTTAAGTTATTTCCTTGACCCATGTCACTGATCTAATTCTTTAGTCGTAGGCAGAACAGTAATCTATTTGCCTTACACAGTCATATTTGTTACTGAAGCAATTTAGCTACAGAAAGATGGCCAGGAAAATTGAGACTCCATTTTGGCCTGTATTTCATCAGTTTAGAATAGAAGGCCAAGAGAAAAATGGAGGGGGGGGGGGGGGGGGGGGGAGTTATTTCTAAAACTCATTAAAATATTTTTTTTTTCTCTTGAAAATTGGTGTTTGAAGCCAGGTGTTTCACAGGAATATACTGACTTTACAGAATGGAAGAGGGCAGAACAGAACAGACGACATCTAGCTGAAGGCCTCTTACAAATATAAACACATACGTGTACTGATATATTCAAAAGCAAATCGTATTTTAGAAGCTTATGGGGCAAAAAATAATTTCAAAATGTTGTCATTATGTGAAAAATTGATACATGGAACATAATTAATCCTTCAGACCTCTTCTGAGAATAAACCTCTACAGAGTCAATATCTACACCTAAGGGACCTGTCCTAGGGTTTCGTTTCAGTCAACAGTCAGTAGAGACAAGGACACTATTCATCTGACCCTAAAATAAACCTCCACAATGGATGAGATAAATCACACCCTAAATATTCTTACACCTCTATACTGTTTATAAATGAAGCCCAAGATCATACACACCTGAATCTTGTACCTATACAACAGATACCTAACTTAAATCAGATTGATCCTACAGATCTGAGCTTTCCTTTTTAAAGGAGGAACAGTGTGACTCATTCAACTCAGTATACACATATATGAAAATTTAATTGTGCAGTGTTGAGACTCGGGAACTTCTGGTCTATTCCAAGGTGTTAATGGCTTCATTCAGAAACCTGAGAAAAACTTTTCCATTCTTTGCTCCTCTTGCCTATAAAGACTGGGTTTAGTGAGACACTGTGCTGGTTACTGAGATTAGATACATGAGAGATGCTTTGTTTTACGTAATTTTATCATATTAAAAGTCTCATTACAACTTCCTTAAGCACCTACCTTGAAATGTGAGAAATTATCTTCTGGAGGTATCTATCTTTATCTGGAGCTAATTAGCTTAGAGTAATTATGAACTGAATACACTCTCTAAGTTTTAGAGGCATAAATTAGGTGAGGCAGAGTGTGTATATGGTTTAGCTTTGGGTTCTTTTAGTACAAGAATGTGTCAGACATAGCTGAGGGCCTTAAAAAATACAATTAAAACTCCATCACTATTAAAATGCTGACCTAATTTAAAGAACTGCATAGGGACCATATATGTTTTGTTCCACGCTTACTCTGAGTTTGAGATTTGCTGTGCCCAAGGGTGCCACAACAAACATGAAGGGAGTGAAAAGGGCCTGCCAGACATGAATCCAGGCTGCTATGACGCAAGGAGATCTAAATGTCAAGAAACAGGCATTACGGAAGGCAGGAAAAACCAGGATGAGTCAATCGCCAAGGTGAAATAATTCAGACAGATTAATCAATTGAGTCCACAAAGACTCAGATTATTACTATATAACATAAAACCAGACATGAAAAAATGCAGTAACATTTACTGTGACTGAAAGAAAAGGTTAAAAATGAGCCATAAGGAAATTATGACATTGTCTGTGTTACCAAACCTGGAAATTTTATTGCAAGTCTTAAAATGCTTGGTATCTGCTTATTAAAGCCTTATATCTTGGTGATTACATGGAACTTCTGATCCTTTCTCGATCATTTTGGACAAAAGCAAAGACCAAAATTTCACAAAAGAGATGACTAATAAAAAGGAGTAGCCATGGTGCTAAACAAACCCAAAAATGTCCATCCAGAAGGGAATTCTAACATTTCAAAATATGTTTTCATGTCAAAGTGGATCAATATCAAAGTCAAGAAACCTGTGGCAGACAATGCTTCATTTTAAGTCAATTTTATATACAGCTAAGACTTATCCTTATTAGCAACATCAACTTGGAGCTACTCTTGCAGGGAGATCTTCCCCTTACATGTTGGTCTTCTTAATTCAATTAATTTTTCCATAAGATAGTGCCAAGTGTCTTCCAACACATCATGAAGATCATCAAAGTGGGTGACAGGCTGGTATCATCAAAGTTAGAGTCCTACAGATCTACAGCTGGTAGGTGACCCTACTCAAATGAATGAAAGGAAACACAAGTCATCACATCACAATTATGAGAGATACACTACTACAATCCATGGTCTTTAACTAACAGAAACGCTAAAAAATGTTCTGAAGTCAGGGAAAAACTGACTACTCAGAGTACAATTAAAAATATTTCAGTAGTATTCATATTTCCCCACAGAAAACTGCAGAATTTCACATCACTTGTATTCAACTTCAAAAATCCAGAGCAGCTGTCCTGGAAATTACTATATGATTATTTAAATTACACTAACTTTCATTACTATCTTCAGATATTAGTGGCTGACATGGTTTTTAATGCTATGTGTTGATAAAATTAATCCTCTGAGAATTCCTGCAAAAGAGAAATCTATGGATAAATAAGTGGTCCTGTACACAAGTGAGGAAACTATTTACTACCAAGAAAGATTGAATATAAAATGAGAACTGGCAAAGCAATAGAAATACTGAAATAGGATGACCATTTAGCATGAATTGGCAGAAACTGGAAGTCTGCAGCATTGCTCCAACTGACACTAGCTGAAGGGTTTTAAATAACAAAATCTAAAATGTAAAATAACAACAAAACTTTTCCTGCCTCAATAGTTGTCTAACTTCCAAGACACTGATATTGGAAAAGTTCCTCTGATTGTCTTGTTTATTGCTTTAGTATGTTTTGCTAAAAGGAAAAGAGGGGAGGAGAGGGGAGGGGAGGGGAGGAGAGGAGAGGAGAGGAGAGGAGAGGAGAGGAGAGGAGAGGAGAGGAGAGGAGAGGAGAGGAGAGGAGAGGACTGAAATCCATAACACAACTGGTGTATACAGTGGCTCTCTCTTACTCTCTTGCCTCTGTATAGAGTTCCTATAGGATTTTATTTTCCATTTTCTACCTCCTAATTGGAGCTCAAGACCCTCTCCTATTCCCATACCTCTGTTACCAACATGACTTAGAACTTTGCATGATGCACTTCCATAAATATAACAGCACTTGTTGGCCCTGTGGATTTAAATCTCATGGGGATGAGATTTTGTAAATGTGGTATTCTTGTCTCTACGTCCTGCAATTCACATGCTCTCACTCATGTTCTCTCTTTCTTACTGTATGTCCAAAGACAACTCATCCAAGTTAGTCAGGCAAAGCTGGAGACCAGGGAGCTCAGCAGGAGGTGGTGAGCAGTCCACAAAATATGTTAAAGTTAGTCTAGCCACAGAACAACAAACACACATGTCAGTTAACCCAATAAGGTAATTGGCACAATCTGGTAGAAGCATCTTCTAACATAGGTCACTTACGTTGTGCATGTGGGTGGGTGCGTGAAAGCAAACAAAGGTCCCATCTCAGAAATTCAACATCAACAGTATTGCGGCAATATCAAGATGAAAGATAAAGGGCAGCTGGTCATTGTTTCATGGAAATCTGAGGATGCCTCGTGCCTTTTGAAGAATACATCAACATCACTAGTTACGGGGATTGAGAAAACATCTTTCTTCTGCAGGCAGATGGGGAAAATTATGCTAGAACTGTGACACAAAAGACTTCTTGTTTGTGCAGTCCAGTACTGGATGACCTTCCAGAAGGGATCCTAGCCTGTGGACCTGACAGCTACAACCATCATTGGTTTTGCAGGCAATCCTTCTGTTTCAGCATTAGATTCAACGTAGGTGTTTCCATTTGTATCCAGCATAAACCTCCCTCTGAATCTTGGTGACGGTTACGAGTGGTGGATATGAGTCACTTTTTGGCTTGCTCCATTCTGAGGTCAGAAACAAAAGCATAGTTGCCCTGGGAGACAGGTAATCTCGAATGTATCATGATAAAATCTATCCTCATTATTTTTAGTTGGAGAGCTTTGAGAGTTCAAGAGTTAGAGAGTTAAGCCCTTCTACCTGGAAAAGATGGACTGAGAGCTCACTCACTCTACCGGTTCTCTACAGTCAGATCTTAGTGAGCTGAACTACCCTATAGAAACACCTCATTCTGCATTGTTTATAAAGAGCCCTTAGTGTGCTCGTTCTCCTTTATAGATACCTTCTCAGGTTTACGTAGTGTAAGAAATTAATTGAATTATTCACTATATTTGGAGACCATCCATCCCTAATCCATGAGCACTCTGACAACTTCATGCAGTGTTTTCAGATGCATTTTGTGTCCCAAATGGCTGAAAACATCCATGCTTTGACACCGAAGTGAGCCTCACTTCTTGTCTTCCAGCCACTGAACCCTACCATAGATTTCTACATGTGAAGCAGCTGCTAAAACTTCTATCATTATCACTGAAGATCTAGCCCATACTGTCAATAGAAATTTACCTAATGTTTCAGTCCACAGGGGCACAAAGCCACTACAAGTCTTGTGTACTAACCACCATTACATTTGCATATGTCTTGGATGTCACCTGAAAGAACACTGGCTGCCTCTGTTTAGATAAACCTTATTTAAAGTGTCTAGGATATATAGCTATATAACGGAGAAATAGCCACTGGAGTCT
The DNA here is from genome assembly GCF_965140245.1 of Athene noctua. Lineage (NCBI taxonomy): Eukaryota > Metazoa > Chordata > Aves > Strigiformes > Strigidae > Athene > Athene noctua. Next base: position 167,267,191 of record NC_134038.1, read on the forward strand.
AATGAGGTGTCTACCTGGCCAAGTAAGTGAGGTCAGCTCATTTTCCAGTGGTAGAAGCATTTACGGCCATTTGAGATGCTCTAGCATAGCTGGGACATCTGAATCAAGTTTTCAGATATGCCACCGGACCTGTGGGAAACCGGTGCCTTTCCGGAATTCATGCCAAACTCCATACACCAACTCAAAGGGCAGAATTTACCTGTGAGTGGGCAACTAACAGAACCTCTGGATAAATAATACAAAATGAACTGAAGAATTCTTTTGACTTTATACCTGCTTGCAGACACCCACGTTTCTGTGTCTCTGAAACCTGAGTCCCAGCTCAGGTAGGGAGCCCTAGGACTCCTTTTCACAAACTTCCCTGTGAAGAGCAACCACCACCCTCTGTGCACTCCCTGGGAAAATTGACTTGAACCTTAGGGACAAGAATTTGACTCTTCCTCATGAAGAGCAACCCTTCCTGTGCACTCCCTGGGAAAATTGACCTGATCCTTAGGGGCAAGAATTTGACTTTTCAAGCTTGTTTATCTCTGAGAGCAGCACACTACATGATGGAGATAGGCTCACCTGGGTCCCCCGATGGACAGTGACTGTCTTCACATCATGAAGAAAGGACTTTAGTGAAGCACTGCAGCTGGGGAATGTGCTTTCCAAATAAAACTGTTCTCTCTAGAGCCCTGGCTGCTTCCCTCTCATAGTCTGACTCCAAACACCCAGGCACAGATGGCTGGCAAAGCTCAGAGCAATCTGACCAGCTGTGACGAATGCAGCCCTGGAAGACCTTGGCACATGTTAATGCAACGGATAGAGGTGGGGGCATTTGAAATAGGAACTACTTGAATGAGGATCACACACCTTATTGGAGACTTGGAAAGTCTGTGGACATAACTTGTGAGAACTTTTTTAGGAGATCTTTCTTCTTTTTATTCAAGTAAAAGCAGTTTTTCTCTGTCCTCTCCTCATGCGTACAGCCCAATGTCAGCCTGATTAAGAATGTCAGTGGAGGATATGAATTCAGAGAAAAGATTTTCCTCTTGGCCTGAGTGGGGCTGCAGTTCTTCTGCAGTTTGCATGAAGATTTTGGCTTTCTCTGACAGCACTCAGCTGGCTATGCTTGGTGATGTTGCTTTTCTTCTTTGTGGGTGGTTTCAAGTGTCAGACTGGGGTGGAATCAAGGTCTTGGAACACATGACAAGGACTTATTTTAGCTGGGATGACCTCAGAGTAGCTCCCTTTGAAATGCTGGAGGAGCAGAAGATGACTGTGATGTAACACAATCTCTATTTTATCGACTTGGAGGATCCAAATAATCTTGTGCAGTGCTGGTGTCTCACCATCATAATGGAACGTTGCCCTCCCTGCACTTTGTAGAACCAGCTTTCCCCAGTTGTCACCTCCCTGTCCAGCAAGTTGCTTGCTAGATTCCCGTCTCAGCCCCCCCATCTTCTCCAGCCACTGTTGTTTCCCCATGTTGCTCACCCTCCCCCATCAGCACCATCCTAGCATCACACCCCATCACTTGGTTATTTTCAAGGTTTTACATCAAAGTTGCTCAGGGAGAATAATGTGGGCTTGATTCAGTCATGCATGGACTGGTGTCTGGAGTCCTTTGAGACATGTAACGTATTTTGAATGCTTAGATGCATCCAGCAGATTTTGAATGCTTAGATGCATCCAGCAGATTTGACACCAGCCTTGTGTTCTTGTAGAGCAACAGTTGGAAAAGCAAATCACAAAATGGCATGTCAAGGCTTTTCGTCTCATCGGTAATAACCTGTTAAAACTTCTTTTGAACTGTCTTTTTTACTGTTAAACAGCTGTGGAACTGGCTTTGCAGCAAATTCCGTTTGTTCCCCCTTGTGTCATCACTGGCATCTCAGACATCAGTACTTCAAACTCTGTGCTTTGATTTCCCATTCTTCTATCCTTACTAATTTAAGAGTAAACCTACTTCTTTAAGCTCTGATCCACCAAACCACTTAAGTAAGTCCTAAATCCTCATAAAGTTCCTCTTGTGTCTGCATACTTTGCTTAATAGGGATAGATTTAGGCATGTTACATAAAGGAAAATTCGTGATTAAAAATTGTATTTAATTGATTGAGAAAGAAAATTCCTTAGGGTCAAGTCTGTCCTTTATTCTGAGAAAAGAGCACCATCATTATATAGTCTGTAGCCTCACAGCAACATAAAGAGCAAAATATTATTCTTACCTTTCAGAAACAGGAAAATCCCACTCAGAAGGATATAGATCTGTTAACCAAGGATGTACATCATGTTTTCTGCTATGTGGTTTTGGGATAGTTTTAAATTTTTGAAGTTAGTGGGTCAATTTTTCTAGAAATTCAGTTCCGTGGACTAATAAATCTCACTGTTCGTAAAGTTTATCCCAGAGTAACTGCAGTCCATCTTAATCTTATTACATTCCTCCCTTGCGTGATCCCATCTCTCTGTGCAGTTTTAAGTACCCCTAGCAAACACACAGATGTATGCATTTAGTCAGTGATATGAATGCAGTCCACAGATGTTTGCTGTCCACTGCAAATAAGTGAATGTGACAATGAAAGTTCTGGCATGCATTGAAATCTGGGGTAAGTGTAGTTTTGTTGGGGGGTTTTTTGGCCACTGAATGGATAATAGTATCATGAATGAACAGACAGGTGGTAGTATTGTTGACTTTTTGCTTTAGTTTGTGGACCCTTCAATAACTTTTTTTGGCATCCATTTTGATCAAAAATACCAAAGTCAGTTTGGTTCAAATCCCCTCTGGGAATGCCCGGATCCCCATATTAGCTTAGCTTTGCTTATTAGTTCATACCTTTGCACAGTGAGGGCTCAGGCTTTTATCTCAGCTGTTCCACTTCCTCATTATAGGGGGATTAGTCAAATCACATCAGCAAATGGATCTGTATTGCTGGCCCTGAGTAGTGTGAAACCTTCATAAGGAAGAATTTTAGGATATGACTCTGAGTCAGAAGACTTGCTTCTTGAACAAGAATTAACTAGAGCTGTGTGAAACTTGTGAGGTCAAAATCTCAGAGGTTGTGCAAAGTTGAAAAAAAAAAAAAAGAAGAATTAAAAATAATTGATGCTTCTGTTTGCATTTCTGGAGTTTCCCAGAGATTCTGTCTTTGGTGAACTCACAAGAAAGTGTCTGTTGGCTTTGAGTTATACTTTGCAAGTCACAGATATGTTTTTACAGGAAGGAAACTTCATTGCCATCTTATTGGTTGGAGCCTGTAGAGGTCAGCGAAATTCCAGATGCGCCAATAATTCCTGGATAAACACATTTACGTTTGTGCCTTGCTCCTGAAAAGGAGGGACAACTATTATTTCTCATTTCTTTAGATTGCAAGACCCTTCAAGATTTAAGTACCAACTCTTGTTTTGAGTTAGTGCACTCCTGAACAGCAAGAAATGGCACTCAGAGGTCATTATAGTGAAATTAAATAAGAAAATTCACACCTTGACCCAAACACAATTGCAGTTTTGCTCCATTTGAAAACCTCTGACTTTGTCAAATTAGGCCAGGTTTGAATTTGGTGACAGTGCCTCTATACAGGTCATTGCCTTCTATGTGAAGACTGAGACAAATTTAATATTAACCCTTGAAAGTCTGGGCTTGCTTGAAAAGGAAATGACTCTTGGAATGAGACAGGGAAAATCCTTTTTTAAAAAATCAAGACTGCATCAGTAGTCACACTGAATTTTCCATTTCTTTTGATACACAAGCAACCGGGTAAGACCTGAGCCTGTACATTTTCCTATCATTTCTTAGCCTTACCAGCAAGGGAAAAAAAAAAAAAAAAAAAAAGGAAGAAAAACAAGGATTAGGAAGAAATAATTTTATTACTTTTATAAAGCCTCATGAGGGTCCTTCAGCTTGGAGAGCTTTCAAATACTTTTCTGTAGCTCTTATGGACTGTAGCAACCAGTTGGAGATGCAGAGTGCCGATGACGGGTGAGATGCTGGGATTTTTCCCACCTATGGGCTCAGAATGAGGTAACTCACCCCACTAAGAACAACATTGGCTTTTCTAGGTGGCCTCTGTCAAGCACGACTGCAGCTCTCCCCCCTGCCTCACGCTGAGTTTTATGTCCAAAGAATTAAAATGGTGAGCCTGACTCATTTCTCCAAGCTGGTCTCCACCACCAAGTCTGGGGAGAACAAAACCCCATCAGTCTCAGTGCCGGGTGCTGATAGCAAGGTAGAGCCGACCACCTCAACCCTGCTTGCGAAACCTCATGTTTTCTCATTGCCGTTGTGTTTCTGTTACCACCCCCATGCACTCCCATTTCCCCGTCACAGCTCTGTTTTTAAATGAGTCCTTTGACGAAGAGAGAGACTCCTGTTCACTGCCTTGACAGGCCCCATGAGTTTTACTAAGTCATTCACGAGTGTCACTTACCCCATGTGGGTGGCCTTGAAGCAGGCAACCAGCAACACCAGGCAATGTGCATTAGGCAATGGACTTCATAATCGCCCTTTTTTCCTTCATCTCCTTCCCTCTCTGTCACTCTGGGCCCCTTCTGTTGGCCCAAGCCCTAAAAAAATTAATGTGTTTCTTTGGACTATACCTCTCGGCACAGTAACCACATTCTCTTGCTCTCTCGTTTCATCTGCATCTCTCTTCTGGCTGCAGTTATAATCCGGTGGGTAGGAATGGGAGAGAATGTGGCTTTGAATTCTTTGGCTCATTTACCCTACTGCCTGGAAACCTCTTGTCAGCTCATCTCATGTCTGTCTTTCACGCTGTAAAATGACAGCCCCAAAGACTGGCGCTCTGCTCAGCCAAAGGAAGAAGACAGCACATGAATCAGCATCTCTGTAAGATGTCCTGAGAAAGGACATACCACACACGTCCTCGGTCACAGCTCGCAGTTACAGTTTGTTATCTCTAGCCGAATTCAATTTATGGCTACTGGCTCCTGAAAGCCATATTCATTTCCAATTGCAGTGGCCTTTCTCACAAAGTCTGTCTTCTCTGATTAGGAGTCTATGCAGACCCTCAAATCATTTCATTAAGGCAGGAAACAAGATGGCTTGGGGAGAGAGGAGGGAAGAAGAAGGAAAACCAACAAAGAGCAGTTTAAGAAAATACATAATGGTGCAGCTTCTAGTGGGCTGGTGGAAAATTACAAACTTGGCCATATACATGCCTCACACCTCAGCTACCTTATCCAAGCGTTGTTTATCAGGACTCAGGATGGAATCAGCATGTTAACTCTTAAAGCAGAGACAGGCTTCTTATCTAGATATCCACACCAAACACAAGTACTGTCATAATGCAGATAGAGTAATTAATAGTAGCTCCCTGACCTTGGATGTCAGGGAGGAACAGTAATGAGATTTATCCTACCTGAACAACTCCCCTTAGGAGAAACTAATGTCTCCTGGGCTGGGCGAAATATTGCATCAGTGGGAGAGACAGATAGGGAGCTGGTGAGAAGGTAACAAGAAAGACTGACTTCATAGCTCAACTCACAGGAAGGATGAGCTTCATCAGAGTGTGTTTTGCCTTAGATGTCTCCATCTCAATTCATAACCCAGAGTCACAGTTCCTTCAATACAGAGCAATAAGCATTTTAAGGATTAATTCTTCTGACCCATGTTGACCAATGACTTCAAGATGAGAAGAGTTACTTCTATATTGATTATGCTAGCTTCATTCTCAGTGAAGACCACATATGCTTAGGTGGATAGTTCTGACTGAAACGTTTACTTGAGAGAAGGCATCTCTGTTTAGTCAGTAATCATATTCAGGAATCACAAATGTAGTATTAACCAGGCTGGAGTGTAAGAAAAACCTACAATGTGATGTAAGGTACTAAAAGAGATGTGTAAGAGTTATCTTTTGTGTTCATCCTCTCACTAAATCAGCGTTCCATTTTCCCTGTACAATGGACAAGGATCCAAAGTTTAAATGGCTGTCTCTACACACTGATCATGATACATACCTTTAACCTCTTGAAACAGTAACGCACAGGTTTTGTGTGTGCACATTTAGCCAAGGCATAAGTGATAAGAAAGCAATACAGGAGGCTAAGGTGAACCCAGAGTTTTCTTTAATGGAATTGGGATGGAGCTGTGGGCAATTAAAGATGAAGATGAATGACTCCCATTCTGGGGTCTCGTTTCTATCCATCAGCAGAAATCTCCACCTTATGATGTTAATATGGAGTATATTCTCAGATCATGTACTATATTAATAATAAAAAAGTGGGTATTTTGAGGAATTCTTAACGCTTTCCCTGCAACAGTAACTTTTGTCATCTTGTACTAATCAAGACTGCTTCATAATTCTTCGTATTTTATAACTGTTTAGCAGGTGCCCAAGTTTACAGCATCACTGAAACATCCAATCACCACAGACTCTCCAGGACTCATTCAGAATAATATGAAAATAATTTAATCAGCTTCAACATGACAGGAAACAAATACCCTGTCAGAGGGTGAAATCCATGCTGCCAGATGTCAAGAGGCTCTGGATTTAGAAAATAGTAAAAATTTACAATCAAACCCTGAAGCCAAATTCTTCTCACCATTATTTTTTTTCAAGAAACCAGTAGTTAGTTCTGAGGCATAGATTTATTGACAAGTGGCATAAAACAGGTATATACATTAGCAAATCCCATTCATTTATTAGCCCATGAATATTATGGACATGATGACCTAGAGAACTTAAAATGGAGAAATTGGTATATTCCACATCCTGAGACTAGAGTATATTAAAAAATCCATCAGGACTATTATGTCCTAAGCAAAAGAGATGAGGCAGGATTGATTCCTTCTCCCGGAGAGCAATCAAACAAAAGTATGTATTGTCATACTGTTCTACAACTTCCAGTTGTATTCTAAATGTTCTTCACATGCCATGCATGGGAGAGGTAGTCGCATTACATGAATTGTCCCATATGAGCAGATAAAACTGGTCGAATGCAGAAGAAAAGAATACTATGTACATCTAAGAAAAAAGGGTCAGAAGAAAATTAGATGGTTGACTAAGAGATTGGATGAGATAAGATAAAATTACTGATCATAGAGTACACCTACACATCTACTCTCTGAACCCATACTCCCTAAATCTGAACATCAGGATGTCCTTCCCTGTAAAGGTTGAGATGGCCACCATTCCTTCTGGTAGTATAGGAGCTGCAGAATCAAGAGGAAAAAAAAAAAAAAAAAAAAAAAAAGAAAAGGTCTGGAGGTGTTCTCTTGAATACATGGCGTATTTTGGAGACCCATAATAATAGCAAAGACAAGGACCCTTAATATCCTTGAAAAATATTTGGTATTGGATTCTTTTGGCAATAAGATTAATGATATTTCATGGGAAAAAAAAAATGTCATTTTTCAGAGTGTGTGTATATGCATATTATGCACAAGTATATATACATATATCCTTTCTTTTGGAATATGTATATGTAATTCTGTCAATCTGCCCTCATGGGCCATGTTAGCTGGACTTCTGATCTTTTTTGATGATTTCCTCTGAACTCCATATAGTTGGTTCACTTCTTGGTCTTGAAATTCAGTGGCCAACACTGAATTCAGTAGTTGTCTGAGACCTTCACACTCTGCCCTCCTTTTCCTCCACATAAAATTTTTGTTAACTAGTGCACAGCAAGGTTTTATATTCTTTAATAATATAGGTCCTATGACCTCTACATGCTTTAGCAACACCAACAGTCTCATTTGCAGAGGTTTGTGTATATTTATTTATATCTGTGTGTACAACCACTTTATGTTCTTGTGTTTAATCCGGTTTTTTTTAAAAAAATATGTTTCATTATGAGTAGTTTCAGTTGATAAGATGCTTCAAAACTAATCCTAATGATTTCATGTCTTCAAAAGTAATCCCATTCTCAAGTGGTTTGATCACTCAGAACCTTGTGAGACATGACCCTAACAACCAAATCAATTAACTGCACAATTGTGTAAATATATATGTGTAAAACTCACTGGAAAACTGAGATTTAAGTGCCTGCATAACGATAACCATGTGTTTATGTGTTTGCTTAATGAGGTCTTTAGTTCAATTCAGAACCCATAAGAGGAAAAGCTTTTCCCATCCATGGCTAATGTAGGCATCAATGCGTATGTGTGAATGAGGTGCATATCTCTGTGCACAGTACCAAGGAGAGGGGAAATGAGTACTCATTTCACTTGTCACCTCCACCACATTAAATATTAATATCCGTTTCGCTCTTTTCCACTGAGGTAGAACTTACCTCTGGATTCTTTTACCATCACTTTATTATTTTGTTTAACTTTCAATAAACTGTTAACAATGATTTGCTGATGGTGCTCTCACAAAGAATGAAATAAAATCAACTTCCAGGAAAGGAGGTTGAGATTTTTTTTTTTTCCCGGTGAATAATAGTACCCTATTTTTTCCAAGTAGGTTCATCTCCTCTTATCTTTCCTGGGCTCTCAAATACTTTAGTATGCAGCCCTGAATATATTTTCATGCATTTCGCAGTGCCTAAGGAAATTCTGAAGGTGTTGTATGTGTGTTCCAAAGCACACTTTTGTTCTGGAATGGGCTGATACAAGTGGGGAAAAGTTAAAAACAACATAATATATAGATCTATAGGGCAGGCTTGGAGTGCTGGCTATCAAGATTGTTTTAAACTTTTTGAAAATTTAATTTATCTTTCAACTTTGGGGATTAAATTTTCTGAATCTTGTTTCCTTTTGCCTTGATTTCCCTTCCCCTCTCCTCTCCTCTCCTCTCCTCTCCTCTCCTCTCCTCTCCTCTCCTCTCCTCTCCTCTCCTCTCCTCTCCTCTCCTCTCCTCTCTCCCCTTCCCTTCCCTTCCCTTCCCTTCCCTTCCCTTCCCTTCCCTTCCCTTCCCTTCCCTTCCCTTCCCTTCCCTTCCCTTCCCTTCCCTTCCCTTCCCTTCCCTTCCCTTCCCTTCCCTTCCCTTCCCTTCCCTTCCCTTTGTGACTGACTATGATAAACACCAGGACTAAGAATTAGTAAGAAAGGCTGGAGCTAACAGGTCAAGAGTCAGGGATGAGGATTATCTAGGTGCAGAAGGACAGGGATGATAATGTCCATCTGCTGAAAAACACGCCCATGGTGTCCTCTGTATCTCCAGTACCTCTGTGACTTGCTGAGAAAGGGTTACCCCACCTGAACTACGGATGAGGGCTCCACCCTCCATGAATTCCTCTCTTTTGCTGCAAATCCCAGGAAGATCTGTGTGGGTGCCCATATGAGGCAATATGCCGAAAGTTATTATTTATTTCTCCCTTCTTTTTTTTTTTTTTTTTAATAATTAATAGAAAATTGCAGGGAGTGGTACTAAAATGACAAATCTTACAGTTGCAAAATCAAGTTCTTCAACATTAAAAATTGCCAAAATTAAGACAGTCTGAAAACTCTTGTATCAGCCTCTTCAAACATACACCTGATTCAGACTTCTATTGTGTGACGTAGTGCTGTATTTCCCATGATACCCTTTCCTTGGTGAAAACAGTAGATGCAAGATATACAGCTGAAGGGGAGCAATTAGTATATGAGGTTGCCAGTGTTTGGGCCTTGCCTAGTTTGTTGAAGAATTTGAGAAACATTTCTATAAAATAAACCCTGCCTTCAGGGTTATACTCCGCCTCTTCCTACAGCTGCTTTGTACAAACTTCACACACGTGGTCACTCATGGATTTTTTGTGTGTTGTGACTTGAGTTTCTGAGGTCTGATAGGCAGAAAGAGCATAGAAATGTCTCAGATGATCTCACTCAAGCCCCCGACACCTTTATTTTGCAGCATTTTAATGAAGTATTGAGCACTCCTAACTGCAACTGAAATCAAGTGAAATGACTTCAAATAAATAAATAATGTGGGATTTATCTCCCTTAGACCCGCTGGAGAGTAATTAATCTCATCCCAAAATAGTCATCCAAGACATATTAGATGAAGCACCTCTGAATGTGCTTGTTTCTTTCTCCCCACTGACTATGAGAAAAAGAGTTGCTCAGAGAAAGAAATTCTTTTTAGACAGATAAAGTTGGATGAGATTAATAAGGTATAAATGCGTAAACCTTTGCCAAAGCAGGCACTCAGAGCTCAGCCTGGACACCAAAATAACCAGATAATTTTCATATTAGTCTTGATATATTTATCAGGTTCCCTTTAGTAAAATAAAGTTCCCATCTCAGAGGGATATTGTGAAGATGATTAACACTGGAAAACCACTCAGGAATGCCAAAAAAAAAAAAAAAAATGCCCAGGAGGAAATGAACAGTTCTGTCTTTAGAGCAGCCTTTGAACTACAGGTAGAAAATACATCCTGGAAGCAACTACTGCACAGTGAAGCTAAAATTTTATAACGAATTGCTGCTGCTATCTGGGCATGGTTCTCGCCATGGCAGCTTCCCATTTAAATATAGCAGGCCACAATATCAATTAAGTTGTAAGATAACATGTAAGGTTTCACAAGCAGCTTTTATTTTGGCTTAATTATTGAGAAATTCACTTGGTGACTTCAGCCCCATTGATACTTTTTCATATAGATTTGTGTGCTTGTGTCGGTCTGTTTGTGCAATACATTGCAATGTATGAACATATTCATTAACAGAGAAGTAAAAAAATATTCTGAACTCTTTCACCTTCTGGACACTTTTCCTTCTTTCCAGGGAATAAAATGCTAAAAGTGTCCTGTTTTCTAAAATGAGGGAAAAAAAAAAAAAAAAAAGGAAAAAAACGTTTTATAAATTCAGCTGTGGTTAGAGGTCTTGAAAGAACAGCTTCAAATACTATTAGTAAAAGAGGACTGGCATATCTCAAAGTTCTGTCACTTCTGAAAATGCTTATCACAGTCAGTGTAGATATTTGTGATTCTGAGTGCCTCGTTTTATATTTTATATATATATATATATTTTTACTATTAGTAAATTCAGGTTTATATATATGAGGCCTGGAATTACAAAATGAATGTGAATAACCCTTTCCTCTCAATACTAGGAATAAAGACTAGTAATAAACTAAAGAATTAATAGCAAGTGCACTTATTACCATGGAAATGGGGCCAAAACAAATATGAGGAGGTTCTGATTCCCAGAATTCACACATGCCAATACAATTATTCTGCAGAGTTACCCATAACCCCAGTCATCCTATGCGTGCAATGTGCCTATACAACACTGATATTCCTCTCCATATCTGCGGTGTGAACTCTCTCCTGCTTTTCAGTCTCTGCTGAGGTAATATCGACTGGAGTATTAATAATAGCATTCATCTAAATTTGGAGTTGAAGGGACAGGGGAGAAGACTGGGTGGGAACAGAGCGATTTCAGTTTGTTTTGTCCTGTTTCTATGCTCATACGCGTATTTGTCTCAGACTGCCTGAATGTTGCCATAGTGACCTTTGATAAATCCGTGTTATGGATGCTGTGAAATATAAAGCCATACCACATTTCAGGGAGTGTAATTTCACAGAATAAAGCAGAGGGCTGGCAGCTTCAAAGGTATATTGGTCAGATTTAGTGCTCTCATCTGTTCTAATAAATGCTTTTCTCTTAATTAAAAAATGCATGCCTGCTAGCCTAGAAATTAATTCCACTTTTGAGAAGTTTATATGAGAAAATTTGTAAAGTGTCCAAAGCAGTCGGCTGCATTTGATCAGCCTATATAATCTACACTTATTTAGTATGGATAAAAAAGCCACCTTTGCCTCACTGTTCCCATGCTTTGTGAGTGTTTCTTAATGCAGGAGAGAAAAGAACTGATTCAGATCATTCTTGCTTCCAATGCACCAGCATTCACTACTGAAACTAAAGAAAAAGCTTTCTGTTGTCTACAACACCTCTAAGAGCTCTACTTCCATCTGGCAAGTATCAGACTCATCTAGATCTCGGAAGGCAGAGAATTCACTTGTTTACAGGTGGCTGCTTAAAAACTGAACATTTAATTCAAGCTAGGGAGAAACAAGCTATGAGCAGAAATGGGTACTTATGACATATTTTCCTTTATGTCTTAAACGTCCAATCCAGGATAGGAGTCAACATTTAAGTTTTTGATGAAAAACATTAGGTGAGGTAAACCCCAAATTAAGTGCATCTATAGTGGTTGTTGGCATCAGGAATGAACACCCCATCATATCCCTACAAAGTGGGGGAGATCCATCATTCTGTGATGTAAAAGAGAAGGGAGCTATTGGTTAGAAATCTGTACATAATTAGGAAACAAAGCTAAGAATAGGTGCTTGGGAGACGTGGGGAGGATACACTTCTGTCTGTGATAAACGCAGGACCCAGCTGCAGCTCTTGAAAATCTCTGGCCTCTGTTACAAAGACTTCAGCCTGCCTGATTTTTTTAGGAAAGTAACTGAAGCATGTTTCCGAAGAGCTTTCTCATTCCACACTCTCTATAATCAGTTCAGAGAAACTGCCACTTCGGAGGACAGTTTGTGCCAGCAATCATAAACCACTACTCAAAGATGGGGTGAATGCTCCACATATCTGTACAGAGCTGACAGGCAGAGCCTTGATGATTAACTTAGATTGAGTGCTCCGGGTAGAATTAATCTCTCTTAAACACAGCCATTTAAAATGTAAGCCCCTGCTTTAAGCCAGGTTTCCTGCTTCTATCCATGAAAGGTCACTAGAGAGGGTACATCATGCCATCTATTTTAGACAGTTATCTAAGGATGGATGAATCCAACAGAGGGGTCTGTGACAACAGAGGAAATTCTGGGTAATGATCTCCTTCCAAAGGCTAGCAATAGTATAATTTTCTTCTCCTTACTTGAAGTATTGGCTATGTCCATTGAAGGACAAAACATTTAATGTTTCTAAGATACAGCATGATCTCCATCCAGGAAACATTCATAAGCTGCAGCTGTAGCAACCTCCTTCTACTCCAGCACCACGTACATCCACTTATTTGTTAATTCCTGACACTTCCAGCTTCCTTTAACAACTGCACATCCTCTATCACAGACCTGCTGCTCCAATTACTGTGATGTCTGCACCAGCAAGGGTGCTCAGACATCCACTCAGCCTCTTAGGAGGGCTCTCCAGTTTTGCTGTCCTCTGCCTGGCACTGCAACAGCTTTCTTATCCAACAGTGGATCCAGTAGTGACCAGATGTGCACAACACAGTTCCTAGTGGCTATGTGACTACAGGTCAGATCACAGCGGGAACTTTCACACCTCTCGTTGTGTTGTTATCGAAGACTACCAGTCTTCCACCAAATTTATGATGATGTGGCCTTCACATCACTTAATTTGCTCTGTCTAAATGTTAAGCAATTAGACAAAGCAAGATGACCAGGTTGCCTGTATAGTCAATGAAGAGAACAAGACACCTGAGAGGAAGATTTAAGGGACAGATGTATAGCTCGGATGATTTGCCATCCAGTAGACATTGCCAGAAGGTAATTCACCCCATCCTGTAGTGTCTGAGAGAGAGAGCATTTCCTGCAGCTTTTGCTTATCCCTCTATTGACTACAGATAGAGATAAAACTACCAGCACAAGCAAGACACTTTTTTTTTCTTTCTTTTTTTTTTTCAAGACTGCTAAAATTATAGAATCATAGAATGGTTTTTAAAGATCATTCAGTCCAATCCACCTCACAGGGACATCTTTTGCTAGATCAGGTTGCACAAAGCCCTGTCAAACCCAGCCTTGAACACTTCCAACGATGGAGCATCCACAGCTCCTCTGGGCAGCCTGTCTCAGTGTCTCACCACCCACATCATAAAAAATTTGTTGTTTATGTCTAATGTAAACCTATCCTCTCTCAGTTTAAAACTGTTGACGCTTGTCCTGTCACTCAGGCCTTGGTAAAAAGTCTCTTCCCGTCTTTCTTTTAAGCCTCCTTTATATAAGATCTCCCTGGGCCTTCTCTTCCTGGTTGAACAATGTCAACTCTCTCATCCTTTCTTCACAGGAGGGGTCTTCCAGCCCTCTGATCATTTCTGTGACCTCCTCTGGACATCCTCTAACAGGTACTTGTTTTTCTTGTACTGGAGACCCCAGAGGTGAACACAGTACTCTTGTGAAGTCTCACAAGAGCAGAGTAGAGGGGAAGAATCACCTCCCTTGACTTGCTCGCCACAATTCTCTTCATGCAGCCCAGGATGGGCTTTCTGGGCTGTGAGCGCACATTGCCAGCTCATGTCCAAGATTAACCCCATTTTTGATATTTACCTTGGCTGTTGTGGCATCTTAAGGTAAAGAAAATGCAGAGCAGATCAAACTTCCACTACCTCAGGTTTTCAGAAATTGTCATCCTGTAGGGCCAAAAATGGGGAGATGTTATAACATTAAAGGTAAGCTGAATGTACAGCATTTACTCTTCACAAAGGCATTACAATGACACCCAGGTGAAGCCAATTCTCCAGGCTCTCATGATGATCAATTTGAGTGGAGTATATGTGAATTCCATGCTGTTGTCTGTAGTCTTTTTCTCTGCCATATTCTCTTACCTATATCTTAAGAACATGACTTTTACGACACCAGGCTGTATGTACATGTATATATGACTGTTTAATGCTTCCAAAAATTGCTGTAATGTGTGGGACACTTTTAATCAAATTTCTGAGAATAGGAGGACATTCCATTACATTCATAGACAATTAACAAAAACAAGTTGTCAAATAAAGAATAGAGGTTCTATTCGGATCATTCCTGACTGGATACCAGATAACAAGCCAAAAGCAAGAGACATCCTGTACACCTCAAATGCAAAAAATCTTCACCTGTAGCTCTATTGTTCTCTATCGTAAATAAATCAGGCTTTACTACCATGCTGATGGCAAATCAGAGGACAGAGGATGGGATGGAAATGTGTACCAGTGTGACTGGAAGAATTCAAAGATCTGTAAGAATGACCCAAATCCTGGAAATCTTACACTGCACTGAGAAACTAAGAAAGATCCCGCTGTTTAACTAAATGTAGAAAAGATTCATATGTACCTGAGTCACTATCTCTAAGTGCTTATACAGGACAAAGTTTTCTCTTAACAGAGAGCTTTTTAGTGTAGCAGACTTTAAAAAAAGTTGGCATCTAATTATAACAGCCTGGGGAAAAACAAAACAAAACAAAACAAAACAAAACCCCAAACAAACCAACCAAACCAAAAAACCAAGCCAAACAAACACAAAACTCAAAAAAATTTAAGTTCCTTACTGCAAAGTTAATTATCGATTGAGATGACTATCAAGGAAAATAACAGATTTCCCAATGGAAGAAGGGTCTAAATAGAGATCAGATGCTCTTTTATGAAAGAGTCTCCAGCTGAAGCAGCAGTTAAGAGAAAGGTGCAGCAATCTCTGGGTCATTTTATCTTGTTTTGTGATTGGAGAGGTATCAAAATCAGTGATTGAAATGTTCTTTTCTTGCCTTAAAATCTGTGCTCCCAGAAATAAAAATCAGACTATTTTGTCTAGTCAGCACCAGGACACTAGGTGGCCCACAAACCACGCACGCACACACGCACGCACACACACAATCAGTGTGCGTGACCATGCAGACACTCATCGTGAGCTATTGTAGGACCCACTGTACACCTTGGAGAACACATCTGTCAGAGCTCTGCGTGGTACTGCCAGGGATATTGCCCATTACACGATTTGTACATGTTTAGGCTTAGCCAACCTAAGCTGATTGCAGGTACTTAAAATTGCTTTTGTGCCATGAGCACTTAACGCTAAACCTCTTTTAATTTGCACCGTGCTACTCAGAGAGATCATATCATTCTTCTGTTCAATGTAAATTCCCAATCTGGCAATCCTAGCCTGCTTAGGTATTTTTTTAATAATAATTAAAAAAAAGAATTTAATAAGGATTTGAGTTTCTTTATTGAGCTTTTATTGTCCAGTCTTGTAATTGAATCACTCTGCTGTGACAGCGCGACTGAGACTGTTATTAACAAATTCTATAAACAATGGACTTGATCCCTTTATGAAAAAGCATTGTAAGGGGAATAGTTAATCTCGGTTAAAAAAAAAAAAATAAAAATGAAGCTCTGGGAGGGAAAGGGGGGAAATACAATTGCAGATTCCAAATATTTAAAACTGTTTCGGCACTTTCCCATTCCAACCCCCTTCTTCTACTTCCTTACTCCAACCAGACGGCTACTCAAATCCCTTTTTTGTTCTTTGTGCCCTGACTCTCTGAGGCAGATCTTGTTTGCAACACGATCACCAGGGAGGAAATTTTGTCTACACAGCAAAGCCTCTTCTCAGAGAAGGCCATGCTGGCACTGTTTTGCTAGACAATTTTGGACTTTTGATGACAAGCCACCACAGCCGGAAAACTGTAGACTCTTAACAGATACTAAGGAGGGGGAAGTAGTGTTTATCAGAGAGTGCTGGCATTTAATTTGGACATCTCCACTGAAATTAGTCATTCTGTGTTTCCTGTAGAGTTGGCAGAGTTCTAGTCAAAAATATTGGTAGAGTATTGGGTGCAAAAGTAGAAAACTAGACAAGTCAGCTGACGTTCACTAATCACTATGCTTAAGCATAGTTTCCACTGGCTATAAAATATCCAAGAACTAGCTCCTTAGCTGATGTTGACGTAGCAGTGGTATATATATATATATATATATATTTGAAATTAATATGGAATTTCTATTGGCATCAAGTCTTCCAACTGCTACTTTGCCTCCTTGGGATTCTTTTTTTAAATGCAAAATCTAAAGATGGGTAAATGATCATTTCTATTGGAACAACAACTAAGTGTTCTGATGTTTCAGGGAATAATCAAGGTACACAGGATGTTAGACGTGTCCCTGGCTATAAAGCTGACATTAGCCAACTTTGGAAAGGCTCTTTCTTTCATTGTCTGAGTTCACTACTCAGTTCATAATTTCTCTAGGCCAAAGTCTGTTTCTTATTGTGTATTTATATAGGTCACATCAAGAGCTGAATCTTGGCTGTGGTCACGTAGCACCACTGCTGTAGCAAACATTAATCATAATAATAAATAACTAATCAGGACTGTGATGATAGTGAGGTTAAAGAAATACGGGTTAATATGTTATCATAATAGTTCTAAATGTGAACTTTAACCCAGAGTCTGCAGAAATCAGTAGAAATGTCATGGTGCTTTTCATGGTATTTAGACCAGCTTCCATTGATCTTGCATAACCAACACTAAGACCTTTATTTTTTTGCAGGCATCAAAGGTAAGGTTGTTTTCAGAAGACCTAATAAGAGACAGTTAATGATCAAATATGTAAGAAAGATATATCTGTGTGACCAATTGGCATGAAAATCAGACAAAGAGGCAGAATTATGAAGAACTTCACAAAGCTAGAAGATGAAGTTACAGAACACAGGCAGTTAGGTTTCTATATTCAGTATGAAGACTCCCTTTGAGCAAACCATGGAAGCTGGAACATAAAGTAATTAAATTTGGGATGGGTGGAGGATTCGATGAATGTTAAGAATCTAGATGAGAGCTGGGGACATAGTGAAAGCTGGTAGAAAGGATTAGTCCTAGCGTCAGCAATAAAAAGTCAGAGGATTCTGATAGAGAGTGGACAGCATTTGCATTTTTTTCTTTATGCATTTTTTGTGATGTATCAATCAAGATGGGTCATTTGAAAGCAAAAGCATCAAGGTATAAAGTCTATGGTAGCTATGACAGAAGTATGGAAAGGAAAATAATTTTTTTTGTCTAAAATATTGATAAAACAAATAGCTTGGGTTTACCACTTTTAGCTTTATTTGAGTAAGGAATAAGGTTTAGGAAGTAATGACAGTGGGGGACATACAATAAGAGAAGTGGAAGATGCAGTCACTCTGGAGATCAAGGAAAATGACAGGCAAAAATGTGTACAGGGTAAAGCCCGAACTTAGGGCCATGGATACACATTTCTCTGTCTGGAAAAAACTTCGAACCCTAGAAAAAAAATCCACATCAGTACCTCTTACTCTCCCTGGCAGTGAGGACTGTCAGTGATATTCGGCCATGGGAAACAGGAAGAAGAAATTGCAGACTTTCACTACATGAATGGGTTGGTGGAGGAGATGCAGCTACTCAGAGATGTAGAACAGAAGGATGAAGAGTCACAAGTTGAAGAAAGGGAAACTATGGTTGGATATAATGAAAAAATTACCCAAAAGTCAATTGGACAAAGGCACAATCACACTTTCGATATAACTTTTTTTTTTTTTTTTTTTTTTTTAGCAAGAAGTTGGACTAGGGCCCTCCAGAGGTCTTTTTAGACCAGGCATATTTATAATTTCATGATATCATAAGAAACCAGTGAGATTTTCAAAGCCTCTAACTAAGCAGTATTCAACTCTGCAGAATCAACTTGTAATTAATTTCTAATTGGTGAGAATCCATTTGTCCACTGGGGCAAAAGAGTTTGTTGAAAGCATACCCATAGTGATTTGAATACACATATGTGTTTAGGGAGCTGGAAAAGTGTATGGGGAAAAAAACAGTAAGAGTGAGTAACAAGTCTGTTGACCCTGTGTATGGAGCCTTTAAGCAGAAATAAGCTGAAAATTTCCAGATTCCAGAATTTCTTGCTCTGAATTCTACTTGTATTTCAATGAGCTACTAATGACTATATGGAGAAATAACTGACACGTCTCTCTAGGATGAATTATCTGACTTGGAAGTCACCATCACTATTTTGAACTGCAGTATATATATTTGAACAATATATATATTTGAACACACGCGGCAGACATTTTTCCCGTGCAATGTAGAGAAAAAAAATTAAGCCAATTATTTTAATGTGATGAAATTTAAAAGTTGATCTGCGTGTTTCTATGGCCACAGACCTCTGTTTATAATTTTGATCTTCCCCCAGCAATTAAAGAGGAGCCTGGTGACCAATAGGAAAGCAAGACCTCATTCTCTACATTCCATTCTTCATAATTCCACATTAAATGATGGCTTTAGTGCCATACGGTGAAGTCTGATATGAAGAAGAAAGGGAAAAAAAACCATATACACACTCATGCACACATGCATATGCCCACACATAAATATATATGTGCATGTGTGAAATATATATGTATATATGTATATTTTACACATTATTAACCTGTCTGGCTTCCTTCAGGAAATGGTACATATTGATGAAGTGAACTGAAAAATTTTAAACCTTTGTAATGATGCCTCATGCTGTTAAGATTTGCTTCAATCTGGATTTGGGGTTGAGATTTTTATTTTAAATTTAACTGCATAGATAGCCTCACTGCGATTCTAATTTATTTGGAGTCAGCCTGGAAACCACAAAACAGAATTTTTCCAGGCGCTATAACTTTCAGCATGTAACCTAAATAGCAATGCTGCTTTTACCTAATGGTCTTAAGTATTAAATGAGAGATAAATTTGTCGTGAGGTCAAGAGTTAAGAACTATTAAGAGTACTGAGAATGTGCATATGAAAGACAGCAGTAATATGATTTTCATACATCAATTTTCTTTTCAGATTACAATTCCACTAGCAAAAAGTCTCTGGGCTTATGTTATTACAGTTCAAAGTTTATCTTAAACCACAGACTAGAAAGGTCCTTGTGTTCATCTGCTCAGCCTTCACCTGGTTCTTCTGACTGAACATGAAAAGACAAATAGAACTTTCTTAAGCAGAACGAGCCTGCTAAAAATTGCCACCTTATTACCGATATTACAGCAGTGCCAAGGGAGCTCTCAATCAAGATCTAAACAGTGCTTTCACACATCCCATAAAACTTTGTAAAAGACATACTTTGCTACAGAGACAGAAAAAGAGTGAGAAAAAGGAGATTTTCTTATTACAAGTAGGGAAACAGGGTGAGAAGTTGCTTTGCTCAGAGTGAAACAAAGCACCTCTTCAACCGAACGCAGGTCTTTGAATACTGGCTCAGTGAGAATCTGCACATCGGCTTACCACTATGGATCTAATTAAAAGGTGGTATCTACAGTCCTGTTTCCTTAACATTTACAATATTGTTTACAAGACCGTTTACAATATTGTTTTTACAAGATTGTTACTTCCAAATTTTACATTTCGCATGAGTTCTGTTTACACCTGCTGTAGGTGTAACTGTCACCAGTTAAAACTGCTGATCCATACAGGGACCCAAAAGCTTTCTACTAAACGAGTCTCACCCTTATGGACACGTCTAAAACCAACTCCGAGGTCATGTTTTTGGGGTCGCTTCAGACAGGCACTCAATCTGAAGGCACTAAGCCAGATGTGAAGGGAGACACTCATCTTCAAACAACCCTTATTCCCCTTTCCAGCCCTGACTTTCTGCATAACTGCAGCCATACCATGTCAACTCTGAACCCACTGTTAGGTCTCAATACATCTTGACCGTAAATCTATAACAACGGGGTTTGCTATCATTATCCAGACTGCATGGATTTCAAGCACTTGGTGACCTATATAGAAACTCTATATGTTACCCCAATGGAAGCATTATATTTTGATCTTGAACATGAAAATGGGGACAGGCTGTGTCAGTAGATGGCTGGGAGGTAGATCTTTTCCCTAACAGACTCAACCTCTACTACTCCAGGAAGTGGTGGTGGTAATTCAGGTGTTGCTTTTTCCAGTGTCTGTGTCTGTGCTACTTTATTTTTCCCCTCAAGTTCCCTGCTATTGCCTGGACACATCGACGCTGAGGTGTCCACAGCTGGAAAGTCACTCAGTGTTGAACTGCCCTGTAGCCCAGACAATCTGGTGAGAGGACTACAACCAATGCTTTTTTTTTTTTTTTTAATTTTTTTTTTTTTTTTTTTTCCACAGGACAAGCAGTATTTTGACAATTACTCTGTTTTCTCCTGCAAGCCTCAGGTGATCAAAGGAGGGCATATTGGAAGCAGAGGAACTATTAAGAGATCTATCTCAGAGGAGCACCTTTTCAGTTCATAATTCCACATGAATGTTTTTGAATCTGTTCCCTTAGAAACAGGTGGATGGATTTCTTAGTAAAAAAGTGCTTATATTAATCTCTGAATGACCAGACTCCAGTGGTGCATTCTCACTGAGGTCTGACCAACTCCACACAGCCATTCAAGAACGCATGGCCATGTTGGGAGTTTCACTGGTACTGGTAGGTTCATATCAATGCCATTAAGAGAATAGAAGTGAGGAGAAATGCGAAAACGTTTTTTAAGGTTGGGGGGGGGGGGGGGGGGGAAGGCTGAAGCTGCTTCTCCTTTGAAGAGAAGAATGACCAATGTTTTCTGTTTTCCAAATCTCTCAGTATATTCCGAAAGAAATGTTTCTGCTTCAGAGCACAAAGGATTTCCTTTAAATTAAGTAAATATTTATTTTCATTGCCTAATGTGTTTCACATAAAATAATGAAACAAAAAACTAGTCCCACTTGGCCCCCTCCTACAATATTCTGAATTCATTGTTGATAAATCTTTAATTGCTTTTCTTTAAGTCATTTTTCAGTGGAAACAAACTGTAAAAACATTTTGAAGACGTTAGAGAAGAAAGTGATGGGAAAGTTTAACAAAGAACTGGGAAGACAAGAACCATGGGAACTGCATTGCTGCGTTGATGCATTATGGGACATTGAAGGACAGGAATCCCTCAAGACTGAGATAGGAATGTGAAGCTACTATGATTTAAAAGAAACAAACAAAACATTTGCACAGGATTTGCCTGCAATACCAGGTGCTATATCCTCTCTATGTAAAGATCCTCTTGTCCTTTCATTTGGATTGTCTTGGTGGAGGAATCCTCTGGTGGATGGAAATAGTGTATAACAAAGAAGAACCTGGTGAAAATATCTGCTGGAGAGAACAAGGACAGGAGGAGGGAATGGAAAAATTCCTGAAGCGGTGTGCAAAGCAAATTAAGCTAAGGGAGGACTTTAATTAATCAAATGGTTTTCAATAGCAAAAGCAGCTAAACATACGCAAAACCTCTTCTGTGGGAAGAGAGGGATCAGCCAGAGAAGGAGTGGATATGAATTGAAAGCTTAGGGGTGGTGTTTTTTCTGCCTGACCTATACAATCTGGCTTGGCTAATAAGCATCTATATGTTCAAGACAGAATGAGACATGTTCAGCTGTCAAAGGCTTATAGATTCACATATCTCAGGAAAACGACAACAAGAAGATGTCTGGGATTAAAATCTGGGCTCTCACCAACCAGAGAAGAAGGTTTCTTGACATGGTTTTGTAAGTAAGCAGAGTATGAGATGTGGAAGCAACAGTCACAGTATAGTTAAATTCAACACCGTAGAGGAAGTGTTCACAAAGCATAGCAAAGGGAGTCGGTTTGCAAGACGTCAGGCTTTCTAAACGGCTGCAAATCACCCCAGGTGGGGCTTGCCTCAAGAACCTGCTCTTGTTCTTACTGAAGAAAGTGACAGACAACAACTGGTGTTAATCAGAGTATAATGTGCGTTCTAAGTCAAAGACATTGAAAGAGAAATCTTTCACTGACATTAAGTGAAGGATGATCTTAAAGACTCTTCTCATAGAGCATGTAATGAGTGTCAGAGAACTTTCTTCAATCATAAACGTGTGGTCTGAACTGGTCACAAAGGCTTCCTGGGCAGTCACTGGAAAGAAACACATCTCCAAAGGATGCTTCATTCTAGTTATATTAGATACCTACTGCAAGCTGGGAATATTCATCTTCTAGAGGTGCTTATCTCTCCACTGAATATCCAGGGAACATAAACAACAAACTTCACAGGTATTTTGACCATATTTCAATAGTCACAAGCAGGTCATATGAAACAGTTTTTAAAAAAGGAGTACAAGAAATGGTCATTGCTGGCCTCTGAATAAAGTTGCTAAAATACTCTATTTACAAGTTCAATAACAAATCAAGAATTTAAAGTAGTTTTGCTCACTTGCCTTTCCCCAAAATACTTTTTTTTTTTTTTGAGAAACTTCAAAAGCAAATAGTATTTTTTGTCAACTTGATTGACTCTACCAGTAGATCTCCAGACACAATTATTCATAATCTATTAAAGTAATGTTTCAGTCATTGTTTACTAAACAAAAAATTGTATTTTTAAGCAAATCATCTATGACAGTCACACTTAGGCCCAAAACACAAAAATTAAATTCATACTGAAAATAGAAAGAGGAAAGCAATTAAGGGAAAGTCAGGAAAAAATAGCTGTTTCATAGGGGAAAGCTGTCATGAATCTTCCAGCTGGAATGGTAGCTCAACTGGCAGGTATTTTCTGTCTGCAGGAGTGCCAAGTTGAGTATCTCCAGGCTGTGCTAACCCTGGAGGTCAGAAAACAGCCATACACTGGGACTTCCAGGTGTTAACATCTGTGAGTCTGAAAATAGATTCATATGTCAAGGACTGGAGAGAGGAATGTGACAATCTTTCTCTGAGCCCTGTTATTCTCCTTACTGAATTAAAACTACGGCTTAAGACTGAGGGACCAGAAGGGAAAGTTTGGAGGACAGGAGGTATGTGATGGTTCTGTGAGAGATTCAGGGGAACAGAAGAGAGCAGGCCAGGTCACTTCTAAGAAGGAGAGGAAGGAGGCCCAGGTCACTTCAGAGGTGGAATGAAAAAGTGTGGGAGCCTTGTTATTTGAGATAGGGAAGAGGAATGCCATAGGTTCTGTCAAGTCAGTTGGGGAAGGCAGAAACTGCAACAGCATGATGGAAAAATCTCATCTTGAACATCTGAGAAGGCAATTTTTCATCATCAACTTCCCCTTTGCATTGTCACAACCGAACTAGGACATAGTTCCATAAATAGCTGTAAATGGCTGGAACACCCTGAGTGTTTGGGGATACCTGACTGGTTAGAACGTTGTAGGTTTAATCTGAATGGCACCAAAGAGACAGTTGAAGAACATGACCTTTGAATTTGACTTGGCAGAACAAGGAGGACTCTATCAGTGTTCCTGGAAAAAAGCTTTAATTAAATTGCATTTCTAATCTAAAAAACCACTGTGCTGTGAACATGCAGTTTTATTGCTCTGAGGTCAGCATCTCTCGATGGCTCTGGAGAAAAATGCATTTGAGCTATCACGTAGCTAAATGACACATCTGTTTCAGCAGATTTACTCTGTCATCTCATGGGTGAACACCATCATTAAAGAGCCTGTAAAGAAATTACTCTGATATTAAAGTGGATTCTCACCTAACTCTATCCATCTAGGAGTTAGATATCTATTTAAAGCTAATCATCTGCAATTCTCTAATCAATGGAAAGACTGAGATGTCCAAAGAAAGGCTCATCCCGTATATCTTAGGTTCAGATTAACAAGTTTTAATTTTTTCCACATGTGATGCAGAGGGCTATGTTGACTAGACATCTAAATTCTAAATTAATGTAGTTAGGTGAAATAATAAATCCATTTTAGGGCAATGTAAACCTCTTTTTCTTAAACACTGGAAGTCTTTTGGGTCACATTTTCAGGTGTTCCCAACCAAAAGTACTTCACACATAATGAAGATAAATAATCTTAATGAAGATAAATAATCTTACATAATTGCAAAGGAACTAAGACTTTAGGTAAAATTCCACATATTATAACACAAACAGTAGATGTATCCATGGTGATGACACTGCTGAACAGAACTTACTAAATGCTTCTGTTGCTGTGTGAAGAAAGGACAGTCTGAGTCTTTATGCAGCTTCGTGCAGTGGTATGGAATCATGTTACTGGATGCTGGATGTAGGTAAATTTATCAGCTATAAAGATCTCAGTCCACATAACCACAAGCTGACACATTTTCAACTGTCAGGTTTTACCAATCCTTTCCCCCACAAATGACTAATTTTGAAAACATTTTCATTTTTGCCCTTAGGTACATTGTAAATCAATTCTTTCCATTTATTCTTACTCACTGAAACTGAATGTAAACTACTATGCTCATTCAGTCAGTTTACTGAATAGACTTTGAAGGAAGACAACATTAGTTTCTCCGAGTCTGCTGAGATTCAGAGTCAACAGTGTGCATGAAAAAGCTCTAGAACACATCAGAATTCTGGACATGATACCTTCAAGGTTGACCCATATGCTCTGCAAACAACGGATTTATGGGTTCATTTAGTCACTCACAAACGCTTCCCTTCATCTTCATTCCAGACTTCCAAGCCATGACACAAGATAGTGCTCAAGCATCCTTTGACTCCCAAACACAGACTACCTGGCAAGGAAGTTACCTGGATTTCAGGTAAACATCATCCAATACAACATTCAGTCACCAAGTAAGTAAACGGAGGCTGCACAGATCATGCCTTGTGAATTAAAGGTCGCATGTGGTGCTGGGTAGTGCTAATAAACACTGTAAGATCTACTGTCTCCCACCCTCTCCAGTTACCTCATGTAAAATGCGAGATAAGATACTAAGTATGGAAAAGGTGTTTTCTTTATACCAAATGTAATGGAAATTTTTGGTTAAATTCAGTTGTGCAAAGGTGGGAGTCTACTGCTATTTGGTAAACCTTTTAGTCTCTGGATTTCCCTCCAGAGGGGAGTGAAAGTCCCTTTCAAAGATTTCTAAGGAGCAAATATTTTAAGGTACTTTGCAATATTTGCCAGCCCTGTGTGGCTTTCCCAGGCAGCTTTGGGCTTCTCAGATGACACTCAACAACTGTGGGGGAGAAAATTGATTTGAATCCCTAAAGCAGGATTCATCTCACACACCATGCTGCCTACATTTATGTGTCTCCACGTGGAGTGGGTGTCTAAGCTGCCATCCCAGTCAGTGCAGTGCTTGACTGGAGCGGGGAGATCTACTCCAAGATGCCTACTTAGCAGGCTCCCTCTCAAGTGTTCATGTTCTCAGACTAGGAGTGACTTCTCTTCCTCCTTCATCTTGCCAAACCCTCAGAAAAAATACTCATATCAGGTTAGGGGCAATTTTTTTTCCATGCTGGGGAGACCCATTAGCCTTATGATACGCTGTAAGTGTATCTATCTTCTCCATGTCTCCCAAGCACCCATTCTTAGCATTGTTTCCTAATTATGTACAGATTTCTAACCAATATCTCCCCTCGCTATTACTCCTCTTCCTCAACTCATAATTGATCAGACACTGAACAGCTGCTGGATATTTTCTCTTCCTGAGAACCAGGCAGTAATTGTATGTATGGACTCCAAATCCCTAAACATTTGGACAGGAGAAGGACTTGAACAGGAGCCAGTTCTTTTTACAGCACTGGTACCAGCAGCAGTGGCAGACATATAAATCATATCAGGGGGGCTAGTGAAGGTGGGGTGTGTGGGGGTGTTGTTAAATTTGCTGAAATTCACTTTGAGACAGGGAATAAAAAGAAGAAAAAAAATGTTGAGGAAAAAAAATGAAACCAGCAATTAACGAACCAAGGCATCTCAAAAAGTTGGAGTCCATCCCAGCCCTAGAGCAGTGGGATTACTCCCTAAATCAAAGGGCATTGTTTCTGCCCATGCTCACCCACATTTCCCAAAGGACAGATTGCTGCATGGCAAATTTGCCGGCTTCATTCTGCTTTAAATTGAGGGTCATCCATTAGGATCACTGCCATTTTAAGGTCCTGCTCTAATCTCTTTGAAGAGTATGAAGCCTCTGCAGAGGCAAGTCTCAACTGTGTTGGAGGTGTTTCTCCTGCTCTTTTTGTTATGTAGAAAGTCCTCGTTAGGACAGCGGAGCTTTCTGTGGAAAGTTAAATGGGTGAAATCAAGTCATGCTTGTGTGACGATGTGCCCCAAGCAAACATGATAGCTCATTTGTCTGAGAATGACAGCTGCTTATCAAAACATAAAATATCATGTACTTTGCTAATTGATCCTGTCTAACATAAATTCTCTTAAAAATCAATGATCAATTTGTTGGTTAAAATGTAAGCAGCAGACTAATTAGACCAAACCCAAAAACTTCACCTCGGAAATATTCCTGAGTTGTTTCACAAAAGTTTTAATTCATGTACATCAAGTCACCTTTTCAGTAGGCTGCTTTTCCAAGATCAATATTAAAAAAAATGCAAGAAAATGAACTACCAGTGCAGTGGGATACATCTCAGTCACCTGAAAGTAGGCATCTACCCTAACCTAAATTATCAATAATCCCACTCTATCAACACATACAAACTATTCTACAAGATGATTTATCACATTTCTAATGAGATGTCTTAGTTTAGCTTAGTTTAGCTAAAGACTAGGTGTTTAGCTAGTCTAGCTGAGACTTAGTTTAGCTGACACTCGGTGTTTAATGGCTAAATGATTAAAATTAGGAGACATCAATTTCATCCATGTCTCAAGATATCTCAACATTTAATCTGTAGAATTAGTGTCATCTTCACTTGACCCGAAATTTAAGAGTGACTCACATTAAGACCAATGCCTTCTATTTCATGTTATTTACAGAGATGGGCAAAGCAGATGGAGCTTAAAGATTTTATCTTCTGTGGTCATGTAGAATCACAGAAAATAAAAATAAAAAATAATAATTTAAAAAAAACATGAAATGCCCAACCCTTGATGCATCTCACATGACAAGAAAGGGCTCACAGCAATGAGGGATGTCTGTAGACATGCCCCCTTGCTGAAGTTGCTAGCTGAGAACTAAAAACCAGTGCCCATTCGCTCTGTGCCTCCACTCTCCAGATCATAGATCATAGAACGGTCATAAAACGGTTAGAACGGCTTGAGCTGGAAGGGAACTTGAAGATTATCTAGTTACAACCCCCCTGCCACTAGATCAGGTTGCTCAAAGTCCCATCCAACCTGGCCATGGACACAGATCTACTTGAACCACAGGTCAGGCCAAAAAGGTGCATTTGGCATATTGAGATCACAGTAAAGAGGAGAGCAGAGTGCTCCATTACAAGGATGGGAGATCCAGACCTGATGTGAGGACATGTAGGGTGGGAGTTAATGACATCAGCCTCACAAAAGGAGAGCTGAGGTTCTTCTAATATAGGGTGATGTCCTGTCCTTTCCTTCTAGGAGTTGCAAAGAGGCTTGGCTGGTAGACGCAGTGTGAACTGGGTCCACACACACACAATTTGTTAGGGAGGAACAAAGGGGAATTTATCAATAGTAATTCCACATTGCTGGGATAGATCTGCTCCAGAGAGTACCACCATGAAACAACTCACAGACACACAGGCACTGCCAATGTCTTCAGTCTGTCTTCATCTCTTCCTCCGGCACAGTATTGTAGCAGATTCTATTGGTTTTTTTCTCAGAGGACAGTAATCATTACCGAGATTTGAACTTCAGAAAAAAAATACTGTGCTCTGAACTTCAGAAAAAATACCAAGGAAAAAAAAAAAAAAAAGACCCCCCTGTCTCCAAGCCTTTACTTCTAATTTTGGTGTCTTAGTAAAATCTGAACTCCTCAAGCAGCCCTAGGGAAAAAGCAGACTCTGATATGAAAATTGACACCCGAGCTGCTGTCATTTCAATTCAAAAAGACAAAACAATATGTAATTCCAGGAATAGCTGCTAAAATCTGATAAAATTTTGTGTGGGCCCAGTAACCTTACACTGGACATTTGTGGCTACTTCCTAGAGAAACAAGAGAAAGCAAAGCAAATTCTTCTTCGACAAATAGCACATGTAATACTACAATTGGCTACATTCCTAATAGGCTCTCCATGCCAGCGATACAAAGACTGTAACCTTAGAAGAGAGATGTGATTGCCTCTTGGACTGAGCTTGTTCTTTAAGGAGCTTGCAGCACAGTTAGACCTGGCTCAGGTGTAGTTGCCTCCCCAGGTAAAGCAAAGGAGTCCTGGAATCACATAACTGGAGAAGGTAATTAAGAAATCAGGTCTTCTGGGAATATAACTGATGCCTACATGGCAGCTTAGCTTTCCTCAGCCTCCAGAAAGTGCCCTACACCACACAATAGTGACCACACATAAATTTTACTCTAATCTGGAGTCTAGTGTTTGAGTTTGGATCCTTGAGGAAGCTTAAGACCCATTTAAGACCAGCACCTGGGATTCCTCATCACACTGCACGGACTGAAAAGTAGCCAAGCCACAAATTCTGAGCAGAAATCTTTCCTTGCAACGCTTAGTTCATGCGAAGTGAAGGCAGACAGATGCCCCCTGTCATTTTGTTTTGTACAGAATTGTAATACTTACAAATGCTGTGCTCCCTCATTCGGTCCTGGTTGTATGAATAAGTGAGTAAAAGGAGTAAAAATGATTGCAAAAAGCACATGTTTACACCAGAGGAACACATCCCTAACAACAGTGTTACAATCTCATTTCTGTTTGTGTATGTGTGCTTGATTTTGAAAATATTTACCATTTTTAGCGTAATTAATCTCTTCATTTTACAGGACCATCCAGAAGGCTCATCAACAGTTTATTAAGGAATTGTAATAACTAAGAAAATTAATTGTTAGGGCAACAGAACGACTGCATCTGCACACCCTTGTTCTGTAGGAGAATGCATCCTTTTCCCACGTATGGGTGGTGAGCAATCCTTGCACTTGACATCAGTCATATAAAGGCATGTTTGCAAATTCAGTCCAAATAATTGCTGAG
This sequence comes from Athene noctua, assembly GCF_965140245.1. Lineage (NCBI taxonomy): Eukaryota > Metazoa > Chordata > Aves > Strigiformes > Strigidae > Athene > Athene noctua. The sequence goes on from NC_134038.1 coordinate 167,296,588, forward strand.
AGTTAAGAGAAAGAGATTATATGCAGGGCAGCATGAATTTTGGACAGTGAAATCCTTGCTAGGATGGCTTGAAATACCTTTTACCTTGGACTATAGCTGTAAACAGAGGAAGCTCAAATAAAGATCTGGAAAGAGTTTTGAACCATTATAAACTGAAAGGCCAAAATGCAGCTGGGGAAAGAGGCTGGAAAGTCTTGATTATCCTCTTCTGGGAATAAACCACACCCAGAGGAAAACAGGATGGAAAACACCAGCTGTGGCAGATGTGGCTGATGTGCGAGGGAGCCAGATTAGGTAAAGCTCTGCTATGACTCGTGTGGAAGTCATCGGCTGCTAAGCATAAGGTTGGTAACATCAGCTCTTCTCTTCGAACCTCTCTCTACATACGCATAGCCTTGATGGAGGGTGCGAAAGGTTAAATGGAAGGGGCAACTGGTACATTCTTTAGCACAAGAAGAAATGTATCTCATGACACATTATAATTCCATCATTTATACCTCAAACTCCCTTTATATTTCCTTTATACCCAACAGGGTTTTTTAGACTACGATTCCTTGGGCCTATTGCAGGATTCTGATAAAAGAGGAGATAAATTTTGTGCTAGATGTCTTTGGTGACAGTGACTTTAAAGAGAGCCTGAAGCAATGAGCAGGAGTCAGATGAATCCCACCCATTTTTTTCAGGTGTGCAATATCAGGCTGGCTGATGTTGAGTTGGAAAAGTTGTTGACTCTGTCTGGGACTTCAGACATTTTCTGCCTGTCCTTCTGACACCACATTTGAGCAGTCTGGTCTCTAATAAAAGGTTGAATTCAAACTGAGCCATTGCCTCAGTGGAGATATTAACATTAAACCTCCATTCTATCCCAAGATGACAGATTTCATTAAGCTTAAAGGCACTTAATATCATTACTTATCAATTAAACATGGATATTATTGACCTTTTGATTCAGAAGAAGGGGAAAGAGACAATTGTCTATTTGCATATCTGCTATCCAGCATACTTATTCTTCCAGAAAGCAGGCTCGAAATGGATCTGTTTCTCAAGCTCGTCAGACCATGTGTATGAACTGGGAGTTGCAGGAATGCTACAATCAAAAGGTTTTGGGTTTTGTTTTTGTTTTTGGCAGAAGCCTGATCCCATTTATTTCCCCACTACAGGAACTCTGATTGTCACAGGTAATGTGTTGCTTTACCATTGCCCAACCTTTCGGCATCTGATTTATCCTACCTTCTTGTTTCCTCCTCATTCCATTTATTTAATGTTCCATTGAACAAAACACATTGGCATGTTCCCCCATGTCGCACCACAGGCTCCTGTTCCAAGCAAAGTCAAAAGCAAGTTTTAAAGCTAAACAAGGTTAAAATTAGGACAGTCCTTAAGGACATCAGCAAAGCACATGTTTACATGCTCAATGAAACAGCCTACAATGATTTTTCTTTCCATCAAAACCACAGTTTCCAGCTATGGGTTGTTGTGATTTTCTTTCAAATAATTATCACATCTCCAAAGACACTTGCAGCTGTAGCGACTCTCACCCTCCCTAATTACACAGCTAATAAGGGAAGTGGAGAGAACATCACAGAGAAATGAAGGCAAAGGGCAAATCCAAACACCTTGGATCCACCACTTAGTAACTGAGCTTGCCAGAAAACTTCCTGATCTTGCCAAAGAGGGATGAGGCTATGGAATGAGCTTCCCACAGACAGCTAACGTGGGAGCAAAACTGTCTGCTTATGAAAGGACACTGCTTGTACGTTCCTCAAAATATGTTAGTGTCATCACATCAGGTTGAGAAGCATTTGGGGAGCCCTTGTACTACAATAACCAGGCCTTCACTGCTGTGGGGGTGCAGAAAGAAATTTTTGGGGACAGAGGTAGAAGCTGTGACAATGAGGGACTTGAAATTTATTCTTCCACATCCCATCAGATTGTCCTGACCCCACTCGTTAAATTGGAGGGGACATGACTCATTCTTTCTCTTTGGTCACTTCATCCTGAACTGCAGAAGAGTTTCCCACTGAAAATTTCGTGGAGACTGGAACATTTCTGGGGGGGGGGGGAAATGTTCTGGATTTTGACATTTAAGTGAAATAAAACAAGAAATTTGATTCAACATTTCCTGTCTAGCTGTCATGTACGAGCACAAAGACAAGACTAAAATCAGCATTAAATCCCATTACATTTTGATAGTCTTTACGTTTGTTCAATCTGAATGGGAAGGAAAAAAAATTATTTTATTCTAAAAGTTTAGGTTTGGGTTGTTTGGGGTTTTTTTCTGCCCACAAATCCTGAATATCAATAGCCACAGATCTTTAAAAGCATTACTTGATTGCTCAGAACCACATGCAGAGGGTTTGCCTGCAGAGGTCAGAGGTCACCTGTGGAGCTCCAAGGAAGGGAGAGCAACAGCTCAAATGTACTAACAAGTGAAGGACAAGGCCTGAGATTACCCAGGTTGGCAAACTGATCTTGACATTCTTTCGTCCTTTTGAATCACCAGGCATGAGCCATTTGTAGCTTGGACTCCTGTCTCATAATTTGGTTTCCCCACCCACAGAGTAGTGAGATATTAGCTGCTCAGGTTAGCAATAACAGGTGTTGTTCCCTGAGTGTTCCCAATGCTTCTGGAATCATAATGTGTGCTTTGAATAAAGGACAAGCGCCATGTCCTTTCTGTCTGCTAGCAAAGATGGCCACAGGGAGGGGGATAGGCCTCAACCCTTCCATCAAAAACCACCTCAGCCATATCCAAGCCGTAACCTGGAGAGGATGAGAGCAAGGGGTTCCTTCTGCCCACTCTGGAGTGTTGGGAATCTCTGGAGGAAGCAGAGGCTGTCAGGTTGGGACTGATGTTTGAATTCATAGTATCCAGAATCACCAGATCTTTCCTGTCACATAGCATGCCCTGACAGCTGAAGACCACAAACAAAATGTAATAAAAAAGAAACTAGAGTAGAAAGAACAAGCCACGTTACATTATTACTTCACTGCATCTATCAGTACACACCTAAAGCTGAGGTGAGAAAGAAAGAGAAAGGCCTTTAGTTCCCTTTCCTTTAAGCATCATTTGCTATGCATGCAAGTAACATGAACACTGCAATTATATAGCCAAGCTAGCTGAAGACAGAACAAGAGAAAAAAATAAGAGGAAAGATTTACAGCTCTTCCAAAAGATGGAATTGAAATATGTAAAGGAGGGCAGCAGTGATTGCCAAAATACTGGAGGTTTTCTGTTCCTTCCCTGTGCTGTATTGTGAGCGGTGTTTGGAAGGGGTGGGGAGCGGGGAAGCATTGGAATCTCAGGGTTTTTATTTCACCCTGAAACTTTAGCACAAGAAATTTTAATTGTGGATCCTTGTGGACAAGACCTTGAAATCCTACCCAGCCAGAGCTTTCTGGTCCCGGAGTGTTCTTGGAACTGGTTGTGGCTCCCAGTCACTTGGTTGCTTTATCCAAGTTTGTTCTCTCAGTCCATCAGTGGGATGCAGGATGGGTGAGAGGGTTAACTATTTGTTAGCAACCCTGGACTGCTAACCCTGGACCTGGTTGGTCAGGGGCTGTTACATTGTTAGTCATGCAAGCAGTGTGTTTATATCTATTTTAGAGGATATCACTGTGGGAGGTTTTGTGGGTTTTTTTTTTTTTTTTTCCTTGCTTTGGAAAGTGATAGGCCTTTAACGCAGTTGGCACCTAATCAAGAAACTTTGGAGAAGGAACATGAGTGCAGCCGCTCTGCGTAATCAATTGTGGCTACTGGTTGACTGCATTAGTGTTTGCGATAGCGTGAAATACTATATGTTAAAGGGCCTCAAAATTATCAGGGTATTTAATCATGGACTGGGCATGTCTCTGATGTATTTATGTGTATTAACATCGGAGGGTCACTTGGGCGATGCACTGAGATAATGGAAAGAAAGAGGACTTGGAACTTAAGGCAATATATCTTCTTGTTTAACTTTTAAATTTACAGAACTTCTTGGGAAATACCAGTAGCCAACTAATGCACCTCTAGATGATTAATCTGCATTTTAGAGTGTGAATAATTTGATACAGGTCCTCAGTGGGTATAAATCGGAGGTACCCTTGTGACATTGATATAGACCAGATGAAAATTTGGCTAGGTATACTGAAAGGAGGGTCAGGAATCCACATCAAAAATCTCCATGAGCTAAAATTATTTGGAGATTTCTATTTCCCAAGTCCAAATATACTACAAAAACAGCCCCTCCTGTACAATTGTCCTGTTTCCAGATCCACCAGAAAGCCTGCAGTGATGAAAGTTTTGAGACATCTGAAATCAAAAGGTGGTTTAGTTAAACTTTCAGCAAAATGTGTTCTAAGGAGGTTAGAAAAATGAATCTTGAAGCAATACCCACATTTCCCCATTTTTTTAATTTCCCAGATCTCAATATAGATTTTTTCTTCTTTTCTAAATTTTCAGGCAATTCTCCTCTTCATTTTTTTTAAAAATAAATGTAGTGATTAATTTCACCTCTTAAAATTATCTTTTTTACAAAAATTCAATAAATCCAAATTTCAGGAAGCTAAATACCTTGATACTTACTTGCAGAAAAATCCTGACAAGGTTATAACATTTTTTTAAAACAAGTTATTTCCTGTTATCACTCATACACCATCGTTCTTCTGATAGCTACACCTCTTTGCTGTGAAATCATCTTGAAGACTGCGATAAAAGTCCTCCTTTAAAGAAGACAAAAAGCAGATGGCACATTTCATTACCTTGCTAATCCCCACACACATATCAGGCATACAGTCTGGTATTCATCTGCCCTATTTTTATATGCCCAGAAATTAGACATCTGAACATGAGCTAGTCAACCTCCATCAATGTAGTAGTCAGAGAAACTGAAGCCTAAAACAGCTTTCTAAGTTGGTGTGACTCTCCTCAGAAAGGCCACACATTTCTCTCCACTGATTGCACAGGTCTAGGGTGAATAGATTGGGCTTGGACATGAAAAGGAGGGGTAAACCCAAACACACATCATCCTCTGTTCCTCCACCCCCAACAACCCAGAGAAAAACAAAAAAAAATCAGCTTTATCTCTTCCCTTGTAACTGAGAGCAGGAGGGAACAAAATAACAAAATTTATTACCCACTATACAAGACCAGTATATGACCATACATAACAACTAAATTATTATCCCTCTAAGGAAAAACTTTCCCTTGAGCGGGTCAAATCTTTCAGATACCCATGTGAAAAATTATAGTACTAAGATTTATTTCTTGGTACTTCCTATTTCCACAAGCATTTTCCTTGCTGACTCCCAGGTCCTGTCTTTGTCTATCTGATGTCTGGAGTGTAGCTGTTCCTCTGATGAAACCCCTTGGAGGACTTGGTCCAAGGCATGTACTCATACCTTGCCTAACACACCACTGAAATGTAGTGGCAGGGACTACAGTGTTCAAGAGACTGGCTGAAGGAGGTAATCTTGATGTCAACATACAGTTTTTGGATATGTCACAGAAAAAATGCTGGAGAGCTGGCTTCAGTTCCCACAGCAGTACTGAGGATTCAGAATCACAGTCCTAGCACCAGGCTTGGACAAAAGGAAGATGAACAAGCTTTTTCTTTGTCCCTTTTGTTCAGGATATTTCTAGGCAGGGAAAAGAAGGAAAGGTTACCTGGGGCAGGAAAAGGGAGGCTATAACTTTAGTCTAATGCTTAGAAAATTCACCTGAAAATCTAGAGCAAAGAAAGAGGTGGAGTGTCCTTGGCTTCCATGATAAACAGCTCATCAATGACAGCTCATCATGTTTTTGTCATACTGACCAAAAATAGACTGATTTAAGACAGAGAAATGTTCCAATATAGGTCAGCTAAAGCTGACATACCTTCTTTCAACGATATTATCTGTCTTTCTATCTGTGTGTCTGCCTCTAATATGCTGAATCACTAGTTTTTCACAGAAAGTAGCATTTGCTTTTTGAAACTTGTACTCTCTGTTAAAAAAAAAACAAAAACCAAAAACAAACAAACAAACAAACAAACAAAACCACATGGAAAATGTAGTACTAGGTACTGTTGTGCCAGATTCTCACTTGGCATGGATCAGTATACCTCTGCTGACCTCAATAATAATTTAACTTGAGGGCAAGCAAAGAACTTGGTGTTCAGTCACAGAGTGACTGTGGCTAATCTGCTGAATAAATCAGATGAGACCAACCACTTGCTCCATAAATTCACAGTGGCCCATGGCCAATGCATTACTCGCAAGCAGTGGCACAGCAATTTAATTGGAATCTTGCATTGTTATTGTCGTTGTTGTTATATTTAAAGGCTTTGGCTTTTTTCCATGAGTCTTTGCCAACTTGCTCAATACTGTCACTGGCATCAAACTGAAGTGATTAAGTTTTCCCCAATGTGAGCATGAGCTAGAAATTTGTCTCATTTCAGAAAAAAGTGAAAGTCCACTCCTTTAAAGGCACCTGGTTTTCAGCAGAGACAGCTTAGCATTTATCCTATCAATGAGAAAGTGCACAAGCCTTACCGATATCCCACAGTTATGTCCCCACACATACGTCCCTGACTTTGAGCAATCTGCTCCTGCACAATATGAAGTTTGTGCAGTTTTGCCCTCTCAGTCCTCAGTGGCTGTACATGAAGGTACTTGTGAACCTTCCAGTTCTTCATTAATTAAAGCTAACAGAAAATTTACCGTATTTTCCATAGCCAGATGCCATTTTCAATAGGAAGGGGAAATAGCACTTCTACCTTGAAGGCATGGAAAAAAAGGTAGCATCACTCCCTAACCCTGCCCAGCCTTGCCTTGGTTTCTGTCCCTCCCATGGGAGGTCAGTGCTGTGGTACAAGTTGCACTTGAAACTACCAATAAACATTACATTTTTCTGCTCTTTGCTGCATAATAAAATATTTCGTGCTCAGTTACTCATTAGCTGTGGATTTGAGGGCAGGGAGGGAAGCAGAGAGGCAGAGGAACCGAATTGTTTTCCCTAGTGTGACTGGGTTTTTTGTTTTTTTGTTTTTTGGTTTGGGTTTGGTTTTGGTTTTTTGGCTGCTACAGCTCTGAAAGTCAGAGGAAGGGGAAATGACAAGTGAGGCAATATGAAGGAAAGAAAGGGAAAGAAAAATATTTCTATACTGATGTTGATTAACTGATGTGCAGAGGAAAGAGAGACAGACAAATCTCTATTTAAATCCTAACTTACAAGTGAAAATGTGTTGGCTCCTTCTAAATCCCTACAAAGATTTTGAGACACTGAAACCAGCAGACACCCTATGATCATCTAACCTGACCTTTCTTAACTCAGTCTAGAAACTTTACCCAGTGATTCCTGGAATGGATGGAATTATCCCCACTATGTGAGTACATTTCTAAGATGCAGCCTAATAAACTGATTAGGGGTATCATATTGCCTCTGATAGCAGAGCACTGGATGTCATGGACTGGTTCCTGTGTTCCTCTGGAGGAATGTTACCAATGACTTGTGATTGAGCTAAAGCACATTTATCCCTTCTTCCTGCAACTGCTACTAATTCTGACATTGCTGACAGAGCTGCCTCATCCTAGTGTGCATAGGGAGATTCATAGTTGTATGAATCATAGCACAGCAGGAGAGCTGTATAGCAAAGATTTCCCAGTTCTTTCCTGAACTGATCAGGTCAAGGTGGACCAATTTTTTCTGTTGTCAAAGTTAAAGCTGCAGCAGCAAGAATTTAGTGCAATGTGATGCAGAGCCCCTTAGACACCACTCTGCCATGCCTTGGCTAGATGAGGATTTGCATTGCTGGCCATTCTAGCACATTATGAAGGAGGTAGTCTTGCTGTTTCACAATCCAGAAGACACAGGTAGTCAGATATATCCTGAAGGAGTATCCACAGCAGGGATGAAGGTGTGTCAGAAGCCATAATCTTCCACGTAGCAGTTTAACAGTTGGAGAAGAAGTACTCCTCTACCTCATCTATTCCACTCCTTGCCTCCTGATAAACATGTCAGTTTGACAGCTCAGTTTTCCATGAAGATGTCTTCTTCTGCTTCTCCAACATTTCAAGGGGAAAATAAAAATTTGTCCATTTAGCCAGGGCTTCCCAACAGAGAAGCAACAGCAGAATGTCCAGTCCAGGGACAAACAAGCCCCCAGCTCTGCTGCACTGGAAAAGGAAGGTTAACGGGCCGGAATGTGGTGGTTTCACAGCATATATCTAGTACTGATGATTTGTATATGCACAGAATCTGACACATTATGAAAGGATTGAATTTACTGTGCAGGTAAAAGCTCTCAGCACAGGGTACATGCAGTCATGGTCAGGTATCCTGGTCATCCTGTGCTCACTGAATATGTACAGCCTGGCAGGCATGCTCCTGTCCATATCCCTGTCTGGGAATGCCCAGATGAAATATGGGATCATTCTATTTTTGTCTCTCCTTAGCATATTAAATTGTGGAACACTGGATTCAGCTCTCCTGAATATGTAATGAAATAAAACTGGTATTGAAAGGACAGACTGAGGTGCTTCTGTCTTGAGCTAAAATTTTCACCTTTTGGATTAATCACAGTCTTTTTTATTCTCTTATTGAAAGCTGAAAGATATCACAAAGTTGGATGACCCTGCAGACACTAGCTGCAGTCAGAAAAATGTAACTGGTCATACTTGGCAAGGAAAGTAAGGGTCAGTTTTAACATGGGCCTGCCTGAAATAGTTACTCCAACTGTTGGATTCAGGGCATTTCCAGGTCAGAAAATGACACAAGACATACCGTTAACAACAATGGGCCACCATGGGCAAGACAGAGCTCTGGAGAGTTCAGAGGTCCAAACAAAACGCAGAGCTGCAAAATCATGGAAAACCATGAAAATACACTCATCTGGAAATGGTCTAAGAATCTTCCATGGTGGTTGCTGATAATAACTGAAAAACTTATGTAGACAGGTCACAGAATCATCTCGGCTGGAAAAAACCTTGAATCTCCTCCAGTCCAACCATGAACCTCACACTGACAGTTCCCAACTCCACCAGATCCCTCAGCGCTGGCTCAGCCCGACTCTTCAACCCCTCCAGGGATGGGGACTCCCCCCCTGCCCTGGGCAGCCCATTCCAATGCCCAACAGCCCCTTCTGCACAGAAATCCTTCCTCAGAGCCAGCCTGACCCTGCCCTGGGCAGCTTGAGGCCATTCCCTCTGGGCCTGGCGCTGGGGCCTTGGCTCCAGAGACTCATCCCCCCTCTATGCACCCTCCTGGCAGGGAGTTGCAGAGGGCCAGGAGGTCTCCCCTCAGCCTCCTCTGCTCCAGACTGAACCCCCCCAGTTCCCCCAGCCGCTCCCCAGCAGACCTGTGCTCCAGACCCTGCCCCAGCTCCGTTGCCCTTCTCTGGACACGCTCGAGTCATTCAATGGCCTTTTTGGGGTGAGGGGCCCAAAACTGAACCCACTCATCGAGGGGCGGCCTCACCAGTGCCGAGCCCAGGGCTCAGATCCCTTCCCTGTCCCTGCTGGCCACGCTGGTGCTGACACAAGCCAGGATGCCATTGGCCTTCTTGGCCCCCTGGGCACACTGCTGGCTCATTATCAATCCCCCCCAGGTCCCTCTCTGACTGGCAGCTCTCCAGCCACTCCTCCCCAAGCCTGTAGTGCTGCTGGGGGTTGTTGTGGTTGAAGTACAGAACCCATTATTTGGCCATATTGAAGCTCATACAGTTGGGCTCAGCCCATGGCTCCAGCCTGCCCAGGTCTCTCTGCAGAGCCTCCCTACCCTCGAGCAGATCAACACTCCCACCCAACTGGGTGTCATCTGCAAACTGACTGAGGGGGCACTCGATCCCCTCATCTAGATCATCAATAAAGATGTTAAACAGGAGTGGCCCCAAAACCGAGCCCTGGGGGACACCACTCGTGTCCATCCACCAACGGCATTTAACTCCGTTCACCACAACTCTTTGGGCCCGGCCATCCAACCAGTTTTTTACCCAGGTCTCACCTTCCCACGATGCAGGAAATGTCAGGATGTCCTTTCCCAAGGTATTTTGATTCTGTGTTTCCCTTCACAGTTTGTAACAAAGCCACATCCTGCAGACAATGGATGAGGTGTAGGAGAGTGCAATCTGACACTGGAACTCCTGAACACTTGTCACTAAAAGTGTAAGCATCCCACCCCTGTAATAAAAGAAACTCATTGCAACTGCTACCGGTGAGATGACTCGGACATTGGAGGTGAACAGGAGGTTGGGTCCGGAACAGATGCTGCCTAGAAGTGAGGAACCTGTAATCAAGTCCTTCATGGGAGTACAGACACTCAGCAGGATAAGACTAGTCTTAACAGAGTAAAAAGTTGGGGTACTGAGTTCTGCAAAGCATTGTGTCTGTCCCTGAGGGCAGGTGAAATGGGCTTTGATGGATTCAGTGGGGTTCCTGCTGATTTAAGGGCTGAGGATTTGGGCTCAGTGTTTCTGAACATCTATCAGCACACAAAAACAGCTCATAGCAGCTCTATCGGAGGAAAAAGAGCCAGCCATGTCCTGAAGAAAGTTCCCTGACAGCATAAATCAGGTGTATCTTGGGTAGGTTGCCATATACATGTCTTACCCTAGCAATGCACTGGAGACATTTGGAGGGCTTGTAATCACATTCAGTTCTTAAGGGTGCACAGTAAGTCCTCTCTGAGGGCTCACATTAATCCTTGCAATATTCGGGTTGTTGCAGTTGGGTGGTCTCTGACCACAGGTGCACTTTTAATTCAAATGCCGTGTGAAAAATCAGGGAAAGACCTGCAACAAGGAGCAAGGGGCTTGCTAAAGAGTCACTTCTATGGCAGCCTTACAGAATTAGGGCAGGTAAGAGTTAAGAGTAGGTGGTGTTCATACAAAGTGAGTTATTTTGGATCCTTGCTAAAGTAGAAGATGCTCACTCATAAAAGACTTGCCTCGTGTTTGTTGTCTTGATGATTACTCGTCACTCTGCCTTACTGGTTCTTTTTGTCCTATTTCAAAGCCAACATGACACAAGAAAATTGAGGTAGTCCTCCTAACACAAGACTTTGTCAAGGACCTCACTTTCAATTCACCAGATTAATTAAATGCTTTTCCTGCCTCCTTTGATTGGTACACTCTAGTTTCTCCATTGTGAGGCCTCTCCATATCTCCTTACATGACACAGGATGTCTCTGGCAATATGACAATAAAAAAGGGCTGGGAAGATCCATGCTTTGCTTTATCTGGCACATCTCACTACAGGGACAAGATTCAGTTGCCATTATGCAGGCATTTAACTTAATTTTGGCATTTAACGTAATTTTGGATGCTGCACCTTATCGAAACCAAGCTCTAATTGTCACTCCAGAGGCTGCAATTCTACCAGTAATCCTGTGCCACCACAGGGCATCGCAACTGTGTGAGCAGCTGAGCTGAGACATGACTACACACACATTCTTTTGCTACCTCAGCTAACACACATCAACATAAATCACCAACACTTTATCAGTATGGCCTAGAAAAATGAATAGTGTTGGTACAAACAATAACTTGCTTTGCTACAGTATCTTGATTACTTGTAATTGCATCCCAGACCCTACTTTTTCTACTCACCAGATTCTCTCATTTTTTTTTTTTTTTCCCTAGAAAAAGACTATTGGCCTTTCATTTCTAGTGAAAGACACTTTGGCTGTCAACCATGCTATCTAGATGAGATGTTTAAGTCTTAGCTATTCACTCTTTAATTTCTTCTTAACCTGTGGAAGGAAAAAGTCAGCTCCAGAAAGGAGGAAACACCCTTTAGAGATTCATCTCCCACCCCATAGACTTTCAAATGAGCCTTGGCTCACCACCTAAGAAGACTAGTTAAGTCAGATGAGATGAATCTCACATTTAGAATCCAATTCCTGACAGAAGTTGAGGATGTATTTAAACATGAAACACTGAGATCAACATTTGCAGAAATACTGGCTTTTGACCAGTTTCTAGCTCTATCTTAAGCAAAAACCAGTGTTTATCATTCTACAATAACTTCTTAACTCTCCCAAATTAAGAAAGTTTTCACTCATATGTCTCCCTATGTTGTCAGTTTTAGTGAAGAATAATTGTTTCTCATTCACTGATTTGCTTTCTTATCACTTACCAGTTTCTTGTCAGGATTGGCATCTGCAATCTCACTTTTATTTAACACCAGGCCTCTTCTGTGAAAGCTACCTCTCTCTAAATCTGGTTAGAGATACAGAGAGAAGAAACATTTATCTGCAAGAATTTCTGATGAGGATATTACTTTAGGTATTCTCCATGTGCACTAAAATTTACTTTTTTCAGTCACATTGCTCCTTTGAGTGGTTACAATAAAGTTTTCTAGAGGAAATACATAATTAAGAATTTGTGATTTATTCTTTTATTACTATTATTCCACTAGGAAAATACATTCCCTCCAGTGTGGGATTCCAGCTCTGTAAGTCTCATGAAAGAATAAGAGAAGGGGGGGGGGAACATGTAGAAGTTAATTATTTTTTTTAGAATAAAAAAAAACCCAAACAACTCAGAGATGAAAGCTAGTGACATTTTTGTATTGTATTTGTGAAATGCTGAAACGTATTCAAATGGACTGCAGTATGATAACCTTCAGTATTTGGAGGCATTCTAGGTCCATCAAGGAGGGGCTCAAGTGTGGGGACTCACAGTGGTATCTGCAGTGGACTGTGCTGAGGTAGATTTCACAGTTAATATTTAGTAGAAACTTCCAGACATTAGATCCTCAGGTGATGGGAACCAGAAGTTCTGCCACCTGTTCAAAGCCCGTTTTCCGTTATCTAGTCCTACCAGATCACTGAATATTGGCAGCTGAATTTATTACTTCTTTGGAACAGGAGATAGCCTTTGCTCAATTAACTGCAATATTTTATCCTCTCCCCAAAGGGAATATTAATTTAAACAATTTAAATGTAAGCACTGTGTCTATATTCCTTAAAATAAAAGTAATCCTGCTTGGTATTATCTGTGTGATGCAGCTGTTACACACTTGTGGCTATCATCTGTGCAGACTGTGGATCCCATCCTGAGCTTCAGGTCACTCTGGGGAGGAAAAGGTGGAGAGAGCTTTATCTGGTAGAGCTGAGAGGAAAATGTAGTAACTTAAAAATTACCCCGGCCAACGTGCTGTTCAGAGGCAGATATGTAAGAGGGCTTGTCAGTCTAGAGAAGATGGATTAGTGAGTTCATGTAAGTAAAATAGCATAAGAAATGCAATTTATCCCTGGATCCACAATCTGCATGAGGCTGACCCTCCAGGGCTGCCTGTCTCTGCACAGTGCATCAACGCACACACACCCCACTGTAGAGAATGCACTTAAGTGTCAAAGGGCTGCGGTCAATCAATCACTCCTTTGGCCATCACCTCTTTTCCCCTCCCCTCAGGGGGGCAGCATTCTGTGTTTTATTCTTTCCAGTCATTATTTATTTCTTTTGAAAGAACAAGTCTTCTTTGTTCGGGGCTTCTACATGTTGCGCTAGATGGGAGGGGTGGGGGGATTCTCTCACAGGGTCTCTGAGGCAAACCCCACAGCTGATTTCTGAGTACACCACGTACCATGGTGTCTCAAAGATACCACAAACAGAGAAAAGTCATGCAGCCCTGTGTTATGGGAGCTGGCCCCATACTCATGCCAAGATTCTGGATTTCCTGGCACTAAAGCTCTTTGGACCATGGGGATTATACATTGCACAAGGTATCAAATGCCAAACACTGACTTTTAAAAAAGCACATGGGAAACAAATCAAAATGACCTCTTTAAAAAAAAAAAAAGGATCCTATAGATATGTTTTTAACAATAACAGAGCAGGAAATTTTGCCTTATTAGACATTTACCCAGCTTATCCGCCTGCTGGCACTCCTCAAGTGCACTTGAACACATGCTGAGCCACCTAGGTCTGGGATCCTCTCCGATTTCACAAACTGAGCAATGTCAGCCCAGGTCAGAGGTTGGATAAGATTCTTCTTAGTGAAACCCGGTCAAAAATGGTGCTATTCCATCAACTGGCAATGAACTTCTTTTTCAGTCAAAGATTATTCTGGGGCTGAGAACAGCTGGAGTTGTTCTTCTGAATAATGGGTCAAATCCATGTCCTTCTAACTGCCTGTCTGATGAAGATTTGGAACACTTTTCACAACACTGGGAATATACACCCCAAATGGCCTGGTCAAAGTTATTGCTAACCTACCTTCCACCAGTCTACAATGCCTTTGAGAAATAAAAACGCTACACACTGTATCTACCTTACTGACTTCCCTTTGCCAGGGAGGAGATACAGCATCAAGAGAGCTCCCTGGCCAGAAAAACTCTCGCACACTTGTTCTGCTTGCAGCAAGTGAATAATGCTGTCAACCTTTATTGCAGAATTCGAACCAGGCAACATCCACACAGATATTTCAGGATTTAAACTGGATTCACTGAGATTCAAGTAGCATATATATATATGTCTGAAATGTAGAAGGTTACCTGAGCTTGTAACTCTCAGCTCTTCTTAGAGTCAATAAAAAAAAGACATCTTAAGACATAAGCCATATAATCTAGCAGACACATTCACTTTAGGATAAGTAAAATGTGGAAAAGTGTCTGAATGAATTCTGTAAGTTTATTTTTGGGAGTCAGTAAGCTGCAGCATTTCTTGTTCAGCACTAGGAGCCCTGAAGTCAGTTTTAGCGTGTTCTCAAGAAGTGGCATCAGGCTGTGGGTTGATTAACACTTCAAACCATAACTGTCTGTAAAGACATCAGTCCCATTTACCCCTGTCCTGAGCCATTCATTCTCTCCAACATCACCAAAAGGACTCTCCATTCCAAAAGCTCAGAACATGAAAAACAATTAACTACTCATTTTGGGTTTAACAGGGAAAACTCAAACTGAGGGAGATTAGAAATAAAAATGGTTGTAAACAATACTCCAGCTGCCCTTTCTGGTCCCACTTACCTGATGAGTTTCTATGTACAGGTCCAGCAACTATCAGCAGCATCCTGGATTGTAAACCAGTCCACACAGTCCCCTTTAGCACCCTAGGGAATTTGTCTTGGTCACACTGGAAACCTGCACTCTTGTCCTCACTGGTCTTCTCAGCAGGTCTCTGCTTTTTCTGTGGGCTCCATTCTGTCCATGCCTATATCTCACCCTCTCCCTGACCTCCATAATTTTTTTCCTAGGGAGGCCTTGCTGCTGTCAGAAGGGTTATAGTTTCCATTTCCTCTATTTGGCACAAAGGGGAGCACCTCAGATAAGACAAACAAGCAGTCTTGTCTCCTGCTGCTCAGCTGCAGTTTCTGTACAGGACTGTCAGTTATAGCACATCTATAGTTCAATTTCTCTCCTTTTTAAAAAATGTTGATTTTTCAGCTGACGTGTTTCCTGGAATGGATTTATTCTTAGGCTGCTGTCTGACATTAACAGTGCAAGAGAAGGGAACCTGTAGTCTGTAAAAGACATGATTGCAGTCACCTAGGGTCAACCCATGCTGCTGTTGATCTGCATTCCAAACTACAAATGTGTGACTTTGTTCAAAACCTAACTAACTGCAATGAGAATCATACTAGTGAAAAATGTTTACAAAAAAAAAAAAAAATCCAGAATGAATCCAGGAGATGATTTATTCAGCTAGGCACTCTTTAATGTTTCATGCCTGAAATCTTACTTTCATGCCTTCCTTGGAAAAATACAGGCTGTGGAGTTCAAGGTTTCATTGGAGTATCATCACAAAAAATAGTCAAGATTATGAAGACAGATCAAACCATCTCAGTATAAGGACCACTTCTACTGAACTACTCCGCAGTGCTGTAGACCAAACATAGTATCTAGATTCTCGTTTACCCTTGGACACAACTGGGAACCACACAGACTGGGGAGAAACTCATGGAGATATACTATAAAAGACAGCTTTGGCTGCAATTGGATTAAAGAGTATGAAATTATGATGATATCTCAAATACCTGAATACCTGCAGCAGCAGCAAGTGATTAGAAGTTTGCTGCAGCAGTGATGTGTGTTATACTAGACCCTGCATCCCTGAGAGAGAGTGCAGGGAAGGGCAGGGATCTGGGAAAGGGAGGGGATGTGGGAAACCAGATGAAAAGTTTTATTAGGTGATTATTAAACTATTCTGCAGTGCCAAGCACAGCACAAGGGTGGCAGCTTGTCTCACTACAAAAACAAAATTAAAACAATCAGACGGGCCCTAATCATGGGGTGTCTAACGGCTGGTCTTCTATCAGTGCTGGCTGAGAAGCTTCACCACCTTCATCAGTCTGAGAGAGAAACTCACAGGTGGCAGAAGAGCTTCCCCCAAGGTAATACTCTTTCACTTCACTGTGGTGTCCTTCGTAGATACAGGTTCCTAATCTGGTAATGAAAATTATGATTTGAACCCAAACTACCCAGCAGCCAGGGCTACTAGATGCTGGCTCCTTTCCCAGTGAATGGAGAGATGATGGGACTGTCTTTCAACCACCTACCCATGGAGACTGATTCTTCTGTCATAACTCCTTCCTTCCATAGACCCAACAGCAGCGTCTAAGAACCTTGAGAGTGGGGTGGTCTGAATTATTTGTCACTGACATGTTATGAAATACTATCTGGGGCACCTTCATTCATTTAGGCACCTTAATAGGTGATCTGAATATAATCTGTTCTTCACAAATGGGATACAGACATCTACCATGGAAAGGAAAACTTTCTCCTGAAGGGTGGAAGTGGGCATCTTTTCTATTGTCCCCTGGCTTCATTCTTCAGGGGAACTAGTCAGGGTGTTGACAAGAGCGTCAGTTATAAACAGGGGTTCACAATGTCTGCATCTAGACCTAATGGCAACCAAAACCAGCATGTGGATGCTGAGTAAAAAAGATCCAAATCCTGATTCAGCAAAGCATTTTATCGCACATCTTCAATCTGACTGTGGCTGCTGGGTCATAAGTAAGTGTTCGGCAGTGGCTTGTCAAAAGAGGTCTGAGACGAGAAAAAATATGTTGTCACTCAGCAGCAATGTAGCCCAAGAGACCGATGTTGAGGCATGCCTGTGCTGGATGCACCCACACCATCTTCCTGGGAGCATCGCATAGCTCAGGGTAAGACCTTCTTCAGTATGGATCTCATCTCTCCAAAGAGCTCGAACAAGGTTCTCTAACACCATCAACCGGATGATTCTGCATGCTATGACCAGTCTATTTTTAAATAACACAGGCAATACAGCCCTGCCTACATCACATCTCTGGGGACATTTCCGTCATTTTAAATGACCCTTTTCTCTCTTGGAGGAAGGTTTTTCCACACCTAGTTTCATTTACCTCAACCTCCTTTTCATCTCATTACTGTGGTGATGGTGACCTTCACAGGTCCCTGGACCAGGTTATCTTGAGAAGGTCACCAGGTTGGCACAGAAGAGGCAATACAAGACAGACTTCCTTGACCTATCATGTTGTCTACCCGTCCGAACACAAGTGTTCTGTGGGATGTGTTAGCTGGATTTAGAATCTGGAGGCAGATTTCTGTGCCTAGAACTAGCGGTTCTGGTAATTCTCCAAGAGACGAAAGGGAGGAATATATAACGCTGAGTGGAAAGGCAGTGCTGTTCTTAGAGAACTCTGTGGGGCTGACGTAATGCTCTATGATATTCCCAGTAGGAACATATGACTTTGGGTCACAAGTTTGCGGGTAGCCATCTTGTTAATGTAATGGCAGCTCGGAGCAATCCAGCCTCTGTTTTTCCACTGTATGTGCATATGCACGTCCATGTGGTTTCGCCTGCAAGCGTGGAACCAATGCGATTGGTTGCCGTTTATAAAAATCCATGCTTTGTCTTGGTCCTTTCCCAGTAAACTATTGGCTCACCATTACTGGATCTGGTAAGCTTCTTCTGTACAATTAATCGCTGGACGAGTTTGTGGGGTGGATGGAGAAAGGAACCTCAGGGCTTCAGCACTTGCAAATCCCACAGCAAGTTCCTATCTACTCCCACTCCTACAGGAACACCATGGCAACGAGCTCAAACTGCAAATTGGCTGCAAAGTGCTTTTTTTCAGTCAGTAACACAATACTTTTTCTTTCTCCAGACATCCAATATACACTTGCACCACCCCCCCAAACACCCCTTGCCAGCTCCCTATGTGATAAGCGGTTAATTTGGCTAAGGCTTCCTTTTTTAGGAGCTAAAGCTGTTAGAGTTGCTGGTCTTGGAGATGTTAAATCTGCTCTCTCTCTCCCCTACCGGATTATTCATGCAGGACATCACCACCTCTCACATCTCTTGGACAGTAAGATCCAAGTGATGTGAGAGCAGCTGTTGAGCTTGCAAAGCCTACTGAACTTGCCTACTATGCCGGCGAAGCATTTTCTTCACCATATGTATTTCTTTTACTGATCTTTAGACCTGGAAAAGATTGGGGTAGGCAGGTGATTTGGACCCTACCCTACAAGGCCTTTTTCAAAGGAGCCATAACATTGTAGATCCATTTCCACTGTGATTCAAATCCTCTTTCTCACCGCAGGTTAAAAAGAAAACTTCATAATGTGCTATGGCTCAGTGAAACACAGCAAGTTTGCTAATTTCCTGCCTGGTGCTCCTATTCCACGTTCTCAGTGCAAATTCTGGGCTCCTCTGTAATTCAGCCTAAGGTATTCGGTCCCAGAATCATATTCAAACTCCACTCTAGATTCAGGACATACTAATGCTCAACCTAGTTTCTTTCTCCATGGGAAAGCCATCATAGGCTTGGCAGCTGGCATGCCCTCGTTCTGATGTACTCTCTGCTGTCTTTTGCAGTCCCTCAGGTGTACTGCAATTCGTATTACAGAAGTGCTGAGAGGTCCTGTGTAAAATGAGGCCCTATTTGGTGGGGGACAAAAAAAAAAAAAAAAAAAAAAAGCCCTGATAAAGCAAAATGACCAGGATAAGGAGCTTCTAAAAACAATGCAGGTAGATAAACAGGAGAAAGGGAGGTGAATGAAATGAGGCATGGTGAGGTGAAGCAGTTTGTTTAAGGGCTCATAGTCTCTGTTGCATCTTCTTGCTCAGATCCTCAAGGTGGCTGAGATGATTCGATACTCCTAGTGTGCTTTTTTTTAAAAAAATAAAATAATAGGAAAAAATGCCAGCATCACAACAAACACCAAAGACATGATGCACAGAGGTTCAGGGTTTGTATTGGGAAAAAAAGATTACGATAAACATATGATGCTCAAAGACTTTAATTTAGAGAGAAGGGAAGGGAAGAGAGAAGGACAATTCTGGTTATAGCACAGAATAAGCTATAAAGCCAAATGGAACAGCAAGAAAAGGGACAAACGGAAATAGCAGGACAGGTCAACAGCATCAATCAAGATGTTATTGTCTTTGAATGGCAACGGGATTCTTACAGACAGAAAAAAAAAAAAAGTCATAAACGATGGAAGTCATGTCATCAGGACAAAGCTGTCAGGAACCAGTGCCTGCATTGAGTGATGCTGGTGTGCACAAAAAAAGCTGCTTATCATGCAGAATCACTTGGCCCTCAAATTTGACTTCCTCACTCCTACTATAGCAGTCTGTCTTTCAGCTGAAAGGGTGACAGTCCCGAGATTAATTTTTTTTTTTTTTTTTTAACTCCAGGCTCAGTGATTCCCCATTTCGAATGCAGAACTGGTGCACTTAATCCAAATCAGGAAGGCCCTGTCATGAGTAGACTCACTTATTTCTTCACTGGCAAAGTCCAAAAAGCACTAAGTAAATGGGACAAAGAAAACCAAGTGGTGTGGGGCAAAGTCCCTGAAATGGGACTTCTGGTATGATATTGGGCAGGTCTTCAACCCATGTAATGAGTTATTCTAACTGTGTCTTACTCCTTGAGTTAGATGTGAGGGATAAAGGCATTTGTATTTGTTTGGATAGCAGGCTTTGACTGCAACTGAGTCCCTAGATGCTCTCCTGCATATAATAACATTTACCTTTCCAGGAGGTGGCATTTGTTTGGTTGTGCTCAGTGACAGTATCTATTTTTAACTGTGACTGTTTTCACCCTGGAGAGGAGTCTCATGCATTGCTCTTCTGCTTCTTGTGCTTGCACTCATTCTTGTTCATTCCTCTCAGATAAAGTAATGTTTACTTAACACTGGAAAATCTTACTTTATGAACATTTTACTTCATGGCTTGGGCTCAGCTCAGCTGAAAAATTAGAGGCAACATCCTCACATAGTATAAAACGGGAATCAGGCCAGTTTCCACCAGGAGAGAATCCAGCCTCCCCTGGCAAGAATAACGCTGCTCGGATCAACCAGCGAGGGTTAACAGGCCATCATGCTTCACTTTTAACATCATCTGTAACAAAAGGAGAACACAGGATGCATAGAAAGGTAGGAAGAGATTTTCTGAGGGAGCATAAATATAATTGCAGTCAGAGGCGACATATTCCATGGTTTGCAGCAGAGTCATTCACGAGCCTCAGACATCACAAAATGAACCTTTAACTTGCCTCCTAGCTCTGTTACCCATTCCACACAGTGCTTTAATTACTTGGTGCCTAAGAAGCATTTTGGACATTGAAGTCTGTCACCCCTTAAGCTGTCTGCCCGACTCTTCATTTCACGAACAAGATACACACAACCTCGTTTAGCCAATGGCAGGCTGGTCACACAAGTATTATGTTTTTCCTCTCACTGTCTACTGTTTCACCACTGGAGGAATTACACAGCCAAGAGCACAGTAGGAATAATGGCTCTATTCATTTCCCCCTGGGACTAATTCTTACAGATGGCAAGCACTGTGATGGGGCATATTAGCTTCTTATTTCATTTGGAGGCTTAAAGTTATAAGCTCATTTTGTTGTTGTTTATGGGATAGCTCACCGCAGGATGGTGCAACCCTGTACATTGCTGTTAGGAGGAAAATAGGCAAATCCTGTACCAGTGGTGGTCAGGGGTTAGGAAAGGGGATGCTGGGAGGACCCTGTCACTGCTGAGCCCATACCCATCGTGTGCTCAGATCTTGCAGCCGGAGCAAAGCTTTCTGGCTGCCTGGGCTCCCAGTCAGGCGCTGATATGAAAGGGAGGCTTAGCAAGGTTGCAATCCAGGATCATGGCTGTGGCAGTTTGGGAAATCAGGATTTGTGAGTGCTTCTGGGGAGAAGTGGTAGAAAAACAAGCACAGTTTCTACAAACAGGCTTGGCTGCCGCTAGGTTACTTGGAAATGTGCTACAGATGAAAAACCAGGAGATCTTTATTTACCTGAAAAGACCAGCAAACAGACATACCTATGAATATTTTCTTTCACGGTCATTTTCCTCTCAAAACACACAAGAGAGCAGCAGTTTCAAAACTCAACAGAAGATCCTTGCAAAAGGAAGGCCATCTTTTTCCCCTTTAGTAATCCCTGTGTGGTTGAGACTGCCCACTGAACTAGGGACATGTGCACCACTATACCTTTACCAGATGACATTTCCAGACAGGGCTGGGCCTTCATGTACATCGTCATTTGTCTAATTTTCCAAGCAGAAAATAGAAGTATATATCCTCAGTTTTGAGTGAATCAACATCTCTCTGGAGATTTCAGTTTATACCAGTCACTAATCTGACCCATAATGTCACTTTTTATGGGAGTTTTCATAGTCAAAGTCCCTTCTCATAAGTAGTAATCTACCATGAATAGTAAAAGATGTTGGATGGGATTTTATTTCCTGCAAAAACCCTGTATTTGTGTCTCAGACAGAAATTGTCAGTGGAATGAGTAACCATTGTTCATCAGAGATGTTAGATGTTTTCCTGCAACTGCCAGCCAAGATAAAGGGTTTATTTTCTGCAGTGTCTCAGATTGTAAGGGATGTCTAACATCTCCTTGGAGAACCTTAAGCAGAGTGAGTTCAGCCTCACGTCAGAGAGGTTATGGGTACTGACTTGAATCATACTAGTGAGATGGTTTCTAATACGTGACAGACTCAAGTCTCAGGTTCCCTGTCCTCTTCAGTCTTTATCAGAACTGTAAAGAGCTCAGTGAATTTTGAGTATTTCAGCTAAAATGATGCTTTGGCTAAAATTACATTTCGGCAACTGCTGAAGCTGGAATACACAGGATTATTTCAATTCTGTTCTATCTAGAGGCCTATCAACATCAATGTTCATGCGTCCTGATTTCTCATCTCCTTTACCTTTCCATCTCTCCCAAAAATCACCTCTGCTCTGGCTTATTCCACTTTACTCATTCCCTTGTCTATCTGTTACTTAATTACCTTTCTGTTTTATCCAGGAGAAACACAAGAATAAGATACTATCCCCCTTCGTTTTCAATGTTTGCATCCCCAGCTGAATTGGGTTCCTTCAACTGTTTTTATAGTATTGGAGAGAAAAAGGTATTTTCAGAGCATGATTCATCTGATCTGGTTTTAGTGATGAATTGCATTATAGATATTACCTGCTGTATTGATTAGTTCTCTGTTCATTATAAAAGACCTTGGTGTGTCTTGCTCAGACATGTACATCTACATTATAGATGATTTTCACCTCCCTTCAAGAATCCTCATGCGCTGAGACGTCCTTTATTCCTTTCCCATTATAATCCTTATGCCCTTTCTACCATTCAGCTATGTCCACCGGATATTTCCAGTGTCCCAGAGTCATCAGACACTGAACTTTTCTTCCACAGTCTGACATGTCCCAGAAGGCACAAACCCGTAGACATGATCAAGTGAAATCAGCTTTTCAGGTCTTTCACGCTCACAGTCCCTCAGTGACTGTAAGTCCTTATTCTGCTGTTCTTCAGGATGAAAACTGGGAGATGTCTTCATGACACAATACAGAAGTCCACTATGGCAGAGAGCCACATTTAGCTAATCATCTTGCTTCTGGTCCCATAACTAGACAAGTTTTTCCATATGCCACAAGCTTGTGTGACTCTGCTCCTTCTCCATACCCTGTAGATCCTACAGCTCTGGTAATGTTCCGCCATTAAATAAAATATTAATTCCTACTGCATATTTTTTCTATAGAATTGAGCAATTGCTGGTCACTGACTGTCCTACTTTGTGCTGCTGAGAGTTAGAAAGACCTCATAACTCATGGGTTTGATATCAGCAGTATTCACATAAGGCTTCTATTGTGCACACGTGACAAAAGTGCACATTCTTAGATCATGTAATTTCCTCCTAACTGTTAATGAGGTTTTGATGGTCACCATAAGCAGAAAAGTTACATATATCTTGTCTGCATCTGAGATGCAGACTTTTCTTTCCTAAAATAGTTCAAAATCTTAAAAAGAAATATCACTGTCAAGAATATAAAAATAATCGGAAAATTACTTTTTGAAGGAAGAGGACACAACAGTTTGTATTATAATAAAAAAACCTCATATGTGTGAAATAGATATAGCCTATTATAATAATTTAAGAAATTATAATGACTATTACAGCCTATAAAACAATCTTCAAAATGAAAAGTCATGATGGCATGGAAATTGGTCTGATACAATTAAGACTGAATGTTTCCACTCTACAAAACGCTACATTTGCATATGCACACACACACACATATGTTTACAAAATGCAGCCTGCTAACAGACACATTTTTTTTTTTCCAGAAAGTTTTATTTATGAAAAAAAAAAAAATTAAAATTCAACACAGAAACAATCTTTTCAGAAAGCTTCCAGCCACAAATGATTACACTGGTAGAAAAGTAAACCTGATTGTTCTGTAAAGCCACCACAGTATGAGGTAATGTTCTAGATGGTATAAACTACTCCAAAACTCTAGGTACTCCGGAGTAAGGATGGATGATTAACGTAATGTGTGAGGCTACAGCTTCTCCATAGAATTTCTATATGCATCCATCACCAGCACCTTGGCTTTAGAGAAAAACCTGTTCCTTAAGCCCATGGTTTTATTGACTCTACTGTAAAATGGGATGCATTTTTGGAGCAATCCTGAGCTCAGCTGCAGCCATGCTATAAGTCTCTGATCTGCTGCTTTTCCTGCTGTGGTAGGTTTGTTGCAGTTTGCCCTTGGCTCTGTCCATTGCAAGGTGACCACCTCCATTTTCTTCTAAGACAGAAAAAAAAAAAAAAAAAAAAAAAAAGAAGAAGAAGAAAGAAAAAAAAAAAAATCCACGTTGATTATATTGAATCACAAAGCCAACATCATGCTATGGTGGAAATTCCTTCCTCACTCTGATGCCTGCCCCCTGGTTTTCTGTCTTTGTTTGGAGCCAGTGGTTACTGGAACCACCAAGTCCTCCATTTCATCGGGCCAAGTTCTCTCTCGTGTCTGCCACCACTCAGTCCCAAGGCCTTGAGGGGAAAGCCCAGGCTAACAAAGCTATACAAACACACCAATGAAAGCCCATGTCAGCAACATATGCATACAGACCTCTCTACCTTGCTGGATTAATGATTTCTGTGGTAGACTCATTGCCAGTTTTACAAGCGTAGACTCAAGGCAGAAAAGGGGAGGAGGAGAGGGCCGACAGAGGAGGCATCAAGGTTTAATAACAAAATCATGGCTAGCTTTGCCAGGGAATTTCATTATATAAGTTGAGCGGTAAGATCGTTTCCTACGCCCCTGTGACCAAAGGAATGCAGGGAGCACGCGGCTCGAACCAGTCAGTGAAATGGATAGCTTACAGAGTCCAGGAACACACATAGGCTGTCCCAGCCACAACAGTGTAGAAGTGAAGCCTTGCCAGTGAATGAACGAGCTGTTCTGTAGTTTCTCTAACTCCAGTCCAGGGGATTAAATGATTCACTCCAGGGTTTGCAAGGGAAAGCCTGGGTAAGCCAGCCAAAGGCAGAGTGCAGTAAGCATGCAAGGAGTTCAACTCAGGATTCCTTATTAAAGAAATAGAAATGAACAACAATAAAGTAAAATTCCAGCAGCTAAAGAGCAAAAGGCTCCACGTTTCTGGAGACTCCAGGCTAAAAGTCTTGTAATGGCAATGTTTCTGTTTTCCGTGTTATCTTGTTTTTTCCAAATCCATCCTGCCATCACACACGCACACACACACTTCCTTCTCCTAACCTTGCACACTGAGGTCTCTGAAGCTAAACTGGTGGTGTTACCTACACATGTACTAGCCAGTGTCCTAACAGCAAATATCAACAGACTGATGATCATCTATTTTCCTTCTTAAGGCAAGAAAAGAGACATATCAGCACTTATCTCCCCAGAAATACCTCCTCAGGCAGGGGCCAACTTACTTGGATGAAGTTGTTTTCAAAGACCACTGTAGTGGTCAATAAGATTCCATGAATAATGTCAGATTTGTGGACTAACATCTGCACAAGGCTATAAAAGCACTCTGAAAGTTGAGCTGTAGGCTGGAAGTGAACCTCTTGCTTGTGTTGCAACAAGCTTGCAAGATTCATGTGGCTTGAAGAACAGGCAGCAAAGGGGAGTCTGGCTGTATAATCTGGTCGTTAGTGGTCTTTGGTCAAGGCTTTTGATGTCTAAAATAAAATATAAATTCTCTTTGTAGAAATCTCCTAGCAAGCTACTTAGAGCAGGAGAATATTTTATGACCCGTCTTTTTTACTAGTTATAGACCTAAAACAGCACTGATAACTTCCCAGCATCCCTCCCTTTATTATTTCCATCTTATAAAGATAGATGCCTCATCACCTGAAATTCTGGCTTTGGGAAGTTCATTCGAGGAGCTTAATTATCCTCGCCACCCAGTGTAGAGGGAAGCAAAGTGCTGAAATCAGCCATGTGGCACCTCGCTTGCAACTGTTGCTGACCAACCTCCAGATGTTTTGTCACAGAGTGTTGCAACATTTGTGCCCTTTTGTGGAAAGATAATCTTGTTCCAATAGTGTAATCAGCAAAGGTTGCAGGGAGAGATAATGCAGTTTATTAGATTGAACACACAAAGCTGAGGAAAAACTAAAACTAGAAAGGCAAATAACACAAGTTCCTTGGTAGGCAAGCCTTTCTTTGAGGATGAAACAGGACCAGCAAGTTTGTGCTTGGATTCTAACTTCTATACTTCACTTGAGCAGTTGGTTCGCATCCAAACTGCTGAAAAAAAGTGTTTGGCATCATATCATGAACCATTAGCTGTTCACGGGTGACGGGGCAGGAGCAAGAAAACACTGCTCCCTGCTCTTGACATAAATTTAGGAATAACTCAACAGAGACATCTTGTTTTAGATAATCATACATCTACTGTCAGTCCCTTTTATTTATATATGCATCATTTGAAAGAAGGATTTAACATAATTATCAGTGGGGGTATACATTACACAAAACCATTTCTTTGAACTTTGGGGAAGCTTAAATCTCAAAACAAATTCTACCCCAGTCCTCCGCATCCAGAATCACAGCAGTCCCCATACCGTTAAAGTCAAGTTTGGATGTGCTAACTGAATAGATAGTGACCCAGTGTCATCTCCTAGAGGCCTCCAGAAGTGCTTAAAATAATCAGAGGTTATATAATTTTATTTTTCCTAGATATTCTTTTTATCCAGAGAGTTTCTTGACTCTGTTATTGGGGTTTCTCATTGCTTTTTCTGCCTTGTTTAAAAATGCTCCTGACGATTCTTATCCAGAATCTGCCTGCCACAGTGAATAGAGAAAAGAGTGCAGAAAAGAGATCAGCTGAAATCTGTTGGCTATTCACCTTGTTTAGGCATAGAAGGTGGAATCTGGTTTAGACTCCATGGTCTCAGCCATTTGAACCTGCCTTTGTTGAGTGAGGAATTACTGACCATGACATGTAAGTGATGAGCTGTTCTTTTCAAAATGTGTTCTGAGTTTTGCTTTCTTCCTAAGTTGTCCCCAGAAATGGGAGATTCTGACAGAATCACCCCTCTGAGGTCAAGCGACACTCATGACATCATAAACTCACTTTGCCCTGCTTTTCATCCTCCTTCAGCCCAGCTGAATTATGACTATTAATTCATAATGAAAACACCATCACCCATGCTGGTATTATGTTTACTAGTTTGCAGAATTTCCTTTAATTTCAGAATACTTCAAGTTCAGGGGGGATTGCTGCATTAAGAAAGATGTGTCAAAGGTTTTAGGGATGTCAAAAAGGAATCAAAATGCCCAAATCATAGAAATAAACCTTCATGGCTATTGCAGAGTTCCTAGAAGCCCAGTGACAAACAAGCTTCTGTTACTCCATTCTCTGCCTCAGTAAGAGTAGCTGCCTTATCAGCTATGAAGGGCTATGTACGAAAAAAATATAGACAGTTTGATCACAATCTTCCATCCCAAAAGGAATAATCTTTCTATGCAAGCTTCTATTCTAAAAGCTGCATCTAGTCCCAGCATACTATATTCCTCCTAGGAAAGCAAGCTCAGCCCAGGGTACTTCAGAAGTCTTTAATTTTTACTACTGCTACGCTTTCATAGAAAGTCCAGGCCAATAATTAAGTCTTACTATGCCAGATGGTAAATAAATGTTAGTGGTAAGTGAACTGCAGGATTTCTGCAATATTGCATTTCAGTTTATCAAACTGGGCTGCAACGGCTATTTTCAGATCAAGTGAAAAGAGAACTGCTCCTTTGTTGGTGCTATATTCTGAAAATCCTCGTCACTCTTTTTCTTCTCTGTGCCAAGTTCATGTCCCAGTGATTCACCAATTGACCTCTTTTACTTTTTCAGATGGAGAAAAGCATGTTTCTTTCTGGAGAAAGGCAATAGCCCAACGGGCAGGCCAATTTCAAGCTGAGATAGAAATGCAGCTTAATATGTTGTCAAAAAAATGATTTGAAACAGACCTCTTTGTGCCAGCTGATAAAACTGCTTTGAGTTGAACCACCCCAGTTTGGAAGCTGATATTTTAACCTTTTTCCCATTTGAAAAAAAAAAAAAAAAAAAAGCCTTTTTTGAGGCAAAGTAAAAAAAAAAAAAAAAAAGTCAATATTCAAGTCATGCTTTGAAGTACTTATAAAATTACTGATACGAGACAAAACACCAGAGTATGTAACACTCGTGTTCAGAACCGAGAGGACAAAGCAGGGGTCCTGGGTGTGACTCTGCTGATACCCGATGACTTGGCTTCAGTGCCATAGCTACTGCAGCAGTCTACCACTTATCTTAGCTATGGTTTGCAGGAACTCATCCAACTGCATCCTGATGTGCGCAAGTAAGCAAGAGCAACCTATGGCCACAACAACGTAGTTTTGCGTTCAACTCTTCAATCTGCCCTTTGTGCCGACTGACAAAAAGGATGAGCTGCACGGAAAGCAGATATCCTCATTTGATTTATCTTAAGCTGATAACTTATTCCACTTATGCTAGAGCATCAAGGTTTAAAAAGAGATGACCCAGCTGACCTCCAGCAGCATCTACACAGCCCCTCTCCCTGTTGGCTCTCATCAAAGTCCTGTCTGTCAGGCACTTGCAGACTTTCAGCCTCTGCAATCTTGGTATCGCGGGCAGCAAGAGTTTGTATACAAAGCTGTCACCACTCTCAAGAGTGGGTGGATTTTCCAGCTCATCTGTAACCTGAGTGGCACTTCAGCCCTGGGATCTTTCTTCCTAGTGTCAACAGCATGCAGCGCTGCGCTATCCCGTTACACATTATCTTCGATCAAGTTGATGGGCAGGAGGGAACAGAGCCAGAAGTAATTGTGACAGGCTGGGTGTTTTTACAGGCACAATAGTTAATGGGCTGGTTAATGTAAAGGATTAGCCCCTTCATGCCTGGGACATATGAGAGGGGAGGAAGGGGGTGGTGCTGCTCAGTAAGCCCCAGTAGGAAACACCACAATCAGCTTGTAATCAGATAGAAGCTAATCAGAAAAATCCTTTATAATATCTTGTTGTTGGCACAAGGGCTGACAATCGGGGCCCTGATGCTCAGGGAACCCAACACAAAAAAACAGAGCATTAATATGAGCTTCAGGGGAGCAGGAGAAGGACAAGAAGGCTAAACAGATGCTCTTCATCCTCAGCCAGGGGATAAGGGGGGAGGCAAGGGGGAAGCTCTCAGCTGTGCTGCGAGGACATCAGGCTTCCTCTCCCAAAAACTCCTCCCAGCAGGCGATGATGAGTGTTATGTCTCTGTGTCAGGGGGTTCAGTAAGCAGTTGCCCAGAGGTATCGCTGCATGCTGGAGCTGTCTGTGTGTATGGTGGACATTTGCCATGTTGCCTAAGATGGCAAAGCCCATAAAGCCAACCCTGAGGCTCCAGTCTCTCCCTGCTGCATCCACCTTACGTTACAGCAGCATTATCCAGAGGAGTCCATCAAGTGTTATTGTATCACCACTAAGTGCCCAAGCTTAGAGGATTTATGACCATATGCTCGCACAGCTTATGCACTGAGAAATTTAGAAACCCCTCCTCCAAATTCTTCAGGCAGGCCAAGATCTCCTGCCTGACGGCTGGATCAGCTTACAGCACAGAGATGGTCCTAGTGAGACACTCCCCAGAAAAGCTGCTAAGCACCAGAAGAAAAGGGACTGCCATCAGCAGAAATCGGAGGAGTTAGAGCTAGCTTGATAATATCCCAGTGAGGAAGGTAAATCACAAAGAGGTAGGAATCGGGGGCAGTAGACAGAACTGTTTTACCTTGTGTCACTAAAACGGGGAGATATGAATTAGTCTGTGGCCAGATAGTTTTCAGGTATGCTCTAGCATATAATCATCTGGGGTTTACATTAGGCTACTGGGATTTAACCACATCCACAGGCCACATCTCTGTCATCTGCATAGCAAAGTGATGTTTAGCATTTTGCTTATCACAGTAACTTTCAGCTGTGTCACATGGTCCTAATTAATTAAAAAAAAAAAAAAAAGAAAAAGATTCTTTTGAGTTGGTGAAAAGTCACAGAAAAAATTATCTCCTTCCTTCCTTTCTCTCCCCAAATAACATCCCTTCTCTCTCCCCACATAATTTCCTAATTTCAGCAGCAAGAAATATAGAAAGCAAAAATATAATTCCTATTTAGTTGCTTTTCTTTTCCTTGTTTTGATATATTTTAATTATTATTTCATATTCTGATATTTAGGTGAAAGGGAAAAATACAGGAAAGGTTTAAAAGTAAGCTTGTGATTTTTCCAACTTTGATTGGCCAATTCACATTCAATTCAGCAGCATCATGGTGCTGTCATTATTACCATTAGTACACAGCTAACTCCAAGGAACCAGTCATTGTGCTCCCTATTGTACAATTGCTATCTTCTCCTGTATGAGTATCTACAACTAGGATTAGGTTATACCCTCAGATTACGGTGCCTGGACAGATCTTCAGAGCACGATGCCACAGAGGAGGACTGCAAGGTGGCTGGTGGCTCACTCTTAAATGGGAACCGGCTTAGGGGGATGCAGAATGCCAAAAAGTTCATGTGACACCCGTTCAAGTACCCTGGTTTAGAAACCACCTGAGGTCCTTTGGGGATCATAGTCCTAAACTGCTCTGAGGAGGGCAGGTTCTTGGTCACTGCAGAAAAAACGCATCTCAGGGAATGGTACATCAGAGCAGAATTTATTTCACCAAATTTTATGAATGTCCAAAATTCACATAGAGGGGCTGTTGCCAGCTGCTCCATCATTGCACTAAGCCATTCCCACCAGTCCCACTGAACAAGGAAAGCACCAAGAACCTCACAAAAGATCAGGTCCTCTCTGAGCCACCCACCCAACTCCATTGCTGCCTTCAAAAATCAATCAGCACTGTCATACTGTTGAACAGATTTGGCCACCCTCGGGGCAGATATTTGCTCTCCACCGTATTTCCTCCTCCAATGACACCACTCTTATACTTTAGCAGGGTCTTTTCCAGCAGCCTGGCTCCTGTGATGCTTATGGAGTCTTACAACCTGCTTCTGGTAAATGAAAGACAAACAGACCTGCACCAGGGCACTTCATCTGAATGCCCTCAGCACTGGATGCCAGTAGGGATCTGGGCACAGACAGGGGAACTGATGAAGCCTGGGGTATGAGTTGGAAGCAGAGAGAGAGTAGTTCAATTGAAGTAGTCTACTCCATAGATACATAAAGTGAGAAGAGTTTAATCCCACCCTGTTAGTCTAATTTACAAGAGAGAGGCGTGCAGAACTTTTTATTATTACTTTTTATTATTACTTTTACTATTATTTTGCAATGATGGTCTGTAGAGACACGCACTAAGAACCAGCCCTTCATTTCTCCATTCGAGACTTTTCTTCCTCTTTCCCAAGCATGCATGTAAATTCTGTAGAAAGTCAGATGTGGTTTCTGTTTCTGGTTCATGTGCACAAAAAAGATCCAAGTTAACAGACACAAATTTTTTGCTCAGGGCATGCTCCAGCTTTGGAAATTTTCCATATGTCCACATATGCAAAAAGGTTGAAAACAACTGCATTGCTGTTGTGAAATATGAGTGTCAGAGAGAAGTCAAAAAGGAAAGTGATTGTTCTGTTCTCAGATCAGGGCTTGAGCAACTTTCAGAAAAATTAGCCAGGGGCAAAACCCCAAACTGTGTCAGTAATATGTGATGTTGAATAGCCAGTTTCTAAGAGAGACCCATTCATTTTTGGACACTGAATGGGCCAGGAGTTGTTCTAGTCCTACCTTACAGGCAAGTGAATGGTTTTGCAACACCAGTTAGGATTTAGACATATGCTGTGTTTTAGGAAATAGTGACTGTTGTAGTAGGTCCAACAAAGAACAAGGTCCTTACTCAGCAAGGGAGCCTCAAAAGCAGTGAAGCTAGAAACCACCCTGCATCAAAGAGCTTAGAAACAAAGCAAGTATTATCATGGTCATTACAGATCAAGTCATCATAAGATTAAAGGCTTGATTCTCATATATATCTATAAATATATACCCTATTCTGGCATTGTAAAGGGACCCTTAAGTGACACTAAATTACAGATCGTTATTAAAAAGTATGTACTAAAAGTGCTATGCAAAATGGCCAGTGTCAAGAGATAAGACTAAGGGAGCATTTTTCTATTTTCCACCAATTCATAAACAAGGTAAAGATATAACATAACATGCTCAAGTTACAGAGGAAATCTGTGGCAAAGCTGTTAATGAAGCTCAAACAACCAGGTTCTGGTCAAGGATCTGTAGCTTTAAGGAGTTACTTTTATTATTTTTTTCTGTAGAAATAATTTAAACAAATATATATTTTAGTAAAGTCTAGAGCTGTTTCAGCTGGAAATGGACTTTCTAAATGGCCTGTCTATAGAAAAATAATGTCCCAACTCTCAGAATAAGTGGGGAAAAGAAAACAAATATCTTCAGGAAATAGTTACAGCAAATTTGTCACCGATAAAGTAGTCAGTAGTTTCAAATCAACACACCTCATTTATAGATCTATGTTGATTTCACCTGTGAGGGCAAGATACACAAGAGAAAAAAAAATGTCATGTAGAGATTTCACACTGTTTTCAGCAACCTTTGCAATACCTTGCTTTGCCAAGCAAATCCAACTTCAGTTCAAAAGAAAATCTATACTGCATAAATCAAGATAATGTTTTTGTTTAACAAAGGACCAGAGGCTGGAGGAACAAAAAAAAAGGAGAACAGTTAAGAAGTACAGCTAATTAATGTAAGAATTTGACCAGATCAACCCACGTGTTCATTTCAAACCGCTAAGCTTTGGGATTCTGCACCTGGACCATTCAGGTTGCTTTCCAATCAGCAAACCTGATTCAACATAAACAGTGTTCCATACCACAGACAAATTACGTCAATTTAGGATTTATTTACACAAGGCAAGCTTAGATTAAAAGTAGCAGATGAGAAAAGGGATGAGAAACGATGAGGGGGAAACAAAAAAATAATTGAGATCAAAGCCTTCATTCAGTAAAGAATCTAAAAATGTGTTGCATGTTAAGCATATGCTTAAGTCCTGCTGGAAAGAAAACATATGCAAGACAAGTATGATCCTTAATGACAAAAGAAAACTTCACATTTATGCCCAAAGAACTGAAATAATGGTTGTTCTTGATTAAGAAAACAATTTATTTATTTTTTTGATATGTGGTTGAGAGGTGTCTAAACATGCAGGGAAAATGCTATACTCTTACATGGTGTTAACATATGGTACAGTAGAAAAAAGAAATAGGAAGAAGACTAAGGGACAGACATACCTGCCCAGCTCATATATCTGTTTTCCCTGGCATCATGCCTTCTACAGTTGCCATAGCTGTAGAGCCTGAACCCAGGGCATGTAGCTCAAAGATGCTCTCCCACTTTACAGAGATCGGTACCTCGAAAGATTCAAGAGCTCTGAGTCTTATCTGCCAAGATTCCCATTTCCATCAACAACCAGAGTCAGAAGCATCACCTCCTTCCATGGAGACCCCAATCCGGATCTAGCAAAGAGTCACAGGATATCGGTGCTCTCTCCTGCTCTCACAATCATGTTTTTATTGTAGCTTTTGGTCTTTGCTAATAAGTGTTGTGTGTATCATTGTACAGTGCGAAGCGTCTTCTAGTGAGGCAGTGTGAAGGCAGCCTGCTCTGATCAGGCTAGACTGAGACATCTGTCTTTCAAGCATCTAAGATTAGAAGACACAAATTCAAAACAGTACCACTGAACAGACAATTTCAGACTCAGACAGTGATTATAAAACAGATTTTCTCATGCCCTCCATCACACACATCCAGTGAGCTCAGATTCATGTCAAAAATACAATCTCTCACAGGCTGAGCAGGACAAACTTCATGGTCTGAATTCCCCTCTTCCTCAGTGTATGGAAAGGGATGATATCACTTGATGGGACTCATCTCTGCGTGAGTCAACACTGCAAAAAAGCCAGAACCAAGTACTGTACTTAAAAAACACCTTTCATGCCAAAGGATTTGTACGTCCCTTATGAAGCCATTTAAGGAGGGTAGGAAGACAGCATTCAAATACCACTAGAGGGGAATTTAAACTGAGATTAATCCAGAACACTATCGTCAATGTAGCCTATAGGAAAGTGTATTTTGCAGATTCTGAAATTTATCTTCAACTACCGTATGAACAAAGAGATTCAACAAAGTAAAACGCAGAAACATCAAAATTAGCATAATAGTGGCCAAAGCGGTAGACCATGTAGTCTCTTCTTCTTGAATAGTAGCTAGTTTAGCATAATAAAGGTCAAAATATGGATATATATGTACATACGTGCATGCATCTATCCAGCTACAGTCATACTCTCACACATACGCAGAGACATACATCACAGCTGAGAGGAGGATTTATAAAGTGTTACAGCTCCAAGAGGATGAAGATTTAGCGGATGTATGAATGAATATCCAAGCAGAATGGGATTAGGTGGTGCTCATCTCTTATACCACCTGTGGCTGTTATCAATAGCTTTGTGCAACTCTCTATGGGAAAATGAGCATGGGTTCACTAGCTTCATTCTAAGCCCATCAATGCCAGACATTTCCTTCCTTCCCAGAAAAACTCCTAATTAGGCAGATAAGATCAGTCTAACATGTCATAGCCCTGTTTGAAAGCTCAAATGGAGTGAAAATCTACAAGATACTGGTCTGATCTGCATTTCATGATGGAGAATCAAGGCGAATCCTGAAGATTTATAAAATTATTCATTGACTCACTGGGGGAAAAAAAGTGGTATTCCATGGTTAAACACTGCAGATTAAAACAAAGTAAAAGGAAGGTTATTAAGTGGGTCATACCCAACCTTTTGCCAATAATCACCTGAAAGTCCACTTTTTTTTTTCTGACTAACCACCACAGTTGTCTAGACAATCAACACCTGCTCTTAATTAATGACTAGTATCCCCAACCGGAAACAGTGCTCCCCTGTAACACAAACATGACCTCTGATCGTCTTCTTCTACCAGTACACGTTCAAAAGAGCTGAAGACGGCCAAGCCCAGTTAACACTGCCCACCTGCTGCTGCAGGCTACTGAAGCCAGGACTGCTCCACTGTACTGAGATCCTTAGGGGTTTTGTTTTGGTTTTTTCTGCTGTTCTGGGGGAAGTGGCCTGAATTGGCCCAAATCTGACACTCCCACACTCACAAATCCGGAAAGAAACAGAAAAAAATATCCAGGGTGTTTGCTGTATGTTTTCTTTCCAGAGAAAGGACATGCCTCCTTCATTCCACTAGTGCAGCTGACAGTAGCTTGTCTCCTAAGACTCTCGGACAGGTCTGTCATTCAGTGATCTCCAACTAGAGACATCAGGGTTCTCCCTCCAAGGACCATCTCCAGAGAACAAGTGCAATATTTATTTTAAAGTTGACCAGACTCCACCACCAGCCCAACAATCCAGGAGAATCCTGATAGCCACAATCTGGGTGAATCTGGCTGACAGACCAGGAGGTAAAGTTCCTCCAGCAGGAAAAGTGAGCAACAACCCTGGTCACCACCAGTGAAACTTGTCTTTTTAGCTCTAATCACCGGGATATGTCAAAAGAAGTCCGTCTTTGCCTAACCGTTATAAAGAGGAGCACAGACCTTTGAAGTCCTGCCTCCAGTGATGCTGATCCTGATGTTGATGGCTGGGTGATATTTCTTTCCTCTTTAAGACAAAATCTCATTTTGTGTAAGTCAAATGCACAGTGAGTAGCTAATGGTGACCTTACTTCTTGAAAAACTGGGCCAAACATAAGACCCTAACGTGAGAACTCCCCAGCTGACATTTTCTATCTAATAAACTACATTTTTAATCTAATAAACTGTCCATTTATTCTCAGTCTAAAGCCCTTATCTTTCAGTCTGTTCAATTAGTACTGAATATTAAAAAGTCACAACTTTTACTGAGGGAACTATCATTTACACAAAGCTTTACTTTTGCTAACTGGTATCTTAGACTTCCACTAGCAGCAAAAGAAAGAGTTATAGGAATGTCTCTGGATGCTGGGACTTGGCCATTCATGCTACTCATTTGTTAACAGTGACCATACTAGTCCAGATGAACTAGCAAACTTGCAAGCAACTCTTGGGTGCTGTTTAGGAGTTAGCATGGAAAGGAAAGATTTCCAGGAGCCTGTTTCCATGCAGCCAAGCAGATCTGAAGGGTAAATGTGCTTATCAGTATATGCAGAAGTTGTTCCTTCACAACTTGTCCCTATGCTAGAGTATAAGCATAAATGTAACCTGAGGGTCATAACAAACAATCTATTGGATCTATCAAAGACAGACTTTGCTGTTTACCGTGATATCCAACTTCAGGAAAACAACTACTCCAGGACTGCTGGACACTGGCTTCCCAGACTGCTGTGATAAATCCTCCATAAGGCTGGTGGTTCAACTATGATCCCAACTCCTCTCCTCCAAATTATGCATCCAGTTTTTGACATCAGCCACCTAGGTCTGTTCAAACCAAACCATGCTAAGCATCCCCTGGTAATAGGAGGAGTGAACGGACATATAATTACCCAAATAAGTAAAAACTGACTTGTCAGCTCATATGGACCCACGTCAATGTTGATTTCACACCAAGCAGAGATGTGACATGTAATTCAATCTAGTGCCTGTGAGCAGCAGCACTCCGCTCCCTAAGGGAAAAAAAATCCATTGCTGAATGCAGAGAGCTGTGGTAGAGATGGAAATAAAAAATGAAATGAACTAAAAACTTGCAGTTTGCTCCCATTCCCAGACAGATTTCCTCCCAAGCTCTCCACCCCTTCTGCAACAAGATGCAAACCTTGATGTGAAGGCTGTGTTTTTGCGCATGTGTGTGCACACATATACTTTCTCGCTTCTAGCTGCATGCTGTGAACAAGGCTTAAGCTTATATGGCTGGTTAATAGCCTGGGGAAAGGACATTGTCTTTACTCTTGCTTTTGGACTTGGGCTGGAAGGGGGAGAAAGGGGTGGGTTGAGAGGTGAATGGTGCAGAGAAACAGAAGAGAGATGAGGTGGGAAGGCAAGAGAGGAAAGCAGAGGAATTTGCAGGATTTGTTGAAGTTCATCCACCTATTAATAAAGGGCAAATGAAGAGTGGCAGAGAGATAATACTGAGCAGGTCTCCACCATTTCGCAGACCATCACCTATAATTTCAGGGAGTAGGAACTCCAGCTGACAGATTTTTTGAGCCAGCCATGGTGCTGTCATGGGACTGGGGAGAGAAAGAAGGGACAGTGAGTGAGAGGGGGCAGACCTTGCGTAGATGAGAGAGAGGCGAGCAAAGCTGAGGCCAATGGTGAGGTGCTGGTGGCAGCTCATGTTCTGCAGTCTCCGGTTGCAGGCAGGGCAAAAGCTGCTGCTCAGCTTGGATGCACTCGGGGAAGGAGCACTTCATAAACAACCACGGCAGAGCTGAGAATAGCCAGCCAGTTTGTCTCCTCCAGGGTGGCTGCTTACGCTGCATTACCTGACATTTTCCCCTACCCAGCTTTACATGACTCAAGTGCCAGAGGTTGCATTAAGGAGGTGTGAATATCATGAATCTGGATACCGGCCAAAGCTCATGAAGGTCAAGAGAGGATTTTTTTCCACCAACTTCAACTGGACTTCTGATCAATTCCAGGTTCAGCCTGAGGTTTTCCCTGCATGTACTCAAGATACATGATAAGTTTGCTGAGGAAATTTGGGAACATTCCTGTTTGGGGTGCATGGAAAATGGGTGTCCCAGCAGGTTTTTGCTGTTGTCACAGAAAAAGTGGCCAAGACAATGTCACAGGCAGGAAGATGTTCAAAATATAGAGACAACACGAAAAATTAGAGCTGAATATTAATATGGTTATTAGAAAATCCTGGGATGAGTTCCTTGCCTTGGGGACATTTTCAACCACAGGGACAGGCTGCTCAGACAGCCAGCCTCCTTCACTCCCAAATACAGGACCAGAGCAAGTTTCTAACCCAACAAGAGGTGCTGGGAGGGTAAAGGCATTGAAGTCAGTGAGGTAATTCAGTGTTGTGATTGAGAAGGAGTTGCTCAATTAGCTTGGTAGGTCCTCATCTGGTTTAACTGCCTTTGCAGATCTTGCCTAATGTGCTGAAATGCATCTTCAGCATTGCCATCATCTCTCAAATAAATTACCATGGAGAGGTGTTTAGAGACCCCATAGTTAGCAATGTGTTTTGAGAAAAGCCCTAAAGAATGATGAAGAGTTGGGGAAATTTTATGTTGCAAATATTTTTACAGCTTTAGCCCTATTTTTAGTTAACAGATCATCTATGCACCAATTATAATTTCCTTCACACATATTAAGTACACACAAGAATTTGCCAAACACACTGGTGCTAACCCCAAGCATTCAAAAAACATGAGTCAGCCCTCTCTTTGCCTTCCCCCCCTCCCATCCCAATCATATTATCGACTTAAACTTCATCAGACTTCTACAAAAGTAAATGTAGACTCTTTTTAGTTGCCTTCTCATACTGGAAATTTTTCCATTTTGCCTTTTTAAGGTTTCTTTTGCACTTCTGAGGATTGTTACATTATTTTCTTTTTAAAAGAAACCTGAGATTTCCTCATAATTCCTTGTCTTTCGGAGTGAGATATGCATTAAAAGCTCTCTAGATAAAGACTGGGACAAAAGTCCTTGGATTTCCCCATTCTGGTTGTACCCGTGTGGCCTCATTTGTTTTTTTCTTCATTATATGGAATATGCAAGTAAGCTGTGGTAGGTTGCCTTTGGCTGGATGCCAGCTGCCCACCAAAGCCACTCTGTCACCCCCCTACTCAACTGGACAAGGGAGAGAGAATGTAACAAAAGGCTTGTGGATGCAGATAAGGACAGGGAGAGATCATTCACCAGTTACTTCCATGGGCAAAACAGACTCAACTTGGGAAAAGTAACTTAATTTATTGCCAATCAAATCAGAGTAAAGTAATGAGAAAACAAATAAATTTTAAAACACCTTCCCCCCACCCCTCCCTTCTTCCTGGGCTTAACTTTACTCTCAATTTCTCTACCTCCTCCCACCCAGCAGTGCAGGGGGCAGGGGATGGGGGTTGCAGTCAATTCATCACCTGTTGTCTCTGCCACTCCTTCTTCCTCAGGGGGAGGACTCCTCACACTCTTCCCCTGCTCCAGCGTGGGGTCCCTCCCATGGGAGACAGTCCTCCACAAATTTCTCCAGAGTGAGCCCTTCCCATGGGCTGCAGTTCTGCATGAATCCGGTTCCTTCGGGAACAGACTGCTCCCGTGCGAGTCCTCCACAGAGTCACAAGTCCTGACAGCAAACCTGCTCCAGCATGGGCTCCTTTCTCTATGGGGCCACAGGTACTACCAGGAGCCTTCTCCAGCATGGGCTTCCCAGGGGGTCACAACCTCCTGTGGATATCCGCCTGCTCTGGCATGATGTCCTCCATACAGGTGGATATCTGCTCCACCATGGACCTCCATGGGCTGCAGGGGGACAGCCTGCCTCACCATGGTCTTTACCATGGGCTGCAGGGGAATCTCTGCTCTGGCATCTGAAGGACTTCTTCCCCTTCTTCTTCACCGACCTTGGCAGCTGGAGTTATTTCTCTCACATATTTTCACTCCTCTCTCCAGCTGCAATTGCCCTCTCGCAGGTTTTTTCCCCCCTTTCTTAAATACGCTATCGCAGAGGCGTTACCATCATTGTGATAGTCTTGCTCTTGGTCAGCTGTGGGTCCATCTTGCAAGCAGCTGACTAAGGCTCTCTCGGACTTGGGGAAGCTTCCAGGAGCTTCTCACCAGAGCCCCACACTACCAAAACTTTGCCATGAAAACCCAACGCAGCAAATACTGTGATTACTGGTTTGTTTTTCCATCTGGGATGGGAGCTGGATTGAGGGTATGATCAGACTCTCATAAGTGTATGTTGGAGCAATTTGAAAGCTTTCAGCCTTTTAAATGCAGAGTCATTCCCCTTTCCTCCAAGCTGGTCATGGTGATTAAGGGTCATTATTCAATTGTCTAAACGTAGGTATCCACTGCCATCTGAGATGCTTTAGAGTATTCCAGCTGGTCTCCAGCATCTGGAGGACCATGAGTCTTCTGCAAGACCTGTCTGGTACCCACCAGCCCCATGTGGATGTCTTAGACTTTCGTGACCTTCGAATATCACTAGGCATCTATTTTTGTGTGCTCTTTCTGTGCTGAGATCCCTGTAAATGGTCTCTGAAGATGACTTAAGCAAATTAGTAATATGCATTGCAATGTACTTGCGGTCAAGTTACAGTTCATCCGA
Organism: Athene noctua; assembly: GCF_965140245.1. Taxonomy (NCBI): domain Eukaryota; kingdom Metazoa; phylum Chordata; class Aves; order Strigiformes; family Strigidae; genus Athene; species Athene noctua. The sequence continues at coordinate 167,336,561 of NC_134038.1, forward strand.
CAGCATGACAACTTACTAAACCTTTCACAGTCCTCTACCCCCATTCCCCAGGAAAATTTGTTTGGTGGAGTAGTCTTTTGGCCAAATAATTATCTTTCTTTAAACCTGTGAAATTTCTGTGACACAGTTGTTTTCCCCTCTCCCACGTGTCAAAACGAACACTGCAAAGCTCGTTTGGACAGATTTGGGAGCTTTCTTCTTTTGCTGCCAGTGTAGCTTGTGTTAGACAAGTACTCTAAACCGTAAGTTTCTAGAGTTCTGTATAGTCATGTTGTCTTGGTTGCAGAACTCAAGATATGCTGCTTTTCCTCTTTCTCAAACCCTGCCCAATATGGCCTTTTTCTTTTTCTTTCAAATGTGGAGAATCTCCTGGAGCGTTCCAGCTGATGGCTGTTCAGAGTTAGAGTTTGCCACAGATTTCCCACCCATTAACTATTTTGAAAGTACGATCCATCAGAGGGCTCCGTTAAATGGTGAGTTGGACCATCCTTTTTCAACAATATCTCCTGAATTTTATTCTTAAAGTTCTTTGAAGTAGATCATACGTTCAGCTCAATACCAAACTTGTCTGACAAGACTGCACATGTATCACAGAATCAGTTAATCTTAACTAATTTAGTATGGTTTTGTGTATTAAATAGTGTAAAACATCACTGAAAATAATGCAAGAAAGCAATCAGAACATGAATGAAGTAATAGATGTGCATGCTTAGATTTCCTTTAGATATGGTCGTAGTAAATGTTAGATAAAACTTATATAAAATAAAATATAAAGCTGAAATTAAGTGAAATAAATAACTGGTCAACAAACACATCTTTAAGGAAAATATTAAGTGTTTCCCTGGCAGAGATCAGAAAGCCAGCTTGACCAAAGCAGCAAAGAAGTATATATTTTATCATATATCCAATTAGAGATTGTTATTTTAGCAGTAGATATGCATGCTTATCTAATATAAATTATAGGAGTTAGTACTAATACTATCCTGACATTTTATATTAGTGATGAGATAGTGAAAGTCCCCATTCCACTGCAGTGCTCCTAAAGCCCTAAACCTGTGTTGACGATGAAGTTACATCTACTGTTTTCCCAAAGCTTTCTTTGTACCTTGTTAGCGAACTAAAGTTACAGAGGATTTTTTCACCCCCAAAACATTGATCACATTTTATTTTTCTGTAAAGCAATCTTTAATTTTAAACATCAGCATTCACTTTTTTTATTTGCGTTGTACTTCTTTCCAAATATCGAACATCCATAAATGAACTCTCCATGACTTTCTGTTTTTGCTGATGGGGTCATGAAGGAAAAAAAAGCTCAAGAAATCCTTGTCCCCTTTGCTTTCACCTGTTCCAAAGGACCAGAGTTTGCAGATATCTGTACCAGAGAGAGCCTTATCAGCCAGCAACACTCAGGGAAAGGAAGCAAAACCCTGCCAGAATCCCAGCCCTCTTTACTAGTGTGCACCAAAACACATTGACAAGCAGTGGCAGAGAACTGGACGAGTGCTTCTGGACAACCAGGACCAAGACCATGCACACCTGGAGAAGGTCCAGAGACATTGCAGGAAGAGAAAAGCCTGAGAGACGAAGGGGAACGGGACGGGTTTCCCTCCTCCAAACCAAGCAGAGCTGTTCCTGTCCAAGTGACTACCTTCACAAGGGACAGGCAGAGGCTTGACTCTCGTTTTAAGGACGTAGTTTAACTACCAGTATAGACAGGGATTTGCATGAACTGTAGTCTTGCTTTCTACATGGCCGAAGCTTACAGGAGCATTTTGGTGCTCTTTGCACTTCAGGACTTACTTTCTCATCTGATTGAACCGTGCCATAGAAATGCTTAGCACATATAACATCATCTGTAAAAGGCTTCTTTTTGGACCAGTGTTCATTACAGTGTACTGTGGCAGACACTGAAGTAAATCCCTCCTGGCCTGTGTGGTTTTGTGAGGATCCAGGAAAAAAAAAAAAAAAAAAAAAAAAAAAAAGCAGCAAAATTCACCAGATCAGCTTTCTAAGCAGTGACTTTCCTTGCGCTTTCCTAGAAACCCTACTCTGTTTTTCCCATCTCCTGCCAAGCTGTATAGAATTGGATGAGCATAATTTTTCTTTTTCTCCTTCTACAGGAGCTAGTGCCAGTGCAAGTAAGTTTATTATTGTAACTTAACCCCCTCTTGCAAAGTGCATTTAAAGCACCTGGCTTTACATTTTGAATGAAACTGGAACTGACCCTACCTTGCTGAAAATTTAGCTGCTCTTTATTTGACTTGCAGGGTTTTAAGTCAGCTGCAATGGATTGGGGTTAAGACTGTCCCTGGTGAGAAAAACCTATGAGAGGAGAGAACGGATGGAAGTAAAATAAACTTACAAAATCCCTAAGATACTCAGAGATACTACTGTCTGGCAGTCTTCAAATTCTACCTGTCCTGATTGCAAAGGAGGACCCATTTGAGGGTTTGGTTGATTTCTTTTTTTTTTTTTTTTTTTTCTTTTTTTCTTTTAAATAGAGGCCTTTAATAAAATTGAACCTGAAGGCCAGGGAGTGAACGGGTGTCTGGAGGCTGCTTTCACTATAAAGAGAGAATTTTGTGACTAGCACAGACTTAAATAATTTGCAGACATCTGATATTAAAATGAGAGAAATCCCACCCCCATGTCTACTGACTGGGAACTGTGCCCTGCAGACACTTTTAATGACTAATGTGGCTCCATGCACCCTAACCTTCCAGGAATGCTTTTTGCTGGGATATTTATTGATTTTTCTGGATCTAAACAAAAGCACAGGGGGAAAAAAGAAAAAAAAAAAAAAAAAAAAAGAGAGAGATTAATAATAATAAAAAAGCTAGATGAGATGAAAAACAGCTGATGATCCAGCATTACAGAAATCCTTAGAGGATCTGTCTGCAAAGTTATCTTGAAGATGCGGCAGCTTTGTAGAGCTGGTACAACCAGGTCTGGATGTCAAGAGGAGTTAAGGAAGTTAGAAAAATCACCAAGTGGGAACCCATAATTGCTAAGCCTGGTAAACAGTTGTGCAGTCTCATCTGCCCCCAGTGAGAAGCCTGTGATCAAGACCAGTGAACAGAAATCTCAGGCTTCAAAATTTTTTTAATGGAAAATGGGGTTATATCAGAATCTAGAGTGTCCAAGGACTAATTAACTAATAAACTAATTTGGAGTTTTATGTAGTTGTTATTACTGAATGCATTATTTTTTCAATGTTGAAAAAGGAATTACAAGCAAAACAGGTCTTTCAAATCAGAGGCAATGTTCTGAAACAAAGCTCATTTTGCATCATCCCTCTTCCATTTCATTTCTAAACTTCAGAATGATCCATGACAAAGATTCATTTAGGACAGGTTCCTGTGAAATCAGTTAATTTGCTCTTTAAATATGCATATCTAACTTCAGCTACTCCAGAAAAAGTAGATAAAAACCCCAGCTCAGACAAGATATCAAATTTTAGGTTGCTAATACTGGCTGAAATGAGCACTACTCTTTTCCTTTATATCACCCCCAGTTTCCACTTGTAGAATGAGGATATTGGCATTGCCACACTTTAGATGGTGTACTGAAACATCAAAAACAATGCAGTGGCAGTGAAGACCTTGAAAATACTTTCTGTAGCAGCCAGGCTGCCACAGTGTTGTCTTCAGTGCTAACTCTTTGTTCTTTAATGTATCTCTAGGTCTTTCATTCTGCTTGCAGAGTTCCATCTTTTATTTCGGTCTCTGTAAATGAGGAATGATATACAATTCAGATTAATCCCTGAAACCAGAGGAACAAGGGTTGTTCTTTACAACCTTGGGTCATTTTGAAATCAGTGGCCTTTTCAGTGGTTGGAAGGGTCTGCTGGCCAGAACAGGAATGCTGCCAGATTGACATCATCATTTGTCACAGGGTTGAGGATGAAAAGCAAAATGTCATCCCACTTGGTTCATGAAAGGTTGTCCTTCATGTCAGCTGCTAAAGAAGGTTCATTGCCCTTTCCCAAGCACTGAGCTCATCTCATCCAACCTCTCACTGGCAGTGGGTTGTCTTCATCTCTGACCCTGCTTTGAGCAAGAGATTGGTGACCTGCAGACTCCTCTGACCTGAATTCACCTATGATATGGTATGGCTTTCAGAGGAAATGCTGTCTTGGAAGTGTGGGGAAAAGGGAAACGGTCACCACAGGAGGCTGAGACTCACATGTGCAATAATCTGGCAGGGAGCCTGACAAACCAAGCTAGCTCTCATCAGTAGTCCAGCAAAGCTCAGCTTGGTGAGACTGAACCCCGAGGGGACAAACCCCAACCCAGTTCCTGCAAGGAACCACTGTACATGGATGAGTCATTCCAACTGCTGCATTTGAGTCTTGCTGTCTGATCCCATTGCTAACTTCATAACCTTTGTCCTTCCTCAAAACTTTCCACTTGTGTCTGCACCGCCATTCCTGACCTTCAGCTTCTGTGCCAAATGTTTCTCCTACTCTATCACTCCATATCTGAGATGCAAACCTCAACCACAGCATGGTCTCCTGCTTAAAATTTATCGAGACAACGCACAGCAGACCTGCATTTTATATCTGGCCACCAGCAATAACCTCAAAAGTTTACCACATACTAAGGCAAGACAGGATTCATTCTCTGAAGCCATCTTTCCCGTCATTATTTTGAGAGATATTTCACTGTTGGCTTATTGTTTTCTTGGTCAGTACTTGAGTGGTCAATTAACTTAGTGCAGTCAAGCTCATAGGACAAGGTTGTGAAACATTATTTCCACATTGTTGATCAGATGTGCCTGGTCTCTTTACACCATCGAAGGTGCTGTGAACAGTGTTGGCAAATTTTAATTATGGACTGACCCTTAAAAACACTAGTCACTAAGGAAGGCTAGAACTGTCCTCTTTTTATATCTGTTCACTCATCGAGATTTAGAAAAAAGATAAAAAAACAAAACAAAAAAAAAAGGCAGGGAGTGGAAAAAGCAAAAAGCATTTGTGATACTTTTGCTAGGAATAGGAAAAGGCCAGGTTCAACGTTTGTTATATATTTTCCTTTTTAAAAGATCAAAAATGCAGGGCAGAGTCTATCAAGAGCGAAATAAGCTGTCTATAGCAGCAGGTTGAAGGGGACTCACAGCAAAGATGTTCCAGTAGTCTTGTTTACTAAAATAAACAGCAAAATCTGCAAAACCAAGGCAGCTGCTTCTGAGGGATGGGATGGGTGATCCCAGAGAAGGAAAGGCAGATTTCTCACTACAGACATAACTGAGCTTGCTTAAAGATAGAATAAATAGATAGATAGATAGATAGATAGATAGATAGATAGATAGATAGATAGATTAGATAGACAGACAGACAGACAGACAGACGCTTTGTTAATAGTAGGGATTGCAGCACTACAATCTTCTGCCAGAAATCTACGAAGCCAACATGTTCCAAGTACTGCTGAGAAAAGCCTTACAAAATAAGAAGTAGAAATGACCACAAATATGCCTGTGTTTTAAATTCTGAGGAGTTGGCACTGCCTGGTAGTCTGCTGCTTGAAAAGGGAGCAGCCAAATCTATACAACTGCAGTGAGGCACCCTCGAGTTCTCTGCAAGGGGTGAATTTGCTGAGCAATGCCTGGCACTCAAACCAATGCTGCAGAAAGTTATTTGCAAAAGTGATCTTCCTTTTACAAAGCAACTTCAAAGCACAGGAACCGCTGCTGTGTGAGTCAGGCACCCAACCGAAGCAGCTCACCTGCAGGGACTGCTGAACCCCACATAACCAACCTCTCACTAACAAGGGTTCACTCTCAGTGTATTGAGAGACAAAGCTGGGGCATCAATTCCAAAAAATTATAACCCATAGAGGCAGAAAGTGATGAAAGGCAGCCAATAGGTTATTAACCACAGAGCGTTTTCTTAGATCCAATCTCTTCCCTTGTTTTCAAATACGAAGAGCTTGGGAAAAAATGGGCCACTTTTCTTGTGCATTTAATCCTGAGGATGTCAACAAGGACACCGAGACGGATAACTCCACGCAGTACTGAGGATTGCTTTTGGGTTTTTTTTTAGTAAGAATGTTCACACATGGAGAACAAATGGACATATTCCAGCCCCTGGCTCCAGCACATAAAATAGATACAGACACCATCAACTCAGGAGGGTGATTTCTTGCTCCTTTAGTTGTCCATCCTTCCTCAGAATCTGGATTTAGAGTTTTGTCCCAAAAGGAGCACCCAAGACCTTGATTGGGTGTCTTTTTATGCCTAATTGAACATAAGGTCTTTCTCCAACCATTTTAACCTCGTAAGAAGCACCTACTACACTATTTTCTAGATAGGGAGTGAGAGGACCGTTAGTATCTTCAGTGGGTCAGCCAAATTCAGAGAAATACTCTTTCCACATGGCCTACCACAGAGAGATGGTTGCAATGGTCAGGCTGAACTTGGGTTTCTATTTCCACCGGCACGGAAAGACATGAAGAAACAGCACGTCTCTGGTGAATTCCTTGAACATTTAACATCAGTCTGTGCTCAGGTATTTCCATGAGGGCTAAGACTGAAATTGCAGTCTTCATCATGGGAAAGGGTTGTATATGCCTGTTACTCAATTTGGGAAGTGGGCATTTTAGTCATGATTAATATTTTTTTTTCTTCTCTCTGCTTCCTGTCTCCTAACCTCAAGAGCATAAACCCTTTTACTCACCACTTGCCTGTGGAAAGGGCTGAAAACCCATTTATACTAGATAACATACTTTGGGCTGTTTGATAACTACATTGCTGTGTTTCCAATTAAGTTTCTTTGCTTTTATCTTCTTTGTGTAATCTATTCAGTCCCTCCCACTAATTAGAACCTTATTTGCCTTTTTTCCCCTTTCAACTGTGTTTATCCTCCGCATTGTTCCTTGCATCTCTGCTTAGCAAGATTGACTTCTGTTATCTTTGTTTTTTAAATATATGTTTAGATTTTATTGGCACAGACGCTTGTTAAAGCAATCCAACTATTCATTACGGACCTCATGATTTTCCATAGTAAATTTTCTAGACAATCAACTCAGATCAACAGTATTTTTTTGTCTCATTCTACATTCTTTCAGAGAGTTATGTTTTATGAAAAGCCCAGTACTTCAGATTATTACCTTTCATACATAACATTCTCTCAGAATCTGTGGGTATCTGATGATATTCTGATGGCTAGACCTCCAGATGTTTTATTTTATTTATCATACTTGGCATGTTTTCTAGGACTGAGTCCAAAACAGCCTCTAATCTCAGGGGTTGCTCAACAAATTCTGTGAGGGGCTGTGAAAAGTTATTAAGGGGAATAAAAGTCTTTACACAACAAATAATTCTGCACATCCTAATATTGTCCTTCTGTACTTAAAATATATGTTGATCAATAATGACCTTGTAAGAAGATTAATAAGGAATTTTAACATGTGCTTTTCAGAGGGCATGGAAACTCAGAATAGACTGATTTTTTTTTTGTTAATGCAAGTCAAGAGGGAAGTACAAGTGTACTTTGCAAGTACAGCTTTCCATAATTTTTGATTAGGAGTTTTTTGTGCTTTCTTGTGTAGCAGATGGCACTTGCCACTGCTTAAGAAGCAGAACACATTCTAGATCTGTAGTTTCAGCCAGGATATGTCCAGAAAACAAATTAAAAAAAAAAAAAAAAAGATGAGAGGAACCAAGTGTGCAACGTGCTGCCGTCCTGCCCACGTGGAGCCTCACAGGGCTCAGAACTGAAAAGGACCTTTCTGGAAGGACAGACCATGGGCACCTGAGCTAAGGGGCATGCCTCGAGATAAACAAAGAGGGAGGTGAAGACCAAGGGACCCAAAATTAGGCAGAATAAATGAGCCAATAAGTTTGCAATTAAAAATTTCAGTTCAATGAGTAAAGACATTAACAGATTTAACTTATTGATAGGCAAAAGGTGTATTTCCTTTATAAAATGGTCTCTAGGAAGCAGCCATTTTCAGTCCACCCTGTTTTCCCTGTAGTTTCAGCCTGGTTGTAGAATCAGAGATGGACGAGAGAACACAAAAGCTGGGAATTAAGCATCTGCAGTTAGGTGGAGGGCTCTCACATCCAGAAATATCAAGCCTTCCTCCATCAGACAAATACCCTACTAATAACTGACATCATCTAAAGAACTCAGTGCTATGTTGTCCTGAGAGGATCTACATTGTTTGGCAGTGCTATCAAGGCACAATCCCATTGCATGGAGCTAACGCTACCTGCACCATGGGCTGTGAATGTCCCCAGATAGAGCCTCTCCTTCTCCTGCCCATGCCAGTGCCAGAAGATGGTATCTGCAGCCAGTTCAGGGCTCGAGGAAAGGAAGAAAATCTGGTGGTGCTGGGTCACCAGTTGTCCAGACCCATATAGGAGAGAAAGAAAAAGGGCTCTGATAGCTCCCAGTACCATCTCTCACAAATGCCAACACTGAGAGATGAAAGCTTTTCTGAACTGGTCCCACAGTCCAAGTGATGTCAGAGAAAAGAGAGAGCAAACGAGAGTGTTTCCACTCTAATTTCACTCCGGCATAAGGTTAAACTTCATCTGTCATGAGATCTCTAGGTTAGTGAAGTGAATAGAAGTTTTGCAGAAACATGGACTGAAGAGCAGAACAACCATTTGCTATTCTGTCCAATTCTTTTTACACAAAGTTTTATCCGAAGAAACAGATGAGATTCACTTTTCCAGTTCTTAATATAATCTTTTTGCTAGACTCGGTTAAGCCACTGTTTTTCTTATTTGTCTTCTGTTCTGCTGTGTTTCTTTCAGTAACTGATGCTTCAGTGGAAATCCCAAGTTCAGTGTCACAGGCAAATCTCTGGTCACCGGTAGGTATATACCTGCATGGTCTCGATTCCTATAGGTCTTCAGCTGAAGTCCAAAGCATGAGCATAATTTGAACTAACTGCATAACTAAGCACAGTCTAATCTTGTCAAGTTGCTATAAAATGCCTCTCATCAGGTTTTGTATTCTTGAAATTTTGCAGCTGGGATCTCCAATATCAGCCGTGTTTTTGGGAAAGGCAGCAACAGGACAAATGAGACAAAACCAAACAGATTTTTTGTGAGTTTTCAAATAAGTCTTGAAACCTTTTTTTTTTTTTTTTTTTTTTTTTAAATCTTCGGGCTCCCTCTAATTTTATGAAAATTTCTTTCTTTTCTTTCAAACTAAGTTCAAACCTGACATGCTGAAATTCAGAATAATAATTTAAAAAAAAAAAAAAAAAAGTAGGAAATTTGAGGATTTTCCCACCCCACCCCACTTTCAACAGTTTCCAAACCTTTTTACTATGATGGCCTGAGAGGGCTTTTTTATTTTTACAGCTGCTGCATACCTAGTTCTCCTCACTGGAAGACGCACACACAGCTCCAGCGATTCTAATCTTTTCATTCCAGGAAAGGAACCAGCTGTAAATCCACTGAAGCAAGATCAGGATACAGCACTAGGACTGTTGTTCTGGCCTCCTACTGGTTAAGACTTCCCTTGAACTGCTCTCACACTCAGTCTTGTCGTGGGTCCAGGAGCCTCTGTTTTAAGAATCCCTTCCCATCTCCCAGTTCAGACTTCAGTCAGCCTCTAAAGGCAGCTGTATTATGATTTTCATGATCTTGTGAGACACCCCTGCAAAGCAACAGTTGAGTCAGATTTGGAGGAGCTGAGGGTGCTTGGTTTCTTCCATCCTGAAAGCACCCAAGAGAGGTGCTATGTTTGCATCCGCTCACAATTTTGAAGAAAAAAAAATGGTAGGGATAAAGTTACTACATGCACACTCCCTGTCCCTGGGTGATGCTGTAAATGAATTTGTGTAGTGATGTTAGTAGCACTTCACAGCACAACTCCTTCTCTCTTTTACTCCAAGCAGGGCTGTCACGACCCCTGCTGATATCGTATCAGCCTTTCACTATAAAATAGGCTATAAGAGCAACAAAAATACTGGCACTGTTAAAACAAAAAACAAAACCAACCAAAACCAGATCAATGTTTGCAAAGAGTGGCAGCTTCCCCGCACCTGTGGAAAACTGCTCAGGGAGTCACCGCGTGGTGGTGAGAACACCACCTCCAGGGTGGATCTTTCCTAACTGTTCATGGTAGCCTGGTGCTGAGCGTATACAAACACTCACAATGACTGCTTAGCAACACCTCCTGCCAACCCAGGAGGTGGCAGAGCAAACGAAAATTTGAGCCCCACTCTCCAGCTATTCCTGCAATGAAAATATATCATCGAGGAACAGTAAAATCTGTGTTGGATTGATGGGGATGAGGTGGAGCAGGACCTCCTGCCCCTTTTTCCACACCGTAACAAAAGTCTGACTTTGTCTTCTTGGACTTGGCAAGTCTCATTTGGGCTTCAGCGAGCTTCATGTCCCCAGGAAAAGCAGGCACATATGAAAGCTATACATATGTCTGTTCTGTGAGGGGATGGGGGAGGAGGAGGAGGCAGTTCTGCAGCAGAAGCCAGCAGCTATTCCTACAGCCCAAAGGTCAAGAGATCTGTAGGATTTTTCCAGATGTGTGCTGTCATTTCTTATCCTGTCTAGATCAAGCGTGGCCCGGCAAGGCGGAATGTGGCCATTTGGCATGGAAAGAGACTATTACTCTCAGGGACAGAGAATGAATAGATCCTGAGACCAAAGGCTATAATACACCCCCTTGGCAACCCTGTGACCTTCTGCAGGGTGTCCTTCAGTACTGTTTAGCATATGACAGGACAGGTCCCCACCGAATGCTGGCCATGACTTAGCTCAGGCTTTCCACCTGTGAGGCGTCCATTATGATTGATTTGATGACAGTTTTGGAGGTGAGGGTGCCTATATCAGCCAGGGAAAAAAAATCCAGAGAGGCCTGACCTAACATGGTGGTGAGCTTGTGCATCCATGCAGTACAGCCCTTTGCTGTACAAAGGTGTTGACTCCCATCTAACAGATGACTGGTTACTTTGGCGGTAGGAGGGATGCTACTAATCAACTGCGTTGAAAAGAAATGAAGTGGCTTGTTCCAAACCCTGTTGACAATGTCACATCATTGTTAGCTTGGGGGAAACTGTGCATTGCTGAGCTTTTCATCCTCACACCATACCTCACTATTTCTTTGGGTTTCTGAGAGGCCAGGCAGAAGACTCTCCTCACTGGAGCACAGTTACAGGAGATGAGCATGTATATCACTAGGGTAGTGTCCATTTGCCCCCAGCTTAGCTGACAGCAGGCTGCAGGCCTGTTTTTTTTTTTCCTGGAGGCCCATGAATATATTAAACTGTCTTAAAATCCAGGGCTCAGTATGTGAAACCCTACTGAGTGGGTGTTAATAATTCTTAGTCAAAACTCAAAGACAAGGCACCATGCAGTTTCTTAACAAGCATTTAATAAGCATAGAAAAACCTTGTAAATCATGTTTGGAAAAAAAAAAAAAAATCAAATATTTGGGACTTGCAATAAATTTTAAATGACTACTATTGGGTAGCTCCTCCTACAGGCATCCTTCTTTCTATTGCTGTTAAATATATACCACTGGTGTTCCTTTACAGGTAAATTCTCCAAGTGGAGTGTGACTATGGGACACATTCAGAGCTGGAGAAGAATGTCAGGATCTTAGATGTTTACTTGTTGAAAGGTGGACACCTCTGGCAGAGCCTATAACAGTATCCTTTTGAAGAACATTTTAGTTGAAGGTATTTAAATTTACTGCCATCCCCAGCACCATTCCAACCTTGGGATTAATACCTGCCTTAGCTTCATAGATAATGTGACATGTCTATAAAAAGGCAACATGGATCACACAATATGTATTTCCTAGTCCTTCATCCACCAAACCTTTGTCCATAATTTGTATTTCCTGCTCCTGACTGTGCTGTATGTGTTTCGGTTTTACAAATGTCAGCTGAAAGTGACATCAGCTGCTCTACAAGCTTCAGAGGCAATCAAGAGCACAGCTCATAAATACCATTTTTTACTTTTGGATATGTCTGAGCCTTTCTAGCCATGCTACGCTGCCCTGCTCTCCATGTCTGCAAGAATTAAAGCTCCCCCAAACCCCTGCCCCTCCCTATGTCTTTGATCCTTTTGTCTGGACTAAAGAAATCCAAGCTGATATATAAAGCATGTGTGATACATCAGCCTGGTAAAAAGCTCTTTCGTGTATTAGCCCTCTCCTGGAGAAGTGAGATTTTTGTGGTATGATGCACAGAGCCAAACCTGCCAGCATTCCCTGGAAAGCAAGAATAAGGGGGAAAAAATCTGAGCTCATTATTTGAGATCTGATCATATTATTATACATATATATCTTAATTATTAAACAAAACATCCACCCAGCTAATTTCCCAGTTGCCACCCTGGCAAGGGGGCCCTGGGAACTGAACATTGAAGTCAGGGAATATTGATCCATTTGGAGGGTAAGGGCTGGGTTTGTCCGTGCTTGTGAGCAGGAACATCTGGAGGGAAAGGAGGGTACGTTCCCAAGAAAAGCAACATCTGGCTGCCCTGTGCATCCACCCCAGCCACAGCTGGCACAGGCACAGCAGCACTGCCTCAGAGCTCCAGCCTCCCACCACCAGCACTGCTTCCACATGCTATTGCCCTCGCATCATATCTTCCACTGTTCCGTGCCCCTTGTCACTTAAACCGTCCCCACGTGGCAGTGGTACGGCATGGCCCTGGCCTCTGTCCCTGTGCATTGTAAGGATACAGGGCGACGGGGGATCCAGGAGTTGTATCTTTTGCATCACAGAGGCATGAGTAAGACCATTTCCAAATACAGCAGCAACTTGCTGACAAGGGTTGCAGGGCCATTCATGCCAGAAGCAGATGATTTGTGTATACTGTCATACGACATTACTAACGTTGTTGGGTTCCTCCCAAGTGGAATACCTCCCCCTTTGAGGCAAAGCTGGGCTGGTATTTAACCACACAAAGGACCTCTATCAACTATCCTTTCCACTAAAGCTCTGACAAATCACTTTCCTCTCCCCATGCAAGTCACAAAGGGCTTGTCAACCTCCCCCTCCTGACACCATCCCAGAACCCCTCTCCCCTCAGTCAAAACCGACTCCCTCAGGATGTTCAGATGACTCCTCTCTGAAAGAATTGCCATCCCACCATCATGGCACAGAGGAGGGGATCAGGTCTCCAATCCATGAATCAAAAGCCTCCTGTACTTGCTACAAAGCCACAGGGCTGTCTGACATTCCAAAGATACCCTTAGTTAAAACTAGAAATCAAATTCTCAAAATAGATATGATTCTATTTTGGACTGAGTCCCGACTTTGATTCTGATCTTCCTAGTCAAACTGTTCCTTTCCACTGGAAATCACTGGCTGGAAGCCTTTGGCACCCAGTAGAGCAGGCTTATTATAAAAGTGCTGAACAGCTGACCAATAATTCCTGAAATCTGAAATGATGGGACAGGAGTCAGCTAAACTGCTGTCATTTTAGTTCTCTTGCCCAACTTGTTAGATGTGTTTGTCACCATGAAGCGTGGAGTGCTGAGGTTCTAAAGCACTTTGTGCCTTCTGCCACATCATGCAAGATGCTAATAACAATAAAGCGAAGACCTTTAAAGTCATGGACAATATTACAAAACAAGAATGACAGTGCATGCCTTTTTTTTTTTTTTCCTTTTTCCATGTTGGGGGTATTGTGGCAAGAGAACTGACTTACCAGAAGGATGTAGGGCCAATTTGAGAAGCTAAAAATCTTTGTGGTGCACTAAATCCTTCATCTTCATTATAAACCAAATACTAAAAGGGTGAGCAGGAATATTACTAACATTTAATTCTAATGTAACCATTGGGAAAGCCCCTGGGAAAATCTGGGCCAAAGAGAAGATGTTCCCAACCTCTGCCTTCCTTTACAAGGCAGTAGGCTGAGGACTACAAAGCCTTCCAAGATGAGTACAATGTAGACAGGTCATCTAAATCTTGTGGCTGCCTGAATAATTAACCGCAATCTAGGAGTGGCCTGAGTGTATCAGCTGTTAACTACTTCACCCATCCAAAGAACCAGGGGCTAAAATCTAACCTTGGCTGTTTTGGGGGTAAATCTAGAGCAAATCTTGCTGATGACAAAAGACTCACCCCGGGCTGGGCTGAGAACCAAAACTGGGTTTGAACAGCTATGTTCTGGCTCAGTCCAGACACTGCATTGTTAAGGGTGGAAGGTCAGTTGAAGAGTCAAGAAAGGAATCAGGAGCTGCTGGCCATCTCTCGTCATGATGTTCAGGTAGGTAGCTCCCCACTCCATTCTCCCAGTACCAGTGTGCTGTTCAGCCCCTGTCTCCTACCCTTGCACCATATCAGCCTTCAGCTCCTAGGTGACCTGACCGTTTTGGACCACTCTTTCCAAAAGTAGACGTTGGTCCCTCTTCCTCCAGTTAATGATCAAAGTTGTAACTAAATTGTCACATATCTGGGTTGATTTGTTAGTGGGGATGGGAGAAGGGGAAAGGAAGGCACTGATAAGCCCTGATATATGTATAAAAAAGACAGCACAAGACAATAAATATCTTTTTCCATTCTTTGTGTTGACTCTCATGCTCCCTTATGGAGCACACACCAAAGGAGTTCTTCTTGCCTGGAGATCCTAATCCATAGATGTCTCTCTACCTCCATGGCCTTTGACATATCTGGAGAACTGCTCATTGACTTTACCAAGCTTGACGTAAGACTTTTAAGTACTGAGTGTCCATAGGCATCAATGGATATAACATGGGTTGAGCTGAGGACTGACAGACAAGCAGAAATTCAGTTTCTGCTGGTTATGGGTTAGTGACTACCTTATCTTGGGAAGTGTTTTCAGACTCTAATGGTAAATTCTGCATTCTACTAATTTGTCTTACAGAGATTATTTTCTTTTTTTAAATCAGTGACTTTCCCCATGGCTTCCCACAGCACTGTCCTGGAAAAAGTGGTTGCTCATGTCTTGGACAGGTGTACTCTTCACTGGGTAAAAAACTGAGTGTATGGCTGGGCCCAAAGAATGGTGATGGAATTAAATTAAATTCAATTGGCCACCAGTCACAAGTGATGTTTCCTAGGGCTCAGTACTGGGGCCAGTTCTGTTTGATATCTTTATCAATGATCTGGATGAGGGCATCACGTGCACCCTCAGCAAGTTTGCAGATGTTGATCTGCTGAAGGGTAGGGAGGCTCTGCAGAAGGACGTGGACAGGCTGGATTGATGGGCCGAGGCCAACTGTATGAGGTTCAACAAGGCTCAGTGCTGGGTCCTGCACTTGGGTCACAACACCACCACGTAACATTATGGGCTTGGAGAAGAGTGGATGGAAAGCTGCCAAGTGGAGAAGGACCTGGGGATGCCGGTCAACAGCCAGCTGAATATGAGCCATCAGTGTGACCAGGTAGCCAAGAAAGCCAACATCCTAGCTTGTACCAAAAACAGTGTGGCCAGTGAATGTCCCCCTGTACTTGGCACTGGTGAGGCCACACTTCAAATACTGTGTTCAGTTTTGAGCCCCTCAATCCAAGTTAGACTTTGAGGTGTTGGAGCATGTCCAAGGAGCAGCAACAAAGCTGGTGAAGGGTTTAGAGCACAAGGCCTGTGAGGAGCAGCTGAGGGAACTGGGGTTGTTTAGCCTGGAGAAAAGGAAGCTGAGGGGAGACCTTATTGCCCTCTACAACTACCTGGAAGGAGGTTATAGCGAGGTCGGTGACCATATCTTCACCCAAGTAACAAGCAATAAGACAAGAGGAGAAGGCCTTCAAGTTGCACCAGGGGAGGTTTAGACTGGATACTAGGAAAAATTACTTTGCTGAAAATTTACTTCACTGAGAACTAGAACAGGCTGCCCAGGGAAGTGGTTGAGTCACCATTCCTGGAGTATTTAAAAGATGTGTAGATGTGGCATTTAGGGACATGGTTTAGTGGTGGACTTGGCAGGGTTAGCGTAATGGTTGGACTGCATGATCTTAAAGGTCTTTTCCAACCTAAATGATTCTATGATTCTCTTTGCTTTGTTTTATTTGGTTTGCTTTGGTTTTCTTAGAGGTTCAGAAA
Organism: Athene noctua; assembly: GCF_965140245.1. Taxonomy (NCBI): domain Eukaryota; kingdom Metazoa; phylum Chordata; class Aves; order Strigiformes; family Strigidae; genus Athene; species Athene noctua. The sequence goes on from NC_134038.1 coordinate 167,352,557, forward strand.
TGGAGATGGTTTTATCCACAAACCCACATTTAATCAGGGTCCTACTTCTCAAGCACTGTGTCTTCCTTTGCAAAGACCAGCAATTAACCCCCTACACAGAGCAAGGCTTGGCTTCTCTGCTGAATACCCTGACAATAAGTGCCGGCTGTTACACACAGCCCCTGAGGGTGCTGAGAAATGGGCTGAGACCACAAATTCATTTCATGTAGTCACCAGTATCGTACTAGATTCTTTGACCACAGCAGACAAAATAGGCTACTTTCAAACTAGCCATCCAGAAGAAATAGCAGAGGGATATTTTACATTACATTTTCCATGAGACAAGTGGATCCAACTTCTTAGGTGGTACGGGCTGGATGTCAGTTCTGGGACCCTTTCTCAGAAGTTCTGTAAATGGGATAACAGCAAATGCTGACCTTTATTTTCTGGCTAGTTATAATCCAGATGAATAACAGGATGTATTTAGCTGCTGGACTCCATGCATTGCCTTCAGAGTCATCTCTCCAAAGCAAATGCAGCAAGTTAGAGGGAATTGTCCTGGTGGCCAGATCCAACCCTCTAATCCCCAGCTGCGTACCCAGCTCACCGACACTGTGTGTGTGATCAAGCTTATTTAACCAAAGTCCAGTCCTCTGGAACTGTGCAAAAAAAAACCCCAAAGGCAATCCTTTCTGGTTGTCTAGTGGGCTGAAACAAAAATCTAACCAAGGATTAAAACCACAAATCCAAAAGGAAGGCTAAGACTAGACTTAGAGCTGGTTCTTAAGAGTTGATTCTTAAATTCCATGTTTTATGGGACCAATCAGAATGAAAGCAAAGGTTTCACTTCACTCTTTCCATTAGCCAAAATGACACTGCTAAGACTGTGGTAAGCTCCACATAAAGTGATCAGAGGATGCCATAAATGACTTCAGTCGATTGCTTTGTGCTGATGTACTTTTTACTTTTGTGCTGACGTACTCAGCTGCACTGGAGAACTGCTGTAATAGCAAAGATACATGGAGTTTTGAGACAATCTGGAAAACATAGAAGCAGAATAGGCCCTTGATGGAAGCTGTGCCTGATGAGCCATTTCTGCTCACTTCTTGGATATTTCATTTTGACCCTCCTTTCCATCTCTGTTTAGGATCTTTCCATATCCTTTCTTTCCAAATATTCCATCCTTAAAATCATCCCAGACAAAGCATATTCATTATCATCAGGATGTGCTGCACAAAGTCCTCCTTTCCTAAGATCTCCTGGTGCTGGTAACACCCTAACACATTCACTATACCCTCTCTTCTTCTTTACACTCATACAATTTCTATATGCTGCAGTTTTATGAACATCCATTCAGATTCACAGATGTTCCCTTAAAATATGTGAGCCATGTTCAGAAAAAAGCACTGGAAATTTTGCTGCAAAGACAGAACAAGGTGTAGTCTCTTTTCTTCCTTCACAGGACTCACCTTGGTCCATCACAGCTAAAACTATTTGTACATGTCTTCAGTAGCCCCACTCAAATGAGCCAAGGAGAAAACGAGTCAAACTCCGTATCAGGTCTTACATCAAATCTAGGTCAGATCCAGGACCGAGATAGATGAAGTATATGGAGGAAACTTCTGCTCTCTGTGTATAAGTAGTAACCTTTCAGTTACTAGTAGCCCAATTAGTAACCCCGACAGTATTCGACCAGGGCCCTTGTCGGGGAATCTAAGCAGACAGGCAATAGTAGAACAAACGCAGAAAAACAACATGTTTTTCTTGCCTGCAGTTCAGGTCCCCCGCAACCGGACTGAATCAGCCACAGTGGGGGAGGATGGAGGAGAGCTCCTTTGCTGTTGCTATGGTCTATTAGTCCTGTGGTTAATCAGGGGGTTTAAGGTCTCCCAAACATCAGCGGAGGACTATAATCTCACATTACAAATAGCATCAAACTCACAATTCTATATCATACACATCATTCATGGAAACAAGTCGTTCCCCCAGACTAATAACCATTCTGTCATTCCTTCGGGTCTTGCCATGCCGTGGCCTCAGGCTCAGGTTATTTCATGTTCGTTTGGCTTCTTTGTGGCCCTGTGTGAGGTCTTTCTGGAGTTTAAGCTGGAGGACAGCCAAGGTGTCAAAGGGACACCTTTCCTTTGAGCTGTTGAGTGGAATGTCCTAAGTTTATGAACACTGGGAGTAATTCTAGGTATACGGCTCTCATGAGCACCATCAATCAGAGATTTTCATTTCAAACTCTCCCTACTTTTTATGGCACTTCCCATGGCTAGGCAGGAGAAATGCTGTCACTCCCACCAGATCACTGAAGCTTACTGAAGTTGCTGAGATGGGTGCTAACATGTTTTTAATACCCAGAATGGAGCCTCCAGCAGATTCCTGATGAGGATTGTGGAAATCTGAGAATGGAAAAAAACCTCTCAAGTATCCAAATTCAATCCAACTTTAGTGTAAAACTAACTGTCCCGGTGCCCACTGGGCCAGGACTCATGTAACAAAGTGTGACTGTGGACTGTGTCTGATGGAGAAATGTATGTACGTATTCTGCAGAAACCCAGAGTAGTGGTAGATGGGAGTTTGTGGGACATGATGCTAACATCTAAGGCACTTTTAAGGATATTGATTTATCTGTCTACTGATTTGTCTATCACTTACACAGCTCTGGAAGTCAGTGCTGAGGTTACTGGTTATAATGTCAGCTAATATTCTTCAGTGTTAAAATAATGTAACTAAGAAAAGAAACAAGCCAAAGGCCTGAAATAACAGTTTAAGGTTTTTCCAAACACCTACTCATTCTCACATTTTACTGGATGTATTTGGATATGTGTGGATCATTTAGACATATCTTTCTGAGAATATTATAGGAATTCAAATAACCAAACAGGCAGAAGGTCTATCTGGTCCAGAGCAGGAGTAAGGACTTTTCTTATTTTATGAAAAATTTTATGACTCACGAAATAACCAGGGCAGACTGAATTACTATCATTTATTGGAGATTTTCCCCTTAAAAAATCTCTGACCTGGCAGAATCAAAACTTCTTAGCAGAGCATGACAATCCTGCTTGACTACCTATAAATGCTTCCTCCTGTCTGCCACTCAGGGCTGTTTGGAAATCTAATGGTGGGACACCTCATGGTTTCAAAGGGCTTCTTGATGCTTTGTTTTTAATAGGGAAATGTCATTTCATTGCAGAAAAACTCTTCGGTTTCCAGGCAGATACTGATTGTGTCAGGTTCAGGGTAAAATTTCCCATCAGAGTCTGTAAAATCTTCCCAGGAAGTTAGCTATAGGTTGGTGCTTGGGAAAACAGATGGGATGAGAAAACCAAAGTCAGTGACCAATTTCTGAGATTTATCATGAAGCAGAATTTTCATTCTATAGCCTTCTCTCCTTCCTACCTTCTGGCCTGTGCAGCTCTTTGGCTTCCTGCAAGGTTCAGCTGACCAACTACTTAGACAAAGAAATATATACTTTCTCAATTTTATGGGTAGGAAACAAAAACACACCGAAATAATCTATTTGACAGTTACGGACTTTAAGGAAAAAGCTGAACTTGGACCTGTATTTCCTATGGTTCAGACCAGCACGTTAATTCCAAATTCAACCTGCTTCGTTTGAACATGTGGCTCAGACAAGGGTACAAAGCATATCGTTTTCCAAAAGGCACATGCAACTGCAGTCCTGAGTCCTAAGAGAGAGCTCCTTAACAGAGATGAGGATGAATAAGCAGAGCAAGGCTAAGGAGCCATCAGCAGCAGGGAAGCATGAGACTGCACCTCCCTCCTAGGTGCTCTGGAGAGCCTTAGTCTTTCCAGGACTCACAGGGAAATGAAAAATTACTCTCACCAGCCTAGACTCACCTTCCCCTGCCCACACTTATCCATGTCAATCCAGAGCCCTCTAGAATCAAGTCCCTGAGTTACAGTGCAAAGTGGTTTCAACAGTGTGGCATCTCAGGCTTTCCCACCTTCCTCTTTTATAACACAATCTCCTTCCCCCCGAGCCTACTGCTACTTGAAGTGTGGCCGATGACAGATGAAATCACAGAGGATTAGTCTCCCCTGTGAGGGAGGGGGCCAATGCAGTGCCAAAGTGCAGACAGGAATTTTCCCCAAAAGCACTCCTACTCCTCCAGCCTTCCCAGACATCCAGAGGCTCAGCAGCCTCCATCTCCCAAGGCTACAGCCCAAGGAGCCAGAGGCTTTGTCCAGCTACTCTGATGCCTTGATGGAAACAAGGAGGGTATTTTCTTTTCTCGTTCCTTAATTCAGTTAGCAAACATTCCCACACAAAAAAACTGGGCTGGGAAGAATCGATCTATGCACCATCTTGCATTTGCCAAATGGATTAGCTAGTAATTGTTGGGTGTCTCAAATGCAAAAAGGCTTCTGACTGCTATGTATGGCAGGACAGGGCTTGGCCTTTATTTAATTTATTTATTATTATTATTATTATTATTTCCCTCCCCTTTCTCACCCTTGACAAGACCCTGACCTGTTTCCTAAATCCTTTTTTTACGGGGAAGAGGTGGAAGCAGGGGAGGGGTATGGTGTTCTTTCATTAGCAAAGCCTGTAAGCCCAAGAGCAGGATATTAACCTTTACAGCTCCTAATGTTGCATTACAACATCTAATCCTGCATTCCAGGGCAGGCGGAAAAATGAGGAAAGGATGAGTAGAAAAGAAAATATGCCTCATTGTGCTTCACTCAGAGGTCATTGCAAGGAAGGTGAAGAGACAGGACAAAAGAAAAAGGAAAAAAAAAAAAAAAAAAAAAGAACTAAAATAGATTTGGGTGGATTTTTCTGGGGATGTACAGAAATTTCCGAAGAGCAAGGTGGCTCTGAGGTGATTTACTGAAATGATAATTTCATGCCCTCTCCTTAGCTTCACACCACTCCCCATGCCATCTCAAAAGCTATCTGCTCATTACAGCTAGCAAGCATTTGTCACCCAGGTGGTGGGGTCAGGGCAATAGCTGCGCCCATCAGAGCCAGGGAGGAGCTGGAAATGAGGTGGGCAGCGATATGGTTATGTGATGGGGTGGGAAAGTCCCACAACATGGAGGAAGAAATGGAGCTTCACAATGACTGTCAACAGCCCTTCTTCCCTCTGGACAAAGTGTGGGGTGACCGAAACTTTCCTTGTGGGGTGACTGATGATGCTGTAGGATAGGTAAAGCTCTCCCTCTGTCCGTGTTACCTTGCCAGCGGGCTCAACCCACCAGTCCATCTCAAAGGGTGATAGTGTCTAGGACAAGTCAGATCTGTCCCCATAATCTCCCTGCTGAAATATTTCACTCCTTGTACATTGTATGGATCTTAGAGCCTGTTTTCATGAGACCATAATGTCATTAGACAATATAAGTCTTACTTCAAGGTACTCCTATATATGCACACAATTAAGTGGGAAAGGGGATTTTGGCAAAGGAAGGAGAAACAGGCAACCCTGAATAAACAATAAAACATCAGTCACAAAAGGAAAAAGAGAGAAGGAGAGTTAACACTTGAAAATACCTGCATTTGAAAGTCAATGTTGATAGCTGTGAGCTAAAGAACATCTCAAGGTTTACAAAAAAAAACCCCGAGCTTGAGTCAGTGATGTCTTCAGCACAGTCTTTTCTTTCCCAGTAGTGCAGAGTGGGACACTACAACACTGTCTGACAATGATTTGGCTGGTTTTATCAGTGCTTTTTAACCAACAGCAGTGACAAAGCAAAGCAGAGTGCCAAAAATTTGTTAGGGTCTAGATAGCTGTTGAGCCTCTGGGAGGTTTTACTCTGGAATATTCTTTTTCAGGAAAAGAGATGGAAATATCACATGGGAATAAATTGGTTTTGATAACATTTTGTTCTCGAGAAAAAAAAGAAGTCAACACATTAAGATAAAAATTTCCTTCTCTGACATGTGCAGGGTGGAATGATTCATGTTATTCGAGCAATCTGGAGGAGAGAGGGTAAGAAAGGGGATTAGCTTCTTCATAAAGTTTACAGTGTTTTTTAAATTACAGAATTCTCTTGAAAGTCAAAGTCAGATCCCACACATTTTGAATGTCTTCCGCTCTGCTTCTCTGCAGATGAATGCGCTGATATATAACCTTCTGTAAACCCAGACACTTAACTGATAATTAGATTTGATTACTGCAGGCTTAAGAAAGCTCCTTGCATCTTGCATAGAGTCCCAAATCCTCATCAAGTTTGATGGCAAGTGAGAAAACAGAGGTCCTGGCTTGAGATCGGAGAGACACAGACACATACTGAACAATCGCCACCAGACATATACTGAACACACCAGCTGCTGTAAAATTACTCTCTGTTCATGTTCCTTGATCACATTCTTGCGTCTCTGTTCAGACACCCCACTTTTAAACTGTTTTTCTCTTGGTTGACATTCATGCAAATTAAACTAAATAAACCAAAGCAAATAAGCCCTGACTAGTTTTAGGTTTGCTTCCTTTCTGCATGACACACACCAGGGCTTTGCTCACAGCATAGCCAAAACCAAAGGACAATTAGACTCCAGGTTCCCTTTTAAACTAAACGTTCCCATCCAGGTCATGGATTCTGCTCCAAACCAGACAGCGAATCCACCAAAGGGTAGGTAAAAAAGATCAGCATTGTGGCACTCGGTTGCACAGCTCCTTGCAAACCACCATCATGCTACGGACTTCAGGGATGTCAACCTGATGAACCTCTGGTTCAGGATCTGAACACCCTACTTTTTCACCTCGGTCTGCAGACAGGAGAAGCATGTTTGTTATTCTTGAGGACAGACTTTTTTTTTTTTTTTTTTCACAACATCTAGCCAGGAGCAAAGAGGGTTGGAGAAGTGCGTTGCCTTGCTAATGTGTGGTTTGCAACAAGAACTGCGGAAAGGTTTCTTGAAGAAAACCAAACTGGCTTCAGGACTGAGCCAAACCCAAGTGTTTGGGAGGGATCCGGGGGAGAGGATGAAGAGTGGGGAGGGGGAGAGGTAATGGGAGGGTAATAACAGCTGTGTGTGGTACGTCCACATAGAAAAAAAGTCTTGAGGAATGGATTTGGGATTACTCCCTTTGGAAAGAGTTGAAAAAAAGGGAGCAGAAGCCTGCATTTAAGAAATGGTTAGAAATGTTTAAAAAAAAGACCAAAAAAATCCAAAACCAATTACTTGAGGGTTTCTCTCCCATCAGCACTCCCATGACAGGAGAGCACACTGCGTAAGGCTACGTGACCAATGACTGCATGCTGACCCCAAATGCACCACAAGAATAATAGATCTTATATTGCACTTTCATTTGGTGAAGTTCGGAACACTTTATGGGAAAAGTTGTGTTTTCCACAAAAAATGTTTTCCAACAAACCTTTTAGAAATTTTCCATCTAAAATATAAAATCTAGAGGGGGGGCGTGTGGGTGTGCAGGGTGTGGAAGTTTTGTTTAAAACCAAAACATTTCACTTCTGAGAGGAAAGCCAAGGCATGGGGAGGTTAAAGTGGCTTGTCCAGAAAGCCACTCAGGACTTGCACCTAGATCTCCTAAGCCACAAACCAGTCTGCGTTCAGTTAAACTGTAATGTCAATAGAGATTTGAGGCAAACACCGAAAAAAAAAAAAAAAGAGTGCAGTATTATTGGTAAAGTTACCGGACTATAAACCAGCTTCTTTAGAGATCTCTGTGCCAATACACGTACTATTCATCACTGGTGTATAACAGAAAAGCAAGGCAGGCTGTTCCCAGAGAGACCATTTACCCATCTTATCCCCCTGTAACAACCAACCTACTCAAAGTGCATAAAGCATTCCTTGCACAATCTGCTCATCTGCTGTGTATAATAATCACATATACTATGTACATAAGGTCAAGCTGTACATGCACAAGCCATTCCCAAGGTTCTGAAATTCCTGCGTGCTCCACTCAGGCAACTTCTGTAAGTGAATTCCTCTGAATGACACTGGATTTTAGCCTCTCCAAGACCTCAAGATTTTCTCCGAAGTAAACAGCATGTTAATCCTGCATGGAGTTTTTACAGAGTACACAGATCATGTCACGTATGGAGACTCTCAAGATGTCATCTGCCACTTAGGAGGTACTAAAAGAGCCAAGAATAGCAGAAACCCAGAGCAGTGCATACCCTTGGGTGCTCTACAGCTGTGCTTGAGTCTGGAAGACATGTATTTTTCACACCGTTTCTCACCAACATACATTCAATCAAATCCATTTTCCTATCTCTGTGGTCTAAACACACAGATCTCTAATTTTCACTTTTCTTCTCATTCAAAAGAGTTAGCAGTCCTCAGTCCACCGCATTTCTGAGTTCTGATTTACATTGGCCTCTGGAATTGACTCCTCTCTTTAATAACTATTTCATTAAGCAAAGAGTGGTGAGGAAAAAAAAAAAAAAACCAAAAAACAAAAAAAACAACCAAACCTACCTGGATGAATTAATCAACATTGGTTGATGGCTTTACTGCACAGCATCTGGGAGTGAGAATGAGGTGGGACACTGAGAACTGGAGGTGAAAATAAACACAGCACGGTGAAGCAGAAAATGTGCGACACTGCCTCCTTTCCACCTCCTCCTTTTGTGGGTGAAGAAGTCTTTGCAACTTTCATCCCTAGCCTCGCCCATCTCTTCAAGATAACCATACACATTCCTCTAGCTGATAGAGTTAGAGAGGCTCTACCAAGAATATCATTCATGTCATTAAGAAAAAAAAAAAAAAAAAAAAAAAGGAGGAATTCATTATTTGGGAGATAAATGTGTATGTTGGATATTGTTAGTCATTAGTCACCATGACTAGTCACTGTGACTAGCATAACAAGTCCTTCTCTCAGCTGGAAGTAGTCACATACCATCAATACCCACTCAATAAATGAAACAAATCTGTTCCAGATGAATGGAGAGATTTTTAATTAAATTTACACCAATCTAAACTATCATCAAATTTGACAGTAGAGGATATAGAAAAACACCTTGTGACATGGATTTCTTTTCCTGATTTTATGGGAATTGGAATAGAAATGTTAGATCTGCAATAAGACCTGGACACAACCCCAGGATTTGGTCACCACAGGAGCATAGTGTTGCATTGGGTTAAGGGTACACTGTAAGGGTGTACCACCATCATGTGATCCTGCCAGTAGGTCCAATCTCCAAGGCTTTCAAACCAAATTGAGCTTCGATATTTTGACTTGGCTTTTTTTTTTTTTTCTTGAGACCTAAACAAAGTTTGGAACTGAGCTCTCACTGAATGCTCTTTTTAGGCCTCTTGTGGACTTCTGGAAGCCCTAGCTTTCTACTGCTGGTATGGTCTCCGAGTGTCCAGCTGCACATAGAGTGCTGAAATACAGCCTGACAAGAAAAGGGTTCACACAACACCTAAGGCACACTTTCAACATACAAAGAGATTAAAAGTTAGTCTTCTGTGTGATTTACTGGCAGATGCAGTATTCAGAGAAATATCATCCTTTACCAGTCCCAATGGCCAATAACTCAAATCCTCTCGGGTTCAATAATTCCATAGGTCAGATTTTTGGTGCATTGATCTGCTTTTTTTAAAGGGTGTGCCTACCGTATAAGTCTTGAAACAAACTCCACACGAGGAAGAAACCTGACAGCAACTGACAGCAAAGAGATAAACTGCAGTCCCTGTCACTACATGTCAGAGATGCCTTCTCCAAACACCAGGTAAGCAGGGTCAAGAGAATCTCTGTCTCTCATAATAAACCTGGCTTACAACAGAGAGGTCCATCCAAATCCATCCTCTGGCTAACAGCCCCCATGAGGCATGAGTGATGAAGGTCAAGTCCAAGGGCCCTTTATCAGAGGAGGAACATGCTGATGTCACTCTGGTAGCCAAAATTCTTACTGCTGTTGGAACCCTCTGTGCAGACATGGGGCAAGGATCTGCTGCAGATCTGTTGCCTCCTGCCTGTCTTCTCCTATTTTTGGAGAGGAAGAGCTGGCTGAGAGACATCCAGCATTGTGTCTGTATCTCAGGAAGGCACTTGACAAAAGGGCTCTTGCTTGCCACTCTGAAGATGCCCACTGAAGTCAGTGCAAGAGCATCACTGCGCCAACAGATGCTGGGTCAAGACCTAAAGTAAATGAACTTCACTCTTCAAGATCCTGTATCTATTCATTAAGCACTGTGGCATGTGCCAGCTATTAACAGAATACATGGGGTAAGTGTGAAGAATAACAACTTGTGAGAGAGGGTCCCAGTGATCGGAATAAAAAAAAAAAAAAAAAAAAAAAAAAAAAAGCACTCATTTTAATTAGGATCAGACTTGCTTAGAAAAATAAATTTTAAAATCAATCTATACATATATGTACTTTTCTCTAAACATTAAAACAAAAAAAAAAGCCACTTTGGCTTGGATTGAACTGACTTGAGTATGAAGATCAAAATGAGTTGCTAATTAATGGTGTCTGGTTTTCTGGTATTTATACACCATAAAAATTAATAAGGGAGTTCTCTGGGAAAATAAATTATTAGCTGGAAAGCCAGTTTTGGCCTTTGTTTTTTTCTGTTAGTCATAACCTCTCAGTGAGATTCCTTGAAATGTCGAGATGGTTACTTCCCAGGAACTTTTAGTGATTTCCCAAAGTCAACATTTAAAATGAGGAATCAATGCATTCTCCCTAGTATCAGCATACAGAGACCATGTGTAAAGTTTAACTGCTGATGCTGATCCCAAACCTCATATTATCACAGAATCATTCAGGCTGGAAAAGACCCCTGGGATCATCGAGTCCAACCCTCAGCCCGACTCTACAAAGTTCTCCCCTACCCCACATCCCCCCACAGCTCATCCAAACGACCCTTAAACACACCCAGGGATGGGGACTCCACCCCTCCCTGGGCAGCCTGTTCCACTCTCTGACCACTCTTGCTGGGAAACGTTTTTTCCTAATGTCCAGTCTAAACCTCCCCGGTCGCAGTATAAAGCCGTCCCCTCTTGTTCTGTCATTAATCACCTGTGAGAAGAGACAAGGTACATGTATGCAGGAAGAGCAGAAACAAAATTTTCAAAAGCTGCAGGTATTTTTAGATGCATCTATATACAGAATTTCCTGCATATCAAGATTGAGGCACCAAAGTCTCTATTCTTACCAATGGTAATCACCTGTACTGGCCATATGGAGATCACCAGGTTTTTCCTTTTCTACATAAGAAGCTCCAAAGCTAGGGAACGTTTTGGCTGAGTGGTGGAGTATGGTGCAGAGTCCTGCACTGATACTTAGTTCCCGCCAGTATCCTCATGTAATCTGGTCTGGCACCACGCAGAGATACCAGCTTAGTCCTTTAAACAGCAGAGTGTTTAAATGTGGTATTAAATGTTGCAAATGAGATGAAAAATTCTGCTTTCCAGTAGGTTTAGCAGGTGCAGAGCTGTGGAAGCAATAGGAGAAAGTACTCAGCAAACAGCAGATTTAGAGTACAAGCAAATTTTGCTTGGGCATCATCAAAGTCTCTTGGTGGAGTTCCCATACTCCTTATCAGCCTCTGAGTCTCGCAAGAGGCAAATCCATTGAACTGCCACCGCCCTTACCCATAGAAGCAACATAGGGCAGCCCGCGTAGGCTGGCAGAGGGAGGAGCGAGTGCATTTCTTACTGCTGAACAGGCCTTGGTGTGGATCAGCAGGGCTCAGTGAACATGGAGAAAATGAGCCCTGGGCCCCATTTTTAGGTCTTCGTGAGAAAAAGCAGCACTGACACCACATCCTTGCAATAGCAACTGGGAACCTCAGATCGAAGATCCCAGATCAGATCTTCAGCTGGAGTAAATCAAGACAGCTTTTGGCATTGACAGAGTTCTCCTAATGATATCAGCTGAGGATCTAGCCCTCCTCTTTGATTATTGTTGTCTTTATTTATTTTTTTCTCTTTGCAATTCTCCTGCAATCTATGACTTGAGCTTTTCCCCCTACTGAATCCACTTCTTGCAAAAGCACAGCATTAGAGAAGGAGTCCTGTTTGGGCATTTCTAGGCAGCAAGATCTTCATCGAGGCCTGTGGGGAGCTACAGGTGTTTGGCTTTGGATGAAAGGAGAAACTAACAATGCTGGTTTATTCCTGACATAAATCCTGGTATTTTGCTGAAGTATTTCAGTGATGTCAGAGCCAAACCTTAGGAAAAAAATATATATGTAGTACACAGGACTGGGACTAGTGGATGGATTAAAAAGAGCATGATTATTTTGATTACATTGATTTAGAGTGCCAGCGGTGCTGAATCATGTTCAGCCAAAGAAATATCATGAAGACAAAATTTACTTCTCTATATGCAGAAAAGCAGAAGAGGATGAAGGCAGGAAGGAAAGAAAAATTACTCTGAATCAAAAGATGAAAATATATACCAGTTCAACATTTTCTTCTTGTAATGATTTTCTTTCTTAAGAAGATGACCACAAAACAGAGAGGTTTAATCCACTAAAAGTTTAGTTTTCTGGACAGAATAATCTGAGTTTAGTCAACCTGCCAGCCTGCTTCTCACTGGGTGGGCTCTGGCTGGGGAGGGGATAGACTTTCACTTGATTCCCTCAGAACAGGTCAATGTGCCACAGGCTTTATGGATGGTATCTAATAACCTTTGCTGGCAGAATTTCAACATGAGCAACATGGGAAAATAGATTTTCATCAGAGAGTAGCACAAATCTGAATATTATCTGGTACCACAGTGGCAAGGGGGAGAATGACTTCTGGTGAGAGCATGTACCTTGGGCAAGAATGAAATTCTGGTTCTCTTTTGATGGTTTCCTTCCCCAGTCGTTTAGCTCTTCATCAAAGTGCATGGCTCGATGGAGAGAAGTTTTGAAAGTCTGGCTTGAGCCAGAGCAATATAAAGCATCTCTACAGAAAGAGTGACTTTCCTGAAGTATTAGCACAGGCAAGAACAAAGAAAGGATGCAGATCTCTCCTGCCCCTTCTCCTCTCCTCTGCAACAGGGAGGACAACACCATTAAGTTACAGCATTTACTTACAAACACTGAGGGCCTCTTTGAAAGATAACTTCAGAAGATGAAGCAAAGGCTTAGCTGTCATGGCATAAGCACCATCAAACCATCACCCTCCATCCAGCAGCTGTCATGTGGGGCTGCACCTCATCTTGGACATCGGAGGTCTAAATTCAAATTTCAATATATCCTTGGTCACTCGTAAATGTACCAGGTCTTTGGCTGTTCTGCCATGAGCCTACATGTCTGTTATTTAGTGACAAGTGCTCGGGGAGCTCAGCTTTGTCTTGACATAAGAAAAATACATAAAAGCTCACAAAAAGGTGGGACATCTATGGTACTTGGGGAAAAAAAAAAAAAGTTTTCCTGCTCCTATTATTTATACTCACACTCTGCTTTCATTTGTTCACAGATTCACACAAACATGAGGCCAGGTCTTGACAGCACAGAACTCGAAGAAAGTTTGTTGGTGCTCCTGTTTCTGCTCAGTTTTCTGAGTTTTCAGAGCTGAGTTCATGCAGGTTATTTTTACATCAGAAAGCTGATCTACTGTAGTATCACTGACAAAGCATAAGCAAAACTAGCTGTGATAAAATGACAAGATTAAGTACCTGCTTTCTTAAATTTTTGTTTGCTTGCTTGTTTTAATGAAAACAATGGCCTATCGAGTCACAGGAAAAATACATACACTATCTTTTTTAATTTGTTCGGTTAAATAAATTTTGGAACTAGGTCTTTACAAAAGCAAAGAGGTTTTGTCCCTTTCTCCTCTGGCAAAAACAGGAAATACACTTTTTATCTCTTCAGTTAAAACTTCAGTTAAAGATGATTTCCCCATTAAAAATTATTTTGTTCTCATCAAACAAACAACCCCTATATCCAACAAGCCCTGAATACAGCAGATGGGTGAAGAAATGTGGGCCAATATAGAAATGCTACGTCTATAGGTCCCAAGAAGTCTCCACACTGAATCCAGTCCTGACACCCAGGGTATCTGGAGTAAGCAGACACCCAGGAAAGCCCCTATGCTACTGCCTCCCACTCTGGTAAGGGTGATGAGTTAAGGCGAAAGTAGAAAGGATCAACTGACAGAGGCTGAAGACTGGGATTCTCTGGAAGGAAACTCAAGGAAAATCCCTTGTGTGAAATTCCCTCTGCTCCCAAGCATCTACCTGTGGGTCCTTCCTCACCAAAGTCATTCTAACCCTCTGCCCTGCAGTTCTACCTGTCTTTGGGTATGGGAGGGATCAGGATTGTCCCACCCTGGAATGAACACAGAAAAATAGCCAGTTCAACATTGCCCCTCACCTTAGCTGCAATAATGTTCTGAATAAATGGCCGGATTACTGGACTTAGTAAGCCATTACTGATGGGTAAAATACATGCAGACTTAGGGGCACCATGTACAGGCCTTGTGAGATGGTCCCAAAACCACACTTGGAGATGGAGCACATCTTTCAATGTCCATTTGGTACTATGGGAAAGAAGTCTTCACTGAGGATTTTCCCTGAAAGGCTAAAATTGCCCCAAAAGACCCGTGCATTACCCAGGCACCAAACCACACACAAACTGAGCCCCAGAGGACATGGAGTTAACTGCTCATTTCCCAGAACCCGCAGGCAGTTCGTCACAGGCTAATAAAAAGAATAATGGATCATGGGGGAAAATCATAATTAGGCTTACAAAACAAACCCTAGGCTTCTGGTTTTGTTTCAAATATCAGTCCCACCAAAGAAGGAGTATTTTGTGTTTCAGCGATTTCCTGAGTAAAATTGGGAGGAAATCGTAAAATGCAAAAAACACCCACAAATGAAAAGTCCTTATCTTGACATGAAAATATTATTCTAAATCTCTGAGGATTGTTTTGTTAATTTCCAAAATGGATGATCAAATACTGAGTGATCCTTCTTTGACTGCCAATATTTTTAATGGTCATCTTAGTCAATGTTAGTACAGCTGTCCTTTCAAATCAACTCTTCTGATGACTCACACTTGGATTCAGAGATTTCACGAGGTTTTATCTGCTCTCCTAATGTTCTTGGTGGACCCGTCCTTGAAACCTGTCACATGAGGGAGCTGGAAGTGCCTCCTCATCCAAAACACACAACCCACTGGAGAGTGAAAAGGACACACACAATTAAAAGAGGCAAGAAAGGAAAGGAAGCAGAAAAAGAAAAGACAGGGAGAGGGGAAAAAAAAAAAAAAAAAAAAGAGCAGCAGGGTCATTTCATGCTCTAGCAGATCAGCATTTGTATATAAAACTCTTGGAATGCCATACTTCAGCCACCCTCCAGCCTTACTCATGGTGAGTTCACATCACCTGTTTCCCCTTTGAGTCGATATTTCCAAGGACTTTGGCTTCTTGACATGCAGTTGGAAAACTGAAAGGCAAGAAAGTCTCCACATTCTGAAGAAAACACTGCTCTTCGCAAAGCCTCAGGGAAATGTCAACAGCCAACGGAAAAGAAGAGGAAGCCATGAGACACTATCCCTACTGTAGAAAACAACCGATGAATTAATATTCATTTGAGGAATTTTATTTGTCCCTGATTAAACTTTTCCCATGTCAATTTGACTGAAGATTGAAGGAGATTCAGTAATGCGCTTGTGGAGGGGAGAAAACATTCCCCTCTAAAAGCTCATTCTTCAGGTGAAAAGTGCTTTGTGGGCCAAAGTGTAACATGAGAAAGGTTTTGTGTAGATAACTGTAGTTTTGTTACTGCCCAGCTTGCTCTTGGTCCTTCTGAAAAAAAAAAAAAAGAAAAAAAAAAAAAAAAAAAGGAGAAGTCTCTGGACTGAATACTTTAATTTTGAAGCCTCCAGTAGCTTGAAATATCTCCAAACCTATTAAACCCTGAAACCAAAATAAACATTTTGTCCTCCCTTCATGGAAGCATAAAGAATGTCTTAAGTCAACCTGTCCAATTGCCTGCCAATACCAAATTGCCCTCAAGAACATATTCTCCAGGGGTTTGTCAAATCAGCTTTAGCATTCCTCAAGCAACAGGGGGTTCTACCACATTCCTGGAAAGTCTATTCCACAACCTGTTCCCATATACTTTTCAAAAAGCACCATAAAGCGCCTGTTACCTGCAAGCACCACAGCTGGAGAGGAATTGAATTTTCCATTCTGTGGTCAATCCCATGTTTTCAAATATCTTTCCAGTCTTGATCCAAAGGAAAGCAAAATATTTTCAAAATTTCCTACTAAACACAATTCTGAGACAAGAATACTTGCAGTTGATAAAAATGTTTATGCCAATAAAGACAAATTTTAACTGAGTTTGATGTTTATTGCTTCTATACAGCCAATATGCTACAGCACCTAAAATAAATAGTAGCAATTAAAACCCATTCTGAAACTGAAAATCAAAACTTTTTTTTTTTTTTTTTTTCATGGAAGTTCATCAGAAATAACATTTGCAGACCATTTCAGTTTTATCAAATTGGCTTTTTCCAGGAGGAAAACATTCCTTCAGAAAATTTCCTATTGGCTCTCAGACAAGTCTTTGCAATATCAACGTCAGAAAGAGTGCTTTTTATTTCTGCTCTCCAAGAATTTAAACTGCCCAGCTATTCCTTTCCCAGAAGATGTATTTCACAGAAAATTATTATAGTGCAATTGAAGGATTCCTTTTAAATTGAAGGAATTTAAATATTTTAATCAGTGCATTTAGGAGCAGTACAGGACTTATGACTAAACTTAAAACTGTTTAGGTAGAGCCAAATCTTTTTATTTTTCCAGAATTTTAATTCTTTTACCCTTTGTTTTCTAAATACATTCACCCAGTTAAGAACCTAAATGTTCCTGAAATTAAAGAAAGTGTCAATGCACAACATGAGTTACTCCAGAACTAAAAATTAAGTTTGTGCTTGATGTGGATTGTCAAATATTGGAGAAAGGGAAAAACAAAACAAAACAAACCAAAGAAAAACAGGGCATCAGGTCCTGGGTACCAACACAAGGCAAAATTCATCCCTCTGCTTTCAAGATCATGTGAGCATATACCTGACATAAACACATACCCCCGCTTATTGCATACCCTTCGCCACCAAACCCACAATACTGATTAATAATTGTTTGCAGAGGGAAGCTGATTGCACTGTCAGCCATCTAATATTGATTAAGAAGCGCTCTGCGAGGAAAGACTGGGTGGCTCCAGCTCTGGAAAGTGCCAATGAAAATAAAGCTGGTATTAGTGGTCCTCTGCTTCTTTGGTGGAGTTGAGAAAAAGGCAGTATTGTGGGCTGGGATACTGCTCACCAAGATGTCAATCCCTGCCAGATACCTAACAACAATAATAAGCACTGGATAAATAGATGGGATACTCACAAGGGGAACATACTCAGTTAAAAATGAGTAAAAGAAGAAAAAGGAGAGGAAAAAAAAGGAAGGAGTTGGACTTTCCATCGTTCTGAAAGAACAAGGTTTTACCCTCAGTCGGGGGAAAAACAGATCTACTCAACACAGTGACCTCACTTGTTTGCATAGCATTCAGTAACGTGTATTTTATTACCTATGATACCTCCATGCTAGCTTGCAAAGCCTTTCCAGTGGCCCTGTGAAGGATGCCGAGCATATGGAAAAGAAATAAACCAGCTTGAGGAAGGAATGGCACAGCTGGGTGAAACAAAATAATACAGGCTAGAAATACGCTGGTTGGGTGTAAATAAAAGAGTGAGTGAACACCCTGGGAGAAAAAACTTCTCTGCCCAGTGTCAGCTCACCAGTGAGAGTCATTTGAACTGGTGATAGGGAGGTGTAGATAGTGGTGAGAAGAGACCTCTCGCTTCTTCTCCCTTACAATGTACACACCATGGATTTGTTGGGCATTGGCGGATGGAGGAGACGTATTAATGGGAAGGGACCAGGCTGCAGGGTGAGATGATCCCATCTAGAGAGGCTGCTCTGAGGGATCAGCCTCTGACTACAGCACAACTTCTGCTCCAGGAGTGATCACGCCAGGCACTCTCAGCACTGGGTATGGGTGAAGTGAGCCCTTCTCGATGTGCGAGCACCAAAAAATTGGGGGTCAGGCCATTGCACTGCATTGCAAATATGAAGCAGAGCCCGTCTGCCAGCTCGTGTGGAATATGCTGGTTATTTTTGATGAGGGAAGTACCACCCCTGTATGCAATCAGAAGAGAGAGTCCCCCACATATAATCAAGCTGAAATCAAAGCTGTGTAGTTTTATTACTGAAAAATTTTTATCCTGGCTGTGGCCACAAGATATGACCATAATGGATGGAATACGAATACTGGTGGTCTGCAGTTCAGAGACAAAGCACAGAGAAGCCCCAACAGCCATTTCCTAATGCCCAGCACCACGTTAGAAGTCTCCTTCTTCATTTCTTTGCACTAAGATCATCTGCGAGCTGAAAGGAAGGAAATGAGAGCCTTTGAACCGAGTACAACACAAAAAATATAACAAAAGGAAAGTAAATCCCACTGGAATAAAAATAATAATAATAATAATAATAATAAAAACATGGAGGGGAATGGACTATATGAGGTTAAGTCAGGAGATCTCAGGCTCAGTCCAGTTTAAAAAAATTAAAACAAACCATCAAATGATTTGTCTTAATCCCTGCATTACAAGAGCAGAAGCTCTGCCTGCTCTTGGAGCAAAGATCACACAGGAATCCATTCAGGCAAGACATCACCTGTGCTGTTATTTCATATTGAGCCCAAAGTAAAAACAGGAGATGCAGGTGAGTTATTGGACCCTGTGTGCCAGACACATGTCATTTGGTCAGGGTGGTGTTTCCCCTGTTCAAGAACAAGTCACCAAATTTTCCAGGACCTGTGCAGACCGGACCCCTGCAACTGTCTCTCCATCACTTCTCCATCAGCTGATGAATCTGGATAGGATTTTCTGCTTTACCTGGACAGGGATGGAGGTTTGACTGGCCAGAACATGGATAACAGAAGAGTGGTTCTTTGAATAATCTCCAGTACCTCACCTTGCCTTGGCTATGCTTGCTCCATTTCCCAGTCCTGACTTTGTGTAATGTATTTTCTGACCTTTGGTCTGTCCCACAATCACATTTTTTTCTTTGCCTTCCCTTTTATTAACTCCTTTTCTTTTTTTTTTTTTTTTCCTGGGATTTAGTTTAACATGAGAGCCACCCTCCTGTCCTGAACCTTAGTGTGGTTGCACCCTCAGTTTCTCCACCACCTGACCATGAATGGCCTTAAACACAGCACCACAATCCTGGCTCCAAATAGTAGTCCAACCTGCTGAGGTGCTTGCCCTCATCCATCCAATCAACCCCTAAAACAGCAAATACCAGGATGGATCCAGGTTCTGACCCCCTGCAGGTGAATTGGATCCTTTCTGGGCCCCAAAGAGTCGTATTACAGCAGATGTGACTCTCATGGGATGAGCCCTGATCAGAGGCAATAGGTATTAGCACAGATACAGCATTAAATTCACCTGTTCAAATGGCTTTCAGTTCACAGACCATTACCATCGGACCTCCCCAGACTGTTCCTGGGGCAGACAGATGTGAGCTGACGTCATCTGTGGAAACGCAAAAAACCTTGTGCAATATGTCTACTGCCCATAGTTCACATTAATATTAAGCCTCATTAAAGATCCTCAACACCAGGGTGAAAGTCACAAAGCAGCAGCTCATGAAGCCAACAGAGAATGGCCACATCTGATTCTATTAATGTAAATTAGGCCTGTGTGTGACCATCTGAAATGCTGGGGTTTCAACCCCAAGCCCCAAATTAAGGTTGACATATGGGTGATTCCCACAGCCCTTCCCAAAGGGGGGTGAGTTTCCCTTTAGGCTTCCCCCCAGGGTGGTGCCGGCCTGGCAGACAGAGCCGTTGGGTAAAGGAGCCCCGGGTGTCTGCATTAAGTGACCAAAGGTCAGGTGTCCCACTGAGGGATAAAGCTGGGACCCCTTGCAGGAGGGGCAGTGTCTGTGTGTGAGGGGGATGCCCTGTGCAGAGTTCCCTGTTGGGGAAGGACCTCCCGCCTCCCTGGGACTGGGCTCCAGTCAGGTCTGGCTCTTGTAAACGTGGGCTGTGTAGAGATTCAGTGTGTGGCTTCCTTGGTTTTATGTGTTTGGCTGGTTGACTCGGTTGTCTCCCGTCCCTTCTATGGTAGACTGCATGTCACCATTTATTCCACCCGTTGGTTGTGTGGTGTCGTTGTTGGGGTCAGTGGGATTGATGTCGATTATGTACAATCTGACTTGTTTGTACCCCCAGCGCTCACCCATGTACTGACCCTTTTGTATCAAATACAATTTGGTGATTGGTTCATCTTTATGCTGGCTGTGTCCTTTATGCTAGGCCTGATCATTGGCAAAACACCATCAGACTGGACACAAGCACTGTGGTATAGGTGGGGGTGTAGGGTGAAGTATACAGCTTAGAGAAAGGAGAGGCACAGCAGGGCACTGTAAGTGGCTCCTATAAGCTGTTAAGTGGCAGAAGCTGTCTCAGTGTCTACTGTGGTTAAGAGCCTCTTATAGATGGGAGAAGTGCATCAGCAGAGCATTTCCACAGACTTTGGCTCAGGGCTGGGGTAACACAAGCAGTTAGCAATGCTGCAGACTTCACCTGAGCAGCCACTGAGGGATGAGGGTAGAAGCTCCATGAGACTGGCTTGAACCCAGCCTTGTTTCCAGCAAGCCTGGGGTGGGCAGTCCCAATCTGCAAGGAGACTGCAGGCAGGAGTAAGGAGCTGACCTAGCAGTCATGCATAAAATAAACAGCAACAACAGCTCTGCATTAACTGTTGTTCCCAGCTAATGGCCAGCCATGCCAAAGAATGATTGCAATGGCTAGATTTACATCTTGATAGGAGTTCATTCCTTGAAAAGGAAACCACACATGATTCCTCTTCTTTGATTTTTCAGAAGGAAAGTTCTCAGTAAGAAAGGCATTAATTTCTAGGGCTGGAAGGGGGGGAGTAAACAACCAAACAACCAAAAATATTCCTCTTTTCAGCTAGCCAGAAGGGTTGTGCAATCTTCCCAAGTGTGTTGTCAGCTGTACCGTTCCAAGGAGCTCTCTCCCAGCTCCACCTGGTGGCAAAAAGGACGCTTGGGCTATTGCTGTGGGCATCGGACGGGGCTCCGAGGGGACAGGGATTCAGTTTTTGCATGAGTGCCCCCGTTCTGCATGGCAGTGGCTTGCTTGCCTCCTCCAGTGAAGTGGGAACAGCCCTTCACTGCACAGTCAACTCAGTATCCCGCACACGCGCGGGATGAGTGCGATGGGGAAATCGCAGATGGGAGAAAGACACTTAGCAAGAAAGGGAAAAGAGCCTTGGGCTGGCAACCAGGCATAGCTGTCAGCTGTTCGCAGTATTTGCCTTGGGGATGAATCATTCCTGACTGTCAAAGATCACAAAAGAACATCAAGAGTCTTCTCTGAGCAGTGATATCTCCTAGCTTGGCATTTAGGTGGTGGTGCGAGGCTGAACTCAATTGCCCAGACATAGGCATCTCATGTCCTTTGAGATGACCTGAAGTCTCTCACCTGTCTCTCTTTCCTTCTCACATGACAGAGTGGAGGTTACACTGCTACCTCACGGTGATGAAGAGAGCTCCATCAGTATACTTGGCATGATTGTAATGAGAAGGAGTTGTAAAAAGACAAGATACAGATATAGACACCCCTAGATAGCACTATATTAGTCCAGGACCCTTCAAAGCCTTGACCCTTTGAATGAGTCAGATAACAAATCTTGATCAAGATAGCCCCAGGATTTGGTCATCCCCTGATCCAAAACACAGCTCAGGCCAGGCCTTACCACAAATTTCTCCAGCTACAACAATCAAAACAGCAGTAGTAATATCATTGTCTAGTTTGGTTTTTGCTATGTTACTTTCTGAGAGAAGGAAAGAAAAGGGAACAAAAAAAAAAAAAAAAAAAAAAGAAAAAGAAAAAAAAAGAAAAAAAAAAGGAAGAAAGAAATAGAGAAAGAAAAATAGAGAAAGAAAATCCCAGTAGTTCCAGGCCAAATGCAGAGCTTCCCTCCCCTAAAACCAGGAATTAACTACAGCTTTTTCAAATTCTAAAATTTTGATATTTTAAAAGGTATAACAGAATTTATTTCATAAGAAAACAGAAATTTTTCATTAAAAAGTCTCATTTTTTTCCCCCCTAAATATTAAAAATCTAATTTCTAAGTATCTAACTTACCAAAAATCAGGAACTGGAAAAAAGTCCTAGGACTGGTTCATAGCTAATTAAGATGCTACAGAACCGAGCATGCAATACTTAGACTTCTAACATAAAGCTGATTTACAAACACAGCTACTTATGACTGCTGAAAATACTCTCAGGAAGGCTGCGTGTATCCTCTGGGGATGTTCCCCTAGTTTACAAGTAACAGGCCTGGTTTATACATGCCAGGAGCTGAGGTCACTGGTATGAAAAACATCAGGGTGTGAGAAATGAAGCATTTGTAGGAAGTTATAGGAGCTATAGATGGCTAATGCCAAGTTCAGAAACACCTATGAAGCTGTATAGAGACAATACAGCATAAGGATGGGTAAAAAAGAAAAAAATAGGAGGCAAAGCCATGCTGCCAACGCTTCCCAAAAGGCTGCATCCCACTGGAATCCTACGTATTCTGTAAGCTGCCTGAATATATAGTAAGCCAAAGACATACTAAGACCAGCAAAGCAGATGTCCCAATCCAACCTCCGCCCATCAGGATCTACAGGGCAGTTTGCTGCGGCTTGGTGTCCTCCACCCACTGGGACAAATCCCTTTGGGACGGGAGAGGTGCCAATGCGAGCAGTGATGAGGCACCAAGGATGCTACATGAAATCCACATTTGGTGCTCTCCTGGGGTAGAAGACAGCACAGAGGGCATTTCCAACCAAAAAAAAAAAAAAGAAAATGCAAGAGTCACACCATCTCCCCAAAGTCCAGAATCAGCCAATATGCTTGGAAATAACCAAAGTGAAGTCAGTAATTGCTTGTTAATTCCAAAGTCTATTTGGCAGTGGTCATAATAATTCCCATAAACTCTAGCTGAACTACAGCTCAGGTAGGAGACAGGCTTGACAGAGCATTTGGGTGGGGGAGGACATTCAGGAAAAAGTCTGCATTTTTGTTACCTATTCAGATTTTTTCTTTTTAAAAAAGGCAGAATTTTTTCCTCAAAGTGATTAGGACTAACTGTATATCACAGCATCTGTTTTCTTCCACTAGTGATTCCTACAAGCGTACCAGATATTTTAAAATAGTGAACTGAGAGCCCTGTGAAAAACAAGAATGTTCAAAAATGCTTATTAGGGAAGAAAAGAACAGAAACCGAAAAGATGATGCTTTTATAAGCCAATGAAATATCTGATTAAAAATAATTCCTAAAATATGGAACAGATCTTCAGTTTTATGAGCCTTTCACACAGTTATTTGTTTTGTATTTTAAATGAGTATAACCTGATGGACTCTGGCTTTCTGTCAGGATTCAGCAATAAAGAATCCCAAAATAAAACTGAAATACGGATTCACACGTAAACAACCTTCACTTTCTGAGAGTGCTCTAGCACATCCCATATGTCAAGTGATACCAGGTGAGTGAGATGTAAAACTGGTGTGGGTAAGGTTGGCTTTGGGTTGATCTTGGCAACAGGAGCCAAGAGCTGGAATCAGGACACTTGAGTATTACAGATGATTTTCTCTGAGGACCCTCTTATCTGCAGAGAACCATGGGTAAAATATTCCTGTAAATATTTGCATTGAGTGGAGAATTTTGCTTTCAATTCTTTTCACAAAATATGCTATGATTTCCATGGAAAATACTGTTATTTTCATCAAATTTCCTGTTGTCCCTTCCTTTGTACTTCCATGCACTGAAAATACTTTTTTTTTTTTTTTTCTTGCCACGCTATCTTGTGAGAGTTAAAGCTCAAATGCCTTCTGTCGCTGCTGTGAGATGCAAACCAAGCTCCCTGGCCAACTCATCTCCCCCAGTGCCCATGGAGGAGACACGCTGTGCATCAGGGAGCCTGGTGTGACCAGGAGGCCAGTCTTTAGGGGAGAGTGGGAATAACAGATGCATTGTCTAATTTCAAAAAATCATCCTTTTTTTTTTTTTTTTTCAGTTTTCCAAGAAAAAATTGCTTTTTGCACAGGTGAAAAAGAAAACAAAACATTATCCAATCAGCTGTAGGCACTAGCACCAGTGGCCTGCTTGTGCTGTTGAAATAATTTATTCCAGCTCATTTTCTTTTGCCAAACCTTGCTGAAACTTCAGAAAATTTTACATGTGCCTTTTTCTCCCCACCTTTGTAGCTTCAAGCCATGACTGAAAGTAGAAACATTCCCTCCATCAGGTCACACAAAGCTTTCTTGGTTTCACCAGCTTCTCCACAGCAAAGCCTTCACACTCCAGACCACTGCAACACTTCCAATTCACATGTTATTTACCGCCACAATGAAAAAACAGCTGACTTCCCTGTGTGGGACCAACCAGATTCACACAAAACAGACATCTGACATCTTTCTTTTCACTTGTCCAGTATTTATAATCATTTCTATTTTGCTCAGAGGCACCACTAACTATTCTTTAAAGAATTAACATCATGAGACACCCACTAGAGTTCATAGGATTGCTTGATTGAAGATTTCCACCACTTCAAACGTGGTGACCCATGAAGGAAAAGCAATTTAGGACAAGCATCTTCATGCTAGGTCCATCATGTGTGCTTTTATGTGCTGTATGCAGCCACTACGAACATTTTGCTGTGACCTGGAAATTAGGAAACAAATGACTTGACTGTCTATAAAGTAGTTTTGCTTGATGATAGATGACTAATAATATTTCAGTGCCATTATGGCTGTAGTGACTGAGCCCAGTGGGAAGAGGAAATCATGGAAGACTCAACCAAGCATGGTTTGGGCAAGACCACAATCAGTCCAGGGCTTTAAGATGGGCTGCCCAGAGCATTCAAAAAAATCTAAGAATGGCTTATTCATGTTTTTGCCAAATGTCAGCTGGTAGAAGTACATTATTTAAGAGGACAAATTTAAAGCTAATAGACAATGAAAAACAGAAATAAAACTCTGTTATAAATATACTCCCTCCTCACTGTGTCCTTGTACAGCCGGCCTGTGCTTCTGAGCAGGGTACATATCCCAGTGACCTGTGACGAGGAATAAAGAAAGGTTAACAGGCACACGTGAGGTCATTCATACCTGAGGAAGGCAAAACTTTGGTTTTGTTGAGGTTTACTTGCCTCAGGAGACAATAAACAGAAGAACAAAAGAGAAGTAGCTCATGGAAGACATGATAGCTTGGGACATTCTGACAGTCTGTAAAATTAACCAAGACACTAAATCAGGTAAAGGACACCCACTAGTGCTTCAAATGCCTTCTTTATGCTTTTGTTTTTAAGCTGTGTCTAACGGTTCAATTTAAGTGCTACCTTGTTCGCAGTAACTACATTTTTTCGTCTTTAATCCTTACAAAAAGCAGTGAAATCTCAGACATGCGGAGTTTTCTTTCTGAATCATCAAGCAGCGTTAGCTGGTAGACTTTCCCAGCAGATGCTGGGGGATTCCCTAGGGCTCGAGGTCCCCCCAGTTTACACTTCAGTGTCCAACAACTTTTGTTTTCTTTTAATTCCCTCAGCCCTCCCAGCGAGCTGGACAGTTCTCCTGGGACATTGCTCATAGAGAGCCTGGTCCTGTTTTAACAAGCATAATGCCTTAAGAGATTCTACCATGCAAGTGAGGGGGAGAAGTGAGTGATAATTTATGATGAGTACCCTCGCAATTAGCAACTTGGAAAATAACGCTGCCTGGGGAAACTGAGAAGGCCATAAATGAAAGCATAGCCAGGACAGAAGTGTCATTCTGATGCTAAATCTATATTCTTATTCAAGTCAAGAGAGTGTGAAAGACAGGGATAGCATAGACTATAGATAGAGGCACAGCCCCAGACAGCCAGAGCTTTGAAACTCTACCCCTTTGTCTTACCTGATGCAATATCAAGCTCTTTAAGGCAGGAGTTACTGGCCTGAATGTGCTTAGCAAACTGCAGTTACTATCAGAGACTCTGAGTAGTTCATCATTGAAGGAGAGGTGGAAAATGGATTGAAACACAAGCTCTGAACTTGAATTCTAATATTTATAGCTGATATTCTAATAGTAGTTATGTGGATGTGGGATTTCACATGTTGATCAGAGCCCTTTAGGGTTTTTCTATTGACTCCTGAAGGTTTTATATCAGTCCCTGGGTTTGGCATTCTTTCAGTGAATACTGCCTGCCGTTAAATTTATAGGATGTGTGAATGTAAATACGCACGTGCACATACACATAAACACACAGATAACCCAAGGCATGAACAGCCAATGGAGAAAGAGGCATATGAGAGGTATCGCTTACCCTCTCTGTTACTCTGTAGGTTTGATTAACTACAGATAGAGGTTACTCTACCTGCATTCCTTATATAGGTACCTCAGTTAAATAATTAAATCAAACTGTGGCTCTTCGGTCCTTGAGCATATTGAAAGAAGCAGTGGAAGGCTATGCGGGGCCTACAAAGAGTGATAAGCAAGAAATGGATTACCTCCACTTTGGTTGTCTTTTGGCATGAGGTCTTTTTCAAGATCTGGCCATGTCTTATCCAAAAAAAGATGAGTTTTGAAAGGTTTTGTTATCATTACCATTACAGAAAACACTTCAGGGGTACCTTGGAGGCTGAAGTGCTGGAGCAGCTGTGATGGACTGGTTTCTTGCTTTAGTCTTGGCCAACCAGGGATGCCAGCTTTCCCTGAGATGTGGTTTCCCCACCAACAGAATGAAAAACCTGGCCAACAAATACTTCAGGCATAGTGTGTGAGGATTATTTGTAGAGGACTTGAATTTCTACATCTATTTTAACAGACTTAAAGAGTGGCAAGGAACATTCCTGGGCACTGGAACTTGGTCAAATATATTGTATTAGAAAAATCCATGGCTTGCTTTTGTCTCAGGTAAAAGCACACTCCCAACCAACTCCTGGGTATGGTTCAAGAATCAGCACACCCAGGAGACAGTTTGCATAAAGCTACCTTGTTCTGGAATACAAGAGTATTTATTAGGTTGGATGTGGGCTGGTTTATGCCAGGTGGCATCAGTACGAGAGCTATGTTTGGTTATCTACTGGAGATGTAGTCAGAAAGTCTAACCTACTCCCTATACCGACATGGTCACTCTTGGTCATAGGAGCAGAGATGACCTGGGAGAGGATGCAAAAATTGAAATGTCTGCTCTTCTTTTTCAAGCAGCTAGTAGCATCTCCTTTCACTATCTCTATATCCTAGGTCCTGAGGGAAATGCTCCATTTTGCAGTTGACAGCAGCTATAGCCTTTATTAGCCTGGCTACAGCCCACCAGTACTGTAGCCAACAGAGCACAAGGGAGTCATACATTTAACATCATCTCCAGCCAGCTTTGGTCCCCACTGCAAGACTGGTAATGAAGTGGAGGAGACAGCATGTAGCATAAGCCTGGAGAGCCATGTTTGAAGCAAATCCATACAGAAACACATGAATCATGCTGCTATCCTGTCTGCTTCCTATTGCAGAAAGGCAGGATATGAACACTGAAATATATCACGATTTGTGTCTCTTTCCTGGCCACCAGTGGTACCACCACATCTCAAATAGTGCTGAGGCCACTTACCACTACCTGGTTCTAGGCCCAGTTCTCAAAATGACCAAAGTATGAGTTTGAGAAAGTCACATCTCCTTTTTAGCCCTCTTCCAGCTCTGAATGTGTCCGTAATTCTATTTAGACTAGGTGTAGCATCCGTGTCTTAAATAACTCAGGACAGCTACAATGAGATGTTCAAAGCACCTACACGTCTTGAGTTACATTAATGATGAAGATGAATCAATACCTGGGACCTGACTCTCCCACTTCATCTCTTGGTGATTAGATTTCTGATTTTTTTTTTTCTGTCCAAGAAAAAGATATTCATCTTTCATGCCTATTTAAGAGAAAGCTCTGCATAAAATTTGTCCACTCATTATTTTTTCTCTCTCTTTCTCCTCATTCTGTTTTTTTTTTTTTTTTCTCCCAAATGTACATATTCTTCTACATTCATCTATGCTCAGTTGATAGTTTCCTAGCTGGATTACACACACAGTTCCACGCAAAGCACATTCCTCAGATGTGTAGCTAGAAGCTTGTATGACATCAGGCAAGTTCTTACTTCTTTCTAAACTAAAGGCACCTCTACTGTTTATTGGACTTAGTTCTTATGCTCCCCTGCTGCTCAGCACATCCATAGATGCAGGCTGAAACCACTTTCTTGCAAAGACCTAGCAGTGTCCGTAAGAAAAGCAATGGGAGAGAAGGGGGAAGAAAACCTATTTTATTTTTCCAGAGGTGAAGTCGCCCATTTGATACTTTTTTTTTTTTTTTTTTTCTTTCTCTAATCCCAAATTTTTACAATACACATTCTAGCTTCACCCACTTCCTCTGCGGGAACAGCTGTCAAAACGCCGTTACATCCTAGGCTACTGTGGCTTTACGACTCACATTAGCAGCTCTTTAAGGGTCTGGTGGTGGCTGGCTGTGAGGTTTCAAGTCTGTGATTTCTCATTACCCAACTGCCAGGAAGTGTAATGCAAGGTCAGTTGGGAATCTGAACCAGGCAGGGAGGTACGCTGCAGGGTTTGGCGGGAGGTAGACCAGAGGTAGCTCCATGGATCCCCATCTCCAGTCCCATCATATCCAATCATCCACTCTTCCTGCATAAAACTACCTGAACCGTATCAGCCAAAGTATCTGCCTGGTTCCTCAGCGTTTGGTGGTAGTATTTCTCATCACAAGAAGGGGCAAAACAAAACAAAAGCAGAAGGCGCATTGCTTGTGCGGGGTTCTCACTGATTTAGTAAACATTTCCTTGGGTGGATGCTGTAGAGAATAAGCTGTGAAGTTTACAAGTGTGATACGATACCAACATGAGCATGATTCTGGATAAAGATATCATCCTGTGTTTAAGGATGGACCGTGCTGATTCTGTGTAAAGTACTGAGGAGCCATCTCTTAAAGGGTTGGTTGAACGTCATGATGTGATTGCTGCACCGCAGCGGAAAATGAGATTGGAAAGTAAAATAAATGTAAGAATTTTGCAGGCATGGGACAAAGAGAATGGGCTAACCAACTCTGACTTTGTGCAGCGCTTTGGAGACACAGGCCAGAGTTTTCAAAGTCCTCCAGCACACCATCAAGAACAGAGTAGCCCTTGTTTAATAGTCTAAGCTGGGATGTATGGAAGTCTATCAAGGGTACACTGAAAGGACAGCTGTGGCTAAAGCTCCTTCCAAGCTCAGTTTTTCTATCACATGGCCAGTCAGCATGCCAAGCAACCTGGGTTGGCTGTCTGCTTGTTTGAAGGATTTGGACCACACTTAGCTGCCTCGTCAGGGTGCCAGACCATTGAGGAGGAGTATCTGGACACATGCATGAAAGCCATTAAGTTACTGCAGGGTAGGAAGTTACCTCCTGACAGCTGAATTAGCATCATTGGCTATGTTTTTTCTTACCCCACTTCATGAAGAAGCTTTATGTTAACATGATTACTTGACCATTGAGGGAGATAGCAAGGTTGCCTGCCTCAACAGATAGTAGCCCAGTAATCTAGATAGACTTACTTAATAGTCCACCATCTCATATCTCAATAAAATCTCTTCTGCCACAAGTTTTGCCTACTCCAGGGCTAGGTTTTGGGTTGGGTCGTTTCTTTGTTTGTTTTAAACATCTTGAGCGGTTTGACCTCAGGTAGCTGCTGGTTGATTTCTAAGCTTTCTACTTATCCACATGAAAAAGCAGCATCTGTGAACCATCCCACAGCTGTGATCCAGCAAAGCAGCATCTCATTGAATGCACCCATGTCTGGGGGCACCGTGTTGTTTCTCAGAGGCTTTGCAAACCCAGATCACCCATTTGAGTCATTAGTAGGCTGTAAAATGAACAGCAGCAGGCTCTGCTTATTTAAAGCTAAGCTGAGATGAATTTTATGTCCTAAATAGCTCCAGGGGATCACTGTGAAGAAAAATACATTCGATCAAGCAAGACAATACGTAGCCTGGGATAATGACAACTTTTTTAATTGTTGTCATTCAGCCAGACTAAATTTGGCCACGTCCTCCCTATTCTGAGCTCCAGCCAGTTACTCAATCAGAGTAACTTTGCAATCACATCATGACAGTGACATTCTGCCAAGGTATCATGACTTTTCCA
The DNA here is from genome assembly GCF_965140245.1 of Athene noctua. Taxonomy (NCBI): domain Eukaryota; kingdom Metazoa; phylum Chordata; class Aves; order Strigiformes; family Strigidae; genus Athene; species Athene noctua. Next base: position 167,382,702 of record NC_134038.1, read on the forward strand.
GGAAAGTATGATGGCTAGTGCAATCCTAAAAACAAAGCTGATGGAGTCCATCAACCTCCTGTGCTTCTTTAACATTGTATTGCTCAGAACACTGGCACAATGACTGGCCCAAATCAGAGCATTTTGTAAGAGTCCTGAATCAGATTATACTTTGTGAGCTGTTTCACTGGGAGAGTAGAAGATCTGGTGGGGAGAGCAGGAATCTGGGGGTTTTGGCCTTGCTGTAGACAGGTCACTCTGTTAGGCAGAATTGGCAGAGATTTTTCCCCAGCTCATGGTAACACTACAAGGACAACTACATTTAAACTTCTGAGGCACTACACTGGCTGTGACCGGAGGGCCAGCTCACTTGGCAAGGCTTAATCGTTGCCAAGGCTGGGCTTGTTAAAGACCTGTTTCCTGACCTGTTGGCTGTGCTTTCTGCAGGCATAATTACTGTAGAAAGAAAAGGAGAGTAGTCTCTCGAAGACTGTGAGCATCCCTTTACCCTGAAAGCCTGGGGGGGAAGACTGCAGCAAGACCAAACAGATGAGGATCTCCACCACCCAAGCAATTAATGGGGACCATTTCACCTCTCCCAAAGCATACTGTGACCTCAATCTGGACATACACCATCCTACTCATCTAGGCAATACACTTGCCAACCTAGCAGGCTTTATGGTCTTTTAAGGTTTACATTAGTCACAGGGACAGATTGGTTCCAGGACCACAGGTCAGAAGTAGTGCTGAGGAAGGTACAGGGGCTCCTGCAACCACCTGAACCTTTTTCAAGAGATGCAAAGAAAGAGAAGCACGCTTTAAGTATAATTTAAAATACATTTATTGTTTCATTTGTTCTGGCTTTTTTGTTATACAAAGATGTTAAATAACTTAAATACATTCTCAACAGTCACTCAGAATCAGATTTATACCTACAAGCTGTACATATGAGGTAGAGAAAAATAACTTAGGCTCCCATAAGACATTGGAAAAAAAAAAAACCAACAACGAAAACCAAGAAAAATACTAATCCTTCATGTTAGCATTCCCACCTCCCTTTAAAAGGAAATGCCATCCCAAGTGTGCAAAACAAATCCTAGACTTTACATTCAGGCCTCGAAGGGCATTGTTAGAGACTAGGGTAGGGTGGAACAAGGGAAAATTCCTGTGCTAGTTTGGTAATTGCTGTTTCAGATGGGTACATGCCCAAGGGGAGCTGGCAGAATTCTCCACACATACCTTGATTAGTCCTGAATTCATCCCCACCTCTTAATCTGGGTCTCTATGTATTTATCCACTTGTACTGTCAGTAAGGAGAAACTGGCACCTCCACATGAACCAAACCACCTTCTAGAGGTGGATACACCTGATCTGATTGCCGGCCACAGGCTTCCTATCTAAGGGGGGGGGGGGGGGGGGTGACTCCAGTCCCATTGCAAATGCCCCACTATGCCAAGCATGTCAGCATCTTCTCCAACTTTCCTGAGCAACCCTGTGATGAAAGGGAGGACTAGGTGAGGGAGGAATCTTCCATCCCTTTGGGTCACCTTGCCTAATGCTGCTGAGAAGGGTTTTACCCATTTCTGAAAACATTCAGCAACAACTGAGAAAAAGGCATTATTCGGATGTGTACCCTGACAGCCTGCTGAACTTTACGTGTCTGAATCATTTGTGGTCTTAACTGACACCCTACTCACTCCCTGAACCTGAAGAAATGTAGTTACAGGAAGCCTACCATGATGCCAGAGCTGAACTGTGTTTGCAATATCCATTTGCCTCCCAACTCACAAATACTAGAGTCGGGGGGTTTTTTTGGGTTTGTTTTTTTTTTTTCAGAAATACTCTGTTTCCTGGAACATGTAAATAGCTTGGTCAAATCCAATGTTCATCAGTGAAAAATAGATCTAAGATCTATTCAACGGTAATATCATAGCCCTAAGCTTGACTGTTTGAGCAATGCCCAGATTTCTACAGGCCTGATCCTGTGCCATACTGAGTTTCCTTCAAGTTACATGAGCAGTAATGGTCATAAAAAAAGCACTATTTCTCTTGAGGGAAAATGTTGCTCTCCAAAAGTCATCACCTAGTTAGCATCCTGAAAACTGAAAGTCAGGACAAGCTGATCATGGAAGCCAGACTCAACCCAACAGATGTGCACACAGAGCCAAATAAACTGGGAACGAAGAGCTTTGCTGCACCTGTTTTGTCAAGTACAGAACAGACCTAATTTTACTGCAGCATCAACTGAGGAATTTTTCACAGGCACTATAATCCACCAGAAAATTACCTTAAGCAGCATCTACTCCATGAAAGTACCCTTGAGAAATCTGTCCCTTCATCTGGGTTCTCATCCAACCCTACAACAGCCAAACCAACCTACTATACGTTGACTAAAATAGGGCAGCTGAAAAACGATTAACAAAGAAATTCAAGACTTGGACTGAAGGGAGGCAGATGTGTAGAAGCTGGCCAACCACAAAAAAATAATCAAAAATTACTTCACCCCTGCTCAGGTCTCCAAACCAGCAATCCCAAAAGCTCTTTTGAAAACAGATGGTCTGTAACTCATCCCCTGCTTCCAAAGGTGAAGAGCAGGCTTCCTGAACCACAGCAGAACAAGTTCCCCGCTCCCCAGTTTTACGCTGCCCCATTCAAATAGATAAAAGTTGCTTGTGTGAGATCAAGCCTGGAATTTGGTCCTCTTCATTTAACCTTCCCATGTACTCTAATTATTATAATTTTTTTCCCCAACAACCTTTTCAAGAGTCATTCTTCCAAGGCCAACTGAGATCAATGGCAAATATCTAGTTATTGTAAATAGGTTTTGTCTTTCCTCCATCCAGAGTCATCTCAAGACCAGGATGCACAACTGAAAAAGGGTAAGCTTGAAGTTTCAGGGTAGCTTTTTATATTTTAATTACAAGCTACTCATTTTTCATAGCTCATTTTTAGTGTCAAAAATAATTTAAAAAACACCCTTTGATTAAACGCTTGTTTCACCAACTGGAGTCTTTTGAGAGCTGGAAGACAATGAGAACATAACGTTTAGGACTTGTTTTGCATGCCTCCACATCTGGCATATATGAGTCAGTCATACAGAATAGAAGCTTGTTAAAAAACAGATGATGGGTGCAACAATTATTTGTGTGGGGTTTTATTTCTTTTAATAGAAAATTCTGATATAAAACAGCAAACATTTTCAGTTTGCCTTGTTTACAAAAATATCGTATTTTTTTTTTAATATTTCTGACATAACTAAATGCACTATTCAATAAAAATATTCTTCCATCAGCTAACTTCTCTTTTTAAAAAATTAATAAAAAAGTTATATAAATAATGGTTGCACCCCCCCAACCCCAAAACTGATCTTGCAAGTCTTGCTGGATCAGCTTAGGAGAACCAACACTTTGACACTTTTGGGGGGACGGGGTGAAAGAGGATCAGAAACCAGAGACCTCCCCTACACCTGTCCATCCTTCTCCAGTTACATCTGCTGCAACAACCTATTTCTCTGGGGGTAAGAAAAAGGGAAAAAGTCGCTTTGCGCTTTTTTTTTTTTTTTTTTTTTTTTTTAATATGAAATGACACCATGAACGATTCAGGGACTCAAAATCGACTCTTGTAGTAGTTTTACAAAACCGAGCAATTTCATTGAATTGCACTGGAGATCCAATGGTGTGGTGGTAGAATTAGCCTCTCTGGAAAAATCCAGTTTCTCACAGCTGGAACAAAAAGGGTTTTACAAAACACTACCCAATGTTTTATAGAGGCCTTCAGAGTCTCTTATCTAGGGTTTTCTGAACACACATATGGAGTAGCACAAGCATAAGCTCCAGCTCCATGGGTCAATTCAATTCCAACAGAATTCCACCAGCAGAAAACCCAGGTCAAGCACTGAGAGGTTTTTGAGAGGGTTTGATGTCTTTTCTACTAGCTGCTACTCGTTTCATTCCACTCAAGCTCCACTGGAGTTTTCCAAAACGAGGCTTTTCCCCCCCATTCCTTCTTCAAAGATAAGGCAAACACTGGAACATGCTGGAACTAAACACCCCCTCACCCAAAACACACATAATGCGGAGGGGAGGGGGGAAGAAGAAAAATAACCCACATATGTTTTACCACCCTAGGTCAAAAGGCCAAGAAGACATGTTCTCCTGATTTCAGAGTGTTAGTATATTTTATACACTGCCTATACATTTAACACATGTGCCTCGCTACTATTTAGTTATTTATACTTTTTTTTTTTAACCACAGGAGAATAAACCTTGTTATTTACAATATATAACAGGCAAGTAATATATCCACATTAACATAAATACAATTTGTTTTTTGTGTTTGCTTTTTTTTTTTTTTTTTTTTTTTTAAATACTTACAGAAAGCATCCAGGCTTCAGTGCGTGAGTTACAATACACAGAAGAGCTCTTTCACTCAGTAGTTCATTCACTCTTTGCCGCTTTCTTCTAGTCAAGCTTTGACAATCTGCTTTATTGCCCTCCTATCTCTCTCTCCCCACCACTGCCAAACACACCAAGCTACCCCACCCCATCTGACCCAGGCATATTCTCTGCAATGATATCTATGCCACCACTGCCCTCTCTTCTGCATCTAGGGACTCATTCTCCTCTCACACCAGTGCAATGTGGAGTTACTCCAGCGAGGTCAACGGAGACAGAGACACCAGTGAAAAGAAGGAAAATGAGGCCCACGGTTTAAATATAACAATAATAATAATAATAATAATAATAATAATAATAATAATTAATAATAATGCACATAAATTGAGGCCCATTCTTTAATTAAGAACAAATGTTTTTTTAAAAGAATGGAGCCAGAAATACTAATTCAGACCCAAAAATCCTCACGTTTAGAGAAGGTTTGGATCCAGCCTTACTTTGGAGGGGAAGAGCTATTCTAGCACACACACAAAAATGTAACAGTGAGTTTGCACATATGTGTGAGAGAGAGACAGAAGGAGAAAGAGAATTTAACATAATACCACATTGAAACCATAAGAAGGTCCTTCTGAAGGGTTTTACAATAAATAAATGTTCGTTCAATATTTATATATATATTTATGTGTCAGTGTGCGTGTGTGTATATATATATATACACACATGCGCACACTGAATAATAGGTTTCTAGTCAGTTTATTTTTTAAGCCATTAGATAAACTGCTCGTGGGTGACTTTTAAAGCAGTACATCTCCCAGAAGCTGCAAGACATCCCCACAAACTTTCTGCATCAAATGCACCACCGTGCATTTGCCGTGGCGGAAAGGACAAACGCTGCATGTGGATTCCTCCTCCAGCACTACATCAGCCTCCAGTATTGTACAGCAAATAAAGAAGTGTCAAAAAAGAGACAGTACACTTCACTTTGCAGGACCATAGCGCTATTAATGGTAACATCCTGTCCCTCCCCATGCCCCCACCTCAAGATTTGATGCCAACAAGCCAGGTTGGACTGCTGGTATTTGTTACCAAGACAAAAAACAAAACCAAAAAAACAATTTTTTGTCCTCCCAGTAGATGCACATGAACAGCTTAAATATTAGTGGCTAATATTTTGGGGGAAAAAAAGGTTAAAAAAGAAAATAAAAGAAAAAACACCTTGAAAAATAATGATCCAGCTTGGAAAACTGCTCTTTTTGTTTGGCTAACATCTGCCACTGCTTGAAAAATTCCAGCCAACTTTCCTCTTTTAAGAACCAGATGAATGACTTCTATAAAATTGGTGGGAATTGCTACTACTGGACAATCAAAAATTGCTACCAAAAAGAAAATAAAATGCCCTCTGCTCTTCAGCATTTCCTTAGAAAGCTTTGTTGAGGCATTCACTAGATGCTTCCAATCCACTTTTACATGACTGAAGGATATTGCCACATTGGGTCCTGGACTGCAAGTCTCCGTCTTTGAAAGAAAAAAGGAATTCTGAAGGTTGTCATCTATTTCACAGTGTCAGAATGATCTACCACTGCAGTCAGTTTCTGGCTTCTCTGCCCACTTGATAGTTTGTCTCTGCATCGATTGGTTGCTCCAAATCCAATAGCTGGTTGTCATTTAGCAGTTGTATTTTTAAAATACAGTTCTCAATCTAGTGGTTAAAAAAATCTTAAGGTCATAGGGTTTACATACAGCTTGTGTCATGTACCACTGCCATAGTTTAGAGTAAATGGAATGATGACCTAGTAAAAGAAAAGTCAACTCCTCCAGAGGTCTGATCCAGTCCGAAAAAGCTGCTGTACAATGCAAGACATTGCTGCATTCCAATATGCACTCGAATTTCTCTTGTCCTACTCAGAAACACATGTCCAAATTCAGCTGGCATAAGACTAAAAAGTTCCAGTTCAGATTTCTGAAGCAGTTACCACAGGGTGAATTTGATCAACAAGAGGTGGGAAGAGGAGAAAAAAATAAATCATGCACAAAGTGAAAATAAAAGTATCTAGTGGTTTTTTTAAAAAATAAAAATAAAAATTAAGACAGCGATAGTGCCAAAGAAACTGCATTTGAAAAAATTGTTTGGATTTTTTTTTTTAAAAAAAAAGAACACAATTGGATGAAGGGGACAGGCACATCTGGTTTTCTACTGTCTTCCCAACCTCTTTCTTGGATATATTTCTTTCTGCAACATGGTGGACCCAACATTTTTTTGAGCTGTATTTGGTGATCAAAGCATGTGGATACAGAGCTGTTATTAAAAAGCTTACCCTCCAAGTGGGTCTCTTTGTCAGAGCCTCGTTTGCTCAATGTGCAGAAACTCCACTGGAGGAACCATCAGGGCTGTTTCTGCTTACCCTACACACCTCTCCAGTTTTAGAAGGAGAAATAAATGACCACTTCCTGTGCCATTGCATTCATAGCGGAAGGATCTTTCATTTGTATCTGCTTAGTTCTCTAGGCAGTTGGGTAAGTTTCAGGAATAAAGTAGTATAGGTTATTTATGCCAAAAATAATACATTAGCCCAGGAGTTCATGGAGGATTGGTGAAAATTATCAAGATGTCCCAAGGATAAATGATCCGTCAAACTGCGTAGACAACTAAGGTGGAGGTCAACTGGTGTCTAACCCCAGTGTGACAGGCACTTATTTTCACATGGTTGGACCTCATTAAAATTCAGTCTACAGGAAAACAAAACAAAAACAAAAACAAAACAGCAACACAGTTGGGTCACCTGTACCCTACAAAGTGCTTATGTCTTAACATAGCTTTCAGATCCCAGAAGGTCAATCAAACCCTGTTTGTCTCCATATGTAGTTCTCATAGATCACCATCGCCCGTCACCGAGGGTTGCCATCAAGCAGAAGACGCGTCAGTCTTTGCAGGTGTAAACCTCTTCTCTCTGGGTGCACTGCTTGCATTCCACATAGCAGCACCAACGGACCTGGCACTGGCACGGACGGGTGACCACCCGGCTCTGCGTATTGTGCCCTCGCCCGCAGCAGATGCTGTCACAGTTCTTGTCTTTGTAACATTTCCTTCCCGAAGTTCCAGGTGAGTATCTACTCATCATACAGAAGCTTGGGGAATCGTCAATGTAGACAAGATCTGTAGTCCTTGGGATCTGATCACTGTGACCAGGGATGGACTTCTTGGGTGGGGAGATGTCACCTTCCCCCGTGGCCTCGTTGGTAGTGCTGCCCACTTTGAGCGATGTCTCGTACTTCTGCTTCAGCTGCTTTCCTATTTCATGGAATGGAGAGAGCTGCCTCCAGCAAGTTCGGACAGTACAGGATCCCGATACGCCATGGCATTTACAGGTTGTTTCCACTCCAGCTTTGATGACCTGCAGACACACATGGCCCCAAAAGAAAATCAGTTATGGGGGAAGAAATCAAGACACAGAGGAAAAAAAAAACCCTTTGCTAGAAGACACTTCTGGAACAGAAAGTCGATGACAAATACAAAAACTATCTGTTGAAAGAGGACAAAAAATACGTACTACAGGACTTGTTTTAGTAGGGTCCCAGTTTCCACGAATATGACATTTACATGCCAGAATATTGCTTTATTGGCTAGTTAATGACACTACTTAGGTGTACAAAGGTAGTCCAGCGCTGGCACTCATCTACATAGAGATCTGAAGTGGTGGTGCAACTAAGAGATTAATACATATTTCAAGACCTATTTATCTATTTTAATAAGAACAAGGAGATAAAATGTAACAAAAATGGAAGGAGTTAGATTAGTGGAGAAAAGAGGGAGAGTTCTGCTATAACACACACAAACACACAGGTGGGATGGCACGTGCTCCAGAAGACGACTGTAAAACCTTCTCCATACGACAAGACACAGGATATCACCTTAAACTCACACACCTCCCATTTAGCAGCACAGGCTCAGTGGAAACATTCTTAAGCTCGTCTGTGTCCACCAGTAACAACTAGGCATAGCATCCTACCTGGTTCACTTTGTGACTCAGGAAAAACCTTCATGTAGCTGATGCCCTCAATAACAACAGTCTGAATTACCCTCACCAAAAGCAGCAGCTCCAAAAACATCCAAGTAGCTTCTGCCTCTCCAATCTATGTTCAGGATCCTGTTCCAGAGTGTGGTAGCATGTTCAAAAGGAACCTGCCAATTTTTTTTCTGCTAGCAACGAAGAAGCCTGCATGTGCTTTTATAAACAAAGAGGGCTTGCTGGCCAAACACGTTTAACAAAGTATGTTTTCATGCACAGTGAAGTCCAAGGCTGCCTCGGTCTCCACTGTGCCCTCCTTTTCTCTGAAAAATTAAGATGTGAAGAAATAGAAAATGGACCCCTGTGTGAAGGGCTCAGTAATTCCAGGTGCTTTAATGCAGCCCCCAGGATTTACTCTGCCTGTGGCACCAGCTGTAGGCAGCTTGGAAGGCTGGCTTCTCACACAGAAGTTTCAAGGGGAAAAACATGAAAGCTGGGATAAGAAGAGTCCAGGCCAGCGGCTTCAGTCCTCAGCCCATCAGGGGTTGACACTACGACAGAGCTGGTGGCTGCAGGAAGGACTAGGGGACTGGTCTTCAATTTTCAAGCACAGAGAAGATGTGGGGCAGTCACTCTGCAGGGAGATAAGGGAACTTTAAATTTTCAGGTCTGGCCATAGGAACAGACCCCCTGCACTAAAGGCTGCACCATCTGTCTCATCATGAGCAAACAGGAGCTATTCCATGTCAGGATGAGGAACCTCAGCTCTGCCCTGATGCTTCCGCAGCACCTCAGGGTGAGCAGGTCCTGAGGTTTGACCAGGCAATACAGTAAGCAAAGCCACAAGTGTTGACAAAGAACTTGACCCAGGGGTGGAAAAGACACTTGGCTAAATGCCGTGTCAGGCTTCTGGTGAGGAGATAAATGGAAAAGGCATCACACAGGCCTTCAGGGGCTGCTGCGCCCAGATGTTGTCTACACAAGCCACTGTCCAGGGAGGAACAGGCTGCAAGGTTCAAGTCCCAGGCTAGCATAACTTATATAACGTAGTGACAAAGCCTTCTAGAAGGTGTTTTCAACTAGGATGGAAACATCTATTTTATTCTCTCCACAAAAAAAAAAAAAAAAAAAAAAAAAAAAGCAGGGCACTTATGACCAAAGTCTTCAAACTCAATATGAAAAAGAAAGGTAAGGCATTTAAGCCCTTAGAAACTGAAGTAGATTCTGTCCCCTCCACACCTTTCTTAATTACTTTTTATTCCAAAATTCAGACACTTGTAGTCGGTGTTGTAATGAGAAATAAGACTCATCTCACAGATCACTACAGGAGGAAAATAACGTTCAAAATATCAGAAAATAAATGTGTATGTTTAATTTATTCCAAAAGCAAAAGAAAGCCAGTGTCCATATGGCAAGATATCCAGATCTTGCTTGGGGATAGCTCTCTTCAGACCACAACAAAGTGTAAACACAGAAGGAAGAGCAGAGCCAGTGGAACCACCGTGTTCACATATGAGATGGAGGGAACAGAAAGACGAGGTTATTTCCAACAGAAAAAAGCAGCATGGGAAAGAGAAGCAGTATCAGGAAGGGAAGAGAAGAAAGCAAAGAGGATCAATGGTTACTTATCTTGAATAGATACAAAGGTGGTAACAGCATCCCAGGTGCTGCAAAGGACCCCATACCCATAAATTGACTGATGTTAAGCAAAGGATCCCATCCTTTTCCAATCAGGCTACAATAAAGAAGCTTCATGGCACAAAAGCATACCCATCTCCTTATAAATGGCATCTGAATGTTCCCTCCCAGTTTCTCCAGAGACAGATTCATGTCTGGGACTCCTCCATGGGCAACATGAGAGCAGACATGTTATTTGGACAGTCCCAGATAATTTGCATTTTGTCCACGGATTATAAGCAGGTATTTATAGTTCTAGCTCTCCCCCCCTGCCCCTTCCCCAAAACAGGTTACATTTTGACTTTAAATGGGTAAAATACAAGCACCCCTTAAAATAGCAAGCTACAACAGAGTTGGATTTATAGAGCTGCCTCCTGTCAAGGTGCTACTGAAAGCACCCTTCCTTTGGGCATCTACGGCATCTAAAGAAGAAAAAAAAAAAAAAAAAATCTCCCTTCTGCCCATTATGGCACCTGCCTACATTATGGCCTCATGACAACAGAAGACTGGCTCCAGTCCATTTCCTGACCATCCGGTTCTTAATTATTTGGCAGCATGAGTCCTGCTGAGCACCATGTGCAAACATGCAGTAGGTCATGGACTAAGAATTGGGGTCTGGCCCAATTCTGATATTACAGAGACATTTTTAGAAAGACACTATGCATAATACGGCCTTCAGCAAAGCCTGGCCAATGGTCACACTTCATTCCTGCAACAGCCAAGACCTTTTCAAATGCAATCCAATAATACACAGTAGCATTCAAACAAGTGACGGGTTACAGAGAGAGATGTGTTACTGCTTATAGTACTCAGCTGGGCCGGCTTGGTTAGAGGCTGTCACGCTTTGTGTGCCAAAGTGTCTAGCCAGCTCTGCAAGAAATCCCACAATGTTAGACAAGAGCGTACAGAACACGTTTCAACACAAAGAAAAAAAAAAAAAAAAAAAAAGCCCTCACCCCTACTGTCTCTTCTGTAAAGTCACATTTCACTGGTTGTCCAGAAGTGAGAGGCAAGTTCATGTGAAACAAAGCTCCTGTACTTGATTTCACGCCCAGACCATCAGCAAACTGGGCAAAATTGCTGAGATACTTGCAGAAGGGCTGCACACTGCAGTCATTCATCAGTTCAGGCTTTTCTCAGCCCTTCCACCTCCCCCAACCCATTTGCATCTGCTCCACCTGGAAGAGATGTCCACCACTGTACAGGAGATGGGAAAACAAGAAACCAACAGGAATTGGATCAGCTGGCAGACACGCTCCTGTGCACAGGTTTGGCTGGATTTAGAGCTAGTTTAAGAAGGCACAGTCATGAAATGCAGGAAGGGAACTTGGACACCAGGCTGTTCCCGTCAGAAGCCACCTCTCCAGAGCTCAGGGGGAGAGCTGACACTGCAGGTGCAGTATAACCAAGGCATACACATGGGGCTAGCAGATTCGGCACAACATGTGCTGGAAATCCAGATCCTGGTGGATTGGCAGCTAGCAGATGGCGGCAGACCTTCAATCAGGAATACTCATTAGTTTGAGTAAACTCAATAGGTTTAGGCACTTGAAACACAGCGTCCAGCCAGGGTTGACCTCACTGAGGCAGGCATTAGAGTTTAAACGCCTGCATTTGAGAAACACCTCTAAACTCCTATCTGACTCAGTGGAGCCGAAGCAGGCAGAGGATCCTGCAGTGAAGCAGACCTGCACATGCTCTGCTGAACAGCTCTCCAGGCTCCACTGATTGTGCTGACTACGTCTCTACTCATTAACAGGAGCCTAGAGAGCCAGCTCACATGAAGGCACCTCAGTTTATAAAACTTGTAAGCAGAATCCCACCCTCTGGGCCAAATTCAGGTGTCTAAATATCAGCATCTAGCACTATTTGAGGTCCTACAAAACATTGCTCTTCACCACCAGCTGCCCCTCCAGCAGGATAAAGGTCTCTCAAAAAGTGCTAATGCATATGTTTAGGTAAATGAATCCCACTCTTCCCGTCTTAACAGTGATAAACAAAGCCCCTAATGAATCCCAGTCTGTTTTATTCCTGACCCACTTTCAGCTCCTTATTAAGCAGCGGCTAGGACAGCTTAGATGTCATGCGCTGGCAGGCCAAAGCATTAAAGTTTTCCACTGTCCCCCTTCTCACGAATGCACCAGTTCATGAAATACAGTATGTGGATTTTCATATGATCACCGTGCAAAAGCGTGGTGCATCCCAAATGCCCCATAAACCATCTCACTTGAAGGACCAGAAAGGGCTCGAGAATGTTACAAGGCAGCTATAGCGAACATCCTAGAAAAAATTCTTCCCCAGCCAGCCTGCCCTGCTGCTGACAGTCACGATGCAGCTACTCAAGGCAATGCGTGATGAAAAACTGCTGCCTACAGGCCCCTAACCACCCACGAGCCAAAATGAATCTTGGCAAAGACCTTCTGTTTCCCATCTCGTTCTCCAGCTTCCACAAAGACCTTCCTCCTCTTGATGCAGGCTCCTGTCAAAGACACTTAAATCCACCTCATTCCTCCAGGAAGCAGAGAAAGATTTATCCAAGTCAGCAGGTTGCTTGGAGAGGTGTTGGAGAAACCTTTCCTGGCTGGGCCCTGGGACAAATGGGTAAATGTCTAGATCATGATTTCAAACCTGAAAGGACTTCCAGGATATAATAATTTCATTGTCTAGGGTACATGAGGAAGAATAAGACTTTAATACAAGCTTATTTCAAGAGCCATAGGTAGCTCCTGTTTTCTTTTCAAGGCACATCACAGTTCAGCGCCTGATCTGTATCCATCCTACATAGATCTGAACCTCTCTTGAACAGACATGGCATCACCACTTATCGTATTTCATCTACACATAAGTCGTCGCACACATGATTCTATCCTGTCACAGATGTGAAGCAAAATTTTCAGCTTAAATCCAAAGCACAAAACTCTTCTTGCTCGCTATGGCATAAACTCCATAGCTACCACACATCAGCAGAGTTGTAGTAACTCAGGAGTAACAACACAGGTGTGCATGTGAATCCTTATATTGTGCTGTAGAGAGCTTCCACCATGAAAGCAAAGTTGAACAAAGACAACTAGTGGGCCAGGGATAGCATCACACATCAAAATCATTTCCTCCCACTTTCCTCTGAACAACCACCTGGTCTGGTAGTCTCACAAGTAAGAGAGCAGTTTAGGAGGAAAATAAACCTCTTTGAAAAAATTAGTTTGTTTCACTTAGGAACACAAACTCCCATTGATCTTGTCGTGAGAATACCAAATACTGACAAAGGCACAATGAGGAAAACGATTATGTTAGAGCAAGACTGAACCGTCTCTATTGGTGTTTGCTGCTAAGAGGAAATCAGATAGCACTGCAGGACTGCCTGTCCAAATCTTTACAAGAGCCATAGGGAAAAAGGATCACAGCAGAGCATTGCTATGCAACATGTAATCCTTCCTCACAACAATGGTTCGCTACGAAGCTCAGACTAAGTGCCCCTGTAATGATCAGTCTCAGACATGCTGCAACACACAATTTCTCAGTGTTTTAGCTGAAACACTGAGGACAGATTCCCATTCATTCACAGCTGGGTCACGGGGCTCTGGCGGTGGTTTTCAGACAACTCTTGTCTGGGCAGCAGCAGTCCAAAGCGCACGCACAGCCGTGAGAATTCCTTGGTTATAGCTCCGCTGTCGTCATGGCTGGTCTGCGGCTCCAAGGCTTCAAACCATTCGCTATGGTTTGGGGGAGAGGAGGGAGCGAATGAACCTCCTTAGAGTCAGCTCATCCAGGAAAAAGCCTGCCCTCATCTTGTCTTACTGCAGAAAGGGCTTTGGGATGCTTCTTTACAAAACAGATCTCTTCCATTCTCTCTCTATATATATCCTCCTTCACTTTAAATAGGCCTAGTTTTTCTCTCAGCTCAAGTATTAACGTTTGTTTGGACAGCAGTCATGGTCCCTATTTCTTCACAGTGCCCAAACAACTAGAAGACCAGACTTGTCCCTTAACACTGGCCATCAGCATTGGTTGAATTATAAAAGCTTCACAGATTCTTGGAAGTCTTCTTTTCCATTCCTTTTTTTCTTCTATCTTTTTTTTTTTTTTAAAAAAAAAAAACCAAACCTTTGTTTGAGACTGTTCCCAAACTTTTTTCAGAATAGTTTGCCCTTTCCACTACCCTTCCTTCCTTAAAAAAATGAACAATTTTAGTGAAATACGCAATACAAACACTTAAACAGCGAACAACATAACCCTACTTTAAATTGAGAACTTTTTTCCCTTCAGTATTCCTAGTGTGCTTCACAGGCTAAGGGAGCTCCACATAAACAACTAATTTCAACTTATGGGACGCAGTAAGCAATTTTTTCCAGAGTGTCGATTTCCAGGCCTTAGAAAGACTTTGGCTGAGCCAATCTCAGCCTGAAAGGAGGGGAAAATCCAGAGCGCATGCTTATGAATTCCTACCCGTCATAACCTGCAGCAATTAATACTAGTGGTGGCCCTGAAAACTGATCTGTACATACAAAGTCAAGAGCTAGTCTCAGAGAGGCTGCTGTTTACTAGGTCTGATTTGTACCTTGGTAAGCGTGATGCTAGATTTCTCACTGCAAACACACCACTAAAGAAACTGCCTAAAAGATGCATTATGTCTTTTTTTCTTTCTTCCATGCACCAACTGCATTACTGTAAGTTCATATAGATTTGTCTCATAAAAAAAGAGCAATTATTACACTTTTAGAGAGTGCAGAAAAACAGTGGGATTAGCGTTTAAACTTTCCTGTTCAGCAAACTCCGGAGTTTGACTGCAAGCACATTTGTTAGTAGGAACCCTACGAGATGGGATGGGCAGTGCTTGTAAACACTGTCTCCACAACAGGAGACCAGGGTGTAAGCCTCTGCTTTGTAACGCCTGTGCGTGACCTTTAGTAAGTCACTTAATCTTTCTGGGTCTCATTTTCCCCTCTGTAATATGGAGATACAGAACTGAGGAGGGTGGTATGCTCTGATAACATGTTACGGCATAGCTCATGAAGTTCCTCAGACAGATGATATCTGGGCAAACATCTACCTGATATGGAGAGTCCATCTCCAGCACAGGAGGCACGCTCAGCTCTTGAGATAGATCCCTGCCAGCACTGCTTAAGAGGAAAAGCCATTTCTTGCATGGACTTAGAAAAAAAGTAAGTCAACAGCAAGGAAAAGTCCAAGCACCTCCCGCTATCCTCTCCAGAGCATCCCACATGGTTTCAGAGATGCAGGCATAACGTTTCTTGGGATGGGTCTGAACTTGAACCCTACAGCAAAAAGGGTGACAAGGATCCTTCAGAAATACTCATATAGTCTACACAGACCAAAAGATGTGGGTTGATATTGTGCAAACACAGTTAAGGAAGCCTCGTGAAGGGAACCAGTTTCTAAGGGGGATAT
Organism: Athene noctua; assembly: GCF_965140245.1. Lineage (NCBI taxonomy): Eukaryota > Metazoa > Chordata > Aves > Strigiformes > Strigidae > Athene > Athene noctua. The sequence goes on from NC_134038.1 coordinate 167,398,165, forward strand.
TGCCTGAAGAGAGACCTTTCAGAGGAGGGAAGAATTCTCTTGTTCTTCATTTCTGCCCTCCCATAGTTTTGCGCTAAACACTCTTGACTCTCAGGGAGACTGTGGTTATACCCCTGACTTCAGGGTCAGGCAAAGGCTTGCTTGTGTCCCTCCTTCTGGAAGGATAAAGGGAAAAGGGAATGAGAACATGACTTTTTTTTTAGCTTGGATAACAGCAGCCCCCTTTAATAGTGCCCCTTGGATCTGCAAGACATGCTTGACCAGACATACCTCTGGAAGAGGTCAGCACTCCTGGGATTAAGAAACTTAGCAACGCTCCAGAGAGGGAGTTGGAAAGTCATGTTTAATGATACTTTGCTGAGAAACTGGACAAATTTAATTAAAACATCACTTACTCAAGCCCAGTGGAACTAATTGAGTGCTCTAATATTCCGACTTTTCATTAATGGGTTACAAAAGAGGGCTGCACTTGTGTGTACAAGGGGGGAAGACGGGGGGAGGATATAGAGAAGAGAGCTTTAGCAAGGCTGCCTGTACTTCATTTAATATAACCAAGAAACTTCATTGCTGGCAACCAAGCTTTAATACGGTTGACTTCTCTCTCCACCACCACACCCCATCCCCTTGACACATACACACATCCCCCCAACACACACCCTCTCCACCCAAGACCCCTCTGAAATAATAGCTGAATGAGCAAGAGTAGATTTGGCAAAGGAAGGGAAATTGCTTTTTTAATAAGTGGTCTATTCAGAGCTCCTACTTTTCAATAAAGAGAAGGCTGGAGAAGTCCTGGTCTAATTACCTCATCCTCACACTAGACAAGCTCACCCTTTCATTAGTGATTGAGGTCATATCATATAACTTTCTGAGCAATCACAGGCACAACATGTTCGGTGATTATTTCATTGGTGGCAGCAAAATTACAGTCGGCCCATCAAGGTTGTAAAAAAACAGAAGTAAAATAATAACTAAATGAGAACTTCTACCAAGAGAGACTAAAACTAGGCGGGATAGGATAATGTCACCCTTGCAGAAATACGCAGATTGTTTGCTAGAGTGACACCATGGAGAAACTGTCACGTTGACCAGAAGGGTATAGGGGTGGTTACCAAATCAGTCAATTAAGCATAGGTCCTTTTTTTTTTTGCTGGGTCTCAAGGGACTATTTATACACTCTGCCATGGTTGAGAGTAATTAGATGAGAAGGGTTTTATGTTGTTAAGAATCAGAGACCACCAAGCTTGAGCTATATCTTTAATGGATATTCCTCTACTCCCTCAGTGAACACACACATGCACATCCATACATACACTGTAAGTACACCAATATTGGTTGGCACCGCAGCAAGCTCCCGTAGCAAAAGCAAGCAGTAGAAAAGAAAGTCTCTTTGTCCATTCTTAGCCCAGTCCAAAGCAATCCGTAGTGCAAAGGTTTTGGTTCACGCATGTATGGCTTCACTAACAGATATAAAATCTGCGGTTTGGTTAAAGGAAAAACACAGTACGTGCTGAACAGGTATTCAGGAGAGCTGGCTTCAAGTCTCCTGCTCTGTCATGGGCTTGATGCATAACCTTGGGAAAGGCATTCAGTTTACATCTCAGCTCCTGCTTGAAATGGCCATAATCATCTTTCTGGAACTCACAGGGATGTTTGAGGCCATAAGAGCATCTTAGTTATATCATGAGCACTCCAGTTCAAAATTGTTCCGTTCCAAAATGGCACAAATCAAGGCTATCTCCAGTCTTTCTAGATTGCCTTTGATTCACATCAAATCAAATACGTATGAGTTATTTGACCCAAACTAGGTTAGTACAAGGTGGCTTCAGACTGTCATAGCCACTAAGTTAGCATCTCCTGCTACTCAACGAGTGGTAAGTCTATATGGCAGCGGTTGATGGCAGCTTCTTTGGAGAAAGATGACTACAGGAAACATGATTGAGTTTCATATTTAACTCACTACCTTCATCAAGAAAGACATCAATAAATTCAGCAAGGGAACTTAGTACTGCCTGTTGAGCAGCTCTCATCCTCCAACAACACTGCACTTGCAGTGGAACCGGGACGAAGGAAGCAGATTGAACCTGATATTAATCTACACCCAAGTGTAAGCAATGTCAGAGACACCTCATCAACCACACCAAGGTCAGTGCTCAGGCTTCAAATCAGTTTGAATATTTTGACACCTGAAGCAAGTGCTACAGGTTCACGATTACAAATTACAGCCTGAGTCCTCATCTCTAATATCTCTGATCAACATCTTAATGACACCTTATTGTGCCAGTGGTTTATGTCCACATACCCTGACTATATAGACATATGTTCTCCTGATCTTGAACCACCATCATCCTAAAAGCTTCCTTCTCAACGTGCAGTTCACTTGTTCTCTGCCTGGCTTCACTCTGGTGTCATAAACCTGGTGGGCTGCTTGGCTTGCCTTTCAGCTATGGTACAATTATTCTAGAAGCATAAACAGAGAAATCATTTCAACCGCTGCTGCAAATAGGCAAGGAAAGCTGTCAGACAGCAATACCAATTCGACAGACACGGTGTGGGTGGACTAAAATAGGAACACTGGATCACTGATCTGCAGCAAAGGTCTTTGACTTGGATTGCCATGAGGGCTCTCAGTGTCTGGACAACTGTCACAACTGTTACTCAGCTGTTTAGCTCCAGATATTACATTAGTGCTTAGAAACCACTGTCAATGACCAGAGCCTGACTGTGCCAAGTAAAGTAGAGGCAGAGGATGCAAGAGTCCCTAAAATATCCCCTTCCCTGGGAACTAACTCACAGTGGGATCAGGACAAGAAAGGGAAGGAAGAGAGTGGAGATGCACTCCCTCCAGCTCATCCTTGGAGTTCATTTAGCTCAAAGTCACATAGAGCAGAGATGACAAATAAGGATATCTAGCCTAAATCCAAGACTGGGTCTCAGCCATATAGGCATCGTGATGGCAGCTACTGGGGTGGAGAGCACTGGGAGTTAAGTCAAATCTCTTGGGCAAATTTTTTAGCCCCACCACTGCTGGAAGGGATATCCATGGAGTTACAATATGACTCTGAAAGGGAGGAGAGCTGGGACATCTCACAGCAATCTCCAGCATGAAATCACAGCCTCCATGGACCACTTTCTCCATTTTCAGTCCCATCTGCTACACAGCCAACTCCAAAGAGTTGGGACAAGCTCTCAGGAACAACCGACCACAAGGATTAAAGCAAATTTCATCACCCTGGAAAGCCTGTTTCACATACCAAATAGCTGCAATAGGAGTCCAGAGGCACTGAGCCTTTTAATCCAGAGGCAGAAAAGCTGTCAGCCAAAGCCAGACACTAGCTAAATCCAGGATATTTCTAATCCTGATCTCAGCGCTGTCTAGGAGCATCTGGTGGTGGGGAGAGGGGAAGACTTTTTGCTGGCCAGCACTCACTGGTGGCATTCTCCAGTGCCCCAACTCTGTCTCGAGGAATGACATTTTATGCATATGCACAGGAACAACTGAGCTGGGGTGGTGATTCCTAGAATGCACAACTGGCTGGGCTGCATTTGCCTGGGAAACTGGAGACTCAGGTCCCCAATCCTAGCCCCAACCCTCCCTCCAATCATACAGACAATAACAAGGCTTGAAGGCTATTTATAGCCTTACAGTATGTCCCCCTCCGAGGCTGGTGCAATGAAACACTGATCCTAGGCACCTGTGCTGGCCAATCAGAAAGATTTTCGTGTTCAAGCAACTCTAGGCTAGGTATAGCCAAGCAGATTACAGGGGAAGGTGGAGAGACCCTTTCTTTCCCTTCTCTTGCAGGGATGATCCAGCAACTGCAGGTGCTTTGTCCTTTACATCAGTCCTGCGAGGAGGCCCCCAGACAGGAGAGTAAAGCCTTGTGGGAAGAACATGGGGTAAAGAACAGAAAGTCCTCCTGCAGAGAGGATAAGAATGGGAAAAGAAAAAAAGAGAGACTCTACACCCCAGCACTGGCATCTGCAAACCCAGCAGCTCCAGGCAACATGGAAGGCTTCTGCCAGAAAACAAGGCTAAAGTGACTTTTACAATGGAGGTCACTCAGAGAGTAGTACCCCTACACTGGTTCCCCTCTAGGTGTTTGTCCAGCCAGTTTTAAACAAGCCTGGCTGTGAAGATGCTAGACTATCCATGCTCTACTGAACTGCTGCAAGAAAAGCATCCCTCAACCCGTGTTGCGGTAGCGTAAATCCCCTTCTCTTTGTCCTACGTCCTGTGAGCCTGAAGAACCTGTCCTTCCATCCCTTTGTAGCACAAGGCCCTCTCCTCCCTGTGGAAAGCAGCAATACTGGTCCCCACCTCATTTTCTAGACCTGGACAGTCCTGTTTCTTTCCCTCTGATCTCCCTCCAATGGTTTTGCGCAGCTCTTGGAAGTACAGTGACAAAACCAGGGTATAGTCCCATAACCGAGACTTCACCCCTTCAGCAGAAGGATCACTCCATGCATTTGGCATCCAACACTCCTGTTTCCACACCTAAATGCAGCACATTATTGCCCCCACAAAAGTATGAACCCCCATGCTGAGCAGTCTGCAACGTACCTTCATGCCCACGAGGTTATTGTGGAAGTCCACCCTGGCTCGCAGGTCCTTGTTGGGCTTCCTCCCCAGGAACTCCTTGACAAACTTGTTGCTGTATTTCAGGTTGTCGCCACAGCCACCCCACTGCCAAGCCTCACGGTTCTCCAGGTCAGGGGCCTCGTCGCAGGTGCAACGCTCCATCCGCCCTGCGCTACACGCCTTGGCCATGGCGTGCGTCAGTCCCGCAGAGGAGATGGCATACAAGAAGGCTGTCTCTTTAAAACCTGCAGGAAAGAGGAGGAGATTTCTTTAATTACAGCTGGAGCAAGGGTTAAAAAATAAAAAAAAAATATCAGGAAACAGAGGCAAAAACCCCATTGTGAGAAGTCTGAACGATGTCAAAGCATGCTGAGCTCTATGTGCATCACTGATGGTAGAGAGGACACAGTGGAGGGCAAGGAATGATGGATAGAGGTGGCACAAGCCAGGACTCAAGAATGTAAATTAAACCTGGCCAGCTCTGTGGCTGTCACTCTGCAGATATGTGAAAAAGAGCTGGACAGGCCTTGGTGGTACCACCACCATGGTACAGCAATACTACTACCAAGGGGACACCAAGTAGCAGGAACCCAGCATAGAATCCAGTCTGGTGGTTGGGATAGAAACCATGAGCACTCCTTTTTCTTACCTCTCCCCCTGAAAAAAAGTCACTGGGTCCTACTTCAGTCCAACAAAATTGTTAACAGAAGGCACCTGAGGGCTAGGAAGCACACAGCAGCCAGCCTGTCACCTACCACAGCACCTCACTCAAATGCCTCAAAAAGCAGTTTACACCCTAAGTCTTTCATGCACAACCCTTTTTTAACACCTCCATGCTTGCCTGCAGGGAGGTAACAGCATCTGCTCTTCCCCAGTAGGTAAACAGAGTCTCAGAGAGACCCATGATTTCAATCTAAATAATACAAAGGAGAAATAAAAAGCAAACATGCCAGTATTTATAACTCCTCATTCTCTGGCTATGGAAGCCGTAAACGACTGAGTATTTGAGATGCAATTCCAGAACAGCTTTGGATCCAACTCAAGAAATCCCCCACTCAAAAATAACAGAAGTGGATGGTGACAGTAGTGGATATATCTGTAAGCTGGTGTGTCAACCAAGGACATGCAGAGACACCGCATGGTCTGCCAGGTCATTTTTGGAACTGTTCCTTGGGAGGTTTATGTCCAAGCAAACTCATGGAGTGCTACCCTGGCCCATCCCCAGAGCCTGTCTTCCCAAAGCACTCCCAGGTGCACAGTGCTGAACTTCAACAGAAGACTAATGAAATTTCAGTCCAGCAGACTGAGGTTTGGTTCTTCCAGGGGGGCTGACTCAAACCAGATTGTAGTAGGAATTGTCTGACTATTCTAGCAGGAATCTTTCCTTCACCGGAAGGATGGTTGAAATTAAAAAGGCTTATCTCCACACTCACTTGAGGATACCGTAAAGGGTGGTCAGGGCTGAGAAAACAAATGTAAGTGCTTTCCCACTTTATTTTCTCCCTGAAGCTAGACCACATCCTCTGACGCCCCAGAAACATCTTCAGTATTGCAGACTCTCTCATTGGGAGTGGTGGGAAGATTCTTTACTTAGTTCACACAACAACTCATGGGTATGCAGACCACCAAACTCCTCTAAGTAGAAAATACTTTCTAAGCACCTTTCATCAGCTAGTTCAGCTTTTTCTAGGTTACACCCTAGGTCAGACTGCCCACACACCTGTCAGAGGGATACCACTGCTAGGGACAGAGCCTCCACACTGTCGGATTGTAGAATTGGCCTCATCACCACTACTACTTGTGCAATGAAAAGGAGAGGTACCAGCGTGCTAACAGAAAGTCCTCGATGGAATAGGTCATGTAAACACTCCTCTGAGAGCCTGAGACACTGCAACTAGCAGCAAACATCCTGGACGTGGTCCAGTTTAGTAGATAACTCCAATCTACAACCTGCTTGAAGTTCTCCTGGTTTGAAGCTCTGAATTCAGAGTGGTTGTGAAATCTCAGCAGAAATTCAGTGCCATGCAACCACAGTACATACCAGGTTCGATAGAAAGCCAGGAGGAACGGTTCATCTGACAGCTTCTCCCCCTCCATCAATCCCCCCACCAGGTTCGGCTTTAGTCCTCCCGTTCTCCATCACTGAAAACTTCACAAACTCCCGGTGCCCATCAGCACAGGTATCATCACGCCAGCAGGCAGCTCAGGCAGCTTCCAAGCAAGTCCATGTGACATTTGGCTCTGGCCAGATTTAAAACCATCTCTGCCATATACTATTTGATTGCACCAAGATATTTTGTAACAAGATAATGAGCTTTAAAGCAATGAAGGCATTCTAACCCCCAGTGTATCAACAACCTGCCATCCACAGCTATCCAGTTTCAGCCATTTCCAAAACTGTGCACGAGTATCCAAAGAGGATAACAAGTCCCTTAAACAATCCCCTGTTATTTTAAGAAACAGGCTGCATCAGTCCAAGCTGCAAACCAGCAGCCAGGCTGTTCTGGTGACCAAGTGTAAAAATGGAGGGAGAAACTTTTCTTAGGTGAAATGGGGTGGGGGGTGGGTGTTGCCTTTTTTCTCTCTTCTTAAAAAGCTGCAGTGGTCCTGGAGGAGAAGCAGCAAGCCCCACACTGATGTATTTGAATAGCTGTGTCTTAGTGGGTGATACATGTGCCCCTTTGCCCTGCGGTATCACTTGCTGCAATGCTGAACCAGGAACCAGCAGCTCCCAGAGAGGAGGAGAAAGATTTACAGGGCAGCATGTTATGCCACAGGAACAGCATGTGAAGGATTTACAGCATCGGTGGAGGGCAGAGATGTTGCAGGGGCATAAAACATGAAAAAATGAGACAGCAGGCAGAGTCTTGCAACTCTCAGAACTACCATTTATTACACGGGGTCCTGACAAGGGGGGGGGGGGGTGGAGGCGGGTGGTGGTGGTTCTCGACAGTGTTTTAAAGGCAGCTCAACTTCAGGCTGCTTTGAAAAAATACCCCTGGCTGAGGGCTGCCCACCGGGTCAGGCACATCTGAAGGAACAAGCTGTGGCCTCCAGGTGTCACCATGAGAAAGTGCTTGGCTTTCCCAAGGCGCCACTAATCCAGGGACTCCTCTGACACGCAGGGATATTTTTAAATGTCTTGCAGCTCTGGCTGCCTACTTCTTGGGTTTCATAAGGACTTTCCTTGTTTCCACCACCGTCAGTGACAATGCATTAGTTAAGCCCCAGCACTTCTGAATTAATCTTTCTCGCCAGTTACTGGGGGAGGGCACTCTGCAAACCTCTGCTCTTATCTTTGAGCCCATCGGACTTTCTGGAAGTCCCTGAAAGCCCTCGAGACCCATGCAAGCTATCTATGAAATGGTCCCACTGCACTGTTACCTGCAGTACAGAAATAAGAACTGAATTTTACTGGGAGGGTGCAGGAAACTGGACTATAAGAGGTAGCACAAAGGAAGGACATAAAAATACCACTGGCTCCTCCAATACTCTCTCTCAGCTTCTGGTCCTCTCCACCTGAGCTGCTTGGAAAGGGTGGGGGTATTACCCTCCAAAGGGGAGCTCGTCCCTGGGTAGAGCATTTCCACGTTTTGCCCTGCACTATGATAGGGTTCCCCTTGCTCCCACTAACAGGACAGAACAGAATGGTCCATTTTGCCTTTTTTCCCTTAAAAAGGCATTTTCTCAAGCTCCTTCCTGAAAGGTTGACCTAATAGGGGAAAAAAAAAAAAAAAAAAAAAAGACGGGACAACTTTGGGAACTTCAACACCTTCCCCTCTAGCAACAGTTCAGCTTCTAGCAGATGTGAGGAGCAACCACACTGGTAACTGCAGACACATGCACAAACATCTCCAGCTTCCAAGGAGAGGAGCCATGGGAAGCAGACAGGGGTTGCTTCACTACTACATAAATTACTGCCATATAGCACATCCTTTGCCTGCTGTGCACTTTCACGGATGAGCGGAGCCTGGCTTGGTGTTTACCTTCTACTAGCTCTTTTTGGACCTCTGGGGAGGTGGTGACCCACTGCTGGCAAAGGATGCACCAGGATGACCACTCTGCAAAATGCCAGAGAAGCCGATGGATGCTGGCGGTGCCGAGACCCCCACCCCTCTCACCTCTCTTTAGCAAGCTGGCCCGGTAGCGACCCTCAAGGGTGCAGTTCCAGCGCTCAAAGCGAAACTGGTACTGGCACTCCAGTGCACTCATGCTGATGGCCTCCATCAGGGTCTCGGCCACGCCAGGGTCCCGCCGGCACATCCTGCGCTGCTTCTTCTCCAGCTTCAGGCGGTCACAGATTTTGTAGTGGGCTTTGATGGCAGCTTCCTCCATTTCTGAAGTCAGAGGGAGGATGGTCAGGGGTTCGTTCCCCGTCAGCCTGCAGAGGAACAGAGGGACACAGCAGTGAGGAGAGAGAAATACAGCCTGCGGTAAAAATGGCAGCCATGGTGGGATCCGGCTCTCCCTGGCTGAGCACCCATGGGGACTTGCTGATGTCTGGGCAATGAGAGACTGTACAAAGCCTCCTCCAGTATGTGCACAAGGTGGGAGCAAAAGAAGGGTAAGAAGCAATACTTGGATTTATATTCTCTACCAGATCTCACAGAGCTCGTTTGGACATAAGACCTTGTCAATCTCTACCACAGGACTGTGTTGAAAACTGAAACAGGAAAGATATTGAAGGTACCCAACTGCATGAATTTGGGAAACTACCAAAAATACAAGAGCACTACAGTCGCTCTCCCGTGCATAAACAACAACAACAAAATTTTAGCACATCGAGCAGAGCCAGAAGCAGCTTGAGAAGGGATAGAGGGTAGTTCGTCCCACCAGAACCCAAGAGAGCGAGAAAGCACTTACAGCCACCCTGCCCTCAGAAGAAGAGATCCTGGCATAAAACCTAGCGAGCCACAGCCTGAGGCTTTAGAGCAAGATACTTTCCAGATGATGCCGCCAAAAGCTTTTACAAGGCCGAACAAGCTCAAAACCTAAAAAACGACCCGAAGAAATTTGTGTCCCATTGCCTTCTCCTCTCCCCTGCCTTCTCTGAGCACAAGGACCTTGACTCGCACAATGTGCAACAAAAGAAGCCAGCCTACCGCTCCCGGTGTCAGGTAACAAGCTGCTGGAAAAGAACCACTCTGGCATTAGCCCCAGGGAGCAGAGAGGCTGCAGAAACATCTGCTGGGCTCATGAGCAGTTTGTTGGCCAGGCTGCCCGCACCCCACTCTCCTGGCTCTGCCCTTTTCCGGCCAGGTGCCAGTCCACGCAGTCAATGGGAATCACTATGCAGGGTTTCAAAGGACCTGAAGACACATTTCCCCAGCCAAAAAAGAAGACTTGCTTAAAGCCAGAACTGAAAACATGCTGGAAAATTGCAGTCCTACGGAGGTGAGAATGGGGATAGGTCTCAGGCTCAGACATCTCCATCGCTGTAGGACCACCTGGGGAACTGGGGTGATGGGCACAGGAGGGGAGCACACACTCATCCCCTTTACTGAATGCAGATGGGTCCTGGAAACCCTTTAAAACCTCACCTGTCCTGCAGAAGCAGTGATATTTTTTTGTTTCTTTTTTTAATGAGGATTTCTCCCTAATCAGTGGAATGCATCCTGCCAGGAGTAGAGTCCCCATGGGCAAGCAGCTAGGATGCTTTAACTCCCAAACCTCCTTGCACAACTGGCACAAAATCCTGACCTGAGCCATAACCAGCAACATCCAGTACGGATCCAATCATTACGGATGATTTGACAAGGCGATTTAACATCAGAAGTCTAAAGGAGGGAGGAAAAAAGATGGCTGGGTTTGAGGTTTGAATTTTTAGAACAGAGATGGGCAGGGAAACGTTCTCCTTCAAAAGTGTTATGATTTCCAGAAAAAAAAAAAAAACGCAATGGTAAAAACAAAGTCAGAGTGATTCGTGAGAAACATGGAAAACTAGTGAACACAGTGTAAATTTCCCCCCAAACAGTTTTTTTTTCCCCAAAATTCTGCTAATACGATAGAAACATCCAAAAGGCTAAATGCTCTCCATCTGAAGCACTCACAAATGTTGAACCTTATGTTTTTGCTCTGTCTTGACTGGGACAGAACACGGACTTGGTCTCAACTGCTCCCCGAGGAGATGGGACATCCCCCAGCCCTGGTGCCTTGTTAACTGAAGCTCTGAGTAGGCTTGTTCATGAAAAAGGTGGCTTGGTCTGAGCTTCACAGTAGTAAAGACATGTAACAAAATCTCAAGGGCGTTAATTCCTGGCCTTCATCAATACCTTTGCTCTGAAGGTTCGTTACTACAAGCTTTCATAGTTGGTGCAAGAGATATCCTCAGCTGGCAAAAAAGAGAGAGGGAGGCATAAAAGCATTTTTTTACAGGTCCCCCTCCCCAATTTACCTTTCCAACTGAGCAGGTACTGTTCAGCTAAACGTTCTGGAAAATATAAGCTCCAAGTATCATGTAACAGATGGCTATCACAGTGAGGAGGAATACAGGAACTGATCCTACGGCCAAGATTTCTGTAGAGCAGTTACTGATTTTGAACCCCTTACCCACCCTCCCCCTTAGGACTTGGCTTTGAGACACTTCAAAGAGTGGTTTCCCACAGATCAGCCTGGCAAAACTTGCTGATAGCACAGCTCAGTTGCATGTATCTCCAATAGAAGTCACCTAAATAAAAACAAAATAAAGAGCCAGGGATAGGGAAAAGGTAGAAAATAGAATTCGTGGTGCTGCACAATGCCAGAGGACAGGACTTCAGCAGCCACTTAGAACTAGTGGATGCAAAGTCCTGAGAAACAATAGAAAACTGAAGCATTAAACGGACTAATTGTCAGCAAATCCAGATTCATTGCTCTGCGCAACAGGCTTAGGTAGGAGTTCACCAGCTCTGATACTGGGGACACGTGAGTAACAGCCACAGTGATCTGAGAAAGCTGGGCCAGCATGCAGACACCCCCCTCACCCCTTCAAGAAAACAACCCAAAGACAAGACAGCAGCACCATGTCCTATAGAGAAGGCAGAATATCACCTTCTCCACTTTCTGTTTCCAGATCCAGTTCTGCCCTGCCCTCCCCATTAGAGAAAAGGGGACATTAAAGTCCAAACTGGTGAAAAAAAAAGCCATGCAACACACATGCTGAACAGAGACCCATCTACCACTGCCTGAATTATTGCTCAGACTAATTTAACCAGCTTTCAAGCTGGTCTGAATCAGAGCGAAGCAAGTGAATTAGGAAAGCATCTCCAGAACATGACAAGGAGTAATTTTAGGGGAAAAGGCCTTTTCCCAGCCAAGCAATAAAGCTCTTCCAAATGAAGACCTCCATGAGCAAAAGCAGCACACGTGCACTCACACATACATTTTTTTCCTCCCCGGTGGTGGATGTGTGCCCGTTTCAGCAGGGGCGACCAATGAAGCAGCCTCAGCTCTGCACACACATTCCAGCATCCCTGGGAAGAGGGGTTATGGCAGCACTTCTCAGAGCATGGCATCAATAATAAACGAGCACAGGCAGAGCCAAGGAGAGCCAGCGACCCCACCTGAAATGCTGCCTTGGAGCTGCCACTGCATAGAACCTTTATAATCCTATAAAGCTCTTTTATGCAACCTAGGCTGGGGTAAGGTCCCGTAAGGCAACGGTGTCAGAGTCGGATGCTTTCTCAGCTCCTCACAAAGACCGAGCTGTTCCTTACAAGGAAATTTTTTGGGAAAGAGCTGGGGGAAGGGTGGTTTTTATTTTATACACATCTGATCCACAACTGTTACGATTAAATTGCCGGCTAGCACTCCGTGCAATTGTATTATTTTGGATCGAGGGTGCTGACCATGAGATGGAGTGTTTCTCCACTAGGAACATGGAGAGAGACCTAAAAGCTCATTGTACACAACCCGGGAAGCTTTAACTCTCTGGAAACTAACTGTGGCCTCTATGAGAGCAGTATGAATCTACAATGTCAAGAGACTGTTTCTGCTTCAGACTTTGACTTAAATCTTCTGTGCACCTTGCCTGACCTCTGCTCTGAGTGACACACTTACACTGTCCAGACCCCAGTAAGGACCTGGTTGCTCAGTGCCATACCCACCTAGCTGAGAGGGACCTTTGCAACATCATTTGCATTATTCTCCTTCCAGTTACTCTATCACTAGGCTGAAGCCGGAAAACCAGAAGTTTTATTATCACCTGATGCAGACAGCATGATCTATCTGGTTTGCACATAGACTACTGGTGGTATTTGACTGCCTTGGTTGTGAACTTCATGACAAGCACTGCTAATTGCTTTGCTGTCCTGGAGTTCAAACTCCAATCACCCAGGCCTGGGAGAGATCCCAAACACAGTCCCGGACACTACACAACTCACACCGATAACTGCGTAGCCAAGTTATCAGTAGCATCAGGGAATTACTGCCCTTCCAAAGAGGAAATTCAAGATGGGTCCTGCTTTCAGCTCATCTTGGAAGTCAAGAATTTTTATTGCGTCATCAGCTCACTCTTTCAGCATCCCTGTATTTTTCCTTTTTTAACTGGGGATTTTTCTGATGAGAATTTGAGAGGGACGAGACAGAAGGTGCCTGCACAGACCTGTAAGCGCACTCTAGTTTTTGACATGCTCAAGAGTTTCCATTGCAAGTCCCACCAGAGACGCGAGACAAGGTGAGCTGCTTTCCTGCAAGTAAATGCCTCTGCTCTACCCACCTGGAATGACAGGCCTGATGAAATATTGCACTCCTGTTCTGGCACATCCCTCACTCTCAGGAGATTTCTCTTTGGTACATCTGTACAAGGATCAAATTGATTCTATTTTCACTTTTCATATTAACATTTTTCTTGCAGTATTGCTACTCTTCCAACCTTTTTTTGTCTCCTTCCACCACTTCTTTCTTTAAATAGTTTAAAAACGTTTCTGAAAAGTTGACAACTTGAACACTAACCTTCACTGCAATACCTAAATTAATGACTCCACACAACTCAAGGTGTCAGACTGAGTTATGCTGAACACCAAGCCTGTTATTATTTTTTGCATCCAACAACCTTCAGCTGCCCTCTCTCTCTCCCACCATCACACTCCCACACTGTGAAGAAGCTTTCCTAAATCGATTTACCATGGTACCCCATCCCACAAGGGATAACTGCTATTTGAAGTATTTTGCTAAAACTCCATCTATCCTAGGACTTTGCAAGGCTTTCTCCCCTTGTCATCATGCATAGACCCTGCCCCTTTTTGCACGTTCTAGCTCTTTCCCTTCAAGATGATTCCCAACCAACTCTGCTTTTTGCTCTCCATGTCATTCTCCATAAACAACAGTGTCTTGCTATTGGAAACCATTAAACAAAGCAAAAAACTATATGGAAACTCAAGTACAGCTATTATGTCCCAATTTATATTTTGATCCTAACCTTCCTCTCAATAGCATGGTATATACACAGAGCTTTTTTTAGGTGTCAACCCCTCAGACATGGCCTTCCTCATTAGTCAGTAGTACCCAAAGCTCAGTTGCAGCTTCTGCTTGCCAAGAAACAAGTAACAGTCCCCACCATGACAACATCAACTTCCACCCACACATGGTAGGAGTAATAGAGACTTGTAACCTCACTTCGTGAAGTGGTTAGAAAGGTAGAAAGCAGCCATATCCTATGCTCATGTGCTAATGAAGAGAATGCATTTGAGGGGAATGCCTTTAAGTCCTTGGTCCTAGTTCTGAGTGGTGGGAATTAAGAGAAGAGAGAAGAGAAAAGCTACATCATGGGGGAATTTCCAACCCAATAGATCCTGCTTACCAAGGAAGGGAGGAAGCATCAGTCTCTATCAGATATGATCAAACAGATTTCCCTTTATTTTATTTTTTTTAGGAGACAAAAAAAGTGTAGATTCTTGTAGGTTTCAGTCATTCACATTTTCTTCAATTACTCTGCCTGGAGAAATCTATACAATGGTCTCCTCTGGGCTCTCTTCTCCTCTGAGCATCTTGGGCAAGAGGATGGAGGAGTGGGCACGTAAGGATCCTCCTACATATACCTGCCAGGCTCTCAGGTCCTATCAAGAGTTCTGTTACCCAGATAAAAGATAAACAGCTACTTCTGGAAGTAAGAATTTGCTGCTGCAAGTCTACAGCTCTTCCCTTTCCAGCACAGCACTCCTGAATGCTTCTAACACACATCAGCCACTCTGATCCGAAGTTATTAAGCTCTTTTCAGGCTCAAGTGTTACCACAGAGATAATTTATGCCTGAGTTTCCTGTTTTAGCCTTAGCTGAAGTTCACACAGAAGTCAGAGGACTTCTCCGAGGCTGCTGAGTGCAGCAGTCCAAGCAAGTGAAATCCTCCCCCAGGCCAGCTGTCCTGCACTGAGAAGAGAGCTGGACCCCAACAGCCTTACAAAGGAGTTGTCACATCAGTTCAGAAAGTATGTTTTCTGTGAATGGAGCAAGACACAGATGGTTGTCTCCCAGATACAGGATGGTTGTTTGTGTATAAATAAGCTTCCATGCAATTTCCTGCCAAACCATGCCCTCAACTTCTGCAAAAATTACCAAAACTTTGGCACATAATATATGAAGGCAAAATTTAGCAACCAAAGGAAAAAATATTCCAGTGAATGAGCAACAGCGTGACTCAGTTCAGATGCAGAGGTCTGGAGATGTTCTCGTTATGGTGCGTTCCTGCATAGGACCTATGGGACTACGGTGCTATGCCATGAGGAAGAGCTATTTTTCCACTATGACAACCAGAACGACCACGAGCAAATACTTCAAGCTGCTGCAGTATTTCCCACCCATGCAAGGCAGAAGACCTGCACAGGTTAAGAATTACAGCTAATAGCACTCCACTAAAGTAAGGAAGCATTGCTTTCCCTTCTGCCTCCCTTCCCCCATTGAGGAGAGCATAAGCAATCAGAGAAAGCCCATAGCAGAGGAAGAAATCGAACTTGGGCCTTTCAGACCTTGGTGCTGTGCCTGAACCACAAGACTGAACTACATCTACTCTTTTTCCCCCATTCTTGCAACAAACCTTACACAGGAAGTTTCCATCCCACCAGAGCAAAAGACATTTTTATGTTGGGCAAATATCTGAGTTGCAGCATTAAGATTCACCAGCGTGGAAATGATACAAGAAGGCAAACATCATGACCAGCTCTAAAAGAGTTTGCAATAGTCTCTTGCAATTCCTGTGGCTTGTGCTGAACAGTTCCCAGCACCAAACGACCTTTAGAAAACACTGCTGGGTTTTTGAGGAGGTGGTGTTCAGTTTTTACAACTCAATGACTTATTAGCTGCCCTTAGCTGGGAGGTCCCAGGTAGCTTGGCCCCAAGAGTGGCCAGCAACCTAATTCCACTGGAATAACCCATTTTGTTCATAAGTGAGCAGAGGTGGAGAAAGGAGGTGGGGAGGGGGGGAGAAGAGGAGGGGAAGGCTGTTTCCTCTCCCCTTCATCCTCTCAAGAATGAAGCAGCAATCAGCAAGATTTACAAAGGATTTTCAACCCAACTTAAAACCAGCCGGTGAACCGCGGTGCCAGTGGAATGCACGGGCCAGGCAGCAACAGGGGCTTTCACTCCTGATTTAAGACGGCATTAGCTTTGCCCTTGGCAGCCTGTGCCAGGAATTACCACCCTGCCGGCACCCCCCTTCTTGGCTGGACAGCTCCTGGATCCCCACCAGATCCCTGCCCCACGACCCACTGCTGCTCCTTATCCCAGCCACTGCTTTTTTTTTTTTTCAGCTTAACATAATTTCTTTTGGCATGGGTCCCACTATACCGCAGGTAATGCGTAGCTGTGAGTTTTGTTGCAGAGAAGCAGTTAAGTGGGGAGCAATGCAATGGAAGAGGATGAAAAAATAAGTCCCGAGAAGAAAATGAAAGGTTTGTTTTAACCCGTTTAGCTCCACAAGGTGTGGAGGGAGGAAAGAGAGGTTTTCAGAATATTTTCCGTGATAGGATGAGCACATGCACAACATATTTATGCCCTATAAAAACACCTCCTTGCAGCAGGAAGATAAAACTACCATAAGGTAGGGGGCTTTGTTTAATTGTCGTGGGGGTTTTGTGGATTGGGGTTTTTCGGGGGCGTTTGGGTAGAGGGGAGTTGGGTTTTTTTACACTGCTGAGAATCCTGCCATGAAAGGATCTCAGATCCCTGCTGCAGTAAAAAAACAGCTCAGCTCCATCCCTGACATGGAGTTAGAGTAGATCATTTTAAACCAGAACTGGGCCTAACAGCTCTCCATGACATAGAAAACAAGGGACATTTCTAGATCGTGCTTAGAATTGTACATATAGAATGTACAAATGTAGATAAACATCCCTTCTCCCACCTTGCTTTTGAACAGTTTTTGGTGGGACTGAGGACAAGAAGACCACAGATGTAATGGATCATACAAATACAGCAAAATAATTTATATCAGATTTTAAACACAGCAGACCAAAGGAAGTGTGCCAGGTACTCATGATTTTCTTGCAAAGAATTGAGCCACATGCAAACTGGTACATCTGCTCCTACCATGAAGACTGATTTTCTAAAAGCCAGAAAGTCATCTGTGTTGTAAACCTGCAGTAACATTTTTGTTTTTCTGTTTCAAGCAAAGAAAATGCAAGTTCATGGTCTTTCTTGGTAGCTTCCCTTGTCTGGGAAGAGTTGCACATAACAAAGGATATTTAGCATTTGAAAACTAAACAAAAAGGACGAAAAACCACCTCCAGCCCATACTTCTGGCTCTCTACAGCTCAAGGTACTGATGTGGAGCCTAATGAAGCCCCACAGATCTGCCCAAGGGTGGGGGCTCAACAGGGAGCACTTTGTTCAGGGCAATGCAGGAATCAGACTTTTTGACTCAGTCCAGGCACAGCAATAAAAAAAAAAAAAAAAAAAAATGCTAGACACTCCGAGAATAGAACATTTTTTCCAAACAGCACATCATTAAACTGCAAGGTTCATTGCCACCGGATGTTGTGAAGCTCAGAACTATGAATAGATTCCAAAAGGGATTAGACAGATTCAGGAAAGGTTCACCCAGGTGGGTGATGAAACATGAGGGCTTGAACACTGCCTCCGGCTCAGAAAGCCTCAAACCACTGCCTGCAAGGAGCAAGCAGGACATGCCAGGAGACATCACTTGTACCATTTCTCCTTGGCTTCCCCAGATATCCACGCCTGGCTGAGGAAACCTCTGGTTCAACCCCATACGGCAGTTACGTTCTCAGCACTGAGACAGGCACCTGTAAGACGCATTGCAGGATGCTTCGGCTGCAGCATTTAACCCACCTGCACTCCCCAACCCTTTAGATGACAGCAAGAACCAACCCAGAAGTGTCAAGTACACACCACCTGAAGACATTGCAAGGCCAGCTTGATCGACTCCTATGTCCAAAGTACCCCGCTCTTTCCTTGGAGAAGCTATGGCTGCCGCGCTCGCTTTCGGCAACCCCACCTCCGTGGTCCTAACAGCAATCCTTCCACGTCCTCAGCAAACCTCCCACCCACGGCAGCCCTCAGCACACCAGGACATGGGCATGCCTCACACGCAGCCAGCCATGTGTTAGTGTCAGTCTCTCCCACCCGCCCCTGACAGGGAACACATCTGACTTGGTAATGAATCGCCCATTTGTCTCCCTAACACCCCAACCAGCCCTTTTGTTAAATGTGGGAGATAAAGGCTTCATAGCTCCACAGCACACATCATACAGCAGGACTTGGCCTGTGCCTTTCTCCCTCCTCTCTGTCAGATAAATTGTGCTGTCCCTCCCAAACACCGCCCAGTCTGTTCTCAGCAGATGCTGCAGCTACATAGGTGCCCTTGCCCAGACCATGGAGACTGGCAGCCAGGGAAAAAACTCCTTGTAGCCAACACAGCAGCTTCCCTCGCTGCCCGGAGATCTCCCTATGTACACACACACATTCAAGTAGCACAGCAGCTGAAGAGAAAGTAAAAGTTGCTCTCCAGATGACAGAAATCTCAAAAGCTGTGGGTTTGAAATTGAACCTTTGAGAGAAGCACAGTGAATGCAAAGAACTCCTCAAGTTCACTGGGACGGAAAAATAAATGGAGAATGAACTTCTTCCTCCTTTCCAAGTCTCAGCTTTTGTACTCAGGACCCAGAGGTCCCAGCTGGAAGCAGAGACTGACTCCTAATCCAACCTCTGGACAAATGACAACTTCTAGAAACAAGCATGCAGATTCAGGCAGAAGGGGGTTTTCACCTCCCCCTCCCCTCAAAACATCATACCCAGCCCCTATTATATATCACACAGAGGTCAGCTCGTGGAGTATTTAGATAGTTGAGCGGTTTGACACCTCATCTGATCTATTTTGGGAGCAGTTTACAGCTCTGCAATTCCTCCCCTGCACAGCAGTGATAGCTTTTCCACTCTAATGTCATATTATCCTTGTGGCAGGTTTAAAAACTAAACAGGTGAAAAAACAAACTTTCTGGGCACTGGAGAGATCAGGATGCATGAGACATTATGGTGATGGGATGGTAGAAGTTTGTCGTCATTCTGAGCCATAACAGAGATTGCGGGAATGAACTGTGAACATAGAGGCTAGATCCTTACAAAACTCAACAGGAGGATACTCAAAGGCTGTTGCATAAAGGTCTTCCCATGACAAAAAGGTGTCTCGTGAATGTCTTCCTGAAGAAGCTTTACAGTCCTGAGGTTTTACAAGCCTCAAATGAAACTTCAATGGTCAGGTCTCCAGCTAAGCAAAGCTACCTCTGGCCAAGGTTTCAAACTCATCAGATAGGGATAAACCACCCATGAAAGAGACTACATTCTTGCTGTGGTATCCTAGAACAGTTTCCATGAAGCCAGCCAGCATCACAAACCTTACTGTGTTCTGCTCCAGATGCAAGGGCACTGCGTGGTCCTTCCCGCACTGCTGTCCATTGAACAACATTGCTCTCTTTCCCTTGATCTCCCCTAGCACCCCAAAACACAGCTCCTCCACACCACAATTTGTTCCAGCAAGAGGGAAAGAACAAACAATGTGAACATCTCCCACCAATCTCCCAATGTCCATCCACCACCACTAAGAAAGACCCAGGTCCCACAACATTATAGGAATGGGGCAACCCTTCCTCAAAGGAGTGAATCCCTGCCCAGTTTTGTGGAAGGGGAACAGATGCTGTAATTGTGGCTAATCACAAGGGATGAATAAACTGATATTGATAGCCAAGATGTCTAACAGACCCGTGCTGCTGTCAGGACCCTCACTCACCTTTTGAAGGTGACTGGACTACAGAATATCAGCAAGGACCTCAGCCAAACCTAACCTTGGCAACAGTTCTGGTGAATACCCTCAGAATACTTGGCGACTTCGGCATACACGTCTTTTTTATAACACTAGAGTCTATATGAACAAAGAGTCATGTTAACTAAAATACTATCGCCCAGGAAGAGCCAAAGCTTTATTCTGCAGGCTCTGCTGAGCAGACAGGACTGCATATTATCCATCTTCAAAGCAACGCATCTTTTATGCATCGCATTATAAAGGCATGTGTGGCACACTCAACCATATTAAGGAAAGCATTTCCTTCCTGTATTGATCATCCATCCATCCATCCATCCATCCATCCATCCATCCAAGTTGCATTAAAAAGGCAGGCGGTAGGACAAGCCAAGTGTTATACATAGCAAATTCTGATTAGATTATGAAACTTTAAGAAGATCTTAACAAGTGGACAGTGTGCATTTTACATAATTAGCTTGTTACTTATAAATGCCTTTCATAGTGCCAGTGGCAGATTTTCACCACCTAAAATAGCCTAAAGCTGTTGGATTCAAGAACTCCTGCCATCCCAATTTAGATCAACTCAAATACAGAAACCACGAGGTGGTTTCACTACACCAAGATTAGGAATTGAATCGGCTCTTGTGTGCCTGGATGTTGGAAGGGGTAAAAGATTACAGAGGGTAAAGACATATTATGTCACACTGTACCTTGCCAGCCCAATCCTCACTGAATGTGAAAGCTGTTCTTCACAGCGTTCTGACAGATTTCAAGTCACTTGGGGGGGGATAGAGCCTTGCTTTAAGATGGGACATAAAAATGCAGCATTGTGGGATGCCACAACTGTATCCATATTCATTTAGCAGAGAACTGCTCCCGAGCACCATGAGACATATGCTTCATGAGGCTGGGACTGTTTCACCTCAATTCCAAGAAGCAGCTCAGAGCAAGCCTTGAGTTACAACCACTGCCTGTAAAATATGACCTCTGAAGTAATAAACCAGGTAAGGAAGCCATCTGATTTACGAGCTGCTCACGCTTGACGGGGAAGTCCCAAGAAATGCAGAGCTACACAACGTTATTCCTATGCCGATCCCTACACCACTCCTTCCTGCAGACATCTAAAGGGAGAAACATATTCAATTCTAAGTAAAAAGTGCAAGAATACATGCTAGAAAGCACCCTGAGGAAAAACAGTCTCATGGGAAGAGGATCCACAGGCTTAGAGTTATCCCAGCATGCAAACATCATCCAATACACCAACCAATTTGTGCAAGTTCCCATTTTCTAAACCACTTACTAGCAGCTTGGAGAACAAGCAGAGCACACAGACAGTCCTTAAATCACTTGGTTACCCAAAAACACCATGGAGGGGAGTTATGAGCTCTATGGGTGCATACTATGTGATGCCCTATCTTCATCTACTGAATAGCATTAAAAATATATAAAACTCCTATTGTTTAACATTGAGTATGCCCTTTCAAGATGCCACGTAACGGCCGTTTCCAAGGACTGAAGGGCAAAACGGTGGTCATGTATCTAAGGCAGCAGAGAGCCCCAGAGAATGTGAGGAAAAAGGAGAATACTACTTTTACTCCTTAGACCTCAGAAATATCATTGGGTCCACCCTCTTCAAATCTACAGTGCAGGATTTGACTCTTTTCCTTTAAAAAGTATGTCGAGTTACAGCTGAATGAATGGCATGAGGTTTCAGCTGACTGTGAGAAACTATAGCAAGGTCAGAAGCTCCAACTGAGAGGTGTCCCATTAATCTACACATTTGGGAAAAACTAACAGGGAATAACAAAAACCAACCAGTGCACCTTCTGCGCTCAACTCTACAAGAATTTCCCAGGTTGATATTATGTTTTACAACATAAATGGTTTGTGTGGCCTGAAAATATATAATCCATCTCCCAGTCCAGGGCTGGATGATCAGTTTTTCCCAGATTCACAAAGGCATTTAGCTGACACGTCATCTGAAAAAATTATGATCTATATCCCTAAACTCCTCTTGAATTCAGACTGCTTTAGAATCCATCTGTGAAACTGAGATGAAGAGATTTGAAAGTTCTGTAGCTAAATTATCCCTTGTAAACTCCTTTGAGAACTAGAAGTGGAAGAAGTGAAAAGAACAAAATCATTATACACAGACGACTTGCAATTCAGTCACTCAAGGGCCAGGAAACATCAGCATAATCATGTGCATGCATTAGGAAAGCAGTTCTACTGAAAAAGGTTATGTGACCACATTCTGCAAAGGAGCACTGCATGAGAAAGATATTCTTTTCCAGATTCTCATTTTGTCTTCATTCCCTTAGGACAACTAGATGGAAATGAGGCATGGGAGGGGCAAACTGTGACCTTATGATACCTTTTTTGAGAATTAAAATTTATTCTAGCGGGGCCACAACTGAAGACAAATTCAGTAAAAGAGCTTTTACAGGTTTTTTGCAAGTCCTTAGCATGCCTCATTTTCCAGATGCTGAGTCTTTGGGTTTCCCTAGTGTGACAACTAAACGTGGGATGACCTGTAATAATTCTAAATACTCAGAAGTAATGAAAGAAAGCTGACTCTCAGCATCAAAAGGGATGCTGTATATAAGCGGACTCTTTATATCTTTCTTTGAGCTCTGTGTCTCAGCATCTTAAAAACACCCACAAGGAACCAAAAGTGTTTTTCACTGAGCACAGAACCTGGATAATATGGTCTAAATAAGCCTTGGGGCCACACAGTTTAATGAGAACGATAAAGAGAAATATTTAATAACTGTCCATTCACTGAAAGAAGCAAGGATTTTGCAGAACAAAATTCCACTGTAGTGTGCATGCACTACAGGAGGAGTGATTTAGGTTACTTCCACAGCTCACTTCTGACGTTTCCCAAATTAAACCGTGAAGCCTTACATTAGCAGTAATCATGTATTAAAAGGTATCTCCAGATGCTTGAGGTGCTGGCATTAAAGCACACTGCTTCTGGATTCCCTTGCAGATGCACTTCGGCAGTTATGCTCTATTTTCACATGCATTTGACGGAAACAGCGTTCAGCACTACAAGGGACAGGCAAATTCCAGGACTGCAGCCTATATCTGGCAGGTATATACATCAGGGAAATCCTGTGACATGTATAAACAATCAAAGCTATTTGTGGCAATGCTTTCGTGCAGGTGGAATTTGTCTGATATGGCAATACTACAAACAGGAAAAGAAAAATTAAAAACCACAATGGGCATATTCCATAAACTTTGCTATAAGTCTTCACAAACAACCTGTATCTTCCTTTTCAGCTTAGCCCTTCGCTTCCTGACATGATCAGTAATAAAGAACACTCAGAACCCCCTCCCTGGACCACTCCATCAACAGATGCTCATTAGAGCTAATCACAACCAGAGCAACTCCAGCCTGAAATGGAGTTTCCATCTGTCTTCAAAATGCATGTGGGCTTGCTTTACAATTCCCACATCCCACCTCTTTCAGTGGGTCTGGAGACTGAGTCATCATCCCCAGGATGATACAGGGCACAACTACATGGAACCTAAGAGAGGCAGTAGGAAAAAAAAAAAAAAAACAAACCACCACCCAGAAGGATCTAACTTAATTTCCAAGTGTCACAAAGGTGTTCAGCTATACAGCAAAATCTCAAAAAAATACAAATAATGATACTGGAGCAAGAGTACAGCCGTGTTTCCAAGGAAATAAATAACTTGCTGTGAATAAGTCTCCCCAGCAGATTCTCTCACAATGGGGGTAAGCAGGACTACAGCTGTCTGCTCAATACTAGTTAATATGCAGAAGACAGAATTCAGGGTAAAAGTTGTTAAAATCTGGCTGAACCATCAACTCTACCCTGCTTGCACTCCAATTGAGCCTGAGTTCTGTTTTCCCTTGAATCCTGTGGCAAAGCATATTTGAAAGGAAGGGTATGAATGCAAGTTGAAGGGAAATAATTAGGAGATTCAAGGAAGTTTAAACTTAAACAGAAACATACCAAGATGAGATATCTCTTTGGCTCCTTGTATGAAGAGAACTAGAGTTCCCAGTGCTTTAATCAACTTGCCACACAACGGCATTGCTGAAGCAGCAGCTGAAACCCTATAGCACTGCGACAGAACTTGGCTACATACTTCTGTTAGGTTTTACGTCCTTCCCTGGTAGACAGTATCACATTCCCCATCCCCTTTCTTCATCTGCACTTGAGACTTTCCAGTTGGCCCTGTGTCAAGAACTGTCCCACCCCCAGCCATGGTCTCTCCTCCCTGCAAGAGCGCACGCCTTCTGCCAAGCCTTCCACCGACCTCCCCAGCTCCCTCCAGCCCTCCCCTAGGGTTACAGAGGCATCCAGCATCCCCTGACCCACATCCCCAAGGGACGCTAACCCACAAGTCTCACACCTCACTTCCTTGAAACCCTGCGAGCGTGGGTTACACTTGCAATTCTGCTGGGTGAACCACAGGAACAAGAGTGGCAGGATCTCACTTGCTTTGCCAGTTTTCCCTCCACCACAATCCCCACAGTGACATTTGTTTTCTCAGTGGTGGAGAAAGGAATCCCTCTAGTTTACCCCTCTCCAGCCCCAAAATAGCAGTGGTTGAAAGTGCCCCAACAGTATATATCTTGCATATGCAGCTGGAGCAATAAGCAGTACTGAAACTAAGATCAGGGAAAGACATTTTACTTTACAGCAAAGGAACAACCAGGAGACATTCACTTTTTTTGTTGTTACAGGCTAACTAGCAGGTCTCAGAATAGAAGGGAGGAAGAATAACCCATCCTAGCACACAACTATTGCTATTACTTACCAAAAGCACTATTTGTATTCATTTCTTCCACCCTCTGTCAAAATTTAAGTACTCAGGTCTAGTGTCCTAGGCTCTTGATTTCCCACCCAGCTTTCTGCCAAAGGATATCCATGTTGATAGTCTTGACATCTCAATAAAAAATTCTGATCTGTTCTGGAGCTGTTGAGAAGCAAAGTCAACTTTATCAAAGCAAACGGCACTTTCAGGAGGAAAGTAAGGCCCAAATAACACAAAGACGAGAGAAAACCTTTCTAATGGGGCTCTAACATAATTTCTTTGTGAACCAAAAGCATTCTCCACGCTGGAATTTTCCTCCAAGTTAAAGAGGGCTTGCAACTAATTAAAAAAGCCCTCCAAGTTTCCAAAGTATTTCAAGTGATAAAACCAAAGTTACAGCCTGAAAATAAATCATAACAGTAATATGCACACACTTGAGAGAAAAAAAAAAAAAAAAAGATATAAACCTACACTGGAAAAATCTTACACTTAGTGCAGCCAAAATGCCAGTTGATACATGTCACATTTGGGCGCCCTAGGCAACGTTATCACAATGGCTAATACAGGCAGGCAGAGCTCCAAGACGAATGTCCAAAGCCCAAGAGGACACACAGATGCTCCCTGGAGCCTTAGAGAACAGTGATGGCATCTCAGGCCTTTTGCTGAAGCTTTCACACACGTTTAGCATCTTGAGCAGCAGTGCAAGTCAAAGAAAGGCTACGACCTTTCAGACACTGTTCCCGGCTAATCCTTCTTGATGGAGGGCCTCAGAAAACATTTAGATTGAAGCATCTGTAAGATTAAGATGTTTATCCGTCTTGTATTTTGCACATTTGTGATTACAGTGTCTCCTGGCTGCAAGAGCTCAGGAGGACCAAGGGCCAAGAAAGAAAGAGAACAACTCAGGCAAAGGGAAAGAATAGCAATGCTAACAAATTCTTTGTATGTTTGCTAGAAACCTGTCATCAGACTACAAATAAAAGAGTAAAACAAAATTAGGGGAGATTTTTTTTCCCAGATGGAAATACCTTGTACAGCTGAGTTGACAGATCTATTGGGCATAACAAGAACTAAGAGCATAATGCGAGAGGTGCTCCCTAAGACTTTCCAGGTGTTTATATCTGGCTTCAGCCAGAAGTGCCATGAACCCCTTAAGATCACCCCAGCCTATGAACAGCCCAAAGCTGTGTCAGCACAAAAGCTAAGGATGTCAGTTAACTCACGCTGTAGCTGGAGATACTGCGGGAGCGACTGCAGGCAGAGACAAGAGTCTTCCCTTCTCCCACCCCAAACTGGAAGGGAGCGTGGCACCACCGTCTTGATGGGGAACCCTCACGGAAAAACCTCATGGAGACACTCAAATCCCTGGAGGATAATGCTGACCTTTTCCAAGCACAGCTTGCAGCATGGGCACCAAGGTCTCCCAAAGCAGCTCTGTCCGTGTACCACAGAAAAACATGCTTTATGTGACTGACAAGTGGAGGAGAGTTTAGGTAATACAACAGGAGGGAGGATGAACACACAGCAGCAAGAAGAGAGCATTCCTCATAATGCACATGGAGTGAGGAGGACAAGAGGTTTACAGCAAGATGACAGGTAAAAGCCTTTCTAACTCAGTCTGCCACCTTCATCCTCAAATAACTGTCATTTGCAGAGCGTGCATAGCACAGCTTGCAAACTCCAGGGTTGGAAAGCTCACACCAGGCATCTTTGGTCACACAGATGACAAGACATTGCTTTGCTCCAGAGCAAAGCCACACCGAACTACCACTGTTATAAAGAGGCATGCCTTTGAGTAGGACACTGCCCGGCACGAGTTGTACGAGGGCAGGGGGACAAGCTATCCAGTGCTTCTGTGAAGTTTCTGGGCTCAAAACCTATTGTGGCTCATTTAGGATGGTGGGGAGCTGGTCCTGGGCAAGGATGGTCCCTGAGAGCTTTGTGTTCCTACACATTTGGTCACAACAAATGAGTGAGTGGATCAGAGGGAGAGAATTTCAGGACACCACTGGACATTGCCCAGGCAAGGCTTTACAGCCTCCCCAAAATAATCTTCACCAGTTCCACACTGAAGGCCCCAGAGCTTGCAAGCGGGTTTAATTTTAGAGCACACTCATCGGATTTGCTTACATAATTTTCTTGATTTGGAAGGCTTTTTATTTTCTTTAGTGAGAAAAGCTGTCCAAAAGTATCAGGTTAAGCAGGGGGCTGCTTGCCCATAAGGATCTTAAAATACATTGGCTGCAATTTTCCTTTTAAAATTTGCATATCACAATTAGGGCAATATGGAATTAGAGCAGCTTTAAAAAGTGAGGTGGGAGAGAAACCATTAAAGAGGACAAATCCTTACCAGATAATATTGGCATCTAAATTCAATGGCCCACAGGGTGTCCAGAGGCTGCTGAAAACAGGGCAGCAGGAGATCAAGAAACGTTCCAGTCTGAACCCATTAAGCAGGATGTATAAAAATCCCACAACAGAGAATTTTATTGATTTTAAGTTTTCAGTAATTTTAAGGGAACACCATCTCTCTGTTAAAGGTACATTTATAATTATGAGAGAAGATGTTGGCCTCATCATCTAACTGGACAAGAGCTTAGTTTGCAAAGAAATCTCTCTGGGTACCCTGTAAACCAGTCCTCATTACTAGAGACAGGACTTGGTAGCAGCCTAGATACTACTTCAGATTTAGTAATGTTCAGCTCCTCCACCTAGGCATCACTTGAGTACAGTAAGAATTCAACTTCTGAGGTTTCTACTTACCAACCTGAAATCACAAAAAGCCACAAAACCCTCACACCAATGTATCACTTGATCCATTGCTCCCAGTTTTGACACCGCTTAGTTCATTTTTGTAGATGGAAGTTGGGCAACTTCTACAACAGACATTTTCCAACCCTATAGACAAGTTGCAGGAGTAGAAAGAGGGGGTCAATTTATGCAGACTGAAAATAAAGCAAGAAAACTCCACAGACTCCATGAATGTCACAGGCCAGCATTCCCTCAGACTGTATGGTCACAGGAGCAAGAACTCAGTTCAGATATTGCCAGGTATCTTCCACCTACTGAAAACCCATTTTAAGGGCCACTCCAGCAGGCCCTTTTCCACCCTATCCTATGGTCACAGCGATGCACAACGGAAGATGTCACACCTCAAGTAAAATAATTTAATTTGGGTCTCAAATGCATCTCACAGGTCTATGCAGGTCTTGCATTTAGGTTTCCAGCACTCCTAACTAACAGGAGTAGCCCTGAACCATCCTAGGAAGCCACAAGGGATGGAAAGCCACTCTGGGTTGCTCTTGGACTGAGCAATTACCACTTCAAAGGCAGCTCATTAGCCTCCCTCTTAGATGATGGTTACAAACTCAAGTAAATGACCGCTGCCTTCAATCACTGAAGTCTGAGGTCTTTTGGCCACAAGCCTTGAGTAAGGGTGACACCCCCAAGACAGAGGTAGGACAATAATTAGCTAAAGCAGATCCTCAGCTCCAACTTTCTGCAAAAAGGGATGGCAATTCCTCCAGGGAGCTGGCCTCTTTTTTTATTCAGGTACCTTTTACCCCAGCACCCGCAACCCCTATTTGTTGTCTTCAACTGAAAAACCTACTTCATACAAGCACGGCCTCAACAGAGAGGCCTTCAAAGAACTACTCCAGAAAGGTCTGCCAGGGTTGTCCAGGCATCCCTAAGACAGGAGGAGGTTTTGCAGGTGGCACAGTTTGACAGGATGTATTAATGCACCTCTTCATAGATCATGAGGTTGAAAGACAGCATCAGCCTCAAGTAAAAATTTGCACCTAGGTGAAACATTGCCTTTCAGCAAGACCCTGATGCTTTATCAGGAGTGAAGTTACAAGCTGGCTGCTTACACAAAGTGATGTGTGCTCAGTCGTCATATTGTTTTCAGTACTGTCCAGAGCAATAGCCCCAAAAAAAGTCTTAAGAGACACTACAGATTAGGTTGATGGCCTCATGTCCTAGAGGAGGAAACAGCAACACCTCAGGGTGCTAAACACATTAGGGCTTGCCACCAAAACCTAGCGAGACAGAGGTCTTGCCTCAGGTAATTAAAAACCTAGGGATAACAATTTTTTTCCCGTACTGGTAGAAAACACTCCGAGTATCCTGTTTGAGAGTATCCTTTGAGCAAGAATAAGAAAAAAATCTCCCAAAACCTGGCCACTGATTTACATTACTGTTCCAAGCAACTTTGCCAGAGGAACCAGATTTAATGCATAACTACATCAGCATCCACGTTGTCATTTTTGTGCCCACCTTATGACCAAGACTGAAGGCAGCTGGGAACTGGAGAGCAACATGATGATGTTCTTCAGCATAAGAGAGGGAAGGAGGAGTTCCCCAGTCATCAGAAAATAAGATTAAATCATCTTATTTCAGCCAGAGAAATTTCCATCACCTGTTAGAGGAAAACCTTTATCGCTAGGAAGTAAAGCATTAATGAAAGTGGCCAGGCTCACAGCAGAGCATCCTTCATTGAGCATTTGAAAGCATGGTGTGGAAAAGCATCTGCCGGGGACTGTTCAGACACATAAAACAGGGGCCTTTCCAGACTCAGTTTATAATCCAGCTGTGTCCTTCCACATCCACTCCCCAAAATAAAACCCAGCAGACCCTGAACATCTCTGAATGCCTGGTTAGAAAGCAACCACTGACAGCTTTGGGCATGCCTCTCCTCCATCGTCCCCACAAGCGTGATTTCAGAGCTGTGGCATCACAGCGGAGTGGTCTCACAGCCCCAGCACAGCAGGGCAGCAGTATCTGCATCCCACTTGTGTGTAACATCTGTTCCCTCTTCCACAGCCTGCAGGGAACCAGGGGACTCTTCATGAGAGCCATGAAAAACCTGAGCTAAAGAAACTGAAAGTTTGTTGCCCTCCAGAAAAAAAAAAAAAGCTCATATAGCTGCCAGCTGCTCCTGTGACCACCCAAACTGCTCACCTATTTCTTAAATAATGCTAAATTAAGAGGAGCTGAAATATCATAAGCAGGGGAGAGAATGAAGTTACACGAGGCTATCAGCAAAATAAACCTTCGCTCTGACAGGCTGAAGCAGCAGTACCAAGAGCAACGTTGGCACTCTTTTCAACCATCCTGTTTAACCCTTCCTTTCCTTGGCCACCCTCCCTGTGAAAGATGGCAAGGCTATGCCAAATAGCCATTCCCTCCCCAGTCTGTTGGCAGCCTCTCAGCAGGGATTAAATTTGGACCCAGAGCATCAAAACAGGAGTCTCAGGTGAAGCCCAAAGGGATGAAATGGTATTAAATCAGGACTTCAGGGATACAGGCAAGGGGATGATGAAACATGATGAGACAGGAAAATTATGATGTCGTGGCTATTACAGAAACATGGTGGGATGTCTGCCACGACTGGAGTGTGCCAGTTGATGGCTACAAGCTCTTTAGGAGGGACAGACAAGGAAGGAGAGGTGGTGGGGTGGCTCTGTGTGTTAGGGACTGTTATGATTGCTTTGAGTACAAGTGTGGTGAAGACAGGGTAGAGTGTCTTTGTGTTAGAATCAGGGGGAAGGCCAACAGGGCAGATGTTGTAGTAGGAGTCTGCTACAGGCCATCCAACCAGGACAGAGAGGTGGATGAAATATTCTATAGGCACTTGGGAGAAATTTCACGATCGCTTGCCCTTGATCTTGTGGGAGACTTTAACTTACCAGACATCTGCTGGAAATACAACACAGCAGAGTGGGACCAGTCCTGGAGATTCCTGGAATGTGTGGGAGACAACTTCCTGACACAGCTGGTGAGTGAACCAACCAGAGAAGGTGCCCTGCTGGATCTCCTCTTTGTGAGCAGAGAAGGGCTGGTGGAGGATGCGGAGGTTGGAGGCTGACTAGGGCACAGCGATCACGAAATAATAGAGTTCTCTATTCTTAGAGAGGTCGGGAGAGGGCTAAGCAGGACTGACATCCTGGACTTCAGAAGGGCTGACTTTGTCTTGTTTAGGCACCTGCTTGAAAGGATCCCCTGGGAGACTGTCCTGAAGGGTACAGGGGCCCAGGAAGGCTGGATGCTCTTTAAGAAGGAAGTGTTAATGGCTCAGGAGCAGGCGGTCCCCAGGTGCTGTAAGAGAAGCCAGCAGCAGAGAAGGCCACCCTGGCTGAACAGGGAGCTTTGGCTGCAACTCAGGAGAAAAAAAGGAGAGTTTACAGCCTTTGGAAGAATGGGCTAGTGACTCACAATGATTACAAAGATGCTGTGAGGCTATGCAGGGCAGAAATCAGGAGGTCTAAAGCCCAGCTGGAAATTAATCTGGCTTCAGCAGTCAAGAATAACAAGAAATGTTTCTATGTCAGTAGCAAAAGAAAGACGAGGGAGAGCCTCCATCCCCTGCTAGATGCGGGAGGAAACACGGTAACAAGTGATGAGAAGCCTGAGGTGCTTAATGCCTGCTTTGCCTCAGTCTTTAATAACAAGACTAGTTGTACTGAGGGAATCCAGCCTCCTCAGCCAGAGACAGAGACTGGGAGAACGACCCCCCTGCAATCCAGGAGACAGTCAGTGACCTGCTGCATCACACAGACACACACAGGTCTATGGGACCGGATGGGATACACCTGGGGGTGCTGAAGGAGCTGGCTGGGGTGCTCACCAGGGTGATTTCCATCATTTCCCAGCAGTCCTGGCTGAGCAGGGAGGTCCTGACAGACTGGAAATTGGCCAATGTGATGCCCATGTATGAGATTGGTCAGAAGGATGATCAGGGAAATTACAGGCCTGTCAGCTTGACTTTGGTGCCTGGGAAGCTGATGGAGCAGCTCATCCTAAACACCATCATGCAATACGAGGGACAACCAGATGCTCAGGCCCAGTCAGCGTGGGTTTATGAAAGGCAGGTGCTGCCTGACAAACCCAATCTCCTTCTATGACAGGGCAACCTGTCATTATTGGATGAGGGAAAGGCTACGGATGTTGTCTACCTTAACTTTAGTCAGGTTTTTGACACTGTTTCCCACAGCATTCTCCTGGCAAAACTGGCTGCTCATGGCTTGGATGGGCACACGCTTTGCTGGGTAAAAAACTGTCTGGATGGCCTGGCCCAAAGAGTTGTGGTGAACAGAGTTAAATCCAGTTGGCAGCCGGTCACAAGTGATGTCCCCCAGGGCTCGGTGTTGGGGCCACTCCTGTTTAACATCTTTATTGATGATCTGGACGAGGGGATCAAGTGCCCCCTCAGTCAGTTTGCAGATGACACCCAGTTGGGTGGGAGTGTTGATCTGCTCGAGGGTAGGGAGGCTCTGCAGAGAGACCTGGACGGGCTGGAGCCATGGGCTGAGCCCAACTGGGGGAGTTTCACTAAGGGCAAATGCCGGGGGCTTCCCTTGGGCCACAACAACCCCCAGCAGGGCTACAGGCTTGGGGAGGAGTGACTGGAGAGCTGCCAGTCAGAGAGGGACCTGGGGGGGATTGATAATGAGCCAGCAGTGTGCCCAGGGGGCCAAGAAGGCCAATGGCATCCTGGCTTGTGTCAGCACCAGCGTGGCCAGCAGGGACAGGGAAGGGATCTGAGCCCTGGGCTCGGCACTGGTGAGGCCGCCCCTCGATGAGTGGGTTCAGTTTTGGGCCCCTCACCCCAAAACTGCCATTGAATGACTCGAGCGTGTCCAGAGAAGGGCAACGGAGCTGGGGCAGGGTCTGGAGCACAGGTCTGCTGGGGAGCGGCTGAGGGAACTGGGGGGGTTCAGTCTGGAGAAGAGGAGGCTGAGGGGAGACCTCCTGGCCCTCTGCAACTCCCTGACAGGAGGGTGCAGAGAGGAGGGGGATGAGTCTCTTTAACCAAGTAATAAGCGATAGAACGAGAGGTAATAGCCTCAAGTTGCACCAGGGAAGATGTAGACTAGATATTAGGAAGCATTTCTTAACAGAAGGGGTTGTTAGGTGTTGGAATGGGCTGCCCAGGGAGGTGGTGGAGTCCCCATCTCTGGAGGTGTTGAAGAGTAGAGTCGACAGTGCTGAGGGATTTGGTGGAGTTGGGAACTGTCAATGTTAGGTTAATGGTTGGACTGGATGATCTTCAAGGTCATAGTTGATTCTGTGGGATGGAGAGCCTTATCTGCAGAGGGGTCTCCCCTTTGGGAAACAGTCAAAACAGTTTAGGGTCAGTATGGAGGAAAAAAAAATGCGGTAATTTTTCCCCCCGGTCAAGAATCTTCCCTTCACTTGGTGCTGAGAGGATTCCCCTCTTCTACCCAAGACACACATCATCCAACACTTAAAACACAGAAGAAAACCCCTATCCTAACCAACTCTCTCCAAAACAAGAATTGTCCTGCCTGCTTGCCCAGGGCATCCCATCTAATGACTGGTTTTTGCTCAAGCTTTAGGGAAACAGGCCAATCTCTTTCACAACCACTGCTCATCTTCAACTGGAGAGTTAAATTACCAAGTTAAGAGGATGAGTGCACTGGCAAAGTACTATTTTATCCAGTGAGTTAGGGACAGCAGAGAAAAGCTGTGTGACTCACTGCTCTGCATTTTTAAGTGAAAAAGCTAAGAGCTTGGTTTGAAGAATTAAAAGAGACGTGGAAAAGAAAAAATGAAGAGTGAAAAAAAAAATGAAAGAGAGCAAACGCCTCTGAAACACTCTGGCTGGTACATTTTAAGCACCAAACCAACAGATGCAGGAGGTCCTCACAGGAGCTGGTTCACACATTAGCCTAGGTAATGTGTTTGCAGCTTTATATCTGAGAGGCTGCCTATATTAGTCATCTGTAAGGGGACACTTCAGCAATGCTAACTGGAATGAACTGAGCACAGGAATGCAAAGTGGGACGGTTAAACCACAAGAGTTTTGAAGGAGTGCCTCTGAACAAGGCTCCAAAGTGCCCTTAATTCAGTTTAGCCTGATTTACATCAAAATCAAGTGTGTTAAAGTGAATTAAGGATCTTTAACCCCCAAGGAGAGTGTTTCCACCAGGGCTAGTTAAGAGTAATTGAACTAATCCACTTTAAAAGTCAGTTCAGATTAGCTGTGCTAAATGGCTGTGCAGATGAGGCCTGGGAGCAGAGGGACTGTATCTAGCATGCCATAATCACATCAACCTGCCCCTTGGGCTGCTCTGGGAGGACAGCTACAGAAGGGCTATTTTGCTATGCAGAGGCTGGGAGTGGTCCAAGACACTCAATTAATAACACTAATAGAAATGTCTGCTTGTGCTTGACAGGTGCCATCTGGTTGCAACTGAAGGCATTTTCCACATGTATTTTCTGTACATACCATATATGCTGGGTATGGCCAGGCTGTTTTTATGGGCAGTTCAGGGAGCAGGTTGCTGGTCCAAAAAGTGTTGGCAGCATCTCTCATTCAAGTCATGCTTGAAGCTCACATCCCCTCACTGAAATGTCATACAAGTTTGCAGGTCTCCACTCCCCCTGTCCCAGAGACATCAGGAGATGTCTTGTGGGCTCAGTGGAGGACTGAAGAGACCATCTCCATCAGACACTAATGTCTGGGGGTGGCTGGTTTCCTCATTTAGTGCTATCACACCCTCCTCCCTCTTCTGCAAGCTCCCAGGGTGTCACCCACTTCCCACTGGTTTTCGCCCCAGCTTTTCAACTGGACTCAACTGGTTAGAGCAAAAGCAGTTCAGCCCCACACAGTTCCCACAGAAATAGGTAAAGGAAAGTTAAGAAGGGGCAACAGGACTCAAAGAGAAGGCTAACAAGCACCCCAAACCCCATCCTGCCCTTTTCTACTGCAGGTCCCCACCCCAGACCAGGCAGCAGCTCAGAGCAGGCTCAGCACAGGTTTTGCCTTTCTAGGAAAGCACCGAGCCCCTCTGATCCAAGCCAATTCTTCCCCAGCTAAGAATAATACCCCCAGCTGCTGTTTGATTTACACATTACCATGGATGCACAGTGTTTTTTATCTGGTAGATATACAGGAGGAGAGGGAGCAAGTCTGCGTGTGATCGTTCTAGTTAATGTTTCCTGTGCGGTTCAGGCTGTTATGCCTACAGGTATGTTTATTCCACTACTTTAGCAAACCAGCAGACTTTTTAATGGAACTGTTGATGTTTTTCCTGGCTGATCCTCCTGGAGAGGCAAGGCAGTGTACAAATGAAGTTCATTCCTAGCTCCAGCCTGGAGCTGCTCTTCTCCTCCTGGGACAGCAGGGAATTGAAGGTTTCCATTGCACTGGTCAGATTTCTTCCTTCTCCAGCCTTCAAGTTTTAGATACATAAACGGAGGCACTCAGGCAGCTGACAGTAGCAAGAGGACTGCACGGCTGGTGCTTTATGCAAGGGCATCAGCTACACTGAAAATCCAGCAAAGCTCTGGGAAAAGGATAGCAGGCACAACCACTGCACTCTTAAAATGAAGCTTGTTTTGCAGCCAGATCTTGCAGGCTGAAGCTAGGGGTTTCCTGCTGCGCTGGGTGTTCGAGGCAAGGTTTTTGGTAGAGTGAGGGCTACAGCAATAGCCCCTGTGAGAAGCTTCTCAGGAAAAAAAAAAAAAAGAGCCCCAAAAAAAGTTGAACCTGCCTCTGGCCAAGGGCAGGCCGATTAGCAACAGCGGCTGCTCCTCTGTGATAAAGTGTTTAAAAAGGGGAACTTGAGAGCAAGGAGGACTTGCAGGAGGACTTATGAGGAACACCTCTGAGCACTGAAGTGAGTGGAAAGAAGTAAGAAAGGGAAAGATGCACTGGAGCATGGAGCCCCCCTGTATCCCATGGTGAGATGTCAGGGCCACCCCCCACCACCCCTGGAGTCCACCAGATGATCAGAGATTCGCCTGTGGAGGACCCCACGCCGGAGCAGACGGCTGCACTAGGCCGGGATTGAGGGGAGAAGCCCCCGCTATTGTAGTTCAGCGCTGGGAGGGGCAACACATGGAGGTGACCCACGCTGGAGCATCTCGAGAAGAACGCATCCATGGGGGGGACTCATGGCAGAGAGAGTTTGCGGAGGACTGTCTGCCGTGAGAGGGAGCCACGTGGAGCAGGGGGAAGAATGCAGAAGAGCACTTACCCCCCACTGCCCTTGGAGGCAGAAGCAGAGGACTGACTGCACCCCCCATCCCCTGCACCGCTGGGGGAGGAGGTAGAGAGATGGGGAACAAAGCTGGGCCCTGGGAAGAAGGGAGGGGTAGGTGTTTTAAGATAATGTAACACTTCTCACTGTCCCATTCTGTCAAATTGTTGGTTTTGTTAGTGCTGTTACTTTAATTCAAAGTGATTTTCTTGTTTTTCTTCCCCTAACAAGTCTATTTTGCCTATGACTGTTTTAATGGATAAAAAAAAAACCCTCCCTGTCCTCATCTCAATTCCCAAGCCTTTCTGTTTAATTTTTCTCCTTCCCAGTGCTGAGTGGGAAGGAGTGAGTGAACAGCTGTATGGTGCTTAGTTGCCCTCTCGGCCTAAACAACACCACCTGCTTACCAGCATTTCAGAGAGCACTAAGACATCAGTAGATCCCCATACATTTGTCTTTGAACCCCTTTTACTACTGCAACAGGAGCAGTAACTCCAATCCCAGAGGACTCTGCTTCATCAAGCACCTATATAAGGCATTTTCAGACCTGGTCTATAATCTAAAGAGCCCTTGTGGGTCCTGAGAAGACCCAAGGGACATTTACCAACTCCTCAATTCTGCTCACAGCCTGTTCCCCATGAAAACAGCCCTGCTTCACAAGCTGAAGCACCCTGGGGTTGGTGAAGGTGCCCAAAGCCACAAAGATGACCAGCAATCTCTCCTCATCCATCCCCATGGAGCAACAAGGTGAAACTTACTCCTGGCCTCTGAACACATCCAGACAGATCAGACACCAGCTCTAGAGCCACTTTAATTGAAAGCAGGGCTCCAGGGAGTTCTGGTGACAGAGTAAACTGCCCCACACAAGCAGGTGAGAGCATCTGTTTGGACAAGGCTACCCAACTGTGCCTGCCTCTGCCCTGCTCAACAGCAACTGAAGCACGGCATCCCCAAGAAGACCTCCCAATCCTCACACCACACTCAGTGCTGGAGCAGTCAGCTTCTGGGAATAGACAGGGTCACCACCCACCTCTGCACCACAAAGTGCCCCCCCCCACCTACAGCATGGTCTGCAAGGGAGAGCATCCAACCCCAGCCAGGGGACATGGTAAAAATATGGACAGTGTCACTGTGTAACAGGGTCAAGCCTGGTGCAGTCCCAGACTCCAGCGAGTCAGAAAAGGCTAAGCCTTCAAGTTCACCTCCCCCTTCCCAGTGCCCCCTCCAGCTGTCAGGTTTTCCATGAGCCTTGCAGCAGCCCAAGCAAGTGCCTCAAGGGATGCTGTGCTGAGGGAGGATGCCCTCCTCTTACCCTGGTACCTCCCACAAGGCAGTGTCTGGGACAGCCCACAGTCCACTGGGGAAGACTGGGCCCACAAGCTCCCCAGAGACAAACTGCAGTTAGTTTGAAGGCATCTCCATTGCATCAAGGGAGATTTGTTTCTGCATGGCTGTTGATTCCTCTGGAAGCTTGGGAGACAAATGCAGGATTATGCCTGGTCCCACTTCCCTCCAAACGTTCTTTGGCCCAGCATCTGTCCTGCACTTTGCAGATAGGTCTCTGCCCATAAATACATTTCATCAGCTACAAAAAACAGCATGGAAATTATGGCTTCAATCAGGCAAAAAACAAATAGCCATGTAAGACTAACCAAAGGGACTGCCCAAAGTCTTGGTTACTCCACACTCTCCCAAGCACAGCTCTTCAGCTTCAGTTCTCTCTCCAAACTCATGCTAAGCCTCTGGATATCCAGAGTCAACATGGGACAAGCCTGAAGATAAACAGTTACCAGGGATGCAACACAGCCATGCTAATGAGCCAAAGGAAGTGTTGGATCTTTGGATAGACCCTGTAATTCAGCTCAAGTGGCTGTTTCACCTCTGGCCTCTCAAATCAGCTTGCTAACCACAGACTGGGAAACAGCTCCCTGCTAGCTCCCAGAAGGAGATTTATCTTTGGCAGGGGCTGAAAACATCCCAACCCCCACCACCACCACCTTTGATTACAGAGAGGCCTAGAGATGAAGAAAGATGTATGCTATAAGTTTGCCAGGTATTTCAAGATCTCACCTTACACTAGAAGAGGATTAGGGCTAGAAAAGAATTTTGTCAAGATTAAGCAAAACAAGTCAGTTATTTTAAATAAAGAATCAGTTCTGGTGAAGTGTCCCCAGAGGGATTTGGGCTCCAGGATAGGGTTTCTTGTCAGAGGAGACGGGCAGCTCTGGAAAGCTGTAGCACAGCAGGGCTTGCAGCAGAGCAGTAGGCTGAACTCTGTGTCACTGAGCTGGGCGAGCTCTACTGAAGTCATTGATTGCTTTGGGAGAGATCCCTGGAGCCAGCACCAATGGAGCCAGCCCACAAGGATCTGCCCAAGTTGAACCCTCATCTGAAGAGCAGTCTCACTCAGCTGTTTCCCAGGTACCCAAGTCCCACCAGCTCCCAGGTGAATACCCCACCCTGAGCTGAACCCCAGCTGAGTGGAGACCTCATCGCCCTCTACAACTCCCTGAAAGGAGGGTGCAGAGCACTGGGGATGAGCCTCTTTAACCAAGTAATAAGCAATAGGACAAGAGGCAATGGCCTCAAATTGAGCCAGGGAAGGTTTAGACTAGATATTAGGAAGCATTTCTTTCCAGAACAGTTTGTTGGGCGTTGGAATGGGCTGCCCAAGGAGGCGGTGGAGTCCCCATCCCTGGAGGTGTTTAAGAGTAGAGTTGAGAGCGCTGAGGTATCTGGTAGAGTTGGGAACTGTTGATGTTAGGTTAATGGTTGGACTGGATGATCTTCAAGGTCTTTTCCAACATAGACAACTCTGTGATTCTGAACTTGGCTCCCAGACACTGTCACATCATAGCACATGTCATAGCTCATTTATTCACATCGTAACTCACCTGAGCAAGACTAAAGCTGGTTCCATACACCAGAGGAGCTCAGCTCTACAAGCAGTGCCACTGCAAGAGGCAGAGGCATGCAGTGCTGTGACATGCCTCAGGTCAGTGGGATACAGAAGCTCCCATACCTGAGGGGGGACACTAGAAGTCTTCTGAGACTACTGAAGGAGGTGTCCAGGCCTCCTCAAATGTGGGCAGGTTGGGATAGTTGCATTTGAGGCCAGAGACAGCAGAATGTAAAGAAACTGAGAAACACCAATGTACACAGTGGTCTTCCTAAGCTAAACTCAAGTGGAAGCATATTTTTGTGGCTTGCCTGAGTATTTCACAATGCTTTGTCTGTTGTGCCTTCACCCATGCTCCAGTGCTGAAAGGCACAGAAGACAGGGCTAACTTGTTTTCCATGGGAATCAGGAGACACTGAAGTCAAAGCAAGATTTGAGGGAAGAAAGCCATCTGAGAAAGGATCTTGCAGACCTCCTGTGGTTAAGACTGACCCTTCCTGCAGGCAGAAGATGAGGAGCTTCAGTGTTAAGGCCCACCAAAACACACACCCTACTAGCAGTCAGCTACCAGAGGTCTTAGCACCGATTCCAACTGAGACATTGTATTGGTCAACATGGTAAAATGAAGCCCCTAAGCTCTGTTTCAGACACAGCCAAGGAGCACTAACGCCCAGAAGAAGGAACACTTCACCTTGGCAAATTCAGAGCATAAGGTCTTTACTAACAGTAGCCCTATAAGATGATGCTGGAAAGCCCCAAAAGAGGTCCTCCCCAACTTGCAGGACCAGCTTCACCTACAATCTTCAGTTGCAATCTCTAACAGAAGTGCAGTTATGCCCTCCCACCCCAGGGCTGCCCGTCTTTGTTTCATTGCAATACCAAGCATGAGATCACCAGTCCAAAAAAAAAAAAAAATCAACCTGCAGAAAAGACATTACAATGAGGATATTTAAAGGTCAGAGCTCACCATAATAATGAAAGCCAGTCAACACACCCAACTCAACAGGTGTTCACACAGCAAGATCTACACCAGGAATGGGCTGTAGGCAGACCATGACGGCATAGCTGTGCCTCTGCGCAGTTTAAGCCGTCAGTTGGGGATGTCTATAAAGATCACACTAAGTCATGAGAGCAACCTGACAGAGCTCAGGAGATGGGCAGTCCTCTAACGTGAGTACTCAGTGATCCTGCAGCCCCACCACCAACAGCCCCTTGAGCCAAGCCTACAGAGGGGTCAGCACCAGTGCACTCCTGTGCATGCTGGAGCAACACACAGCACACTCCCACATGCAGAGCTGGGGAAGCTGTCACATAGACCTGATCAGTGACAGCAGGGAACATAAGGCACTTTATGGAGGTGGAATTTAAGGGGTAATAACTTGCTCTAACTGGAAGTTAGAATAGGTATTCTTGAAGACATCAGTAAACCCACCTCAGTAGATGCTCATCTGGCAGTGCTGATGCTTTGGGAGCCAAGTCATGACCAGTTCCTTTTGGGAAGAAGTTAAGAGGTGCTTAAGATACTGAACCAAGAAAGCCAGTGTCAAGCTGTGGGCTCTGTGCATCAAAGTAATTAATTTTATCTTGTTTCACTTACCAGCATGTTACACATGAAGGTGTCATCCAGGGGTCAGAATCAAGACACACTCTTGTGTATCTCAAAGTAAACTTAATTTTGCTAGACCCTAAAGATGAAGAAAAAGATTAAGTAGTCCAAGAGACAGTGGAAGCTAATTTCTTTTGCTCATCAGCTGACCTCTTCCAAAAGGACTTGGCCTTGAAGGCAACAGTTGCTTGACCCTACTTGCTTTGGGCAGCTGCTCTGTGGTTTGAGAGGTTTCCCAACAGCAGATCAAGGCTCTGAACTAAACCTCTACACATTCCTCCTAGGACTGCCTTAGACAAGACCATCTGACAGTTTTAAGCAAAACTCAAGATATTCCTATAGGCACCTCAGTACTACATTTACATCTAGAGGAAATCCCACGTTGCTCCACAGCACAAGCAGCTACCTTCTACTACGCACAGTAAATGGCCAGTTAGGCTACTTCACCCTCTGAAAGTCTCAGAGCAGTTTTTCCAAGAAAGGAAACTTTTGCTACAATTGTGAAACTTGTCCATCCAATGCATGGCAAATGCAGAAGGCAGAACAAGATAGATTTTTCCCAAACTCTGTAAGCATCTGGCTATGCGGTTAATGCTATTTTAGTGAGCTAGGCCGAATGAATCTGCTTATAAAATTCATGCCAACCCCCATACAGCCTGACATCCCTTCAACATGAACTGCACACTCCATGCTACCTTCCAAGCCAGCACAGACTCAGCATTAATGTCAGATACTGTTGAGTTTGCATGTTCTACAGTGGATGTATAGAAGGACTGTTTTGCTCTGTGTTCTTTCCAAAAGGAAGAGTTCAAGCTTTTTTGACCTGTTATTTCCTTTCCCCAAAAAGAAATCTGTTAGCAAAATACTATCCACACTTTCTAGAAGAACGATTTAAGGTCACAAGCAGACTGGAAGGCCACATAGCACATGTAGGAGCTGCTTAATCCATATGAAATAATATTTCATGTTCATATTCAATTTCTGCAACAGCTATGGGAGAAAAGTCAGAATAGCATTTTCTGTCAGCTAAATCAAATCCTGTAACTGCTATGTTTATCCATGTAGTCAAAATACTCCCTGTTCCACTTAGCACAGTGCAAACACGCATTACAATAAAATGTAAACCTTACTGAGTTGATAAATTTCATAAGTGTATTTTATGACAGTATCTCAAGAGATAAGACTCATTAGCACTTACAGGCACAATCTGAGGGAACCTTAAAAACAGGGAAAGAGGAAAAACTTGAGACTAAACAAAAAGAGACACCTTCTAAAGGGTTAACCCTTTCAATCCAGCATCATAACTTCAGCTCCACTCAACCTGACCTGAGCTGCTTCCCCAGCTCTGGGTCCAGTAAGTTAGGAAAACATATCTTACCTATCCTGCCTGCAGCCAGACCATGTGCTGCTCCTGGACCTACAGCACCAGTCTCCCTGCAGCCACATTCTGCAGGAGGAGCAGCAGCCTCCCGCCAGCCTTTAACAGCACAAGCAACCAGCCCTCTGCTTGAGCACTGCTCAGATTGAGAAACCAATTGCATTAACATGCTACAAGCCACTAGAGAGCTTTTTTTTGGCTGCAGAGAAAGACTGCTTCATTATGGAGGGAAGCCAGAGACTCAGCATGTTTGCAGTCTGGAAAGCCAGGTACATAAGACTTCTTGGACTGTTTCAACACAGACCCTCAGGGAAGGACTGAGAAGGTGGCAGGTTGCTACGTGGAGAGTCAGGGAACTTGGGGTAAAGAAGTTTGTGTCTAACATAGGCTTTTAGTAAGAGCTAAGCAAGTGCCATCCCACCCAAGAGTACTTTCTCCAGGAGGCTGCTGTAGAGAGCACTTTCACATACACCAGAGCAAGACATTTTTAATGCATTGGGCCTTTTCCTCTCAAATGCCTCAAGCAGCAAACATTAGGATGAGTTGTCCCATTTGTACTCTGGAGAACTCAAGTGACCAGGGAACACAAGCCCTGAAGGTGCCACACTGCTCCAAGAAACTGGAGCAGAGGATCTATATCAGGCTTCCAGCAGCAGAAGTCCTTACACCTCTGGTGGCCTGAGACCACATTCAAGACAGTCTACCCCACAGGGATATTTGAATGTAGCATCTCCTCAGAATCCAAAAAAAGCTCCAAAGCCCCCTTCCAAACTAAGTCCCTCTTAGAAAGCAGCTATGCAGAGGGATGTAAAAGGGAGACAGGGCAGGCAAGTCTAGTCTTCAGCTATTTTGAGCTGAGCTTTTGAGGTCTCACCACCCTGAGCAGCTCCAGTCAGCTCTGCATCAGAAACTGCCTCATGCAGTGGAAACACTGGTGATGCTTACTGGTTCAGCACCTCCTCTGGCTAGTCAGACTCCTCCATGAATAGACAGCACAGGTCAGCAGTGTCTTCCGGCCTGGCTCTTTCACCAAAAAAAAAAAATCTCAAGGAGTCTGTAAATACCAGCATTTCAAAGAAATAAAAACAGTCAGTATCTCCCTAAATGAAGGGAATGGAATTGAGCATCCTTGTGACAGGAACACCTTCTCCACAAGGCAATTACACTAAGTCTGCAAGCAGTGAATTAAGCAGACAAAAATGAAGAAAGTGGCAAAGACTGACAAAACCCAGTCCAGTCAGAAAGATTCAAATCAAGGACCATCACATCAGCTTCTCTGTGCAGTCTTCCAGACCTTCCACTTAACCCTCCCCCTTCCCAACCCCACAACCTAATTCAATTACCTACCACTGAATAAGCCTTAAGGCGATTCTCATTACCCTGCGATAAAGCACAAGGCCTTTAATTATTAAACACTCATGGGCTTTTTGTGTTGGGGTTGTGGGGCTGGACTCCCTTTTATTGTTGTTAGCAGCTTCCAGAAAGCAAGTTAATCATTGACCAGGCCTTTTACCAGGAGACCAGAGTCCTATAGATTCCTGGTCTCTAGTTCTGCATCACCAGTCACACTAAAAGTCACTGGCCTCCTGCCTTGCTGAGTATAGACTCAATCCTCTCCTAACGAGCCATCTTTTCCCCCAGGGAGTCATCTGTAGCACTGGTAAGCCCTGCAAAAAGCAGGCAATATTTGGACACAGAGGCTGCATACAATGCTCACAATTAAGTTGAGTTCAGAGAGTAACAGCCCCAGTGTCTCCCCAAGTAAGGTAAACTGAGGCACGGAATAGTGGTTCCCAAGTCTTAAGCAACATGATCAATCCAATACATAAGTCTAAGACACACTAATCTCTGTCTGAATAAAGTTTTGCTCCATTCTTTAAGTACACTGCAGGTGGAAGGAGCTTTTTCCCAGCCTGATTTGGGGCAGATCCTGGTCCCCAGGGCTGAAGATGTAGGTCTGGTAGACCTTAGTTGCATGCGCAGTTATTTTTCCAAACACTCCTGGATTTGTCACCACCATTACGGCACTTCATCAAATCCAGCGACACCTTCAAGTGTCTACAAAGCAAATGCATCTTCTGGGCATGGGGTTCCCTGGAGATTCAACACTGCTTTGAATTGACCAGAGGCCAACTTTGGGAGAGAAGCCAGCCAGGACTCTCTCTACGTGACAATTCACCCAGCTCAAAAGCAGTAGGAAAAAAAAACCAAAAAAAAACCCCACCAAACCAAGACAGGCACACCCTTCCTATTCCAAGCAAAACCAGAAATCCAGCACCTTAAACTGGCATCTAGAAAAGGCAAAGCAACACAGGGTGGGATGGGAAAGCCACCCTCCCAGCCCCAGGAGCTGCCTTCTTACGCTCCAGCTGTGTTTGCCTGCGTGCTGCATTCCTCCCTCACCACCCGAGTCCAGGTTTTGTTTTTTTGGGTTGTGCTGAGAACCAGCTGCTCCATCTCACACACGCCAGAGACGACCGGCGCGTCTGGAAAGCCAACACGCTGTGGCCTGGCTACGCAACAGCTTCCCGAGAAGTTCACACGCCTTCAGCTGAAGCTGCAAACATGAGCATGTGGCCCCACACTACCATCAAGTGACAGGTACAGAAATTCTTGATATTCAACAGCCATGTTAGCACCTAGCATATCTTGCAGGCCGGCAAAACCTGGCAAAGCCAGCCAGTGCCCGTGGGCTTGCTTTTATTGGAGATGACATCCAAACTGATGCCACACACTTGTAACAACAGAGTTCAGAAACTCATGCTAACTCTCAGCTCCCTTAAGATCCCACCCCATCAAGGTGGTCACAACCCCTAAATACCCCTTTAAGTCTAGTATTCAGATCTTTTCCAAGGGATTTTAGCAGAAACACACCCTGACTTGCAGGGCATGCAATATTTCTACTCCAGCAGCACCTAAAGCATAGCAGAGTACCCATTCCGTACCTGCCAAGGGGAACAAAAATATATTGCGCTTCCCACACCAAAACCCCCCACCATGCAATAAAAAGCCTGCTCTCACTAGCGATGTGTTGGTAAAGTAGGGCAAAGCTATGCTTCCCCTCCCTCTCTCCCCCCCACGCGAGCATTTAAGGGTTCCTGTTGCCTGCGTGCAGTGTACAGATCAGTTACATTTATGAAGAACATTGCAATCTGTCAATATAAACACTATGTAAGCATGAGCCACTTGTAACATTACTGCTGTCTTGACAAGTGTTTGCAGAGGGGGCAGAGCTGCTGGGCTCCTTCTGCTCCTGGAGGAAAGCAAAGCAAATCCCCACTTGCAGAAACCAGCGCTTCTTCCAGCAAGAGAAAAAAAAAAGGGGGTGTATCAAAACTGAATCAGATTATAAATTAGAACACTCACAAA
Organism: Athene noctua; assembly: GCF_965140245.1. Classification (NCBI taxonomy): domain Eukaryota; kingdom Metazoa; phylum Chordata; class Aves; order Strigiformes; family Strigidae; genus Athene; species Athene noctua. Next base: position 167,443,031 of record NC_134038.1, read on the forward strand.
GAAACAGAGGGGTTTTGATTTATGGCCTGGACAGGCTGCGACCTCAGATCCACGGACCAGGCAGCTCAGGAAAGCAGCAAGCTCCTACGGGCTGGTTTGCCTTCCCACTAGCACCAGGGCACAGCAGGACTGAAGTTAATCATCCTGCCTGTCACACCAGCACGGCTGATCTGGTAATTTGCCACCTCCAAAGCCTGGTACTGCAAGACCCAACACAATTCTCAGATGCTGCTGTGGCATTTTCACCACCACCTATCCACGTTTTAAGAGAAGAAAGGGAGGGAGGGGAGGTACCCACACCCAAAGCTTGTAAGGCACAAGAAAAGCAGAGCAGGGAAGAAGAATAAAATGCAGTGCTTTCTCAGGGATCTTATAAGTCTGGGGATGCTCCAAACTATCCCCAGCAGACAGTTATAATACAGTGCAAATTAGTTTTCAGACAGCCCAGCTGCAGAGGACATGTCTGAACATAAAAGCAGGCCCTTTCTTAGAACAGCCAGTGCATCTCAAGAAGCCAGTCTCAGCTGATGCTCATCTCAAGGCAATGCTTTCCCCTCTGGTATAGATTCAGCCTGTAACAGTCTCCCAGATGTACTCCTACCCTAAGATGCACCCATCATCATTAAGCATCCTGATGGGCAACTCTAAATCTAACACAAGCCCCCAGGTCCTGCTCAGTTTTGCAGGCATGTTTTTTCCTCTCCAGCATCAAGAAGTTTCATATCAGACAAGACTTAAGAACTACAGCATAGCCACATCCCTAAAGCCAGCCTCTTTCAGCTGTTTTCCAATAATTAGGGCTGGCAACCCCTTCCTGAGCAGGTGCCTGCAGGGTCTCAGCTCTGCTCACTGCTACACATCAGCATCGCTTCAGGTCCTGCCTTTGCTGTGTACCAGCTCCAGGTCAAGCTGGCACCTGCTTCTCTCCTACACCAGGGAGAAGGTCAGCAACATCCATGGAGCAGCACTGAGGCTGCCAGAATAACCCTGGGTGAGGGACAGGCATTTTGCATCCTTCACCCCATATCCTAGCCAGGCAGCTTGGGGATGGAGCAAGACAGCAGCAAGGGCCCCATCTGCACCAATGCTTTATCGCAGACACCAAGCTCTACTTCCAGAGGGCATTTATCATTTTTGGCTGCTTGTGCATTCATCTAAGAACACCAAAGCCAGACAGACAGAGAAGCAGCAGCCTCCAGCCGTGGCCTTCCCACCCACCCCAGCATCCCCTCCTGCTCGCTAGCTGCCCCTGTGGGACAGGCACAGACATAACTACATGCTGACACAATCTTGTTATCGTGTAACCATGCCTGATTTCTGTCCCCATGCACTAATTCCCTGCCAGGCCACACATTTGGAGACACTGAATTCTTTCCCTGAAATAAGACATTGGGGATGGGGGGAGGGATCATCCACAGCTGTCCCTATCCCCCACCAGACTGCAGAACTGAGCAGCTAAGCCGCAGCTCCAGCATGACATCTGTTTAACACACCCGCCTGCTTTGCTATGCTCCCCACCATCTCCTCCGATGGGGACGTTAGCAGCACTTGGATCTGAGGGTCTAGCAGGACACCAGAAGGTGTCACAGCGGCTTTGATGATGCCTCAGACTGGGAAGGAGTGTCCCTTCCCTTGTCTAGAAAGGGTGTTGCATCAACTAAGCACATTTCAGCATCGCAGCTCAGCTCCTGAGCAAAGGGTCCCACATCCAGGTCTTCAGGAAAGATTTATATTCTAACAAACAGATGTGCATTCTCACCTGGAGCTGTTCCTCCATGCACATGGCGACCTTTCTAAGCATAGCAAGAAGGGTTAATACCAGCCTTTGCAGGGCACTTGCAGAAGTACCAAGAGCTCTGCAGGAACATCCAGCTTTTACCAGGTAAGAGTTTCTTCCCTTATCGATATATAAAAGCCTGCAGCAAGGAGAGCTCAGCTCTTCCACACACACTTTGTTAGATCACATATTGCTGGGGATTAGCACGGACCCTGGACCTCAGCACTAACTATTCTGTGTCCCCATCAGCTCAGCAAGTGCAATCTGTGCTTTAGGCCTCTTGGAAAAACAAAGAGGAAATTAGCAGCAGATGATGCTGTTCTAACCAGAGAGCAGGATGCTCTGCAGAAGCAAACCTCACCGCGCAGTGTAGCGGCCCTGGAGCACTTGGAGTGCACATCTGGCTGGCTGCACATCTGGCAGCATCTCCTCTCCCTTTCTTGACAGAGAGGGAGTCTCAAATCAGAAACAGCGGCCATACTGAGACAGAATAACACAGAGTGGTCAGGACAGACCTAGCAGCACACTTCCCTTGGCTCAGCATGTTCACTCTTAAGTTAAAACCAAGACCAACCAGACAAGGCCAGAAGAGAAATCCCAGAAGCAAACAACTGGAATGAGTTACCTGCTGCACTACAGCAGATACCAGCACCGCATGCATTAACAGGAAAGTTACAGCCAAGTTCCTTACAAGCCCTGTCAGTCCCTGAGGCACAGTACAACTGCACAGTGCCGGTGGTCTGCGGCAGACACACGAGCTAATGGGGTCGGCACAGGCCTCCGTGTGCTGCCGAGTGAGAGGAGGGCTTTTCCTAAAAGGACAGGCTGTTTCCTCAGAAAACCAGCCCCAGCAGCATGAAGTTAAATGGTTTTTGAGTTGGAAACAGAAGATGTAAGTAGCACCGTTTAGAAAACTTTGCCAGACCACAAGCAATGGACAAGCCTCAACACCAGAATCTGTTTTACTGGAAAGGTGGGGAAAAAAAAAACTCAAGTGTGCTAAAACATTCTCCAGGGCCGGTCCAGTGGCTCCTACCAGCGGCCACAACACAACATCCCCCAAAAGATGCAAGAACCATCACTCTTGAGTAAACTTGCTCCAAAAGTCTCTTAATCAGGTGCTTGTGGCCCGCTGCCCTAGCAAACCGACCCCATTTGGGGACAAGTCTTAAAAAAAAAAAAAAGGCAAAAGGCATCTACACTAACACCCCAAAAAGGAGAAGCAAGGCGCACACAGAGCTTTTGCTGGTGGCTGAAGCCCCATGGGGGCGGTTTCGGGGGGGCGCTTTAAAGATGGAGCGGGGAAGGGGTTTCGTTTGGCCCCTCCAGCTCCCTCCCGCCCAAGGCAAGGGGGATGCGCAGGTCGTGGGGAGGCGACGGGAGGGAGCGGGATCCACCTGCGCGGCGCGGAGCGGGCGCGGAGCGGTAGCGCCCCCTGCCGGCCGTGCCCCCGCCTCACGCACAGGTGAGCACCGCGGGATGCGGTGGCTCCGCGCTCATCTCTTTCGGGACTAAACTTTGCAACGTCTTAGGCTGGTGGCAGCAGCACTCACCCCACACACACAATAAAAAAATAAATGCCGCCGGGGTGATGTCGGGACCCGCTTGCCAGCGCCTAGTGCTGAAGCGTGCACTGAAGTGGGGGTTAAAAGTTTTTTTGGGGGCTGGTGGACGTTATAGCACACGTCCAGAGCCGAGCTGCCCGGCCACCCCGCCCCAAGTGGGCCACCGCCGCCCACCCCGTCGGGGAAAGGCAGAAGGAAAACGCTCCCTCGCCCTCAACAGCCTCGGGAGAAGCGCGGCAGCCCCCGGCAGGCAGCAACCTGCCGCTCCCGGGGAGCCCGGCGGAGGGTGGCAGCACCCCGGGGTGGGGGGAGCCGGGGGAAGAAACGCAGGCACCGGGCTGCCCCTCCCCGTACCCTTCTCCCGGGGCTGCTGCCAGCGCCGCGGGATGCCCGCACACACCGAGGGAAGGAGGCTGCCGGCAGCATCCCCACCTCGGGCAGGAGGGACAAGGTAAAAAAAAAAAAAAAACAACAAAACCCAGAAAAACCCGAGAAGTTTCAAAGGAGGAGCGGGGCACCTACCCGAAGTAGGCGGCGGAGGGCCGCGGGGCGCAGGCGAGCAGCCCTAGGAGCGCGCAGGAGGAGAGCCATCCCAGCAGGACGTGTCCATCCAGCATCTTGCAGCGGCGCCGGCGCTGCTCATCTCGTTCCCCCGCCGCGCCCGCTGCGGCCCCGCCGCCCGCGCCGCTTCTTATAGCGCGGCCGGCGGAGAGAGCCCGGCCGGCGGCGGGGCGGGGCCGGGGCGGGGCCGGGGCGGGGCCGGCGGCGGGGCGGGAGGCGGCGGGGACACACCCCCGGGAGGCGGGGCCGGGGGGAGCGAGCGGGCGGGCGGCGGAGCGGGCGGGAGGAGAGAGCGGGGCGGGAGGGGCCGGCGAGGGGCGGGCGGGGGGGTGTGCAGGGGTGGGTGTGCAGGGAATGAGTGTGCAAGGGTAGGTGTGCAAGGGTAGATGTGCAGGGGTGGGTGTGCAGGGGTGGGTGTGCAGGGAATGGGTGTGCAAGGGTAGATGTGCAGGGGTGGGTGTGCAGGGGTGGGTGTGCAGGGAATGGGTGTGCAAGGGTGGGTGTGCAGGGGTGAGTGTGCAGGGAATGGGTGTGCAAGGGTGGGCGTGCAGGGGTGAGTGTGCAAGGGTGGGCGTGCAGGGGTGGGCGTGCAGGGAATGGGTGTGCAAGGGTAGGTGTGCAAGGGTAGATGTGCAGGGGTGGGTGTGCAGGGGTGGGTGTGCAGGGAATGGGTGTGCAAGGGTAGATGTGCAGGGGTGGGTGTGCAGGGGTGAGTGTGCAGGGGTGAGTGTGCAGGGAATGGGTGTGCAAGGGTGGGTGCGCAGGAAATGGGTGTGCAGGGGTGGGTGTGCAGGGGTGAGTGTGCAGGGAATGGGTGTGCAAGGGTGGGCGTGCAGGGAATGGGTGTGCAGGGGTGGGCGTGCAGGGGTGGGCGTGCAGGGGTGGGCATGCAGGGAATGGGTGTGCAAGTTGTGGGTGTGCAGGGGTGGATGTGCAGGGGTGGATGTGGAGGGAATGGGTGTGCAGGGGTGGGTGTGCAAGGGTAGGTGTGCGAGGAGGGGTGTGCTGGGGTGAGTGTGCAGGGAATGGGTGTGCAGGGAGAGGTCTGCAGGGGATGGGCGTTCAAGGAATGGGTGTGCAGGATGGGTGTGCAAGGAGGGGTGTACGAGGAATGGGTATGCAAGGGTGGGTGTGCAAGCATGGGTGTGCAGGGGATGGGTGTCCCTGGCCTGGGTGTGCCAGGGCTGGACGTGCAGGGTAAGTGTGTGACATGGCTGGGCAGGCAAGGCCTGAACGTGCCAGGGATAGGCTGGATGTGTCAGGAATGGGCAGTTGTGCAAGGGCCAGATGTGCAAGAGCTGGATGTGCCACAGCTGGGTGAAGGCTGGGTAGTTGTGAAAGGGCTGCATGTTCAAGGCCTGGGCGTGCCAGGGTACGGCAGTGGTGCAAGGGCTGGATGTGCCAAGGATGGGCCATCTGGGTGTGCAAAGGCCAGACTGGTGTGAAAAGGCTGGGTGTGCAAGGCCGGGACCTACTAGGACCAGGCAGCTGTGCAAGTGCTGGGCAGCTGTGCCAGAGCTGAGCATGCGAGGGTTAGACGTGCAAGGGCTCTTCATGGACCAGACATGCAAGGGCCAGGCGTGCAATGACAAGGCACGCGAGGGCTGCTGGTAACGATGATCTGTCATGCACAAACGGGTAGTTGTGCAAGGACTGGGCAGTTCGAGGGTTAGACATGTCAGTCAGGATTTTAAAAGCTAGACAGCTGTGCAGAGGTGAGACAGGCGAGAAAGAGCAAGAAAGAGCTGATCAGTTGTGCAAAGGCTGGACGTGGCAAGGCGCAGGCATCGCACACTCTTGTGCGAGAGCAACGCGCCACAGCGATCGCCGATGCATCCCAGGGGAGCGCAGGGACCCCAGTGCACGGGCAGGATGAGGAGCACCCTGACTGGGAAGGAGTCAAGGTCCTAAGCGTCACCCCTTTCGGGCTGGTGCTCAGCACCGTTGTTCCAGGCTGGTCGATGACGTCGCTCTCGCCGTCACCCTCGAGGTAATTTCTGCGCTCGCTGCCACCCAGGAACAAAAAAGTTTTCCCGCCTGAGTGTGCGTCGGGCTGCTGAACCACCCCGTGTCCCCGCCGAAAACACGTGGGTCCTCGGCACTGGGCTCAGCCCCAAAGGTACCATCCGTGCCCTGGGGTTTGGGGTGTTCGGCTCCGCAGAGCTGTTCCCAGCAGTGGACAGCTGGGTTCATGATGAGACAGCGACATCCTCCGATAACCGTGCTGGGCCCGTCGCTCTTCCTGACCCCAACAGTCTGCGGACAAACTGATTCGGGAGCCACAAGGCAGGGGGTGGGTTAATCAGAATGAATTTTTTTATCCTGGAACAGCCCCTGGAGAGACACTGGTGAATTTATCCTCAACACTGGCCACGCACTCGGGCATTTCCAGCCTTCCCAGCACTGTGCAAACTCTCTGGGGTCTGCTTATTTTCAAAATAAAAACATTTTGCAGGGGTGGGGTGAAGCTGCTTTGTTTTTTGTTTTTTGGGGTTTTTTTAATGTGTAAAACATCCCAGCCCACTCTGTGACAAAACCTTTGCAAAATAAACTAACAGAGAAGCACCACGCGAAGCTTCTCACCTCCACATGCACGACTGTGCGTGGGGTCTGGGGGGGTGTGTGTGTGTCCCACTCCAGCTTTTTCTCACAAGCCTCAGCCCCCTCGGGGTGGGGGCTGGAACATGCTGGGGGGGAGCATCAAATCCAGTCCAGCAAACGGCTTCCTCAAATCCACGTGATTCACCAGGGTCGGGGAATATCGGGGTTCCCTAATCCCGATGGTTGGGGTGAAGCAGCACCGTGCCCCGTCCCTGTGTGCCCCGGCAAGTGGTGGCCGGGGAGCAGCCCCCGGGCTCTGCAGGCGATGGCAGCCCGGCCGAGGCCAGCAGCAATATTGCATTAAAGCCCCATCTAGAGGCCTTTCGTTGAGGAGAGTTTGGGAGATGAGGACCAGCTCTGGAGTCATGTTGGGTGTCCTTATCTCCTTATCATCCCACCTGAGCTCTTCCAGCTTAAGCAAAGGCAATAAAGGACCGCAGGTGGAGGGGAGAAGCAAGGTGATATAGATATATAGATATAGATATAGATATAGATATAGATATAGATATAGATATAGATATAGATATAGATATAGATAGATATATATATATATAATTAGGAAGCTTTCCCTGAACGTTTCTCTGCTGGAAAAGACAGTTTAAAAGTCATTCTTCGTGCACATCCCCCTAAAAGCTGGTGTGCCCAGCGTGTGGAAGGAAACTCCTGTTGCAGAGCTCCAGGGCAGGACCACGGAAAGGCAGCACAACCCTCGCCATTACTCATTTCCTCTGCCCTGAGCAAGGTGCCGTAGCCGGGGTGATGCTCTGGGGCGCGCGCGACTCTTTCCAACGTGAGACATCACCAAAAATAGTCACCACTTCTGCTTTCAGCTGGGGGAAAGGGGAAACCCAGGAGGGCGCTGACTCCTCCGGGGCTTTGCTGCCTGTGGATCCTGCTTGTCATGCCTCTGGGGACCATGCACCGGTCCTGGGTGCAGCGTCCTCCCAGGGCAGCTTTGTGGCTTTCCAGGTCCTTCAGCAGTCCCTAGGGTGACACAAAAGCTGGGTGTTTCTACTCAGCGGTGGTTGCCTTGGCCGATGTCCCCGTAGCCACTCGACAGTAGAGGGCAGTGACACATAGGCGCAGTGCTGTGGTGTCCAGGGCAGCGTGGGACACGTGCTTGGCTTTTAGAGTGAGCATTTTTATACGTGACTTTTTATATCCAAGATGGACGGGACACCCCACAGGCAGAGCGAAGCAGCCAAGTGGCCAAAGATTTTGGCCTTTCAAGTGGCAATTTCCAAGGGCCGTAAGTGCACGAGGGAATGGTGCCACTGCCAGCACCGTCAGCACCATACCATCTTCTTTAGGATCAAAAGAAGATGCCAGGGTGCGATGCTAACGCTGAGCGAGGAGCCCCGGAGCAGTCGTCACTGGACCTGTCTCTGCTTTGACATCAGCAGAAAACCCGCATCCTCCCCCTAACCCCGATCCCACTGTTGTGCTTCGGTAACATGCTCCTGCCTGCAAAGGGGGGGTGGCCTGTGAGGTTCCCAGCAGAGGGTCCGGCATCCTGCAAAGCGTCCTGGCACCCTGCACCTGCTGCCAGGACGAGCCCTGCCTCCCAGCCCCATGGGTGACACCGACCGGAGACAGCCAGCAAGCAGAGCTGACGGGACATCCTCAGAAAGCACAGGCTGCTTCAGTCGTCCTGTCAGGCTCTTCCCAGGAACGTTAGACCACAGGGGGATCTGGAGGGTGACTTCAAGTTTTCCTTCTCCGTGACTCAGCTCTCAAGCAGGGCTCAGCCTGCTTACATTGCTCCAGAGGCTTCCCCACACCAGAGGAGCCCTCACCACCATCCTCACTGTTTTTTGCAGGAAACCCAGCAACTTTTGTGCTTGGGGATCCCCTTCTCTCCCTATGGCTTTGCTACAGGTGCTCTTCTCTGCATGCCAGGCTCTGTCTGCCCTCCAAGCAGCTCCTGTTAGAGAGGCGAGGACTTTGACCAGCTCACTGAGGTCTCGTTTCATGAACCAAACCTCTCCAGGGCACCGACTCCAGCTCAGCGGGGCGGTTGAGTCATAGAAGTGTGAGAGGGAAGGAAAATACCCATGAGGTCATCTCGTTCATCCCCCGTTGCCAGTCCTGCATGGGTTCCCCACCAGATACTTGGCACTCACTCCCAGGTCAGAGTAACTCAAGCAAGGCAGCAAGAGGTGGGGACCTCACCAGGCTCGGTCTGGGCTGGGTATCCGAGGCTGTGCCCGGGATAGCTGAGACGCCTTCAGCTGCATTTCCTCCCGACAGATCACCTCCGAGACAAGCCACTCACATTTCCCTTCCTCAGTTTCCTTAATTAGAAGTGGGCCTGGCATTTATCTGCCCTCCGGATACAGTCTGAAATAACAAGACCCAGGAAAGCCGACTGCCCACGGGATGTCGTTTATTCCACCATCTCAGGGATCAAGCCGTGCAAGCCCCCCCTGCCGCCACTGCCTTCATTTCCAGTTACTCTTTTTTCACCATCACGTGGACTTCCAGGGTGTTTCCTCTCTTCGAGTGATCACACACAGGCTGGAAGCCAGATTCTTGCTTCTTTCACATCAGGCTTGAATGCAGTTAGAGTCACTCCAGGGACAGCTCTGAGAGTCAGGCCACATGGTGTTCTGTTATACCTCCATCCCTTCCCTCCATCCTGCCAGCACCCAGCCTTCTGGACAGGGTCAATGATTTTGAGGGGTAGAGATGTTGTCAAAATATGCCTGTTTTTTTCAGCTGGGCTGATGAGAGCCAGGCTGAAAGCGTCCCTTCTTCCCCAGGTCTCTGGGTAGTGCAGATCACTGCAAATAAGGAGCAGCATGTCTCTGATCCCCACTCCTGCCCTGTCTCCCCACCTTTCCAATGAAGAAAAGGCACCGAAGTCGGTTGCAGTGCATTACTTCAGCATTACTGAAGGCAGAAATCAAATGAAAGCCTGTCATGCCATGATGGCCTGCAAGCAGTTCTCCATCATGGGGCCCCCCTTTTCCATCCAGAACTGGATGCAGGGACATGGGGGTACTCTAAGGCTGTGTGTGTCCCCAGCTGTAGAAGGTGGGGACACACCATCTTTGTCCTCTGAGTTCCATCTACTGTGGGGGCCATGCTGGACTCAGAGTCATAGCTCATTGGGCTACACGTGTTGAATTTTTGCTTGTTCCTCTGTAGGTCTACCCCAAAACAAGGCAATCTGATGGAAACAGAATCAGGCCAGGGCACCAAGCTGCCATAGGGCTGACCCCTAGCAGGGCCTTTCACACCAAATTTCAAGAAGCCATAGGTTTCCCTGAGCTTCACTCCCATCAGAGATCCCCTCTCTTAACTGATTACAGGACCCGTATTAATATACTTTGAAAGTATCTTGTGCAAGAAGAGGAAGGGGTGATCTTTAGGAGCACTCACCTCTTTCCCCTTAATTTAAGAGGCTATTGCTTGCCAGTTAATCTGAAGGAAGGCCCAAGTTCATCACCTATTTGTGAGGTCAAGGTGGCTGCACAGACTAATGCCAAGAGGCGTATGAGCACTGCACCCAGGTGGAGTTGTTTGCAGCTGGTCTTCCCTTGTGCATCTTTTCCAAGGACTCCTACATCCCAAAGCACACAGGAGCTGCTGATTCCCTGTTAGGTTTTCTCTTGGTCTTTGGAGTGATGTGCAATGGCAGTGATAACCCAGCATTTGCATAGACTTGCAATAAATCTGAATTAGGGCAGTCCAACGAAAAGATGCTCAATAAGGTCCAGCAGCAGGCATGTCTCCCATTCAGGAGGGCTTTCTGGACTCCTGGGCTGGGCTACAAAGTCCCCATAGTGGTGAAGAACAATGCCTTTGAAGATCTCTTCATCCATCGATGAGGTGAACCCATCAACAAATCATGCCCAGGAGCAGGCAGGGCTGCTGCCCCACAGGCAGTGGGACCATGCAGAGAGGGGGAGAGTGGAGGGTGACTCACTGGGACTCCCCCAGATGACTTTGATGGGCCTGAATCACAAGAAAGCACCATCGGGGGTGCCTAGGCCTCAGGGCTTGCTGATATTATACATGCGTGCATGTGAAACAAGACGTTTTCAAACTTTTTAATTACTCTCCATCATTAAAAAAATGAAATTGTAAAATATCTCCCACTCATGGGAAGCCCAGTAAATGCTTCTCTTAAGGTCCAAAGGATATCTCTTTTCACTGATGTTCCCAAGAGCTGGCAAAATAATTTTAAAATTACCTAAAAAGGAGATTTTTGACTCCTGCTTCCATGCATATATTTCCCCAGTTGTGCTCTGCTCTTGCAAAGGTTCTTCTTCTTAAGTACATGAATACTATCAAAGTAGGCCCTCTGAGTAAACCTGGACAGGTTGTCCTTTACATGGTAATCACCTTTCTCTTCGTAATTTCATGGAGAATCAGAGACTTTATAGTCTGGACCAGAATGATATTCAATGCAGTTAGTCCCAGTGCAAAATAAAGTCCTTATTGTCTTTACGACAATCAGGCATGCTAGGAATGAATGTGTTTTTGTTAGACAGAGCTGCAGGAGGTATTTTTTAGGTCTGAAGGAATAGTGCCAAGGAAGCAGAGACTCTTTTCACATTCTGCCTGAGCCCAGACTGTAAAACACAGTGATTTACCAGACATTATTTGAGGGCTTTTGATGACAGTTTGTTTCCTTTGGAAAATCAGGTAGAAGAGAGAGATCTGAATTTGTGCACAGCAAAGGGAGGGGCCCCTGTCTGAGCTCAGCAGCTTCTTTGAGCTGATTAATGCCACTAATATAGTGCCTGCCCTGAAGAAGCCACCAGCCGTGCTGCTCGCGGACTTACTGTGAAGATACTGGAGGCGGTAGGGGAGTGACTGAAGGAGGGAAATTGAGAAATTGAGTTTGTGCATGTGTGGGGGTAGGCATTAAAGGAGCTGAAGGTGATGCAAGAGTTACTGTGAGGTTAGATGTCCAGATGTCATCTGCATATCTATAGGAGACCTCATTAGCTCTGCTCCTGTAGGACCTCTTGTTTACCTCATCCTTAGAGTGACAGGTGCCCTGGGGTAACCTATTCCTCTATCTTTAAGGTCACCCACCTTGCCTCTCTATCTTAGAGACTGATGGCAATGACCAGGCATATGCTCAAGTCAAGGATCTTTGCCCATGAACATACATTGAACCAGTTAACTGAAGGACATGCACAGTCCCTGAGAGGGAAAAGAAGAGCTGTGATAATGGGGGGTGGGGGAAAAAAGGGAAAGGAGGAAAAAGAAAAAATATATTGGGGAGTAGAGGCTGCGCTTCTGGAGTCCAGTTGGCCTCTCTTTCTGTGTCCCTGGCTGCAGTCACTGCTGTACCCTTGGAGAGAGGTACACAGAAACCTCTTTAGATGCCAACTAATTCATTTTTGGTTGATGTTTTGTAACAGTTTCTAGCCATACCAGCTGTCTGTGGATGTTGCCATTCACCATGGGTTTTTTTGAGGTTCCCCTAATTAATTACTGCTCAGATAAAATGAAAAAAAAAAAAAATCCTTTAAATCCTTTTATTGCTTGCTAGCTTGCCACCATTTCATTTTGTGTCTCTTCTTGATGATAAATGACAGGTCATAGCATCTGCTTTGGCTGGACTGCACATGGGTTGCACAACACTGGGCCAGACATGACTGAGAGGGGCTGGTGCATGTTGAATGTTCAACGTGTGGTCCTGGAGAGCAAGGGAAGGAGGAGAGCGTGCGTTGGTGGGTGAGGATACAGGTGGAAGGGATACAGGATGTTAGATCAGCTTTTAACATGGCAAAGAACAAGAAATCATAATAAAAGTGGATGAGGAGCAGGTCTGTGTAATGTCTTTTCCATTTGGTTTTGGGTTTTTTTGAATAGTGGGGTTTTTTTGTTATTTTTTTTTAATGGAGATTGGGGAGGAACAGAAGATATTCATAAATTTCTGTTGAAAATTATGTGGGCTGGGGAAAAGGTAGGAGAAAATTTCTGAGGAAAAAATGAGACATTTCCCTGCAACATTCTAAGGGCAGGTCCAAGATGCCAACAGATTTCCTTGGATGTTTCAAAATATGACCTTTTTGTCTGAAAATTGCGTGTTCTCTTTTTTTTTAAAAAAAAAAAAAAACCAAGAAAAAAACCACCCACCCCACAACCACAAAAACAAACCTGTGTGCAAAGGAAAGTCAGTGATGGGAGGAGTGAAATGCCCTCAGAAGGAAACAAAACCAGACACTGAGCTCAAATGGACTGTTATGAGCTGAGCCAAAAGGACATTTGCTGTTCTATGATTTCATATTTTCCTGAAAAGCCTGAGGAAAAAACAAACAAACAAACAAACAAACAAACAAACCCAAAACAAACCCAATCCCCTTTAGTCTTTCCAATCTACCTGCATTTAATCCTGTCACCACTTTCCCATTTTTTGGGTTCAGCCTCCCTTTGGTTGTCCCTTGGGAGATCCACCTCTCTTCCCCACATACTGGGGTCATGTGGGTTGGTGGAGAGGAGCTAGGAGCATTGTCCAGAACCACTCACCGCCAACTCTTGGATGGCAGGTGCCTCCCAAGGGACCTGTCCTTCTATACTCCTCTGTCCTGCGAGCAGCCACATTTATTTAAACAAAAGCTGCTCCTCGGTCCCGCTATGCCCTGTTCGAAATGCCAAAGCAAAAAGTAGCCATTGGTTGTTTTTTAAGCAGCTCTGGACAGTTTCTCTGAAACTGTTGACAGTCTCAGTAGCTCAAAACGGTGGGATATTTCTAGGGGATTTACCAGGGGGGTCATTTCCCGAGTCCAGCGGCACCGCTATCTCTTCAAGCCATACGGGTATGCTGGCAAACCCATCTCATTGAATGTCAAAGCAGAAGGGATCCAGCCAAAAGATCTGGCAACCCCTCAGCTGCAAAACAGCCAGAAACAAACTGAGCAAAAATATTTTTGTAGTCACAGTATCAAGCCCACCCATTGAACATGTGTCGGGTATTTTCCAGCACTGCTGAAAACTCTTTGCTTTTATATTAAATGAAGGTTGATTTCGGTCATGTTATTTCACTTTTTGGACATTTTATGCTAACAAAAGGATTTTATTTCACAGTGTTTATCCTTCTTTTTAAAGTTGGGCTTATGATTTACTGCTGTAACTGAAATGCCATTGTCTTGAATGTTGTCATCTGTCTGGTCTTCAGCCAGAGTGTCTAGGAGCTGGGTGTTTTTACCTGTGCTAGCGCCTGAGTAGACTACCAGATTTTGGCTCATAAGCCCCGGGTTGGAAGAAGCTTCTCATGAGCAAGTCTCCACTCCTGTGAGCAAAACAGAGCTTTAGAAAGAAAACTCAAGCTCAAAGTCAGGATCGCAGTCATTGGACTGGTCAGCCACGATGCTCCTGCGTGGGTATACAGCAAAACACAGAAAGCCTCAGTGGGACCCAGCCCTCTCCGTTCAGAGGTCTCCAGCGAAGGTGTCCTATGTCTGCTAGGTACCTGAGCCCACGTGACAGATGGAAGGCAGATGTCTGTTGTCAGCAAGCTGGCCTTGGGCACCTTGGACATCCACACAAGGCTGGCAGGTATCGCACAGAAGACCTGTGTCTTCTGGAGTGTCTGAGTATAGTGTAGAGGATCATTCTTGCTACCCTACCTGTCTGCTGCCAGTCCTGCTCCCTGTTGGCTTCCTCAATATTTAATGCCTTCCTGCACAGCCAAACTGATGAAATAATCATTTTGCATTGTGCCAGTTCCTGTCCGGCCTCTTGCAAACCTTATCCTAGCCTGCTACATCTCTGAAATCCTTTACCACTTGCTTTCATCAAGTGACAGACAGAATAAAAATGCCAGATATCAACAGGTAACTCACTGCTGGGGAAAATCTGAGTATCAGTACTGAGCTCCAAATGTAGTTGTTTAAATGTCTCAGGGTTAAACTGTATGATGTCTTCATATTTAGACATTCAGATACCAGTGATGGTGGGTCACCATCATGATGATGAAGGGTGATGATGGCATATACTTCTTGATCCAGTGTAAGGCCTTAGGAGCATACCATCTTGCTGGACAAAGCCATCTCGCTCTTTTCTTCTGTTTTCTTCCCTCTCTGTAGCCCATTGGCTTCTGTCTTAGATTGCAAGCTCAACACCGCATGCAGTTTGGGAGACAACCTGAAGCCCTGTTATCTCGCAGCATCTAACCTTGTGTGTCCACAAGGCTTTTGCAGGTGGGCTGAAGGTGCCCAGAGTCCAAAACTTAGGAAGAGTCCCAGGCTGTGTGGTCTGGTTAATATTTGTGATGTGACATTACTATGTGGGCAGTGTGGGCAGTTGATAAGCAGAGCACTGAAAAGCAGCATCCATCCACACTGGTAAGCTGTGATCTGTGTGCAGTTTAAAGGGCAGGATACCCATCCTGGATGTACTAATTGGGTCACTCCAGATCTGGCCCAAAATCTACCAGCTGCCATATATTTGATTAATCTCTCTTCCATTCAATCCTTAAATGAGATTCACTGGGTTCGATGTCGATACCTACAGTGTAGATACCTCCATCTGACCTGGAGACTCATGTTAGGTTCCTTTTATATCTATTGGAGAGCTATGCGATATATGAAGTGGAACCTAAATGACAATTCTCCCCTTAACATCTAAACTCTCATCCTAGTCAGTGGAGCCCTAGTCAGTACAATCCACGAGTGGGAGTCAGTTGACAACACAAGTATCTTGGGCTATTTGAGAGGATCTAGGTTATCCCAGGCACCAACATGTGGCTGGCAGATGTAACCCAGGTCCTTCTGGATCAGCATCTGGAGGCCAAACGAGAACGACTGAGACAATATCTCCAAAGCCACAGCCCTAAGGGGCAGGGCTTGAGAGCCAAAATATACTTAGCATCTTACAAAGCAACTTTGGTAGAGTATCGGCAAATAGGCCCAGGAGCACAAGAGAAAGCACAATAACCCAAGCCCTTCTGACACAGGGATGCTGAGAAAACCCGGAATTAAAATATCTTGCAAAATGCCCCTTTACCATCCAAAGCTGCAATACTGCCTAAGTGCAGAGTATCCGCTGCCTGAGCTGAGCTGAAGGTGGACTTAACTCTTGCTGTCCATGTCTTTCAAGGACATGCATACAACAGGTGGAAATAGAGCTAGCAAAATTTCTTACTTAAAAGAAGTAGCTGGAAATGAAAATTTTCTTTTATTTTTCAAGCAGTTTGTGAGGGGAAGTGGAAATGAAGCTCGATATGTAGAAAAATTTGTCCTTACTTGTTTCAAATAGGTGCAAAGTTTCAAAGTTTCAATTTAAATGCTGGACCTTTTTTTTTTTTTTTTTTTTCCCCCCACTCTTCTACTTCACTGTCCCAAACCAGATCTTTCGTATTCTGTTTTCATCTTCAGTATACCAAATACCTTTGGAAATCCGGCTTTCAGATAACTTTGAGGATCCCAGACTTAGCTCTGCCTTTGGGGAACTTCCTATTTCAATATCCCTGCGACCTCTGAGATACACCAAGGCATATCCCATATGCCAAATGTACAGCTTGCAGAACGTCCACCCAGTCTACATCCATGTACTAGCATGGGGTAAAAAAAAAAAAAAAAAAAAAAATGTCTTCCTATCACTGTATTTGGTCTTTGAGTGACATCATGATTTTGATGACATCCACATGGAAGAGATTTCCCCCTTCATATCACCACATCACCACTTTTCCTTCTCTTTTGAAATTAGGGAGGCAGGAAGTTCAGTTTCCTGAATTTCCAGTAGCAGCCACCAAGGAGAATGACAGGTAATAAGTACTGGACAGTTGAGCATGCGTAGAGCAAAACACAGGAGGGATAGTTTGACTGGGAATGCATCTGACAGGCAAGACAAGGATGGTATGCAATGCAGGGATTAATTAGTAATGGTAAGTTAGAAAGGAATGATTAATTCTGCCTTATGCAAGGACTGGTGGGTGTTTGGCCGGTGCCTCCAGATGAGCAAATTTGTGTGCTTTACCATCTCCTGAATTCAGACATAGCATTTCTGCAATGTGTAGACATGCTTCATGCAAAAGTGGGGCTGAAAAATGAGTGGCAGCTATTAAGTCTCCCAGGGTTTGATACAAAGCATGGATTCGGGCAAGATTAGTTTCCAAGGTCAACACAGTGCAGATGAAAATGTGGGGAGCACTGGCCTCCGGCACGCGATTGGTTGCGTGAGAGATGAAACTGAGTCATTACATCGCAATATCCGCACAGGCCTGTCAGCAACAGCACTGACGAGATGGGCAAGTTGGGGTGCTTTCTGTATGGGACCCATTGTGTAGCAAACCAGAGGGCCTTCCTATTTGGTTAATGGGTCAGCAAACTCTGTTGCTTTAATGGTTAATCATCTACTTACATTGTTCAACAAGTAAACCCACGTAGATAATGCTCCTTGCCTACAGTTCATGTGACGGGCTGACTTCCCAGCTGTGAGCACGGAAAGTATTTGAGACTGGGAGAATAAGAGAGTCAGACTGTGAGGTTCTGACTTCAAATTGGTGGAAACAGTGGGAGCAATAACATACCAAAAATGCATAGATGTGTACATACACACAATTATATGTGCATGCACATGCAAAAATTGTGCTCATGAACGCACACACACAGAGATCCGTATAAAATGAAGATTTCCACCCCAGACCATTTTCCAACAGTTAAATTAGCTGATTATCAGATATCACACAAAAGGCTGCAAGCTGACCTGCAAAACTCACTCCAAACTCTTTTAAGCAACAAGTCAGACTGAGGGCCATCACCATTCAGGATTTCAGAGTCTCAGTAGTATCTCTTATTCTGATTGCTTAAACATCACACAACTCTAGCCTTCTGGATCCCAAACTTGCACATCCCACCCCTGCACCCTGCGCTGTCTGAATAGATCCAGCAGAGATGTTGTGGACCTTGGAGTCAGGTGGCCAAATTCTACTCAATGGTGTCATTTTGGGGGTGTCTCTTGCTTAGACCATGCCTAATACAAGGAATGCGCCACTACTTTGAGTCTTGGAAGCACCTGGAGTCATCCAGATGAGAAGTCAGAACTTGTCAGGGAAAGGCAGGGATCACTGAGTCCAAAAACTGATTTACTGTATTCAGGCTATCAAACCTGTTCCTTCCTAAAACAGGTGTCTATGAGTTGATGGGAGAAAATACCAACCACCAATATGCTGGGGGATGCCATTTATAACCACCCTTGATATGTTCCCATCACCCTGAGTAGGATGCAATGACTTTCCTATCTGCTAAAACACACAGCCAGGCAACCCAACACTAGGAAAACCACCAGATTAAAAAAGATGCATCTCACACAGTAAGGGCTAACAGACCAGACATACGACTCCCCACAGCAGTCTTGAAGTGCTTGTGACTCAATATGGTCAATGTACTTCAAGTCCACTTAGGAACAATGGCCTTGACTTCATGTTATCATCTAGGGTGGTAAGAGGTAATAGGAGAATGGTCTACAAACACTTGGAGTGTTTGTTCCTCCCCGCCAGACACTTGTCACTTGGGAAGTACTTCCACCCTTCCAGGGCATGGACGGGTAACCTTTGAAGTAAAGGTCCCCTTCCCATCCGGAGAGTCATGCCAGCACTGCAGTATCACCAGATTTTTCTGTCGTTAAGCAGTGAGCATTGCAACGGATGATGGGGAGAGGTCATGGCTGCCACGTTAGAGAAGAGGATCAGCAGTAGAAGTTAGTCCCTGCCTCCAGAGGCAATATGTGCGTAACTCGCATCCTAAAAATGGGGAATGGGACGGTCTGTAGATTCTCAGCAAGGAAGTAGACTGAGATAAACACAGATGGCCTGAGCTGGCATGTATCTTTTTGCCCTGGTTTCAAGCATGAGCTCCTCCACTTGCCCTTGTGCCAGAGGTTTCTGTACTCCTGGAGGAGTTTGTGGAACAGTGCCCGCAGCCCAGCTACTCCAGATGATCCCACTGCCATGGCTGAAATAGCCGACCCCACTGTAGGCCAAGGGTAGCAGAGAGATGGACCTTCCTTTGCTCAGGGACAATGAGGCAGAGTCCTCCCACTCTGTAGTCCTGAATTTGACCTGTTTTGGGACCCTATCATGATCCCAGCACAGCAATCCACATGTCCTTCCCAGCAAAAATATGCCTTGACCTGTTTCAGGTTTCCAGCTGCTTCAAGGAAGAATGTCCCCCCTCTAGAGAGGGTCACAGGACAGCAACCAACATGAAAAGAGTTCTTGAAAGAGGATCTGTGAAGGGCAATGAAGGAGTAGAGTTGTTTGGTGTAGAGGAGACCGAGAGGTGATGGGGTCAGTGTATCTACTTGCACTGCTGTGAAAGGGAGGGCATAAACTGCTCATCTAGAGGGGAGGCAACAGCGGTCTCTGAATGCAGTGACACAGGCTGGAGTTAAACATTAGTGTGACCCGTCTGTAGGCCCGGCTGGCAGCAACATGGACCAAGCTCAAGTGTGAAGGGGTCATTCAGAAAACACCAGCCTGAGCCTCCAACTCCAGGAACCTGAGGACATCCAGCAAAATGCACTGGTACCTGGTGAGATAAAACTCCCCCGCTCACCAAAGTCAATAATTCAGTTCAGCAAACAGTATTTTACCCAAGGAAGAAAAGGCAAAGCTAAGGAGATAGAAAAGCGAAGTAACACACAAAAAACCTCCCCAGCACAAAAAAAAATTAACCCATGTAAAATAAACATGGTACAGACATGCCTGTTTGTCCCCCCTGTTTTAGCTGTGCTCCTCTTCATCCAGTGCCAACACAGCCTCTGGCCTTTGGGATCCTGTCCCCATGGAGGACACCTGTGATGAGTGAGTTTCTTTGTCTTTCACGACTTGGCTACCAGGCTTATGTTTTTTAACTGGTAATCCAGTAAAAGCCTGAAAACACCTGCCCGTGGAGGTTCTTATGGGCACATTCCTGCCTGGGGTGGTCTGGGCAGATGCAGTGCGGTCTGAAGGCAGAGCGAAAGAGTAGATGAAATGCCCAGGACCTTTTTCCAGTCTGGCCAGCTACAGCTTTGTGACAGTAACACCTCCCTTTTTCAAGGGCCCTAACTTAACGAAATGCAATTCAACTTCGAATCCCACCTAATTTCCTGCTGATAATGCCTGCAAAGTACAGAGAAAAATATGGATTTGAGTCATGCATCAGTCATTTCTCATAGAATTCCTGCCTGCAGATTGCTCTGTTGCTTCTTGTAGCCGGTCTCCAGTTTCCCCATCTCACTCTTCAAAGCTTGCTCTCCCCTTTGCACTGTCTGAAAGGATGGGAACTGAAATCCACAGCTATGCCAGGGAAGAGAGAGGCTGATAGTCCCCTGCTAAAATGCCCAACGCATATCATTGCAATACAATGCAAGCAACCAATAGTTCTCTCCACATCCAAGTTCCTCTCTCCAATAGATCCAAGGTCTTTGCCACGCTAATTTCAGCTAAATACAAAACTTTAAACTTCCATTCCTTTACAATGTGATTCCTCTTTACAATGCGATTGCTGTAAAAATAGCTTGGCTAAAGGTACTGACATTGGTCCTTGGTGGTTCCCCTTCTACATGTTCCTGTAGCAAATAGTTTTATTTTATTACTTTTTAAGTGCTCTACATGAGCTCTGGGGCTGTCAGGTCTATGGCCAAAGGCAAGACTGGCAGCAGCCCAGGGCAGCTCACTCATAGCTAGCTAGGAGACTGCCGGTGACAGACCTTATGACCAAGAAAACGATGCAGAGGGTGGACACCCACCTCCAGGTCTCAGCTGCCAGATATTCACCTGCTTGGTTGTTTTCTTCTCATTCGCCACTGCCTTTAAAGCTCTGCTGACCATAGGAAGCCTTTGGATTAACATCCACCTTGAAAAAGCCATAGGAGTGGGATGTGGCTGCACGTTAAAGCGCCTAAATCTTGGTGCCTGGAGGCAAAATTCAGTTGCTTAACCACAGGTACATACTGCTATCTAAAATGCTCTGTGGGATGCCTCACCAGCCAGCAGCTGCCACCCCATCTGAACGCAGTACTCCAAAAGGTCCTATGCCTTGCAGGCCAGGTTGGTGTGGATGCCTTAGATGTCCCAGGGTGCCTCAGATAGCACTAGACACCTACACTGGGGGAGCTGATTTGAGCTTTGGGGTCTCTATTTGAGTGGATATCTAAGCTCCTCTATTGCCAGTGGAGTTCTGAGCAGTGGGGACTGTGGAGGGGTTCAGGCAGCTGCATGCTGCTGTGTCGAAGTCTCTTGTTTGTACCAGCATGGGAAGAGCAGCCTGGATTGATGTCAGTGAAAGGGGCTCAACTTGCCACCATCACAAAACACATGGGCAATCACTCAGCTGATCTTGGCAGACACACAGCAGCTGCTTAACTCCTACTCATATGCCTGGACCCCGTCAAGCCACATGGAATGACCCGAATGTAGGGAAATGTTACTTGAATTTGCTGGATTCAGCAAAGCCTTTTTCTGAGGGGTTTCTGTGGCCCAGAGGTGCATAAGTGGCAGGTTAACTTGCACATCGTTTCCTGATGCCCTTAGCTTTGACCTGGAATGGAAAGCAAGATTTGACCTTGGAAGAAGCCACAAAACAAACTGACTGTGGTTCTGCCTTTGCATCCTTCCCTGCCTGCCAGGGAAATTATGGCCTGATCACTAATTTCCAGTTTAATTTTTCTCCACATTACTTTTACTGTCCTTCATCTTCTGGCTTTTTTGAATCAGTGATGGGTTTCCGAGGACGAGATAGTAGGAAAATGTTCTGCTGTGTGCACTGCAGATGCCGAATGCTCAGGCCTGTTTCTTTATGTTGCTCTGAAATAGTCACACCACAACACTGGACCATGTGCATGAGTCACAGGTTGGGTGGTTTTCTTGGGAACGTTTGTCGAAGTGTTTTGTTGTTGCA
Source organism: Athene noctua (assembly GCF_965140245.1). Lineage (NCBI taxonomy): Eukaryota > Metazoa > Chordata > Aves > Strigiformes > Strigidae > Athene > Athene noctua. The sequence continues at coordinate 167,464,384 of NC_134038.1, forward strand.
TGAAACTAGTACATGTGTATACTTGCAGGAAAGGATCAGAGTATGTATGTACATGCATATGAGTATGAAGCTTTTTTGCTGGGCACTCCTATCTTCCAGTGCATCTGCATAGAAAATGTAATTTTCCCAGGAACCAGGTTGTGGCAGACACCCTGTTTGGAGGGGGGACACCATGCAGACACATCTGGATGTGTCTGCAGATGCAGAGAGCATGCTCCAGCTTGTTTTAGCTAGCAGAATATTGTCACAGGGTTCTGGCTCAGACCTCAGGTTGTTGGGCAAACAGGGGTAGTACTGTGGTCAGCCTGGCCTACATGAGTTCAAAATGCAGTATGACATTTTAGAATTGCCGCAGGCTTTCACGTGGGATGTGCAAGGTTCACCCAGGTTCCTCCCACAGTCGATTCCTCATCACCCACCTGCCCTCCCTTATCTCCCCTGTTTTGGTTGTTGCTAAACCTCAGTGAGGAGCAAGAGGGAAGAAATCTGCTCTCCCCCTTCACCTTGGACCAGAGAGGCAGAACCTGTCCCATGCCAGGACACCCCAGGGGATGGAGGGGAGTGCATAATTGCCAGCATGCAAGGGCATTTCAGCACCTGTGAGAGTGCGTGTGTGTGTGCATGCAAACCTCTCCTGGCCTGTAAATCATTGTCAGCGTTCACACCTATTAGGCCATAGTTCAGGGACTAACCAATGAAGCATCCACTCTCAAACATGTCATTGTACTGCTGATTTATGAGTAGTTTCAGTGCAACACTCCCAAGAAGGTTCCTAATGCAAGTTCAGAGGGGTATCAGGCTTTGCCTGATATTTTCAGGTGCTCCTGTGGGCGAGAGGAGCTTCAGCTTTGTCACATTCAGATGCCTCATGTGTGGAAAATGCTGGTTTCACCAGCAGAGAATTGATAGAGCACATCTACATCACCTGTCAAGAGTGAGCCCACTTGACCACTCGGCCACTATATGACCACATTCTCATTCTTGTTATATCTGGGATAAACTTTGGGCAAAGCGTAGTACACCACGGTCCATCAGCCATATGCCCATCTCCTTCAGGTTATCTACTGAGAGATTTTGTTCTTCTTAAGCACAATGTTGATTGTTAATGTGGGCTGGAGATAGGCAAACTGCAATGTGGATGGAAAACACAAAGATCATCATGGTCAGCTTGCATAAACCTCTCTTAACCCCCTTAACCTTTTTATCAGCCCAGGTCTTCTCTTTCCTCCGTTTCCACATTCTTTCTACGTCCCTCCTCCAGGCCAAACAAGAGTCTCCCATCCATCTCCCCACAACGTCTGTCCTCACCCTTCACTCAGCCAGACACCTTCTGAGATTCCTACCAAAGTGAATCATTCTATCTTTCTGCACTTAACATCAATTGCATCTTAACCCCAGCCCAGTTAGGACAGGGTTAGGACAGGGTTTCCATCCTCCACGATGGTGGCAGAAAGGGGCTGAAGTGGGAAACTTGGTAGGTTTGTGCAATCCCACGTTCAGGGAAGGGTGCAGCAGGTGTGCTCTGTGCAGAGAGGAGTATCTATGCTCTTCATTCTCGTCATGTTAAAAAGCCAAAAGTCATGTGCGGCTTCCAAGTGCGTGTTTCTGCTGGCCTTTGCTGCTGGGCAGATAAAAGTAATTCTCATCTATTTTAACCACTCGCTTTAAATCCTCAAAAGTATGTATGAGTTGGCCAAAGTTTGTTGGCACTTTTAGTACAGGTTGGACCTAGTCCATCCTTCCTTCAGGTCCTGTCTTGAAGCAAAGCCATTCTGAAATTTGTAAGGGTTCATGCAATTGCAAGTTACAGCAAAGCCTGGGACTGGCAGACCAAGCTGGAAAGCACTGAAATAGGTCTACAGCAGCAGATGCTTTTATAATGAATGAAGGTTTAGCTGCTGAAAGTGGCCTTGATGCTGAAAGCAAGTGTCCTTGTAGTCTTGGCCAGAAACAACAGTAGGAACCTAGAGCCTGGGAAGAGGCTTTTGGGTGAACCTGTTGGCCTTCAGAGAAGATGAAGAACACGGAGACCGATGGAAGAGAGGAACTAGGATAATCCTGTATTTATTATGGTGCAAAGTTTGGGTACTTTTTCCCTGAGAAGCCCAAGACTTGAATTGCCACAGAGAGAGTGGGAATAGTTTCTTCTTATTTTTGGCAGCCAGGAAGAATTTATCTCCAGAAGGTGGAAGGGTTTCTCTGAAATTTCACCTTTCCTTGTTCTGGAGGAACAAATGCAGTACACTCTTCTAGGAAGGGAGGGTTTCCTCAGCTGAACATTTGCGTTAATCTGTGGTGTGCAGATGTTCACAGAGACTTATGGGGTTGATATGACATATGGTCTAATAGGTGCATATGGTGTATATATAAGTGGTGTATGTCCTGGTCCATCTTGCCCTCCTGAAATTTCCTTTCTGATGGGCACCAGTGCTGTGCTCCTCTGTCTTGCTGTGATTTCTGAGCAACAAGGGTGATGAAGTGAGGGAACACAAGGCTGGAAACAGGAATACTTCAAGTGTGACTAGCAATAGCCTTGTAAAAATATAGGACTAGCACTCACGTGTGTTGCTGGATTATGATTGGGTAACTCAGACATGCCCTGGGTTAAAACTGAAGCTTGCTGGGCTATTCTTTGATGTTGGGGAGTTGGTGGTGGTTTGGGGAGTTGGTGGTGGTGGTGGTGTGTTTGGTTTGGGTGCTTTCTTTTTTCCCACGGGGCATGAGTATTAATTCTAAGGTCCATACAATTCAATCTACACACATAATGGTAACTAGCAGGCCGAAGAAAGTCAGAACACTACTCTGCCACTTGACCATTGCATCATGTCTAAGGGCAACTAATCAGCAGGAAAATTGTGCTGTAGGTGCCTATATATGTGCTTTTTATGTGTTGACGTCTTAATGCACAAGGAATCAAAAATCACAGTTGGAACTGGAATAAAAGAGGAGCTCCTATCTTCCTCTACAACTGGTGTTTCTCCATTTTCCCTTCTTTTTAAGACGTGGGAGAACCGGATTTTTCTGCCGTTCTGATGGATCCACTTCTGGTCCCAAATCCCAGTCTGGGAATCCTGTGATTCATCAGTGAGCATCTGACCTCTTCAAAGTGCCGTGAGTCATTAAATTATTAATAGCTTAATTTCCTCAAGGCACAGAGAAGTCCCATATCACTGCAGGAGGAAAGTTTGAGGACAGAGTGCATTGCTTTTGGCCCTGGTGGGTGTGGAAAGTGTTGGGAAAAGCTCAGTGCTGTTTCCTGCTGAGGTCCCCTGATTTGGCAGCCTCACTTCTCTGATGAACCAGAAAATACCCTCAGGTATTTTCTCCAGGCTTTACTGAGAGAACCAGCAGGTTTTTATCATGGGAAAAAAAGGGGAAAAAAAAAAAAAAAAAAAAAAAAGGTGGATCAACAGGATACTTATTCCTGCCTGTTTGCTGGTCTTTTACAAAGGGAAGAAGGCAAGACCAAGCATTGGCCTTCCCCCTGACATTTCCTAACCACATACATAGGAAGCCTTTGTACCACAGAGACAGGAACCACCTCCCTGTGGGCACTGGGAGAACCTGCTTTAATGGCCCTGAAGATGATAGGTGTGGAAACGGCCCCATCTATTGGCCACAAAACTGATGTAGAGCACAGCGACCTTCAAAGCATGCTGAAATCATGCAACACTGCTCATCTGCCACTGGATAATGACCCTCAGTCTCCTTCTTCTCCCATGATCTCTGTGGCCTTCTCCAAGCATGGGGCCACCATTGGAATGAGCAGATGTCCATCTCCTGTGGCTGCCACTTAGGTGCAAGTGATAAGTAGCAATTAACCTGAAATAGTCCTTGTCCTTGCTAAGCCGAATACACTTATTTCAGGCAGTTTTTGTCCTTAAGAAAGCAAGGCTTTGGGATGAGGGAGTGAAATAGTACAGGAAATAAAAAGAGATGGCTTTTTAATATGTTCACATGCAGAGAATCCATCCTGCATTTGTTACATAGGGAGAGATGTGAATCTGCAGGACCTGGGCTTTGGCCAGGTGGGAATAAAGCTGCCCTGTGCTCCTGATAAGCCGACAACCCACAGGATCCCCAGGAGGGAGTGTCTTGGGGAAGGGCTTTAACCCAAACTGAGGGGAAGGAGTTGTTGGGCAGGGTGGGGATTCACCTGTTCCCACATGCAGCTCCATGGAGAACCAGTGCCACCTTCTGGCAAAAGAGACCTTGCCCAGCCCAGCACTGGCAGGCAGGCAGCGCACGGCCTGGCGATAGATGGCTGGGCAAAGCACAACACTAGATTTTAGGGTCACTTTGGACAGGGAGATGTACCGGCATGGTTTGTATTGCCACCACACTTAGCATCGTATTACATCTGCGTTTTGCTAGGCTGTGTGCAGATACAGAATAAAAGATTGTCTCTGACTGGAAGAGCTGGAAATCCACCTCTTCTCCTTGTCCGTGCAGTATTATGTGATTATACAATTCTGTGCTAGCTTGGTTTTGGGCTTCTCAGAGACAGTGCGATGGATAGCAATAACACAGAGTCACTTTGACTTTCCCCATGAATGATCCAGGGGCTATTTGTAATTTCAGTCCCATTTTGCTAATTCGCTGAGAGTGAGGCTGAGATTTTAGCTCTGAGATGTAACTTGGGGTCCATCTTGAAGTAACTCATGGAAAGCTTAGGATGAATAGCTGGGAAACAGACCCCTTAAATCACAGTCCTTCCTAGAAGTGGGTCCCTGTTACACTGCAGAAGTCAACACTATCAATTCATTTAATTGTCTCAGTGCTCCGCTAAGTGAAACTGTTGGATGCACCTTTGTGGCTCAGCTCTAGCTTGGGCTGAAGGGATGACTACAGCAGCTGAAAAACAATAGGGGCATAAACCCCCCCAAATCACCCTCTCAATGGATAGGACAGCTTTTACTGGGGATATGAGCAGCTAGTTGAAGTTCCCAGAGATAGTAGCTGTTAGGGCAACGAAGCTGGTGTAGGGTCTGGAGCACATGCCATACGAGGAGCAGCTGAGGGAACTGTGGGGGTTTAGTCTGGAGAAGAGGAAGCTTCCAGACCTCCTGGCCCTTTGCAACTCCCTGACAGGAGGGTGCAGAGAGGGGGAATGAGTCTCTTTAACCAAGTAATAAGTGACAGGACAAGAGGTAATGGCCACAAGTTGCACCAGGGAAGGTTTAGACTAGATGTCAGGAAGTATTTCTTAACAGAAGGGCGTTGGAATGGGCTGCCCAGGGAGGTGGTGGCGTCCCCATCCCTGGAGGTCATCCCTGGAGTCAACATAGCACTTAGGGATCTGGTGTAGTTGGGAACAGTCAGTGCTGGGTTAACGGTTGGACTGGATGATCTTCAAGGTCCTTTCCAACCTAGACGATTCTGTGATTCTGTAAGGACACTTCAGCAAAGCACATTTTCCCTTCCCACTTGCTCAAGAAATGTCAAACCAACGGACAATGAAATGCTGTCTCCAGGTGAAATCCTAAATTAGCCTCAGGTGTACCTACACATGGACTTAGGTCTCTGACTGAAGCTGACCGGTTGTCTCCTTTCCCAGATCCCCTTGCAAGTGCCCCTCAGGAAGCCAGAAAAGTTTTGCAGGAGCTGTGAGCTTGTCCACGGTCACTAGATGGCAGTGACTGTTTACATTTGGCGGGTCTTGGCAGCTGAGGGCTATCCAAGGGTGAGACGAAATCCGTATCACTTGGAACAGTCAGCAAGGACATTGTGGTGGGCTGCAGGGACAGACTGGTAGCCCACGGGGATAAGCTACCTAGTGAAGCAGAGAAGCTCCTTCTTCATTGGTTAAAGAGCAATTTTGGATCAATGTGTCCCAGCAAGTCAGAACTGGGGGGATCTGCACTCCTTCTTCTAGTCATGGATACCACCAGTAGCAGCAACAGCTACAGACTGCTGTCCACTTCGTGCTGTGGTACGGATGGACACGGGACACAGGGATCCTGCTGGATGTTTAGATCTGTAACTCCAGGGGCTATGACAGCAGATGAAATAGCATGGTTTGAGCCCGTTAAGCCTCTCTGCTGGCACGGGAGACAGAGTTCAACCACATCCCTGAACAATCTTGTTTCCTTGGGACACATGGGTTCACATCCCCTTCACACAGGTCTGGCCTTTTGGCTAGCCTCTCATCAGTGCAGGAACCAACAGCCACGGACTTCAGCATGGCCGGCACTGATCTAAACCTGTGGGAAACCCCCAATCGTTATCTTACACTAACAGCAAGGGAGGTAGCGGAGTATTTCTCTGGTGACCCTTTTTTCCCGCTGTAAACCCCACATTTGTAGTCACATTCAGGACATGCTTGTGGCTAACAGTTTGGGAAACACTGACTAAAAGGTTACAGTGCTCTTCCAAACACTATGTGTGAGATGATCCTACGCTTCTGAAGACTTCTGAAGTGAGGGTAAGTTTTGCCATACGTCATTCACCCGTGGAACTCACTGCTGCATGATATTGAGGCAAGACAACTGTCAATAATTTATTTCAATAACAAAATGGATTACACATTTATTCTCATTACAAAAACATAGGCAGTATAACAGAAAATGGAAAAAAAAAAATACATTATGACAAGGTGAGGAACATTCTCGTTCCCAGGCAGAAAGCAAGCCCTTACTGCTGTGTGTGAGAGGTCTCCCAAAAGATGATTCCCCAGAAGAGCCCTTAATTTTGTAGATGGCTATTAAGTGAGGTAGACAACTAACCTGGTCGATTATGGTAGGCCCAATGGTTGCATTCTTGCCATGTATATTTATCTCCTGATGTAACAAAGCCTTTGAGAACCTGGGCCTCAGGACATGGAGGAACATATGGCTAACCTTGGTTAACCACCACTCTAATATCTTTGAAGAGCTGGATCTGAGATGCTGAAGACTCACCCAAACGTGATGCTTTGCTTTTCTGTTTGAACACAGAACATTGGTGGAGCCTGGGCATGTCCTCTCCTGAGATTGTCCTCAGCTTGGTGGACCTCATCACAGGTCTGTCCACCTCTACAAAGAGGGAAATTCCTCTGTGACCTCGAGCGGGCCTCTCAGATTCTCTGACTGCGCAAGTCCTGGGAAGAAGAGAAGGTGTTGTCCATTGTGTTGTCTGAAGAACCTTGGGGGATGGAGGGGAGGTGGGGTAAGGAAGGGGCCTGCTCCCCATCTGAGGGCACCTCTCCTCTGCAAGGGCAAGCCCGTGGTGGAGGCTGGTACCGTACAGACAACCCCGAGAAAGGAAAACAATTTATTAAAAATAAGCGCCTTTTTGAACAATTACAGAACATACATCCCATTCTCCAATTTTTATTGAAAAATCTGAGATGGAGTTTTTAAAAATAATCAGAATCCAAATAGCTATTTGAAAAAACACCCCTAATCTGTCCCACAGAGTAAGGCTGTCATGATGATTGGGACTGTAAGGACCTATCCTAACAACAATGAGAAAATCTGGGGACTTGTAAGATATGTCTCAAGGTGATTTTCAAGACGGTGGAGCATTTTCTTGTCCAAATTCCACCAAGAAATAAAGTTCCTAAAAACAAAACAAAACAAAAAAGGGATTGGCTGATTTGGTCTTGTTAATTTTCTAACTGTATAGAGGGTTCAGAAATTGTTTTAGTGTAATTTTCGGAGCGTGATCAGATCCAAAAGCTTTTAATAGGAGTTGAGAACACGGACCTCACTAGGAGTACATGCTGGGTGGGCACAGGAGAGTGGGTGCTCATCTGGGATGAGGATTTTTAATTTTGAATCTAATATCCTTTAATATTCTACAGTTATCCCTTGTAGTCCACAAATGCTCATGTACTGGTATGATGGGTGTAGGGGGAAGAAAGGGAAATTTATTTCAAGCTCACCTCCATTTAATCTGTATCTGTGATCAAGTACCGTCACTTTGGGAACCACAAAGAAACCAGATCTGATGTAAGCCAAGGTGGAACATCCTCAAGGGACCTCTAGAGAGGCCCAAAACAGAAGTGCCAAACCATGATTTAGGTGTTATTATGACACTTCTCTAAAAATTCTCTGGAATGATTTGATTTATCAGAGCATAAAGCTGCTTTTTTGTTTCTTCTGGGATTTTTTTTTTTTTTAATTTGAATCTTGCTAAATACCTGTGCTGTCTTGTGGCAGTGAGTTCCTCCGTTTAATCATTAGCTATGTATTTAAAAGCGTCTGCTTTTACTGGTTTTAATTTTGTTGCTTTTAACTCCATTAGGCTGGTAACATGAGTCAGAACAAATTACAGTTTCTTGACTGATTTCTATCCTGTTCATTATGTTGTGCATCTCTTACTCACTGCCTCTCAGCAATGAAACCCTGATATTTTTAATCTGCTCCTCTTCTGTCTGTCTTTTAATTTTTTTCTATTTTGACAGAGGGTGACTGGAGCTGAATACAGTTTTCATATTTATGCAATCTCATGAGGTACTCCCAGTATTATTCCCCCTTTTTTCCTAGATATCATCTGACTCCTTTTCTTTTTTCTTTTCTTTTTTCTTTTTTTTTTTTTTTTAAGATCATTCCTGCACAGGGAGCTGTCCATCGAGGACAACAGCTTTTTTTTTTTTGATCTGTGGCAGTTCATGGAGAAGCCTTGTATTGTGACACCTTAGGTTCTTCAAAGGCAACATCACCTGCTGTGTGCACTGGATGCTATCAACCAGTCTCACTTGCCCAATGCTAATCAAACTCCAATTAGACTAAACCACCACTAGATGTTTTACCACTTTGTTGCCATTGTCCGTAAGATATTTTTTAGCCAACATGTTTGAGTTGGACAGTTCCTTCTTCCTCCACCTTCTCTAATGGAAACTAATGTCTTCCTTCCCGTCCACATGCTTTTACCTTTCCTTTTCCCCTTTTTCCCATCTCTTCATCTTTCCATCTCCCTCAACAGAGTTCAGTGTTTTCTTTCTGCTTTTGTTATGTTTTTTCTTCTGGAGAGTTGCTGGTTTCTCCATGAGCCATGCTCTCCCTAGACCCTGAGAAATCTATCCCATAGTTCATAGTCCATGGTGTTGCAGTAATCCTCAGCCTAAAGGAGGTAAAAGGCCACCATTTTACATCCTAGATGATGCAGAAAGCTTGAAAATGCTTGAGAAGCATTTTCACCCTCTGTTGGGTGTTGCCCATGGTCCCAGGGAGGAGATGTGGTGTTGTATCTATTTAAGGATGCCATCGGTGATAAACTGCAGGGACTGAGCAATGATGGCCCTGCTTCATCATGCTGTCCATTGAGAATGGTTATCAGGTAAACCCTAAAAGTCTGAGTTTAAAGAAGGTTCAAATGACGTGCTGTGATATTTGATGGTACATAGCTCATGAGCGTGTATTTCCTCTAATCATTCAAGGCAACATTACATTTCTCAACCCACACAAGTCCAAGAGACCTCTCATTTCCTGCAAATCCTATACTAGAATAGGAAAAAAGTTTTAACCTTCTCTCGTGACCTACTTCTCCTTTGAAAAGCCGCCGATGCCCTTTCTTCATCTGTAACCTTACACTGGGAAATACCCTCGGTAGCTTTAAACAAAGGTCACTGGGGCCTTTGCTTTAGGGCATTTTCCAGCTGCTTAACCGAGATTCTGTCATCCCTCCTAAAACTCACCATTCCTTGTAACCAAGGGAGGTCCAGAGTTTGCCATGTTCACAACTGTGCAGGAAGTGTCAGGCAGACTTTGGCTGGAGAGGTGTGGCAAAGAGTCAATTTGGGTTTTTTGTCCTCTCCCACCAGCAGGTTCCCCACACCTTCCCTTAACCGACCACACTGAGCTGGTGGGGACTTGTTCCAATTGACCCTCATCCCCAGCTCTTCAGAAGAGCTTCAAGGAGGTGTTAGAATTACAAAGAATTTATGGGAGCTGCATGCAAAGAGAACTTTGTTCAAAAATAAAAATATTTCCAAAAATTTGCATTCTTTATGACCAGTCTTGCCTACCCTATCAAAATATACCTGTCACTTTCTCCACTTCATGCACTATTTCCTCAAATGTCTGTATCTCCAAATTAAGTACCAGATATCTCAATGTTTGATGGGTATCTTTGATTTTTCTTCTCAGCACACCAGCTTCTGGAGTCATGGTACTTTGTGCAAGCATACATTAAGTTTCATGGCGTGCAAAATATTTCAGAAAGCATCTCCCCTGGCTATTTCAAGAGTTCAGAAACTAGAAGGTAACTCATGACTCCAAACATATTTGATTCCTTAAAAACTTACAAGCTCTGGGAGAAGGAGAGGCAGAAAGAGCTGACTCCTGATGTCTGGAGTGCCAATCGTTTATTGCTTGACATCTTCTGAATTTACATGTTCAGACCTGTACATGTAAATTCAGCTTTAGCTCCGAGGAGTCCACTGAGGGAGAGAAAAGTTGAAGAAAGGATGAGGAAGCATCTCAAGAGAGGACTCAGCAGCCATGAACTATTTTCAGGGCCTTCCTAGCAGGTGGCTGAAGATCTTCCTCCTCTCCAGGACAGGCAGTATTGCCACCATGACCCAGAGACAGGAGCAGATGCGTAGGGGCAGTCCCTACCTACCACAGGGCTGTAGACACAAGTTACCTCTCCCCTTCAGTCCACCAGTTCCGGTGAAGTACTGCCTGAAGCCAGTAAGTCAGAGCAATAAGGAACCAACTGGAGTTCAACAAACTGCCTAAAAAGAGAAATAATCTATGTAGTGGTTCCCACTGCATGCTCCAGGGTTTAACACTTGCCTTAGTAGGTAAAAGCATTTTCCAGAAACTGGACCAGCTCACCCCTGGTGTGACACCAGCGGGGCAATGGCACATGGATGACCCTATGCCCTGTGAAGAGCTAAGCACTTTTTCTACCTGTCATGCTTGCAGAGAAAGAGTATAACCCTTTTTTAGGGGGGAGAAAAAAAAAAATAAAAATTGCACAGCTGCCAATGGGGCAAAGCCTTGCAGATTTGACCCCTTCTTACTCCACAGAGCCAACAGGATTTCTGGGAAGGACTGAAGCCAAGTAGGGCTGTTAGAAGGCAAAGTTCTTCAAGCCCTGTGATTTCCTTGCCATTCCCATGAAAAAAACAACTCCAGCAGAGCCCAGCTCTGCTCTCTTGCAGAATCCAGCCAAATACAACCCACATTAAGGGAGTTGTTCTACATTCATATTGAAAAACGGGTGCTTGCCAGCATTACGTGCCTTAAACTTCTTGTTTTAAACTCCTGAGCACTGGCCTGGGGAAAGGATTGTGTTGAGGAATATGTTCATACAGTGCCTGGCACTGGGGTGTTCTGGCTCATGACTGGGATTTGTAAGCAGCTCCTGCAAGACTTGTAAAGCACTGTAATGCATTTGAAGTCTGGTTTCCTTGGGAAACTTGGTTTAGCTGATTATGTTGTGTGTCTCTATCCACTCATTTCCTCCCCTCCAACTTCTGAACCCCTCAGCCAATCCCAGCCCAATTTGGCAGAAAGATAAAAGTTTCAGAGAAATTAAGTTGTATGAAAATAAGTGTACAGGTAGGGAAGAAAGACCTTATTACTGCATTTCCCTCCTTTCGCCCTGGGAGAAAAGGACTGCAATGTGAGCTCAACCTTTATTAAGCACCAGAGAGCCTACATGGGGGGGGGGAGGGGGGGGGGTATAGGGGAGACCAAGCATCATTTACACCAATTCCCACTGAACTACTTGCTGCTTAAGCCACTTTGCTTCGTGCCCAGGGCTTGGCAACAACGTTTTACAGCAGTGTGAAGAATGGGAGGATCTGGGCTTAATTTTCTCCCTGCAAACACGAGTCTGAGAACAAACCAGAGTGATGCAGCCCCTGCTTTTGCTCCCATATATCACCATGCTCTGAGCTCCCTGACAGAAATCCCTCACTAGGGTGTCTCTTGGGTCTGTACAGCACCCAACATACATCAGTCACCCTGCCTGGGAGCACAGCCCTTCCTCAAAGCATCCTGTGGACTTTGCAGACCAATACATGCATCTTCACCATTGTTTAGACCGGAGCGAAACCGGCACAAAGAACCTGACTCGTGGCATTTTGCTCCATTTTGACACATAGACTTGGATGCTGGGCGAGAAACCATCTGCAGGTGTCACTCCTGCACATGAAGTTAATGTGCCAGAAGAAAGTCTGGGACAGGTGGCCACCCGGCAACTGCATTAAGACATCATAACTTTGACTAATTTGTAAACAGGCTGAAAGGACATCCACCCTCCCTGGAAGGAGGAGAAGTGTCTCTTTAAACCCTGGGGCTATGACCTCTTGTCCTCTCTGTTTAGAGAGGGGAAGGGGAAAGAAAAAGAGAAGGGAAAAAAAAAAAAAAAAAAGTAGAGAGAAAGGGAGAGAAAGTCAGACTTGTTGTAGTGTTAAAACCTCCCCCCCCCCCCCCCCCCCCCCCAATATCAGCTTTTGTGATGAAAATGGTAAGGGACACTCTCCAATGCCTGGTTTTCTCTCTTTGTCATTCAGGCTTTGCAAGGGACAGCTCCTTTCTGTTTATTTATCAGCTTGGATTCCTTGTCAACACCTCACTTGACTGAGGTTTTAACACCTTGGTGCAGTTTTGAGGGGGGAGGTTGTGCTTTTTTTCTTTTAACTCTCTCAGCCAAATCTGTCCTTTTTCCTCCCCTGAGTGCAGGCAGATATTTTCTTCCCACTACTTTTACAAGAAGCATCTTCTTTGAGCATGAGAGTCTCCTACAGAAAAACACCAGGCAACCCCCCATCCAGCCCTGTCCAGTCACCTTGACAGTGACAGGGATTTTTGGTGTGCATGAGAAAGATCGTTTCTTATTTCCTTATTTCCCACCGCATGGCAAAGCTCTGGCCCAGATCATCAGCCTACCATGTTCCCCTCTCTCATACTGTGGAGGGCTGGTACCCAAATGCAACGCATCATGACACCTTTGCCATTGTGATATTTCACAATAAGGTGTTTTAAAATAAATCAAATGCCAGAAAATAAAATAATGTAAAAATTATTGATGTTCTGCGCTTTTGAAACACATTAAAAAAGGATTTGCAGACCTTCACCGGGGCACTATTGCATACAAGACAGTAACAGGAGTGCAGATGCTCCTATGCTTTCAGATTGTACCCTAGGTTCCCAGGTGTTAATGTATCTTGATGAGCTTGCTCTGTGGCTGAAGAGAAGACACTCCAGACTGGGTAGTTTTTCAGTTCAGTGCTTGTCAGCAGCATAGAGTAATCCCTATTTAAAATGCATATTGATTTGCAAGCACAAGACTGAATCCCAACATTCATCTTGAGTGATGGTATTACCTGGGTTTCAAAGAGTGGTGTTATGAGTGAACTCACAAAAGGATAAAACACTGATTTCAATTTTAATTTTTTTTAATTTTGTTTGCACCTTCAGCAGGAGTGTGGCTAGCCCTTTGAAAAGGGGTTATTTGAATTGTATGTTAGAATGGGATTAGAAAATTTCAACATCAGTGCATCAATGATTTAGTAAATAAGTGTTTCTGGTTTTCATCTTTCTGTCTCACAAATACTTGGTTTTCCTCCCCGCTCCTCCCCCTTTAATCCAATGTATATCCTCCAAAAAAAAAAAAAAAAGAAATCACTTCTATAAAGAGAGATTGGATGGAGCAGAGTAAAGAAATTACAATTTTAAAGTCAGTCCTTGTTCTGAGTGTGAATTTGGATGGAATCTTCTCCAAAAACCTTGTTCTGCTCCGGTGGTTTCTTTCTGAGACCAGCAACATTGCATCTGTTTTGATGCTCATTACAGTAATGCTGAGAACCGCCTTACTTGACTTGAGCTTTCTTGATGTGGGCACATGGGTGAAGGTAGATGTCTAGGCAGTAGTTACAAGACAGTAGAAAACAAGGACCCCAAAAGGACATTTTATTCCGCCCATCAAAGGCACTTTACTCACTTTACTTCCAAGGACATGAGCTCCCTTTGGCTGTGTACCATTAACAAGTTGTCATCCCCCTTTTAGATGCTGAGACTTGGTAAGATGGATGTCTCCAGAAAGGGATGCAGGATTTGCCCCCAGGAGCCAAAATACCAGACCCTAAAATGTTTCTCTCAAAGAAAGCAGGTGATTATTATTACTCTCTTGGAAAGATTCAGTTGTGCTCAGTTATTAGCATCTAAGCCTGCATCATCCTGTGAATTTGTGTACATAACAGCAGATTTGGGCCCCTAGAGATTATCAACTTCCACTGCTGATTAATAGGTTTTTAATCTGAATCTGGCCTAGAGAAATTTCACATAAGAAAACACGCATTACACGTGTAGAGTTCAGGTTATGGATACATCTATTGAATGAGAGTCCTTAGGGGAAACCTTAAACTGATCAGACCCTTCATTTCCTATTTTGGGTCATTTCCTCTATGAATCTGGAGGTGTCAAGGTGCCAGAAAGGCAGGGCTGCTCCTTATGTACTCAGAGAGTTAAGTTTGCCTTCAGATGGACAGTTTGCCTTCAAAATAAATTGGTTTTTCCCAAATCTCATCCCAAGAGGAAGATGCCAACTTATCCTTCACAGCCCTCACTTGTCAGAGGATGGTCTCCGCAAAGCGACTTTGCAACAGCCAGGCATCTGCTGGTGGAGGCCACCTGGAAAAGTCTTCTCTGCTGTCAGCAAATGGACCTACCAAGCAGAGCACTGATTCCTCTTGCCGCAACCCAAGGGGTTGTGAGAGGTTCTGGAGAAGATGGTTGAAGGTAACCAACTCAGTGGGTTTAGGAGGAAGAGACAATGAAAAGAAATGTTCGCCTGAACATAGACGTGGCACACTTGGCTGCTACTGCTACTAAAACTGGGTACACATGTTCAGTTCCCTTCCGTTGTCATTTATTAGGGGAGATTTGGGTGAATACCATGTTAATCTACTCTTCACCAGGACAGAAGGCCAGGACCAGCGGTGCTGGTGTCCCCACCCACCCTGTGCTGTTGAGTGTGCAGGTGACAAGGGAATAGCTGCATGGTGGCACTGCCCCAGAGCACTGGTCTCTCCTGAGCATGTATGGAGGAGGCAAGGGAAGGAGTAGCACCCACAGTTCATCCTCCCACCTTCCAAGGCAAGACCCTACCATCCTTCTGCCCACCAGCCCTCTCTGATATCCTTATGGCCCCACCAGGGACATAGAGACAAGCCCCTTCCCCATCTTGGCTCTGCCAGCTCTTCGGTGGGGAAAGGAAACCAGAGCCGTGGTGCTGCAGATCCATGTGCGCTGGCTGCATTTTTGTCCGTGTTTTCTCTCCACGTTCATTCTCTTGCTGTACCACTAGGTGGGCCAAAGTTACACCGGTGAGAGTCCTACCTCTCCTGCAGAAGACAGGGGAGGCAGGTGTCTACTTGACCCCTGGTGGCCAGGGGACAGTCAGCTGAGGGACAGGGGATGGGAGGAAGGAGAACAAGACGAGGTGTCAGAGAGCCCTAAGTTTCACCTTGCTGTCATTGAAGCCCTAGCAGGAGAAGTGGACTGTCCTAAAGAAGCGACCATCTCAGGGAGAGCAACCCAGCCGGGACATGACATAGGCTAGGGAAGTCGCTCTCACAAAGTCACATCACAGACTGGTGGCAAGGTGCCAAAGGCAAGAGCAAAGCCCCCACCACCAGTTCAAGCCTGCCCTTGCGACCTTCTGTCTTTCTAAAGCAGCTCTTCAGAGCCCGGTATGGAAGAAACAGTCATCACCGGTGCCTGCAGGTAGTAACTGGAGGCACACACAATACGAGAGGGGAACTCTCCTCAAAATAACATTCTTTTTTTTCACCCAAGGTGAGGTGACAGAAGAGACTATATACAAAAGTCCAAAGGAAAGGATCATCACCCGTTACAGATGTGCTCTGTTCTGCAAAAGGTCTGACACATTGCACTGCAGTATTTTGGGTGCTCTGCCTCCACTAAACTGGAAGCCATGCCACGTCCTTCCTGACCTCCTGGTGACATAACTGGTGATATCTTACGTTTTCAGCCTCCCTTCATTTCTCTTATGAGCGCTGTGATCAGAAGATAACACCTTCATATAGAAATGTTTTGGTGGGAATCCAGGAGCAGCCAAAATCCCAGTCTGCCATTGGCATAGAATAACCTGGGCAGGTGACAAGCATACTAAAGGTGTCTTAAGCAGTGTCAAATGTTTGCTGTTGCCTTGCAGTTGAGGACGTCTCCTTGAAGCCTAAAGAGCTGAGAAACCCACCGCAAATGTGCTCCTGATTTGTTCATTACCATCAGTGCCTCTTTAGAGCCCAGAGTAGAGGCAATGGCCTGCAGGTATCTCACCTAACTTCAACCATCTGGAGATTACGCACCAAGTTTAAAATGGATCCCAAAGACAGAGAAATGCGACTCCAGAAGCAATTCACCCCACCTACCATAGACTAGCATCTATAGTGGGCCGAGCTGCTCAGGTCTCTACTGCACCATTGATCATGGGAGGCAGCCAGTGTTGTGTCAACAGGATTTGGACAGCTGTAGTCAGGCAAGGTGAGATTCATGCTATCAATATATTTTGCACATTTCTAAAAACCTTCTCTATCTCCAACATTGGACCAACCTCCATTTTTGGACAGCAGTGACCTTTGTGTGGTAAAACCAGCTGGCCACAGACAGACCTGTCTTGAAGAGGGGACATGAATTTAGCAGGAAAATTCAGTTCTGCCACTGAATCACATCACAAGACAGTGAATACTCATCTTCTGCCTTGTTCTCCACAGCTGAAGAGATCAATATGAACCTACCTTGTCGCTATTTGTACTGCTGTGACTCCTGGTCGAGATGTTTGGATGACATGGATGACATGAATCTCAGTCTTCAGGGCCCTTAAAAGGCACAGAGGCAAAATGGGAGAGAAAAGCAGAATTACATGACACAAGTAAACAGGCCCGTGGCAAAGCCAGACCTCCAGCAACCCAGTTCCCAGGCATCTAGGATCCCAGCTTTTATATATTTTCCAAGCATCAGTGAAGGGAGGAGTTTTAGTGCTCACAGCATGTTTTGATATCGTAGTCTCCAGCTATCTGTAGCAACTCCTACATGCTATTTATGTTCCTCACCAGGGCTGGCTTTAGGAAGGGTGGGTTACAAAGCTGACTGCTAGGGTTTTACTGGTTCTCCTATTACCACAGTGTTCCACAGTGTGGGCTCCTTGGCATGGAAGGAAAAATAGGCCGTGACTTTCTCATGCTGCCGTGGTGGCTATAGCCAACCCTGGAGACCACTGTTCAGAGTCTTCCACAAAAAATAAGCAAAACGTTCTACCCCACAAGGAGCACTGGCTCTGTGTTCACTCTCAGTGAGGATGAGCTTCCCGTCCTGCAGCCATAACAAATCTTCTCCATGTAGGGCAGAAGGGGAAGGAGAGCAAGGCAAGTAACACATAGAATATTTGAGAAGTGTGACGGGCTGCATTGCACAGGTCTGCCTGCCTTCCTGTCTGCCTGTATCCCTCCAGACCTCCTTCCCTTGCCCCTGCTCTCTTTAGACAGACTTCTCTGGGGTGGAAACACCCTGGTTGTGCCTTTTTTTGAACATGGGCAAGTGCACTGATCCCCCTTGTGACTAACTGCACCGTGAAGCAGTCATGTTTCTAAATTCAGCTCTATTTACACACTCAAGAGCTGAAGATGTCAACTGGGTCATCCCCATGAATAAGCAAGACAGGACCAGCCCACAATCCTTCATAAGGCATTCCAATCCTATGATGATGAGGCCTGCTGCATGTCCCCCCATCCCCTTTTCTTCATGCCAGTTTGATAACTGAAGTCACCCACCTCCTTTTGCAGCAGGCTTATGGGGGCTGATGAATTGGCCACACAGCTGCAAGCATGGTCAAGACTTTATTCTCTCTTTTGACAGTCAGAATGATGGACCTTCACCTCCTGGGGAAGTCATGAACAAAAACTGGTGTTTACTTTACTGGTGTAAGGATGGGCCCTGTGGAAAATCTGTGTGGGGCAGAGTATAGCTCCACCAGGACTGTGATTCGATGTCTACCACTGAGGATTCACAACCCTGCAACCTGGACTTCCCTCAGAACTTCTCCCTGGGCACTGATGAGCAATGCCAAGAGCAAAGGAGCCAAAGCCACGCTGCTGTCACCCCACCAGACACTTCCCATTGCAAAGGACATGTCTAAATGCATGTCCAAATATCTGGGAGAGGGATAGAAACCAATGGACCAGCATGGATGAGCTTAGCCAAGTTTTGACATTAGGCAACTGATGAGAGAAAACACTGCAGATTTGGGCAGCCAAATGCTAGAAGTCCCGCATCCACAAAGCCCATGTCACCCTTTTTAACTGATGTTAGTGGACTGCAAAATCTGGCCCTTAAAGGGCTCTGGTTCAATGGTAACATTAATAATAGTTAACTAACCTACAGTAGCGTTCCTAGCAATGGGAATAGCTATTATACATCCAACTACCTTTTCATCAGTGTAATTAAAAGCAGTTGGCATCAGAGTAAGTGGCAGTGTCGCCTGCTGAAGAAATCAATACGATCCTGCTTGTGTGTGTGCCTATGACGAAGAGGATTATCTCCATCCTCCCCAAATAGCAGCAGCAAAGCAAAGAGGAAAAGGGAGAGTGGCTGAATTTGTACCTTCAGGTGAAGTTGCCTGGTGCTTCCTGGTGGGAGGGGCAGAAGCTCTGGAGGATGTTTAAATCTCTCCCCAGGGACAAAAGGAGGGGAGATTAGCTGGACCCCTGGAAGGGATATATGTCCTGCCCCTTCCTCCCCCTTCATCCCTGGTTTGCTGGGACCCCCACGCCCAGACAGGCGCTGGTGTCTGAGGGTCTCTGTGTGTGTGTGTGTGTGTGTGTGTGTGTGTTCCAGTCTGCAGTGTGAGCAATTTCACTTGAAAAGACAGAGAAATCCCCTCCTTTTGAAAGTCTCAGTGTTTGGTTCTTTCCAGTAATGCTATAATTGGATGGGATTTTCTCTAATACAGAGGGAAAGTCCTTAAGATGATTTTTCACACACCACCAACCCTCCTCCTTTTCCTCATCCTACCTTATGCAATAAAACTCCCTTCCCCCTCTCCAGTCTCTTTGGCTCCTCTGGGGTGGGGGAACTGCTGAAGTCGGGGGGGAGCTGGATTTAATACACTCAATATAATTGCAGCATCGACACCGCGGGTATTTGCTGGGAGAGCCGGAGAGAGCATCCGTTCCTCCTCTGGAAGCAAGCAAGAAGCTGCTTAGATCAACTCGAGCTTGGCTACACAGGGCGATTAGATCTCGGAGCACTTGCCAGAGCTCACATTTGCAATCACTTGTCATCCAACCCTAAAGAAAATAATCAGGGCCCGACCCCTGCCAAATTCCCAATGATTTAAATATCCCCGAATGAACTGCATTTCTAGTATAATTTCACTAGAATGAATATATCTCTCCATCTAGCTAAACACAAACATATCTTTATATATATGCATATAAAGCTCTGTGTGTGTAAATAGAAATATTCCCGACTAAGGGAAAAAATATATGCAGTTCTTAATGAGAAAAAAAAAAAAAAAAACAACACATTTTGATTTGAGCTAATGCAAAGTTGCAAGCCTTCCTCAAAAAAAACCAAAACAAAACATTAAAAATTGTACCTCTCTTTGTTCCATGTGAGCCACAGAAATTTTCTGATTCACAGATAAAATGAAATAGTCAAATAAATAAATAAAATCTCATCCAGTTCTCTCTCTTTCCTATAAAAAAAAAAAAAGTGACAAAAAAACAGAAAAAAAAAAAAAAAAAAAAAAGCAACAGGCAGCAATTACAACAACCAGGGGGGGGAAAAAAAAAAAAAAAAAAAATCACATAAAACAGAATCATCGCTGTTATTCCAGGAAGAAAATATCTCCCAGTTCATCCAGTGCCTCCATCCCCTTGTTTTCACCTCTCCAGCCCCTTTCAAATGACCCAGAGTAAGGGGAAAGCCTGTCAGCTGGGTGACACTTGCCCACAGATACAGCAAGCTTTAAACAATATGTTCCAGAGGAGCAGCAAATCTAACTGCGTACCCAGTCTTGAGGAGCTACATCTTTATAATAATACTAATCATGATATAATTTCTTTTTTTTTTTTCTTATTTCCACCCCACCGAAAACCTGCAGATTTTTGGAACAGCGCGATCCACCCCAAATCACCCCCCACCACCGCCACTGAAAGGAAAGAAATTGTTACAATATGTAGAGAGAGAAATTAAAAAAGAGATCAATTACTAGTGCCCTGTGGGGTGGATCTGGTGGATGAAGTCGTTTGCAGCAGTGCCTTCGCAAAGTCCGGGGCTGGGACTCCTGCAAATTGTGGTGATCTGGATGAGCCTTATTGAGATTTGCATGGAACAAGTTGATTTCTTAGCAGATGTTTTCAGTAGAGCTCTTGGATATCTGTCTGGTTGGGCTGCTGGGGAAGGGGTGTGCGTGTCTGTGGGGGTGTGCATGTCTCTGTGTGTGCGTGCATGTCTGGGTGTAAATCCTCTTTTTTTTTTTTTTAAGGAAAAAAGGAAGAAAAAAAAAAAAAAAAAAGAACCAACCGAAAGTTTCTAGAAAGTTAGTTTAAATGTATCCCGACCATCACCGTGAGGAAATGGGGACGTGAGAAGAAGACAGAATGGCAACAAGAGGCAAATCAAGAAAATAATAATTAAAAAAAAAAATCTTCACACTTTTTTTTTTTTTTTTTTTTTTTTTTTTGCATTTTAGTAGCTTCGACCCAGGGAGTGAAATCCGGGCAGGTTGTTATAGCTACCCAAATCCACAGGGGTCCCCCCTGTCTATTTAAACCCCCTAAATCTTCCTTCCCCTTTTTAAAACTACATTTTATCCCTTGGCTTGTGGGCCAACGTGCCCCCTAATGAGTATTAAAACACTATCTCCTTGCAATTAGCTCATTCCTGACTTCGCGCTCCTGATTGACAGAACAAGCCAAAGCATCAGAATTCTCCCTTTGGCAATAAGTGCTGATTGGGTCCTTTTTAAGAGAGCTACTTCAAACTTTTTTTTTTTTTTTTTTTTTAATATTTGCCTTCAGTGTCTTGGCTGAGAGAAGAGTTTTTTACCTCTCTGAGATTTTTTTTTTCCTTGAGAGTAGTAGAGGAAGCAAGAGAGGATTTACCTGGTCGGGTTGAGTTCACTTCATTTGACTTTTTTTTTTTAAATTATTGTTATTATTATTATTAAAATAATCATCCTGCCTCAGAAGAAAGGAAGGTTTTTGGCAACTCTGGTTAAAAAAAAAAAAAAAAAGAAAGACAACTTTTCATCAATGGCCTCTTTTGGATATTTCCTGTTTCTTTGTGGGTTGAGTCAGGCTCTGTCAAGTTACCCAATCTGGTGGTAAGTTTTATTCTTCTTTTTTTTTTTTTTTCTCTCTCATTTTCATTTATTTTTCCCCTCCTCTGTTTTCTCTGCAACCCCTGCGCTTAAGATGACTTGAAATTCTCCTTTCGTTGCCACTCAGCTAAAGAGGTGGGATTGTTCCAGCGCCAGCAAGTTCTTAGGACCTGCATTTCACCTTTTTTATTTATGCATTCACTTTGTTTATTTTGACTGGGTTATACCTGATCTCTCCTTCTCCTACTGTAAAAGAGAGAGAGCGAGCGAGAGCGATCGGAAAGTTATTTTTTTTTTTTTTTAAGTGCTTTGATCCTCTCCTGTGAAGAACAAAAGGCGCTGCCTGAATTAAAGAGATAATGATACAAGTTGACATGAGCATTTCAAGGTGATTTCGAGCTAGTCAGGTGGAAGGATTGGGGGAAAGGATGAAAAACTTCCCCCCCCCCCCCCTTCGCTTTAAGGGAATATTTAGGGGGAAGAAAAAACAAAAAAAAAAAAACAAAAAAGGGGGGGGGGAGAGAAAGAGAAAGGAGGTGAGAGGAAGCTGAACAACCTGGGCTGGTTATGGAAAAGCAGAGCAGGGAGCAGAGACGGGCTGGGGGAGATGTGCCCGGCGCGGCCGCGGAGCTGTCCCGCGCAAAATCGGCGGGGACCTGCGCACCCCCCTTCCCCCGGGGATACCGCTTTTTTTTTTTTTTTTTGGCCGGGCTGCAGCTCTTTTTTGTATTTTTTCTTTTTTTTCTTCTCTTTTTTTTTTTTTTTTCCTTTTTTCCGCGCTTTGCACCCTACGCCTTTAAGAGGCTTTTCTCTCTCTCTCCCCCACAAAAAGCAAATGGTGCTGGGCTAGGCATGTAACTGCAAGATCTGCTCTAATTACCCCGCGGAGGTAATTGGGCTCAGGGAAGCCCTAGCGCAGGAAGGCTCCTGCTCCGCAGGCAGTGCACGGCCGAGCGCGTAGGAAGCGCGGAGCGGGGTTGAGCGGTGCGCGGAGGCGCAGGGCGAAGCCGGTTGGGCTTCGCGTTCTGACACCGGGTGCGCGGGTGCGGAGCTACCCGGGTAGGGAGCTGCCAGCTCCGCGAGCGCGGAGGGGAAGGCGAGCTGCTCCGCACCCGGGGCGGTGCTGGAAATAACTCCGAAGCGTGCAACCACCCCCGCCCCAACACCCCCCCCCCTCCCCAAAAAAAAAAAAAAAAAAAAAAAAGCTAATATAAAAATAATAATTAATTTTTTGCAAAGTGCATTTAATCTCTGCCTCCCCCCATGTGACGAGGGGCAGTAGCGGGGGGTCAGGTGCGATCCACGGCGGGCGGAGGCGAACGGGGGCCGCGGGAGCGCTCCCTCCGCCCGCGGCCGCGCTGCCCGGCGGTGCAGAGGTGAGGGTGTTGAAGGCAGCCTCTTCAACTATTTCAGGTATGTCTGAAAGCAGGGAATTCGTTGGGATGGGAGAAAAGCAATAAAATGCAAATGTGTTCTTGGGAAGACAGGCAGAAAGAGCACCTGGACGGGAGTCATTAAAAAGCAATCTTTTATTCCCAGCCACCATCTAACTTATAATTAAAAACTCTGGTTGCATTCCTGATTGGAGAAGGAAACGCATTCCTCTAATACCAACATAAATATTCCCTTGTCACCCACCGAGGGGAGAGGAGGGCAAAGCGCCCCGGCCCCCCCCAGCCCCGCTCCCGGCTCCCCGCTCCCGGCGGTGCGGGACAGCGGGAACAGCGCGGGCAGGAGGCGGTGGCGACAGGGACAGGAGGTCTTTTTCCAAGCTGGGGCATCAGGTGTGTGAAGGGGGACGGTAGCGGCGACTTTCGGGGGTTTTGGGGGTGTTATTTTGTTGGTTTGTTGGCTTCCCCCCCCCCCCCCCCCCCCCCC
Source organism: Athene noctua (assembly GCF_965140245.1). Lineage (NCBI taxonomy): Eukaryota > Metazoa > Chordata > Aves > Strigiformes > Strigidae > Athene > Athene noctua. The sequence goes on from NC_134038.1 coordinate 167,487,547, forward strand.
TTTCCATCCTTCCTCGGTGCCAACCAGCGGTTTTCGACGTTTCTCTCGCAAAGAGAGCAAAGCCCCCTTAGGCCATGGAAATGCAAAGGAGGTTTTGATTGGGGTGGGGGAGTCGGAGGAGAGGCCGGGTGCTGTTATATTGGCTGCTTAAATTCCCCCCTCGCCCCCACCCCTCCTTTCCTTCTGTATCCTCAAGCAAGTTATAAAACCATGGTCCCCCCGACGGCTGGAGCTGGGGAACAGCCCCGCAGACGGGCGAGTCGGGGACTGGAGGGTGGCACAGGGGTCCCCTGGACACACCCGTGCACATCCCAGTACGGGCAGCCCAGTTTCTTTTCTCCTAGTCAAGGACAGCCTGCTTCCAAACCAGCAGATTCAGCAAATCAATCTTCTTTATTTTAATTTGGTTTTGTTCCTTTTTTTTTTCTTTTTTTTTTTTTGGGGGGGGGGTGTGTGTGTGTTACTGTTTTTCTTTTTTTGAAAGTGCTGCAGAGGGCCAGGATTTTATTTTTTTTTTTCTTTTTTTAACTGGTAGTGCATGCAACAAACCATTTCTGTTTAAATTTCTGTTTAAAGCCTCCCCTGTATTTATTCCCTCGTAGCAACTTGACTGCTTACAGCAGAAAATCTGTAATTTACCATCCCCAAATTGTGCCCCTCACAAATAATAGTTTCTAGTTAAAGCGTAAACTCATCCTGAAGCACACAGAGCTATGGATACTTATACTGCGTTCAGCTTCAAGGCAATTTGAGCAGAAGCAGGAACTGAGAAGCAAGGCTCTCCTGTAGGTTTTGGTTAATTATTCTCCCAGAGGGAAGAAATTAAGGGAAACATCCAGTGTGCAATTGTTAGGGGGAGCAAGTGGGTATGGGTCTGTTACTGAAATTTCTGTCTACCTCTAAGCAGAGCGCCTTACTTGGTTGAGCTGTTTAAATTGCTGTTCCCACCGTGGCGTAGAGGCTCCTGTTTAAAATCAGGCCCTGCAGTTCTGGGTGGGCTCTGCACAGACCCAGATGCACGGTATCTACAGAAAAAGTTCAGTGGGGCAAAAGGGAAAAGATCCCTTGGAGCAGTGATGCTCTCATGCTCTGTCCTTTCGGTGGCGATGCTGGGGAAAGCTACAGGAGCTGCTTAAAACCAGAAATTTTCCAAATAATGTATTTACAGAGAGGGATGAAATAAGCTGTAAAAATAATTACTTAAAAATAACAAAAGAAAAGGGCAGTGTTTCCCATCGGGACTGATGTGGCGAGTTTCTAGGGACGTGTTGGCATGATTTATTATAGCACAGTAACCCCACGGGACCTTCTCCAACGCAGCACAGCATTGCGTTGTTCAACCTAAAGGAGCTACTGGTAGCTGCAACAGGCTCTTCCACACCCAGGAGGCCAGATTAAGAGCAAAAATGTGGCGCTTTTTTTTTTTTTTTTTTTTTTTTTTTTCCCCCAAATGTTAGTGCTGCTCATTTTTTGGCTTGTTTTTAAAAAAAAGGTACTGGAGTGAATGAGGGATGACTTAGGAAATTCAGAAGCAGAATTCATGAGTGGGGAAGAGTTAGATATAACCTTGTGGAGTCACAGTAGCAGCGTGAACAAAATTAAAGCTTTTTCCAGCTAACATGCACTGCCTTGGCTGGATGGCTAACTGCACATGGAATGGAAAAAGCATTTTATTTTACTTTTTAATCAGTGGCATGAGACCTGACTTGGTCTGAGGACAGCCGGATTGCAGAAATGATTCAGAAGGAAGAAGGGTTTGGTTCAGGAAGAAAAAGCAGCAATAAAAATTAACAGAGCTTCAGTGCTGGGGATCTTAACCTCCTGTTGCCCAGGAGGTTCGTCCTAGGGCAGATGATCATGGCAGGGAATCACTGAGCTGAATTAGAAGAACAGGCAGACCTCCTCACCGTGGGAGAAACCTGCCAACTGGCACATGTTCCTGGGGTGCAAGGCAGCCTGGTGCGTGTTGAGGGATGCTGATAGTTAAAAGCATGTGGCTGGAGAGGGGCTGGAGCAGGGACATCTCATGGGAGGAGATAGGCACTGTCTGGGACCTCACACGGTGGCATCACTTTGGGCAGCAGTGCATATCCCTTCCGCTGTCCCGTTGGCTGTGGTGGAGCTCCTGTCTCCTCTGCTGCTCTCTGTAACACCTGTATCACATCCAAAGTAGGGTGGGATGAAGTCAGCCCCATAATGAACTGGGAAAGGAGATGAGCCATAACCATTAATGCAGACTGAATGCAGTGTTACTGGAAATGCCAGGCTGGTATTTGGAAAGCAAACGTGAAGGATGCGTGTTAGAAATATTTTCCTGGCTGTGCCCGGTGTTCGCTCTTGGCTTCTTACTGCTTAGTCCCCAAGCCTGGTCACAGAAGCTCTATTGGTTTACTCATCCATGTAGGACGAACTTGGCCAAAGCCTGTGATGCCCTGCAGTAGCCACTTTGCAGCCCATGAGGATTGGAGAAAGTGATTTAACAAATCTTTCCATCTCTGTTTTTTGCAATTCAGGAAATGTAAGTGCATAGGAGCAGGGTGGGTGGGAGCCTTGCCAACAGAAAGACAAGTAACCCAGTGGCATTACTCCAGCAATATGCAGGTGCAACACCTGAACGTGTCCCTGTCAGAGTGTGATGGCATCACCACAATAAGAGCAATGCACGGATGAAGTCCTGGCTTGTGCTCTGGTTCAGGTCTCTCCTGGGATCTGTCCCCCTCAAGGTGGGTGGAACAGCCTGCAGTTTACGCTGGGGTGGGTGAAAGCCAGGCCAGGTTCTGGATCGCATGAGAAACCCGATTCTCCTTTTGTTGCAAATCTTGGAGAACCAAGCTGAGTCTTGGCAGGCTCCGCACTTGAGAAAGCAAAGCTTAGGTTTGGCAGAGAGCAGCCGCGTTAAGTGAGAGATGATCATCCCTCATTAGCCAGGAGAGAGGCAGAGCCATGGAAGGTCACCCAAGGGACAGCACGAGCCATGTGCGTTGGCACACGAGCTCCTAAAACAATCTCTAGAGCTCGGAAATGCAAATTGCATCTACACACTTCTCTGCATGATTAGCTGGAGTTGAGGGTTTTGACATTTCCGAGGTGATGGCATTCATCCTCGTTGCCTCTGCTACTGCAGCAGGTTGGGGTGTGATGTTAAACAGTTGCTGTGCTCCTCTGCAGCGGTGGCTGCACTTCAGCTGTATGTGCTGCCATCTCTGTGTGCGCAGCCCTAGGCCACCCTTGTCCCAAGGCTTGGGAATCATATTTTGTATACATGTATCTATGTTACAACAGTATCTTACATGTCCCTCTTTTGCCAGGCAGCATATAACCACGCAATGATGTTTTAGCCTCTTCTCGGATACCAACTTGCCCACTATCTTCGATTTTCCAGAGCAAAGCATGGGTGCTTTGCACCCAAGCAGAAATGGAGATAGAGGGCGACTGGGTCGAGGGGATCTTGTTGTGTAGATGTGTTAAGAAACAGTCCTTGCCTGGTTCATGCATAGCATATGGTGTGCAAACGATAAGGGAAATATTTTCCCATCTCCACTTTTTTAATGGTGGCACTGGAGAAACAGACTTTAATGGTCTTCATGTTGCTCCTGAAGTACTCCGGGCATGCAGGAGCTGTGCTGGTGAGATTAAATGACCCAACCAAAATCACACAAAAAGCCTTTCTCACAGCGGGAACTGAAAATTTTGCAAGGTCCTAGCAAGAAACCCCTGTTTCAAACACAGGGACAGTTGGGACTCTCCCAGAGACCACAGCGTGTGCTAAAGAAGAGCCATCATGTCTTCAGCTTTTAGACTCATTTTATTTAATTGTGTTGTCCTGCTATGTATTAATTGACTTCTCTTTCAATTTTAAGAGGACTTTATTAGATAAGTTAACCTGAAAACCAGCAACTCGATATTCAAAGCTTTGAACTAAGGTATTGCTTCAAACAAGCAAGCCTTGCCTAACTAAGATAAGGAAAAGTGAATCATTTCGCTCCTCAGCCCTTTTTGGGCAGCCCCAGAGGCAAAATATGTCCTTTTCAGACATTTGAACACCTCTAAGGTTTCTCACCTGAAAGCCTTTGAGCACCTACTAACATGGCTTAAGCTCTGATGTGTGCCCAGGAAGGGAGAGAATGTTTTTTATTCCTATTTTGCAGGTGGGTAAGCAGAGACAGAAGAATTTAAAGGCCCTGCCCTGGACCTTGCAATGAGTCTGCAACAGGGATGGGTGTAGCACCGGGACATTAGGTTGTCTGGTTCACTATGGGAAGGCAGGTCTTCTCTTCCTTCTAAAGATCTTTCTGCACAGGCACGGTCCTTGGGTGCTAGTGCAGTGAACAGCACCAGGGCAGGGTAAGGAAGCGTCTGCTTTAGGGTCAGCAGATATTAATGAAATAGATGGGTCCTGTTCTCCTGTCTGAGCTCCCGTGCCACCTAGGTGAGCCATTTCACTTGTGCACATGTTGAGGTTTTTTTCCAGACTCAGCTCTACAGCTAGGCCTGACATAGGTAGAGTAGTTGGAACAGGGGGATGGCTGTAACCGTGCTTTCTTTTGGCCAAAAAGTCTTTTTGGCTCTTTCCTCTGAAGGGTCAGACTGGAGGAGCCTTGACCTTTGCTGTGAGTCTGTGGTCTCTCCTAGGAAGGAAAAGTCAAGGACTGCTGATTGTACCAGGGGAAATGAGGCTGCCTCACTGGTCTCTCCATCCTAAATCTATGGGATCCCTTTCCTGCTTCCATTCTTCTTCCTGCAACTGGGATGAGAAACTCGACTCCAGCCCTGCTGCAATGCTGGTGCTTTTCCAGACAGGGACTGCTGGTCTCTGCACCTCTTCCCATGTCACCAGTGCTTAGTGCGGGTGCAAAGCAGCAGAGGAAGGAGGTAGTTCTGTGCTAGACCTTGGAGGAGCAGATAGTTTTGCTTTGCATGTATGAGAGCACAAGAAACACCCAACGGGACACCCATGGGTCCTTCCTTCCCCCTTGCTCAGCATTTGTGCTTGCATTCCTCGAGTGCATGATTCAAATAGCCCGGCTTCATTTCAAAGGGCCTTATTGGACATAATGACAGCACTCAACAGGCATTGCACAAGTGTGACACAGGGGCAATCCTCCGGGCTCTGAGTCATGGATGCTCCGTTTGGACAGCTGAGCTGGATGCAGTACGGTGAACGCAGCCGGCTGTGCACTGAGCACACTGTCTTATCCACGGGCTCTCCTGTGAGCAGGGATGGGCTGGTCATACTCCCACCAACCTCCATGTTGAGATTTCCTTATCGGAGCAGAACTGGACTCATGATCTTGCTCTGGATCCTAAAGGAAACCCTGCAGGACCAAAGAGTGCAGCTGGGAAGAGAAGAGATGGAGCAGGCAGGAGGTCTGAAGAACATTGCTGCAAAGAACAAGGGCTTTCTAGGCTCAAAATAGACATCTTCTGGTGATGTGGAGCTTGGTGCTTTCTGCCCAGTCAGGTGCTGGGGTGATGATGCCGGTTAAAACCACTGAAATATAGAAGAAATGAAGAGGATATAGCAGGGGAAGAAGCATTAGCCAGAGCACGTCAATCTTGTCCACATGCTCAGCTAAGGCTAGATGGGGCACAGCCCCAAAGCTGCAGCGAGAGCTGTTCCCATCCTGTCTCACTAAATCCGTCTCTGCTTTGCTGGCACCACTGAAAGCCAAATGAAGGCCCAGGGTCCATAAGAGCCAAGCCAGTTCAGCGGGGCTTAATCCTGAAAGGAGATGAATACTCAGGAAAGTCTGTAAGGGCAGGAGCCCTTCCATAATGTACCCAGCAGGGCTTTGCTGGATCAGGCCAAGTGTTGGTCTTGCAGAAAAGCTATTCCTGATTATGCCAACTGTTTCCATCTAGCCTGGGCCATTCGTAATTCTTTTCACCCTTCCTGTCCCTTTGAAAGTGGCAAGGTTTGCTTTAAGTCCCGTTATCATCTTAGCACAATATGTAAAAATTCATCAGTTCATCAGTCTACTCCAAATTCTACCGGTGCTTGCAAAAAACAAGTTAAAGGAAAAAGAACCAATACATTAACTCCCTTGTTCTGAACTCCTAACATAGGGCACTGCTTTCAAAAACAGCCTGTAAACCAGGGGAGAGCGTTATGCATCACAAAGATGTTGTTTGTCTCTTTTCCTTGTTTGTCACCTGCATATTCACAGCCCCCTTCCCACTTGGATGTTGCTGATACCCAGAGAGCGCTTTGCATTTGTAGAGCCTGGGCCATCAAAGGAGTTTGAGGTGCCTTTGGTCTCTTCATCACAGTTTCTGTTCTGGTGTAATTAGTCAGTTATGCTTTATACTGGTATAGTGTTAATTCTTAGCAGGGCTGCTGTTACTCTTTTCCAGCAGGGATATTCCTCCACACTCTATTGGTGTGAAATGCTTTTCTCTTACCGCATCTTTGAACACTCTCAGGCTTCATCAACAAGGTCATGCCATAGCTTGTGGGCTGGTTCCCTTCTCACATCCCCAGGTGTTTGGGATGGCCATTTCTCCTTTTCCGTGGGGCTCTGTAGGCAAAAAGTGTGTTGGAGCAGGTTTTCCTAGAAGGCTTAGAGAGTGCCTCAGGGGTTCCTTGAGCTCAGATCATGGTAGACTCTCACATTTCTAGCCTGGCCTCATGTCTGTCACAGGTTATGGAAACTCTCCTGGTCACCATGCATCAATCCTAGTGGTCAGTTTAAGCATGTCTTCCAGGAAAGACCTCTAGTCCAAAAAAGAAGATGCCTGGGTTCCTATCAGATGCCCATGCATAGATTTTACTCCCAGTTAAAATGCCTTATGGTATCCTGGTTGTCCTCACAAGCCTGGCAAGGATTTTCTACATTCCAATGATGATACTCTCTTTTCTCAGCAGCAGATGGAGGCTAGTCAAGAAAACCCAAGAGCATCTCAGTGGCACTTGATGCCTGTCTGCAGGCAACTGAGCAAAGCCTTGGGGTGGAATTCATTTTATCCGTTATGTGTCTGCAATTTTGATGTCTCCATCCAAGAGAGGTGCTTTTGGCTCCTTTCATTGATGGGGAGAAATGGGCACTTTCTTATGGTGCAATTCACCCCTAAAACATTCGACTGTGCTTGACTGGTTAAATCCTCTGCGACGATTGAGGAGTTAAGGCAACGAGTTCAAAGATACCTCCACCATTGCCATCCAGGTTTAGTTAGGTAATACCCAAGACAGGGAATCCTCTTAGAGTTTGCTCACATGCCTGTTTCCTAGCTGTTAAAATATTCCTATTGCCTGGCATGATTTCACACGGCTAAAATCAAGTCATGGACTTTTTCTGTATCATTTTACCGTATTTTAATAAGTTCTTTAGTGCACAGTGCTCATTGGTGCATTGGAATGGGCGCAGCCATGGTATGCTATTGCAGGAATGTGCATGCCATCCAGGCTGGTACTAAAAGCCTCTAGGCCACCCTTCTCCTCAACAAATTCACACCATCTTCTATTTTGTCATGTCTCAGCATAGCCTAGGCAGCTTGAGTGTTTTGCAAGTTTCTCTGTAACATATTTAATCCCAGCACATTCCAGAGCACAAATACATCTTCCTCATGCTCCTTATCCTCAAACACATCCAGAGTCTCCCAACACTGTCCAACCACATCCACAAGCCATTGGCTCAAGTTTGTAATAGAAGTTTATCTCAAAGATTTAAAAAAATATTTAAAATGGCTTTCTTGCTTCACTGTCATGACGGTTATCTCAGCAGGGGACACAGTCACTCTTATTAATGCAAGAGTTGTATCTGCATTTCAGAGAATTCCTCTGACTTTGTTTTACTTTCCGTTCTCTGAAATCTAAACATCTTCTCTCTTCCCAGTCTATATCTCTTAATTGCACTTTCCAGGTTTGTATTTCCTCTACATCTCTGTTAGAAGATGCAGTTATATGTCAGAGGTTACGCACATTCAGGTTTCCAGGGAAGTTGCTGTTATTTAACAGAATTCACATTGTGGGATGGAGCAGGGAGGAAAGGCAGAGCCCATCTCTGCTGTAGCCAAGCCTGTGAAATGAAGCCAAACAGCACTGAGCAGAGCAGGAGTTTCTTCTGCTTCTAAAAGGGTGCACCTTGTCTAATAGAGATATTTACTAAGGAGTGGGAAGGCAGGAATGAAACTCCTTGAACAGTTGCCAAGCCTACCATTCAGTTTGTCCCTCTGCCCCCAGAAGAACAACAATAGAGCCTGTTGCTAGACAGTGTTGTGTGGCATGACAGAAAGCAACTCTAAATCCTTTGCAGGCTGAGGGACACACTTAAGGGAGACTTTCCATTTTTTTTATGAGCTTACGGTAGCCAGGAAAAAAATGGGACAGTCTAAGGTCTTGCTGGACAGGTTCATTCAGAGCCCAGTAAAGACTGGGGAAAGACCATGGGGCATCAGATAAGATTTGTAGAATTTACTGGGAGATCCACAGTTCCTTTAGAGGCATGCAAATGTAGTTAATGGTGGCTTTGGAGAGATCCCGGTTTGATTCTGATGCCTCCTGGAGAGAGAATCATCTTGTAGCTTTAGCAGTCACTAGCCAAGTTCCCTTTAGAGCTATTGGTGAGAACTAAGATGCAACTTCTCTGATGTATGTTAGACCTTTACTTTCTGGTGAGAAGAATCACATCCCAGCTGTGTAAGTTTTCTTACCATCACCTGCAAGAGGACCTTGGATAACTAGGCCAGACAAAGACCTTTTAGACAGACGAATCAGCTGCTCTTTTTTGTTTGTTTGTTGGTTGTTTTTTTTTTGCTTTGAATGCACTCCTAAAGGCTTGGAATTTTATGATCTACCTAGACATGTAGAATACTGAAAGAGGATCCTTTCATTGGAAAACCCTTTTGAAAATCCTAGTGGGCATTGCTTTAGATCTTTAGTGACTGAATTACCTTGAAAAACCCATCACTTGAAGTCCTGGTGTTGCATTCCACATATGTATAGAAGAGCTGAGCAAAAATCCATATCTCAGTAAGGTGTTTGAAGGGAATTCTTCTGAAGTATCAATTTCTTGTATATTCTTCCATGGGAAGAGCAGTCCAGATGCATTTGTCGTGAAATAATTAGCCTTAGTGACCCAGACCAAGAAAGCTGGGTACCTCATTAGATCCTGCATACCACAGGACTGTTGACTCTCCTTCTGGATTGTCTTTATAATGGTGGTGGAGAGCCGTCCTAAAGGCTGTGAGAACAATACCCTTCTGAAGATGTGTAGATGCTAGACTATAGGAGTTTTGAAGTGTCTGCTGATACAGTTATTATTTTCTGGCAGTGAGGGATCCAGGGACTGGGGGAAGTTCGGTCCAGCCTAGCCTATTCACTGACTGGCTTGAACAAAGTGTGCTGATTTTTTTCAAGGCCTGGATACACTCCCATTTACAAATAGTGTAAATCTACAGAGAAGGAAAGTGGCAGCCTTATCTCCAGGGCCTGAAAGCTGTTTTGCTGCAGCATTAGCAGAGGTGTGTTATAACCACCATCCGGAAAGATTTTATGGTGGAAGAGCTCAAGCAAAACAATAAGAGGCTAAGTGGAAAAGGACAGAAGAAGTGAAGTGTAAGACTATTTAGACACATAATTCTTGCTTTTTTCCTTAGACTTACTGCATTGCTACAAGGTGATCAATTAACTGATTTTACTGAGTTGTCCCTTGTCAGTGGGTTGTGATGACCAGTCCATGAATAGCTCATTCTGAATGTGAGGAAAAGTGGATTTTATTAAAGTGCTTGTTTCTCCTCACATGCTGCAGAGAGAACAGAAGTTAAGTAGCACACATTTAACTGTCTAACTATTAGACACCTTAGGTTAGTTGAGGTGTATCCCACTGTGGGTTTGCAGTAATGGGTATAAGAGCTTCTACCATCATGAAATCATTCGATCCAGAAATCATCTCATCCATTCTCATGTGCCCCAGAATTGATACCTATATCAGAATTGTGAAGAAGTAATGGATATAAAAGGTAGTTAGCACTGAGTCATTACTAACAAGAATGTCATCTGGATAAGGAAGGAGCTTACTGGATCACAGCCTTTTTCTAACAGGACAGGTCATCGGTGTTAGTGGGTTGATTGCAAAACCTAGGAGTCACTTACAACAGAAGACTGAGGGCACAGTGAGTATTACTTTTGCCTGAAAGAGTATAGGGTCCAGACAGACGGGGCAAACATCTGAGCTGAAAGATAATAGATAAGATACATTAGCAGAAGATTGGGAATCAGACAGTGAAATGCTAATTCAGTAGCCACCGAAATCCTTGTTGCAACTTGCCCACAGGCATACGGGGAAGTCTGTGAAAGAAACCGGCACTGAGTCCATCTGTCCTGCTGATGCAATGTGTAGTCTCAGTCTCCTAGCGAATGAAAGGTTCAAGCTCAGCCATAATACAAGGCAGTGTGCTGTTAGTACAGCTTTCTTACAGCTCTATTAAGATTACAAGTAAACTGTCATGTTTACCAAAAGGTCTCCAAACTAGTACAGAAACTAATTCCAAGGTTATATAGTCTAGCATATATTTGCAGCCACAGATACAGTGGTGTTGTCTGCCACCAGCAGTGGTGCTAGTGGTGGCTCCTGTTGCCTCTGACACTGGTACTCAGAATAAATTGAGAAATTCTGTCCTGCACACAAGCTCCAGAAATAGGACAACACAGGCTCTTGTTTGGATTTTTGCATGCCAGAGCACAGTTTTGTCCATCTTTAGTACAAGAAGTGTAGGTCAATATGCAAGACATTGGCTATCTAATGAATTGCAGACTCTGGAATAAACCAGGGGAAAAAGATAGCTCAGGGGCTAAAGCCCATCCTTAGGACATGAGACCTCTGGTCATATCCTTTCTCTGCCCTCTGCAAGCCTAAACAAATAGCTTGGTGACCTGGACAGATGAAGATGAGAAAGCTGGAAAACAAGACAGTTTCCTACAGTCTCTAGCAGAGGCAAGCTGTACACATCCCGTTTCAGTGGATGGTAGGGGGTCACTGAGCAGAGCCTGAGGTACGGGAGGAAGAGCTGTGCTGGAGTTGCCTTTGACTCACTGTTTCCAAAAAACCCCACTTGGGGTGAGGATAACAGCCAGGGCAGCTGGACACACATGAGTCAGTACAAGAGAGACCGTGAGTGAAGAGTTTAAGTTTGTTCACTACTGTAGAGACACACGTAATGCTTACGCATTGCAGCGATGCTGAGCAGGATTTGTCATACTCCATCTCAGAGCTGGACATCTCATCTAAGGTAGTCATCTAAGCTCTCTTTCTAGTCAATGAATGAAGTCTGACACTTCCTCACTGTGATTCACCAGACCTATCTTTGATGTCAATCTTTGGATGCAATGACTCTCATTGTACCAGCTGGTCTCTCTACGTCGTTGGTGATCAAGAGAACCAAGTTGACTAGTTGGGTGCCTGACTTCTGGATGAACAAAGTTAGGTCAAGTGTAACTCCATCATGCCCAAATCCTTACATTCATCCTGCTCACAGCTGTGGGACCCCATGGACAAGGAATTTGCATTTCTGCAAAAGTCTATCCCTTTTGGTGTTCTGTGATGCTAGCTTACAATGCCAAGGCTGATTTAAAAAAAAAAAAAAAAAAAAAGTGTTCTTGCAGAAGCATTATTCATCAAAGAAATAGTCATTTGGACTGATTTTTTTAACCAGTAGCGAGTTGCCAAGTGGAGGTACTGTGACAGAGACCACCCTCAAGGCCAATCATGATTCTGAAATCACTTCAACAAGTCACCAACTCAGATTGTCTTCTCCTGAGGTTGAGATTTTTAAGATTCTGCTGACCTTGCTGATAAGATCTGTACAAATTTATTCACACAGTTGTGCTGTCTAGTCCTCAAATTCCCAGACTGTTTCTGTTACTGTGAAAGATGATGTCTCATCTTAAATTCTCTTGATCTTAAAGATGTCAGGGATTTTCTTTAATGTCAGAAGAATATGGTGGCATCAATATGAAGGAAGAGTGAGAGAAGTGATTGAACGTCCCTCTAAACTGCCTAAATTTCAGGTCTCTACATAGGTTTTGCTATTAAAACTGTCTGGGAGCTAAGCTAGGCATGAACTTAGCCTTAGGCCCTACTATGCTAAGTTAGACTTTATTACTAATATTAGGTGAGAATAGATGGAGACACCTCAGGTGTAATTTGTGTAATTTTCAGCAAGTGTTGTCTCCCTTCTCTGTGAAATTCAGCCCCTTCTAAAGTGTGTTTAAAATGCAGACCTGCAATTAAGGGGAGAGCTTGTGCAAAGGGACTGATGTCCTTCAGGGCATGGGCTCTGTGGCGGCAGAGGGGCTCTCAGATACATCATTCCCCTATTCCATCTCTTACAGCTGGTGTCTGCATGAACCAAGGCTTTAGCAGTCTTGCTGCTTATCTCTTTGTCTCCTTAACGACATTTGAACATACTGGTCCGATGAGCTTTGTTTGACAGAGTTTCTCAAAGTTACTGGATACCCACAGGTCTCACAAAAACGGGCAGTTAAGTAGAGGAGAGTTGTAACTGGTGCCTTCCCAGAGGGAGAGGCTGCAGTGTGTGTGCATGTGTGTGTGTGCATGTAAGTAAACCTGCACATGTGTGTGCATTGCATACGTGTGTGCATACAATGTTCCCTGGACACCAGAAATCCAGACAGGAGGACAGAGAAGTCAGTGCTCATGAGTTTCAGTTCCCACGGAATCATTGCTTGCTCTATTTTTAATTTTTTTTTTTTTTAATCAATTCATCTTCTGTTTCTTCTCCCTTCCTTCTCGTTTTAACAACGTGATTTGTGGGAGGAAGGAGAACATGGAGGATGTGGGCCACGCGATCAATCTCTTGATAGACATATTGCATTGTATGACTGAGGAGGAGATGAACTGAATGAACCTTCCTGTCAGGTTCAAGGAGGGCAAAGGGCTCCAGTTCTTGGAAGGTCCATGATTCCCAGCCACAGCTTGACTCCCATACCAAGACAACACACACCTCACGTCCCTCGCCTGGGAGGCACCTCACAGCATAGCTGTGCATTTGCAGGCATTTTGGTAGAGCGATGAAGGGTTTGTGAGAACCGCCAGCTTGTGTTTTGTGAGCACAGGAGCAAGGCAGCTGCAGAAATGTGCCCACTTCCTTGGTGGAGTGGTGTTAGCAGGTCCCAGTGACATCTCCCAGAAAAGTCTAGTTAATGACTACCTTGAGGATTCTTTGGAGAGGAGAAGTACATATTATGAAGGAAAACAGTTATATACACATATGATACATATACCTATGTATGTGTATGAATATGCACAGACAGGCACATGCATATTAATCCCTCTCCTCGGATTTAGCTCCTACTCCAAAAGAAGGTTGAACTCAAGGGAAATCTTCCCTTAACTTTAGCAGATTGTGGAGCAATCTTTTTGTCTCATGTCTTAGACTCTGAGCTCCTTTAGGTCTTGATCCTGCAAGTTGCTTCATACCTTGATGCTGGGCCAGGAAAGTGCTGCTTTGCCTTGTGTTTATCCTTAAATATCTGGGCAGTTCTGTTCATTCTTTATGCACAGGCACCAAGCTGGGTCACACAGGTTGAGATCAAGTCCAAAAGCAGGGAGAGTCTTTCCTGTGTTGAGCTGATACATAGCACATTATTATACATGCTATCAGGGACATACAGTAATAATATATGTAAATTACAGGCATATCTCTCAGTCCCATCTCCTATCCCATTGCAGGAGAGAGAAGGCCCAGTTAAGGCTTGTATATATCTGACAACATGCAACAAAACTTTTGCTAGGAGCTGGATGGGGTTTTGGGGCATGCAAAGGCAGAATCGCAGAACTTCTGCGTGTATCCTAATGGGCTTCAGCATTTGCAAAATCCATCCATATATGACCTACCCTGATCTGCACCCAGGTCTTAGATACTACAGGTGTTGAGAGCTTCTGCTCTGAGGTCCAGAGGTTTCTGGCTGAATCCCCAGTGTTGGCCAAGACTCAATCACCGTGAATAATTGACTTGGTAGTTCTGTGGAACGGGATAATCTGTTGGCTAGGGTGTGCTACTGAGATTTGAGAAACTTGGGTTTAAAATCCTGCTTCAAATCAAACAGAGGGAACTTATGAAGCTCCTTTTTCCATACCATGGGTAGGTGCCCTAACCACGAAGTTGCTGACTATGAGTATAAAGGGGACATTGTGTCCTCTAACTCTTCTCTTTGGGAATGGCACCTTAGGGGATGGGCACATGAACAAATTACCACGAGGTAAGTTAGGGTGTGAACTAATAAGATGCCAGGATTTCTGTGGTAACTGCCTGTGTGAATGCTCTTGCCCTGCAATAAATAGAAGATGGCTCATATATACCAGGGGGTAACAACGTTCGCATGGGTGTTCACATGGATCACACCCTGATTTGACTCCCAGAAACTTGGGTCTATGCCTCTAACCTCAGTACCCTTGAGAAGACATTGTGAAAGAAAATTAATCAAACTCTTCTATTTTACAAGCCCCCCCCCCCCCCTTCCAATCTTCCATTTCTACATTTCCAATTATAATTATTTTAGCGTATTTTTGGTTTGCCAGGAATAATTTGCTGAGCTTGACTCCACTACACTCTTTTGGCAGAGAACAGTTCCACCTGAGATCCTTGCGGCCAGCTTTAGCCAGTGTGGGCAGACAGTCTACTGATGCCTTACAAGCATTGCTTGCCTTGTACTCAGAGACCTTCTGGGCACTGACATAATATTAATAGCCCTGTTTCTCACAGCCAGCCCCTGAGCCCTGAAGAGGTTTAAACATGTGGAGATATGAAGTTAAGTACATAAAACACTATTTAGCTATGTGGAGAAAAGGTGGTGTGGTTGTGAGATGAGCAGTGCTTGCAGGTTGCCTTGAGGTCACTGGGTGCTCAGCACTTTTTCCTGCATTTCCCATAGGCCTGGGAAATAGCCATAAAGGAAGGCAGAAGCTCTGAAGAGAAGATCTCAATTTCATTTCTTGGCATGTGGGTCTGGGAGCCTACCAGGGTTGCAGAGATAGGCAACTTTGCCTAGGAGCAGACCCAGCATAACTGTTCATGAACCCAAGTGACTGAACAAGAGAAAATGCCTTTAAAATATTCCAGGATCTGGACTCAATGTTCCAGTTAAAAAAACCCCTACTTGTTTATGGGGTGGGACCTTGTCTCATGATGATCTCAAAGCCTGTCTGACTCAAGCTATCTTGAGGCATCTCCTTTCAAGTTAGATTGGGAAGATTCAATTCATCCTTGAGGAAGTGTCCCACTAACTGGGGACAACTCTGTTTTGAAAACAGTGCTTTCTCAGAAAGTTTGAGGGCACCTTCTCTTTCTAAATACACAAGGAGTTGTATCTGTACTCTACTGGGTGACAGCACACTCCCCTAACAGACCTCTGGATGGATTTCACTCGATGTTAGCCATGTAATGCTTAACTATCTGAGCTAATCATCTTACCTCCCTCTAGAAAGATGGGAATCTTCTGAAGGAGATTCAACCTTCCTGAGATAGTTATCATTTTAGTGGATGTAGTGAATCACTGTCTGGAGTTGCCTATCTTTCTCCATCCACTCTAG
Source organism: Athene noctua (assembly GCF_965140245.1). Taxonomy (NCBI): domain Eukaryota; kingdom Metazoa; phylum Chordata; class Aves; order Strigiformes; family Strigidae; genus Athene; species Athene noctua. The sequence goes on from NC_134038.1 coordinate 167,503,095, forward strand.
AAACAGCCTAAACACCTACCTTTTAGACAGCTAAAGTTGGAAGGTATGAGAGTGCCTGAACACACCACAAATGTCATTGATGTGATGCCAGTTGGTGTCTGGAAGGGTTTTTATCCCTATTTTAAGAATGGCTGATGAGAAGCCTTAAGTGTTTCTGAAGTTGTTGACCTTCCTTGGTGATTTTGCCTGGAGACAAGAGGTAAAAGACCCAAATCCCCTCTGGTGCAAGCAGCATAACTTTTCCAATTTAAGTGCATAAACAAACTGAAGTAGACACTATATGGCAGAGTTACTTCAGGAGAAGGAAAAAGCTTGCCGTTAAAAAACGAAAACTGAATGGGAAGGCAGGTCTACTTCAGATACCAAAAAGGCATCAGAATGAAATGAAAATTGCCTCCCTCCCCATGGAAAGTGAGTTTTATATTCTGTCTTGAAGTAGAAGCAGAACTTGCCAGTTTTCAGGGCAAAATCTTAAAAAGATTCAAGAGTGTTTTTCAATAGAATTTTTCAAGGCAATACTTACAGATATTATAAATATTCAGGATTGTCATAGTTAATGACAACAAGTATTTGGGGGGGGTTTATATCTGGGCTTAATGTGACACCTGGTTATTGAAGACCAGAATAAGATTCATGCAAGGAAACAATGTCCACAAATGTACTGTGCAGGGTACTTACATTTTCTTCTAGAGCAGTTGGTTCTGGCCACTCTAGGAAAGGGTTACTGGCCTCAGGTCCACTAATTCACATTTTTCTATAGGAACCGAGCACTGTTACCAGCCTGGTGTGAAAAGTGCCAATCCATTTATGGCTGCAATGGGGACACCAAGATCTTTGTAGAGAAAACAGCAGCAATTCTTCATCACTGTATTCTTCAGAGGGCAGCCGATGGTTTGTTACTGGCCAGTGGCTCAGTATAACTTGACAATGGTTTGGAGAAATATCAAGCTGAGTTGCCAACAGTGCGTGCTAGCCATGCTGAAAGGTGATTTAAAAACCTCTCCCTCTGAACTCGCCGTTGAATTTTGTGTGTGTGCGTATGGCTCATGAGAAATTCATCTTAGCAGGTTTCTGCCATCTAAAAATTAAACATCTGGTTAATGGCTTTCATGCAGGCTCCTTTTGTAGGGACTAATTCTCTCAGAAGGCAATTCAGGCCACCTTTCCTAGAAACCTGTCTGAGGACAGAGCAACTTGCCTTGATCTCCATGTTATGAGGACAAGGGGGGCCTAGGAATATCATTAACTACATTCCTAACTTTTAGGTGGCTACAGAGAGATGAGATTAGCTCTATTCCAGGTGACCAGCTTCGGTGTGAGCATTGGTTTCTGCCGTGAGCGTGCATGAGATTTCAGTCCTGGTGAATCGAGAGTTTTTTGCAAGTCTGTCAAAGTTCTGCAGCCTTGAGAACCTGTTTGAAGCTGAAATGGGGTGAACTGGCACAGCTCTATGGCCTAGAGGTTGGGGACCTTAGCTGACAAGTATCACACCAACAGTATTACAGTGCAGAGATGAAATGTGAGGTCATTGTGGCTGAAGAAGCTACGGAAGCTGCTTGCACAGTGTTATGACTTTGAGCAATTTACTAGTACCTACATGTCTTTTCAAAGGCTAATTGTGCTAACGCTATAGCAACCCTGACTCCAGGGAAGTTTTTAACCAAGCTATGAATCTCTGGAAGCTTCCTTCTTACTTTGCTTCAAACCTCTACAGTGAGAAAGTCTCTGCCTTCAGACTGATTTCATAAGCATAAACCTCGACATTTCATTAGGGTTTGGTGGATGTGTATTCAGATGAGGCAACCTGGAAACGGGTAGATTTCTTCAGAATGCCCTGAGCAAATAAGAGATGTCATTGCAACTAATGTGGCTTTGCAGACTACAGGTCTGGTCTCCACTGACCTTCAGAGTCCCATGACATTTTGTTTTTATGATGATTATCCCATTTTTACCGTTATAGCAAAAGTGATAATTGAATTTCTGAGTAAATGCAAAGTTTCAGCTTTGCAAAATTTAAACAAAATTGATGTGATTTTTCTCTAATTGAAATATTCATCTACTTTCTTGTAACTCTACAATGTCCGAACACTTTTCCCATCACTTTCCTGCTCTTTGCATCATGTCTCACCTAGGGTTTAAGAAATTCTTTCATTTGTCAGTACAGTGCAATCCACACATATGCATTATTTAGGAAGCCAGAGGTAATGGTGGGAGTAGCAAGCTCAGCTCTTTAGCATAATACTGCTCTATGTTTCCAGGGATTTCTTATAAATACTGAAAGCTTGGTCCTGGAGGTGACTGGGGACATCTGCAGTCCTGAATAGATAAGATTTATTTGCAAAATACTGTGTGCGTTGGATTCAGTAAAGCCAGAAGTAGCTCTGCTACACAATTGTGTGTGCAGACATCTATTTATAGATGTCTCAGTCTGTGAACTGAGTCCCATCCTTAGAAACTTCAGCATTAAGTGATTGATAACCAGACCCATTTGGAAGTGGGCCTGAGATGTAAAGCTCTACGGGTTCATTTCTTAAGATGACAGTGAAGATTCCAACACATTTTCCCCCTACGCATTTCAACAACTTGTATTGGACTGAAATGCGTTTTTGTGAAGAGCATTCAGTGGTGATGTAGAAGCTGTCAGAAGGGAGGAAGAATCCATCCTTTCTCTTGACGGACCTAGCCAACTGGGCATTCATCGACTTCACCGTGCTTCGGGTCTCCCTCTGAGTTGAATTTGGCTGGTTTCAGTGAGCTTCACTGGTTCCCATTTCACTACTTGATTTAAGAATACCCTCATATAATCCAAGTATCTGGCTGGAAGTTTGTCCCCTACTAAGTCATTTCAAGAGTGTCCTATGGACTGCTGGAGGTCTGGGAAACAAGCGTTTCTGTGTCCTGTCATGGGCTTGGCGAGGTGAACAGGTCTCTTATGTTGAGATTGCTGCTGACCATGTCTATCTTCTACCTAGGCAGCAAACAACATAGATGGGATGGGGGGGGGGGGAAAGATCAGTGTCTCTTCTAACAGCAAAGAGGTTGTGTTTCTGACTTAGAGCTAGCTGGACTGTCACAGTACCTATGACTAAGGACCTTTGGTGAACTTTATTTGTTGTTTCCTGGCTCAGAAGCAAGAGTATTATTAACTTATTTGTAACTTTATTTATTTCTAAGAAATAAATGCATTTTATTGTTTTCTATTAAGCATGGTTCTGTTACAAGGGATGCTGGCTGCCTCCATTGAAACAGATTTGTTGCTATTTGTTACGAGTAGCTCTTAATGTTTTAAGCCAGAAAAAGATTCAGGAGTTTAAGGGGTTTTTTATTGTTGCCACTGTTAGATACATCATTTGTGCAAAATGGAAGTTTTTGGAGGAATACAGACTAACACCCATCATGTCATAGTACCTCCCAGCAAAGAGGAGTATTGGTATGACTGCTCCCTCTCCTTAATACAACTTTTAGTCAATTTTGTACTGCCTGAGGCTTTAAGAGATATTAGAATCCAGGTCTAAGGGTTTGCCTATGTGTGGAAGTTATAGCAAATTAAACTCATGATCGAGTTTCTGCGGTGCAACAAGTTACCACACATCAGCTGACCCTTGCTAACCGTCTGTGTGCTCACTGCTAGCCTGCAGCGGGTGAGGTAATTAGACTTTGCTTACCCACAATAAAAAAGGGTTAATTTAAATCACATTCGCTAGCATTTGCTGTAGGCTAGGAATCCACATATGTAGGATTGCTGTGGGTCAACTAGCACATAGTAATTTGAGCTTCACTTGCTTGACCATGAGATTGAGCCCTAAATGGAGATTTGAATTTATTGTTCAGTGGTGTCTGCGTACTGATTCCTTCAGGACACAGTCTAGGACACCCATGTTCAGACATCTGCAACAGAGACATCTTTTTCTGTCTCATTTAAAGTTGATAAAGAGGAGAAATGGATGATTATAGTGAGATATTTTTCTCACCCTCAAGATTTAGAAAAAAAAAAAATTACATGAAAACACATTGGACTGTGCCCTAAAATGGCACATTTCTCTTAATTGCTGAAAAGGAAATTTGGATGACTTGCTCACATGTAGACCACTACCTTGCAGATATCACCAGCTGGACAAATGAATCCCACCTCCCAGGGCACACCAAGGGATCAGTTTTGCTGCAGGCCATACGGGTCTAGTGTACCCGAGGGGACTCCACCTGCCCCTCCAAAAGGGCTCAGGTGTCTCCAAATTCCGTGTCATATCTGCCAATCCCACAAGCATATCTCAGAAACTATGCTCTAAAAGTGGAGTGACTTGGCCCCTTTCAAAGAAGAACAAATTACCTTTGAGTCATTCTGCTGTAGACTATTCAAACGCACATACTGATGCCTATTTGTATTTCAGGGTTTGTGAGGAACAGGTAGCACTTAATATATTTACAGTCCAGGTTGTTATGCAATGATGTAGGTAAATCATTAGTGATATCTATACATGTTCTATAGGTGCATATGATAACTCAGAGAACTGAAGACACTCTGCAGCATGCAATTCCTGCTTTCATGCAGCCCAGAATAATAGAATCAGTCAAATTCCAAGGTAGCTGGATACCTGAGCCCACAAGAAATGAATGGAGAGGCTAAGAGTTGTAGAAATAATGACCCAACCAAGCAATTTAAAAAAAAAAAAAAAAAAAAAATCAGTGTCTTTCAATAGCATGTACAATGCAGCAAGTTTCCTTTCCCTAACACAGATAACCCTTTCTGTAGTCTCACTTTCGAGATTCCTTTTTTTTTGGTACAATCTTAAGCAAAGAAAAGAAGGAGGACTTTAGTCCTATGCTGCACACAGTGGATTTTCAAACTGAACAGTAATAATCCTCACTGAGAGTTTGATACATTTGGCTAAACAGAGGTGTCTGAAGGCATTTGAGATTTCCCTGGAGTCCGTGTGTTGCTCCAGAAGGGTACAAGTCTCCCATAGGTCCCATATCATGTCTGCAAGCCCTGTGTAGGTACCTTCTATAGGGTCTTTCATGTGGAAATATTTAGGCAATTGAATTATTCCTGAGCTTCAGATTCAGATATTTTCATTTGAGTTTCTACAATATGGACATCAATGCCTGGCTAGTTTTCTGAGTCCTGTTACATTAAGTGGAGATAAAAGGTTGAATATAGTTACGTGTTTAGTGCCATTTGGGATGCTTTATGTCATCTGAGGTATCCATATGCTTTAGAAAGGCAGGCTGAAGCCAGGCACCTCAAACGCTACTCTACATACCTATGCTTAAGCAATAAAATTATTGTTATAAGGAAAAAAACCCACCAAGATAATTTCAAGCAGTCACATAAAATTTCTCCCAAAAAAGCAGCTGTTAGCAGACTTGCTCCAGAATGTCTATTTCATGACTACAAGTGGTATGTTAAATAATGTTATCTACATTGTGTACAGAAATGAACACTGATCCTGGTAATGGGAATGTTAGTTGAGAGGTCTGCTAGCCTGGCTATGGAGCTCTTGACTGTAACAGGAAATTGAAATAAAAGAGAAAATAATTAATCACCTTCCTGTGTTTTGGTTTGGTTAATTTGAATCAGGTTTAGCCTATGTTCAGGGAAGTAGAAATTCATTTTGCCAGTACGTGTGTGATGATGAAGGAAGACCACAATTTCCAGAAACTAGTAATCTAGCACCAGTCACCAGTTTCAAATTGACTACAAATACTTTTCACTTTCAAGAGTAATCCAGTATTACTGATTTAGATCTGTGATTGGTTACTGTTGAGGAAGAAAATTAAGATGTTAGTCTTACCTGGAAGGATAAGATGTGGTGTTGCATAGGATAATCTTGAATTTACTACCACAGCAGCTGCACTAAAGTTAAAGACAGGTGGGTTATTTTAGCATTGAACTTCCTTTGTGATAAAAAAAATGCATCACCTTCAGATGACTGATTGCAATATTCTTGCTGTGGCTCGACACATTACCAGCCATCAGCAGCACTGCAGCACCTGTACATGACCTCAACTTGATCTAATGTCAAAGAGAAAGGAAGAGACTTAAGCCTTCATGTCTCCCAGTTGATGTAGACTAAGAGCACTCACATGGACAGTTGCAGCAGCTCTGCTGGCAGGCAGGAACTTGCCAATTAGTTGGTCTGATTCACTCTGTGCCAATACCTTGCTTCTCGTCACCTTGGTGAGTAAACAGAGGGAGACAGAGCCCCTACCTCCGCATTTATGAGAAGCGTTGCCATGTCAACCTGCACAACTTCACACAGATAGACATGAACAGATCAGCTATGCACAGACATGCATCCTTCAGCCTAAGTGTGAAATGCAAGGTGACAGGAAAGAAGAATCCACATGATCCAATGCACTGAGCCCTTGAATTGAGTAGATATGATGATATGGCTCCAGAGCAAGTGCACCTGGACTATTGTATTTCATCCCATGCTCATGCCAGGAAGCTATTGACAAACTGGAGGGTATTCAAAGAGCCAGAGGGCTGGAAGGACTAGTGCTGATGAACAAAGATTAGCAAGTACTAATCCAGTCCAAATAGTGATATGATAATAGCTCTCAGACATTTGTCAGGTGTATATAGTAAAGGCAAGCAAGGAGGAATTATTCCACAGGGTACCAGTGGGCATAAGTAAGAGGAAGGAAGGAAGGAAGGAAGGAAGGAAGGAAGGAAGGAAGGAAGGAAGGAAGGAAGGAAGGAAGGAAGGAAGGAAGGAAGGAAGGAAGGAAGGAAGGAAGGAAGGAAGGAAGGAAGGAAGGAAGGAAGGAAGGAAGGAAGGAAGGAAGGAAGGAAAGGGGGTAACAGTTAGATAGGGAAAGCAACTTATCTGATACCCTAGAATGTGAGAGTATAGAGGAGTGTTTTAAAATGATGGAAGTATCATCATTTCACTTATTCAGAATGATCCCCAGCAAGACCATGGGTAATGTGTGATGAAGGTTTCTTTTTTATAGCTGGGTGGAACCAAATTAAATCAGTAATTTTTTAACGGAATTCAGTGAGCTTATCTTCAGCTCATGTGAATCACCACAGCTCCCCTGACTTTGGTGAAGTTGTTGCATATATCCAAAGATGTAGAAGAGACTACTGAAGAGCTGGAATACAGGCCATGACTGTTTGGAATCTCTAGGCATTAATCTGTGTACTTAACCCGAGGACTCGGACATTCACATATATAGATATAAAACGGTGACATTGCCAATTCGTGACTTGGTGTACTAGGTGTAACAAAGCGTGTAAAATTATAATTTCATCTTAACTTAAAAAATTTGCTATGACCATGTTTGTGTGCCTTCACAGTGTTAATCATTAAACATACCTTCCAGCCCAATAAGTAACTGTGCTTGCTGCCCCACAACATCCTTCTCTCTAAATTGGAGAGATGGATTTGATGGGTGGACTGTTTGGTGGGTGAGGTCACATCCAGGGGGTAGTGGTCAATGGCTCAATGTCTAGATGGAATTTGGTGACAAGTGGTGTCCCTCAGGGGTCCATACTGGGACCTGTACTGTTTAGTATCTTCATAAATTACATAGAGAGTGGGACTGAGTGCAGCCTCGTCAAGTTTGCAAATTTGTAGTTGATGCACCTGAGGGATAGGATGCCATCCAGAGGGACCTGGACAAGCTCGAGAAGTGGGCCTATGTGAACATCATAAGGTTCAACAAGGCCAAGTGCAAGGTCCTGCACCTGTGTCAGGGTAACTCCCAGTATCAACACAGGCTGGGGGATGACTGGATTGAGAGCAGCCCTGTGGAGAAGGACTTGGGAGTATTGGTGGATGAAAAGCTGGACATGAGCCATCAATGTGTGCTCACAGCCCAGAAAGCCAAATGTATCCTGGGCTGCATCAAGAGAAGTGTGGCCAGCAGGTCGAGGGAGGGGATTCTCCCCCTCTACTCTGCTCTCATGAGACCCCACCTGGAATACTGCATCCAGCTCTGGGGTCCTCAGCACAGGAAAGACATGAACCTGTTGGAGCGGGTCCAGAGGAGGGCCATGAAAGTGGTCAGAGGGATGGAACACCTCTCCTCTGAGGATGGGCTGAGAGAGTTGGGATTGTTCAGTCTGGAGAAGAGAAGGCTCAAGGGGGCCATTATTGAAGCCTTTCAGTACTTAAAAGGGGTTTGAAAGAAAGGCCAAACAAGCAAAGGGGGACGAACTTTCTAGCGGGGCCTGTTGTGATAAGGCAAGGGCTAATGGTTTTAAACTAAAAGAGGATAGAGTCTGACTTGATATAAGAAAGACATTTTTTATGATGAGGGTGGTGAGGCACTGGCACAGGTTGTCAAGAGAGATGATAAATGCTCCATCCCTGGAAACATTCAAGATAAGGTTGGACGAGGCTTTGAGCAACCTGGTCTAGTGGAAGATGTCTCTGCTTATTGCAGAAGAGTTGGACTAGATGACCTTTAAAGGTTCCTTCCAAGCCAAATCATTCTACAATTCTATGATTCCACAAATGAGATTTTTCTCATTTACATTATCATAACTCAGATGCAGTAGGTTGAATTGCCCCTCAAAAGTGCCTTTCCTTACGTCAAATCTAGTAGGAAACTCAATGAGTAGGTGAGACTAGATATCTACATTTTAGACAGCTTTTGTTAGGTAGGATGGGTCCTACCTGAGCTGCAAATGCCCATTTGAGAAGCTGTGGAGTGTATGAGAACAGATAATAATATGTCAGAGACCCTAATTCAAGGTCCAGGCTTTACTTTAGATTTTCATAAGTGAAGATGAAGTGAAGGAGTGGTCTCCTGCTGCTTGCTAGAGTGGAACATAGATATTCCCCTCCTTTAGACACACCCTCAGTGAGAGATGGTCATTTTTTCAACTTTCTAGTCTTACAGCGTGTGAAAGGGCAAATGTAAAAAGACTTTCAGGATCAACAATATTTAAGCACTGTTCTACTTCTCTCTTTAGCACCCTATTGAAAAATTGGGCAGCCAGCACGCTCATGCAGTCAAAGAGTTGGTGTTAAAAGAGAGGATCCTCACAGGACATGTAAAATGGCCAAAGGAATGCACATAGATGGTGCAGAGAGTCAGAGTTTGTTGATTGACTTAACAAGGTTCAGATAGAAGGGAATATGTAATTTACAAACTCATCTTAGAAGTTCCAGTATGTTGTTAGCTGTGGAGTTGCCATCAGTGCTTAGATCACTGTGTAAATGCACAGGTATGCAGCTGGTAGGAAGAAGGGTTTTGTCATAATAGTCGAAGAGGGGTAAGTATCTTTAGAGATTGGCTGCTAAATGCCTTAAAGGACCTGAGTCCTAGTTTTCTGGAGGTCCAGGAGTGCTGTTGTTTGACACCACCTAAGGATCTGTCTTCCTTCAGAGCTGATACAGATCACTGGATTTCAGCAGTGTTGTCATGTTATATTATATACTGCTCCAAAATGCCTTGGGATGAGATTTATACAGAAAGCTGCAGAGGACAGAGTCTGGATGAATTATGTCTGTGGTGAGTTCCTTCCAGCTGAGACAAGCTCAGGAGCAGAATCTCATACTTCCCATCCAGCTGGCGGCCAAATACATGAGCGGATCCTCCCCACCCCTTCTCCCAGCATTGGCTGGACTTCATGGCTCATGTGCACATTGCACAGAGACCCTCACGGTCCTTAGGCTGTAACTCTATTAGGTGAGTCAAAAATGGAGCCTCCACCTCATTGGCCAAGCTATGCTGAACTTGTCTCAGCTGGAAGTCACTGTTTGCATATTTTACCATAGCTACTGAAATATGATTGATTCCAGGCTGAGGCGTGACATGCAGGTTCCTGGCTCGTAGAAGCAAATTTGCCTAATGAATTTGGATTACCTCCCAGCTGCTGAATTATCCAAGATTTCTTTTTTTTTTTTTTTTTTCCCTTCACCTTTGTGATGTTGTATTCCAGGATCTGGGGGACACCAGAAGCCAAGATCTGAGACACCCAACATTTGGGTCTGAAGTAATCCTTTTGCTCAGTATTGGCCTATCAATCCAATCTAACTGACCTAATGCCTCCTCTCACAGCCCGAGGTAGAGATTGAGTTAGGTACATGGCAGGAATTCCGCCATGCAACAACATTCCCCAGATTCCTGGGTCATTAAACAACTCTGAAAAGCTCCAAGGTTATTATCAATTATGCTAGTATCTAGATTAGTCCCTGCTCTGTCACCTTATCAGCAACAGAGCCATAAAATTGCCCTTTGTGATTCTTATCTCCTCACTTTGATCAAATCCCTGAATCTTGATTGTGTGCTAAGTTGATCTTGTCTACACTGTATGGGTACCCAAAGAGCAGTTAGCTGGGAGAAGATATACATGGGACTCAGGGTGTAAAATATGACCAAGATAGATCCTGCTTTATTTTATCCAAGGCCCTGATAAAGTTCTGAAGCCAACTCTTGCCAGGAAATACGGCTTTCACTCAGAACGGAACATGCAAAATGGCTTTCATGAGCTCCCGGTTCAGATGAGGACAGTCTGTTCTGGACTTGCTTCTCCTGGGACAGTGTATATGGCAGTTGTGGCCACCTGAATCCCAAGGGACAGCTTGATCACATGATTCCTTACCTCTCTCTGTGAAAAAGAGAAGAAATAGATGAAAAAGCAACCTAAAGATTGACATTCTCAAAAAATACAGTGCTTGACTTTCTTCTCTTGTAACCTTTAAATCAAATAGAAACAGTAGGTCTCGAGTGGTTTTGAAGGGGACAAGATATGGGAAGACCCTAAAAGTATGCAGGCCACAGGCAACAGGGCTTGAGGAGAGTTAAAGTGAATATAAGAGCTGAGGACTCATCTGTGTTGTATTTGTGTGATTGTCTTGAAGGTCAGTGTCTGGTCAGGACTTTTGCCTTCATCTCTGAGTACCAGATCTTAGACAGCTGTGAGCTGCTGCTTCTCTTGGTTCATCTGAGCTTCCTATCTACTTGTGCTTTTGCAGGCTGAATTTGGCCTGTTGGCCATCTTTCAAGAAGATGTTGTAATAGAAGGAATAGGTGAAAACATGTCAGTTAAAATATCCATTGTGCAAAGACACAAACATTCCACCTTGGTACTCTCATTTCCTAACTCAGGCTTCAGAATCATGTTTCTATTTGGGCTCTCCTTTAAGCCAACTTCAACCAGCTGCAGAGACAGAGGTTTCCTAGAGGTCTCTTTATTGGAGATCTCTACTCAGTTGTAGTCTTTGGACTCCATGGATCAGGCTATGGATCAAGTCTTCCATCTAATGTAAGTGCATGATGTGCCCACTTTTGTCTATAATTTCTAAAATATCCCCATAGATCTTGGCTGAGTTAGTAACTGATATAAAGAAGTAGCACCCTCAGTAATCAAATTTTTAATTAAATCCATAAATGGATGTTGGTGGTTGGTAAAGTAAAGCTGAGCATAGATTTATTGGAAGTTTTACCTAAAAGGGGTTTTTGTGATTTGGTGGGGGGCAGGGAAAGAGCATGTTAAACATTTGAAAATGTTCATGCTTTTAAATTCTGAAAGTCTTAATTTAAAACACAGTGGCAATTTCTTGAGGGTAGGGTCCAATGTTACAGCATCTAACACAGGAAAACTTGGGTCATGCATGGGATTACTCATTTTTATTGCATTAAATCTAATCCTTATGAAAAGTTTGGTTCAGCCAAACACAGCCTCATGTTTAAACACCTAGGACATCTCGTCCTCACGTACTTGCTTGCGTCTCATTGATCAATAGCTCAGTTGGGCATTGGGTAAATTGGGAACAAATGTAGTTGACCTAGGAGTGAGAGAAGAAAATTTCCAGCTTCCCACCATCTCCCCTATTTTTAGTAAAGTGGGTTGACAGTTTGAAAACAAAAATCCACTAGTGATCAGACAAGGCTTTACTGGAACCGTAGAAAACAACTGCATTAGTGTTGCTCTGAAGACTACGAGGAGAAAACTTTTTGGGTGAGGTAAGGGGGATTCCTACACAGAAATAGAAGTGAAGCCTCTCCCACCCAAACAGTGTTCACAGGTGCTACAGTGACTTGCAAGTCAGGTTTGCATACTCTACCATACTGTTAGACAGCTGGTTATAGGCAGAGACGAGATGTGCATCTTTGCAGCCGTTCTAGAAGAAAATACATTCAGTGATCCATCATCTACCGTCTGTTCCTGTGTTCCTGTGGTTGGCATAAGACACAGTTTACCACTGCAACATGGCTCATTTATTAATAATCCATCATGTTAATGGTCTTTGTCTTTAATTCCTTAAATACATGGCTATTTTCATGAATGTGTATGGTAATATTATTCCCACTTCACAGATGGGAAATTGAGGCAAACCAAAATGCCTGATTTGCCTCAAGTCCACAGGGGATCTTTTGTGCAATGAGGTATTGAACCCACAGTCCTCTACCCATGCCTTAATAACTATGCCATCTTCTTCTCCTAATTAAAGTTAGTCACTGATATAATTGATCCATGTGCACACTGGAAGGTTTATTATCTCAAATCTAATGTCAGCTCCATTAAGGACAGGTTCATAAATAACCTAATCTTTTGTTTTGAAGGTTTTCCATCTCAAACAAGAGGGCTCTGTGGTTTTGTTAGTCAGTGCTTGTGAAGTTCCTATCTGTGCATAATCCAGAGTTGTGAGTCTGAATTTATCATTCTTAAGGTAAAACAAAACCAAAAAAAAAAAAAAAAGGGGGAAAAAGGGGGGGGTGGGTGTGAAAATCTGCTGCAGTTCTGATTGGCAGTGTTTGATGATTAAAAATATGATTCATCCAAAAACAACCCACGCCTTTCAGTCTGTTCCCAGAGCTCTGGCGCCAACCAAATTCTGGGTACCGAAGAGACATTTCTGTCCTGTCACAGCAAGCAGCATAGAAATTGCAGCAAGGTGATTCCTTTTCTTCTGCTGGCACAGAGTGTCTTTCACAGTGGTGACCCAAAGTGAGCAGAGTATCACTTACAGGGAGAGTCTGAAGTGCAAAACCCTTTCTTGAGCAGGATGCTGCAGGACAATGGAATGGAAGGGCCACAAGCGAGATGTTAGTTTAAGACCTTTGCTGATAAGTGATTAGAGGCTCTAAACAAAAAGGTGGTGCTAAAAGGATCAACAAGAAAAGTCACTGTTGAGTGGGAGCAATTTGCTGGTGAGAATCAACATCCTTATTCCTGTAAGGCTGAAGAAGGCTGGTAATTTCAAGGCATAAATCCCTTTGAGGCTTGCCACATCCTGGTTTCATCCAACACTGGGATGGGTTAAAAGCAGGAGGGGCAGCATTGTAAAGCCATGATCTTATCCAACTCTCATCCAACTAGCTATTTATATGGTTGCAGATATATTACATCCCATTGTCTAAGTCAGATCTTGGTACTCAGCCCTTTGAGGGCTTGTGGTAAACGCTCCTCTGATCAGAGAATTTTATAGCACATGGCGATAGGGGACTTTATAGCCCAAAGCCAAGGATCGTCTTGGGCCTGATCGTGTCAGATTCCTTACCTAAAACAATAAGGAGGTTGAATCACTACTTGGGTGGGAAGCCTTCAAGGAAATCTTGGTATGATTCTGTCTCTTCAGGGCCATTATGACCATTATGTCTGAGAGCTACACTTGGTCACTCTTTTGTCAGGTCTAATAACTTGTGTTTGAGATAGAGTGTTTAGAAAGCTGTTCAAAAAGTTCCGGTAGTTCTTATACAGACCACTATTCTTAGACCTTAGAGGAACTTATCAGTGCATATCATGGCATCCAAGATCAAGAAAGTAATGAATAACTCAGGTCAAAACTCTAGCTCGCTCTGAGTCACCAGAAAGAAGCTTTGGTAACATTTGAAACATCTCCTGTGTGTGACTGGCTTCAATCCTGTGTCCACTTTCTTTGTTGGCTATAAAGGCAGGAATGATGTGGCAGCTATGGACTGCAGATGGTATGAATCACTCCTTCCTCTTCTACTTAGATGTCTTGCTGCCAGGCCTTCTCCAGCTTTTCAGTACAGCTGAATGTGGTATTTCGGTAGTAGAGCACTCGTGGTAGTAGAACACTCTCCTCCTCTGTCTTCACTCTCTTAGCCAGCCCTGTTGTGTTCAGCATTCACATCACGGGGTCAGTCCCCCATCCTCTTGGAGTCTCGACACAGCTTATGTCACTCCTGCAAGGCTGACTTGGCATCTGGGGCATCAAGGTGCCCTTAGGTGGACACATCCTCATCCCTCACTTTGTTGCTGCCCTGTCCGTATCCTTCACTCTCACTCCCCTGGTGCTTCAATATCCCACAGACTTTTTCAATAATGATGTGATAGAGAGATTTTTGGACTGCTGGTAAGAAAGTTAAATAGCACTGAGATGATCTCAGAGTTTCACTTAGAAACAGCCCCATCTGATAATGATTGCCTAGCAGAATGATACTGGAGAGCTGTCAGCTGTACATCTATTTATTGTGTACTTTATCCATCCTATATATTACGACTTCGAATTCTTTATTCACTTTTTTTTCTTTATATTCTGACAAGAATGCTATATCAACAGAATTACTTTTATCACCTACGTTTAACAATCTCATTTAAAAATTGCACAAAATTCATTTTCCATATAAGTGTGGTTACTACCACTAATTATATTACAACTCTTTCACTCTCATTGGGTTCAGTCTTGTATCATCCATTTCCCTTTTGGGCCAGATAACAGATTTACAGTTATCCATTTGCTCTTTAATAACACAGTAGATTCCTAACCTATTTGGCATTCTCTTGTTTTCCATCATCACTTAGAGATATATTACAAATGTTAACAGCAGTTATCCAGAAGTATCCTGGATTCCCTTTATTCTTTATCTCTTTCTTTATCTACACATGGTTAATATAGTGTTAGGGACTATAAATGTATGTTTGTGAGTGTGTGTGAATATCTCTGTATATTCTCTAACAATAACATTAAACAATTATTTATTGGTAGTTCTCATATTCTTAGTACTAGCACATGTAGAAAGGGAGTGAGTCTGAGATTCATGGGCAGTGCTATGAGCTGATGGATGATTTTTAACCTATCCCATGGGATTTCACCAACGTTTTCATTTTTTTGTAAGAGCAAAGGTGTTCACTTCGGGAATTACGTTCACGTGACCTAAACTTCTAATGTCACTCCACCTGAACAGACTTTTCTTTTACCCTCCCTGACCTAGGCTGTAGTTCAGTGCTCCTGCCGCAGTCCAGGTAGAGGAATTAATTAATTTCTTTATCCTTTATACAGCCAGGAAATGTGTGCATTTTTTTACTGTTTACCAAAACAACAAGCTTTAAAAAAATTTTTGAACCCTGCCAGCCCCTCTCGGTCAGTCCGTTGTCATTTCACATCTCACCATTCAAGATCTCTTCAATTATTTATTAATTGCAATACATTAGCAGTTGCCAGTTCCAAGGAAGTGGAAAGGCTCCTTGTCCTAAGTGCTGTATGTGCATATAGTGAGAGACAGTCCCTGCCCTGAAGCGCTTCAAATCTAATCTAAAGAGACAGAAAAAAAGGTGGGTGAAATGAAGAATTATTAGTATGGCACGATGTTAGCAACTCCTTACCCCAGATCCCTGGCAGCTTTCCAGCCCCCAAAAGGGACACGACTGCATATCTTTTCTCAAGGTAAGAGTAATGTAGGGTTTCTGTGGTGGAAATCACTCCACCCTAATTTTGTCACAGAAGGTTCTTTTCTGGTCATTTGATGTACTTGGAGCAGGGCTTTATCATTGAAAAGGCAATGACAGTGATCAGACCTGTGTGCAGCTGCTAAGGGCTCTCCCACTGCTGTGTCAAAAAAGTCCACGTTTCTACAGTTGGTAAATTAAGGGAGCATTCCCCGTCTCCCTGCCGAGATTTGACATGTATGTACACAGAGAAGGAGCAGGGTTTGCTTAGGCAAGACACCAGTGCTGACTCCTGCTATTCTGCTCACTGCTCTTCATTTTCTCCTTACTGCTTCTTCTCATCCTACCTCATTCCTGGCCCTTTTTCTCTGTTTCGTTCACCCCTTCATGTTCTGCCTGAACGCAGACAATGATCTTTCTACAGTAAGGAATCGTCTGCTTGACATTTCTCCATCAACCTCTTAACACAATGGGAACCCTAATCTTAGAGTCAAGTTCAAGGCATAATAGTAATAATTATTGTTATTATCATTGTAATAACAATGATGGAAAGATTTAGAGAAAGGAAGGAAAAAATGTTGCTAACAGCAAGGTAAGATTATCCTGATCCTGGAAAGAGGTGTGTATCAGCAACTTTTATTCACCAGATAGTCTTCCTCTTCCAGTGTGGGATGATACTAGTCTGGGAGCTCTGGCTGTGCTCTGTGATGAAGCATGTGCTAGGAGTTGTATGAATGGTTGGTGAAGTTACAAAGAGGTGCAAGGAGCCCTTTTCCTAAATGCAGGTGCACAGAAAGATGAGGAATGAACTGCATGCATCCATCCAGGCTCATCAGCAGACAATGGCCCAGACCTCATGAGGAGAGACGTCAGTGTTTGACCACTTATGGGGTATGTAGTACAGGGTTAACAGCCAACATGGGCATGTAGGGTTTTCTCCCTCTCTCATTTCTTCTGAGTACACTGGATAAATAGCTGGAGGTGAAGGCCTGCACATTCTTTATGAAGCTAAACGTGCTGTCGGTGTAAGGAGGCAAATCTGTGGCCCGGGGCATCGTGTGCAATGTAATGTGTCTCAAGTCCCTTGCACGGGCTTGTTTGAAATATGTGTCAATAACACCAGCAGCAGCAGCAGCAACAGCTAGCTGCTCTGAAAGTAAAAGGAGGTGAGCTGGTGGGGAGCTGAAAGGAAAGCAGCATGGGGTGGAGGGGAGTCAGGTCCACGTCCTCCCCCACATGGCTCCTTAAACAGGGCAAACCTTTCCCTCCTCTCCACCACCACCACATCTTCAGTTGGTGGGATCACCCTCATTCAGGTGAATGCCCAGCAGAAGCACTTGGAGGAGAGATCCAACATATTTTCTTACAAACTCATTTTCCAGCAGACAGAATAAATGATCTCTTGTAGGGAGCGGGTGAAACCTTGAATGATTATTTTTAAGGAGCTAAAGCAAAACCAGATTAAAAATTATGGGGGACTGACTCTCTTCCCCTTCTCGCTTCCTATTCTAGACAGGGTTCAAGTCTCACTGATTTCAGTGGAGTCAAAGTTAGCACCTTCAAGGCCCATGTCTGGAAAACCATATTCCTTCTGCACAGGTTTCTGCACCATGGTCTATGATTGTCACCACTGCCACAAGTGATTGGCTTCAGCAGCGTTAGCAGCTCTTACCAGCAAAGGTGGTTATCATGTCCACAGGGGAACTGGCAGGTTCCCTGTCTCTGGATATCTCTGGATCAAGCCTGGGTGGAGACGAGTCAGCAATGGACGGTGGTATAGAGACCAGCTAATGGGTGGCCTAGCTTGGAAGGTGTCTACATTAATCAGTAAGATTACAATGCTGTTGAGGATAAAGTAGGCAGAACTCCTAGACCTTTGTTATTGCCTCTCACCAGTTCTCCTGCCCCAGCTGAGGAAAACTATCTCACAAGGAGGCAAATGAAGGGAACAGTGCTCAATCTTCACTTCAGAATTTTGTGTCCCTTGTGAGAGTCCCCCTGTCCTGGCTTGAGCTACAGTGGAAATCCCTGGATTTCAGTCTCTGTTCCTGTACATAGTATACTTCTCATGAAGGGTGTTCCTAACCCACTGCAACTCCTCTTCTCCTCTCAGCAATTCTCTCTGCAGCCCCCCCAGAACCAGGTCTTTGTTTGACCAAAGGGGTTGGTACAGGTGAATACAAACCTCCTGTTTATCACCTGACCACATGATCCTGAGTTCAGGGTGTGTTTCACCTCACTAAACACCTACAATGTCCACAATTTACTCCTGAGGTAGAACTCTTTTATAGTCAGAGGAGTCCAGCACATGACTTAACTTCATATTGAAACGGGTATCTACACTAGGGAAATTTCTTGTGTCCTAATTGTGCCCTTTTCTTTCCAGGGACACATGGAAACATAGGATGTCTAGCTCAGGTGTATGCTGTAGCCTTTTACAGGGTATTGAGCTGAATCCCACCCAGCTGAGTGGGACATGTCAAGGCACACTGTCATAGATTTCTGGTGGAACCCAAGACACCCAAGTGGGGCTGGGAGCTACCACTCAGGTCCTACAGAAGAAGACCTGTGCCCTTTTGGTGTGGCAGCTAGGAGACAGGTACAATCCCCAAGCGTAGCTGGAAAGGTTTGAGATGGCAGTGTGCAGTCAACCAAACTGACCCTGCCATGTCTTGAAATAACCCCCCAGGTTTTGGAAATTTGACCCATCTAGTTCATAGAATCATAGATTGGTCTGAGTTGGAAGGGACCATAAAGATCATCAAGTCCCAACCCCCTGCCACGGGCAGGGACACCTTCCACCAGCCCAGGCTGCCCAAAGCCCCGTCCAACCTGGCCTTGAACCCTTCCAGGGAGGGGGCAGCCACAGCTGCTCTGGGCAGCCTGTGCCAGGGCCTCACCACCCTCACAGGGAAAAGTTTCTTCCTTATATCTGATCTAAATCTCTGCTCTTTCAGTTTAAAATGATTAACCCTCATCCTATCCCTACCCTACCTGATAAAGAGTTCTTCCCCATCTTTTCTGTAGCCCCTTTAAGTACTGGAAGGCCACTAGAAGGTCTTCCTGGAGCCTTTTCCAGGCTGAACAACCCCCTGTCTCAGCCTGTCTTCATAGCAGAGGTACTTTTATTTTATGTCTGCCTTTTTTCCCCAAACTTTTTTTTTTCTGAAAATTGGCAAGTATATAAGTGCATATTTAAAGTTACTTAATTGTCATTTTGCAATTCTCCAGAACTTGAAAAGTAATTAAGCAGGTCTTCTATCAACCTGTAATTATGAGACGCTTCACTTCTCTCTTCACAAATGGAGGTACCAGCCAATCATTCAAGGCCATTCAAGTATTCTGAGCTTCTGATTTCCAAATATTATTAGTGTTAGTACCAAAACAAAAAAAAAACAACCAAAAAAAAAAAAAAAAGTAATAAAGAGTTCCTTGAGGGCACTCCATGTTTCTGATCAATGCTTGGGTGCACTAGAGCAGAGAAATTCTAAATTGTGTCTCCACAGACAGGGATGTGTCAATAGGTGTGTCTCTGCGTGGGCACATGCAGGAAGGGAAGGGAACAGAAGGCAGAAAACATCTGATGGTGGCATCAAGGGTAAACATGTTCTTGTGTTCATGGCTTTGCTTCCATTGCCATTTTCAGCCTTATAGTTAAGGAATAGACTGTTCCTTCCAAAGAAAGCTTCCTCTTTGCTTTCCTGGTTGGTTACAAATGGGCTAATGTCCTGTAGATTAAGTGCTTAGAAACCTTTGTGCTGTCCAATCTCCAGGTGTTCCTGCTTTGTGTAAAATAGCTGATCCCTTTTTATTCATGCTAAGCTCTGAATTTCGATGATAATTGTGAAACTGAGTTCCATTAATTAATTAGCTGAATATTGTAGCAAAACTCAGAGTTGTACAGGGCCTTCTAAGATAGCAGTTGTAACAGCTGTACACCACTTAATATGTTGTTCCTGTAAAAATCCTTGAAAACTCTAATTTCTCTTTTCCAGGCAATTTCCAGTTGGAAATTTCTTTATTTCTTAATCAAAAAAAAAAAAAAAAGCTTGCTAAAATTCTGAGTGATTTGTTCAGTTAAATATTTCTGGCCAGTCAAAATATCTCCTTTAGATTTCTAATTTTCAATGTTCTAATGCATGCAGGACTATAGTGAAAAATTATAATGCTAAAAGTTGTTTCAATGAGGAAAATAAGCTATTTGTACTGCGACAAAGCATTTTGGGTTTTTAAAGTGAAAAATAAAACGTTAGCAGTTTAAACCCAACAACGGCACAGGTTTAGTGTTCTGGATGCTACCTATGCACCGTGGAAAGAAAATTGCAAAAACACACAAAAAACTTTGGAAGGGGCTTAGTCTTTTGAGGATTTCAGCACGATCACATCCAGAGCTTAAGGTCTTGATTCACTACTAATAGAAGAGAAATGCAAGGGAATATTCCTGCATACTTTTCTTTTACTGCTACTGTAGGCACCATTAGATATTTAGGATCTGCGAGCATGGGAAAGCCCAAAACTGGAGAGTCTGGCTGATGGCTGCTGCAGCTCTTTGATGAGATAGAGCTGCTTCTGCTGCATGAATGAGAGCATCTTGCTGGCAAGCAGCGGGCTCCTGCTGCAGAGGGCTGCATGGTCCCTGTGGCTACTCAGGCTCCTTAGACCCAAGCAGGGTCCGCATGAGATCCATGAGTTGATTTGATTTTCTCCAGTGGAGCTTCCTTCCCACAGTCTCCTATTGTCACTGATCAGATCTCCTGTGAAACCTAATTATTAACATTGCATAATCCCCCAAATACATCAGTTCTTCAGGTAAACGAGGAGAAATCCAAGCTGGAAGGAGTCCATCTGCTAAGTCGAGTGACCCTGCAGCTTTATTATTATTATTATGAAGAGGAGGCCTTGTCTCTGGTTTCTAAAGTAAACACAGGAGGTATCTTGGCAGAGGAATATGTAGCAGAAAGCTGGGATTGCTTTCCCAAATTCTTGGCCGTTTCCCTCGCTGCATGTCAAAGCTGGTATCTTTGCCTAATAGTGATCACCCCTCTGTAAGCAGATCACTATCTGGCAGCCTGTCTACATTTCCCCAGCCACTTTCAGAAAGAAATCATTAAGGCTCTGATGCTGCGCAGAGAGGTCTGCAGGTGCAGCTCCTGGCTGCTGCCACCCTCAGAGAGTCCTTCTGTGGGAGGCTCCTTGCCCTGAGCACTGAGGGGTCATTTACCCTCACCAACCAGGGAAAACAAGCCCATTGCTGAGGTTAGTTGCTCTTCACCCAGCATCTTATTTCATCCTCCATGTCAGAGATTTGGGTTAGTATCTCCTGTCCCAAGGATAACTCCCTACCTGCTTTCTTCCCTCCAAATCCGACCTCTCCTACACGCTTCCTCCCTCACCTGAGTTTCTTTCCTGTTCATCAGCCTGACCACCACCAGCCTGTTCTCAGCCAGGCACTGAGTCACCAATCGCACTGAGAAGTTACTAGGCTGGAGAACAGTTACGTTTTACCGAGGAACATCAAGGCACTGCATCTGCTGAGTCGCTCAGAAAGAAAAATTCTTTGAGCCATGGCTCCTGGTGTGCAAACACCAAACTTCAGCAAGTTTGGGGAGAGAATCTTGGTGAAGAAATCCTGGTCCTTCTCTGAGTTGTCTAGTGATGCACACATGGTGCTGTAACTCTCCAACCGTGTTGCAGGAAGTCAGACTGGGTCTGTTGCTCGATCACTCGAAAGACAGAAAGAGCTTTTCACCCAAATCACCTTTTTTCAACCAAGAGGTCTGGAGACCCTTGAAGTGGGTGGCATGTTACTTAAGAGTCCACAGAAGACTGCTAACAAAAACAAACTGACTGTGAATAGATTCACGTTACATATATATAGGGCTTCCTATCTCAAAAACAGATTACAAAACCATGACTTAACACCAGGTCTTTGCCATAGATGTAGGAAATTGAAGGGGTTTGCCGAGCAGTCCAAGAAAATTAAGCTGCCTTATGGCTGAAACATTTCTGCCTGTTCCCTTCATATCAGAATAAATTTTGGGCTGAAGGAGACATAATACATCCGTTTCAGTAGAGGGGAGATACTCTCAAATAGTCATAGAAGTCAGTGCTGTAAACCAAATTAAATCTTTCTCTTCTTTTTCTGCATCAGGTTTTATTGCTGTTGTTATTCTTTCTGATGTGAGAGATGATCTTCGAGAGAGCATTTTTCTCTCTCAGGTGTATACAAATGCCAGGATGTACACTGGCATTTTTCCTGTACCTTTGAGCGACTCATCAGTCTGTACCTCCTTAATTTTACTGAGATCTAGCTGAAACATGTCAAGGAGCCATGAGGATTTTTTCCCATGCAAAGTAGTTTCTTCACAAAAAAAAAAAAAAAAAAAAAAAAATCCAGTTGTTCTGTTGCAGCAGAAATTGCTGTTTCATTTTTTTAAAAAGTTTTGTAAGAAAAAAAAAAAAAAAGCGCTTTTATCTCATGGCAGTCTTGCAAAAGTTCAGCTCTAAGTAAGAGTTGACTTCCTTTTGGGTTGGATGTTCCTCATGGCTTTCCTCCATGTGGATTCTCTGTTGTCTAATAACAGGTCATCTTTTGCTGCAACCCTTCCAAAAGAGAAGGAAGGAGAAGTTACGGGGGTCTCTGCTCCTTGCTGCTTTCCATTTTTTTCTAAAATGAATAATACAGCCCTGAGAGTCTTCAAGGTATTTTTTGGAAGTTCTTCCCCAACCAGCTGTCATGTTCCTTTCCCATACAGATTTGGACCAAGGTGCAGATAAATATTCTCCTTAGTCCCAAGTCCATCCTGTGTACAGAAATGGTCCTCAGAGTTGTATTCATATCTATGTATGACTTTGGAGCAGTTGATTCAGTATTGATCAGTCCTTGAGGCTTCCAAATGAATTGAATGTGATGAGTCTTGTGACATTTCGGACCAAAGGAGGAGCAGATTCTGTGATGAATGGATGATGATATGAAAGGAAGCATAACCATAATTTACTGCAAAGTACTTAAATGGTATTTTGATACATGAAAAGCTCTTCTGAATTCAGGATATTTTTCTTTTTTTCAGTTCAGTAGTTCAAAATAGAAGCCACCTTTTCATGGCTGGAAAATCAAGCATTTGATCAGAAATTCTTTTCCCACAGAAATCAAAACATTTCACATAAATTTTGAGATTCTGAGTATTTTAAGAGAAACATAAAAGATTTTTACACAAAGTAAAATTGTATGCAAAACTCTATTTTTAGAATGGTCAGAAAAATTAAACTTATTCTAAATGCTTGACAAATGTGGCAAGCTACATAGATATGTGAAAAATAGAAGATTTCAGGGTGGGGTTTTTTATGAATATGTATTTTTATGGGAAATAGAGTCATGAAAAAAAAATTTTAAATGTGCCCAGTCCTAACTGGCAGTTTCAGTGAAGTAGATAAACTAGTGTAAGAGTTTGCTCTCCCTCAAATGACCAGGGTTTGGACACAGTGACAATGAGAAGTGGCAAAATGCCTGATGCAACTGGAGCTGTGCTCTGGGTCTAAAAAGGGAACAGTGCCTGTGATTGCTCAATCAAAACCTCTAATTTGGTATCGATAATTTAAAAAAAAAAAAAAAAGCACACATAAATGTAACAGAAAGTACCTTACTGTCTGACTTGGCACAATAAAAGTCCTGAAACACATGCTCATTTTTAAATATGTGTTTAAGTCCCATTGATTACAGTGTTACCTTGAAACATAGACTGAAGTGCTTTTCTAAATCAAGGCTTCCTGAATTTTCCTTAACAGTAGTTTATGACCAGAACCAAAAGTAACTGTAGGATTCATTAGAGGGAGAAAGGAAAGAAAAAAAAAAAAAAAAAAAGAGAGCGAGAGTGCAAAAGGAAGGAAAAACAAAGAGGAGGAAACTTTATGGCTCCGTAAACAGCTGTAAGCAATGTCTCTGGTCGGGTCAGACCGGTCTGAGTTGACAAGGCAGTGTCTCCAATTATATAGCATGCTGTAGCCTGTAAAAATGAAATCAATTTGTTATTTTTCTGGGAGAACATTATAGCGTGAGTTCACACATTTGGTGAGCCTGATGACTCAGTGAAAGCCAAAGTAACTCGCAGACGTGTGTGTGTGTGTGTGTGTGCTCAACTGAGTGAGGGCATGTGTGTGTTTAGCATGACCAAATGCAGATTCAAAAATATATTATTGGAGTAAAGGGTGAGAAATATAAGTAACTTGCTGTATAAGAACAGTGGGCAGTGAAAATCATGTTCTGGTATTAACCTAAACACCACAACGACGAGGCTTTCTATCCATGGTTCTCATTTCAAAATTGGCTTCATCACTAAGGAGTTTCAGGATAAAATTCCCCCAAGCACTTAAGCACTTAAGCAATTTAGAAGTCCATATCCAATCTTCGCAAGGATCTGAGGTCTCTGAGCCCAGTCCTCCAAGGTATTTAGCACTGACATAGCCCAGAACAGACCTCAGTTCAGGGGGATGAGCATTAATGAGTGGTTTGAAACCACAGTATATAATTTATATTGCTGATCATTTAAAAAGGGTTCAAGACGGAATGTTTTGGGGACAGGGGGAAGCTAGGAGGATTAGTCACGCTCCCAAATTATTATTGAAATTCATAGCAGGAGTCTAAATATCTTTAAATACCGTATGCATTTTTCATGTCTTAATATGTTGCCTTCTCTCTTACCTCCTTTCCCCTAATTTAGCACACCTGACCCAGAAAATTTGATCTACTTTTGTCTAAAACTTGATGCCAATGCCCAAGATACAGAAGCATTACACCGGGTAGAAAGAGGCAGGTTCTCTCACCGGCCAGTCAGTCGCCTCATTGCAAACACATACATAGACATACTTTCCATTTGTCATGAAACCCTGACAGGGGTTAGGCTGGGAGAAGTCAGAAGTAAGGCAGCAAAGGTGTTTACATGAAACTTTAAATTACTCTTCTTTCATTTGCAAGTAACTGTTGTTCCTCATCCCAGGTAAATTTATCCATCAGCAATATCATTAGATGAGTTCATTATAACCACGAGATTTACAGCTCTCATAAACTGCAGTGTAGGTGGCAGATTAAAATGTTAAGGCTTATACATCTCTAATACCCTGTACCGTGATCCTGGCCGATCTTACAAGACAAACGGAGCTGGATGGAGGGCAGATCTCAGCAGGGAGACCTCCAGGGAGAAGCCGAGATCTAGGATGTGGTATGGAAACGATATCAGGGTCACTGTGTCCTGGAGCTAGGCTTGAAAACATGGTTTGAGGGGTCATTATTCTGCTCGTTGGGTTGTTTTTCAGATTACATGTATAACAGAGGCGTTAATTGCCTAGGGTAATTAAAGAGTTCCTGAGACTTTTTGCAAGGAACCAGGTTGTTAATACTCATATTCTTTCCTCTTCTATTTTGTACTGTAGATCCTAAGGGAAGACAAAGTCAAAGAAATATCTCTTTCACTTAGAGTGGAAGGTGCTGAGTGTTGTGGTGTGCCGTAGTTCCTGTGGGAATTCACTGTCCTGGCCAAACCTCAACTCAGATTAATTACACTCTACATTTTAGCATCCACTCAAAGTTGCCATTGAGTATGTTATTTTCTAAATCCAGACCCGAACTACCGCTGGGTGTTATAAATAAGCTGCCATGGTCCGTGTTAAAGATAGCTGCCATCTATCTCTCCACAAAGACTTCCCGTGGTGTCCTTTTACCAGCGCCCCAGGGATTTCTGAGATTCATCAAAAGAGGGTGATATTCCTGGTCCCTATCTGTAGCTTGCTAAAACCAAGGTGCCTAGTTTATGCCCATTACATTTCCACAGCTAGTGTCGCCTCCTAGGCATCTCCAGGGATTCAGCCCACCCATCTGAGTCACCTATCTTAGGATGGGCTGAATTGCCCTCTGGAGATGCTGATCTTGCTCCACGGACTCTAGTAGATGGCTAACTTGGCCAAGATGCCTAACTTTTAAATGGTCAAAGTTGGGTGAGATGAGTCCCACGCTCAGAGATCCTCTGATGAAAAGTGCTAGAGAAATACGATGCTGCATTATCATCACCATCACTATTATTAATGCAGGGCAAGGGTAAGGGAATTATTCATAGGAGAAAAGTTACCTCCGTGCCTGCCTGTTTGCAGGATTGGACCCAGATGCAAAATTATGTTCATACTTTCTGGGCTAGAAAAGAAAACACTTTAAATATGGCTCTTGTGCTCCACTTTAAGGTAAAAGAAGAGATATCTAACAAGATAAGTGGAAAGAACAGTTAATCCTGTAAGTTTCAGTCTTTTTTTTCTTCCAGACTGGAAGCAAAAAAGTCTGGAAAGACAGATACCTGCACAATTAACTTGATCTGTCTAACAAGCAGTTCTTTTTGTGAACCTCTCAGGGATAGTCTGTTGATAGCCAGATGCTCAGAGACCAAAAGTTGAAGAGCCCTCTGCAATCAATGTAACAGACACTCAAAATTTACGAATTAAAATATGTCACTTCTGTAATGAGTGTTACTTCGCTTAGACCTAGGTCTGATTATTACTGGGCAATACATAACCAAAAACCACCCTCAAACTGAAAAACTATCACTTGATTCATGTCTTTTAGAGCTAAACCTATTGTTTTGCTGAGCTGTGTTAAGGTGGTTTTCAGATTTTCATTAATTAAAATTTAAAATGTCATTTTTGTTCAAATTTTGTAATTGCTTGGATTTGGGATAGTTTTAATGTCATAGAAGAAAATCACCTCCATCCAGGAGGGACATTAGTTAGCAGAATTATTTTGTTTGCCATTTAAAATGATGGAGTCTGGCAAGTTCTTTTTCTTTACTTTCCATTCTAAAACTTGTCCAGGGTTTTTTTTTTTCATTTTCTTAGGAAAACAAAACAAAACAAAACAAAAACAGAAAAATAATCACAACATATACTAGAATATTGCCATTTTTCTGTGAAAAAGAATGCCATTAAAGAATGCAGATTTATTAATTTTTCTGCCTGCCCACTCACCTGGCCTCTGGGCTGGTGGTTCAACTTTACAGAAGAGTTTCACGGAGACTGGGAATTTGTGTGTGCTCTAGGAGTGTTAAAAGAAGACACAGTAGGCTCAACTGTATCTCCTGTGCCTGGTCCCTTGCTCTGGTTGAGGTGTTCTGGAGTTCCCTTCCCAGCTTCCAGTTGTCAAAGCTAGGCTGGCACCACAGCTCTTCAGTCATGTATGCCAGCCCTGTGTGGTGAGGATCTGTGGGAGCTGAATCAAGGCTGACTTACAGATCCTACCCCATGAGTCTCTTGAACATTCAGGTGCCATCGGCCATTCACAACTGTCTCTATTTTTTGGAAACTTCACAGCCTCCTTGTATCTCAGTTCTCCCCACCTGTTTTCAGGCATCATGAGATGCATGAAGTTCATGCTGCTCAACTTTAGCAGCCCATGGGAGATTCTGCTCAACTTTAGCAGCCCATGGGAGATTATGGGGACGGCACCAGAGAGGGATGGAGTAAGGGCTGCCCACTCATGACTTGCAGGCAGGTTCCCTATGAGCCCTTCTGTCCTAGTAGATGTGAGCCAACCCTTGCTGGGTTTTCCGTATAACCCATCAGGACCTATGAAGACTTCTCCAGCCACCTTCTTCATTTCCGTATTTTAGTGTCATAATACCAAGGCTGTGTTCTGAGCATGCATCTTTTTTAGATAATCAGTCTGCGCAACTTGTCCCCTTCTTCATAATGTGACTGAGATTTGTCTTCAAAGAGTTAGATGTGGCACCATGAAGAGGCAGAGAAAATGGGTGAGAAAAGAAAAGAGAGTGATGTGAACCTCTGG
Organism: Athene noctua; assembly: GCF_965140245.1. Taxonomy (NCBI): domain Eukaryota; kingdom Metazoa; phylum Chordata; class Aves; order Strigiformes; family Strigidae; genus Athene; species Athene noctua. The sequence continues at coordinate 167,530,508 of NC_134038.1, forward strand.
AGATCTAAACAGATTATGAGAAAGGATTTGGAGGAGATGTGACATCCTCCTGTTAGGGGATCCCATACAAAGGGAGCAGTGTGGAAGAAAACCTAGGTCATCTCCAAGCAAACACAAGCAGATGGACATCCCTTGACTTAACTTCTGCAGCAGGACTGGCATCTGTGTAAGAAAAAGGGAGCAAAGTCACTGTCATTGCTCAGTTCTCAGTATTCAGTGGGGACTTAAGTGCTCTCTGGGTCTTATCCTAGGTCATTAGGCAAGTTACACTCTTGCTGTACAACATTAATAAACGAAGTTATTTTACCTGTGTTGGGGACCCCAGAAGGACGTCCACTGAGGAAGTTCTCAGCCACACTTGGAGCCAGTGAAAGGCCTCTCCCAGATGAATAACAAAATAGAGCTCCTACAGAGTTCAAGAATAACAGAATTCAGGAAGAGGCAAGTAGGTGTATTCACCTCTACATGCTGCTATTGATGTGTCAAGGACTTTTGACAGCCATACTGAGAAGGTAGGGACCTTGAAAAGTCAGTAGAGCGGTGCTGTACAGCAAGGTCATCAAGAACTGAAGCCTTCTCTTTTTCTGAAAAAGCTATGAGCGTATATTTCCTGCATATTTCTACCTCATAAACTGGCTGGGGTGTCCATTCCAAAAGGGAGGGTACATGTAATTTATTAAGAAAGTGGCCAGATACTTATTTACAACGGCTCTGCTGAAGGAGCAGATAAATTGAGATAAGAGCTCTCTAGGTGTGTTGGCAAAGAAAAGTTCTCACTGAAGGTTGAATTAAACACTTCAGGGCATGCAAGCCTTAAAGATAAGCCAAGAACTTTGGCTGTGGACATACAGAATAGTGTTTTCATGGCTCCTCCTGAGCTAATGGGAAGAAAAAGCTAATTGGTTTGATAAGAACAGCTCTTTGACCCTTTTCCTTGTTTCAGACTTGAACTGTACCTGTTCTGGGGGTGCATGTTTTTGTAAACTCGTGTTTCATAAATTCTCCAGTGAAAAAGAAGAGGCTGGTGTCAAAGCATCCAGGAAGTGTTGGTGCTTGAGACCTTTGAAGGTGATGCCTGGTTAGATGGAGTAGATGGCACTGGGCCTATTTCTCGACACCACGTTTTCAAAATCACCCATATGCAGCAGAACAGTTTAGAAGCAGATCGCAGGAGAGTGGAAAATGCAAAAGACAGGTTTATTCACTGGAAACAGTGAGAAAAACGAATGATGGGAGTTACTAGAGAGTTGAGTAACACTGAAATGAGATTCTGATCTTTATAGACTTTCCCAATGTTTTCTAAAGGTTTTGGTTGTTGGGTTGTTGTTGGTTTTTTGGGGGAGGGTCGCAAGGTTCATAAGGTTTATATCTCATGATCAATAAAAATGACAGGAAGCTGAAGGAACTTGGTTCTCTAAAGATAAATTGACTTTAGAGAGAGGGAGAGAAAGTGTTTACACCTGGAAACTGAAAGCAAAGCAGAGACCAAAAGAGGGTGCTCTGATAGATGTTATCACACTCCAGAGTCTGCAAGTGAGCTAGGAAGAGGACTGTCCTTAGCTGTGTTTAACAGCAGAGGCACTGTGCATGGGAGAGATGTTCTGAGATTCCACCCGGTATCTTCAGCTGAAAGTCAAGTGACTCCACACTCCTCCACGAAATGCCAAATTTACATTACACTGTCTCAGTGCCTGATGACGCCTTGAGAACAAGACTTTTGCTGGAGATTGTCTTTTGCAGATTAAACTTCCCAGACTGTAGCACAGATCAAAGCAAGGTGTGACTGTTTCCCTACTGTATTGGGAAGGGAGCAGTGTGAAAAGCAATTAAAAGTATTTCTACATGGGTTTGTTGTTGGGTTGCTTTTTATTTTTTTAAATCTTAGATGATCTTCCCAGCAACGGAAATGAATAGCTGAGGGCATCAACCTATAAACTCCTATGACTGGTGTTTTTACTCTACCACTGTAGTAACCAACAAGAAACACAGAGACAGTCATGAGTTAGGCTGTTCATATAAATCAAAGTTTATGTGACTGGGATCCTAAAGGTCCATCCAGGTCCTATTGAAATAGCTTGAGAAAGTCCTCCTGGCCTCATAACATAATGGATGGAGCCTACAGCAAATTGTTTCTAACTCGGTGGATACTTTTGTCTTTGGTGGGAACTGGATGGGGCACATTTGAAAGCTCTGAGAAGGTGGCTGGTGACTCTAGTTGATGCAGATGTTTCCACCAAAGTTAACTTTAGACAGTGCAAGTAGCCATCCTGGACTGCTTTTCTAGTGAGTGACTGAACTATTTCCTGAAAGAGAAGTCAGAGCAACAAAGTTAGTGTTTTTCTCTGGAGGCTTCAATGAAGACATCTATTACTACCCGCTCTTTGTACAGATAAGGAGCCCCTGGCTCCCGAGCCTAAAGTTAACATCTCTGAATACCTCCTAGCTCCCAGTCCTCAGAGGGTTGAACAGCTCGAGATTTGGAGATGTGGCACCCTAAGACTCCCCATTCCCATCAAGGCCACAGGGGCAACACACTCAACAAGTCCTCTGAAGCCTGAAACAGTGTTTTAGAACGTGTCTTTAGTCCAGAAACTGTGATCCAGTGTTTTGTATATAACTTAACAATGAAACAAAAATGTACACGGTAGAGTCAAAGTGAAAACACTCTTTGGCTTGGCATGGGCTCCATTTCACAGGTGCTTTTCTGCCACTAGTCGTTCCCTGAATTAGTCTAAAGCTCAAGAAAACCCACATCAAGCCACTTAGGGAAAACAAGTTAACTGGGTCCTTTTCTTGGTCTTCTCCTGTGGATTCCTGCAGGCTCCTGCAGGAATTTGCCTCCTTCCTACAGCTGAGCTCTTTGCATGGGCTTCAACACAGCACCTCTCTCTCCTGGGTGGGATTTTTTTCACGGAACTTAACCATCCCAATTGTTAAGTGTCATGGCATGACTGATCTGGAGACTTTTACAGTGCAGACACATCCCACTAAACCTGTCACCCAGGTTGTCTTGATAGTCTAGTCAATACAGCCAATGGAGGCAAGGCCATGATTCACCTCATCCCAAAGCTGATGTCTAAAATGGGGCAGATGAATCGTGCCTTAGAAGTGCCTGTTTCTCTCCACTGACTGATTACAAAAGTAGGCTAAGGTGAGTAGATCAGCTGGAGATGTCCATGCTGCAGACCATCAGAAGGTAAGGCGAGATGAAGAGTTCCTGGTCAATATGAGCTGTCTTCCTCCCTCTCTTAATGCAATGGGAAGAGAGAGGCACTTCTGGAGGGCAGTTCATGCTGTTTGACTTATCTTTCCTCCCTGGGGCAGGATGAATTTTCCTCTAATATTAAGCGAGATTAATCCTCTCCCCAAAGTGCAACTGAGATGGAAAGAGGTATCTAAGTTTAGGAAGTGAGCTGAAAATCCTTTGCTTTCCCAGGCACCTCCTACCTTGTCCACCTAAAGTTCATTTACTGGAGGGCACATTCTTGGCTGAGCTGATTTTCTTGGTTCTAGACTCCTACCTAGGGTTATTAGGGATCCAGAAATGGACGTCCCTATGTCTCACTTGCCTGGAAAGGACTGATTTGTAAAGCCTAGACTATGCACAGTTAACAAAGCCCCTGAGATGTGGTACCTGACCCTCTGAATGTCCATCTGCTTTTCTCTTCTGTCCCCTCTTGGTGAGATACCCACCAGGAAAGGAGTTAACTGGCTGCAATGACCCTTCTCCCATAAAAAGAACAAGACACTTTAAACCACTTTTTATCCTAGCTGGAGAGGTGCTAAAGTCAAGCTAATTTTCTGATTTTCCACCAATGATAGAATTCTTGTACGTTTTCTCAGTCAGAGGAAAAGAGAGTGAAGGCATATTCCCTGACTGCCCTGTTGATAATACAAACACACCAGGCTGTTCCCAAATGAAAACCACATAGCAAAAATGAATGTAAACAGAAATACACTCTGCCCAGACAGGTCTCTGTCATTACTTCTGAGCAGAAAAGTCAATCAAGAGATTTAATTAGAAGCAAAGGAAATTATACTCTAAAAATCCCTTCAGTTTTAGTAATCAAGGTTATTGTTAGAAGCACTGTTAAAAACACTTTAAAAATGTATCTGATTAGCTACATATCTGCTGATCTCTCTGCGTAGCTTACTTGTTTGTCGCTAAGGCTTTAACCAACATAATGGTTCATGGACACTCCTTTCAACAGACTTCCATTTGGTTGAGCACAGAATTTGCACCCAAGTTTTGTTGAGGATATTGTTTTGTTGATTTTTTTTTTTTTTTATTTCACTCTCCTCACTTTAACCAAAGCAATTCACAGATTGATGGTCAAAGCAGGCTTTCCATATGCTTGTGGTAGTACTGCAAAGCTGGCACGGTTTTGTGAAAATACAGCCTTACTTTTGAAAATTCCCAATTTGAAACTGGTGTGAAAGTAAAGCGAAAATGTGCTAAACTAATATTCAGAGGGACGCTGGCAGCCGTTTTAATAATTTATTTTTGAAACACTTCAAACTGATTAGAAAGCCCCAGTATCAAGCTTTACAAAGCACATACTTGGATTAAACAGGTGTGGAAATGCTTTGCTAAATGGTAGAAAATCTTTTGTAGACCATACTTTCAGGGATGTTACCAATATGCCAGGCATGGCTCCCAACTTGCATGCACCTGTACATGACTGTTTCTAGTACCGTGAGTACCGTTGTTCACACAGGAGAATAGCATTGATATTGGACCCATATTAAGCCGTAGGAGAGTTTTTCCCCAAGGTATTTCTGTTCTAGCATGGTTACATTTCCATCCCCTTTCCTCTATAGCCCAGAAAATATAACTTCTCATGGTAGCGAACCTATGTAGCACTCCCACAACATTTAGCTCAGAGTTCAGTTTTTTAAGTTCTCAAGTCCAAACTGCTGGAGTCTTTAGGGTCAGTTTCAGTGCACAGAAGTTATCTGATAGGGTTCAAACATATAGAGCACACTGCTGAATTGTGTGATGGTTGTCAATTTTTTGTGTTCCCCTTCCAAAGACTTGGAGCATGGTGTCTTCTGCTGTTGATGTTATTGCTTTGTGTAGCTCTGAAAGTGCTTTTGACTATCTAATCCCTGGGTCTCTGCAACTGCCAAAATTTCCTATAAAACCTACCGCTTGGCTTTCAAAGAAATACAGATTTGACCCTCTGGTTACAAAGGAAACTAGCTGTACGAGCTGAGCAGCTTTGGGAAGAAGCAGCACAGTGATGGATTAAGGCTTTGAGAGGACGAAGAAAAGGGAAGGGAGATATTAAAGGTCGAGCTGCTTGCCTTGTTGGGCCTGTAAGAAACTTCAGGAGAGAGATGATGTTGTTCTGGGGAGGGATGACAGTGGAAAGGACATTTTCTGGAGAGGGGAATGCAGTGGAACTTAAGATATTGATTTTCTGTCCCCATTCTTGTGAACCGAGTACAAAGGTGAAAGACATCCCTGACAGCATGTCTTTTTTCCCTGTTTTGTTTTGTTTTCTAGGTCCTTGGCAATTGGTCACCAGTATTCCTCCTTGGGGACTCAGCCCATCCTCTGTGGGAGCATCCCAGGGCTGGTACCCAAGCAGCTACGCTTCTGTCGGAACTATGTGGAAATCATGCCCAGCGTAGCAGAAGGGGTAAAGATTGGGATCCAGGAATGCCAACACCAATTTCGAGGGAGGAGGTGGAACTGCACGACTGTCAATGACAGCTTAGCCATCTTTGGACCTGTGCTAGATAAAGGTGAGTGCAGCGCTACGGGTTTGGCAACAGCAGCATTCATGGTGGAGTAGTGGCAGAGATCTTGAGAAACCTACGGTGAATTCATTTGCTTCTGATAAAGTATCATGTAAAATGGGCTGGAGATAGGACTTGAGCTTGATAAAGGAGGCATGTGATGCAGGCAGGGAAAATTTTGTTGGCCCAGGACCCCATCAAAGCAGTTCAAACCTGACCCTGTCTTTTGTAGAGACAAGAAGATAATTAATCTTTCTTATAGGGATAGCAAGTACCCGTGTGCCTCCACAGTGTAAGGAGGGTGGTTATCCACCACCTCCATTGTACAGCCAACAGCCAAGCACAGGTAAACACTATTTCTATCTCAGATCTCTACTGGGATTGTATAGGTGACCCAGAGAACTGGGAAGTGCCCCATGTGGCAGTGTGTAGAGAGTGAGGTCATCTCTGACCCTGCTTGAAGCAGGAGGTTGGACTAGAGACCTCCCAGGGTCCCTTTCAACATGAAATATCCTATGATCCTGTGCCTCTTGGAAGGAACACAAAGGATTATTGTGTTTTCAGTGGTCAAGCTGGACGTCTGGCTCCTTTTCTGACCCCATGGCATTTCATGCTGCATTTTCAGGTCTCTTAATGATTGCAGAGGGCAAATTATGAGCTGTTGAGGATGGTTCCTAGGTGCTGGACTTACCAGTTAACATCACTTTGGATACCATAATGGGAGACAATGAAGATCAAAGGCCCGAGGAAATCACCATCAATTAATGGTTCTGTTTTCATTGGAAAATTAAGACAGAGTGTTAATTCAGGCAACTAATTCTGACACAGCACCCACTGATGTAAGTGGGAGCTCTTAGAAATGTTTTTTCCCTAAGTCATTGAATGCAGTGGGATTTAAGCACTTGGCTAAATCTGAGTATCTGTAACTTATCCCCTATAAGTTGGCAGGAGCCTATTTTAGCCTGCAAGAGCTGTTTTATCCTTCTTTGCCCTTGTAGTATGCCTTTTAAAATCTAGTCTGCTCCTGACGGTCTCAATAATTCTGGGTCAAGCTCGGCCTTTCCCTTTAGCACAAAGGGGTTCATCCAAAAGGTAGACTCCCATTGCATTTGATTCCTGCCCTGATGGTAAATCCAGGTGCCCTGTGCAGAGCTGTGCAGGAATATGGCTGCCTTCTCTTAGGAGAATATCAGCAGAAGAGGCTTGGAAATCTTCCTTCCTTCCTTCCTTCCTTCCTTCCTTCCTTCCTTCCTTCCTTCCTTCCTTCCTTCCTTCCTTCCCCCATTTCTTTCTCCCTTTCTTTCTCCTTTTCTCTCTTTCTTTCTCTCTTTCTTTGTTTTTTGAAAACAGTAACAGTTACAGGTTCCTGACAGTCTGAAAGTTGGAATTACTTGGTCTTGAATAGTGGAGTAGCACTGTTTGAGAGGAGAGGAGCATCTGGGATAGTTTCAGGGCATCTCCTGAGTTGGTGTATGTAGCTGATCTACATCCACCTTGGGGCACATTCTTCCAGCACTTGCCATCTGGAGATCAGGGTTTTGTTTGTTCTTCCCCTGTTGCATTACTCATATTCTGAGACTTGAGAATTTCTTCTTGTAAGAATTTTGAAGAATAAGGCAGCCAATAGAGAGCAAAGCCTTGATTTGTATCATAGCAGGGCCTCCACCAGACAGAACAGGCATTTTACATGCACCGAGCTGAAGAATGGGTGGTTTCAGCTGGTGGGGTTACCCCGTTGGAGTTGGGTAAAAAGCACCGTATTAAAGCTAGTGTCATTATTCAGGTTTAGCAGTGAGAGATCATCCCAAAATAACGATGCCTGTAAGATCTGCAGTTTAGTGCACTTAGGCCCATATCAAAGTGTCATACCACAATGTTTTGCATGCGATTAAAGTACCCGTTCTGAGTACATCACTCCTGGATGACTATAGCAGTTGAATTATGACAGTACAGCCAAGCTGAGTATTTTTCCCATACGCAGAAGCCCAACATGACCTGCCCAAGATCATTAACTGGGCACAGGCAGTAAGTGAACCAGATAACCCAATGTCTTCACCTCATCCCAAGGCTGGATGTCCTCAAGGACACATGGAGCACCTCATGCTCCCAGATGGTCTCAGATTAGATGCTCCACATCTGCTGTAGCAATTATACCCTGTGCATGAGGAAAGCGATCCTTACCTCCTTGCTGACCGAAGGATCCCCAATTCCATAGGCTGCCAAACACTCTTATCTCACAATGGTGTCGACACGAAGGGTCTGTCCCTGCTTGAGACTGCAGGCCTTCAGTAGCCAGGTTCAGGGAGGGAAAAAAGGCTGGGACGATTTCATAACTGAAGAATGTTGTTCCTTGAGGGAGAATCAAACCACCCTTCAGTTTTGCTTCACCTACAGCAGGAGGGGGGAGAAAAAAAACAGCTCAGTCGCATTCTTGTGCGGCAGATCCCCCAGGGTAGGAACATATTTGAGCTCCTACCCAGAAAGAGAGAAGGAGAAAAGGAGAAAAAGAAAGCAAGCAAGCAAAACTCTATTTTGCAGCTTCGATTTTAAGTCACTTGAGATCTAACTTGGGATCTAACTGCAGCTTCTCATTTGAGTCAATAGGGAGCCCATCCTCCCTCAGCACAAACCAGTGTAGTCACTAAAGCAACTCCCTTTTGCCTTACGTGACTGTCTGTAATTCTTTCATTGAAAAGGACCGATTTTAATGCCTTCAGGAAATACTTTCCAGGCCCAAAACTCAATGAGGTTGTCTCACTTGCTGATTTTGTATCCCATTGCTAATTCGGGGCTATGCTTGAGCTGTGATTCAGCAGTGTCAAACTGTCACCAGACTCTAGTCCTGTTAAGAGCCATATTCTGATATCTTATCTAAAATTGGACTCTTTTTTCCCATCAGCCTGTTTACGAAAGAAAACCCTCATTTTAGCTACAACTCTACTTAAGTTTGGGGTTTTTTTTTAACATTTCCATAGCCAGGCTTAATGAATCACATATTAAACAGCAGTGGTATTCATGAGCTCAGCGACAAGGGAATGGTGATGTTCGGGGATCCAGACCTGCTGCTATTTGGAGACAATATTTGACAGACTTGACCCTATGTCCCTCTAGCTCTTCGTATGTCACTCGGGACATATGAATAGCAGAAATACCCCATCCCATCCAGCTATTTAAATAATCTGTTTTGCAGGTCCTTGACTGTGCAATAAACGTTCCCTATTCAAATGGAATGGAGTCACCTGCCTCGCTATGCTGTGCTACCTGCATGGGGAACCCTTCGGGAATTAGCAGGAGGTGAAATTACTACAGGGCTGTTGGAACAGGGATTTTGCTCCACCTTTGCGGTCTTGGAGAGTATGAGCAGCTGTGCATCTCCATGGAGAAACAGACAGATAGGTGCCACTGCTGGGTCTTTCTTGCAAAGCACTGGGAAATAGGTGTCACAGGTACCCTAGACTATTGGGAATGCAAAGAACAGGATGCCTAAATAGGAAAAGAAGTGAGCCTAGCTAAACTTAACTGTCTGTTTATCAGACATAGCTAAGAGGCTAGAGTTCAAGTAATTTCTAGTCTCCCAGAAGTTCAAATCTCCACTACTGGACAGTGGATAGAACTCTTCACTTGAAGTTTTCTAACAGAGTAATTTCTAGAGGAAAACACTTGATCCCATTTGTTACTTCTCCTGTATTGTATGAGACAGTGGATAGAACATGGCCATAGACACACATTCTTAACTGATCACCTTAGCCACAGCTCATGCCCAGCCACTTACCTGAGAGGTTTTGCAGTTTGTAAGGCATTTGCAATATCTTTCGGTTTCTCAAGGACAAGGGGAGATTTTTCAGTTGTCTTTAAGAATAATCAAGATAAAACTTTGGAGGATGTAGTAGAGGGACGTGCCATCACTGACAACAGAAATTGAATGGCACAATCTAAAAGGCATTTTCCATCTCGAACTTAAGTGCCACATATTGGGAATCCTGTCTTTTGCCCCGGTTTTAGCTTTTGTGCGCTGAAGACACTGTTTGTGTTTAAGTTGTGTTGCATTTTATAGTTTCTCAATGCCATGCAAGCTCTCTTTGAAACTCCTCTGGGCAGAAATATGAACCAATCTCAAGAGAAGTAGTACAATAAAAGCTTATCATGGCCCTGTGTCTTTAAAGGACCCCAGAACATAATTAAGTCAAAATAAAAGTTTCCTCCCTCTCCTCCCCTATTCAATAAAAGTAAATTACCTCAAACTATTTAAGCCCCCAGTTCGTTTAAATGTAAAAAGGGAGCCCTTGTCTATCTATTTCTTTCACTCACTCCCACCTCCTTCTGCTAAAGACTGGCTGGGGCTTTAAACCTGCCAGCTGGACTGAGAAATGGTTAATAGTTATTGTGGAGGAGCAGCTTTTAATGAACTATTGAAGAATGATACATTGATGGAGTAATGGGAGTTTAAGTCGCTCTGTAATGAAACAGGTTCTCAGCGCGGACCCATTGTGGTGTAAATACGGCACGTCTCTCCCACTGTTTGGTCAGGACTAAATAGCAGAGGCCAGAGGGGGGTCAGCTTACTGGGTCTCCGCTTTAGTTAATCAATCTGATTGGATTAGGGTCACTGCGATCCCTAATAATGTCAAAGGTTACGCCAAACTGGATTAAATGCTTTGTTGGGGAGGGCTCAGATTCTTTCAGCTTTCACCGATGGGTCTTGTTTATTAGAGTTTAACACTCATGCAACCTTGGGAAGCCACACCATCCCTTTTTGTACATCGGGGCATTTGCCGGCATGCGAGGGGGTTTGAACGAGCTGGGGCGGGTGCGTGCACGTCCCGTTGCTTTGTCAAGTGTCTGCACCCGTCGGATGTGCCCTCTGAGGACATATATCAAATTCCCCACTGGACAAATGAGAGCCTAATGGGTAATGAGGAGGCTTGGAGGCATAAATTAATTCCGGAAACAATCATTGGCCACTGCCCCGGCTAGAAGGCAAGTGATGAGAGCCACAAAAGCATTGGAGTGACCCACTGTTTGTACCCCCCTGGGTTAACCCCGTTCCTGTCCAGCAAAGAGATGTCCTTTTTGATACAGCTCCTGTTTGTGCAGTTACCAGCATGAGCATGGAATGAAATACGGAGTATTTGAGACTGCTTCTTTATTATTAAACTGGGTAGATGTCTTGCCTTCCAGCACTTCCAATTCAAATCAAGGTGGGATGGGCTGGGATGGCATGTCCCTGTCATCTTATCTGTGAAGCCTGAAGAATTTCTATTGCCTTCACTCATGATGTTCCTCCAGATGACACCGTCTTACAGACATGGCAGTGTCCAAATATCAAATGCAGGGGAAAGGGGTGGCAATAACAGTGTGTCATTGGTAGAAACATGAGATCTCTGGATCTCAGATGCCTCTTTGCTTCTCACAATAATGCTCACACTGCATGTTTATAGCCTGTCAGGACTGTCAGATTATCAAAGCAGATTTCTTGCATGAGGCGGACTAGAGAATTTCACCTCAAGACTTCTGGAATGAAACTTAAATCTGCATTTAACAATGACATCTATTCCCAAAGGACATCTTACCTTGACATACCACCAAGAGACAATCTATCTACCTCCCCTTTCACAAGTCTCCTAATTTCTAATGCGACATGGCTCTGGTGGTAACCACCAGCCACTATATTTTTCTTTGCTAGATTCAGAATAACTGTTCTAGAACAGAGCATTTTGTTTGCTAATTACAGTTTATAAAAAGTTAAAATTGAGGCCTGCAGAAGAGCAGTGGGTCATCAAAAGTTTGTGTCCATTATGTCATGCAGCAAAACAGGTTGAGGGAGTTCCATTGGATGCTGGGGTCCTCCGGGGCATGATTCATCTGACGTATTCTAGACAGGATTAAATTATTCACCCCTGAAGTTTCTACATCTCTCCATCAATCACTGAGGGAATCCAGGGAGACCAGCTCTTGATGAGAAGACTTAGCTCCCAAGAAACACGAGAAAGGCAGAGCAGGAATTTGTCTAGCTCATAAGAGATGTGGGATTCAGGTCACATCCAGTTTCATATGGGATGATGGGCTCTCTTTTGCAACTAGGTTTATTTTGGACTAGTCTTATTTTGGACTCTAGAGCTTTTGGGGATAAGCCCAATGTCTTGTCTCTCTCAAGAAAGCCAAAACATAGCTGTGTTCATGGGTTCTCTTTTGTCCCTGTTACTACTGTGGATGAGAAAGCTTGTCTTGAGTCTAGTGAAATCCATGTGAGTTTTTCCCTGGGTTTAGCAAGAACAGAACAAGACTTAAATTCAGTTATAATACCTCGGAGACACAAGTCTCCTGTGGTTTTTTTTCTTGCTGTGTCGTAACAATATCGCTCCACAGGCTCTCTGATAGGCCTGATCTCATCTACCAAAGTTAGTTGTCAAGGTCTGAGCTAGTCACCCCAGGCTCCCTTTGTAGTCAGTGGAGAGCAATTGGCATCTCCAGAGAGCAATCCATCTGACCTATCTTAGACACCTATCTCGGGATAACATGAATCATACCAAGATGTTTATTTCTCTCCATTGACTATAGAGGGAGCCTAGGGCTACAGGCTCATACTTCCATGTGTACTTCTTAGAGGCCCAGTCTGGGGGCAAACAGTGCCCATCCCCGCTCTTTCTCCTGTCAGAAAGCAGTCCTGACATCCAACCTCTGTTGGAGAGGCCACCTTACTAATGCAAGAGCATGGCACTGAAAAGGATCTCCTGGACCACTGAATACAGTCAGTCCCTTGCTATTTCAGGCGCAATACCATCTCATAATGTCTTTCATGATTTAAAATGAATATGTTTAGCCGACCTCATCATATTTTCCTGATGACATTCTGGCATCTCAGTTGTCTCTGTGCCAAATCCTTACACACACACACACACACACACCCCTTTCCCTGCTCTAGATCAGACTTCTCCACTTCTGCAGTAAAGTAAGACATGAGCAGAAAGCCACAAGATACTGATCCATCCAGGAGGTTAGTTACATGTAGGAGGTAGTCTCTGCTCTCTCATGAAACTCTTCCCAAGAGGATCTGATTTCCAACCACACCCCGTCTACCTCTCTGCTAATGGCAATTTGGGCAGCTGCCCTGGTATCAACAAGGGAGATCTACAAACTCTACCCTGTAACTATGGGGAAGGAAACTGGAAGGATCAGGATTGAAAATGTGACTATGCAAGCTCCGCTCAGCCGTCAGAATGCATAAATGCTGTAGGCCAGAGATTTGTCAATGCTGCTGAGAAAGAGACACAGATCCTGGCTCAAGACTGAAGCATCAGTTGTGTTTAGTGACTGTGTAAATTGAGCTTGGAGCTGGGGATTACTGCAGAGGATGAGACGGTCGTAAGTGCCAGCATAAGGATTCCCTGCCTGAGCCCACGTTTCAGCCCACAGGTACAGAACAGCCCATATTCATCGTTGCAGCATTTCTGAACAGACTTTTGTGTAGCTAACTCAGTACAGGCAGCAGCATCATGGGGGGAAATGCAGTTTGGGGAGATCTAGATGAGCTGTAGCCACATCTCTGGTTTGTAGCCCCCATCAGGACTGGGAGATTAGCAGCTTCCACTGAGCCTTGTAAAGAGCTGCAGGTTGCAATGGCAACAAACAGATGCTGAGGGAGCTTGCCAACACGTCAGTCCCTCAGCCTTTGGGAGCAGGATACCAGTGAGGTGGTAGAGGAGCTCCTTCCCTTACTGCTGGACCTGCTGGTAGGGACAGGTCACCATCAGAAGGGGTCACTTCACCCTCTTATGACTTCAGATGTGTTCAAGGGCAGGCGCTGGGCAGCCCTGTGGTACAGTAGGAGAGCATGCAAAAGACTATGGTTGGCATCACATCTGGCTGCATTTGCCTCCCCACTCCCACTGCAAAGGGAGGCTGCCGTGGCCTGGGTTTGGTGGGCTCAAGGGTTTTCTGGGTTTCTTAGTGAGAAGCCCTGACCTCATCACCTCTCCACCTGCAAAGTGATCCCAGGATAAAGATCAGGCTCTTGTGCATCTGTACGGTTCTCTGGAGATGAGACAGCCCATGTAAACAGCTGTAAACAGCCAACACCCAGACGCAGGCTGCAAACCTGGGAGAGCAGTGATGGTGAAAAGAAAATGCAACAATGCCAAGAGACGATCCTGTTTGTTTTCTGTGCTGCCTCTACCTCCCACTGCACCGACTCTCATCTGTCAACCTTGACACGGAGTTTTTTCTGGCGACTAAAACATCAGACGGGGGATCAGGGAGGGGAGAAGGAACAAGACAGCCCATGGCTACAAAACCGGTGACGTTTCTCCCGGCAGCGGGAGGCACTGGAAACTTCTGCCTCGGGCGGCGTGCACAATGCAGTGGGCTGGCAGAGAGTGGGCTGCACGGAGTTACAGATTTATTTCCTTCCCCCTCCCCTCTCCTTCCTCCGCTTTCCCTGCTGGGTATATTGCATTCCCCAACTGGGCTCAGCCTGGTTGCAACAAGGAGCTCCCTCTGCCGCATCCCAGAGTGCCAAGTCCAAGCGTGGGAGCTAGTCCTAGACAAAAGGGAACAGTAGAGGGAGCTGATTAGCATCCCTTTGTCCCGGGAGAATCCCGGCCCCAAATGGGCCCTTGGCGCACAACCGGCGGCACAAACACACGCACTCATGGACAGGAGCCAGGGAGGGAAATGGGGACTGCGGAGGCTTGGTCGCCTTCATCTGGGGGGAAGGGGGACAGGCTGGGTTTCATCCCTAAGTACTGCTGTGGGATGGGTCCTGAGCTGGGGTGCACTGTCCCCAGGTCCACAAGGGTGGGTTTTGCCAGCTGAGCAGCTAGACGTGTGTCTCCTCGCCCTCCTACGTACCAAACAACCAAAACAAGCCAAGTCTTCTGACAAAGAGGGATCCAAGCCCATGAATGTGGCTTTTCTTCCCTGTGAGATGTGTTATGAGCTGGCAGTGCCGAATAGACAGGGGGATTTTAAGGCTAAAAGGGGCTGTGGGATCATCTAGTTGGATGTATAACAAGCAGAGAATTTCCTCCTGTCCCTCCCTGAGCAGATATGACAGGGCAACAAGAGGAAAACCACGGCATATAAAGATGCCCTGCATGCTTCTTTCTGCACTATGGGCTTGCACAGCAGGGGAGCAGGGCTGTCTCCTGCAGAGCAGACAGGGCAGAGAGCCGAGGCACTTTTTGGCAGGAGACGGGTTAGCGTGCTCCCTGCTAAGGTCTGCCGCAGGAGGAAGCGTGCGCCTTGACCGATCGACTTGCCTCGTTCCTTGCTTCCTCAGCCCCATCTTTCAGGGAGCACCTCCTTCAAAGGAAGGACTCATCATCCAGGAAGATCCAACGGATTAACAAAGAGACAGGGGTCGGACACCAGGAGAGGGAATGGTTCAAAAGGATTGTTATGGCTGTGTTTGTGTTTCTGTTGTGCATGTGAACGATGTGTTCCTAGGAATGATTAGGGCACAATTGACTTAAGACTGAGCAGCGAAAAAAAAAAAAAAAAAAAAGCAGGAGCACAAGGAAAGCATGTTTTTGAGGGGGCTCCAAAGCCTTGGGAGGTGCAAAGACACAGAATCAGAGAGCTTCATGGGAGGCAGCACTCAGCTGAAGTAGGTAAGGACTTCCACCACTCCGGGGTAGGCAAGCGGTGCGACACAGATGTGGTATTTTTTGGAAAAACAGCATGAGATGGGTGGAGCAGAGGTAGCTGAGAACTGTTTGGCGTAGACCCCAAGACATTAAGCAAGGAAATGAATGGTGCACTGTCTCTTGCTTCAGTGTGCTCCCATGTGTCACTGAGATGCTTCTGGTGAGTGTTGCTGGCAGCAGATGGGCCCATAGAAGAAGGCTATAGATAAGTCACAGTATGGATGTACTTTGGGGAAGGACTTGAAGAAAACTGTTGTGATTTTTTTTTTTTTTTTTGGTTTTAGGAAGTAGAAGACAACATAGTGAACCTCAGGGAGGCTCTGGAGCTTTGGCTGTAGGTGACCCTAAAACCTGATGGCAGAGCACAGACAGAAAGCCAGAGAGCCCACCAGATCCTGAGAAACACAAATCTGTCCACATGGTTTGAGGTGAAACTCAAAGAGTGGGTACAGGTCATGGGGGGAGGAATGGAGAGTGTCTTTCACTTTTTATTTCCTCTTGACTCATCTCACTCTTCCTAGAGAAGAAAAACGTGTCACAAAGCATACATGTTGTTTGACTGGCTTCTCCAGACCCAGCCTGGACCAGTGACAGGGAACAAGGCAGAAAAGAGCTTCTGGCTCTGGTTCTGGCTCTGCTTTTGGCTGCGATAGAGACAGTGGAGCAGGTCCTCCTTCCTCTGAATCTCCATTTCCCACAGAGTGCACCACAGAAACAATTGGACACTTCAAAGGGAGTGATACCAAAGTAGGTCATATGTAGGGCCCTGCAGCTCTTGCAACATAATTTAGGTAGTTTTATTGGCCTACTTATGAGTCTTGCTCTCAAGTTTGATCGACAGGGCAGTAATGCTTCATGGAACACTTCCTGGTAGACTGCAGTTTGTTGACTAAGCATCTGGCACAATTTCCTCTCCATTATTTCCAGGTGCTAAATCACATTAAATGATAGCTAATAATTATGGTTTATCCTTTTCTAATCATGCTACTTTCCCAGGGAAGCTCTTGCCACAGGGATGTTGTGGGAGTTGTGAATGGGTGGGGAGGGCACAAGGAGATATTTCTGTTCACCCGGAGCCATAAAAAACTTGGAGACCCCTTAGGCTAGGCATGCAGGATCCAGCTTAGAAGATATTACATCTTGTCAAAAATGTATTTATTTATTTTCTGGGACAGTTTTCCATCAGAAAAGGCAGCTGCATCAAAATGGAGATGTTTTGCAGGACCCCCTCAGTTTCAAGGCAAAAATGCACAGCTTTGGCTTTCTTGTTTTGTTTTGCACATTTCAGATAGTTTCATTTGAGTTCTTGAAAAGAAGCCGTTTTACTTCTTTTTATTTTGAACATGATCTTACCTTAAAATAGAAAGTCATTAAACCATCAAAGTACACTGCTGTACCTTCAATATTTTATAGAATATCAGTCTTTATATTACTGAAGCTGAATTATTTTATCTTGTCAAACAAAAAATTCTGAAATTAACAAGATAAAATACTTCCACAGCCTAAAATATCTTGTTTTGCCAGTCTTTTATCACATGGAAAAATTCAGACTCACGTTTTCCATCTGATTTTCGGCTCTTAAAAATAAAACAAAACAGAATTTCCAGATTTCCCATAATAGAGTAATTTGATTTTTTGGCCCTCACTACTAGCCTTAGTCATGACATATTCTCCAAACTCCTTCATTCTGACAGGCTGCCTAAATCAAGATGAACTGAGAACGATGTATTAGCAGTGGTCTCCTGAGGACCCCTCTAAATTCATAAAACAGCCTTACATCTCTATAAAACGAGAGCTGTAATAGATAAGCCCCAAATCTGTAACTTATTCTCTCCGGTTATAAACACTGAGTCCTGTCATGAAGATGCTCCAACAGGAAATTTCACAGATTCTTCTTAGAGAAGAAACAAAAGCTGTGAACGTATCTTAGTGCTGTTGGTTTTGGTGGAGAAAGATGTTTCTGTTCAGAGAACATTTTCAGTCTGCTTTCCTAACTACATTTCAGATATAGATTCCTTGACAGATGAATTTGAAGACACAGATGTATCTTGAGGGAGGTAGATGGGAGCTCTGTGGAGCGCAGCCAATCTATGCTTGATGTTCAGTCTGTAGTGAGATTTGTAATAGAATTATCATCGTGCCCCCAGCATCCGAAATGAAAAATATTCTCTGTATTTCACTCACCTGAGAACAGTGTCTTCTCAATCAAAAGCTCATGTGGACACCACTTGCACCTGAACTCATCAAAGATGATTTAGTGAGCTTCTGAAGGCAAGACCCTAGCAAATAATGAGTTTTGTAAAGTTCTATTTATGGCTTCATTAATAATGATGCTGGTCCAAACACATCCCCATATCATATCATTGATTCCTGTGGACCAGGAAAGGATTGAAGAGGATACAAATGTCTTATCATAAAATACTTTATACTTCCATTGAGCAACACAAGAGTCTTGCCTTCTTACTTTGGTTCTCAAGAGGCCAGATGGACACTGACACCTTTCAACCAGCACAAAAGCACCATCTAGGTTTTCAGTTCCATGTTTCCAATGTTCGTCCCAAGGCTTCAGTAAATATATAAAAAAACAATAATCAATATGTAAGAATAATCAAATATAAGAGCTAAAAACTCTCCCTAAAACTTCCTCACTTCAACCAAAGCTAACTGCTAACCTTTAGAATATTTCTGTCCCATCAGTCATTAATTCATTTGTTCATTATTCATGTTAAGGTTACTGTGGCTTTCCCGAAATCTTTAAATCCACCTGACTTATGTCAGTGCTTTTTCAAAAAAAACCAGAGAAGGAAACGTGAAAAAAATGTTTGGTTTGTGGGTTGGTTTGTTGTTTTATTTTTAAGGTATCCAAACACATCTCCATGTTGAACTTGACTTTTGATGTAGATATTTTAGAAATGGATGATGCTCTGCTCTGACATCTATACTCACCATTACAACTCTGACATTGTACACTGGTATGGCTACAGAATAATAGTTACTCAAAGTCTGAAGAGTAGGATAGATGCAATTTTAAAATACACGCATCAGCATTACAGCTTTACTGGAAAAGAGGCTGTAATCACAGGTGTTGCAATTCAGTGAGGTCACTGCATCAGGTACTCTGAACTATTAACTGCACATATGTGCCTTTTTTATGGGGTTGACCACATGCTGGAAGTGTATTGGGCTTTTCTTGCTAGGACTGGGTCTTCTGATAATTGAGAGGCTTGGAACTGACTGCTAGTTTGTTAATCCAGGGCTGCATCATCTTTCGTGACGTTTGTGCCTCCTGACGTTTTAGACTTTTCTTTGGTTCCATCAATCCTACCAGGACAAGAAGGGTGTTCTTAATTCAGACTGGGCAACTGAGACAGTTAGCCTGGCTTAAAATGACAGAAGAGCTAAGCTTGATACTGACGGGAATCAGAGAGTTTGGGATGAGCCTCAGTGTGGGATGGTGGATCTTCTTCACTCTATGAGCCACATGTGACATACAGCAGAGTGTTCAGGGTAGCAGTGTATCACGACTGCCTCAGAGGGTGACAGTGGCTCCTCTGAAGCTGTCCTGGGCAAGCAAGCCACATCCCAGAGTAACATAGCCCAGTGATATTGGGCTTCTGTCCCCACACAGCATAGCCCTACTGCTAACCAACCACATGCCGTAGCCAGGGCGAAGAACCATATGCAAACCGCTGGAGAGCCACATGTAATCCAGGAGTGAATTCAGGAGCGGCTGGGGAGCCACTCCTGCCCTAACACCCTGAACTTAAGCTACTCACCCAAGCTAATACCCAAACCCGTCTTGAACTTAAGCTGCTCACCTGAACTAACACACAAACTGTCTGGCCTTAAAAACTGTTTTAACCCAACTTAGCCAACTGAGGTTAACCAATCTGAGTGAAGTATGCAACTTCTTCGTGTGGGTCTTACCAGCTTGGAGTTCTTAATTTCTGTCCTTGATCTCTAGGCAGCATTGTGAGACCGTGGGAATCTGCAGATCATGGGCATTTTGCCTCTTAAATTAAATATATTTAGTCAAAAGGACTTTGAGCTTCAGAGACTGGCATGTTGCATTTAATGTTAAAATAAGGGCAAACACAGGCCTTGAAATTTGAAGAATCCATGAAGTGCCTTTCCAAAATCTCTCCACTCTAAATGAGATGACATCTCAGGGTGAAGTGGAAACCTGTTCTCAACTCTGCTTTGCTCAGGTCTGCTCTCAGTTCCTGAACTCTCTGCAGGCTTCCAACAACCTCCAAAATTAGCACCAAAGTTGATGGAGATGCCCATATGCTTATCCAGAATAGAAGACCAAACATGCAGATTAGGTGAAAAACATGACAAAATCTTCACCGTAACCAAGAAACATAGCAGAAAAATTGCACATATTCAAGAAAGACAAAAGGATAGTGGGACCTGGGTGTGATTTATGGGCAGGAGATAACATTTCTTACCAGGATTGGCATTGCTCCACTGCAGGATAGGATTGGGTAGTATATGGGCGATCCAACTTCAGCAGTTCCAACCGTCTGACTGCCTTCCACACCAGGAGGTCCAGCAGTGTGCGCAACACCCGAGCCCTATCACTGGCCACTGTTGACATACCCAGCATGGGAGCTATGGCTGAATTTCTGAAGAGTAATGCTCAGTTCAAGAGCAACAGCGTCATCTCCAGGAATAAGCCAGGAACCAAACCTCATTTCCTATAGTCCTCTGAGAGCATTCCACTCTCCCCAGTTTATATCAATTGTCAGCACATGCAAAGGCTCCATATCCCATTGCCTGTTGCTTAATCCGTTCCTTCCTGCCCCGCTGTCAATACAATAATACCTCACTGAGGAGATCCACCCACCAGGAAATCCCCCTTTAACACCCTGAAAAGGAGCAGCCAGATTTATCTCTGCTGCTGTTCTGGAAAACTAAATGAGGACTCATCTGCTCTAATCCCTTTTTAAGATTTCAAGATGATGCCTGTGTTTGCATATTAGCATATCTAACAGCTCCTACATGTGCACTGCAAGGCTACTGCTTCACGGAGGTAAATCACATACCAGCACATACTTGAGGTACCCTACTGTCTTCCCCTGAAGACATAAATGACTTTGCAACGACTTCATAAAAATGCTTGAAATGAAGACTTAGATTAAGTGGGCTTGGAGATCTTCCTGGAGAATTAATCTCATGACTCATCCACAGCCTTCTGCTAGAGAGTTTGGGAATCACTCCTTACATGTGACACACAGTATTTCCCTTGGCCTAGTTTTTTGGCATGTCAACTGTGACTTCTTTGGTGTAGGTAGGAAATAGGTACTCCAGTTTGAGGAAAATCCTGAGGTTTCTGCAGCTCCTTTGCACTGGAATGACAGTAAGGCCTTTCAAAACTTTCACAAGTCTTGAAGAGCCTTGAAAAGGTCTCAAATATACATATAAGCAGATGTCAGCCATGGAGTGAAGTCCGCTTGGGATGTGGGTGACATTCTGCTCATTACCCCTCTTGACTCTTTCCTATTTCATGCTGAAAGTCTCAAGTTTCTTAGGAAGCACTGGGAGTATTAGGGAGCACAAGTTTTCGTGGCTTGTGGTGGATGAGGTTGGGAAGGAGTAGGGAGGCCAAGGGCCACCACCAGCACTGACGTGTTGCACCCCGTGAGCACCAGAAGTCATACAGGACTTCTGTGTCCTCACTATTACACCACCCACTGTGCACTGCATATAACACCCCCAGCCTTGTTGTGGGGTGTTGTCCTGGGTGGACTTCTGAACTGAACCACTGTTACAGTTACCTGAAATTGCTGGAGACAGGACTTTCTGACCAAGGTTGTAGATGAGGTCTGGATGACGTTAAACTGAAGATTGGGTGATTTGAACTCAGCCTTTTCCCCAGACGCAAACCAAGTTGGTCCTCTTAGGATAAATTCAGATGTTTGCTGTGTTTTTTTGGGCCACAGTTTTCATCTAACTCCTTCATTTTGGTAGTCCCTGCCTATCTGGAAGCAGGAAATACTAATATATCCGCTAAGCTCCTGAATGACGTTGTCCACTAATGAGACTTGTTGGGCCATGTAATATGCAAGCCCAAGAGCTTTTACCCCTCCCAGCTAATGTGGGAGAAGCATCTAATTGGAAGGATGCATTTTCAGGCCCATAACCGTCAGAAACTTTGTTGTGCCAGTACAGATCCTAATTCCCCTCAGTCCTGCAAGCCTTTTGCTGGCAAGTCTGGAACTGCACTGAAGACGTGAGCCATTTGCATGATTAAAGGTTGCAGGACCAAGCTGATTAGAAAGATTCAGCAGATTCTCCAATCAGAGCATTAGTGCTGATCCACTAGGTAAGGAGCTGGCTCTGGGTATGTAGTTGGCTTCTCCTCAGAGTAACTTCCACAGGTTTCCATTGAGAGCTGGAAGTTCTCAGCTTCTCTCAGGACTGATCTCTGCACCTGCAGAGTGAATTCTTGTAAATATTGTTGTGGTTTTGGTGGCTTTTTCTTTATAATATCAAAACCTGCTGCTTTGATTAGAGATGGGGGGAAAAAATCTGACAGTGTTTTCTGGCATTTAGTCCCTAATTGAAATATTCCCTTTGGGTATTTAAAAAAAAAAAATATTAAATTGGCCCAGATATTTTTTTATGAATAACACTTTAATTAAATTTTTACATATTAAATGTACATCAAGCGAAATAGTTAGACAAATAGCATGAGTGTTAGTCATGAATAAGCAAAGGGATGAATCAGTCAAAGACTGCGTATGTTACAACAGCCTCTCCCTCTGAGGGCACATGTGAGATGCTGAAAGGCAAGGAAAATTAACATGAGAGATGGAAGCGAGTGAGAAGAGGCAGCACAGAAAAAAAAAGGCCAGAAGAAAAGCGAGGTACCCAGTGGGATTAATAAGGTAAGGACTCCCTCGTTTACGCAGGCATAAGTCACGGACTCAAGGGAACTGAGCTCTATTTCCAGCTCTGCCACTGAACTGCTATGCAACTTTACAGCATTACTTTGTTTTCCTCTCTTCCTTGCACTTCCTCCTCCTCCTTTGGTTTGCCCAGGTTAATTTGACGAGTTCTGTTCCATGTCCACTTCAATTGCAGCCGGGGGACTGGGACTAGACTTTGGGAAGAGCTGTCTAACGGTAAGGGTAGTGAAGCATGAGGATAGATTGCCTCGGGAAGGGGTGGAAGCTCCGACCTGGGAGGTTTTCGAGAACAGGTTAGACAAACATCTGTCAGGGATAGTTCAGGCAGAGTGGATCCTGCCTTTGGGCAGAAGGGTGCGAGGTCCAAGTCTGATATCTATGATTTTAAGGTTTTCTGGAGCAGGGGCTGAACCTGCCAATGCATCTAGATAACAGCTTCATGCAAAATAACAAGAAGTGAGGTGTCTCATTAGAAAAAGTAAGCTTTATGTAGGAAAAAAAATACTCCTATACCAAGATTCACCCCTGATTAGGGTGACTTAACTTTTCTGCTACTTCCACTGAATGAGATAAAGGTTATTCTGATTTACACCAGGCCAAGAGGGGAATCAGGCCCCATGTTGTTCTGCTGGTGGCCAAAATATATTTTTTAATTTACCCAATTTATTCAGTAACTGATTTTCAAAGACATTTCCTAAGGGTTCTTGGTTGTTCTTTTTTTTTTTCCTGCACTTCACATATCATCTATCCCCACTCATTACACAGGGCAGCAGCACTGTTGCCACCGAGGGAGCTTACATTTAACAAGAGAGGAATCTTCAGCATCTCCCATCCCAAGAGACTGCAGGATGCGTAGCTTTGATTTTGTTGCTGTAAGATAGGCAGGGATGAAAGCGATGTGCACTGTCAGTAAACCCTTAAGGTACTAGGTTCCTCCAGCAGTTTGGCAAATGCCTTCCACTCCCACTAAAGTCACCAAAGACCGTGTAGGCAGAGCAGGTCATCACCCTTCCTTCCCTCCAACTTAATATGCTGGATAAGGAGCCATGAGTTGTTCCCACCGACTCTTGAGCACACACACCCATAGCCGTGGGGTGTGGATGCTCTTTAAGAACCCGTAGTAGAACAGCAGATGCAAAATCAGGAATAACGTCGTGTCCAGCTGTCAAATAAGAAGGTAGGGCTGACATAAGAGCAAACAGGCATTTGGTGAATTAAAAGCAGCAAGAATGAGAAGTATATTGCCAGTTTTCTTGCAGTCAGGTTGGAAAAGCTCTGGAAAAGCTCGACAATGTGAAAGAGAAGAAGCAAAACCACCATAATGACATATAGCCCAAGGAAGGCAATGCTTCATCAAAGGATATGTTATCATTTGTCTCAAAATGGGTGAGCCCAGAGACAGAGATCGAAGCTGGATCAAAACCCACAGTACCTGCCTCTTTTTCCCACTCATTCACAGCTCCCATCTCTCTTCAGAGAGACTCCAATCCCTACCTGGAGGTTATTCACATTCTGGGTGCCCATCTTTTCCTTGCCTGGGAGGGCAAAACCTATGTGCAGTTCAGACTGGAAGAGATCATCTCCATAGGAGAGGGCATCTCTGCACACTTCTAGCTCTGCTTGCCACGAGGGCTGACGAGTGTATGGCACGGGGCTGGGCGAGAAAACTGCATCTCTGTAATTAGGTAGGTGGGTGTTATTCAAGTTTAAGAAACCTGGGCAAAATAAGGTAAGCATGAGATTAATGAACTTGGCTTGTCTTATGAATACAAATGATGACTGGCTGGGAAAGTCGTCTGGAGTTGTTTGGTATCCTTTTCTTCTACAGCAGGGCTTTTTTTTTTTTTTTTTTTTGAGGTCAAGTAGATATCTCATGCTGCAACAACTGTGATGCAGCTCTGATTATGGGCGGGATCATGCAGCAGCAGGAGAACTGGGTCTTGACCAACACCTATCCACAATTTTGAAATTGTTTTGGGGTCATTGATTCAAAAATCTACGTGGCTCAGTGAGGAACAGAAATCATCATGTCAGAGAGCTTCTTGGTGGGCATCGGAAAACCCAGACCATTCTCCTAACCCTGGTTGGATGTTCCAGTTGAAGACAGCTCACTCCTTGAGCTGACTCCTCATCCCTGCAGTAAGAACATGTGACCGTTGCCCACACAGCAGGATGAGAACTGCATGTCACCCACTTCACCGGTGTGAATGGGTGGATGGCTATCCATGATATGTAACCCATGCACGTTTGTGGGGGCAAGATAGATACTGTTTGCGTGTGGTAGAGCTTCACTTTTTAAAATCACAAGTAGATACAAATTATGTCTATTTTATTGTTTATGTTATTATTTTTTAACCCCAGTCTATCATTTGACATGGAAGCTGATGGAAATCTTCCATTTAGTTCATTTCTGTGTTCTTATATTCACCAAGAACTCAAGCTCTTTCTCTTATTCTGGGTGTGACAGATTGCCAGCTGGTCTCCTTCGCCAAGTATTCACCTTGCATGTTTTTGCTTGGCTTCCCAAATCAAACTGATGACATTTTCAGTCCAGCAGGATGACAGGCTAACTCTTCGTGGTAGCTAAAATGAACCATTATTAGGACATACATGCAGTAGAGGGTGAGGTCTATTTTAAAAGCATTGTGTTGCAGATACTTTTCTTCAATTTTTAAGTACCAGGACTCATTTGTCCATGTCTGAGACCAACACCAGGCTGCTCAGCAGTTCACAGACTTGTCTTAGCCATACTGACAATGCACAGTGGTGCTCAGAGGGATATCTTTATTTTTTTCAATTTTTCTATTGTGATTATTCTTCCTAGGACTGAAAGATTTAAGGGGATGCCCCTTAGAACATGACTGTTGGTAAGAAGAATTCCTGCAAAGACTTTTTCAGAAAAGGTCTATGTATGACAAAGTGCAGGGTCTGCACCCACTTAGCCTGCAGATGTATTTATGGAGGGTATAGCTGTTTCCTTCAGAAAAGGGTGGTGTAGGTCAGCTCTTGGGGTTACTGTTTTGGTTGAGTGAGCCAGTAGATTTGTTAGTTTGCCCACCCTTAGAAGATGTGCTCCTTGCTGTAGTCCTCACATGCACTCCCTCCATGATGGACAAGTACAGAACTGAATATGACTTTAGACAAGTGTTCAGTATATTTAACTCCCTTTTCTGTTTGCAAGTTATACAAGAGCTTTAACTATAATCAGAATACCTGTCATCCAAAGCTTATCGGCTGACTTCTAATTGCTTGAAAATCATCCAGTCTGTGTCCACAGCTTTGCAATTTTCTTACTCCTCTCTGCCTAAACAGATCTGCAATCCCTACTCCTTTAGCTGCATCCTCAAGTACTTGGGATTAGAAAGCAGGAAGATAATGATTGCTCTCCATTTCACAGGTGGGCAACTGGGGCAGAGGCAGGGCAGATGAGCTGTTCAAGAGACATGCTGTTTAGGACTGAGCCCCTTCTCCCTCAGGAACCACAGATCCAGCCTCCAAACCATGCTTCCTATTTATAAAAAGCTATTTATAAAAAGCGGCTTTTGTGCTTTGGGAGCTGCATAAAAACTTTCTGCCTCCACAATTGGATGAAACTGAAACCCACAGAAAAAAAAAAAAAAAAAAATTCCAAAGCCTGCTGCAGGGGTTTGAGCAGTTAGTTTCCTGCAGTTCCCCCAGCACCCAAAACCCCCTCCCTTCTCCAAACTGAGCCTGTAAAGCAAAAACTTCTGCAAGCTGAAAAATTGCTTAATTGCCTCAAATTGATTCCATGGTTTTATTAAGATATTTTCCCAGCTCTATTATGGTTAATTATTTGTATTACAGGGGACTCTGAGGCCCCAAGCAGAGATCAGGGCCCCATTGTGCTAAACACTGTACAAGCACATAATAACAAAATCACTCCTTGCCCCACATAGCTTACAATTATGTGGAGAACTGCAATGGAAACATACCACAGCTCGTGTGAACACCTTTTAGGAGAGGCTAATGTGGATTCTGAAAGCAAAAAGGATCCCTCACGAGAGCCTGGGCTGCTTTCATTGTGCATGTTCCCTGCAGCCTTGCTCTTCTTGCTGAGCTCTGGTGGGAAAAAAATCAAGGGAGAATATTGACGTACAAGCAACAGAGGAACCCTCCACCTGTCCCAAGGCTTTATGATGGGAAAGGGGGAAATGCAGAATAGGAAAGGAAAGTGGTGAAAACAAAACAGGTCCCTGTTGCTGCTTTCCCCTCTCATTTGTGCTTGGAAGCTGGGCTGTGGGAGGTTCATGAGGGAGCTTGTTTCCCCCGGGGGATTTCCAGCCTCATTTTGCAGACTCAAAGCGTTCCTCTGTTTAGGTAAATGTTAAGATGAGCTTTCAGCTAGTCTTGTGGAGACCCGGCACCCACTGCCACTGTCTTCCTCCGCTTCCCAGCCCGGGCAAGGAAGAGGAGCAAAAATGCCAAAGGAGAACCCTGTGCTTCTCCTTCCCCCTCCTCCCACCCCACAACCAAATCTTTGCGGCTGCATCTTGGTGTGTGCATGGGAGATCTTGCTTATTGAGGGGGTCAGCACTGGGGAGGCTTTTCCACACCTGCAAGAGAGCAGGGAGAGTTTTCAGACCTTGAACCTTGCTAGAGGTGATGCTTGGGGCTGGGAGTGTGACAGGTTTTGGATGAATGGCCAGGGGCTGATTCAGCCACGGGTACTGATTGTACCCTGGGTGCTGCTGAGCTCTGGGTGACCCTCTGGGGATGCTCAGGAGGTGTCTCGCAGAGAGATCGCGCATCTTTGCACTGCCCACTCCCATCTTGTGCTTTTTCCTGTGTTGCAACTCAGGGTTGAGAGGACGTGAAAAGCAGCAAACTGTAGCCCAAAACCAGGGGAAAATCCAATTGTTTCCAAACACTAAACTCAGGACTCAAGCAGAGCAGGAACTTCTGGAGATAACGTGGTGTCTGAGTGTGTGTGTGTGTGTGTGTCTGTGTGCGTCTGTGTGTAAAACGGCCTTGCAGAATCCCCCAGCTTTAGCAGGGCTTTGAAAAAGATCTGGGTGGTGATTCAAAATCCAGGTTATGACCTGTGACCTTTGGATGAGAAATTGTTGCCATTTAGGATGTGTTAGGAGGTCCATCCTTTTCATCAAATGCGTGTTTCTTCTTGCTGCGGGAGGCAATCACACCGGTATATCATTAACTCACAGAAAAGGAGGCTGTAAAAGAAGTTGATGGGGGACCTTAGCCCACACCCTGCTGGGGTCTGCTCAGAGCACAATATCCCAGCGACCATGAGATTAAGCTAAAGAGAAAAGTGAAAATGCTTTTCACGATTCACACGCCCTTTAGATTGTTTTATTAAACCATTTGAATAGGGATTTCCCTTTCGGCCGACAACGGGGCCCGGCCAATGCATAGTTCTAGGTTGCTATGACTTAGTTGGTGCTGGCTAATCACAAGTGAGGGCAAATTTCATATAAAATATCTCAGGCCATTGTCAACCTAATGCAGCGTGACAGTGCCAGCACAAAGGGGGATTCATTCACCCCAGCAGGTAATAAGGACGATTTGCCATACCAACCAGGCAGTCTCGAGGGGGGCTGTCAAATACGATCAGAGCAACGAAATGGAGCCTCACATTCCATTCTCAGGTGGGCGAAGGCGATCCTTTTGTTCGACCATGTTGCTTCTGATAACAGAATACAGTTTTGGGTTTTTTTTCTTCCCTGTATCCTATTGACCAGAGAGGCTGTTTTGCACAGCAGTCTTTGGGGCTTGCTTTTTTTTTTCCTTGCCTTTTTTTTTTTTTTTTTTTTTTTGAGTCCAGAAGGGACCTTGATGATCCTTTAACCTGGAAGGCACCCTGGAGAATTTCAGCCCAGTCCTTCCCCACTCCTTTTCCACCTTACCCTTTCATTAAGGACTTGGTCCTGCCACAATGAGCATGCTGTATCTCTGCTAATAACCCTCAATTGGCACACAGCTTCCTTTTGTCTAGAGCCTCCCAGGGACACGGGACCATTGGGGAGATGAGGGGTCGGGGTAATTTGGGGCGGTTCGAAGGGCCGAGAGGACCATGCTGTTTCAGGACTCGAGACGGCAATGAAATATTCAGGAGGCAGAATTTACAGGGATGGTGGGAGGAGGGGATCAGACGCCGAGTGTTTCACACATGACCAAGCCAACAGAAAGACAGATAAAACGTGCTTGCATTAAGCAGGGTAGGTAGGGAGACATACATGGTAATGATTAGATCGACAGAGAGATAGGGCGATAGAGAGAGAGATAGAGGGATGTTTGCTTTGCAGGTATCAGACTTGGGTTACTGATACCAGACTGTCCTGCTGATTTGCCTATCTTGGGGGTCTGTTTACCTGCGATCACCTGGGGTTATTTTGACAGTAGCTAATTAGCAAGAGCATGCCAGCCCTCAACCCACCCTCTGCTCACACAAGGGCTGGGAGGGTGGCAGGGAGCAATGGCCCTGCTCCCAGACCCCCGCACAAGGCTCCAGGGTTGCTCCAGTGTCTGACAATCTGGCTCTACCTGTTTCAGGTAGAGCATGAAAGGTTTGGAAGTGCAGGCACCACGCTGGAGGTTGCAGCTCTGTTGCGCTGGGTGCAACAATAATCATAATCAACCAGCATAAAAAAAGAGGTTTGTTTTTTTTTTTTTAAAAAAGAAAAAAAAAAGAAAAAAAAAGAAAGAAAATTAAAAAAAAAAAAAACAAACATCTTTCAGATGTTTTAGGGGAACTTGCCCTTCAGGATTTTGCAAACTGTTAATCCAATCTCCTTCAATCCAACATTCTCTCTTATCTGTATCGCCTTCATGTTCCCTGGCAGGAATTGCCCATTTAATAATTTCCCTCCAATGATCTGAATCACAGCTAATCTGATCAAATGTCTTTTTAGGGCCTTTCATCTTCCCAGGGATGTGTTGACACTAGCATGCTGGTTCAGAGGAAACAAGAACTCAATCAGAACTTCGTTCAAAACACAGATGGGACCCAAACCTAACCTTTCCTTTAAGATATGCAAAAGTGTGGTTAACTTCTTGTTATTATGCTTTGCATTTGCATAAATCTTTGCATTTAGGGGCCTGATTTTTAAAGGGATAAAAAAGTCAAACAAACCCCGGAGCTGGATTTTGGTGAGAAACAGGGCAGAATCAGCTGGGCACGGAGTTGGCGTGGCTCTCTGTGACCAACAGCATAGGCTGTTGTGTCATGCAGAGCCCGGCACGGATCCACGGGGACGGCTTCTGGCTGGTATCACCTGCTGCAGTGTGGGTGCTCCGAAGCTGCATTTCTCCCACTGCTGCATCTGCTCTTGGAGCCACCCTCATCCCATTCCAGGGTTCGACCTGAAAGCCTCAATTACCTGCAGCCCCCCAGAACTGCTGTTTCAGCAAAAGAGGCTTCCTCAGACTTGGAGATAAACCCACTTGGGAAATGCTGCTAAAGACTAGGGGACCTGAGAGAAGCTTACACAGCAGACAACGGCACCAGACTTTTGGGTTTCGTTGGTGTATGTCTCCAAACGGTTCAGGTCAGTCTTCGAATCTACACCGAGACTGTAGTCTTACAAACAGATCTTTGAGGAATGGACTAAGTGATCCTTCAGCATCCAAGGGATCCCAGGCAATCATTTAGGCTCCACTCTTTTCCAAAGGATCCCATGCAGTCATGACCTTCTGGACAAGATTATATAGCTCTGGACATGTCTTCTCTGTGCAGTGCAGAGCTACTTTAGAAAATCCTGGGGCTACTGCCGAGACCTATAATGAATATAAGCCCAGATGAGGTGCTGATAAGAAAATAGCCATGTCGGCAGAGCTCAGCACAGAGGCAGCCTGAGGTACTGGTGTTCTTACGGAGGGCCATATGGAAAATGAGTGATCCAAGCATAAGCATCATTCCTAGAGTAGTAAGGCATCATGCAGTACAGGCAAGAGAAAAATCCTCCCTTTTACTCCTCTGTAATGTAAGGCAGTGACCAGGCTCTGATCTTACAAAAGTCTCTAGAGTTTTCTCAGAGTAACAAGGATTTCCTGACTGATGCCACTGTGATTGAGAAGAAAATCAGGGTCAGGACACTTGGCTGCTTGGTGTTTAGACTTGGGAGTGACATCAAGGAAAGAAATGAAATCTTTAAAGAAGCTCAGGATCTCTTCCTGAAGTTTGGACTTTGGAAAGCATTTTCCAATATGCCTAGTAAGAATACATGTTGTCGAGTTTAGGAGTGTGCTCTGTGGAATGATTCACCCTCCCACCAGGAAGCCTGACTTGTCCCCTCCTTTTATAATCCTTGTGTTGAGAGTTTCCAAGGCTACCTCTTGCTCTTCTCCACCTTTTCTAATGGGTAGAAGGTGCATCTTTGAAAGCAAACAGCAAGCATGGTACAAGAATCCCCTTTTAAGGAGTAAGGGGGTAAATGGGGAGCCTTCGGTGTCAGGCCAAAAGATGCTGTTGCAGATCAACATGTTGAGGTTGGTGAGGATGGGTCAGGGGAAATATGAACACTGGAAACAAGGGCCTCTCCAGAAACAAGCTGAAGGAAGCTTGAGGCTGAGCCAGACAGCTTATGTAAAACCCTTTCAGTTGGTTTATCTGAGATGGGATCCTCTATTGCTACAATCGAGAGGAATGTGGTGAAACTGAAGCTCTCCTGCCTCCAAGGCTGCGAGAGCCAATATTTTGTTTCCAACGTTCCCAGTGTTTTCCCCACGAGCGATGTCAGGCTCTCAGCAGCCGTGACACCTCTGTGATCCTCCTCCTCCTCTATGATGGGAACAATGCTTTCTCCCCTCCAGCAGTTGGGCACTGTCTCTGCACCGTAAATGGATCTGTCAGCTTGGTGTGTGCCAAGGGGTTCCCTGTTCTCTGTCTTCACCTGGTGCCGTGCCAATATTTAATAGTTCTGATTGGCAAATTATTTCCTTCTTTGTCATCATAAAAAAACCCACAAAATCTTTTAACATATTTTTTTCCCACATTCCCTCCTCCTTTCCCTGGGGAGAAATATGCCCTGTGCTGTGAGATGTGACCCTTCATTTTTCAGAACCGTAGAATCATAGAGTGGTTTGGGTAGGAAGGGACCTCTAAAGGACACCTAGTCCAACCCTCCTGCAATGAGCAAGGGCATATTCAGCTAGATCAGGTCTCTCAGAGCTCCGTCCAATGTCACCTTGAATATTTCCAGGGATGGGGCATCTACTACCTCTCTGGACAACCCGTTCCAGTGTCTTACCACCCTCATAGTAAAAAATGTCTTCCTTGTATCTAGTCTGAATCTACCCTCTTTTAGTCTAAAACCATTATCCCTCATCCTATCACAACAAGCCCTACTGAAACGTCTGTCCCCATCTTACTTATAAGCCCCTTTTAGTGCAAAGAGCATCATAAGGTGGGGGCATCACCCCCATGTCCTGAACCCTCAGTTCTTGGCTCTGAGGGGTCTGGTGGTTGGCAAGTTTAGCACAGAGGCCAGCTGGGCTGAGGTACTGGAGTACCTTCTGCTGGTATCTGGGACAAGAAAGGCTGCATTGCTGTAGGTGGTCCTTACCCTGAACACAGATTTCAGGGCAGGCAGGCCATTCATGTTAGCGTAAGCCAGTAGTGATGCCTGCATATATTTTTGCAGCTTCTGTGAGCTCTGACTCACCGGTCCCATCGGATTTCACTTCTGCTGTTCAGAATGTAGTTGTGCCTGCAAGGCTGTCAGTGTGAGCCTGAAGAAAACCTCTTCTCCTGGGGGTGTCACCATCAACTTAACAACTGATGAGGCTTTGGCTCAAAGTAACTCTGAGAGGTACCCTTCAGAGCTGAGCCTTTCCTCCAGCTTTGGCTTCAGGGTACTTGCAAATAAGGAGCAGGCACTGACTTTTACACCATCAGTGCTTCAGCTCCTGCATTCCATGGTGAGGAGTATTTGGTATTAATCTTTCTGGCATCCTTCTTTTTCATCCAAAGTGGTGCAACATTGGCCTTTCATTCAAACTCTTCTGGTTGAGTTTCCACCGTGGAGGTGTTCATGGTTGACCCTCCCCACCTGGGAACAGCACAGCTCTCCTGCCACATCTAAGTAATGTGACTCTCTTGATGATTCAAGAAGGAGACCACAGTATGCTGATAGCAGTTGAGTAGTCCTCTTTATGCTACAGATGAAAATAAAATTTACCTCACCTGAGTCAAAGACTGGGCTTCCAAAATTCTCAAAGCTCACTTCACCAGTTCCTCACCATCTTCCTCCATTGGACAAGGCCTTCCTCCCCTGCAATCCCCATGATGTCTAACCTGCAAGAAGAACCCCAACCATAGTAATCATGGGGAAACTGAGCTGTTAGGACAGGCCCCCAGTGTAAGGGTCAGGGCTGTGCTGGCTCCAAATACCAGAAGTACTAGTCTGCCCCCCGTTTTATTTCCAGTTTCTTTGTTCTTGGGTTTTATTTAGATTTTTTTTTTTTTTTTAATCCAGAGTCAGTGTAGTGTCAACTGTTGTGCAAATCCTAACATGACAGCTGTGGGTTTGTATCCCCTCGAGCCAAGGAGGGAATTGAAACCCTTTTTCACACTCCCTGGGTACATGCCCTACTAGACAAGTGTTGGAAGGACTTTACACCTTCCACCCCTCAGAGATGGGTGTCTGCGTATCTGAAGCAGCTGAGACAACAAGTAGCTTTCTCTTGCCTTTTAGCTCTGAAAAACAAAGCTCAGAGAAAACAGCATGTCTCATTCCCACAGTCCTGCTTTATTTTCTCCATTTTACCCTGCATCTTAAGTGACTCTCCCAAGAGCACTCAGGAAGTCTGTAGTGTCAGAAACACCTTGCAGCCACACCGTTACCGTGTCTTTCCTGGTATGGAATGGGGAGTAGGATCCTCTATTCAGGAGTAAACATGCTAATGATGGCTGGGAGGAGTGGCTAAGATGTAGGAACCTCTAACTTCAGAGCAATACAGGACAATTTTATTCTTTTCCTTGTTGTTTATACATTATCCAGCCCAAAAAGGCATTAAGTCAGTGTTTAACTCCAAGGGCTATATTTCAGAAAAGGATGGTGACAGGGTCCTGGGCAGTAAAAGATTGTTGGCATGGGAGGTGTATCTTCACAGAGCAGAGTCAGTAGCTGTTCTGGAGACATCAAGGTTTTGTTTGCAAAGGAGTTCCCACACTTCAGGAGGACCATCTAGAAAAGTGGCATGCTGAGTGGAAAGCCCTTAGAGCAGAGTCCAGCTCTACTGCTTAGCTATCTGTTCTCCAGCTGCTGAGGTCTGCTTCCTTCCTCAGAAGATATATAGATCAGAACCACCTCAAGCAAGACATCTTCCTTCCTTCCTCCCTCCCTCTCCTTCCTTCCTTCCTTCCTTCCTTCCTTCCTTCCTTCCTTCCTTCCTTCCTTCCTTCCTTCCTTCCTTCCTTCCTTCCCTTCCTTCTCTCTGAGAGTGCACAGATCTCACTGCTTTCTCTTAAAGAGCAATCAGTGGAAACCCCTTTCTAAAATACCCACTAGTTCTTCGAGCTGTGGTCCAGGACACAAGACTTGCAACTCCAGCTCCCAACACATCTGAAGGTGAGTTGTGTTGCCCTGTCCCAGGAAGCTGTTGTTCCCACCAGGCCACTGTGCGAGGAGGAAGGAAATATTTAGGATGTCAAGAGTGGGAACAAGAGGGCTCGATACCATGGTACAAAAGTGGTAAAACGGGACTGTAGCTTTTTAAGACCAAAATAAACCATTATGTTCATCCTTCTACATCACTGTAGTCCTTCCTTCCTTCCTTCCACGTATCTATCAGGGATAGCTACCTGACCTGGGGATAATCATTTAGTCATTCAGAAGAAGATTCAGGGAAAATAAGTCACTGTCTGGACAGAAGAACACTTGAGAGCAGGTTTTATATATTCATGTGGTTATTCATTTGCCTTCCTCATCCCATAACTTGATGACCCTGTGTTCAGCTCCAACACCTTCTAACCACAATTCTGAAGCCATCACCGAATTTAACATTGCAGGCTCCTGAGGAGGAGATAAGCAGGATTGTCCCCAGGTATGGATAAGGAAGCAGGAACACAGAGTGACTAAAGGATTTGCCCAAATTCATTTAAAAATGGCCTGCAAAAGCAGGAAATCAAATTGTACGTCACCTCACTCTCAGGCCTCTGAATTCTCATATTGATACAGCTCAGCCATGTGTCTTGGCATCCCAAGATGTTTCTGACGCTTAGACGGGGTGGCCAGGGGTGTTCTGCACAGGATTATCCAGGCTCTCAGCTTCATAGGCCAGGCTCCTTCAGAAACAATTTCCAGAAGCAACCAGTGACTCGGAGAGCTCTGCATTAGGGGGTGCCTACAAAACATCCCTAAAGGCCCTCTGTAAGTCTCAGCACCTTCTCCACTGACAGCCAGCCCCCACAAAAGGGTCCAGAACAGAGTACCTTGAAGCACCAGCCACCCAAGTCTCTAAGCCCTACGGGGAAATTCGGGAGCAGGCAGGAATTAAAGAAGCCGAAGCCAGAGCTTTGGTGACCTTGTGCTGCACTGAAAACAAAGTGGTTAAAATGCTCTTAAGTCAACATCCCTGCGAGGTATCAGTCCCTATTAACCTTCTCTTGCCAGATGACTTTCCAGAAACTCTCTTCAAGTCCTAACGAGCTGCTTGTCTCCTGCTACCAGAACCACCCAGAGAGGAATGAGGCGACCTGACAAATACACTGCACTTCCCTGTTATCTTTGCTAAGTCTCTTGCATTTTTATATGGCACCTTAATAACCCCTCATTTCCATTACAAGTGCATGCTTTCCTTCTGTTTATCTGTATCTCTATACACTCCTTCTCCATTCCTGCAGCCACAGCGCCTCCGGCTACCTGAGGAGCTCTTCAGAGCTCCGCGGGGTCGGGTCCGCTGAGCAATGGGAGGACAGTCCTATAACTCCTCGAGGAGGTGGCAGGACGTGATTCACGCGACGGAGCTCTTCCATCTGCGTCAATACTGAACCCGGTGCCTTAAGTTAGGGGTAGGAGATGTAAACCCAGTGCCCTAATTTCGTGGAGTCATTAAGAGATCAGCTGCAACTTTCTCAAGAGACAAACTCCTAACCTCAGTGCCCGGGGCCAGATCTCAGGTTCTTTGCTCTGCCTGCCTACATTCCCCAGGTAGTTACGATCAGATACAATGCTATTTGCTTCCTGTTGTGTGCTGTTAAGTGGTGGCTGCACTCCACCCCAGGGGTGGCTGCATTTCAAAAGCAGGGGAGTGATTACAGCCTGTACAGGCTGTAAAAGGCATTGGGATCTTTCTGGGAAGGGACGAGCTGAGTATAATCGGTGTTTCTTAAGGCACATCCTATCAATACCCTCCTGGAGCTGTAGGCTTTCTGCAAGATCTAGCAACAGCGAAGAGTTTAGGTAGGTAACGGATCTGGGATTTAGGATTGGCAATCTACAACCAAAGCTGTCCTGTAATATCTTTGTTTAGCTACGACCAAGCCCTGGCAAACGCACGAATTCTGCAGACCCTCTGGCTGCGTTGCCTCAAGCTCCCTCGTGATTTGGTGAGCTCTGCACCTGTATGCACAGAGAAGCACCTCTGTTCTGAGATAATGGCTCCTGCTGGAGCCCAAGGTGGGACCCATGACCTGTGGACTCCTAAGCCAAGGCCATCGCTCTCATGCCCGCTCAGGAGAAGGTTTTCTGTGCAAACACCATGGCTGTAGTTGTTTTGTTTCTCCGTCCCAGCATGGCAAAGCACAGGGGCTTTACATGGCATTTGCAAACATCAGTTCAGCACCTACAGCACCTTCCCAAATAGCCAAAGGCCTGGATCAGGTCTCTCCTCCTGAGCAGAGGAAGGGGTGGTTCCCAAGAGGTGAGAGCTAACCTATCCAGCAATGTGCTTTAGCCATTACAGCTGTCAGACAGAAGGGAGAAGACAAAGAAGAAAAAGAAGAAAAATAATAAGAAAAACAAGAAGAGGAAGACTTATTATCATCTTCCTCTCCTGTCCATGGCATAGCAGCATCTCAAAAGGTTTTAAGATCAGGCCACAACAGGAGGCGGTGGAAGGTGTGTTAGCTATCCTCTGGTCA
Source organism: Athene noctua (assembly GCF_965140245.1). Classification (NCBI taxonomy): domain Eukaryota; kingdom Metazoa; phylum Chordata; class Aves; order Strigiformes; family Strigidae; genus Athene; species Athene noctua. The sequence continues at coordinate 167,566,873 of NC_134038.1, forward strand.
GGCAGTACCTCTCTGCCAGAGGGTAATGGCATTCATCCCACCAACTTATCTAACTGGCTTCTATGAGAAGCCTTTGCCTTTCACAGACCCTAGGTCTGGTCATCAATGTCCTTGGAGACATCATACGAAGATCCTCACCCCCAAAGTTTGGTTTCTGGATCTCACCCGGGCTTAGGCAAGTGCAAGGTATCAAGTTCCCAGTCCTGTTAGAACTGAACTCATCTGTTCAAGCTCAAAAGCTGAGCTTTCACACAGCTCAGAAACTACATGGTCACCATTTGCAGGAAGCTGAGATCCTTCAGTCCGGACGGATGCTGAATAAGGGTTTTTCAAAACCACATTGTGGAACTGAGGGTTCCTGCCTTTTCCTTTTTTGGTTCTAGCCCTCAGCGACTTACTAACCTCACGATGCGCATTGACAACATGTTCCAGAACATTGCTCATATCTTCAGCTTGTAAGTTCATGCACATTATTTGATTTGCATATTGTTGTGTTTGGTAGTCTTCCCAAAGTGTAGCAGTGCTGCACAAGTTCTTGCTTAAGCCTGCATTCAATCCAGCTGGGACTGCTCTGCAAGCATGCAGCTTTGATTTCTCCCCAAGAACATGTTGGCTTTTTCGTTTGGCATATTAAACTCTCTTTGCATTAGTAAAGCCTGGAAGCATCTAAAGATTAAGCCAAAATGCCCTGGGAAAGCTCAGATCAGCAAAATATGGTGCAGAGAAGGTTTGAGTGGTTTCGAGTAGGCACCTCATCAGCTGATGCAAAGCTTGGGAGAAGCTGGGGAAGTTGCACCAACTGAAAACCTGACATTCTGCCTTTATGGATCCGTTCATATTTCAACACTGTCCTAGCCTAGTCATCTGAAAGGTGTCAGAGACAACAAGCTTTCTTGACTAACTGGTCTACAGGCACAAGGTGAGCTCTTGTGGGGAATGGTATAGAATGTTAAGGGAGGACAGTTATGAGAATCATTGTGCCATCTTTGCATTGCTTCAAGGGTTTGAGAATAGCCCTGTTCCTGACAAAAATTACATTTTTCTGAAGTCAAAAAGTATTGCAGTGGTGTTTTCTGAGGTGTGGTGTTGAACTCTAGGGTCATTTCTAGTGAGTGAAGAAACACAATGAGACCAAAACTGAGGGGGAGGATTAAAACCTGATATGTTGGTATATTCTCCATTTGCAAAGCAGTTTGAAATGTTTGGTTTTCATTTTGACACAGTGTAGAAAAACAAAACAAAACAAAACAAAACAAAACCTGTCATCCAGGAAAGCCAGCATAATGCTGAGGTGCCCTTCCCCACCCATCTCCAGCTAGGAGGAAAGGCTATGAAGGAAGGTCCTCACAGGGAGTCAGGCTCCTCAGTCCCTAACCATGACATCTTTTGTCTGATGCCACCCAGCACCCTGAGGCAATGGGCAGAAAACAAAAGTTCATTTCCTGTCTCCTTGGCAGGGGCCTTAATTAGATAAGTGAGCAAAACTTTGGATAGATACAAGATGCCATATACTGAGCACTGTCTCTAAGTGAACTAGTCAGCCCAGGAAAAAGAACGTGGACACAGGATGCCTAGTTTACATAGTGAGGATTAGGGAGTATCTGGCCATCCTGGCATTTTCCTACCTTCCAGCCATCAGCAGCTCTCTCAGTTGAGAAGGAGGATGTGCTTTACCTGTTGCTGGTCCCACCACTAAGGGTGGAGGCTGTCGTTAAGTGTAGACCTGCATTTTCCATGTTATGGAAGCAGAACCCAAATTCCGTGCATCTGAAGCCAAGACAGCAGCTCAGGGTGCAGCTGTGCGGTGCATTGCCTGCAAAATACCACATAGTATAATCTATATGCCCCCTGAAACTCAGGTTTGCACTGCTTTTTGTTTTGCCATGACCCTATCCTAAGACCTGAGGATGACCTTAGTCAAAACGTCCTGGCTGACCTCAGTGGCCTTGAATCAAACCTGGTCCTGTCTACACAGAAGCTTATTTCCTAGTATAAGAAAACATCTTTGGAGAAGGTCCAAGACAGACCACAGGGAAGAGGAGATTTTCTCGGTCTTCTGCCATGCCTTCGAGAGAAGGTGTTCACAGGGCTGATCAACGCCATGCGTGGACCCTTCACTGGCCACTATTCATTGATTTCTCTCTTTCACAGCTACCAGGGAATCAGCCTTTGTCCATGCCATTGCCTCTGCTGGAGTGGCTTTCGCAGTGACCAGATCCTGTGCCGAGGGCTCGGCCACCATCTGCGGCTGTGACACCCGTCACAAAGGCTCTCCTGGGGAAGGCTGGAAATGGGGGGGCTGCAGCGAGGACGTGGAGTTTGGGAGCATGGTGTCTCGGGAGTTTGCGGATGCCCGAGAGAACAGACCAGATGCTCGGTCAGCCATGAACAGGCACAACAACGAAGCTGGAAGGACCGTAAGGACATTTAGTTTCACCTTTCTCAATCTGCCTTTAATTTTTTCTTACCTGCCATAATAAACAGTGGGAGGGAACTGAGGGGAATAACAAAACATAAATCTGGGCAGTTTTACATCACGAAATGATGATACCTGCCTTATGAAAGTTCTTGTCAGGGAGGTGATCAATGTACCTGTTCTATGAAAGCCACAAATAAATTCACCCACCAGGATGTAAATGTGTACCTTGCAGTGACTTGTCCAGGCATCTTTTACAGAGAATGGATCAAGACAGAGAGGTCTAGGGTGGGATTTCATCCAAGCTTGAAGGAACCATTTGAAATAGCTCAGTTAATGATGCTCTAACTGTGCCTGTTCACCTCCATTGGCTGTAGGAAGAAGGTGAGCTGTACAGCCAGAGATGTCTACACTGGAGACATCTGAAGTTAAGAGAGATGGACCAGGGTTTATGCAGAGGATTCAGCTACTTAAGCAATTGCATTTTAATATAAACTGACAGACCCTGAAGTAACCAGTCTGTCCTTGGGCTGTTACTGGGAAAGACTGTTTGGCTCCTGCAGGTCCTATGCCATCTTGAGACTGATGTCTTAGACACCCCTGGAGCTCACAAATGACATTAGATGCATGTGTTTAGGCAACTGAGTCCTAGTTTGAGTGCAACTGTCCATTTCCCTGGCATCACCACCTTGCTCTGTAGGCTTGAGAGTGGGGAAGAGCAGGAGAGTACTTCCCACCACCCGTCTTCTCAACACTGTTCTATTTCCCAGGGGATATTTAAAGAAAATAAAAGGGAATGTGACTGGTACCTCCTGATTAAACTTGGACCATGCCCCAAAGCCAGCTGATGTAGTTTTTAGTTCAGTCATTGGCCAAAATGTATAAGGGAACAGAAAGCACAAAATCTTGTCCTCATCACAGTGACTGTCTCATACACAGTGAAACTTTTCCATAAGGTGGAACAATCCTAGTAAGAGGTCATTCTCTTTTTCATCTCAAGAATAGCCCCTCAGTACCAGAAGAATGCAATCTATGGGAAGCAGTTTGTGGAACTGAACCACAAAGCTCTTGCTAATGGGGACCATGCTGCAGATTTTCTGAGATAACAGCATTTTTTCTTATGTAGTAAACTTGAGATAGCTTATTCCTCAGTGGAAAAAAGATATCTCAATGTAACCAGTGGAAATTAATATGGTCTTGTTCCCTCAGCAGAAGGCCTTACACATGTCTAGCAGGACATAGGACTGTGCAGTGAGCTATAGCAAAGCCACCACAGTAGTACTCTTCTAGGAAACAAATGTCCTCAGGCAAGCTAGGACTTCAGTCTCAGCTTCTCAGGTGGAGTTATCCCACCTCACACTGCAGGAGAGCTGGTCTGAAATAGGGAATACAACCTTTCATAATGGAATATCACCAGAAACGAAAAATTGTCTTCAATGTAGATGACTACAAGCAATAATGTGGTTTCCTCCAGCACTGGCCCAAATTATCTCAGGTACCCCAAGGTATCATGCATTGCTGGTGGAAGTTGCTGGGATAAATAACGACACAAATAGGGCTGTGGAGAAGCTGGGCAGTGTGGAGAGGAGGGATTTACCTTAACGTGAGATTCCTCGGAAAACCAGTTTTGAGCCAGCATCCCTGTGATCACAGGCCTGCAGAGGTCTTTCTACTGTAAGTCTTGTTACTTGACACTGAGTTATTTTCAGAGGTTTTACTAATGTCAAAGATTAGAGAACAAGATGTCACACCATTAACTGAAATCCTCCTGTTTTATAAAGCACTCGTGTTTTCCATTGTCACTGTTCCAGCACTCATGGGACAGCTTTTCCAGGCCTCCATACTCAAGTGTTTCCAGCTAAACCTGAGCCATAGACAATGTTTCATACTAGTTCCCATATGAACTCAAACCCTACGACTACGCCAGAAGCTTTGATTAAGTTCGGCATGATTACATGAACCAAACATTTTGTGGTTCTCTCTGATCGCTAATTACAACCTCCTTTGCGGCGGGTGATACTCTGTAAATAACACAGGAAAGCACCTGGTGAACACCAAGGTGCTGATTCATGGCAAATATTTTGGACTCAGGCTGGCACTAGTCTGTTCATGTACCTGGAAATTTGCTGATCAGTCTGAAAAGCAGATTATCAAGTAAGTTGCATAAGGCTGTCTCCCACCTCAGAATACTGGAGGGCAACACCTCTAGAAACCTTTAGACTAATTTCTAAGAGGTAAAAGCAAATAGCAAACATCTGGGATCAATAATCACCTTTCCGTTTATTCCTGGACAGTGTTTTATGTTGAGGTCTGAGCTTTTCAAAATCAAAAGTTGGGCTCCTATTCTTGTTCTTTGAAATGGCTTTATAAAAATCATAAGCCTGGCTTAAAAATAAAAACACATTACTTTTCAGGTTTCTGAACATAGCTGCAGCAAGGCTAGAACCTTTTTGCTTAAGTAAACATGAAATATATGTAAAAGATGGAATTCTGTGCTAGATGGTTAGGATTATTCATATTTCTTTAATTGCCAGTGGAATAAATACACATTTCATTTATGAAGACATTGTGTTAGTAGGTTTGTATGTTCTTTGCTTCTCGGCCTAGATGTGTCTCAACTGTGTTCTTGAGTGACAGTAATGCAATATTCACACATGAACATTGATAAAAGTCAGTATGCACAAAAATCTCTTCAGCCTTTAGTGAAAGCACTTGCTAGATGCTTAAAGTTGGAGTGGGAATCAGAGATAGTCACTGAAAACAATGAAGTTACAGAGCTTTTATCTGCCTTAGACACAGCATCTGTGCAGGGCATTAACTGGAAGACAAGGGAGGTTTTGTTCACAAGTGTGTAAATATATCTATGAAAACACTACAATTCTTTAGGAAATCCTGGCTAAATAGCAGAATGCCATATGTGTTTTGAATATAGGCTAATGTCTTCCTTCTTCTTTGCCTCTCCTCTCCTCTTTTTCAGTCTATTATTGAACTCATGCATCTTAAGTGCAAATGTCATGGCCTCTCAGGCAGCTGCGAAGTGAAGACCTGCTGGTGGTCTCAGCCAGACTTCAGGGTCATCGGTGACTACCTCAAGGACAAGTATGACAGCGCTTCTGAAATGGTGGTGGAAAAACATCGAGAATCCCGTGGCTGGGTTGAGACCCTAAGGCCCAAATACAACTTCTTCAAGGCTCCAACTGAGAAGGACCTAGTTTACTATGAGAACTCACCAAACTTTTGTGAGCCCAACCCTGAGACAGGTTCCTTTGGGACACGTGACAGGATCTGTAACGTCACTTCCCATGGGATTGATGGTTGCGACCTTTTGTGCTGCGGCCGTGGGCACAACACAAGGACTGAGAAACGGAAAGAGAAGTGCCACTGTATCTTCCACTGGTGCTGCTATGTCCGCTGCCAGGAGTGCATACGAGTCTACGATGTCCACACGTGCAAATAAAGCAGGCAAAACCCTTCACTGGGCTCCAAGTGGAGAAACAGATTTGAGCCTACTTCCTCTGAGGTTGCAGACATGAGAGAAGTCTACTTTTTTGATATTAAAATAATAAAAACTTTAAAAAAGGCTAAAACCGGTTGGATAGAATAGGTCTAATGACTTCTGGGCTATCCCGTGGTACACCTGGCAGTCACACAACTCATGCCCCAACAATGTCTCCTGTAGGAGAGAGCAGTTTTTCAACCAGTGAACAACATAGAGCTGGAAAGAAGAGCATTAGCAAAAGCATGCATTTACTCTGCTCTCACCACTGGAAGTGACTCGTGTGATTAAGTGTCCTTTGAAAGACTTGCATCTTCCTAAGTATCTCCTTTTCCCTCAGCCAGATAGAGGTTGTGTTGGACAGCAGCACTAAGCTTTCTGAGATCTATCTACATGCCCAAATGGCCAGACTCTGTATAATATGAGCAACAACAACAGCAGCAAAAGAAATAAAAGCAGATAAATTAATTTAAAAAAAAATAAAATGCAAATACTCCTTTGCTTTTGCCCTGGAACCAGAGATGTCTACAAATGTATAATAGAGCTGTAGAGTGGGCAGGCTCTATGCATGAACTTTTTAGCATAGTAGCTTCTGCCAGGTTTGACACAGAATCCTGTGACACCTGTAGGGAGGGAGGGAGGGAGGGAGGGAGGGAGGGAGGGAGAAGGAGAGGGAGAGAAAGAGAGAAAACTGCTGATGCCCCGTTGGCACACAGATGATGTGCACGGTACAGAAAAGTTCAGGGCCAGACATGTGAAGACGGCTTGGTGTAGGCATTGAGAAGGAGACAGTCCCACGAATAGAGATGTTGCTCCAACTGTGGCCTGGTATGTGGCTCAGCCAATGAGTCTTCCTTGAAAACATGCGGTGGAGAGTGAGTCTCCTGGGGTTGGACACTTGCAACTGGCACATCCAGCTCCTCAGCATCCCAGCTTGTTCCCGTCAAAGAGAAAAAGGAAAGTCTTTACCCCTCCCACCTCGTTAGAGAATGCTGTCACCAACAGTGGAAAGTGCACTTAGTCCATCCGCTCTCTGCACCTCATGCAGGCTTCCCCCTGGGCACTTAGCAAAAGCCTTAGACCACACATCTGTCAGGATCATGGCTCTGGAGGACTGCTTGTCACCTGTTAATTTCCATGATGGTGAACCAACCCACTACCATCACCCTCTACAAGATGGAACAGTTTCAGGCTCAAGTCAAATTTTGTTCTACACCTAATTTCTACAGCCATTCTCTTTCCTAAAAGTGTCACAGATTAAAATGCACAAAACCCAGACTCTGAACCAGCCCAGAGTTTGGGCAAGTTTGGACATGAGTCAAATCCTGACTTTGCAGCACTGGCCCATCTCTGCTGTTCACCTCTGACTACCCATCTCTGCATGCTGCTCAACCTCTGATTTCAGATCAGGATTGCCAGTTTACAGAAACAGCTCTCACCACCTCCATGAGCATCAGAGCTTCTTTCAGCCACGTGGATACCTGGTGTGAATCTCAGCCCGTCACCTCAGTATTTACAGCACTGTACCTCTGCTTGAGTTATTCCTGGTATAAATGGTGAATCAAGCACGGAGTTGTAGCCCATTTAGCCTCAGATGCACTTGTCCTACGTCCTCTTTGCCTTGCCCGTACCTTTGGGCTCCTGTCTTAGGAAAAGGACAATGAATTGGCATTTTTTCTTCCGCTTCAGTACAGGAAGGGAAATGGGGTATGATCTGTGTGAGCCATAAGAGTCTTTTCATGACAGTGTGATCATGGCTGTTGGCTAGTTCACACCTGCATGTCTGTGTAGAGAAATCAGAGTGCTCTTCTGTCCCTGCATGTCAGCTTGTTCCCGGGAACCAAAGGAAGGAGTACACAGAAGAGGCAGGGAACAAACAGAGCTTAATCCCATCAGAGAGAAAACAGGAAGAAATGATGCCTCCAAGGGTTGACTCTGAGTCATGGTGTCTCCTGGGACTACTCCTAGGCTGGTGCAGTTTATGCATCACCCATTTGTCTCAGGGCTGTGCCCAAGGGCACAAGCAAGCTTTGCTTATTCATGGAGGCACTTCTATCAATGCTCTGCAGAGAAAGCTGCAATGAAAAGAGAGCAGAGATGCAGAAGGGAGAGAAGGAGAGAGGAAGAGGTCAAGAGAGACAAAGACAAAAGTGGGGAGAAAACCAATCAATCGTATTTTACCTGTAAATTTTGCACCCAGTGGATGGCCACACACCAACTGGTAGAAAGAAACAGACCACTAAAAACTGAGAGAAAGATGGACCGATCAATGGATGCATGACTGATTTTTGTAATACAGTCTGGGAGAAAAGGAAAATCTGATCATTATGGCAAATAGAGAAGGAAGGCACTGCAGGGGGAAATTGCCACAATAGCCAATATTCAAGTACAAGTTGTCAAGAAAGCAGACACTGAAGAAAACCACATATGTGGTGGAATTGATGAATTGGAAAAGATGGGACAAGGGAAGATATGTCTGATTTACTTAATATGATGCAGTGCTAGCAGTCACAGCAAGATGTTAGACACCTCCCACGAGGTACTTCTGTCAGTGAATGGTGCTCCAACAGTGAAGATGCAAATCATTGCAGGTCACAGTCCCTGACAATCCGTTGACTTCAGCAGGGTCACACCCACAACTAATTCTACCCTAATGTTTTTAAGCAAGGCAGTTTCAAACTCCTTCATTTATACCATACCAGTGAAGAAATGGGTTGAAGAATTTGGCTTCCGTGCAAGGGAGCTGGACACTGACCCCAGCCTATCCACAGCCTTCCAGCATCCACCGTTTCTGCTTTTGAACCAGAATCAAGCCCAACATCACTATCAGGTGAATCTCTTTGGGAAGCATGGGGAAAATAAATAAATAAATAAATAGATAAAAACCAACACAACAAACTAGGCATTTGTTGAGCAATTGCCTAAGATGAACATACAGATTTTTGACTGCAACAGTGGAACTTATTTCATCTGGCCATGCCATCTAGTCTAAGCTATTTATCTAGTTTTCTGCTAGGATCAATGGCAAGAAACGAACAGGTCCAGAAGGTGATATGTTATAGCCTAGAATGGTATCTAAGCTATGTTTGTTAAATTGCCCTCTGGGTCTACCCCTGTTTTTCCTCTGACTTTAGCTGATGAGCTCATACCAGATGATGAGCTCTTAGATGAATACAGTCTGATGATGTGAAGTCCACCATGCGTCAAGGAGGTGAAGCTACAATCATCTGACATGGGCTGGAAGTGTACCCCTTCATTCAAATCTGGGGTCAGGCTTGAAACATCTCAGTGGCTGGGGACTTCCACCCCATTCAAGGGATTTTTAATGAAGCCTATGCATACTTGTTTGGTTCGATTATGTAATTAGTGTTGATGTGATGATATAATGTAAGGGGTTGAGCAGCTGCTACTAAAGTCAATGAAAAATGCCTGCGCGAATTCTGTTAATCACCCCAAGTACATCTGAGGGTCCTAGTCCTGGGTCTGCCCCTGCCCACCCATAAGGAGGGGAGAGTGAGACCCTGCTAAGGGTCTGGGAGCATTCTGAATGCACATGCTAGGCCTGTGTCTGACCCCAGGCTTGGAGAAGGGACTTGGGCCATCGCTCCCTCATACACATGGATTCAGAAAGTGTCTTTGGAAAATTAAGTGCCCACTCCACTGCCTACACTTGATGTCTCAAGTCAGGGTTGCCACTGTATTGGTATGTAAGATTGAGCCAATGATGAGTGAGGTGCCATCCCTCCCTATACATCATCATGCCTACATTGAGCCTCATTAAGGAGATGGTCTAAATACAATCCAGAGCTTTCTTCTGCCTCAGGTTCTCCCATGCTGTGAACACAGTAGGGCCTTCCTTACAGAGGGGACTTAGGGTTCCTTAGGTACTCAATAGTAGAAGAATCTGGTGACGTTATTAGGTGCCCTACAATATCCTTTTGGGATCCAGCTGTTGCTACAATGACACAGGGCTCTCACAAGTCTTAAACCTGGGTAGATACGTGAGACTAGTGTTTCCAAAACGACATGAGATGCCTGCGTGTAGACAGTTGAGTTGTGCACTTGTCTGGAAATGGTTTTCTGTCAAAATTTCCCCTCCACCTCAGTCTATAGTCAAAAGGAAAAGATCATTTCGCACAAATAGGAGCTGGCCAACTCAACCTCCATGATCCATGGTGCTCTTCCCTTCAGTCTTCAATTCTGATGAGGTTTGTCCTCAGGCAAATGGTTTGTATCAGGGATGGGCCTGGCAGTACCCATGAAAAGGGAGAAGGTATCATCCAACCAAGTAACACAGATGTAAAAAAAATAAAACTAAAAAGGGAACATAATCCCATCAATCCCATCCTCTCACATGCTGCTATCCAACCTTTCCTTTAGCTGAACAGATGGGTTTGACGGACCAAATCAGTTCCACATCAAGCCTGTTAAAATCAGTGGAGTTACCTACGAGGGGTGAACTTGGACTCATCTCTTTTCTTTCTATGAAAGAAATGGAAAGTTTAGGAGGTTTTTTTTTTCTTGTTTTGGTTTAGTTTTAGAATTTGGGAACTTCTCTTTCTCAGAGAAAAGAAAAGCATGGGGAGAGAAATGCATGACATTTTCTATTACTTGACCCCTGATGTATCTCTTCTGACTGTCATGCTCAGCACGGACAGTCTTCTCCAAAGCATTTTGAAGTCTCCAGAATTGTTTTCACTCCTTATGAGGGGCTTCATGTGCAGAACTAAAGCAGATAAGACTTTGGGAGGAGGGTCTGCAGAGACAACCACACCACAAAACGCAATATGGTACGGAAATCTCTAAGTCACACGCTTCAGCCCTGCAGACAGAAGTGCTGTAGTCTTAGCTGGGCATTGCAGAATATCTGTATTAGCAAAGGTCAGAGAGCAATTTCTTCTGCCACTCAACCTAAAATATTTTCTGTGTTTTCAGTTCGTTCAGATATATTACCACAGAGATGTCCATGGATTATAATACATTCATCATGTGTGTTCATATGCTTGTCTCATTCTTATCCTTAAATTCAAATACAGGAGAAACGTTGTGAGCTTTGGGTCACTTTGTTAGCTTCAAAGAGAGGTTCCAGTGCTGGAAATCTGGGGTTTGATGTTCATGGGGATATTCAGGGTTACAGCAGGAGCACTCTGCAGGAGCTAAGAGTTGTGAATCTAGTCCTAGGTTCTGCACTATGGAAGTTACTCCGGGCTTCCCTTGATGCCTTAATGATATTGCTTTGGGAAGACAAAACAGGGCCATGAAAAGACACCAAAACAAACTGCCCTGCAGACACCAACCATTGCACCTGGTTAAATAGGCTGCCTGTAGGAAAATGATTCCTGGCTCTTCCAGAGACCTGCTCCAGAGCTGAGGCTGCTGAGAAGGCAATGCTCTGCAGTCAGTGGTGTAGCGAGTGAGTGGGATATTTGCTCAGATCTGTCAGTCATGTGCCCAAGAAGCTGTTTGGATGAGAAACCATAGAGAGAGCGTTAGATGATGGAAGAGAAGGTGGGCTGGGCAGGAGGACATCTCTTCTTCATAGCTAAATGTCTCCTATTTTCTACCTCCCTCCAAGCTAAATCTTGGCTGTTATAGTAGGGACTTCTTAATATGGGAGAATCTCTTTTCTAGATTTTTCCCTCTCTCTGGGCAGCAGCAGTGGGATCTGGCTTGTTTTTTGCTGAGTTGTTTTCTTCATGGCTTAACCTCCCCATGTTCACATTTCCTGCCCTCTCTTGTGTGCTCCAACAAAAGCTACTAACCTGCAGTTCACCACTACTTAGCAAAGGGACAGGACCTTCCTGCCTCAGGCCTCCGTTAACTGCTGTGGGGTGCAGGTACTTCCATTTGGTGGGAAACGGAGGTTCCTGTGGCCTCCGTTTTGAGAAAGGAGTGTTTAGTCCTTATTTCTGACACTTCCAGTGTCTTCATGGACTTGGGCAAGTCATTCTTCCACCACTTTGCTGCAGTTTCCAGGGGTATCTTTGGTGCATCTCCACCTTGGAGGGGGAGATTTTCCTAAGCACAAACAAGAGGCCAGTAGTTATCTCCCAGGCAGTGGTACCCAGGGTGAGATTCACAATACAAAGTGAGATGTTTAAATACAGATATCTACATGTGAGCTAGGTGCTTAAGCTCCCATACAAATCCATTGCCCTAAACATAGCATCTAGGGATGAACTGAATTATTGGAGACAAGTGTCTAAAACCATTTGGGATGCTCTAGGGTACCTCACTGGCTTCAAGAAGCTACTCTGGAAGAGTGGGAACTTCGCTTAAGTCCCATGGCATATCTGCAAGCTCCATGCAGATGCTTCAGAAACCCCAGGGCATCTCAGATGGCAGTAGATGGCTGTGTGTGAGCAACTGAGTTGAGCTCCTGGTCAACAAGCAGTGGAGGCTAGAGAGCAGTTCAGCTGACCACATGTAAGTGCCCACTGTAGGGCAAGCTGAACCACTCTCTGGACTTCACTGACTGTGCTGACTAGATCTCCATCAGATATGAGTGTTCAGATGTTTAACTCAGATGGAGACACATGGTTGTGGACATCTACAAGTGTGTGTCTTAATCTATGAGCTTGATCCCACTCCAGATGGCTAAGTCTCACGTTTTCAGAGACTTTAAGATGGAAAACTGTGTATGGGCTTAATTCTGATCTCACTTAAAACGATATCAATCAGGAGGCATCATTTCCATAACACCAGATTTCCAAGTGTATTGAATGGAGCAGAGGGAGGACCTATTCTGTAAGAATAAATATTTGAATCCACATTACTGACTGGTATGTAATGGGTTTGACCCCAAGGGACCACCTCTGCTCTTCCTGTTGGTGAGCACATAATGAAAATGGACAAGTCACCTACAGACATAATCCTGCTGTTATGTGAATACCAACCAGATAGAGAAAGCTCCTTGAGGTACAGTGGTCACAAGGGTCTTCTTCCATGTGACTTGGTCTCCTCCTCTGTCTCTATAGACCTTGCTTTTCTCACACATGTTCTGTGGACCGAGGGAGGTCTTGGACAGCCCCGCATGGAAGTGGAGAGTGGGGAAGGTGCGAGAAGATGCTTTCCTCATTTTCCTTTCTTTTCCAAGTTTCTTCTTCTTATTTATTAGTATTTATTTATTTCTTATCATTCATTCCACTCCATCAAAAATCCTGAGGGCACGTCTGCTAGACATAGTCTAGCAAGCAGACAAGTATCACCCATGTTTTCGAGGGAAGGCACCATCTTGTCAGAGCTCCTTCCCAACATGCACTTGCCACCCTGTGCTACCACTTGAAAAGCACAAAAGGCCAGAGTCTTTCCAAGGTAGGCTCCCAAAACCTTCCTGCATGTGGTGAAATCATCCCCACTAAAACCCTGGTTCCCACTGGTGCATTCCTCCAGATCTGGTTGCCCCACTGTTTGCCTGTCCCTGACTAACTGCAGCTCAGCCTTACACCTCTTAATGTCGGTGGAGACTCACTCAATCTGTTTCTTATAGCATCGCTTTCTGTCACTCCCAGGACAAAACCTGCCTGAACAAGACCTGTCATAGCTTTGGACTATCTGACAAGCCCACCAGCAGTGTGGAAGACATAAAACACAGACCTGTAGCACCCCAGGGGATTCCCCATGGTACAAAACATGCTTGTCCAGCAGTCAAGGACAAGTATCTTCTTGTGGGTGGGTTTTTTCACTATTGCTTTCCCTTCCCACAGACTGTCTGACTGATTACATCACTATCTTCAAAGCTACATCACTGTCTGTAACCCTTCCCCAGCCTGCCCCTGCCCTCACCCCACCTGAGCACCCCTTTGTACAGATTGCATGTATGATACAACCTGAAATTCCAAAGCTATTGTACAAAGTAGGATTGTCACCTTTTTTTCTCAGTATTTTGTTAAGTCTGATGATTTTTTTATGATTATTTATTTTATGAATAAATGTATATATTAGTAAGAGTATATATTTGCGGAAATAACTCATCGGGACAGTGTTGTTGCTCTGCTGTTGTGCTTGTGACCTCATTGGCTTCTACCCTATTTTCTACTGACAGCACACTAGCGATGTCTTGTAACTGTTTTTTGTTACCAGTTAAGTTTGATAGATGTGTTAACTTTATAATGAAAATTAAAAAAAAAAAAAAAAAAAAAAAAAAGCATTCATTTTAACTTGTGTTTGGGTATTTTTCCCACTATTCCACAGTTTTGATGGGATGGTATTTCATATTACTGGCTGAAATACAGCTGGGGAGAAGTAGGGAACAAATATGTCTTCCTCTTGTAGGGTGGAAGTTGTGTGCTTTTGAAGAAGAGATGCCACCTGACACCATTTAACCCATGCCCAGCTGCTGTGGTAGGTGACAATACGAGTAAAACATGTACACTTAAAGTGCCACAAACCCATTTCTCAGCTGAGCATCACTAGGACGGGGACCCGGTTTCCCCTCAAGAGTCCAGCTCCAGTGTGAGGAAAGGTGGCCAAAAGACATGCATCTTGCTTCAGATGTGGGGAAGACAAAGACCAACCACACAGGCTACTCATGGCTGAATTGGTACATGGTAAGATACTACCAGCTCAGCCTGTGACTGCTGTAAATATTCTTTCTCTGGAGCAAGAAAAGCCTGACATGGGCAAGACGTTGCTTTGCACAATGACCCTGGAAGGCTTTAAGAAATTTCATGTTGCTTCTGCCATTTCCTGCCGTTTTCTTCTTCAATTAGTACATTAGGTTGGGAACCTGATGGACACAGTCATGCAACCACCAAGGCTGTAATCATGCTGGAAAAGTGAATAGATTGCAGGGACCGAGCATTGGGGTACAGTCCTTATATTGGGGGGACACACTGCTGATGGGCAAGAGGGGGGAACTCACATTGTTCATTGGACCCTACTATGGCTAGCATGGACTGTGTACAGAGAAATCTGCTCCCAAAAGAGACCCTCTAACAGCCTTTCTCAGGGCTCTGTGCTTGTTCACCTCTCACTCCACTCATACAAACAGAAACAGATCAGATCCAATGGCCTTGGTCATTCACTTCGGAGAGATTCAAGCCACCCATTTTTATCCCTCATAGACCAGGTATCTCCTCTGAGCTCATCCTTGACAACTCCTTTATAGCCAATGGGGAGATCTGAGCGCATCCAGAGATTTATTCCACTTATTTGAAACATAGACCTTAGTTGGTAGAAATCACCTTCCAAAGACATCTGTTTTTCTACAAAGACTCTAAACAAGCACGTCTATAAACAAAAAAAACCCCAACACCTTTCCTATGAGAAGGGACTGGGAGGCAAGTAGCATACTGTGATTCCCCAGAGAAAATATCCCCCCCACAAACACACACCCACACCCTGCTCTGCATGACACAGGTCAAACACCACAGAGAGCTTTCAGCATACCGGACTTAGCATATTTTCCAGAAATAAATGATAAACATTCTTATTAAAGAGCACTTGAGATAAGCTTATTTGTTAAGCTGTGTTGCCTCCTTCACCAGGTTTGAGCAAGAATCTTTTCTTTTTTTTTTTTTTTTTTTGGCTTAAATAGGAAAAACTAAGAAATGAATAGACATGTCAGTTGCTCTTACTCTTACCTTAATAGGAAAAACTAAGAAATGAATAGACATGTCAGTTGCTCTTACTCTTACCTTATACATGCTATTAACCCTTACAGACCCTTTTATGAACTAAAGAAGAAAATCTGGTGTTGGTAACTCATTGCTGCCCCATGACCTCGACTTCTCATCAATAGGGAAATTGTCGAAGTCCTGTCTTTTGCAGAACAGTCCTTTTCTCCTCTGTGGGTAGGCAACATAGTCTAACTATGGTCACATTTAGCCATGGAAATGGGCTTTTCTCGTGACAACCTACGTCTTAGAAGTCACCTAAAACTGTTCCACTACCAAGTGGCAACTATTCAATACACAGATCCAAGAGCCTAGCCTCATTCCCGAGTGTAATTTAAGGACTAATGTGCACACAGGTCTTGATTGCAGAGAGGTAATTAGGCCCCTGACTTCCTTGCAATCAGCAGAGTTGAGAGCTCCGTGTTTCTTTGAGAAACAGTGCACTGAACCTGGTCAAAGGTTTTGGTTACCAGTAAAAAATCAGTACTCAATACACTACTCCAAAGCCAGGTTCACATGCCACATTGCTGGTAGTTCTACATCATCTCTCCTGACTGCTCTCCATGCACAGGCTGCCCAGTCACATACAAACAGGAACTCAAAACAGTTTGCGATGTGCCAGACCCATAGCACGTGCAAACTGGTCTGTACATGCAGCCCAAAGCTTCTGAGCCCTCCCAGAGACCTTGTGCACCAGCCTGGTGGAAACAAACCACCCGTAGTCAGACAAATCTACATGTGAACAAGGCATCCAAAGCCTCCACAGACTTGCAGACTTGCCACACAGGCTTCACTGATTACAAGGAGTGGGATTCAACTCACAGATTCAAACACACAAACGTAGGTGCCCACGGAACCACAAAAAGGCATATCGATGGCCTCTAGGCATTTTGATCTGGAGTATTCCGCCTGTCTTCCAGGTGCTGTTCCAGAGCCACCGTAAGTCTCCTGCAGGTCTGTGTCATGTCTAGAAGCTCCAGGAGGATGTCTCAGATACCCTAAGACATGTTAAAGAGGCACTAGACACTTTAGTCAAGTGAATTGAGCCCAATTCGTCTGAATTTGAGGTCTGGCTTTCAAGTTCCCATTATTGTTAGCGAAGTCTAACGGGGGATTCCTTTCACCATCAGGTCTGAATGTTGCCTTATATCACAGTGCATCTGCAATATCGTATCGCCCTGGCACATAAAACGCTACAGACCTTTTAGGAGATCCATGTCCTTCTGGATTGGCAGGGGAACACCCAGAGGAATTACACTAAGATACCGTAGATGGTATCAGACACCAGTGTTTAGACAAGCACATTGAAAATTTCGTCTCCACTGGCTGTAAGGGGAGCTTAGGCTCCCCGAGAACATGTAGGCAGAACACTACATATTGCTGCCTAAATTTAGATGTTTTGATCTGCAAGTTGAATCCCGCTTGAGCAATCAGTCCAATACTGCATCCTTTGAAGCTGCAAAAAACAGCTGAAAGCAATTCCTGACCAGCAGCTAACCATGGCCATAAAGAAATAAGCTGTGATCCAATATAATTTGAAAGCCTTACCATCTCATCGCTACCCAGCCTGGCTTTGGAATTTGCTTACTGATCTCTTTTATTTGCAGGTGTGAATTTTTTTTCCCCATCATAGAGTCATTTGGAGGCACATAGCCAGATTTGCATTCCACAGGGCTACAATCCGGTCTGGGATTTGCCTGCCAGTGTCAACAGGTGAAGTGTTAACTAATGAACTTGGTGCTAGTGTTAAGGTGAGGTCAGCTCAATTTCTCTGCAAGTTGGTTTCGTGAAAGGACAACAGGGTTAAATAGACTTCAACAGTGATCTAAAATATATCTGTACTCTGGACCTGAACCTTTGAACCCTTGTTTGAATCTCCCTGTTCGTGCACATCCCAACACCCTAATTTTCATCTGCTCTTTTGTCAAAGTACAACAAGGCTGTGTTAAGTGTGTCTCACCAGGCACCTGAGCTCTGAGAAATAAACCTGCAGTATGATATTCTTTCCCATGATAGGTGAGGCCATGGTCATTCTCAATTCTGCAGCACTGATGTGTGTGGGGAACAGTGGTGGTAGTGGTGGGCTGCCAACTTGTTATAGAGAGAATTTCTTTCACGCAGGCATCCGAGGAGAATCTTGAACCTGTTTTTTCTGTCCTAATCAATGCTGTTGGGTTATGCACGCAGTGTCTTTCATCCTGGGAATATCAAGGTCTTTATGCAAAACAGGATAGCTTCGGTGAGAAAAGTATCCCACAACAGCCACAGAGCAAGGACAACTGGCAGCATATGGAAATCCAAGTGCAAGCCTCCCCTCCCTGTCAGACAGAGACTTGAACCTACGGCCAATATCCTGGCTGAATCACCAACTGTTTCTGAGTGACTGATAGCTCCAGTCTAGTCTTGGGCAACCTCACTGGAATTCTGGTTTCAACAAACTGCTGCTTTCCAGAGGAAAAATGCTCCCTCTGAAATTGCTGCTCCCTCTCTGTTCCTCATAACACTCCCTCACAAGCAATACACCTGAATTCCAAGTGCTCTCAAAAATGAAGAATTAACTTGGATCCCACCCACTCTTTAAACTCAAGTTCACAGAAGAGACTGCACAGTAGCATTTGGCTAGTCAATGTGATTGAAGATGGGTGAGGTTTTTGACAAAGATTTATCCCTTTGCACGTAGACTGTGATGAGACACAGCCCCTTCAAACACCCAGCAGATGGTTTTGTCTTCCACATTGCTAACCCAGACCAGAATAGCAGACCAGACTTTGCAGGAGATTTCTCTCATGCATGCTTTATACAGTGTCCGTTGGGACAGTAGTGTGTCTCAATAAAATGGAGAGGGCAGGACAAGTAAATAGCCCTGAAGTGGGTAAGGGAAGGACTTTGGCTGATATTAGCAACTAAATCAGTAATCACACTTGTTATTGGTTCAACCGAGGAGTGAGAACACCATCCCCCAAGAACGGAGTTCACCAGGAAGGAGTTTGGCACATGGAAGGCTGTCAAGGAGCTAACCTTTAGAGTTGTTAATGAATGACAATTGAGTGGTCCTCAAGAGTTCTGAATAAATTCCCTGTCTGCCCAGCTGCTGTTACAGGCTGGCAGGGACTGCCTGACACACCTTGTCTTAGCAGCAGATGTTGTTCCTGCTGAGAAGAAGGTGGTTATACATTAAAAGGCAGTAGACACTGCAAATTCATACAGAATGAAACAACCGAAAGGCTGGCTGCACAAATTTGTTGAAATTTTTTTTATCCACTTTAATTAGGATATTTTGGAGGAACACAATGAGATCCAGATGTCATTGTTATATGATAATATTAGTCATAATCATACTCCTTGGCTTGTGATGGGGTCTCTGGTGCTGAAGACCACCCCAAGTGCTAGATGATATACAAGTACAGAACAAGGTGGTGGACCCTGTCCTAAAGAACTTCCACTCCAAGTGATCTGTTTCTACCTAACCCTGTTTACATCCATCAGTGATGCCAATAAAGCAAAACAGCTCCTAGGCATTACTGAAGGCTGCCTGAGCCAATTTGCCTGTAGACACAACAACCATACCGAAGGAGGCCACAAAGCCGTACATATCAAGCAGATGTCTTACAAGTCATATGAATACAAAAATAACATCAAGTTAGTAACAGTAACAATGTCTGGCTTAACTAGGGAAAAGTGAGGTCCACCTTTTAGCATCATTAATCAAATACGTCATGTCAAGGAAATTACTTTTTTCACTTCTGGCTTGGAATTAGTACAAAGCAATAAAAAAGTTCTGCTAGCTCACCAAGCATGTGGTTTATATACCTCGCTGGCATAAAGAAGATGGGAACTGCTCTGTAAGCAGAGGCTATAGGGTGCAAGCTGGCCTGATTTGCAAAAGAAATACTTGGAGCAGCCAGGCCTGGGGAGACAACAGGGCTGAGAGGTGAATATAGAACAAATATCCACCATTTCTCATAATAATAAAACTAGGAGACATCCACTGGAATTAGCAGGTTGAAAACAACAGAAAAGAGTGTTTCTTCTCATCGGACATGGTTTGGTAGTAGAAATTTCTGTTGTGGGGAGCTGTGGCTATTGAAATTTACCTGAGTTTAAAGAGCAACTAGACAAAATTTGCTGAATTAAAATGAGGAGGTTTTACACTCAAAGATACAACTCCTCAATCAGAAATCCCAGCCAGCGATTGCTGGGAGTTGGGCATACTCCAGTGGAAGTATCACCCTGTGTTTGTCCTGCTCTTCCCCAGGCACCTACTCTTGCCCTCTCTCAGAGACAGGGCCAACACAACTTGCTGTCTGATCCAGCACAGCTGATTGTGTGTTCGTTAACATGCAAATGTCCATGAAACAAACTTGGGAGAGACTAATACTCTTTCTACTCTTTGGGAAGGATGACTTCCAAGAAAAAGGTTCTTTTTTTTTTCACTCTGTCTAAAAAAAAACCCCTGAAGACAGTGGTCATTTCACCTAACTTTAAAAAGATTAAGAGTCTGGCAAATCTTTATAGCCAAGAGAGAGAATGGGACATATTCAGCAAGTGACTTGCATGAGCAACCTTGAGTGTCTGTTTTAAGAGATGAATCTCCCCCTAGGGGAAACTCTCCTCTCCCTTGACTACAGAGCAAGCCTGGGCTGACTAACTTGGACCTGGGCATCTAACTTTGTTTGTAAATGTAAAATAGTGTTGATGAAACCCTCCCAAAACTGCAAACCTCACCTCAAATTTGCAGGAATCTCAACTGTGAGGTAGAACATAGAAAAAGTACCCCAAAAAAGGTATTAAATGCTAAAGAAAATGCACGTATGTTTCCAAACAGGTTTGTACAGGCTAACTAAATCTTAGCACCAAAATTTCTTTTCAATCCCTCTGGTATACATGCGAATTCCTGACCCAACAACAGTTATCCCTGTGAAGACTACAAGGATTTCCGTAAGAAGGAAAAGCTCTTGACAATCAAACAAGATGAAAAGGCCACTTTTAACTAGGGAGAAACTTGTAGCTGAAGACACCGAAATAAATTTCATTCTGACCAAAAAAATGGCCTTAATATCTGTCCAGACCATGAAAAAAGTGTATTCTTAATGGGAATAATCTGAACAGACTCTCCTTAGCTGCTGAAGTGCAAAAAGTTTGAGTTCAGTCAGCTGGATTTTGATTCTATGGTTACAAGGAATCCAGGTAGTTCAAACCTAGCACTCATCTTGTTAAGCCTTCCTTAGCAAGGAGTCTTTCAGAGAATGCCAGCAATGGTGAGTGCACTCCTCTTTCAGAGCCAAAGTCTTCAGAGCTGTTGTCTTTTCACTTCCACCAGAGAACGGTTTCCTGTCAGATTCAGGAGCTGGTTGTAAATCTGAATTGGGGGTGACTTTGAAGGGTAAATTTAAGGGGCTGTAACTCTACAAGTGCCGCAAACTCAAATGATACTGCAGTTTTTAAAGAAAAGCCTTAATGTGTTGCAGAAAAAGAGAGAAAATGTTTGGGGGCATTTAATTCCTATCCTGGTGTAGACTGACTACTAAGCGGAATAAAATCCTCTATCCCACTGGGAACTGAAGTCAGTCACAATATGTGAGGACAGAGGAAGCTGCATTACTTATTATTCCAGGTCTATGAGCTCTTAGTGTCAGAAACGTGCAGTTTCCCCTTTTGTTTGGAACGTCAGGCTGACATGATGGTCTCTAACTGTAAACTTCTCAAAATAATCAGGAGATAAATGTTGCTTCAGACTCCACATCATTTCGGTATAGGGTGTCTGAAGGATGAAGAGATTGAGAATCAGCAGTTTGGAGAAACAATGCGTGTTGGAAATGAGTCCTCTACAGACTTGTTCTCCATGCTCTGAATTCATGGTTGGATGTTCTTCTTTGACTACTCCACTCCATCTTAGACATTCTCCATTTTGAAACAACTTCGTTAAAGGCCATCTCTTCCATAAAGTTCCTCTGACCTAAGCGACCTACTTAGTACTAATCTTTCAACAGTACTGTCATGTATAGCCATGGGCAGATAAACCCCTTTGATTTAGAGAGCTCCAGACAATATTTATTCCAGTCTCCTGAACCCAAGGAGATGCATCAAGATCCACCCCTGAAGCAGAGTATCTCCTGAGATCGTGCTAAAGCCAACTCCAGGCAGCAGATGTTTAATAAAGAGTTAGAAGCTGAAAATGAGCATTTTTCCCTATGACCCGAGTTCCAGTTTTGTCTTCCTCGTTCACCAGGGAGCATGGAGAGACATCTCGTGGCTGAATAATTTTCTGCAAGCAAACACATCCTCTTGGGACATGTCTTTGCTGGGAGGTGGCTCAAGAAGAACAGGTATCTTCAGAGACACCGTGCCATTCAGTTCACTTGAAGCAGTGTCGCACACCTCCACATCTCCCACTTCAACAATAAATCTGCCATCTCTTCACTGGGGCAAAAAATGTGCCAAAACCGTGTCTGTTGAGACAAGAGATGTCTCCTTGAGGCCTCAAATGTTGCGTTTCACTGGAAGCTGCTGACAGAACTGAAATGAACTGGACGTAGTTCTCACCTCTTCCTCCACTGAGACAATGGTAGAATGACTGTAGGTTTGAACGGGGAGGGCAAGTCTAGGTCTGTAACATTTGTATAAGCAGCCTCTTGTAACCAACATATGCAATTCCTTTTGCTGTAAAATTTCTATCGCCTACCACTTGATCTCAACAGTCAATACCCTGAGTAATGCACATGAGCCGTTGCATAAGCATTATCTTGGTAGGGGACAACGGTCGGCAGGTGAATAATGTTCCCTACGCTACAATGCCACAGTCACAGTGTTCAGCTATTATGGTCAAACAGAGCCTGAATGACACAGTTATAATGTCTGCATTGTGCTAGGGGCTATACAAACATAAAAAGACTCAAATCTCAGAGATACGTTGCAATAGTTTTAGGCCAGCAAAGGTGTTCAAAGTAGTTGGTGCTAAGGAGTCTTCCTGCCACAATGGTCTCAATATTTTATTTTGTTTTTTCTGTTATGGCACAACCAAAAGTTGGCTACAGTGCATGTACATAATGATAAGCATTCTGTACCCCATAGACGTTAAAAATAGGTAGAAAGGATAAGTAATGAGAAACCTATTTAGAAAAGAATAAAAATATCTCAGAGTTGGGTGGCAGAGAAACAGGGAATACAAACAAAATCTTATGAATTCCAATCAAGCCCATATCTCTTATCCCAGCCCTCTCTCTGCCCTCTCTCATTTCACCTCAGTGGACATACAAAGGGTGGTTGTCAGTCAGGTCTTGATTTCTCCTTTTCTAAACAAAACATTGGCAAAGAAGAAGTTTTTCTCCCACCAGGCTTCATAAGAAGCCCTTCTTCTGCGATCGACAGGAGAGGTTCAGGTGGAGCAGAGTGTTGGTTAACCCCTGAAGTCCTCCAAAGCAAAAGCTGGCTGAAGAGGAGAGTTACAGCATTTAAACCAGCATCTGGAAAGTAATCCTACAGAGGGACTGTCAATAATTCCTTCTAATCTTCCTTTGCATGACTAGTGTAGAAACCTTCTCAAGATCTTTAGGTGTGAGACTTGAGGCACTGTTGGAGAGGACACATCTTCACTGGTTGCTAATCCCTCCAGACTCTAAACCAGAAGAGTCACCAGCATAGGAATTTGTTCTGGAATTGTTTACTCATGGGATGAAATAAAAGGCGAGAAAAAAATGACCAAAATGAGCTACATTCTGCACTGTTGCCCCACATTACATTGTTTTCCCATGGTTCTTGGCACCCCAAGACCTGAAGTACAGCACAGAGCTGGCTGACTGTCACTACCCCTATTTTGCTATGGGATTGGCTAAGGTAGGCAACTCTGTACTAGCTGTTGTGGGCTGTAAAGTGCCCATCACTGAAAGCGGTTCCATAGTGACATACATTCTTTGGTCATTTGTGTTGGACAAGGGTTTTAGATCAGCACTTCAGTCAGGTTCAGGAGGCCAAAACTGGCAGCACAGTGATGGACTGACCTATTCATGAGGTCACACTAGGCATCAACAGTAAAACCCTGACAACCGTTCTCCTTGCTTTTCCACCACTATTTCTTTTGATAGCGAATCAACACCTACAAAAATTCCCCAAGTCAATTTTGCTTCAGGCAACTTGGAGCACTTCCTCATGCCACGACCCGGTTGGTTTTTTTCACCAGCTGTAGGCCAAACTCATGAGTGCAACTGAAACTCTTTCCTACCAGTGATGCCTCCCAGTGGTGACATTTGGTTTTGGTTACCGAGCATAGAGAAATAGAGATGAGGTTTACTCTGTCGGTTGTCTTCTCTGAACTGCATGCCTTCACCCACTGTCCATCAAAGCAGAAGATAACAGATATCAGGATAATTAATCTACACTTCCCTTCCCACTTTGTGACCACAGCAAACAGTTCATGGTCTTTAACATATTTCTGTCCACATCTTCTCTATAATGGAGTGCACTTGTGTTTATTTTACAAATGAGGAGCAGAAGCACAAAGAAACCAAAAGTTGAGTCATTTCACCTGACTTTGGTTCTCTCAAATTTATGTATCAAGTCTCTGGTGTCTCTCTAATTAACTGTAGAGGTGAAAGACTAGCTTGGGTTAGACGTTAGTTTTTGATAGATAATGTGAGATGAGTCTCCCACATCAAATAAATTTCCCAGTGTTGCACAAGGAATTGCATCACAGGGACTGAGTCCCCTTATCCCAAGGGCCAGTTGTTCAACCTAACCCTTGTAAGACATCTTTCAGCAACAAGGAAAAACATTCCATCTACGTATTGATTAGGGAATTGGCCTTGCAACACACTGACCTTGCAGTCCATGCTCTCCAGAGCTGTCAATTGACATCCTGAGGAACTGTCTTTCACATAAGGCCCCTACAAGTGATTGTAGCTGGAAAAGGCCCCCAAGGTTCATTCTGAGCATACCTTGATGAGATTAAGTCTCAACCTGTGTCATGACTAGGAGGCTGAAAACCATTTACCACCACAGGGCACGGTCTAATCTACCTACTTCATTTGTCTGATCTCCCCTAATTTTGACTAATCTAGATAAAAATAAGATCTTGTGTAACTGGAAGCACATCTCTCTACTCCAGTTGTATCAGATGGCCTAACAAAAGATATTCACCCTCCCCACAAACTCTGAGTGACCTATATCCTTTGTAGTGTTGATTTTTCCCTGCATTTATAGAGCACCTTTCACTGCAAGGTCTAGGGCCTGATGAATTTCCCTAGCAATACTTAACTAGAGGAGAACATCCCCCACTCTACTCTCGCCCCACAAAAGCTGCTAAGATTTGCCATTTTTCATCAAAGTGGTAGAAACCATGCAGGCATCTCTCCACTGGGGAGGGCCTGTGACTCAGAGATGCTTTCTGATGTTGCCTGACCATGATGTGTTATTTTTTTTCATCATTCTCCATGGGTCACACATGGTTAACAAAACAGAAGCACCACCTTCACCAGGAACAGGATGGATGTTTCCACAGGCAGGTCACTACCAAGCAGCGGAGGCCAGTTTCCCAGCTGGAGCCAGGGGCCAACTGATCCACTTAAAAATCCAACACAAAATATGCGGGCAATGGGAGCTGAGCCACACAAAAGACACTGCTTGGCAAAGGGTAATGGTGTGGGGAAATCCATGAGAAGGTGGTAACTTCTGGGAAGCCCAGATATACAACCAAACTCAGGTGCAAAGCTTTTGTCTACAGGTGATCCGCTGGTATCTTAAACCTTTATCACAGGGACTGCAACAGCTTTTATCTTAGGTGTGTTCATCCCTGAAAAAGCAATGCGTACCCTGATCTGAAATATGAGGATGAGTTCCACACTCTGTCTGAGAACAGAAGTCACCCAAAGAAGGATTTGTTTCATCAACACTCTTGCAAATGTAGATTAAGCTCGGAATTTTGGCTTCCTTTCTAATCAGCAGAGAGGCAAATGTTTACACAAAGCAGTTTGCCTGCCCTAAGATAGATAAGACAGCTGAGACCAACATCCTTCTGGAGGATCCTCTCACCCCATGAACTGTAGAAAGACAAGCTGGCCAGCTCACACTGGACAATGTATTTCAGGCAACACCGTTTTAATGAGAAATACCCTATTTTTGCTGGGTGCACGTAACTATGTGATGCTGCAAATAAGAGCATGATCTGAGCATGGCATTAATGTGTCCATATTGCATCTCTGACCCTCCTTATATCAGATATCTCTGTACACTGCCATGTGCTGTTCTACACATACGCGTTTTAGCTGCAAAATAACAAGTGCTTTCCTAAACAGGGTAATTCATCTGGAATAAAATCTCTTTCCTCTGGAATAGTGACACCATAGAAAGCTAATTCTAAAATAGTTATTCTGGTCACATTTTCCAAGAAGACAAGTCCTAAGGAGATGTAAAACTGGCACCACAGACCTCAGTTTCGCATCCCCTGTAGTGAATTTCTCAAAGAATGTCTATTGTCTTGCTTGCCTCTGACTGAGAGATGATAAAACCATGGAGCTGAGAGGAGCACAGAAAGGAAAAGCTCTGCTCTGTAAAGAGTATTGCACATTGCATAAGAAATCTAGGCTCTTTTCTGGCAAACGTATTTTAATTACCTCCTTTTGTTTACAGGATCATTTCATGTAGCATACCACAGCACAGCCCTTGCCAAGCAGCCCAACCTCTCCTGTCATTTCCCTGCTAAAATTATGAGATCTGCATAAAATAATGACATCTTAGAAATAGTTCGTGCTGGATTCATGTAATTTATTTGCTGATTTCTGAGTCTCTGTTGGGATTTTTCTCAAACCTGGTTCTGAGTACTAAAAACCCAGGGAGGAGGTTTTGTTTCTTTTCAAATAATTTTGCCACGTGGCTGAGAATGGGAACACGAGGAGAAGTCCAGATATAAAAAGTCTGCAGTGTAATCATAAATTACCATAAGCAAGAAAAAAAAATCAGCCAAAAGGTAGTAATAATTCAACATTACACACAAAGGTATATACAAAATATAATCATGATATGATGATGTAAGTAGAGGAGACCCCTCTTATAATTCATGTCCAGTGAACACTGCAAACATATGCAAGAGACTTTGAATGAAACTACTAAACTTTTTCTAAGGTTATACGCAGCCTTTTTCTACATTGCAAAGAGCAATCTTTAGGCGAAATATGCATCACGACAGTGTCAGTGGAAGCTCTACAAACTCTCACTT
Source organism: Athene noctua (assembly GCF_965140245.1). Taxonomy (NCBI): domain Eukaryota; kingdom Metazoa; phylum Chordata; class Aves; order Strigiformes; family Strigidae; genus Athene; species Athene noctua. The sequence goes on from NC_134038.1 coordinate 167,593,608, forward strand.
TAGCGATTACCCAGTAATGAGGACATTAGGATTTGCACCAAAAAAAAAAAAAAAAAAATGGTCAAACTCTCTTCTGCAAATTGTCATCCTTAACCAGTGTGCACTTCAGGGAAAGCAGTCAGAAGGTCTGTGAAAGGGGCACACACTGAAGTTATAATTCATTACAGCAAAATTCAGAAGCTATCCAAAATTAAAAACATGCTTGCATGAACAAACAGTTGAATAATTTATGGCTGGGAATTGTTTTCTTGCAGACTACTCATAAGTGAAAAAGAAAGAGCTAGATTTGTTGTATTGTTTTCTGCTGTGCTGGGTCTGCCAAGCGTGTCTTACTGTCCTTGCATTTTCCCATCATCCTTGCCATTACATTCTGTTTATCCAGGATAGTCCTTGTGCATGCGAGTGTGCATGCGAGAGTAGCTCCGTCTATTTTAGTAGGAATCTTGCATGAGTAAGGATTACTTATGGCAAGGGAGCCAGAAAAAGGTCTGATCCTCCAGTTATCTCCAGGCAGGGACCTTTCATTTTTAAATTGTTAATAAAGGGACGTGCGCACCACCGGCAACAACCACCCACCTATTTAACAAACTTAACTGTGAAATTGGATCCTTCCCATTTAGCCTGGATTTCCCTTTGATGCAGTTCCAGACCTTAGGTTGCCTTATTTGCCTTTAATTTCTAATCCAGGCATATAGCCAAGTTTAGGACACATTATATTCAGCACTGGCTGTAGCAGTCATATGAGCATCCTACAGCTTGAGAACAGCTCTGATGGATCAGGCCAAAAGTCCCCTGAGCCCCAAAACTTGTCTCCAAGAGCTGACAGAGGACAGTTAGAGATAACCACGAGAAACAGGACACTTCGAGAAGAACCTCTTCTCCTGCTGACCCTCCTCATCCTATCTCCAAGGTTGTGAAGAAGAAAGAATGCTGAGTGTTACCAGGATGAGACATGTCCTTGAGAAGGTTTTGCTCCACCAAACACCGTCAGTCATCCCTCTTTTAGCCCTATCCAGGTATTCCCCCTTCATCCTGATGTCAGATGTCCCAAAAGGTGTTGCTGAGGGGTGGCTGTGGTGTCAGCAACAGGGGATCACAGTGGGGAAAGTCATGGGGCATCTAGTGGACAGTGCAGGGTGCTCTCGCCTGCATATTCACAGGAGGTGGCTGTCCAGTGAGGTATAGGTCACATTTCTGCACAATGCCTGAAAATGGGCAGAGGAGGATGCAGGAGATCAGCCACTCATTCACAGTAATGGAGATGATGTTTGGCTACCTAGGAAAATGGGTGTAAGGCCATGAGCTAATGTCTATGGGATCCCTAGGAGAGGGTAATGCTGTTCCTTAGGAGGGAATATTCTATTCTTATCATCTGCACCGCGAGATCCAAGGTTGTTTTTACACTTGGAAAGGGCCAGGAGCAACATTACACAAAGGTGGTGCAAGTGTTTTTCTGCGATATTGCCCCGTGATCTCAGATGGAAAGCATGATGATGCTCTGTCCTTCCCCGAAGCAGACGTTTGAAGAGGAAACATCCTAGGGTGACTTGGAGAATAAACATCTTCTGCAGAGGAAAGTAACCAAGAGCTTCTCACAAGACGTTTTAGTGTTGGGCTGTAATGTAATATCCACCTACACGGGCAGTGACTCACCTGTGAGATCCCTCACCACTAGCAACCTCAGCGCACATCCTCCATTCTTCTCCCACAGTTGTAGGTGATTCAAGCAAGCAGGGGTGGACTTGTCCTCTTAAGGAATGCCAGAAAAACAAAAAAAGTCCTTGTGCACCTCCCTCCCAAGCCAGCATTATTCCAGGGATATAGAGAGACAACTCTATCCCTGGGAGTGCACAAAAAAAAAGACCCAACTCAAGAAAATACCGAGATAATGCAATGCCTCCCTCTTCCTAGCTGGCAAGGGAGCTCTGGATACCCCCTCCTTTCCCCCAGTTTAAAACATCTCAGGCTTCCTGACTGAACTTGGCTGAGGTCTAAAAACATGAATAAGCTTCCCCTGTCTGAAAGCCAACTGGCAAGGACAGCTTGGATGGGACCCTCCATTTGTTACGGGAAAAATGTCTGGTCCAGTTCTCCTTGTTAAGCGGCGCGCTGCTGGTCGGGAAATAAAGACAGAAGGTCTGTTTGTAACACCGAACACACAATCCCTTCCAGCCTTAAAGACACTGAGGCAGCAGAAAATCTACCCTATTCACCAAGATGACCTAGTTCTGTTGTCAATAGGTTAGAGCGGAGCAAAATTGAGGGAGAATATCCTGATTAGAGACATCTCCCACAATGGGAGATTTTGTCCCTTTTGTCCCTTAATTTTCACCCCCATACCCTAACACCGGGCTTGCTATCAACCTTATAACTTGGCGGGTTACGGGCTCATCCGGTTTACCTCCGCCTAACTCTGCTGGCTTCAATTTTACACCAGGAGCAGATCCTGCATCATGCTTTGTCACCCCATCCCTGGTGCCAAACGATTGGTATGGAGGGGGCTTGTTTGGACAATTCTCTTTTTTTTTTTTTTTTTTATCCCTTCTTCTTCTTCTCCGTTCCTGAGAAAGCCTTGAAAAGGTGGCAGCAGCTTTGCCTTCCTCACACAAAGGAGCTGTGGCCACGGGCTTTTGTCTCCCCTGGAAAGATGGGGTATAGCCAAGCTCCTTGCACCTAGTTGCTCTGCAACCTGGAGAGACCTGCAGCCCAGCTGGGTTCAATGTCCATGCCACAGCTAGGGGCCTCTTCCTTCCATCACTGAGACAATGCTGCTCCTCAATGCATTTAGGACCAGCACACGCAGCGGAGAAAGAGCTGAGAAGAGATATATCTCACAAGTGGAAAGTTGCTTCGTCCCTAAATAAAAGAGGAGCAGAGTGATTAAATTGCTTGTCTGTATCTACCCTGATGGATTGAGGATGGACAGACAGACAGGCAGACACTTCCTTTTTGTTCTTTAATGACATTACAATTCCCCAATTAAATACTTTTCTAAATTTAGGATGTATAGACATTTAAAAACGTGAGACATTATATAGCCAGCCCATTGAACAACATACTAATGATTTATTAACAGTTAATAAAAATGTTAAAAATAGAAGCTTGAAAGAAAACATTTCCCTTTCCTCTTCCCTTTCCTGGTGGTGACTGTTAATAAAGGATTTAATCACCCATTTTACATCCTGTTTAAAAAAGAAGTGTCTTTCCTGAAAACAGATGCTCCTCTGGCCAACTGTCAAGAAAAAGGGGAATGTATGAAGTATATAAATGTATTTCAGAAGACAGCCAACAAAAAGAGAGACAGGAGAGAGAAAAAGAGAGGGAGGGAGGAAGGAAGAGGAGGAGGAGAAGGGGGGGAAAAAAAAAAAAAAAAAAAAAAAGAACCTGAAAGGATTAGAAATTAAAAAGAAGGTATTTTGTGCTGAGCTAAATATTATTTTGTTTCCATTGAAAGGGTTAAGAAAACAAAGACAGAGTTGACAATTTCTCCCGACTGGAAGCTGGGAATGGCCCACGGTGGCACAATGCTATTATTCTTGCATGGGCCCATTCTCACTGGATTTTCCACAAAATCTTTAATAATTTGATTCTTTTCAGCCTCAGCAGCCAGCTGAGCTCTTTAAGAAACAGTAACAAAAACCCAGAGAAAAACCCACTACTGAGAGGGGAGCTTTGGCGGAGAGCTGAGCTGAAGCCGATTAGTTTGGCCTGAATAGAGCCAGCCGGGTCCTCGAGCTCTTGCTCAGCCTGGAGTCCTCTGTTTCATTCATTGCAGTACAATATCACCACCAGAGCCCGGGCCTAGACACTAAATTACACTATTATAAAACTAGATTGATACACAAACTTTCCCTCCCAGGCTGAGTAGGGGACTTTTTCAACAATGTTGGGGTTTTTTTTTGGGGGGGTGGGGGGGGGAGGTGGGGGGCTCGGAGCCTATTCAGGCATTTTGAAATATCGCCATTCATATCGAGCATATCAATTCTTAATGGTGCCACACACACAAATTGCAAACACGGAGGATACAGCCCTCCGGGGGGAGGGCTGTAGGCGCTCAGCGGAGGCTTGCAGGGGTTTTGTCAGGGTTATCTCCCCGAAGACCCAGCAGGACGGGAGCCTTTCATCGGTTGGGGGCAGCTCGCTTTGTCTCCAGGAATTCACGTAGGAGCGGTGACAGGTCTCCAGCATTAAGTGGGAAAAACAAACGTTTGACCCTCATCTGGGACATCTCTAGGCATAACCTCTCCCCGGTTCTTACATTCCCCAGATACACCCCTTGGGCAGGTGACAGATGCACTTTCTATATGTGTATTTTTTGGGGAGGGGAGAGAAAAATAAAACATCTTTGTGATCCCTTTTAGGGACCCCGCTCTTTCATTTTGAAAGGCAATCCTGGATTTGGCAACACATTCTCAAAGACCATTGCAAAGGCTCCCAAGGTTGACTCTGGGTGCAGGTGCACCGTGTGTCTTTTAACCATATCAAACCTCAGCAACTCAGGATGGCAAAACCTGATTAGATCACATAGGCCTTTCCTTGCCCAGGGACAAGCCCTCCTACAGCTGCTTTTTTTTTTTTTTAGTCGTCAAAAAATACTAAATCCTTCTTTAGGAGAGACAAGGGTCCTCAGCAAGGAGTCCTCAGCATTATCACATCCTTCAGCCAGGAGAAAACCTCCTCCTCATCACACATTGCTCATTTCAGGCTCTAAAAGATGAAATTAGAAATGTCACTTTGAAAAGAAGCAAGTATGAGGAGGGGAGATGGAAGAAGTGATCTGGAAGAAATATCTCTTTCTTTATATCTCAGAAAACATGCTACATCAATGCATCCCCATCCCTCACGCATCCTCGTAGACAGCCCTCGGGTTGCAAAACACTACCCAAATATACAAGACCCAGTGTTGTACATGGAGAGCTCTGCACAAGCCTCTCTATATTAATTTTCCAGTATATTTTTGGATGGGAGCTGTACATCTCCATGCATTCTTCTGATTAATCTTTCCTTGGGACTTACGTACCTTAACCCCTACCTAGGGTTTTTTTCTTGCCATCATTGCAATTATTTTTATTAAAGCAGATGCCATTAAAAAAATAAAATGAGGAAGGACAGACTTTTTGCTGATTTTACCTGGGAAAAATGCGAGGAAAAAAAAATCCTCCATTTCCTTGTCCATGCTGGCACTCTTGGAATTTATTTTCCCCAACTTTTTAATTTATTTTCTGAGAGCCACATTCATCAATGGAAACAATCTCACTCTCCACTGCCTCCAAACCTCAGGCTCCCAAAATGCTCTGAATATATTAAATGCAACACAAAAGAAGCAGCAACGCAACATACAAGTTAAATTCAAATTTACTCCCTGCAAGAGGGAAATAAACAAACAAAACCTCCACATACACAAAGAAGAGAAATTAAAAGAGTTTTAACAGTTCTGAGGAATTTGGCCTGTTTTCAATAGGTTTTCTGAATGGGAGCTGTTATATGACATCAGCACCAATTCTAATATTGGTCATTTCTGGAAGAGAGAGCTTTTCACAATTCATTCATTAACTGGAAAGTCTTTTGAGTAGTTTCCACGTAACATATTTTGGATGCTGTGGATAGGCCACAATGAACATCGAGAAAGGGAGTCTTAGGCATTATTATCAGTGTTATCTTCATAATTTCAAAGTATTAGTGGGGCAAACTTGGTACATGGCTGTACCAGATTTCTAGCCTTGGAAACCCTCTAATGAAGATGGCATGATTATGAAGCGATGGCAGCACAACAGAAACTATGGTTTGCTCTCCGGTGTCAGGATCCTGTGGCTTTGTGTTGTCCTGCATGTGTCTGTGAGGAGGTTTTATCATGTGAATGCAGAGAGCGTGCTTGTGTGTGCTACATGGCCTGTGTGGCTGGGAGTGATACGTAAAACTGAATTAGGGCAGAAGAAATAATTAGCATTTGCAGCACATGGAGGAATGACCCTAAAACATCTGGAAGCTGTGGCTCCTTGCAGAGAGAAACAAAGGAGCCCAAGAAGAGAAAAAAAGCAGCAATTAGAAAGGAGAGAATGAGCTGGGCTGTTGAACCACAGATCTGTAAATGGACACAAATTGTCCTGATTTTTTTTTTTTTTTTCTTTCTGCTTTCCTCACAGGGATGGCAGTTTCAGGAAAAGTGATATAGGAAGGATTATATCAGCTCTGCAAATCTGAGGGACAGGGTCCAATCTCTTCATTCTAAGGGCAGTGCAGGTTCTTGGATGTTAAATAAATTAATTCTGATATTCACCAATATTGATGAAATAAACATCTGGGAGCCAGATATTTTCTTTCTATTACATGTATTTTGGACACAGTACCACTGCAAATTTCTTCTCAAAATCAGACATCCCCCGTGCTCCAAGAACTCTCTGGTATCAAGACAAAAATCACACCTAGCAAAAGGCAGAGCAAGAGATGGCTGAGCAGCTCATCGGCTGTTTGGCAGTAGCAAGAGCTTCTAGCCTGGTGAAAAAGCAGCATCACTCCATCAACAGACTGTCTCCGAATCAAATATGCAAGGCGGCTTCCTCCAAGCGGGTGACAGACAAGGAAGTTGGGAGCAGCACCTTGGCTATCGAAAAACATACCTTGACACCGAAAATGGCTGTGCCAGCTGTCTGATAGAGGAGCTGACATCCAGGCTGGGCCATTTCCAACCCGCCAAAGACAGATCTCGCACTTCAGGGGGGAACAGGATAGGAGAGAAAGCAGGAGACAGGCAGCAGATTGTGTTAACATTGCTGGCTTGCCTAATAATTAGGGTAGGTACTCCAAAAGACTCTAAAAAGGGAGGAAAAATAAAACAACCCTTGTGATTTCTGGATGTCCCTGCTATTACATGGTGCCCATGAGGAAGTGACAAGTCTCTTGTCTTTTGCTGCCAAAATACTTGTTAGCAAGCAGATCCCAAGCTAACACCAGCCCCATCTCAGTGAAAGGTAGTAGTGGGAACCCACAAGCACTAGGGGGACAATGTGGGACTGATGTACCACAGGGTACCAAAGGGTTTCATCCTTCAAAGAAAAGAAATGGGGGACTATGGCCAGCCCCCGCAGGGGACGGGACACCAAGCAGAAATGTCTCATATTGCCCAATAATCACCACCTTCTGACACCGAACTTCCCTGGCAGGGCATCATGACAGCAAATTAGATGAGTGCCCCGAGAGGGAATAGGGGGGCTGTTGTGGAGATGTGCTTCAGGCCTGGGGCAGATGCGAGCTGTCTTCATGTGTCATGCCAAATCTCCCCGCCACCTCTCTGCACCTCAGGTCCCTTCTCCATGCAGTGGGGTTCACAGCACTGTCATCTCTCCAAGGACAGCCCTATGGTAGTAGAGACATTCAAGCTTCAGAGATGCTCCCATGCCAAGAAGGCTGTCTACATTTATCCCTGATATGCAAAATTAGGGTTAGTTGTTAAACACTCCTCCTTCACTTCTCTATGCCCTGAAACATGAGCATTTTCAAGCCCTCAGAGGTCCAAGCATACCTTCAGATGCTTTTTTCACTCCTCTAAACAACTTTAATTCTTTTTTACTTTCTTCTTTATGATAGCACAGCAGTGTCCTGCAGCAAGGAGTTCCTCAGATGGGGACATTACACGATGGCTGTGCATGGCTTGCGTTGGGCTTGCATCCCTTGCTCTCACTCTGATAGGAATCAAGGTAATCCATCCTCAGCACAAATGCTTGTCATACCACAGTTGTGCCTCTCCTTCCCAGCACGGACAGCTGCTTTCTCCAAGCTCCTTTTATGGAGCTGCAGCACCACAGCAAGCCAGATCGTGCCCTGCATGAAAGTCCCCACAACTCTTCAGTCTCTAGGAGTCTGGTGTAGCTGAACAAAGGGCAGAGTCAGGCCCTAGGGGTGCTGTCCGGCTCCGTCCACCTGGAAATCAGACTTCTTGTGTGACTTCTGGACCCAGCCTAGCTGAGGTCCCATACTGTTTCTTCACACCACCCCTCTCCACACACACCCACAATTTCTTTTTTTTGCTGCATTTTTCTGGCATTTCCTAACATGTTTTTTCTTGCGTTACATTTCTCAAGGAAGGCTGCCTGATGAGCAGCAAATCATTATTAATTCCTCAGGTATTCACATTAATATAATTAACCCCCTGCATGCTGCATCCTGGGCTGCACTTCCTGAAGAACCCCCCAGGTCCCCATCCGTCCCCACCACCTCCGCGGTGGTGACCAAAACTCAGTCCCAGGACCAAAAAATGCAAGAGAGAGGAATCTACGGCTCTCCAGGCAGCAGTTGAGAAAGATGGTTCATCTCTGCTGGACATGGAAGTTTAGAGACCCTGTTAAGGGTTCATCCTCATTTTTCCAAGGTTTTTAATTGACAGTGTCCCCTGTTTCATGTTCACAAAACTATTATCTTGCATTGCCCTCAACAGGAGGCATCTAAGCCATTTGGAGGGTCTTCCAGTCTACACGGTTGAGGGAAGCCAAGGGCAAGAGTAAAGTGCCTGTTTCTCTTCTGGGGAAGCCAGTGCGGTTAGAGAAGGAGTGACACTGCCAAGCTTCTGTCTAAGCCTATCCCTTGCTGTCTTACCCTGGTTAGAAAGCACTCCTTTAGAGTTCCCTGATAATAGGATATTCTTCACCACTGTTGGACTACCCCTTTTCTAGAAGTTCTAAGGCTTTCTGTAGGAAATGTCTGCAGGTGTCCCTCAGGAGGACCTTCTTAGAAGAGATTTTTGAGCACCACAGAGGGAATTTTTTACCCTGCTAACCCCTTCAAGGGGCTTTCAGCCTGTTACTGCACCAGGGCAAGGAGGATGAATGGTGCTGTCAAGAGGGGAAGAGGTGAGAGAGTCGTGGAGATGGTGGTTAGAAGAGACCTCTGGATACCATCCTGCCCGTATCCCTCACAGTGTTAGAAACTGCATATGGAACAGATAAAAGTCAAGTCTGCAATGAAAAATAGAAAATGTCTTGAGGCCTGATTCCTGTCCTGCACTGGGCTGAAAAAGACAGCCTAATGAAGGAGGGGAGAGAACTTAAAGCCCTTTGAAGCAAGGCTGCATTGCAGCTCTCAAAGTTCAGCTCAGAGCTGTGCCTCACCATCCCTGTTTTGCCAGTGAGGAAACTGAGGCAGGGAGACTTGCTAGAAGAAGACACTGGATGAACTGCATAGTACACAGACCTGATGGCTCACCTGTACTCTTCTGAAGTAAACCTCCACTCGGTGACCTGAGGACCCCCCGATAAATATGTTTTCTACTGTGGTGGTTGGAGAAACCAAGGCATTTACTTGGTGCATGGACCAGCAGACCCTTCTCTCCCATGGCCAGGATAAGGACTCAATAGGATATCAGAGTTACATCTCTCTATCATGTGGAGGAGGGAAGAGGCAGAGCAGCCCTACTGCTTTCCAGCAGCCACAGCCTTGAAACTGTGTCTTTAGAGAGCACAGCCCAAATGGCCTCCTCTGAAGGAGAAGGTCTTTGCAGAGCTCCTTAGTGAATGACGACTTTCTCTCAATGTCATCCAGCAATTCTTACAGGGAAAAGGTAACACTAAAGGATATCACTTTGATGTTAGCAGTCTCAGAGAGGAGAAAAGGATGTTCTAGATCTGGGCCATTCAAATTTTTAAAAAAGAAAAGGTCATTGGGGGGAGCAACACCCACGATCTGAGCCAAAATCACTGAAATCAGCTTCAAAATCAGGGCTGATCCCTCCTTGCTCCTGCTGCACTGGGAAAACTACTCACAGCCACTTTGCACCAGTGGGAATAAGCAGACTAAGAGCAGAATCAGCTCCATGCCAGACTGCCAGCCAGGCTCTTAAGGCATCCGTTTTGCTGCTCTGATTGACACCCATGCGCTTGGCTGCTAAGTCAGGAGCTACAAGGCAAACTGGGATCCCTCCATTTCAACATCCAGTGGTTCAACATCAACCCAAGGCAGGAGGTGAGAACACAGCTGCCGGTCCCTGGCTCTGCTCACAGCCAGGCTGTCCTCAGCTCAGCATCTTTGCAGCTCATCATACAACACTTCTTGAGGTGCACCACTGTAAACTGAAGGGAAATGGGGATTGTCAGCCCTGTCTGACTGCAATCTGTCTAATGGGGACCCTGCCCCAAGCCTGCATAAGGTGGGGAAAGTCCCAGTGAGGACTTGGAAAGACCCAAAGGGTGTGGGACTGCCACCTCCTCGGAAATGTGGATTTGCTCCAGCATCCGAGGGGAAAAGGCCAGCCCTGAGATAAAGGGGCTTGTTGACTTTTAACACCACCTGGGGGTGGGGAGGAAGCAGAGAAACAAATCCAGAGAAGGGGGAAGAAAACAAGAGGTTTATAGCCTGCCTTGAAAAGAAAAAAAAAAAAAAAAAAAAAAAAAAAGAGTTAAATTCTTGGCTCCCCTCACACCTATTAGCTTAGGAAATGGTGCCTCGTCTCCGCTGGGACCTGACTGAGACCAAAGGCAAGTCGACCTGTTAGCAGGTACTTGAGAGAGGGGCTGCTTGCTGCATTGAGCTGGAGGCGTGAGAAGTCCCCAAAGCCTCCCCCATTCAGGTCTCCTAATGACCATATAAAAGGGTTGGGGGCGGCTGTCAGGGCAATCAGCTCCCTCCGCTGCATCCCGTGCACAAAACCTCCTGGCCATAACGCCACTCTCCCCCTGCCAAGGCGAACAGCCCGGAGGGATGGAGTTCCTGCATATCTATATGTCCCTACTGCTGTGGCGGGAGCTATTTGAACTGTTTTCCCAAGCTGGGGACGTTCCTCCCACATGTCACACTCCAGGTTGAATCATTTGGCCTTTGATGTTGGTGAGCATCACGACATCATGCAGGGGCTTAGGGATGTCCAAGAAGGGGCTGTTTGGGCAGCAGCTGGTTGCGGCAGCCCAGATGTATGTCCCCAGATAAAGCAAACCCAAACTCACAAGTTTTGTAGCAAAATTGCTCTTGCTTTCTTGCAGACAGGCTCAGGACAGGTACCAATAATTCTTAAAGTGAAAAGAAGAGCTTGACAAAGTTCCTTTTCTTCAGCTTTTTTGCTTTTTTGCTTCCCCCCCCCCCCCCCCTCATATCCCTGGTCCTGAAATGCACTGCAAGATTGTGACAGTTTAACTGATGGGGTTTTTTTTTAATTTTCATTCATTTTGTTTTGTAGGGGAAAAGATCTATCTGTGGATGGTCAGAGGAAAATGGACATGTTTCATTCAGCATTTCTAAAGGAAGAGGTATGATTTCTGATCGTCAACATGACTCAATGCCATTTTTGTTATTAGAAATATTTTAAACTGTTTTAAAAAATATATATTTTTAAATAAAGGTTTAAAAGCGGGGGAAAAAATGGAACTGACTTTGTCTCCATTAGTTCAGGGCCATTTTCTTTCCACTCATTTAGTTGATTAAGAACGTTACTTTCAGTTTTCACAATGCCCTTTTTATTGCTCTTTTACTTGTTTTGGGGGTGGATTTCTGCTGAATGAAGAATATCCTCTATGTTTCACCCTAAGGCATCAAGTTTGCAGCTGAATCACTCCCATTTGCACAGAATCTAGGAGGTCAAATCCAGCATCCGCCATCCAACCTTGTGGATCCACCTAGGCCCTCCCTATGCTCAGTGAGAAGACCCAGGCATCCCCAAGTAACTTAGACACTGTTCTTCCATCCCTTTCCCCATCCCCTGTCCCCTAAATTTAACTGAACCTCCAACTTTTCTTCAAAACTGAATGCTCTTTAGCATAAGATATGCTTGTGGCTCCCAAGTACAAAAATGCACCCCTGGTTTTCTCTTCTGGAGAGAGGTCAAGGTTGTCCTTGATGATCTGCAGATCCTTCCCACACCACAGAAGTCACTTGAGCTTTGGAAAGGGCTTCTAAGTGGCAAGTTGCTGGATCGCCAACCTCTCTCTCATCCTTTACTCTCTGTTCCTGTCCTCAAACCCTTCTCAGGTCAGAGTATTTAACGTGGGGGGTGGGGGTGTGTGTTTGGGGTTTTTTCCTTTTCTTTTTTTTTTTGTCTTTGAGTCTTTTCCAATATTCACACAGTGGTTGTTGCTCTTCCCCCTCATTTTCTTTTTCTCTCTCTCCAATTTCCTTATGAAAAGGAGCAAAATAATTCAACACACCCCAAGCTTTCCTCAAGAACCTGGTTCCAGGAAGTGCATTCACCTGGCTTCACTGAGAGCTCACCTCCCTGAAATTGGACACAAGAGCACAGGAAAGAGAGGCAAGAGACACTAAAGTGGTTCTCAGATATTCAGGTGGAGGGTCTCAACCCAATATTAGCAACTCTCACTCCAGATCCCCAAACACCTCCCTCTCCCAATAAGCCCCACATTTGCCCCTCCTTTCCCCTTCCCCAATCACTTCAGCTCTGGAACTGGAAAGCAATTCATCTCTGCAATCAGATCCTTTCACTCTCAAATCCCCTGGTTTTGTTTCTGTTGATCGTCTGCAAGCAACTCTTTTTTTCTTTTTCCTTTTTTTTTTTTTTTTCCTCAGAAAACTAAGAGGGAAAAAAAAGGGCAGCTCTTCTCTCCAGTCACAACAAGCAGGAAGCATTTACTGAAGTTCAGATTTAAAAAAAAAAAAAAATAGATGGTGCTTTCTAAGTCATTTCTACTTTATGCCACAACAGCTTTATCAATTATTTAAGCAACAGTGGCAGAAGTTGTGGTTTTCCCCATGATAAATCACACACTTCTGCTCTCCTGGCTGCCTAAATAACTTTGTCTTCTCCCAAAAAACACAAGTACCAAAGGCTTTGGAGCCATGGCGAGCTCCCTGCAGAGAAACACTGTCTTCATACAGAGACCCACCAGGCATGGTGGCTCCTTGCTGGCTCCAAGCCCCTTCATAAGCCTTCCACCCTGCCTGTCTGAGCTTTACAGCCTCACCTGGTCATCCTCATTCAACCTTTCCAAGCTGAGGAAGCAATACTACTTCCAATTTTTAAAACCGAGACACCAACTGAGGGTGACTCACCCAAGGTCATCCAAGAATTCTGTGGCATGGTAGTCTCTTCTCCTCTCTTGCTCACCTACATGCTCCAACCTCAGAGCCATCCTTTGCTTGTCTTTCCGGCAATTAAAATAGTTGTTGTTTGGTATTTTGAAACACTAATTTTTATAAGACAGTTCAACACTTGTGGAAGGACCTAGTAAAGGACCTTGCACAGTCCAGTGTCTCTCTAATCATGGCTGGGAGGCAACAAGGACAGAGATGCGGGGCCTTGAAGAATAGTGATAGATGGAAAAGTATCTTCAGTGAAGTTCAGTAAAAAGGCCAGTTTATCACAGAAAAGGGGAAATTCTCCTGAATTCCCAAGAGAAGCCACACTAGCCCTGTTCCACCCTGCATCTGGATTTCTACCACATTGCCATCTCTTGAGGTTTTCTGAGCATCTTGCAGCTGTTTGCAAAGCCCCATGGTCCTTAAGTCACCTTTCTAGGTGTTATCTTCTTATTTTTTCTTCTTCTGTCTTGCCTTCTTGCTTCCTTCCTCTCTCTCTCTCCCCCTCCCTTTCTTTTCCAACAACTAATGGCTAACCTTGATGATCACAAGGAAGATACAATTTAGGAGTCCAAACCAATATTCATGAATATACTTTAGTCTTATGGATCTAAAACCAGCCTTCTTGTTTTACAGAGGGAGCCAATCTTATGGCTATGGAAATCTTGTGCTGGGCTGCAACAACCAACGCCATCGTCACCCTGGGGACCACCTTGGACATGAGCTGGAAAAAGTGGAGGTGAGCTGGCCCAGGAGGACATGCAGACCTCCCTGCATGACAAGCCTTGCCTACTGCACCATCCACAGGGTCATGCAGTGCCTCTGCTTTCTCCTGCTGCTGTCGTCAAGGCTTCTTCTGATGGTTCCCATCTTTCCTGAATGATCTTCATCAACCAAGACCACAACTCTTGCATGCAGAGGGGTCTGTGCCTGCACCATATTGTTGCTCTCTTACTGCCTGTTTGTGTTTATAGACTCAAAGGACTGGTAACCCACACTGTTGAGTGCGCCCTGCACCAGGGAGGTGTTTCAGGGTGCAACACCCTTCTACCTGGAGACATCAACATTTCCCCTAAGCAAGTGGATCTAATGTCAAGGTTGGATCTAACTTGGAGACCGGTCCTGCTTTGAGCATGAAGTTGGACAGGGACCTCCTAACAGCTCTTCCAGTTTAAAATGCTCTATGAATGTGTCTGTCTAACTCAGTGTCTGTAGCCATTTTGGATACGACACAGCTATTATTATGGCTTGAATACTGAAATGAATACATGGACCATGCTATAATAATTTCTTATCTTATTAATTCATCTTTGTATTCCCTATTCACTTGTTTCACCATGTATTAAATCAAATTATTCCTCACATTTCTGCAAAATCCTTAAAAAACCACTTACTTATAAATGTGTAATTCAGTCCTGTTTGTTAGGATGAATAGGTGCTAAATTGGCCCAAGAATGCTTTGCCAAGCAAGTGTCTTATATTTAATCGCTTATAAGCAAGGATATTAATTTTTTTTTTAGGACTTCATAAATGTACTGGAATTGAAGAACCAAAAAAAGACTGTGAAGTTTTCTGGTGTGATGGCCTGTACACTGAATTTCAACCAAACACAGGAAGGCTGAAAAATACCATGTGCCACAGAAAAAGTTCAGGAGAGATTGTGGTTTTTCCCTATCCCCCTAAATTATTGTTTCAAACAAAAATCAATCAAGTCCAGGATGAACCTGGCATCCCAGCTCCAGGGGGATGAAGAACCCATAAGTAGCTTTGTGCAGCTTTGTCCAGAAATGTCATTGCCTTCTTAATATGCAAATTGATATTACATTATATGAAGGAGCATGGGTGCATTTGGCTTTTTTGGTAGGGTCTCTGTGATGTATTTTTGTCTCTCATTACTAAATTCAGACTCTTGCCCTCCTCAGCCCTCCTGACCACTTTCGTAGAGGCACTTCAGGAGAAGAACAGAGCTCAGGTACATGAACGGCCTTTGCAGACATGTCTTTGATGTTCCTTCTTTTCCCAAGAACAGCTGGAAGTTCAAAGCATTTGTCAAAAAGCCAAGGAAATTCCATCACTGTGTAGACGTATGCATTAAAAAACCCTACTTTTTTGACAGGAGTTGCTGGGAAGGCTTAATGTACCCTCTTGTTCCTGCTTGAAACCCCAAGTATGAATTGTATCCTGCCTGGTAAAAGGGCAAAAGGCAGCACTAAGTTAGGAAAAGTCTTCTCTTGGAGTAGTGATCAGACAGCTGTTTAGCAAGAGTTTGTTTGCCCCCCAGAAAACTGACACAGGAAAAAACCCTCTCAGTCCACAAGACTGTTGGCAAAGCCATTCCAGCTGTTGTTAGTTACTTTCTCGCTCTGGTGGGGTTTAAGCTCTTGAGCTGAAGTTCACATACCTGACTTCTAAGTGTTAAGTTCCCATCAGCCAGAAAAAAAAAAACAAAACCAAAAACAAAACCAAAACATTTTGGACAACCTGCTAGAAGCAATAATCCTACCACATAATGCCACCCAAACATCGGGACAAAATTTTGCTGAGATGGAGACCTGCATCTCCCATCAGAAAGGTACAGAAGTCACTGCTAAGGCTGAAACACACAGCTCTGTATTTATTGCTATTTCAGTAGTCCTGATACCCTCTACAAGACCAGACCATACTGGGCACTTACCAATTCTTGCTTTGCATTGATTTATTTGCTGGTGATGGGTGCAGAGGGATGCTCAGCACGCAGTAATGGGTAAGAGACAGGTAACTGCAGTTCATAGAGGAACTAAGGTGCTGTAACAAACATTTAGTCTGCTCTCCAACACAGCACAGGCCAAAGGATTCCCTATGCATCAGGCTGTGATCCCAGGCTTTTCTTCAGCATCTTCTCCCTCCCCGTTTTTAATGGCATCCCAAGCATCACCTGTTTAAAAGTTGGACATTTATCCTGGCAAACAAGGCTTTCCCAAGCTGCTGGGGACAAACAGGCAGGCTGAAAGACCTTCTTGGGGCAACTCTGCCTTATTTCTACTTTGAATTAATCCGGGTTTTCATATTCCACTGCTTGTTTTCAGGTGCTTCCCCAGCAGATTGAAGAGCCCTTGAGCTGGCAGCACTTGCTTCCAAGGGAGGTTGCAATGAAGACATCTTTTGACACCCTCCTTTGGAAAATCCACAGGCACTTCCCCAGGGAAGGTGGTGAGAGGCTTTGCAGCAGAGGGAAGTGGTGAGAGAGGAGGTGGGTTGGGGGATGAAACCAGCACCCCAATGGACAATGGCCATAACATTGGTACTGCTGCTCAGCTTTGCAAGACTTTTATGAAGGGTCCTAGCTGAGTGCCTTCCTCCTTGCTGAGCCCAGTCAAATGAAACTGCTCAAGCTGCTGCTCTCAGCTATTGTTCCTAGGCACAGTTTCTCATTTCTGACCTCAAGAAAGCACCTAGCAATGGGGTTCACTGTTTCCTTCCTGTTTTGCAGCTGCTGTTTGCTACTCATCAAACAGTTCTGCAATCTGCTGGAGCAAAAGCCCATTGTTGGATCCTGTACAGGAGAGGAAAAAAAATCCCCAACCCGTAAAGAATTAAAGAAGGAAGCATAAAATGCAAGGCTTTCTCAAAGCGATGGCTTGCAGCTAAGTATTTTCAGTCACTTCTACTGACCAGACAGGTTATTCAGAGTACTTCCAGCCCTAGAGATGACATTTGACATGACACGTACATGAGATGTATCATTTAGGTCACTGTGCTATAGCACAAGACACCCCCCCCTTCCTCCTCCTTCCCTCCTCTGCATCCCTCAGGGAATTTAAAAGTTCAGGGTCTTTAGAGCTGAATTCCCCACACAAGAGTTCAGCACCTTTCAACCTTTTCAGACCTATTACAGGAAGAAAACTGAGTGGAAGGAGTGTGGGGGGCAGGAGGGAGGGTCAGGGGGATTATAACAAGGCAGGTTATTTACAGACAGGTTTGGAAGCTGAAAAGAGGCTTTTTGTATTGGTTGGAAGGGACATAAAAGTCACTAGATTGGTTCATCTCCAGGGCCACTGGCAGAGCATAGACTTCTTTTAAAAACCTTATAAATGCACTTTTTAATTCTGCAATAATCCCTGCATAATTAAGATATAAAGTCAACAGAGTGGGCTGTATAATCACAGGATACCAGCATACTGGTTTAAAATTAAAAATAGAGAGCTCAGGGGAAAAAAAAAAAAAAAAAAAAAAAAAAAGCAGAGTAATCTACTCAGTCACGATCAACTGATTCACTCCTCCAGACGTGCTCATGTTTAGTTCGTACAACTCGTCTGGTCTGGTGCTGAACAACACTTCAGGATAGGGAGGTCCTAGTCGAGTCTGAAACAAATCCATTTGCATGAGAGGGTCAGCTGCTCTGTCCAAAGCCTACAATAGAAGGACCATCCATCCATGAGGTTCAGTTCTCCAGACAAGATCTTTTGGTATTTGTATTTCTACCCTGCTATTTTCTTTCCCTGCATAATTTTACACAGCTCTAAATCCCTTGGTTCAGAGGAATGTAATAAAGCTCTTGGTATATGAAGGCTATGGTCATGAGCGGGACACAGGATCAAGTAAGAATAGCACTCGGAAGCTGCAAGCAGGCAGATGGGACATTATGATGGACAAACATTCCCTTATATCACTGGGAAAAGATTTCTAGGTCCATCTGTGGTGATAAAATAAGCACAGGGAAAATGACAGGCAAATGGAGCTGGAAGATTAAGACGTCGTTCAGTCTATCGCCCACGTGTTGTTTTTTATGTCATGCTAGCATTGCTGCATCATGAGTCCTTGCTGTTCCACACTGCAGCCTGCCCACCATGGAGCAAGAGCACTCCTGGGATGTATCTTCTGGCTGTGAACTACTCCTAAATTTCCCTCTTCCCTGCCTGAGATCAGAAGAAAATATCCTGTGGCCTGCAGGCACGCAATGTGTTTCTGGAAAGTTGGACACCCTTGGAACAACTAGTCCAGACTGATATTTCTAAGAGGTCCCTTCTCCCAGGGCAGGTATTGGTGGCAGAGATGGTCCATATGCATGTATACTGCACCTCAGAGAGGCTCCTGCACAAATGCTAAGTGTCTCCATCAGTGTCTTTCTTCACAAGGTTCCTCCAACTCCACAGGGCTTAAACCAGAGAGCATTATCCTGTTCTCACAGGCCTTGTGGTTAGCTCATCCTACCAGGTTCATTTAGTCCCACAGACCCAGCTGTAGGATATAGCCCTCCAATAATTATGTCCCAGCTTCTCCTAGCTGCAGTTTTCTTAAAATACAGATTATGCCCTACTCCACTGCATTACACATCCTTTCGTTCGACTACACAAGCTATTTTCACACTTGCCATGCATGTGCATTCAGTGTCACAAATATCTTGACCAAGGATGCTGGGTTTCATGGACCAAGACTGGAGACCACCTCATGACCTTACAGCTCCATAGCAGCATCAGTGGACAGCCTACATCTTGGAAGGTTAACCAAGATCAGCAAAACTCCTCACAGGTCAGAGCTCATGCCCAAAGGACAACGTGTTTTGGAGGGGAAGATCTTCAAATTTGTCAGAAGTTGGAAATTAATTACAAAAATCTGTGGTTGGTCTGCTGTAGTTCAGGATTTAATAGTGACAATTGGTCATATTGGCCTCATTCATAGGCAACTGAGGAGAATGAATCTAAGCGTTTCATCTCATCTAAAGGTCAGACAAGCATCCTTAGAGAGGTCTACTTCTATCAGCTGGA
Organism: Athene noctua; assembly: GCF_965140245.1. NCBI lineage: Eukaryota > Metazoa > Chordata > Aves > Strigiformes > Strigidae > Athene > Athene noctua. Next base: position 167,612,360 of record NC_134038.1, read on the forward strand.
TATTCAAAGAGACTAAGCTGTCTTATTTGGCATTAAAAGATTTGACGTCCAAAGATGAGAAAAAATATTTGTTATGAAAGCTTCGGAATCAACAGGTCTCCTCTGTAAGACATTTGTTAATTTGTGGCTTCACCACACAGTTTCCTTGCTCTATCCTAGATGTATCCTCAGCCTGTGCATTCTTCTGTCCCCGTTGTTCCCATAGGAACAAAGTGCAGAGTACTTCCCCTCCTTACTTCCAGAAAGCCTTGGAAAAAAAGGAATTCTCAAGATTAGATGGACATAAAAAATGATGTAAACATAAGCCTGACCTTTCAGTCAAACTCTTTTCTAGAAGTGGACACAGGTTCCCTGGATGTAATAGCTTGGGTACCAAAACTTTGTATTTTCCCATAATCATTTCACCTACACCTTCTACATAAAGGAGAAAAATCTACTGTTAGTCATGTTACCTCTCACACCTTACATTTCACATGTATTGTTTCTGCTTCCTTTGGGACCTGGACAGTTTTTCTGCACGACCTCCTAGAGCAGTGCTTATCCCAGTCCAGCTTTCCAAAGTCCACTCAGACCCCTGGGAAGGCTTTTGCTGACCACCAGGCTTCGCAGCACACCAGGAACACCTGTGTTGCATTAGAAAATAGCAGTACTGGAAAAAAAGAAACAAGTATTTCTCCCCCAGCCCCCCACCCCACCTTGTCCCAACCCATCTGCCAGATATAAAAGAGCATTCGTAATCTAATTAATCTAACCATTGCCTGTCACGGCTGGAAGGCAATTTTGAAAGACTATCGCCTTGTGTTTTACTTCGTCTCGAAAGTTAATCTCCTCAAAGCAAAGGGACTTCCCACTCCCCCAAGCCCCACAACCCTTAATCATTCTTCTTAACCAGTTTCTGGTGAATGTGCCTCAGTAGCTGGATGTAAGAATGTGTAAGAGAGAGGCATCCCCTCCTCCACTCCTGCCATACAAAAGAAGACTTGTGAGAGGAGATGCTGCTCAACGGGCACTTCTCCCACTGCAGAAGGACCTCGGCAGCTCCCCAGCCTCACTCTGCGGTGAACCAGTTACCCTACCTCTTCCATCATCCAGTACTTTGCTCTGTCTTTTTTCCTCTCCCTCTCCTTTTTTTTTTTTTTTGGGGGGGGGGGTGGGGGTTAAGATTAAAAGATCTCACACACTTGGAGAGAAGAAAGAGCCTCCAGTCCATCTCCACCTTGTCAATTATAAACAAGGGGCTAGGGAGGGTTGCACACTGTTATTGACTTATCCACTTTGGAAAGGTCATCTTCAAGGTCTGAACCTTCCTGTTCCCACTCCAAGCTCACCTGGACCCATTAAGGAGGAATTTCTGGTCCGTCCCTGTATTTCATTTTGGGCCGACTGGCACTTCTGAGGAGTAATAGACAAGGTGGAGAGGGAGGAGGTGGGATGGGGGGCGCGGAGAGGAAAATGAAGACACGGGGAAAGAGAAGTCATTGAGAGACTTCAAAGTAGAACAAAGACCCATCCAGATGTGAATAATTGCTAGGTCAGCACGTTAATCACAGGCAAGGGCTACACTGCAAGCCATCCCTGGTCGCTTTACAGGGGCAAGAAGGGGAGGAGGGAACAGACAAAAAGGGAGAGATATAGAAACAAGGCTTTGATACAGCAAAGAACAAGCCTGAGAAATACACTTTCCAGGTGATTATGTGAATAATGAGCCAACCTCTGTTTTATTAAGGGCACACTGAGCCTGTAATTGCAGAGGAGCTGCAGCACGGAGGGCAGTGATGGAGGCACCAACCTCGCACACACCCTCTGCTCACTTCCACATACCTGCAGCCCAACACAATCTCCATCTCACCACCTGACAGAGGATTTCCTGCCATGTACACCACAATATCTACGCTTTCAGATCTTAGCGTAGTGGGAGGGAACGATTAGGGTTTTGTTCTTGTGTCTTTGAGGTGAATTATGACTCTAACCAAGGGTTGAGAAGATGCTGGCTCGTCATCTTTGTCTTTTTTTCCCCCAGTCCCATGTTCTTGTGCCGCAACACCAGCTGTGTTTATCTTGTTAATGTCTTTCTTCCAAATAAGGCCACACAGTTTCACTAATACAGACAAAACACCTTCCCACGTGGCTTTTTGCTGTGTAAATAAACATCCAGCATCTAAACAGCCAGGGGTAATGCGATGTTGCTGACATCTGCATGTTAAGTTAATATAAAGGAAGTTTCTTACTGCAGTTGCATGAGCTGCATTATTATTACAGAGCAGTAGCCAGTAACTCTTCTTTCCTATGCTCATTTTTAAATTGATGATTCTTATAAAAATTCTTATTTCCATCATATATTCTTATGATAATATCTGACCCTCTTTCAGAATTAAATGACATGTCCTAGCTAGGATCTGTACTATGCTCCACGGATGTGTGTTGTTACCTTGTGGTTTTTAGTGAGCGCGCTGCACAGGGTTGGTGCTGGTGAGGACAGAGGATGGAAGAAGAGGGCTCTGTCTGGAGCAGGTGACACTCCTGTTTGCAGCAGGATCTCTGTCCAGGACTCAGGCAGGCTCCTACGTCCTGCAGCCTTCTCCTGATGACAGAGTATCCCCTCAGGCTGTGAAACAATATTTCTTCATCCTGCCATCAATCCTCTACCACCCACCACCTCCAGCACCTGTACCAGGATCTACCATTCCTAATTTTGGGAAGTTTGAACATAGTCACTCACTTATCAGAGCCTTCTCAAAAGCTCCCTGCTCCAGCTGGGACCTCAACACTGGCACAAAAACTTACACAGCAAATTAAAATAAGGTTCTTTCTTTAGCAACTGGAATCTTTACTTGCATGTCAGCCAGAGTAGTTTGTACCAGGGACCTTCCAGACAGCATTTCACTTGCCCCAAAGTCCACAGTGCAGACCTCAGACCTCTGATCCACAAAACCAAACAAGTCAGGTGTTTGGGTTTGTAAAGAAAGGGACAGAGATTCTGTCCCCTGAGACTCTTCCTGAAGTGATTCTCCTATAATGTAATTTGTGAGATACCATGAGATACTCACAGGGAATACAAAGACACTGGGGAACTACAGAGGCTGGAGGTAAGAACAAATAGAAGAGAGAGGAGTTCCTTACCTAACATTATTTCCTGAGAAAGCACATGTATAAGTGGACAGAGTTCACAGAATCATCTAGGTTGGAAGAGACCTTGAAGATCATATAATCCAACAATGAACCTCCCCCTGCCTGTTCCCAACTCCCCCAGACCCCTCAGCGCTGGCTCAGCCCGACTCTTCAACCCCTCCAGGGATCCCGGGGACTCCCCCCCTGCCCTGGGCAGCCCATTCCAACGCCCAACAGCCCCTTCTGCACAGAAATCCTTCCTCAGAGCCAGCCTGACCCTGCCCTGGGCAGCTTGAGGCCATTCCCTCGGGGCCTGGCGCTGGGGCCTTGGCTCCAGAGACTCATCCCCCCTCTCTGCACCCTCCTGGCAGGGAGTTGCAGAGGGCCAGGAGGTCTCCCCTCAGCCTCCTCTTCTCCAGACTGAACCCCCCCAGTTCCCCCAGCCGCTCCTCAGCAGACCTGTGCTCCAGACCCTGCCCCAGCTCCGTTGCCCTTCTCTGGACACGCTCGAGTCATTCAATGGCCTTTTTGGGGTGAGGGGCCCAAAACTGAACCCACTCATCGAGGGGCGGCCTCACCAGTGCTGAGTACAGGGGTCAGATCAGTTCCCTCTCCCATATTGGTCTATTTTTGGACACTCAGTTTTAAGAAAGATGTAGACAAGCTGCAAAAGATTCAGAGTCAAGAGAGGAAAATTTTAAGGTACTTAGATAAAAATTAGCTTTAAGGAAGCTTAGAATGGATTTGCTGGTCTGGAAAACAGGAGGCTGAAAACTAGAAGCAGAACTGCTCACTCAGCAGAGGGTTTCAGAACAAAGGTTAGACAAGTGTCTGTCCAAAACATGCAGATTTTTGATGAAACGCAGCTACTGATAAAAAGTGTTTTTCCCATAAAGCCTCTGATGGATTTCAGTCATGTCATTTCTGCGTCCAAGAGCTTTGTAGGATCTCCACAGGACAATGAATAATACGATGCCTGTGCAGGTAAACAGCCCAGAATCATACCATACTTAAAACAGACGTTGGAAGCATAGGAGGCCTCAAAATACAAGAGGATAATCAGTATATATATATATATATATATATATATATATATATATATATAAATCAGTGGAGGGAAGGTCTGAAACAAGACTGCAGCTCCTACATGAGTCCAAACTATAAGGCCAGTCAAGAAGCTGTGCTTTCAGACTGTGCAGAGCAATGAGGAAGGGACACCATGGACATGGAGTCATGGTTTGAGTAACACGCTCTTCTACTCACATCAGTTTTCCTGTCTTTTTTGCAAAGAGTGTCTTGCTCCCAGCTGCCAGAACTGAGGAGGATTCATTTCTTCCCCATCCATTCCACCGCTGGGTTAATTGCAAAGAGTGTTGGATCAGAAGCACCAAGTGAATTCAATAAGTTCTTCTCTGTAGCTGAGCCTGAAGAGATGGTACTGTGCCAGTCATCGCTTAGAGGTGCTATTTGACTTTTTGGCACTACCACTGCCTCATAAACACCTATTTGGCCTCCATCTCATAAACATCTCATAAACAACTGTTTGGCTTGGTGTGGGTCTCCAAATTAGTGTTTATAGCCGTGTAGAGAGCGAGCTGTTTGCATAAGTAATCCTGAAGCAAAACTTGCCTTCTCAGCAGAAAAAAAAAAAAAAAAAAGTCAATTGAAGTCAATTGCTCAGCTGCATTTGCTGATTTGCTGTACATGCACAAGGGACATCAGTGCCACCAGATCTGCACATGGCATAACCCAAGGGAGAATGCTCTGCCTGTAGCTAGTCTGATTTCTTGAGCTAAGGAATATATTTAATTTTCTAGGACTAGGATGATCTGTGTATTCCAGGTGCTTGGGAATAATGTAATCATACAGAGCTGAACACGTCTAATATTCAAGCTAGCACAAGCCAGCAGAGTGCAGGCAGCAGGGATGGGATTCATCTCAACTCACTTCAGATGTGAGCTACTCGCACAAGAATCCTCCCAGGGTCAACAGGGAGAAGTAAGTACCATTAGAGAGCAGTTCATCTGATTTATTTTAGACGGTTACGCTTGGGCAGATAAATCCTAACCAAGGCATTGTAGAAAGAGGACTAGAAATCTAGAAATGTGGGAGCATAGATTGCAACACTAAGAGGACAAAGTGAGAAAGTTTAGGATCCATTATGATGAAGCAGAGTTGTTCAAGCAGAAGATATAAATTTAGACTCTATGTCTTAGTGTTTTCTTTGCGCAGGCTTCATCTCCCTGAGTCCTGCGATTGTGACAACCTTTTGTGGATGAGAAGAAATCGGCTGAAGTGTCATCGTGGAAGCTTTGAGACCCCAAGGAAAGTGCAGTTCGTTCTTTTCTAATTTTCACTATTTTCACCTGAATAGGGTGGACAACATTGCCATATGAGTCAGAGTCTGAAATCAATGCCCTGACAACTCGCAGGACATCTACATGTCCCAGTCCCAGCTGTACTCAGGGGTAATGTTGCTTCCTTCCTCCCACTCTCCACCATCTTCATCACCAGCTCTTTAAGGTAGGAACTGCCTGTCTTTGGCTGGCAAACTAGCAAACCAAACAAGGCATGAACTTGAGGATAATCGTGATCAGCTGAACTTTTAGCATGTCCCCTGGCACTGATTGATCCCGTACAGTGGCTGGCTCAGTTCAGCAGACCAAGGAGGGCAGTGTGGATGCAGCTGCAACTTTCTCAGGGGAAAGTAAGTTTTGATGCAAGTCGAGTTGTGCCAGTTGGCTGCATGACCAAAGAACAGCCCATGCACAAATGCAGAGTTTATGTTCCTGCACTAAACCGAGCACTGTGGAGACTTCATTTCATTAAGGACTGACACACTACTGTGAAAAAAAAAAAAAAAAAAAAAAAAGGTTTTAAAATGGCAACATAAACATGTGCCCTCTCAGCTTCCAGTCACCTGTGGTTCATGGACCTCTTTGCCTAGTGATGGTACCTTTGTCCACCATCTGCTCACTCAGTTGAGTTTCAATATCAAGACAATATTGCTCAGCAATTCATCTCATTTTTGGGTTTCAGAAGGTTTGCAGAGATGATCACTGGATAGGGAAACCAAGCATGGAACTGAAAAAAAAAAAAAAAAAATCACCTCTATCTCCCATATAGCTCTTTCAAGGAAATGGCTTAGTGAAACCTGAGTGAAATGAAAGCTTTGGCTGGATGCAAAGATGTCACCAATGGAGTGAACAGTAAATTAAGCACTAGGATCTTGTTTAATGGGCTGAGAGTAAGTGTCTCAACATGACAAAAACCCACCAACTGCCACCTTCAGTGAAGGTAGTTGCTTGCTCAGCTCTGATAGTCTGCTTTGACATGGAGGCTCTGGCATCATTGTCTTCTGTGGCTCCTCTTCTCGGGCAGGTTTATTATGTTTACCCAGATAGCACTCTTGCATCTTACAAAAGAGTGCAGGCAGGACACTGAAGATTCAGTTCCACTTGTATAAATGTCAGGAATCACTATCAGCAGGAGAAAATATGGCTAGGGAGAGGGAGAGTTCAGTTGTAAAGACCGGTGAAGGTAAGGAGTTATGTCAACCCAACCTGTGTGTTTATTTTTTCTTGTTCTATAGCAAAGTCAAGGAAAACCTCAGGAAGGCAATGAAATTAGATGATGTTGTATATAAGTGCATGTGACTCAGGACAAGGTAGAAATGCTGCTCTTTTCCTATTACAGTTTTAACTCTCTTCGAGCTTTTACTGCAGCGATCACATTTTCATTAAGCTAACAAGTCAAATGAACACATTTGCATTTTTTCTTTGCAATCTCAACAAAATAGCCAGCAGTATGGGCTGCAGTATCTGACCTGACAGCTCCATCCTCAGCAAGAAAAAACAGCTATATATAAAATTATGAAAACCTACCTACTATATTTTAATTCTTGACCTAAATAGTCCAGACATAATGTAAGCATATGTTTTTGTGTTCTTCTTAGAGCTCTTAACATTTATAGAGGCACAGACAATCCTGCTTGAAGGAACTTGGAGAAATCTACTCCATCTCTCTGCCCTAAGCAAAATTGACTCTACCTTAAATATAACATCCCTTCAAGGAGGTTCCTAATTGGCTTGTTCTTATCACAGTCGTTGAGCTGCTGCAATACAGCATGAAAGGGGGTTTTCATGCTTCTCGCTGTCAGAGAGGAAATATGATTCATTGTGATGAATTATAGATTTGTGTAATTAATTGCCCTTCTCAGAAACTTTTAGTTTCTGTGACATCACTTTGTCCGTTAATCATATCCTTTAGAGTAGCTAGTGCTGCAGTCCCAATCTCTAAGAACGTTCAGCTAAACTCATAAATGGGTTGAAGGAAAATGGAGAAGGGTATGAGCTTTTTCTTTCCAAATGTGATGAAAGGAAAGTTCTATGAAAGTTCAGCTTTCCTGGAGCAGTTCAAGGTTTGAAGTCTGACAATTCACAACCCATAAAAACAGTCTTATACAAATGTTAGTAATTCTTGACTTCAGCTTTTACATTTTAGGATAAAGTTAATTTTAAGTTTAATTGCCCGTTTCTCTGCTCACAGGTTAGGCAGAACTCCATAGGACACCCACTTGGAGGCATCGTTTACATGGGGCACTGCTCAGCCAAACTGAACATATTTCTTGTACAACTCTTGAGGTGTGGGAAAGATCTCATCTTTGGTGGGCTACAAGATGGGAGGAGCATCAGTTCCTGCAGAAAGCTACCAAACCCATTCAGACCAGACTGACACAATGCAAGGTCCAGGTACAGAAGGGACAGAAACTTATGGGTCTTGCACTATCAAAGATCATGTTGCTTGGGGGAATAAAAGAAAATTTAATAAGGCCAAGTCTGGGGTGTTAGCAAGCTAGAGAAAAAAATCACCCTTGAATTACAAATTGTTCAAAACAGAGAAAACAGTACTAATACCATGTAGCCTATCTGAGAGTGCCCAGGGTTTGCCTCCATCAGATTTTCAGTGGCCCTTGTTAGTGATATTTACCAGTTACCACTTACTGCTTACAAAGAAAACCAACCATCTGGAAGCCTTTCAAGCAAATTTTCCTTTTCATTGCTTCAGTCCCTCCTTCCTAAATATGAATATGTACCACAATAAATAATTTCCCCTGTTTACTATGAAATTTAAGTACTGGTCCCATGATGCCAGGACCAGTTTTGATCAGGACATCTTCTAAAAATTCTTGTTTTCAACTCATAGAATAGCTGAGGTTAGAAGAGGCAAAGTTGGCCATTTGACATATCCTGCTAATCTAAGAGGTGAAGACATTCACTCAGATGAGAAATGCATTTGAAATCTTACTCTGGCACTCTCATCGATGGGAGAAAAGACAAGGATAGGGACATTTGTCCCCTCTGACCAAGGTTGAAGCAGTGTCTTGAGTCTATGATCACGCAGCAGCAATATTTAGTTGGTGTTGTACTTTGCAGGAATAATTTGCATTTCTGTAGCCTCTTTTCCTCAAGGTTCTCAGAACACTATGTTAAACCTGAACAGAGGCTTTTGTCAGTATCTGGGGTGAAAGCAGGGATCATCATTCCCACTGTACAAAGAAAAGACAATGCCAAGGTGGCACAGAACGCCTTTGAACAGAGCTTGTATCTCTAGTGAGCAATTTTGGTGTTCGTTAGTGAGAAGAAAGTCTTCTCATACCTTCTCATTATCACCTTCTACCTATAACTCATAGACAGGTATAATTGCCCCTGAGGGAAAAATACCCTATATCCTACAGCCCTGCTCTTAGGATTGGGAACTGGGTTTTGGATTCACCTCCTCTACTGAAATGTTTCGTCTTATCTGGTCATCCAGGGCTCAGCTCACTTGAGACGCCTTTGGATCCCTTCTGGCATCCACCAGGTTCACCAGTGTGGTCTCTCTGGTACATGTGCCATGGCTGCCGACATTTTTGGCTGTTGTAGATACTTCGAGGCATCTCAAAGGGCTCTGAAGTGTCATTTCAGACAAATTAATCTGGTCTCAGACTCTGTGGTCAGTGGGAAAAGAGGATAGAGGATGCAGTGAGTCATCCTCCGAAGGTGCTGATCTGTCTCCACTGACTATAGAGACAGCCTGCACAATCAGCTTAGATGAAAAGCCTAATTTTCAAGGGGCTAAAGTTGGGGGAACTCACCTCCGCCTTTTAAAGATATCCACCTTCAGGAGTGGCAGCTGACTAGATTAGGATGCTTAACCACAAGCGTCTTATTCTTGCTTCTGCTGTAAACTTGCTTTGGGGTATTTGCATGCCCCTTCACACTCCTCCTCCCTCAGGGCAGTAACACTTCCTTTGTTGTATTCTGTGTCTATTTAGACTTCGAGCTCTTCGGGGCAGGGACTCTCCTTTTGTGCATGTCTGTAGAGCACCTAACACCACAAGACTCAGATCACGGTCGAGCCTCTAACTGAAAGAGTAAATAATAATAATATGCATTAGCTGTTAAGTAGGGGAATTAGGGGCTAGCTTATATGTAAGTACCGTACATAGTGTAATGATATCCTTGTGCTTAATGCAACTGGATCCTTCCATTATTAAAGCAACAGGCGAACTGATGTTTGATCTACACTGCTAATTCTAGTTTTTGGAGACATCAAACAGCTGCTTTTCTTTTTTCTTGGCAAATGCGCATGTTATAAGCAAATCTGAAATTACCAGGTTCACAAGTTGAGTTTCATGCAGACAAATGTTTACTTTGATGCCAGAGAACCTGGCTCATTTCCATTTACAGTAAATGAGGAAGAAAATTGATTTGCAGCAGCAGGAGGGGTGTCAAACCTTTATTGCTGCTCAGGACATGTACGCACTGCTAACCAGGAAGATAATTAACCTAAATTAACCTTCTGCCTTAAGATGAGTCATAGTTTGGGGAGGAGGGGAGGTGGGAAGCGGGGGTGGAGAGGGTGTAGGGAGGAGTAGAGTGCTGTAGAGCTGTATGGACATGTCCTGTGCATTTCCAAGCAAAAACGATCGGGCCATGTAGTAGCTGATTAGATTTAAATGGAAATTCTCGATAGGCGTTTTTACTTCATGAAGGGGGTAAAAAAAAAAAAAAAAAAGTTGTTGTTTATATTAGGGCTGGACTGCATAAGGAGTTGTGCCCGTAAATTGGGGAAGAAAGCTGTATTTTAAGGCAATGCTGACAGCCATTGGATTAGCCCATCCAGAAGCAGTAAGCTGCCATTCATAAACTGGAACAGCCATTAACATTGTCTGCTGCTCAACAAGGATGAAAAGCTGTGACTGCTGCTTGAGAAGTGGTTTGGTGCTTTGGTCAACCAGCTGCATTAATCATACTTTGAATAAAAAGGTTATCCATTGCCTACAGCAAAGATGCCCCTGGGCATAGCATCACACAGATGTTGTGGGCATCCCATGACACAGTGTGACAACAGAGCAGCCAAATAGGATTTGGGAGGGCTGGTCATAGGGTTGGTCCTATACCCAGGAAAACAAGAGGAAGATGATGTCACTGCCCTGTGCCTCTGTTTTCCCCATTTGTATAACGAGGATTATTTCCTGGTATCCTCTAAGAGCTCTTGCTGAAGGACTACAGGGTGAGGAGGGTGGAAGGAGAGCCGCCAGAGATGGGAGTCTCCACTATGGGTTGCATGAATGAGGTGGTTCCCAGGTTGATGTCAAGGCACGATCCATGCTGCTGTTATCTAGCTGTCCAAAAGCTGTTCCACACTCACTCCAAGCTCCATTGGGGTGAGAGGCAGGTAGGGCTAAAACCTCTTTTAACTGGGCCCAGACCATGGACATCGTTTGGGTCATGCCAGAGAACAGACAAGTATTGCTATTTTGCACTTCCTTCATCATGAGGTGCTACTCAGACAAAGCCAAAGCTGGATCTCTTGGGGTTTTTTAGTTTGCTAGGAAGCCTAAGGGCTTTAGATGTCCAGATGTCTTTGCCATAGCTTCTGTAGAAAACCTGTCCTGGGCTGTGCACAGAAAATGCTGCAGTGTGGCAAGCAGAGTCACTCAGATGGAGGCTAAGCCTGACTCTGCAAAGATGGGTCCCCCACTGAGGTCCCACAGGAACAGCTCTGGGTCCATGCCCACAGCTCAGCATGCCCCAACACACACCCTCAGAGACATCCCACCTTCACCAGGGTCTGTCTCTACTCCCCACCTCCCAGCTGTGAGTGCAACCTCCATTTCAGTGAGGCTGTGCAGAGCTCATCCCAAGCTCATCCTCATTGCCACCAGCTACTTCACACGCCAAGAAAATGCCTCCCCTTTATAGACAACACCCAGGGCATTAGGGAAAAAACCCATCCATTTCAGGGACACAAATCCCAGGCCAAAGGCATAAGGACTGAGAGAAGGAGAAGCCTTGCTGCTCAGCCTGGACATCACAGGAGGTCTCAGCTCCCAGCTGAAGGACAGGTAACCTCTGTGTTACCCATGCTGCCCTTTGAGCAGTGGAGATAGTTCATCCTTCTTCACTAAGCAGGTGTGAGGATGCAAGACACTGCAGTGGTGAGGAGTGGGTCGGTCCTTCAAGTCTCCACTTCTCTGGTGGGTCTACTCCACCATCTGTGAAATGGGAGAAGTGACTGGCGAGGCAACACAGTTTTGATTCATCAGAGATGGTTTTGTGGGAGAATTCATGCTGATTCAAACAAAAGGGCTTTGAGGAGGGGGGGAACATCTCAAGAAGTCAAATATCTTGATTTTTTTTTTTTGCTTGGTTGTTCTTGCCTTTAAAAATAATCAAAAAACAAAAAAAAAAATCCAGGGAGAGCTTAGAAGCAACACAAAATGGATATTTTTGAAGTCAAATACAGCATTCCACTCACCTCAAAGCAAAATGGTTTTGACGTTTTTTGGTTCTCTGAACAATTTGGGAAGCCAGTGAACCAAAAACAGCATTTGTGTGCACCACCCTCCACCTGCCCAGCACTGACACTGATAGCTGTGAAACCTGCTGTTGGAGCCGATGCATCCTGCACCTCTGGCTCTATCTACCTGGACAGATGCATCCAAAAATATTGGCTCTCAGCAGGGCCACTATCTGAGATTTTACACCATGTAAATCATCCCCTCCTTTCTCCCATTAACTTTTTAAGCTTATTGGCCACTGTCAGCTAAATCCACCAACAGGTTAGCAGTCCTACTGATTAAGTCCCTCCATGTCCTGGTGGACCCATGCAGGATCTGCAAGCAATGTGCTGCATGCACTTTCTGAGCCCCAAACAGGATCCCTCTCCTCCAAAGACAAACAGGATTTCTTTTGAAGTCTGAATGTCTGTTCCTGGGCCAATAAAGTCCTTCAATTTCCCATCAAGAAGGTAAAGGTGGTGAAAGGTGTTAGCAAGCATCTCCTTATGAACTGCAATTAGCAGCTGGGTGAAGGGGGAAAGTGTTGGCAGAACAAGGAGAGGCGATGGTTGTCTCACCTCACTTGGGATGGGCCAGATGGGCCAGGCAAGAACCCCAACACCAGGCCTGGAGCCAGTCTGGCAAGTCAGCCCCAGGCCACTGGAGCCCTAAAGGGAGGCAGAGGGGTTTTCTTGCACCATATCTCATCCTGCTGGTGACACTTGAAGAGGCTCAGGCAACAGACAGGGAATAGGACCTGCTGTCAGAGAGTCCAACAAGGGAGATATTTGGTCTGCCTTAGAAAATGGAACCATGATAACACAATCTTCTGCAGCCTTGTGAGCTGTGTTTTATGTAAGAATTGCCATACAACCAGCCCTAAGCCCATCTCACCTAATCTCAAGCTCGTAACCAGGAAAAGACATCTATCATAGGCAGTAAGACCACACAGAGTTCTTACTGGAGACTGTGTCAGGTTAGGTATAGGCTTGGTGACAGACCCTAAGCAACACAACCCTCTGGGACCAGCCCAGTTCTTCCATCTGATCCCTTCTTTCGACAAAGTCAGCGTCAAGCAAACAGGACAATCCAAGGAGATTCATGGAATCAAACTTTAATCATACCTTTAAACCTGTTGCAGAAGCAACCAAACAGCATCGCATTTATACAGTAGCCCTTATACCACACTATCTGTTGGGGAGTATATGTCTTTTTTCAGGACTCACATAGAACAAACATGCAAGAAATCTGGGGTTTGCACATCTGCTTTTATCAACAGTTCACTTGTACAAACACATCCAGTCTAAGGGCAAGGCGAATCCTTTTCAATATTAAGCCACTCAGAGTCCGGGGAATAGGTTGAGGACTGGCTAGCAGCCAATGAGGTTTGCAAAACAGTGGAATCTAATAAAAATAATTGAAATATTTAAAGGCAGTTGCTTTATTTTATAAAGAAGCACCTGCAATGATTACCCAAAACATTTGCAGGTGGAAAAAGGGCTGAGCATGTCATTGGTGTTAATATCATTTTTGCTCAGAGGGCAAATTAGGCTTTGTAATTCTGAAGAATCATTGGAGCTATTTCAATAATGGGATGACTCTGATAATGAAGGATGATTCCTTCAGATCCCCTTTAGTGTGTTAGCCTGCAAAGCCAAGGCTTGGGTGTATTAAATATCTAACATCAAGGTGAAAGGTGTTCTCTGCAGCCAGGCATCATATACCAAGGATAATCTACCTGCTTCAGCCTGTTAATGTCTTGAGAAAATAGAGGATAATTCACCTAAAACCCCTACAGCCAATCCCTCAGCTGATACAACTCAGCCCATTTCCACTGACTCCAGTAGGAAGCTGACATTTCACACCAGCTGAGCATCTGGCCTTTTAGAATTTAGTTTGGGTGCTGATTCATCACCTCCTAATGTCTGGCTGGATCCCAGAGTGCTAAGATGTAGCTTCAAAGCACAGCAAACAAAGGATAGAAATACACAAGGAAGGTGGGATGTACATCCACATCTTTGTCTGGGGGCAGTTTCCAAATCGAGCTACATGAGCAGTCTGGCCTCCAACCTCAGTATCAGCCTTGTTACCAAACATATCGGAAGCAGAATCACATGTTCTCTTTAAAAACAGTGCATTTAAGCACACACACCCAAACCTCGCTCTCCTGGGTTTCCAGTGGGACACAGCCACCCTTCTGGACCTGATCCAAAGCCCACTCATTTCAATGGAAAGACATAAAATTTAGACCAAGCATTATTAAAAAATATTTCAAGAGATGGCAAGTAGGACGAGTGATCCTCTGATTGTGCTTCACGTGGGCATCGGGCAGTTTCTTGGCATTGAAGAGCAGATGCACTGAAGAGCCTGGGACACAGAAAATCGTAAGCCCAGTTTGGTCCATCACTGAGCCAGATAGCCTAGAAAATGAAATATGGAAGAGAGCAGACAGATGTTGTTCAACATCTTGGTAGATGTGAAAGCAGGGGAGAAATGTGAAGCTCATCAAGAATGAGTCCCACTGGCAGTGGCTTTATCTCTTTTAGCTATGTCAGAAAGGGACCTTGAATGCACTGCGTGGCTCAAGCTATGACCCTGTATGTCAGTACGGCAGGGCTCAGGTTGGATCCAAGTTCTTCCTTTCACTTGAAGTTCAGGAAGCCAGATAGGTCACTGCAGGTTCCAAGCCAGCACTTCACAGGTGGGACACCAGGAAATTATAACTGAGGGCAAGCAATCTCAATGTGTGGAGAAGTCAGAGCTGACTGTTCATGACATCAGGAGAAAAAACACAGTATCGGGCATGAAGTTGAGACTCTCCAGGCAGAGTCTGATGAGACCTTTCAGCACACAATCATTATTTGCCAAAGGGAGCCAGATCCATTTTTTCATCCTGTTCTACACATGGTCCCTTGGGTAGTTTCCATCCCTGGAGAAGGATGGGTGGAGGGTAATACTCCTTCACTTGAGGAGAACTTCAGCCTTAATAGAGGATTCGCAAATTTAGAAAATACTTTTCAGACAGAAGGTGGAGAAGACGTCACATAGGCGTCATCTGGCCAAGAGCAAACATGTGAAATAAAGCCATCTGGCTCTGAGGTAGTCCTCATGGACTCCGTTTATAGGCCATGGAGATCTGGTTAGCACCATCAGTGGAGTACAACTTATCTCACCCTAAAGCAGATAAGCTGAATCTCATCTTTAGTTCCCACTGACTCTGAGGCTCTGAAGTACTTTAGAGGGGTAAATTGTCCTACAAGGAGCACAACATGAATTACAGAGCATTTTGACAATATTGATCCCAGAACAGGACTTCTTCATAACTCTAGCAGTGGCTGATAGTCCTCCTCTACTGAAGAAGCACATTATAAGAACCCCGCCATCTGAGGGCTGCAACTTTCTTTGCAAGGAAGAATACTTCAGAGTCCTTTAAGATTTTGTACTGTTGCTTATCAATCAACAAGGGCTTCAAAGATGTCTTAGTTATAATTTAGAGGACTAACACCTGCTGACTTTAACTGCCAAATAGTGAGTTTTTCTAAAGCAGCAGGGTACACCTCTCGTACCTGTTGGTTGCCATGTGCATGAAAAAGTTGACTGCATTTCCTTTGAGGAGCTGAGCCTTGGTGCCTATAGATGGGCAGAGACGGATAACTAAGCCAGGTATCTAGCCAGATTTTTGTGTAACCGTTAAACTTTCCCAGATATCTGTAGATTCCTTACAAAATGTTGCACTGCAGTATAGGACAAGGTTGTCTAATGGCAGATGTGTCTATAATCTAACAAACAGAACCGAGCGTTACATGATCCAAGAGCTAAAAGATAAAGCTCCTATACTGGATTTCTTTCACATGGCTCAATGTGGTGTAAGTCTGTCAGAGCTAACCTCATACAGCTGCCTTTATGATCTTGCCAGCAAAATCTTTGGAGCTATGGCGTGAATTCTCTCCATCCTAAAGCAGGTATCTAAAATAAAACAGATGACTCACTAGATGAGCCAGTACTAGAAATAAAGCATTATATGTTCAACCTGGAGTAGAATTAATTTATTAGCTAATGAGATAAACTCGTTAAATCAAGGCCATCCTTTTTTTCTCAAAAAGATATCTTAGCTTGGTATTTAAATTTTGCCCCTGGAATCACTGGGTGGGGCCCTATGTCTTGTCTGATGCCAGGGATCAGACCAGATGATCATTTGTGTTGTTACCTCCCAGTTCTAGGAGTCTAGGAATTTATTGTTTTATTGTTTTATTCGTGAATCTTATGGCTCAGAGTCTGCAATTGCCCAAAACCTGCAACCATGTGTTGTTGTATTTGTAAAGATCAGCTGAAGACAAATCCCCTGTAAGGTTTTCTCTGAATATTTATACTCTCGGGTTCTGGATAAGAGAGGAGACAGATGGCCCTAGCTACTGCAGGAAATTTTGCATCTGAACGTTTTCCCTCATGATAGGACAGAGCACTAGAAAAGCCTGTTCTCAGAAGACACTTGCCTAATTGCACAGAGTCAGCAAGTTGAGGCCTTTGGAAGAGCTTTGGATAATATCCCGTGCCTCACTGCCTCTCGCCTTGCACAGCCATGCCTAGTCCCCTCCAAAGCCTACTGAAGCCTGCCGCTTCTGCAGCACCAAGGGGTGTTGGACCAGGTTCACAAACCTGAGCACTATTAAGAGAAAAATACTACCAATATCAGCATTCTCCACTCACTTACACCTACTTTACATTTTAAATACCAGTAAATGACTGCCGAGGGGAACAGAGAATCAGACCCATCGATGTGGTTATACTTCAGCAACCCAGACCCCAGGAATTTTGGAAGTTCACCAGCATTAAGGATTATTAATGCATATTGAAAAATAGCTGGAAATCTACCCAGCATTGTTAAAGAATCATTTAATTATTATTAACTGAGTCACAGAGGGCAGGCAGGCAAGTTTATGAAACTGATACACTGAGTAACCATATGTTTATCCCAGCCAAAACCAGCACACCATAGTCTCTAGACAAGATTGCTATATGCCAAAGTCTGTAATTAAACTGTGGCCCAAGGCCGGGCTCTGCAGCCTGTTGCATTCAGCAAGTGCCCTCTACTGGACTCCCGGTCCCAGCTGGGATCACGCCTTCTGCATCCAGCCTGCAAACTTCCCTGCAAGGCTGGGTGCATCACGGCATCCTTCCAGCCTCAACTTCCAGCCAACTGCCCTTTACACCAGACACCTCCCATTAGTTTTCTCAGTAAGAGCAATTATTCAGGAAAAAAAAAAAAAAAATTAAGTTACACCCTGTGTCACCACAGCGTGGTTAGACTTGAAACGTGGGCGCAGCTCTGAAGAGTTCATTGCCCTTTCCTATCCCATTCCCACCAGCTCACCTTGGTGACTGGGAAATGTCCATCTTCACCGGTTAGCTCAAGATGACTAAAGCAGGTGGGGCATGCACGGTGAGGAGATATGATGTGAGAGAAAATAGTGCAATTAAACAGCAGAGCTTTCAACACCCGGCTCCCAGGGCCTTATTTAGCTAATTAAGTAAACCATGCATTCCCCTGAGGTGTTTCCAGTGCCCTCAAGAGCAGTGTCAAGGTCAAATTTGCTGCTGACCATTCATAATTCATAATGCCAAGCCACAAGGGCTTGCTTAGAGAGCACTGGGGTTCCCTAGTTGGGGAGTCCCTGCACGGTGCAAGGGTGCTCTCTCAAATACTGTGAGGACCAAACCCACCTGGATACCTCCTCTTCCCCGGCTTTCTCCCTTTAACACACATATGCCATATAACAGAGTCCTAGACCCTTAACATGTCATCAGGGCACATAAATATTCTGCTGGCCACCGCCAAGTGACCCTGGGTGAGATGATCTCTGTGCTTTTCACTCCATTCACATTTTCCATCTCCCTCACCTGTTTTGGCTGCCAGGTACTCAAGGTAGGAACCGTCTCTGGTTAGGTCGACATGTAGGACCAAGCACGGCAAGGCCTCTAGGCATGCTTATAATGCAAACACAAAGATTAGATCAAGTCTGGCCTCTCTCTCAATGCTGTAGGCAGCAGAAGAGTGTAGTGTTTGCCTCTTATCTGGAGTCTTGGGGGATTGGCCCAACATATTGACATAAACTGCTGCCAATGTCAGTTTACACTAAGAAAAACGGGTTATAAAATGTGTTGGCTCAGGAGCAAGATCAGAGTCCTGGTAAGGCATCCCTCTGCAGAGCCGGTAACCTCCCACGGAGAGGAAGGGACCATCCAAGCCAGTCTCAGCTTTGGACCCCCAAAAGAACTGGGTGCCTTGGCTGTCTTTAGCTCAGCCAGGCTTCAAGCCAAAGAGCATGGGGGTGCTGGGGAGACGTCCACAGTGGGACTGGAGTCCTGCAGACAGCTGCAGGGCTGTCCAGAGACATACGTAAAGCAGTTTTTGAAAATCTTGTGGGGAATCAAAAAGTTGGGGGGGGGGGAATAGACATATGTCAAAGTAATCTCAAATGAAAAACTGCATTTTCGCATTAAGAAATATCACAAGAAGAAGAAGAAAGCACAAGAAATGACACAGCAATAGGAGATGCACCCTAGAGAGGCCACTTTCTGTGGTCAGTGCCCTCATGTTACCTCAGCATCTACGGCCATCACACAGGATTGATGGAGGGTGCACCTCTGCCTGCTCCTCTACCTAGCTATGGGTGGACTTGCTGTCCACAATTTTGTCTGTCCTTTTTTTGAACCTGACCATACTATCTGCCTCAACAACCTCCTCTAGCAACAGGCTCCAGGAGTTCATCAATGTTTCATTCATGTTTATGAGTTAAAATTCAAGACTCGGACACCCATGTGCAGGCTGTCTCCATGGGTGTTTGGTGTCAGGGGTCTGCTGCAGCCTGTGGTGTGGTGCCTCATGCCAAGTGAGATGCCTTCAGGCTATGGCTGCAGAGGGCACTAGACTCGCCCAAGCGCTTGTGCCACCTAACTCTTGTCTCTCAGTCCTGCTGAGGGGGCTGCAATCCCACATGGCACCAAGCATCCACCATGTGAGCAACTCAGCTGAGCCTCTCAGCAGCAGATCCCAGAGATCCCAGTGCAGCTCACCCACATGTTTGGATAGCTGGATTGCTCTGTGGGCTCCAGCGATCGGATCTCTATTGATTATTGGGAAATCTCAGGCACCAGCTTACATGGTGTCGACATCTAAATGTAGGTACCTGACTCTGGTGCCAAAGCCTGCTAGGAAACATGTTTTAATTAGAAGAAGGAATGTTGAAATTAAGTCATAACTGAAAATTTTGTTTTTCAGATACTGTTTTCTATTTTTAAGTGAGGAGATTAACCAAAGAAATCACAGGCTCATAGCATAATTCAGCTTGGAAGGGATCTCTGCTCCAACCTCCTGCTCAGAGCAAGGCCAGCTATGAGGTCAGACCAGACCACTTTAACTACAAAAACACAAAACTTTTAACTACAAAATTGCAAGACAAGGTCCAGTGCTAAGAAGCCTAGTTTGACTGCCAAGGCGTCTGGCAAATACTTCACCCGGATGTGAGGGGAACTCTGAATGTGCACACAGTAGAAACATCAGATAACTGCCTATAACCACAATGACAATTGTCTGCTACTGAGAGACAAAAAGGAAGGAATCGGGAAACCTTCACAACCACACAAGAAGGAAGAGCAGACCAGAAGTTGTTGTGACCTTGTGACCACCATGTTTCAACAAAGAACAAGACAACCATGTCCTCAAGCACCTTTCTGCTCCGTAAGAGAGACTGGAAGCATGCGCATGGAAGCTCTAACCTGAGTGATGTAGACTGGGCCGTACACCAGAGAAAGACCTCTAACATTTCTGAAAAATAAGGATGGTAAATTTGTACATCATGTGTTGCATCCCAGGGAGAAGAATTCCTTATGGGTCTCATCTTACAATAAAGGAGGAACAGATCCAAATGGTCAAATAGCAGTAGCTTCAATAGGAGAGACTTCACATGAGTCAATATGTGAACTATTCAAGAGTGTTTCTACTTACTGATTTAAAATCTACAGCCCTTATCAACAAGGAGAGAAACCATACTAGCTTTTCTTTAAACCAGATTAAGAAGGAAAGTAAAAGTAGGTATTTGAGATAAGGAATAAAACAAGTGAGTCATTGTATTAAAATAAAACCAGTGTAATGGATGGAGAAAGAAAGACATTTTTGTTGTAACTAGAGCTCAGGAGTGGAGAAATCAATAAGGGAAATAAAGGACTTGAAGAAATATTTATAGTCAGCAGAGTCAAGGTTGAAGAGAAGGCTCTTTTCTTGTACAAGCAACAAAAGAAACCCTGATGAGAGCATTAATTTGTTACTCTAGGGGAATGGTGGAACCATGTATAATAACCAAGAAAAGCCCTGCGTGTTCAATAAATACTTCAGTTCTGCATTTTGAGAAAAAGCTGCACAAGCTACTTCTACCACACACTGCTGATGATCATACTTATGGCTCTAACCATAAGCAAGGGAGATGGTAATCAGCATCTCCCACAGCTAGCCATTAATAAATCTGCAGATTCAGATCATTTACATCCAGGAGTTTTTTTAAAGAGTTGGGCAAGAAAGGATTGGAGTCTATTCAAAAGTTTTTGAACCCCAGGGAAGTTCTAGAGGACCAGAAGAAAATGAATGTTCTGCCGGTGTTTTAAAAGAGGAGACAGGACAATGTGGGTTCTAGACTGACAGCCTGCCATTAATCCAAGGGGAAAAAAAAAAAAAAAAAAAAAAAAAGAATAGCTCATATGAAATTTGTTTATTATGGAATCAAAGGAAGGTAATATAATTGCTGCCAATCAACTTGGGTTTATGAAAAATAGATCTTGTCAAATTAATTTGATGTATTTTCTGATAACAGCACAAGCGTGGTTAATAAGGGGAAGAGCGCTGATGTAATTTTACTTAGATTTTCCTCAAGGCAACTGCCTGGGTACTGTATGATATTTTGATTAAGAAACTGGAGTACCAAACATGGCACACATTAAAGGGATTAAAAATTGGCTAACGTAGGTCTCGAAGCGTAACTCTAAACAAGGGATCATCGCCAGATGGGTGTGTTCCTAGTCAGGTCCCACAGGGAACAGTTCCTCAATACACATGTCAACATTTCCTCTATGTCCTGAACTTAAAAAAAAAAACAAAAACAAAACCACCGGTGACAGCACATGGTCTACCAGATCGGCATGTAATGGAGACTGAGGTCAATGGTATGGAGAAAAAGGGCTCACTTGTTAAGCTGGGTGCAAGCAGACAGGAAGCAAATGAGGGCCAAATGTAAAGGAGGATGTGAAGAAGTGAAGAATGTGGTCATATTCCCCCTCCCGGGAAGCAGCAACACTGGACAAGACTTGGGCATCACAGCAGGCAACCTGATCTGCTTGCAATTGGCCTTTATTACTAAAAGGTCTAGTGATCTTGGGTATTGGAAAGGAGGGAATGTTGAATTTATGGGATATCCTCATTATCCCACACTCCAGGCTGTGTGAGTCAGCTGATTCCCTTAGGTTGCTGCTGCAGACAGAGGGAGGGAGATGCTTTTGTTGGGCAGGGTCCAAAGCAGGCTATCAGAGCTGCTGAGAGATGTCAAATGGCCTCAATTCGCTCCTCCAAGGGAGCCAATGGACACGAACCCGCTAAATCCTCCTGCAGCCCAAGCCAGGCTCAAAGGGGGGTGTGTGAAACTCCCCATCCCACACTGTTCCTCGCAGACTGCAAAGTAGGCACTGCTTCTGAAATGCTAGGAGGTACAATCCCCAAAGGATCTTGTTGGAGAAGAGTCCTGGGAATGGACTTAGGACTTTTCCAACTAAGGGTTGGAAACCCTTAGAGGAGCTCAGTCCACCAACTCAGCGGACAGAAGGATGATAGTTTGTGAGGCCGGGAATAGTCTATTGAATGGATGTTCAGTCTGTCACACAAATGTACAAGGTTTAAATGCCAAAAATCAAAGTTTATCATAATCAAACACCAAACACGGCACATATTTTGACACTGAAGTTGACTGTCTGGTGGAACAATTTAGCAGAGAAGACAACAATTCACATCACACAGATTTTAAAAAGAAGGCCAAATGTTTTATTCGAATGTATTTTCTAGTTTGAGCAGGAATTTATGCATTGTCCTCCTCTGGCTTTTCTTACACAACAGGCCCGGAAGAGTAGTCTCAGCCCTTCTTTCTCTATCACTAAACTGAGGCACTAAACTGTCCCTAAACTGATTGGGAGGAAGACTGTCTTCTGAGGACCATGAAAGCATCACTACATGAATCACTCCATGTCCAGTCAGACATCCACACAGCTGCCATCATATGGGAATTTGTCATGAACAGCCTGGAGAAAGAATTACTCCTGTGAAGTCCATGATTCTCAGAAGTCCTCTCATCCTTTCAGTCAAAGGAAGGTTTTCTTTGTATTCTTCCCATTTTCCTTCCTTCTCCTTTCCGTACATGCATGCACATAACACTTACTCCATCGCACCTCACTCACTCCTCTGCAACTCTCCATTTCCAATGGAAACAGCAACATCTTCTTAAAAGAGCTTTACCAATGGCAGATTCAGTCACGTATCTCTGTTGAGAACAAGGCCCCCATGAACTTGCCTTCCCGTTTCATCTGCCACTGTTTCTCAGCGTGATTTTTAGTCCCGTATAGCAGTTAGAGCAGCCTCAACTCTAACCCTTCAGTGGTAACTGGATTAAGGAATATTTTGTCCTATCACTGCATTATACGGGAACCTTCTTATTTTTATACCTAACACATAAACACCCAGAAGCTCCACAGGAATTCAGCTCTAGGACCAAATCTGTCAGAAGGATAAACCCTCCAAAATTAGGTGAGTCTACAAGAGAGAAGGCCTCTGGAGCAGGGGATGCCCCTCACACTGCTGTGCACCATCTCAATCTCTTCCATTCTCTTGCCCATGGAACATTTGTCCTTGACGTTTTGCTTGTAGAGAACCTAGCACGGTCAGGCCCTTTTCCTGGTTTGGACCCGGACTTTTTCATGGACTCAGCAATGTGGGAAGATGTCATCCCCACCATCTCCTTCCAGGGAAAGCAGGGGGACGGAGAACTGACTGTGATGATGGGCATCTAAAGCAAGAAGAGCCCATGATGTCTGGTGCTGGACACTGGGATCACCAGTGGGATTACACCCTTCAGCCGACATACTAGATGTCACTGTGTCAGGGAGCAGCATCACCCCATGGCTATTCCTCATCCCACAGCACCACACACCAGGTACAACTGGTGCATAGGGTGATGTGGAGCCCCCAAGGCAGATGTCCTGGGACAAAAGTCTACAAGTTGGTGGCTGCTCCTTCAGCAGGCCCTGGTGCTTATTGAGGGATGCCTAATAAAATCTGCTCAGGAAAGTTATCTATAAAGATATTTATCATGCAGGTATCACGCAGACTAATCAGCTCCTAGGCCAACCCCCATAATCTCTCCACATGTCAGAGCAGTGCACAGACTGTTCCAGGGAGAGGTCGGGGAACGGGAGATTAGAGCCAAGCCCAGCTCTCAGTCATGGCAGCGCAAAGCCACAGTGGGCTCAGTGAAGCCAATTACACCACAGAAGTGCCTATAAATCAGTCACAAATCAAATAAAGCAGAAAGCATTGCTTACACGCTGTGGTTTCTACCACCCACTGCTGTGAGGATCACAGCCTCCTCAGATTCACACAGTGCTCGGCATGCCGGAGACCTGCTCCAACCGCTAGCCTGAGCAGTGCCAGGGATGGGGTTCCGCTTGTTAGTTTTGCTAATGGCACTTTTAGCAATTCAGGCAGCTGCCTGTGCTGCCATTGCTCCTCAGCAGTCAGGACCCAGACCCACTGTAGCCCTTTCCCCTCCACGCTTCCCTCCACGCTGACATTACGTGACGCCACATCATGTAATTGTGTTGTAAAGCTGTATAAATCCTTTCCACACAGGCTGCATTTGTCTCTGAGCTATATATATATATATATATATATATATGTATTTCTTTGCTCTTCGTGCTATTTAAAGACAGCTATATACACAGACCTTAGACAGACACATATATATCACATGCATATGCAATTTTGATTTTGTGTGTGTGTACCATATGCACATTATATATGGCTTTATGTTTTATAAGGGCACATAGAAGGAATAAATTCTTCCCTGTGAGGGTGGTGAGGCCCTGGCACAGGCTGCCCAGAGCAGCTGTGGCTGCCCCCTCCCTGGCAGGGTTCAAGGCCAGGTTGGACGGGGCTTTGGGCAACCTGGGCTGGTAGAAGGTGTCCCTGCCCAGGGCAGGGGGGTTGGAACTGGGTGATCTTTAAGGTCCCTTCCAGCCCAAACCATACTATGATTCTGTGACTCTATGATATGTGGGTTATTTATTCCTTCACTTATTTGTAAGCAGAGCAGTACACAACACACAGTGACAGACCAACTGACAGGTCTCAGACCACCGGATTTTGCAGGCATGGCTGTAGGTCAGAGGGGTTTTTTTAGTGCTTCTGAATTTTCCATGTTGCAAGAGGATCCATTTCATCTCAGCTCACTCTAACCTCTAAATGTGGGGCATACCTAGGTATTTGGGGCCTCTCTCCTATTAATGGGCTACTTTCAGAAGCACGTCATTCCCAGCTATCTGGGAGACCTATTTTAGAAGGATGTGTCGATCTCTAGATTTTCATCTCTATCCGTTGACCCTAGAAAGGGCCAAATGAGTGGCTTGAGCTACTTGCCTCCCTTTTGACAGCATAAAATCAGTCCTATCCAGTGTAGGAAACATAACATCATCTCTCTCTGGCTGTGAACTGCAGTTTATTGTGGTCACAAAAGGAATGAACAGGGAAATGGAGTCAGCAAGGACAATAATTATATAAACAATGTTAACAAATTGATGCAGATATTTAAGATAAAGGTTCATTTTTCAAAAGCATCTACCTACTCAGCACCCTGAACTCTATTTCCAAAGGTGACAAGGCTCACATGGCAGTCAGAGGCAGGGATGCGCCTCTGATGGATCATCAGTTCCTGCTCAGGAGCCTTTCGAAACTTTCACCCAAAATCCATCAGGGGAAGAAATACTTCAAAGGAAATTCTTCTTTCCTCCAAATGTTTTAATCATTGCAAAGGCATCATCTTTCCAGATAAGAACTGTATATCATCCTCAGCCATGGCTCTAAAGAGACGTATCTGCACAAGAAAGAGTTCCTATACAAGAGGCCATACCCCTCACAAGGCATTAAACCTGTGTATTAAGTGTGGTGGTGCTTTCAAAGGAGGCAGAAGTTCACTGAGTCATTTGTAGCTGGCAATCAAGTCTTGTGAAGAAGTATTGAGGCTCGGGGAACCAAGGGAGATAGAGAAGGGCAAGGTACGCTCACCATATTTTTTCCTGTAGGGTCTTCAGATCTGCCCAAGATCCAGCAGACAACGTCAGACAAGTCAGGCGATGGCTGGTGAGAAGCAGGGGTGAGAGGGTAGCTTCAAGATGGGACATCGCAGTCTCACTCCACCAAAACTTCACCACCTTGCCGAGGAAAAAATGCCACGACACCACATAAAGCAAATTTGTCCCTTCAGACCCATATCAGCTGCTGGGGCAGTGTGGGAGGGCATGGCGTGTTTTGCAACACCTGCAGCCTGGCTGTGCTAAAGGCATAACCTGCTTTTCTACAGCTGTTGCCCAGCACAGTTTCTCCCTTGTGGTGCCATTACGCTGGGCCACTCTGGGACGGCATCCCTGCTTCCCTCCCAGCTGACAGCCCTTTGAAGGGGTTGAGCCCTTGGTTTATCTCTGGGATTTTTCTAATGAGCTCTTAAACCTTCTATCAATGACACATTCCATCAGTGGATCAAGGCACCTAAATAAAATTGACATAAGGCAAGGCCTTTTAATTATCCAATTATTTTGTTTCAAGAAGCAGCTGGTAAAAAGTAAAAAGACTTAGTGTTCTTCTTTCGTCTCTGTTGACATAAAATCAAGGATCAAAGCACCTTAATTTTTGGCCTCTGATTTTTCTTTCCTTGATTTAAACATGCCTGTTATGAGTTCAGCGGCCTTTCTGCTCCTTTTCTTATTTAGCAGTGATTAGTGAGTGGTGAAGCTGCAAAGCCTTGGAGTTTGCTGTCATGAGATGAAGCCTCCCTTTTACTGGCCGCTGATGGTGTGCAGAATAGGCCATCATCCCATTGCCAAAACACTTTTCAATCTCAAGAATGAAACGGAGATCTGCTGATGGGAAACTAACATAGACAGAGATGAAGGGTTGCATGGGAAGCATTTGAGACACCCAAGCACCTGGTGCAGGTCATGCCTCTCTGTTTAGAGACCTACTGGACGTGCTGGTTTGAACTTCCACATGTTGGATCCCCAGCATCAAAGCAGAGTGGAGATTTCAAGTCCTGCTTTCTAACTGTTGCCAACCTTCAAAGAGCAACCTGCAAATCCAGCTTGAATATCCCATGGGTTCCCCTCTAAGAAGAACAGATAGTCTGTGGATTTCCATGATCAGACCCTTCTCGCACTTGGCTTCATCTACAGCTGCGGGGAGAAAAAGAAACCTGACCCCAATGGATAATTCAGGCCACCCCAGATCTGACTTGCCACTGGAGAGATCTGTCCCTCTTCAAGGGAATGGTGATTCCAGGCTTCAGTAAGGTGGGAGAGATCTGGGCATAACTTCTACCCTAGTGTAGCATAAAAATAAATAAAACTTGCTTTCTTAATTTCTCCTTTCTGAGGCTGGACCAGTGGGTGTACTGGGCTGTGAGTGGAGAGTCCCTAACACAAGACACAGAAAGTCCATGTGCATGCATGGACATGGACATGCATGCATGCATGCATGGACAGTTGTCAGGAGGAAGCAAGAGCCCAAGAAAGGGTTTCCAACGGTCAGACTTAACAGCAGAGGCTCTGCATGAGTTTATATGGAGCAAAGAGATGGTGACAGAGCTTCATGCAGAAAGCCACCCCACCAGCCTGAGCACAGATGTCTGCACACACCAGAGCATGTCAGCGTGGGATCCTGCGTGCATTGGCACGCCCCTGGGTCTGCACTCCCGGGCAGCATAGGGAGAAGTCTGCGTTAATGCAGGTGTCTCTGTGGATGAGATCCAGCAGGCACTGACGCTGTGCAGGAGGAGGTCTCTTTAGAAAGCTCCACCAGCCAAGCAATCCTAGAAGCTCTTGCTTGTAGGTGAAGATACCACCCAAATGAGCAAACAAGTGCTTTGGCTGATACCAGGTATGCCCAGCTCCTCCAGTGACACTGAATGTCCTTGAATAAAGACTGTTTTGGCCTCTCTCTTGCAAGAGTGGTACAAAAAAAAGGTTTACAGGACCACAGCCTTACCAAGATTGTTAAACTAGCATGAGCTTTAGGTGGGTAGATCTAAAGCTATCCACCTAATTTCAGGGTAAATTCTGAAATTTCATTGAAATTCCTTTTGTCAGCTTCTAATTCACATGGCTTTCTCTCACACAGCGCTCCCAAATCCATAGGAAAAGATGTGTCTTACTGGGGAATGTTGAAAACTCCATGTTCCTGACCACCAGGAGAAGCTTGTTCAGTTATCCTCCATCTCCCCTTCCCTAGCTGCAGCTCCAACAAAAATAAATTCCATAGATGAGGAATGCCAATGCTAAACCAGCCTTTGTCACTAGCATGGGGTGGGAGGTTGGGGGCATGTGAGCTTTGCCACTCAATTCTTGCAACATGATGCTTCATCACCCCCTGTGTGAACATATGACGGGTTCTAAATCAGCTTGTTTGACTGGTGTCTGGACATTAACACTGCATGGAGTCCCTCCTAGGATGAAGCCCTGGGTGACACCATGCTGGTTTTACAAGGGGATTTTGCTTAGGCTATTGGCTAATTGTAGGGCTCCTGCTGGCAAAGTCAAGGAAGCATTTGGTCATTCTCTCACCTGTGAAACAAGATGTCTAAAGGAGCTGGTCAGAAAACACCACCTTCATCAGTAACCACACATCCTGCTGTTGACGTCTCCAGGTTGAAACTATTGCCTCCACCAGGTCTTCTTCAGATTTGTCCTGTTGTGGGTTTGGCTCCTTCTATGTCCTTGGGCAAATCCCTTTGCCTTGGGCTATGTAATTTTGCAACACAGAAATTGTATTTGGGCCCCAAAGGTTTAGCTAACAGTGGAAAAATTAGTGCAATGTGTGTACAATAGAAACCAGATTCAGCCACTTGGTCACCCTGGCTCCACCAAGAACACAAGTATAACTGTGTTGCTGTCAAAAATGGGTCCCCTTGGGACAGATGAGAAACTCTCTTAGGAGATAAAAACCTCGGGAATAGTCCAATCCTCTTCTTGAACATCTAGACAAGGTAGAAATTTCTCTGATGTGTCCTCAGTTCTTCTCTGACACAGACAAAACCTTTCCTCAAGAGCTTCCCATTTTTCTTCATGGGCAATAAAGTGAAATGCAGGCGATTGCCTCAGACTGTCAAATCAACCTCGTGGCCCCTAAAGCAGGTGAGATGAATAAAATTCTTCCTGAATCTGCTGGGCTTTAGTTCAAACCAAGGGAGCTGAGATTTCTATGTGTATTTTCTGAGCTGCTGCCTCTGGTGGTTTCAGAGTTCCCACAAAACCCATGACATACAGGGTGCTGTTTAGTGACCACAGAAGAATGGAGACAGCAGAAATCTGGGACCAGGGTTTGAATCTGAAAAACCCTGGATGTGGCATCAACTGAGGAACTGAGGCAGTGGGCTGTTTGGCAAATTCAGATCTCGGAGTGAGTCTTCCATCTCTGAGGATGGAGACTTCCTCTTGGACTAACAGGAACAACAGCTTCTGGGGCAAAAAGAGACCCAGAGTTGGGTTTTGAGTGTTTCTACAAAACATATTTTGAGGTCTGGTAGACTACTTGAAAAAAGGCTAGCTCAGATTAAAGTTATATGAGAAACTCAGAGAGAAATGGGTGTTCCAGTGATGCCTCATCTGCCTCCTCCATCTCAAAGGCTGGAGCTCGACCATACTAGCAATCCCAGGTTACTACTTTAAAAATTAAAGAATAATTAAAGAAGTGCTCTCCAGGATGCCAAGGCAAGGGTTAGCCCTGGGTATCGCTCAGAGGAACATGTATTTTACACAGCAGGCACAGGAGTGACAAACTGTAATTAACATCTGGGAGCAACAGGTGAGGATTTGGAGAGGCAAATATTCCTATTGTAAATTAAATATCAGTTTGGTCAGAGGATCATTAAAAATATGCTTTCACCTGCTCCTAATTATTTTCCCCATTACAATAGGTATTTGTTTCCACTCACAGGAAGACAGGGTTGTAAGACACTCTGTGCAGAGAGTGGAATTTGCCTCTCTGAAGTAGCTCTGACCTGCTCACATGCAGGGCTTCATGAGGGCAAAAGTCTTTTGCATAAAGGTGCTTTTTACTCCCATGAGAAGCTCAGAGCACCTGAAAAATTATATATTTTAATCTACACTTTGGCCAGTGCTGCTGAGCCGGTGCATGATGCTGGCTGACTCTGCCTCCTGCCCCAGAGGTGGCTGCAATCCAGCTGCAGATCCAGCCCTCCCCATGCCTTCGTGTGCAGGCAGTGTGTGTTCATGCATGCAAATGCACAAGCAATGTGCACAGAGAGATCTTCCCAGATCCATCCAAATATCATTGCAAAAATAAAATTTCCAAAAAATTAAAAAAAAAAAAAAAAAAAGAGAAAGAAACATTTTTAAGTCTTCAAAACAAACGCTCTTTTCAACCCACTGGCAATTACAGAAAGGTCCTGATCCTTTCTGCATGTTACTGTCAAACAAGTTTTCAGTAGGATTCAATAAAGTGATCTGACATTTCTTTGGAGATCTTTACACACAGTAGCTCAAGCCAGGAAAGAACTTTACTTCTGGCAGCTATGTGAATATTTTATTTTGCCCAAAGCTAGACAGGTGTGATCAAGAAGAACAGGGGGAAAAATATATTAGCAAAAGGCCTTTCAGTGGCAATACAGGTGTTTGCTGGAGTGCAGCCGGTTTGGGTTATGTGTTTTTTTTTTAAAGAAGAAAATCTTAGCAGGGCAAGATTAAAGGCACAGTACATTTATCTCTCATAGACTGAACATTAGAAAGCATTTTTAAAAAGAAGCTACAGTGCTGGGTGATGAAGTTGCTAATTCTGAATTTCTAACCAGCAACTGTCAGCCTTTGCCACTGAAAAAGGTATTTTGAACCAGATCTGCAATGGAGATTAAGCTCCTTATCCCCAAAAACTTGAAGAGACTTTGGCACATTAGATATACTCTGGATCTGAGCCTTTCTCTACCAAGCATTGGCAAGTCACTAAAGAGTTAATGGAGTTTATAATTCACAGAACAAGTCAATACACTCATTCAAATAGTTACAGAAAGGTCACAGGCTGAGATGCCTGAAACCTGCTTAAGCAACAATTTTTTGCTTCTAGGGTAAGCAAAACACAGGACACATTTCCTGGAAGACATCAGAGATGTTGCTAAAGAACCAGGACTGGGGTAAGGAGCTTCACAAGTTTTTTGAGATCTAGGAAGTCAACTCCCAGCTCAGGGGCTTAGGAGTTGTTTTGTTACGTGAAGAGGTCACTTGAGCAAAATTTATGATCAAGGGGATGTGGAAGGGTCTTTAATCCAGCGGTAAGGACAAAGTGTGACAGAGGAGCTGGGACCAGCCTTGGAGAGGTCTGGCAGGAGTGAGACTCCCCGAAACCCATTTGTAACCTCTGTCCTTGGAAATGCTGGACAGCCTGGGACCATGTCTTCAGCTCAGCTTTAGGGGATGCCAAAAGCAAAGGTGAAGGACAGCTAATCTGGAGGAAGGGAACAGCTGGCCAACGGGCCAGGTTCGTATCACTGAGGAGGAGGCAAAAGGCAAAACTAACGTGCCTGACCACCTCCAGCTAGGGATGGCCTACTGAGGTCATGCAAGATGTCAATGACAAATACACGGTGACAGACCTCTACATCCAATCACAAACACACATGTATACACAAGTTTTAAGCATAGTCCACAGTGATACTACACTAATATTTAGTATCCAGCTATATTAATAAATACTGTATTGGTATGTATACTAGAGCCCTTAACATTATAGAGTGGGCCCCCCAATATCTGACCTCACATCATTTAGTGTGAAAATCCATCCTTTTGGTTCATAACCTCCATGGTCTGTTTTATTCTTACACCAGTGTACATGGGCTTTTAATAACAGTAGTGCTGCATTCACTAATGTCTCTCTCACATAGATGGATAAGATATCAATCTACAGCCTGGGCTGTAACTTGATGTTTCAACAGCATGAATGAGAGCAGCTCTGCTGAAGAAGAAGAAAAAATGAAAGAGAAGAAAGAGAAAGAGAAAGAGAAAGAGAAAAAGAGAAAGAGAAAGAGAAAGAGAAAGAGAAAGAGAAAGAGAAAGAGAAAGAGAAAGAGAAAGAGAAAGAGAAAGAGAAAGAGAAAGAGAAAGAGAAAGAGAAAAGAAAAAAGAAAATTAAAAAGAAAAAAGAAAATTAAAAAAAAAAGAAAAAGAAAAAGAAAAAGAAAAAGAAAAAGAAAAAGAAAAAGAAAAAGAAAAAGAAAAAGAAAAAGAAAAAGAAAAAGAAAAAGAAAAAGAAAAAGAAAAAGAAAAAGAAAAAGAAAAAGAAAAAGAAAAAGAAAAAGAAAAATAGTTTTATCTTGTAGGGGACTTGAGGGGATCCCTCAAGGGGGTCCCTCAGTCAGTGTAGGCTTTGTTGGGGGGGGGGGTCCATTCACTGGCTCCCTGAACGGCCCCGGTCAGTGGCCACAGAAGTGCTGTGCACAATACAAGGTAAGATGTCCATACAGAAGTTGAGTAACTCCTATGCAACCTTCAGTTTGAATCTCTTCTTCAGCTGAGCCAATGCAAGAATTAAGTACGTCTCAGGACCAGGAGAGCCCACAGCTCTCCTAACCTTCTAAATATTCAAACATTGAGTCACCATTAAGATAATAAATGTGATAGCTGCTTTCTCCAATGTGCCATAGCAATACCTGGTGGGTATGGTATCTCTGGATGTCCACCCTTCATCAAGAAATGCAAAAGAGGAGGAAGAGAATTAGGATAGGCATTTTGTCCTTTTGTCTTGGAATAGTCAGTTGGCTAAATGGCTAAAAATCATCTGCACCAGACAAAGTACCCCAAAGTGCAAATATTTTATTCACTGAAAGCATTGCTTCATGCGGACCAAAACGATGCACCATACTGTGTCTTTTCTACCTATGTTTTATAAACAGCATGATGTTCCACCAAACACGCTCCTTGCTGCGCCGAGGAAAGGAGTAAACAGGGTCATAGACACTCTTCCAGTCCAGCTTTATGTATAGTGTGGGGACTTCAGTCACTGGTCTGGGTACCCCGGCATGGCTGGATCCTCTCCAGCTGGTAGTTTGGAAGGGGGAGAAGGCCAGGTTTGCTCAGTGCTAAGGCACATGTCCACCTGCCCAGAGAACAGACCCTGGGCCCTGGACCTGCCCCAGACAGGTCTATACCGTCAGTTCTGGCAGCAACGACACAAAGTCAACCTGAGGGTCATGTCATGACCCAGGGCCACCCCTGTATGGCTGTCTGTATAGTCGCTGGAGGGAAATGGTACATTTCACCTCTTCTTTAGGCTGAGGCAAGTCTCATCTTGCCTGTATTGATCACACACAGCCCCACAGTGAGGCACGATCAATCCCAACTGCCATAACCTCATCAGAGATATCTCTAAGAGCCTTCAGAAGAATTCCATAATGATCAGGTGCCTCTGGGAGGTGGCTCAGGGCAAAAATCCAGCTCCAAATATCTTTCTGGAGGAAGTTATCCCCTGAAGACAGAGGGACCCCGGGCAAATGAGCTGGTAGTGTAACCACCTCACTGCGACATCTTCATCTGACTAGCATATGTCTACTCTGTGATACCTGCTAGAGAGGGTTGGCCCACAGCGTGTCCTTGTGCTTTCTCAAGAGGAGATAGAATCTCTGGATCTGATGAGCACAGGCAGAATAGTACAGGATACAAAGAAAGAGAGCCAAGGACATTATTCAAACACAATGAGCACTGGAGGTTCTGACATCTCTTGGGGCTATGGGGAAGGTTAGAGACTGGCAGCCCTGGTGTAATATACCATCAGCTCATGGGAGGCTGCACATGCTACAAGGATTGCGTCCACACACAGCCCTGTTTTCTTGCGAGACAAATTGTAGATTGAACCCCACCAACATCCTCTCTCAGCCACAGGGAGAGTGCAACCTGCAAATGTCTGGAGGTCAACCTGAGGTGAGATCAGCCTCTTTGGCCAAAGGGAAAAAGAAGGGTGAATCATGACAACAGGTCATCAGCAAACACCACAGATTCTGGGAAAGTGTCAACAACCAGGAAAATCCGGAGAGAAGCCACATGGCTCTCTGAACCCAATGTCTCAACTTGCATTGACGTGGCATTCACCACGAAGTCACTTCTCAGAGCAAATTCTGAGCAACTGAGTCACCAAACTTTACTGCTTGTGATATCCCAGGCCCCAGATAAATATTGCCTATGTGAAAGTGATGACTGGACAAGACATGGTACATTTTGCACCTGAGAAACTGAGGCAGGAGACTTTGCCTGCCCTGCCAGCTAAGCAGGGGGCTGAGTCACCTCCAACTTCACAACAGGCCCAGGTTCTTCACTGCAAACCCACCCGCTACATTTCCAAAGGAGATTTACAATCCCAAGAACGAGGGATTTTTTGCAGTTGTAGTGCCTTATGCCCACAGTTGAGAAGGTGCCTAATGTCGCTCTGCATTACTAAAAACTTTGGGTTTTATTTTGGGGAGGAGAGTAAGATAAAGCCAATTTTCTTGTTGTTTGTTCAGCACAGCCCCTCAGTGAAGAGAGGGGTCCTTGCTCAGAAAGCTGCAGGATCTAAGGAGCCTCTGAAAAGCCTTTTACTTATGTTTGAAATAGGACAGGTCTCGCTCTTTGGGGAACACCATGAGACCTGAGAGCAGAAAAAAGCTGAGAGAGCTGGTCCCCTCCAACTCTCAGCTCCAAGCCAAACAGGTTTGGCCAGCTCTAATTAAGGTAATTAATATCCTCAAGCCTGTTATTAAGCAAGAAGCAGTAAAAGGGAGTCTCCCCTTTACCTCAGGGTCCTGCTGAACGCCTCAGCCCAACAAGCAGCCCATTGTCAGCCACAGGGCCAGATCCTGCCACCCAGGGGATGGTAGGAAGTCACCGGACAAGACCCTATCCCCTTCTTAGTGCTGGGAAGCCCTTTCAGGCCATGTCCCAACACTTGTGTTGGACTAAATGATGGTGAGATATTTAGGCAATGGAAGGTGTGTTTAGAAGGTGCTTGAAAGGCGGCCCTGCTCACTTGCTCTTCCCCAGCAAACAGGGTAGGTCAGGTGGGACCATCCACAGAGCAGGGTCAGGTCTGCACATCATCCCCAGAGTCTGAATTTGAACTTGATTTTGGACATTTGGCCAGCAGACCGATGAAAACAAAGGAGCACCGGAAAGGGAGTTCATTTCAAACACCCTGGTGGATCTTCAAAATAAAATAATTAATAGGACACAAATTGAAAGAGAAGAGATTCCATTTAAATGTAAGAAAAAGCTTTTTCACTATGATGGTGGTCAAACAGTGAACCAGGTTGCCCCAGTGAGGCTGTGGAACCTCCATCCTTGGAGATACGCAAAACCCGATGGGACGTGGTCCTGGGCAACCTGCTCTAGGTGACCCTGCTTGAGCAAGGCTTTGCACTAGACGTTCTCCAAAGATCCCTGCCAACGTCAACTCCCCCACAATTCTCTGAAATTATATATATATTCAACAACCACATGCAGCAAATTAAACGAATGTATAACATATACCATGGTGGAACACAATTCCTTCCTTGGCTGATGGGTCACCATCCAGTTGATGGTTTCCTCTGTTGACGCACAAGGAAAACACAAGACGTCCAAAGTAAGGTGCAGGGCTGGTCCCTGGTGCACGGCACGTGCAGAAGAGATGCCCTGCCACCACCCTCCCCTTTCACTTGTGCAAAGAAAGGACCTGACAAATTTTTTTAACCTCATACCTGCCCGTTCAAGCCCTTTCCCCTCAGCTGCCCCTAGGTAGGAAAATTCCTCCCAGAGGAAAGCACTGTTGCAATGTATTTTGGTTCGCAGTCAAGTGCAAGAGTTTAGTATTTTTCCACTGGAAATTCTTCTCTGATGCCTTCTTTCAAACATGCCTAGAAGGAAAATTCCCTTTTCCACTGCTGGCCTGCAAGAGCCCAAGGTGTCAGGCTGCCTGCAGGAATGTGGGGTTTGATACTGGTGAGAGAGTGATCTATCAGGAGATGAGCAGCCCCTGGAGCAGCACATCCACTGAACAGCTGCTCCATTCCAGCCACCCTAAAGAGGGAAAGAAATAGTATTATGGCTCAGAAGAGCAAGCAGCGATGTGGTCCTGGAGAGGTTCCCAGCGCTGAATGAGACAGGGCTAAGTCCCTGTGATACTTGTGCAAAGCAAGTGGTCGCAGCTGGCTCTGTGCAGCACACTGAGAAACCACTTCCAGACCAGAAATGGCACAACTGAAGGACATTAGCTACAGCAGCTGTTTTTCTGAGCTTGAGAAACCACATCCCCATAATCTGCAGGACCTGGGTACCATCTAGATGAATCTTTATATCTCAGTGTGTTTGTCAAACCTTGCTAACCTCAAGGGCTTCCTTGAGCTGCCAGTAATAGTCACTGAAATGGAAAGCTTCAGACATACCAGCAACAGATCAGCACTAGGGCAGGACATGGCAATGGCTGTATGCTTGATTGGTTAGCAAGGATGGACTCTTGCAGGATTTAGCTTCTGCACTTCAACTGGTTTCTCCTGGTCGCGAGCAAACAGGGGTTTTCCTCTGCGGAGGAATACACTTCTGTTTTGCTTTTTCAGGAGGACAAAATCCTCGTGCCAACACCATTGCTAACTGGGGTAGAAACTCTTGCCCCCAAAATGTGTGAGCTCACACCAGCAAAACCAGTAGTTGTTCCTGGGAAGAGCAAACCACTGCAGTCTCAGCTTTCAACTGCAACAAATAGGCAGATGTGGGCCTGGAAAATGTCATCCCAAGTACCGAAAGTTTGGCAAAGTTTGAAGAAACTGGAAATAGCATCTTCTAAAGGGAAGTGTCAGACCAAGCTCCATCAGAGCCGGGCAAAATCCAGACGAGTGCAAGCTGTAGCCCACTGCTCTCTCAACCATTCTCTGTGGTCGGAACACCCCTCACAAAACAGAACCAGCATTTGGTCTCCATGCCAGGGCTCACATCGGCAGGAAGATGCTCCTCATACTTGGAGAAGTCAGAGGCACTTGGTGGGACTTCGGGGCCATGTCTGTGTCCTGGGGCACTCAGGGAAGCATGCCAACATGGTTGGAGGAGAGACCTGCCCAGATCCAGCTGCGCTGACCCTAGGTCAGCCATTGAGTGAGACCCAGGTTGGCCCTTGTCCCCTAGCCAGGCCATCTCCTTTGGTGATGGGGCTCTGTGATGAAGCC
This sequence comes from Athene noctua, assembly GCF_965140245.1. Classification (NCBI taxonomy): domain Eukaryota; kingdom Metazoa; phylum Chordata; class Aves; order Strigiformes; family Strigidae; genus Athene; species Athene noctua. Next base: position 167,648,819 of record NC_134038.1, read on the forward strand.
TTAATTGCTGCCTGTTGATGTATTTTGTGTTGCCAACACACTGCCCTGAGATTGCAGCTGTTTGCAAGATGCAGCCCTTCTTTGGGTGGCCCTGCCTGCTCTCAGCCAGACTGGCCCCTGTCCTCTTCCATCTCCTTCCTCTCGCTTGCCAGTGCCCCGCCATTTGTTCCCAGATCTCCCTGACACCATGGCTATGTCCTTCTCTGACACTACCAAAGTGACATGAATGCCACCCAAAGCCCTCTTGCAGTGCAGTGTTTTCACACAACATTGGTCTCAGATAGTTCCCAAGCTTGGCTGCTCCTAGAGCCATTTCATACACCACTTCCCCCCCTTCCCCTTTCCCATGCTCTTCTGGATGATGCCACCAGCTTCTGTCTCTTCTCTTGATCCCAGGTCCTGAGAGTCACCTTGGTTGTGTGTTAGCTTCACTCTGGAGCAAGATAACACTTTTCTCCAAGCAAAGACTGGCTCTCTGCAAAGGTTGCACAGGCACTGGCTGCACCAAGTTGACTAATGTTATCACTAAAAGCCCCACATCACAACAACAAGAACATAGCACCCACTCCTTGGTGCTAGGGCAGTCAAGTCCCATCCATCTGGAACCTGGGGGCTGAGCAAACAGACCTGCCTTCATGCCATCCAGATCTCTGACCCTCCAGCAAGGTGAAGGCTGCATCCAAACTGCCTTCTAGGGTGAGGCCAGAGTCTGCAGTCCTCTCCCTGATTTGTGGAGATTGCCTGGAAAAGACCCAGCTGGTCCAGGTCCAAACCACATGAACAACAATCTCAAACAATTTCAGATCATGGAGAACTGAGTTCCCATGACCTGCAGAGCAGCCCCATCCATGCTGCCCACTGGGAACAGTCACCATCCTGTCCCTAAATCCTGCTAGTTGGCACAGGTCAAGTTAATGGCTTAAAAACCACCATGGGTTGGAGCAGATAACATCCAGAGGTCCCGTCATACCCAAATCATTATTCTGAGTCTACGACAGTAGCAAGAGAGAGGAGAATCCAGCTATAAAGGACTTCAAAATCCCTTCAGCAGATGACTTATCCTCCATCCTGACCAGGCACCACCCTTCACTGCTCCAGCTTCACACCTCAGCAGTGCTGGAGAAGAAAGGCACATTCATTATTTTGAACACAACCTTATGAAGCTTTACGGGGACAGATAAAATATCTATGTATCGATGGAAAAGATAATAAAGGAATCATTAAAAAAAAAAAAAACAAACAACCTCTGCATAATACGGGTGCTTGCCCTGTGGAACGGAGTGTAAGATTTCAGCAGGTTTCAAAAACAAACTGGACATTGATACAGATGGAGATGGAGAAGGGTAACCTCTCTGGTGCCCAGCAGGGAGAGACCACCAGCCGTCCAATGACTGGCCTTTCAGGGTGGGATTCTGGAAACAAGATCTTTCTTCATTTGGAGATATCTGGGGTTTTGGGTGGTTTTTTTTTTTTTCTTGCTCAGGTATGAATTTGTGGGCTCAGAGCCTGATTCAAAGTCCATGAGAGTTTTGTATTGATTTCAGGAAGCTTTGGATAAGGCACAGAGTGAGCTCAAAACCAACATCTTCGAGCTTCCTAAAGAGAAATTCCCTCTCTTAACATTTCTGAAGCCAAGCAAACACTTTAGCACACTGGCTGCTTTCAGGGCTGGGCTCAGGTACATGCTGTCAAGTACATTTGCCACAGTAGAGGAGGAAGCTCTCCACATGAGAATGGGTTTTCCAGTTGGTGGAGGAGAAATCTCTTCAACAAAAAGTGTCTGAATGGATAAACATCCTCTTCAACATAGACCAGCCCTGATAACGTCCCAGCACCAGACAGGCAGAATTTCTCCAGAAAGTTTCTCTCATTCCCTCTTGGGCAGATGCCAGTTACTCAACTTTGGTAATAATTTGCTTCATGAGTAAGTATGCCCAGATCCCTCATGCTCGACCTGTATCCTTGCTGAAAAATTAAGATGAGTGATCAGAGAACCACGCTCTCACCAAGAGTGGCCGCTCGATAGAGCCCTGCTCCCAATGGGGCTCATCCATCATCTGCTGCCAGGTGAGGGATGGGGGCTTGCAGCATCCCCACGATACTAATATGCACTACAACAACAACTAGTGTATAAAGTGAGGAAATCGATGCACAGCGTTGTTCCTGCGAAGACAAACATACTACTGGGGAAAGTCTGATTATATTATAAATTTCTGGATAGAAGAAAATAGGAGGTAGTCATGCCAGAAGAGGGAGTTTGCCACCTCACAAGCCTGCCGGAGAGAAATGCCAACAATCTGTCGAGAGAGATGCAGGGGAAATGTACAAACACCAGATCTATATTTTTTAAACGGATTAATTAAATCAAACCAATTCACATCACTTCATGCATTCAGCAGCCCGTCACGAAGCAAAACAAAGAGGGGGAAAAAGGATAAAAATAGACACAGGCCAACTCTACTACCTCCCAATTAAGCCGATGCAAATTCTGCACCCTGTGAAGCCCGGAGGCTGCCAGCCTCCCCTCCGTGCCCTACCGAAGGATGCACAAGTGCTGGGGAAGCTCATCCAGATGCCTGCAGGGAGAGACAAGTGGCTAATTAGAGCCCTGACCATGAAGGGCGCTCACCAGCTCTGTGAGGAACTCTCCCAAAAAAAAAAAAGATACACTGCCAAAGAAAAAACATGCCAAGCACAAGCTAGGAGCTCCAGTCACATCATTCTTTCTCCCTTTTTTTTTTTTTTTTGTTTGCTTTTTTTTTTTCTTTTCTCGGTAGTGCAATAATTTTTTAGTAATTGTCGTCTTCAGTTGCCAGGTCTTAACCATCTCATAGCAGCACAGGGCTGGCAACTCAAATATTCAGCAGCTGACAAGCGAGGGAGCCCCGAGAGGGATGAGCGGGTCCGGAACCGTGAGGATTTCAAACACGTGTAATCGTTTTAGCCATCTAGACTTTGGAGGCAGCCCTTTTCTTTCAGTCAACTCTGAATTTGTAGCGTCCAGCTTTTTCAAGGTCTGCCATGCTTCTTTATGAGCTAAAAGCTGTTGGTTTCTCAAAAGGGAAGTCGTGATTTTTCCAGAATTTCAGGAGCCCAGAAGTTGACGCAGCAAGAAGAGAAATACCAGGAAGCCCAAGAATCACACAGCAGTTGGCAATGCTGAAACCATACTCCCCAGAAAGTAAATTGTGGAAAAAACACTGAAAAAAAAAATAAAATAGTAGGTATACAGCCCTACTGAGGTTTTCCCTAAACCACTGGTAATTATTTTTCAGTTCAGAATAACTGAGAATCTTTGAAACTGCTCCTGGTATTTTTTGCAAGGGGGAAATTGGGGCCCAGAATGATCAAATCTTACGTTTCTGAGCACAGTTATGAATTTTTTATCTCTGTTTGGGGCCCTCTGGCTGCTCTCATTTGGACTTGCCTTGGGAGAGATTGCTGAACTCAGCTTTGGTGATGAATTTAAAAACAGCAGCTATTTTTCAACTGCAGAATTAGGTCCAAAACACATCAATTTAGCAGCAGTGGTTAAAACAACCCATGAATTTCTCATCCTTATCTTGACCATATTTCAGAGAGGGCTGCCATACAGTAACCAAATTGGCTGGCAACTGTTTTCACAGGTGATACTACACTCCTTCTACTGTTATCTTTTAAAGTGTCTTTGGGAGAGGTTCCTATCTCCCATTTCACTTCTTGTCCTCAATTAATTTTATCCCTGCTGAAGTCCCCACCAAAAGTCCCCACTGAAATATTTCTGCCATAGGCCAAATCAAACCTTTATTTGCAGAAATCCAGAAAGGACAAAAGCTTTTTGTAATATTTTTGTACTATCCTTTGCTAGTTTATTCTACTTGAGCTTGTCGGGCAAAATTATTTAGGCCACGAAAAATGCTATTCAGAGTGCAGCCTGTGTTTTGGATGTTGTGTTTTGGACAATTTTTTGAGTGTTTTTTATTTCACAAAGTAATAGAGATTTCCTAGGCACATCTCAGTTCACACCAAACTTGCCAGCAAATACTCTTTTGTCCCAGAATTTCTAATTAAAAGCAAAGCAGAAATGTCCATCCAATACTAGTTCATACCCGCCCTAATGAGTAATAAAGTACTTGCACTATCAAATTGTTCCCTTCCCTAAACCACTTATGATAAGGGCAAGGCAGAGGGTAGAAAGAGGTTTGAACTTGGATCTCTGACCTTAGGAAGGGCTGTTCTGTCCACCAGTCATTCTCCCATATAGCTGCTCTTTGCTCTTTTCTTGATGGCCTGGAGATCACCTTGCTGAGGAATGGGAAAATTTCTACTACTATAATTATTTCCCACCCTGTTCAAACTGGAAGGCACCTATGCACTCCACACAATCCCCTGAGCCCTGAAAGGGATGGGAACACAAACCCATTCTCATCCTTGTGGAGGATCCTCCCATGGGGCAGGGGACATGGGAACAGGAGCCTGGGTGGCCCTGCCAGTGTCAAGCCAGCCTTTCAGAAGCCTTTAAATAGTACTTAAGGCTGGATTTGCTGGCACATTTTTTATTTTTTTTTAATGCAGAGTATTTCTTGGCACTCAAGAGGCCTCAAATCAATTACTTAATCCAGCAGATCTGCATCAGTAAATCATCCAAGTGTATTGGCCAAAAGGGGTGGGGAAGAAAAAAGAGTCTAAATAACTGTGTTGCTCAACAGTTCCAGGAGTGGGCTTGCAATTCACCCATTGAGTTGTAAACTAATGAAAATAACCCCAGACCACACATCTGGTGTAATATTTTCCACCCCACGCAAAGCCCACGCAGCCGAGTTGTATCTGTGCAAGAAGAAAATGAGCACAAATGCTCTAGGGAGGACCTGGAGTGTGGTCCCACTGCTATTAGTTGCAGTTGAGGTGGGATTAATCCCACCTAACATTACAGATGAAAGTCAGCTGACAAATTAAGACATCCAAATTGAGGTGCTCATAGTAGATGTTTTCTTAGGCACCTGGTGTCTGAGCTCCCATTGAAACTCATGGAGATGCTGGGCTTTCTCCAGGCACCTAATCCACAGAGAATTCAATCTGAAGGCCTTTTTCTATAATTAGCTGAGCTCCTGAGAAACACATGTTAAAAACCTCTGTTCCACTTTCAAATTTCCTTTTCGACCACCATCTAAGGAGGCAGCAGTCTGAAAAGAGGTAGTAGACTCAAGCATCACCAGTGTTTGGGATTATCTGTCTGCCTGGATTGGCTCCATATGATACAAACACAAGCACATCGAAAATGCTAGGAATCGCCCCATTTTGCTTCAGGGAGGGCCGTAATTAGATAATGTCTGTACTGCGCTCAGAGGCGATCGCACAAGAGAAGCCACAGCACTGCAAAGCATTAGAAGCATTTCAGAGCCGGGTTTGTCACTCAAGAGGTAAACGATCTGGGGGAAGATGGCAGTTTGCCACAAAAATGTTCCCGATCTTCACATGGCATTCAAAGCTTAATGCCTCAGACGTGTCCCAACACGGAACTCAAAGCCTGACACAGTTTGCAGCATTTAACACCGTTTGGGGGTTGGAAAGGCCTGGAGTGGACAGGCGTCCATTCCAACTGACAGCAGCATCTCCCCAGGGAATTCCAGCACAGAAACCAAAGGTCGCATGAGAGAAGGGGTCCAACAGTGCAACACCCAATTAGTTGATCCCGTGTAGTTAAAGGGCTTAAAGGACCATGTAGGCTGGGAGGTCTGTTCCCCAAGATGGGAACACCTCCAGGAGAGAAGACAGAGATTTGGTGGGACGAGTTGCCTTGTGGAGGTCCCTCTCTCCATTGACCCTGGCTGGGGAGAGGGGTTTTTTTACAACTCAGGGCATGAATCTGGTTCCTTTGTGGGTGCATCCTGGAGAAGAGAAGAGACAGGCAGTCCATAAGATGGACCTTGTGTTGGTTCGGGAAGATTTCCTCTAGTGGTTGCATTCAGCCATTTTCAGTTTAAGACTGCTGAATGCTAAGAAGACAAAATTAAAGAAAGTAATCCTTCGTGCATGGAAGCATTTTGGGTTTGGAAATAATGATTTGTCAGCCCAAGGTAGACCAGGCCAATACCAGGGAACAAGGTGGAGCAAGCTGGTAGGTGAAGGAAACGGGTGGGATGTGTGTCAGTGCTTGTTTTGGGACGCACACCACCCCTTACTCAGGGGACCTTCTTAACTACATTTAACCGTGTTAACAGGCATAGATTCAACACCTTGAGAGATTTCAGGCTGTGAGAAGGCTGTACCCCAGGTACAGCAGAACAAAGCATGGCTCATTCAGAAATAAGCATCTCCACCTCCATCAGCATAGAGGAGACACAGAGAGCTGGGGATGCAAAAGCAGAGAAACCTCATTCTGAAGTCCCAAAAAAATCAAGCCAAGGAATTGCACTAAAGGCAGTTTATACTATGGTCTTCATGGCCAGGGTCAAGCTAAGCACATCAAGCACACCCACGGGGACCAAGATGAGGCACAAGTTAAGTCAAAATGGGACTTAAACACTGGCTTGCAGGAAATGGGTTTGGAGGGCTTTTCCAAACCAAGAGACGAGAAATTCACTTGTTGCGCAATTAATGTGCAGGAGGTAAAGTGAACCCTGCCTCCTTTTCCGCTTGTAACCTCCTGCCTGAAAATCTCAGCCAGGTCGGTAACGTGCTTTGGCAATAGCAGAGCTCCCCAGCCCATCTGGAAAGGCCACAGCTCCCCAGCATGTCCATGCACATATTAGAAGCATCTGTGTATTTCTCTTGCAAAGTCATCCCAGGAAGGAGATTTCCACCCCTGAAGACATGTTGTATCAGGCCAAGGTGAGAGGGCACCCTGGGCTCAACAGATCAATGCAATCCTGGTCTTGAAGCCAATTAATGCCGACTCCATTTTGGACCACCCCATAGGTTTCACCAGGGCAGGGTCTAGGCATGGTTTGGAGACAAGTTACTCAGGGCTGCACACCCAGTATGAACTGAAGAGTAATTTCAATCCCTCCTTCGTGCATGGCCCACCAACAGGCTTTACACCTTTGAATACCCCAAACACAGGCTTAAGCAGGACCCCAAAACTGCAGCAGACACTCTCACTCCCCACCGTGTAGCACCTAGCCCTGGATCCTGGTCTATAGCCCTATAACAGAGTGATTATTTTGGATGGTGCCTGGTAGCACTGCAAGTCCTGGGGTCTGCCCTACTCACAGCCGAAGGAGTTGATCCAAAACGGGTGTCCAGGTCTCCTTGGCTGGCTCCTTGCAGCACCCACAGACCCCTGGAGCAAGTTTCCTGCCCTTGGCTGAGCTGACACAGCTTGGCTGGGGCACTCACCATGCTGAAATAGCTTCCTTAAGGCTCAGCCATGGTGACAGACGCATTGGACAAAGCTCCTGGGCTTCACAGAACTGACAGCGTGGGGTGAAGAGCCCCACTTTATCAAGCAACAAAATCCCAACTGCTCTGAGAGGGACTCAGTGGCCTGGGAGACACCTGGCAAGCAATGGCAGGGGAGAAAAGGAGGATTATTCCCCATTTGCTAAAATAAACAGATTATCTGGGCAGCCTGGAAGATTGTCCTGTACACCAAGTGCAGTTCCCACAAAGTGCCTCTTTGGCATCTTCAACTCACCAATACCTTTGTGATTTGGGCCACTGAAGAACATATCAGAATTCAACATTTTCTTGCAAAATCAGAAATATTCCCAATTACCCAGCCCTCAGTTTCTTTGCGCTCAACTTTCCTCTGGAAGTCTTACGTGCCACAGGCCCCCTTTTTCCAGGGAGGAAAGGTGGGGGTGGTCCCAACTAGCTTTGCCGAGAAGGTCCCAACATGACCCATCGGCCTCGCAGCCCTGCTGACCACCAGACCCCTCAGCCTGGGGCACCATGGATATGCCCAGGGAGCCAGCATGTGGGCATACAGGAATCACAGTGTTGAGACATCCCATCAACCAGGTAGTTACAAAGAGGAATTTTCCAAATGGCATCAAAAGACAGATTCAAAGAATGAGAAAGGCCAAACATTGCACATGCAGCGAAGCTGATGATCCTGCAAGCAGAGTCTGGAGACAGGGAAATCTGCAGGACCCAAAGGCAGAGGAGGAGAAGGTGACCTCTGTGCTCAGTCCACACCCAAGGTGAAGTCAGGGTGAACTTGGCCATGGAAAATGTACACAGGCGGTTCATGGGGTTTGGACACAAGAGATGGGGCTGCCAACCCAAACTGCCACAAGCAAGCTGCCTTTGCCTGCCTCAGTTCCCCATTATCCCTACCTGTACATATAGGATAAATCCCCAACCTTGCACTATTTGGAGACAGAAGGTCTCTTTCCATGTGTCTGTCTTCACCTGCACAGCTTCAGCTAAAATGCTGTTTGGGAGGACATGATAAGGTGATGCCAAGGCTGTTTGCCAGCCTGCCCAGAAGCAAAAAGCCGGTTTGACAGCCAGGCACGACAGGGAAAGGAGGAGAAATACAGCTGGCTGCCTGTCTTGGGAGCAAGGCAAGACATTCAGGATGACCATGGATTTTATCTGAAACATTCGGCCGTGTATGGAAGGAGGCTGAGGAACATGGGCAGTCCACAGCTGCTTGACATACCCAGAATCACTTTGGAAAACCCAGTCCCTCACTCCAGGGAATGATTTAGTGGATAAAACCCTGAAAACTTGCCTCCTTCCTGGTGCCTGAGTGTATGAGTGGGAGGGGACATTTTGGGGTCTTTACACGTCACTTAGAGAGGGGCTTAATCCCCAGGCACTCGCTGGCATCTCCTGGGAGAGCAAAATTTCCAGGGATGTTGTAACAATCCACAGATCATCATCATAATTGTTGTTGTTGTTATTGTTATCGGTATTAAGATATTGTTGCCAATAACTGCTCTAAGATATAAATGAAGGTGGCAGTGGGGGGCGTGATAGAGACTTTCTCATGCCAGAAAAATTGGGATTTGTCCTCTGAACTGCCTCATGGGGACCTCACAAAGCTTTGCATCAGTGGTGGGAATAAAAGGTGCTCTTCCTGGGACAGCAGCAGGGTCAGGCTGAGTGTCCTCCTGGAGCTGAGCAACGTGCCTAACCCATCGAGGATGTTGCCACCCACCAGCCTTCAAGGTCCACATCTCCTTGAGGTTTTATGGTGAATTATCAGTTGCTCTATGGTCTGCTCTGGAGTTTTTTGCTGTGGCTTGGACTCAGGAGCTGAGGAGCTCTTCATTTCAACTTGGACATGCAAAAAGGGTCGGCTGTGAACACCTGAGCTTTTCCTCATGGAAAACCATCTCGTCAAGAAATTCCCAGCTGGGTAAAGCCAGATGGTCTCATAGGAAACAGGTGAGAGGAGATGTGGACACGAAGGTGGTGGGCAGTGTTGAACAGAGCCCTTGTTCACTACCCATCACTTTTGGGGAAAAATGAGCTTTTATAATTGTCAATTATTGATATTATTAATTATTATCATCACCAACCACCACACCTCCCTCCGTGCTGGCATCCATGCGCTCTCAAAGTAAATTTGCTTTTCAAGGAGTCTTAAAAATGTGCACTTTGAGAGGAAGGGAATAGACCCAACTCGTTTACACAAACAAGTAGGAGAACAGGCTTGTCACATTCCAGGCGTGCTTCCCCCGGCCACCGGCCCCCTCCCGCTTTGGTAAAGGAAAAGCTTTTTTTTGCAAAAGAAATCTAGCACAGAGACCTTCCCATCTGCAATAATCCAGAGTGGAATCTATTTATGATGTGATCTGTACACGTGCATAGGTTATATTTGAACTTCCAGGGCACTTTTTCAGTCCTTGCCTCACCTGGCAGCACAAAGCAGAGGGGTTGAATTTTCGACCCCCAAATTGCAGCTGCTTAGGGGGGCTGTCATCATCTTATTTCCTTCCGTGAGCAACATGGAATGGCCCGTGTCCAGGCTGGGAAATTGTTTAGTGTTCAAAAAACAGCGGCTGCACCCGCCATTGGGGAGTGTTCTTGGGTCCACGCTCACTGGGAAGGCTCCTGTGAATCCCACGGATGCTCTCCTGGGACATCTCAGTCTGGGAGCCTGGGGGGAGACTCAGCCTTGCTTTGCAGGACTGGGAAAAAGAACATCCAGGAGGGAAATCAGATAAGGTGCATTCCCGGGTGCACATTACTGAAATGACTGCGCATTACAGTACTAATGCCCATACTTGACCGGGGAGCCGCACAAATCCACTTGATTTATAGAGATGAAGGCACAGGCAGAGAGAGGCTGAGAAGGGGGGTTTCCCCCCACCGTGCCCCCCGCCTGGTAGCTTTAGGAACAGTGACAATGTCTCTCTTGTGCTTGAAGTGCTGCATGAGAGAAAATGGGAAATGCCGGGAGAGCGATAAGCGGCGTTCCAGCCAGGAAGGCAAACTCGGCGTGCACCCATCACTCCTCAGCTGTTTACCAGCCAGCCGGGTGCCCTGAACAAAGTGATTCTGCCTGTTCAGGGTTTGCTACCATGAGATAAGGCCCCAACACCGATGAGGGATGGAAAAGCAGCCCCTAGTTCAATTTCAACCCACACCGCAGGGTTGTCCCTGCTTTGCCCCAGAGCCACCGGGCACCAGTAATGATAATTTTTCACCAGTTCTACATCCTCCCCTGGTGCACCAGGTCTCTTCCATCCACTCCCTGACACTAAATTGATTTTCCCTCTCTTTGCTGGATACTCAGCAGAGAAAAATAGGGAATGTCATAACTACGTTCAGAGCATCCCTGTGGGAGGACAGTTTGATAGGTCTCATTTTGCATAAGGGGAAACTGAGGCACAAAGGAGACAGGAGGATCTCCATCCTCAGGACTTGTAGGCAGGCCTGAACATGGGCTGGAAGCTCCTGGGGTGATGCTTGACTTTTCCTGGGAGAACTTTCTTTGCCCTCACGCCTCAAGCTTGAGGGGGAATTGAGAGGGGTGGGATGCAAAAAGCCCCACTGAGATCCAGCCCTAACAGCTGAGATTTGGGGCCGTTTGTTTTCTGGCAGAGAGAAGAGAAACTGGGGTCACGGTGAGGGCTCAAAAACATGAGCTACTACCTCCCGCATGCTCCCTGCCTCAGTTTCCCCACCCCACTGACCTCCAGAGGGATGAACTTTGCTTTTATTCCCCTCCCACATCAGAAATCCCGGGGGAGCACTGTGATTTCACCTGCCACCCCAACCTGCGGTGCAGCTCCAGCAGCCTGGGTGTTCCTCAGCAGCGCTGCCTAAATCTGCCCTCACTTTGCTCACACGAGCACAGCCCAGGGTGCTTCGATTATCAGCTAAAACCTGCTGCTATCGTGCAGACATACCAAGCCACTGACTTCTACCTTTGTCCATCCCAGCGGTGGAGTTTCCTGGCTTGCTGCTTGTTTATGCATGTTTCCTCCTCAAGCTCTGACTCAAGCCTCAGGTATTTGAGATTTTGGTCGTTACAGAGCTAAGTCACCTTCCCAGCACTGGGAGTGACTTTTGAAGCCTTCAACTAAGGCAAGCGCCCAAGCTCCCCCCCAGGGGGGCTATGGCATAAGGCTTCCCCTGTCCCGGGCTTTGCACCCCAGCTTGCTGGAGAAGCCTGCAAAGTCTGGTGGCCCAAACATGTGCCTTGACCCCAGTGGAAGGTTTTGGGTGGTGGGGCCAGGACAGAGAAGCCAGATCCACATCTGCCTTCATAGGGAAGTCCAGGTTGAGAAGGAACAAGAGGCTCCATCTCCTGTAGGATCTGGCTGGGGATCGAACGCATGTGGTCTTGTGCCCCAGTTTGGGTCTGTCTGCAAGGAAAGACCCACAGCATAGGGACAGTGTGGGACATGGGCACAAGGTCCTGCACTTGATTGACTGCTCCTTGACATGCTACTACAATTACCCCCTGTGAAGGCCACTCAAAGCCATACTGATGCCCAGATACGCCCATCAAAGAGCAGGAGCTTGGCTGAGCTGCCTCAGTTGGGAGCCGGACACTTTCTTGAGTCTGAGCACTTCCAGGGACCAAACAGCCCATCCGAGCTGCAGAACTCCACCCAGCTGTCAAGGACAAATAGGTGCTGGGTAGAGGCACAGCTGCCAAGGGTCTAAAATTCAGGAGGGTGGATCCAAACCTGAGCCAACAGGATGAAGAGATCTGTTGCAGTTCACCCTGCATGAGACTGGAAGCCAGCTCAGGTCTTGGCTGTGGGCTTTTTGGTGAAGATGATACCCTCATTGAGCCATTGAGGACCACTCAGCTCTTGGTCCTGCTCTTTTCAGGATGGTGAGGATGATGGGCCCATGGGGAGGAGGTGTGGTGGACTGTATAAATCTGCTGAGAGTCATTAAAATCTACTAGTGTCCTCATGGAAGTGACAAGGACAGTTGGCACTGTCAGGGTCATCTGCCCTGCTGCACCATGGAGAGGAGAGTCTCTGGGTACCAACCATGTACATCCCTGGTATAAAGGCTCTCCTCTAATTCACATCAGCTCATCATGCCATGGAGATACCAACCAGGTGAGATACAGCCCACAGGTATCACAGCAGCCATGAGACGAGGAGGAAAACACACAGATAAGATATCAACTATTCTTAATATAGAAGCTGCCTTGTAATAATACCCCAGAACGATCCAAACACTTTCTCGGCCTATTCTGAATCTCACAGCACCTCCGGAGAGCTGTTACTCCGAGGTAAACTGAGGCAACAACTTGCAGGGAGCTCTGTCCTGGAGGCTGCTGCTCACCTGCTGAAGAAGGGATTTCCTACAGACACGACCAGGGCTGAGGGACCACAGCATATGTGTCCCCTCAAACCACTGGGGAAAAAGCATTTTGCTGGCTAAATCTTGCCCGTTAGATCCAAACACAGATGTCCCACATGGATGAGAGATGGGAAATATGTCAGAGGAGGAGGAACATGCAGAAATGCTTTCCCCTTTGTTCTGCACATTCAGAGCACCTAGGGCAGGTAGGGACAAGCCAGCACGGCCATGCCCTGTGCCTCCCCAGTGGCCTCTAATGCCAGATCCAAGGATCCCCCCTTATCCCTGGAGAAATTCCCCCCATGTCCTTGCAGCCAGGTTATCCAGAAAGCAGGACAGTCTCCACCACCGGACGCACCTGGGCATGAACGCTCAGTGCTTTGGCTGCAGATGTCCTTCCATCACCTTTTAATCCCCAGCCTTTGACCTTTCACCTTTGTGTGGCTGAGAAAAAAACCGCACATGTTAAGGCAACAGGGAAATGACCGGGAGTCTGATCCCCCTGATCCCTGCTTCACCTCCTGGGATAGGCGATGTCCCCCAGAGGTGAGACCCTAATCCCTTGGCCACCAAAGCTGGGCAGCTCATCAAGGGACGGTCCCCACCACAAGATGCTGAGCACCCATCACGGCGTGGCAACCTGCCTGAAAGCTGAAAAAGAGTTGTTCTGCCCCAAATTCCCGTCGGGGTCAACATGCAGGGCAAGAAAGGAGCGAATTAAAGAAGAGCAAGATATTTTTGCTCCTTCATGTCTAGGGTCACTGCTCCATCTAGTGTTGGAAATGTCCCTTCAGCCCGCGCTGCCTCCCCGCCAGCAGTGTCAGCGCTGGGCAGGGACAAGGCAGCAGCCTGGAAAGCAGCTCAGTGAATCCCTTTTAGAGGGACACAAAGCCCTGGTGATTTTATTCTGCCTGGTTTTCTGAGGTTTTCTATTACCAGGAGGACCTGACTCTTATCTCTTATACATCCTAAAAGCTTTGCCAGGTGATCTGCAAAGGAAGATCTGCAAAGAGCTGTGGAAGGAGACCGAGAGTCTGACCATATCTGAGCACTCTAGTGTGGGCGGTCAGTTTATTCCCACCTGCATAGCATCTCATATGTGACACTTCTCCAAATGAAGCTACTGTGGTTCAGGGGCAATCAGGAAAACACTTTGGCAGAGCACATCAGGGGGAAGATGCTGCCACAAAGTGGAGGAGTTCATAGTGCTCATGACAAGCAGAGATGCCATCAATAGGGTTCAGAGTTAACTCATTTTCACTGTGAAAAGGACGCTATGCCTCTCTCCAAGGTATCTGAGCAGGAAGAGTTATTTGCTTTTCTACTGCAAGATAAGGAAAACCTTTCCGTGTCCATTAAACCCTGCACTCTTGGGCCAGGCTGGGTGACAGCTCGCTCAGACCAGCCTGGGATCAAGATCTTCTTAAGTTTTGGGGTGAAACAGAGGAAACAGGCTCCTTTTTCTAAAATAGCCCAAACTGGTCATTTTTGGACCACAGGTCTAGCAGTACCTGCGTTACTGTCAATTCAAAAACTCACAGGCTGTTGGAAAAGGAGGAGGAGGGGCCCCATCCAGCACTTTCAGAGAGAAAGAGTGTTTTGATCCTGCTCCAGGAGAAACAAGAGGAGGTCATATCACCCACCATGGGGCACCCAAATTGCAGAGTTGATGTTGGGGCAACTCGGGGCACAGCTCAGGTTTGCATCCCCTGAAGAAACCTGGTGCTATGGAGCATTTCTAAAAAAAATAAATAAAAAATAAAAAAATAATTAAAAAAAAAATATCTGAAACAGTCACACTACTACAATAAAATTGAATTGTTTTTAACCTTAAAAATAATACAAATTGCTTCCAAATTGTTTCGATAAAGTGACTGTGACAGGAAATCAAATATTTCACAGAAATTTTTAAAATGCTGGAGTGGGAGGGAAATCTTATTTATTTAGGAAACACAACCCATGGGTCTGGGGTGCTGCCAGAACAGGACCTCCAGGACCTCCTTCAAAACCTGTAGTAGCATCCCAGCTGCCAGGATAGAGCCAGGGACAATGGCTCTTTGATTTGATGAAACCTTCCAGCTATTATGGAAACAAGAAGAGCCCATCCAAACCCAGGGATGGAGAGGACAGGACCAGAGATCCCTCATGTCATAGTGTTTTAAGATAATTCAGGTGGTAAGAGACCTCAGGAGGTGTCTAGTGCAACTTTGTGCCCAGAGCACAATGAGCGATCAGGTCTGACCAAGTTGCACAGGACTTTACCCAGCTGAGTCTTGAAAGCCTTCAAAGATAGAGATGTCACAGCTCTCTGGGTATCTGACACCAATGCTGGATCGGGCAGTGCTTCACGCCTGGTGCTTGGGACAATGGTGTAAAAACGCTGGAGGTAACCTGCTCCCAAACAGTAGCCCTGATTGCTACTAACAAAGCACACCCCTGCTAAAACTACTGGTGTTAACTGATTCTGCTGCTAACCACAGCCATGCCCACCTCTGAGCTTCCCTTCCACCCATGGCCTCACTGGCTCTCCAGCAGCAGCAATCTCCACCATCTGCATTCACCCACTTCCCCTTCCCCTCTTTGATTTAGCCTGGGCTTCACATCCCCCACAAGCTGCAGTAGCTCGAAAACTACCGAGGGACATCTTCAGAGCAAATGGCCAATGTTCCATTGTCCGAGCTGGAGGCACTAGTCTCAGGAGTGCTCAGCCTCCGGAGCCACAACACAATGAAACGCAGTGGTTTCAGCAGAGAACCTGCCTCTCCATCTCTGCGTGATGCACTGGTAAGGACCCAAGAGCATTAGGCTGAAATCAGCACGTTTTGCATGGATTGAGGAGCAAAGTCACATGTACAAAGATGTTTCTTGGTCACGTTGCCCCACATCCTGAATGGTGCAATGGCTGTCCCCCATGCCAAGTCCCTAATCCCACTGCATTTGGGAGGTGGTGCCACCAGACACAGAGTCTCTTGGACAGAAACTTGGCTCAGCCCTGCAAAGCCAACAGTGGTGAGCAATGGACAAGGAAAATGGCCCAAAACCCCACAGAAGTGGTTGATACACATGGCATGGTCTGCAGCAAAACCCTTCTGTGCCCAGTGGAAACTGTTTCCAGCTAACTTGCCTTTTGATCAAAGGGAGACTTTAAACATTAAAAGAGAGGTAGAGGCCAAAACTAAGCCAACTTCCACAAGCAAGCCTCAATCTGCCAAACCTTGTGCATTCGCTGCCACTTCTGTAGCATCACTGGGATGCCCCAAGGCATGGCCCCCAAAGGAGGGTCCCAGCAACATCACGCTCCCTACCTGACTGCTGATCTTGGATGAACGGTTTGCCTGAGCCTCTCTGACCTCTTCTTGATGGCTTCAGCCTCTGACCTCTCTGGGAAGTTCATTCATAGAAGTCCTACCCTGTTCACCTCTTTCTGCCTGTCTCAGCCTTTTTCCGGCCACGCATTCCCAGTTTCTTTTTCCCAATGTGTTTTTCACTTTTGATGCTGTTAGGAGAGGGTTTTCCTAATGTTAAACCAAACGATGGACACCGTGGGGCAGTGAGAGCGCACTTTTTACACAGCACTGGCCAACACATGGTCTTTGAGACCTTTATTATCAAATACCATTGAAACTTTTCAAACATGAAAAAAAGCTACTTGGGGAGAAACAGAGTGGCAGCTACCAGACACCAATAAACACAGGGGTTTGGCTTCCCCTGGAAAGGAGCCTAAATAGTCATAATATTCAGCTGCAGATCTAGTTTCTCTGGAGGCTGGTGGGAAGTGGGATAACATGGTGGATTCACTATGGGACGATTCCAGAGCAGGCAGGAGACCCCACAGGATAGGACAGCTGTGGTCAAGGCAGCCCAAGCCCTATGTTGGTGTTGCAGGTAAAAAACAAAATGCCTGCAAATGGCCTTAAGGAAACCCAGTCATCAACAGAGTTGGGGTCATCTAGATTTTTTAAAATAATTAGACCTGTATCCCTGTGAATATCCATGCGAAACATGTCTTGCCCCCTCCCCTTGTCCCCATAGCATCCCCCATAACAATATCTTGACCATCCTAATGTCCCCTCTTCCTCTTTTCCTGGGTGTCATATGAGCATCAGGTCTCCTGGAGAAAGCACATGGACCACCACCTCCTGGCAAGCTGGTGGACATTGGCCACCAGATTTATGGGCTTTGACAGAGACCAATGGACATGGCAATATGGCCACACATATTTCATTTATTTTAGGAAACCAGACTAATAAAAATGTCGGTGCCCCCTTTGGCCAACCAAGTTGGGTTTGAAGTGATGACTGAGACATAATAAGAGCTTTTGGGGCAAGAAGATGGAGATGGGGAGTCTGGGCTTGGCTTTGACAGGGTGCAGAAGATACTCTGACCACATCCCTCAGCATGGAGAGGTGGCTCAAGGTGAAGCCAACCATCCCAGTTTTGGAAAGCCATCATCTATGGGTACTACAGCCCAACTGTCCTCCCAGCCTTTGACACTCTGATGGCCTCACATGCTCTCTGTGGCCTCTGCTGTCACTTCCCTGGAGCTGTTTCCTGAAGGATGCCAGGTGCGACCTGTCTCCATCCTCCCACCTATCCTTAGTAGCGCTCCAACACATCCATTCAGTGTGGATGAATTCATAGTGGGGACAAAGTGATAAGACAGCCCAGCAGGGCCACCCCTGTCCCCAAATAGTGATGATGGCTGATGATGCCAGTGCCGGGTTAGGGGAGCAGATGAAGCCTGGCATCAGCTCCCTTAAAATGCTGCTGTCCCTCTCCTCCTCCACTGCTTCTCTTGCCAGATGCACGTACAGACATATGTATAGCTACACCCTCACCCCACAGGGCCATGGTCCTGGCCGAGGTCTGCATCACCAGGGGAACACAGGGATAAAACTAAACCAATCAAGAGGGTGACCCAAGGGGATGCCTACACACCTGCTGCAGACATGAATCTACCTGATTTCTGCATGCAGGCGAAGCAAAAAGCCCAAATGAAGGAAAGCAGATTTGTTTCCTTCACTTACTCCATTTTCAGAGCTATAAGCAGAACACCCCGAGGAATGTGGGAGCGTGAGGGTTAATAAGTGCAAGTGCTTTCCAAACGGTGATTTCCACCAGCAGAGCCCCACTGCTCCCCAAATAATTCACCTTCCCAGCTGATCCCAGCTAGTGGTGGAGTGGTGGTGGAGGATGCTGTGGGTTTTGGCTTCCCACGAAGCAACTCCACATCCTAAAATACAGTCCAGAGCTCAAGGGGGGAAACTGAGGCATGAAGCACAGTGATGACTTCCTGTGGTCTGTTTAGCTCCTGGCTGTCACTAAACTGTCCCCTGGGTCACCCCCCTGCCTTGTGACCTCTACTGGGGACAGCGCTGCCATATGAAGGAGAAGATGGGGTAACCAGGGGGCTAGAGGCATCACTCCCATGTGGCAGATGGTCCTTGGCCACCAGTGTCCCTGGGTCAGGAGTGGAGTAGGAAATTTTGGGGTCCAGGTGCTTAGCCGCATGTGATGCATTGTTGCTTCTTGCTCTAGAAATGGGGAGAAAGGGAGGAGAAGCTGCAGGGACAGGGGCTGGCTGGGTGTCCAAGCACTCCACACGTCCTCTGGGCATCTCATTTCCTTGGCCCAGCCTCATGCACCTCCCTTAGTATGTGCCCTGGTGCCATCAAGGATTTTACTGAGATCATACCTTAAAGATGGTGCATCCAGCCAGGGCTGTAATGGGAGAAGTTGAATGCACTTTTAGCTCCCCCCCCCCCCGAATACAATTCCCCAGAAAATGGTTATTTTGAAAGGGAGGTTTGCCCACAACATAAGATAGCCTAGCCCTCGGGTATTTATATCGGCATTACACACTATGAATGCTTCAAGACAAGAAGTTACATAGAAAACATCTTTTGTCTGGCAACACAATCTGGTTTTTTGTTCTGAGGGGCCAAGATAATTGGAGCTGTGAAGCGCTACCTTAAAGCACTTCCACCGGTCATGGACTTAATTCTGGGGAGAATAACTCCCTGCAGTTATTGCTATAAAGCAATGCAGTGATTCAGAGAAAACTTTTCACTTGCTGATGCTGGGGGTGACCACCCAGGCACTGGGAGGACAAAGCCACCCTCGCATCCACTGCGAAGGGCAGAGCAGGCCTGGGTGGGTGGGGATGAATGGTCCGGCAGTAGTCCCCCACCATGGCAGGGCAGGGATGCAGCTCAGAGCCCGGGCCCGGCGATGTGCATGCCTCATGCATCACACGAGGATGAGGCACGTGCAGAAGGGGAAGCCAGCCTTGCTGGGGGCTTTCCTGGCTCCACAGCCAGTGTGCGTGTGAAGGCTGTGGGCAGAGGGATTCATATTTAGGGGTCGCACATAGGCAACCACCCCCTTGTTGCCACCTCATCCCCAACTGCTGTGCTCATGCACCAGCTGCAGAGGCGTTTGCCAGCTAATGCATGCAAATCTATGCATATAAATACATAGAAATGTATGTTATGAAAAAAAAAAAAAAAAAATCAACCCTTTCTTTTACAGCCATCATCAGGATTCTGTCCCCATGGAACAGGACCGAAGAGCCTTCCCTTCTCCTGCTCCCTTGTCCCCCAGAGCAGGTCATGCTCAGACATCAGTTCCCTGACCTCCCCTAATAACAACTGTCCAGAAACCTAAATTAAATCCAGCAGAAACAAAACCATCGTGAGCCACATCCCCTGCCCTGGCTGGCTGGCTGTGTTGTGCCCAGTCCCCAAGGATGGTCAACATGAATGCACCAGCATCCCCCCATGACAGAAAGAAAAGCTTCATCTCCCCCATGCTGGGGTCCAGAGGACATCTCTGCCACTGATGTCTTGCCTTTTTGACCTTGGGCACATCACTTGTCCCTGTCACCCTTAGGTCCCATGTTTGCACCAGGTCTGGCCCGAGGGTGTAAGCAGGGGCTGGATGGCTGCTCCCACAGGGATTTCATCTGGTGTTTGGGAAGGGCATTTTTTCATCTGCCACTGAACTGGGCTGAAATGAGCCTATAAACCAAAAATCCTACGGAGGGGACACACACCAACCATGTGAGAGCTCTCCCTGATTTCAGAAAGTAAGACGGAAAAAAAACAGAAAAAGGGGGAAAGACATGTTCGTTAGGAATCACAGACTATTAAGAGACTGTCTGACATTCCAGGGGGAATCATCAGTGCAGAGAAATAAGGATAAAGCAGTCAGGCTTTGTCTGTCCACCTGCTTGCCCCGGCTCCAAAACATCACAGGAGGCAGTTCAGCTTCGGCATCAAACACATGGAGGTCTCTGGGGTCGTCTGAGCCCTATAGACCTTCTAAAATTTAATATCTGAGGGGAGGAGAGATGTACACATCAGGGCCACAGAGGAGGAGAAGGCTGCCCAACCCCTCTATTAGACACTCGAGAATCCACACGTCCAGGCAATTGGGTTTTGATGCTTTGCTGCTGAATGCAACGGCCGTTGGTTCATCGATGGGGTATTTTGTGCAAGTCCATCTCACTGACATCCCGGGTGCTCGGGCTGGGTGGGGGTGCTGCTGAGCACCCAGCAGGTCTCGGCCACGGCATCCCTGCAAACCCGCTGCTGCCATCTGCTGCAAGAAACCTCCTTGGAAGACAAGAGGAAAAAAAGAAAAAAAAAAACGGGGCTGAAAAACATTTTTGGAACCAAACTTTCCGCTGTTGCAGTTTGAGTGTCTGTGTTTCAGTTTATCTGCCCTCATTAGAGGGTTAATTCACACAGCTTTGGATTTCAGCTTCAGCTGCGTCTTGAAATGGCTGCACGGTTACATTATCACAGGTTTGTTCTTTTTAATGCATTAAAATATGAGGCGCAGCTCATCCATCCCTTCTCCAGGAGGAAATAGAGACTTTCCGATGTGACAGGTCCTTCCCTGCGAGCAAGTTAATTCATGGAAAGCAAAATGAGCAGAAAAAGGCCACATTTGATGCTGTTTCTCCCTGGAGAAGTGTGGTCAAAACATTCAGATTTGGCATTTATTGAACTGCTTGTTCGGTTTGTCCCTCTTTTTCCCCAGTTTTCCATGGTCTCCTACTTGATCTCAAGCCAGCTGTGGACAGAAGGTGCCCTCTGGTCTGGCACTGCGAAGAGCTTACTATTTGGTTTCCAATTTCAATTTTCTCAGGAGCTTCGCTTTTGCTTTGGAAAGGGTATGAAAAAAAAAAAAGAGAAACTGAATAAATAATACTGCAAAAACTTCTCACAGAAGAGCAAGTCCTGCCCTTGCCCTGCTCCAAAGAGCAGGCCCAGCTGGATCAAGGACTTAAAAAACCTTTAGGGACCTGGTTGAAACCATAGTATCACCTGAGCACAGCCTCCAGCCCCCTGCAAACCCTATGGGAGCTCAAAGCTGAATTCAGCGGCTTCCTCGGGTACCAGGGGAGAAATCAGGGTGATGGTTTCTGGTTTAGGAGATGTCATGAGGACGAGTGTTCAGGAAAGCTATTTATTTCAGGATATTTTGGAGCAGCTGATGGAGGGATTTCAAGCCAAGGAAACTTGCTGCTGTAGTTTGTTCCTTGGAAAAAAGGGGATTTGGGCCAAGACTCTGCCCAGGAGATATTGAATGGAGCAGCTGAAGTCAGCCGTGGTCAGTCTGAGCTCCTCAGTGGGGTGGAGGTCCTTCCAGGATGACTCAGACTCAGGATCTCATGGATGAACGGCTGCTCCTGTGATGGCCAGCTGGGACTTCTCCCCACCAAAAGGCATGGTCTACACCCAAGAAGAAAGACCTTTCAGATGAGTAGTATTTGACAGGTAAAAAAACTCCAAGTGACACGTCCCAAACCCATGTCTTCCCCTCTGCTCAAGCCACTAACCAACTTTGCCACCCGAACGAGGGGAAAAAGATCTCTACGAGAAGATCCATCCCCACCTGACCTTCATCTCCATGCACCAGACAAATGACCTGTTCCAAAGCTATGTCCCCACCATGGTCATGCCATGCCCAAGGGCCAAGTCCGCCATGGGCTCTGCTGGACCCCAGCTGTACATAATCCACCTGGCAAGGGTATGTTCATTACCTGGTTTATAATTACAGATTTCATACCTCCAGAGACACGTGGCTTCAGATCCTGGATGCTGACTGGAAGTGGGTTAGGAGAGCTGCCCCATACCCAGCACATCCCCCACCAAGGGTCACAACTCTTCATTTTTTACCCCATTTTCCCATTCCTGCCTCTCACATGGTGGCAGAAAGAGGCAGACAGTCCCCTCAAGCTTCTCCGTCTCACATCACCAGGGCCTAACCCAAGGAACAAGCCCCAGCAGCCAGCTCACATCTGTCCCTGCAGAATAAAATAAAGAATCAAATTCTATTTTGTCTGCAGAGGAATAAGTTTACTTTCACAGCATCAGCAATAATTAGTGACCAGCACACTCCCCTTGGACCCCAGTCAGCGAGTCAGGGAAGAGAGGAGCGATTTCAACAGTGCCATCAGCGATAACTGCCAGGTGCCCAGCTCCCACCCGGGTGAGTTTTCAAAGGTTACAGAGATTATTATTAAAAGACTGATTCATTATATTGCCTTTGTAACTGCATCATGAGTATGGGCTTAAATGTTAATTGCAATCTATTTCTCAAGGATAAATCACAGCTGTTTCCCTAGAGATAAGAGTGGCGCACATGCTGCAAATGTACAGGAATAAAGTAAAGTTAAGTGGGTGTTTGTCCAAGGGACTGCATAAACCCAGAGGACAGAATGTAGCCTGGGGTGGGCAGAGGTTTTCCCCTGTATCCTGGGAGGAGTATAAAAAGGACACCCCAGGACCTCAAGGGTTGTCCCTTGGTCGGGTCTTGCTTGGGAGCTGGTAGGTCAAGTCCTTCCTCTGCTGCTGTGTGGTCCTGGGCAAGGAGATATCTTTGTAGATGCTGCCATAGCTAAGAAGACCTCTCAAGGTCCTCATTTGTGATGCCTGTAGGTACCACACAGAGCTACCAGTGAATGTTACAGCCACCCCATGGCAGACCAAACAGATCTTCTCCCACTTATCATAGATAGAATCAGAGAATGGGTTGGGTTGGGAGGAACCTTTAAAGGTCAGCTAGCTAAACCCTCCTGCAATGAGCAGGGACATCTTCAACTAGGCCAGGATGCTTGGAGCACCATCTAACCTGACCTTGAATGTTTCCAGGGATTTTTTGGGCAATGTGTGCCAGTATTTCACCACCCTCATGGTAAAAAATGTCTTCCTTACACCTAGTCTGAACCTAACCTCTTCTAGTTTAAAACCATTACCCCTTGTCCTATCACAACAGGCCCTGATAAAAAGTCTGACCCCCTTCTGCCAAGGATGCTCAGAGACACAGCTGGATTAAGAGTCCTTGAGGGGTTTTTGCTCCCATGAACTCTAGTGGACCTCTACGAACTTCCAGCAGTGGCAGCCTCCTGCAGCAAGGATGCCCTCATCTGCAGTTAAATGGGAGGATGCTCAGGCACTATTGCACCGTGCGAGCCAGGGACTGAGGTTAATTTACACTTGAATTTCAGCAAATGGGACCTCGGGAGCAGTTGTTTGGTTCCTTTCTTCTCTGCATTGAATGCTCAGCCCTGCTGCTGAAATCAAACTGCCTTTGACTTCAGCAGATTTGCCTCAGGCCAGAGAAAAATCTCATGATCCACCTTCGAGGAGCCCACAGGCTAGGTCTGCTGAGCTCCACAAGTGTTGGGGGGATGCTATGTGACCACATCACGCTCATGCCATCCTTTCAGATCCTTACTTAGGGCAAGAAGGGGCAAAGTTCTCGGGTGCAGGTTTGTAGGACAGTGCAGAAATTTTAAAACAGAGAGAGAAAGATCTCTGATCCTGGGGATACCTGTGAAACTTCCCAAGTCTCACCTGAGCTCAGAGAATGTCAGCCCAGGACCTCTCTCACCCCTCTTTTTTACTCTGATCTGCTTAAATGAAGATAGCAACACCCATTTGCCACTGAAGGCTGCTCTAAAGGTCCAACACTCCTCAGAGCAAGTCTGAACTCAACATAGCTCAGGTTGCTCAGGGCCTCATCTCCTAGGAAAAAGACATCTCCACTGGAGCCAGACCCCTGGAGAGATTGAGTCAGTCCTACTGCTGGAGATGAAGGCCCAGCTCATGGCAGGTGTCTAGGAAAGGGAGGCTGAATCACACCCTCAGGTCCCTGTTTCTCTGCAGTGACTGTAAAAGGAGCTTCTGTGTGCCCCATCCCTGGAAACATTCAAGGTCAGGTTGGACAGGGCTTTGAGCAACCTGATCTAGTTGGAGATGTCTTCCTCACTGCAGAGGGGTTGGACTAGATGACCTTTAGAGGCTCCTTCCAACCCAAACCATTCTAGGATAAAAGGGAGCAGAGAATGAACTTGGGGGATCGCTACCTCATAGATATACAAAATGAGATTAAATGATTCTGTCCTGCAGTGACTTAGGTATTCACCACCTTTTAACCTCTTTTTTGTACAGACCTTTCTCCTAACCCCAAAGCCTTCTCTATGGTCCTTCCTCCAGCAGCTTCCATCCTGTCTCCTCCTGCCTTGCAAACCTTTCTGCAAACAGCCCAGGACTTCCCTTGCACACCAGCATTTCTCACTCCTGCTGTTAAATCAGTTGCAGTTTTCCTGCAATGTGCATCCTCAGATTTCCAGAAAAATTATGCTGGATGAACAAAGCTCTTCAAGGCGAAGCTTTTCCAGCCTGGACAACCCAGAGTGGCCATGACATCTCGGGCAGTTTCACAGAAGCTGGACCCCAATAGCTGCCGTCTGGGTTTTTTTTTCTCCATCATGCAGGTGTCCAGTGAGGGTATGTGCCCTGACATTGATGTTATAATTAGGACGGTTTCCATCTTTCTCCTTGCAAATGAACAATCGCCATCATTCTTGCAGTCGGTCAAAGTTCACCATGGGCCTGGGACAGCTGTGACATTGATTGGCAGGTCCCAGAGCGACTGCCGTCTTCTCCTTTGACACAAGTTGTCATGTTTGGGCATATCAATTAGTGGCTGCACAACTTAATGAGGTTTTGATGATGGAGAACAGCCGAAATTTCATTCCAATCAAGGAAAATACTGCGATAATAACCTTGATACCTCTGGTGTTACATTTTCTTCTAGATCTCCACAGCCAAGCAACGTCATATGGAAAGCCAGCGCACTCTCCTCTTTTACAGCTCTTTAACTGGGAATCCTGGCTGGAAAAAGCCAGGGGTGACAGGACACAATATTAGTGTTTCAGAGGCGGCAGGTTTTCTAGCAAAGTAAGGGATTTCAGAGCATTGTGCTATTAGAGGTGAAATATTTCAGCTGAGCACTTAAAATCCAGGTTTTCTGTGCATGGTCATTAAAAGCAGAAGTATATGTGCTGCATCAAATCCTACATGGCAGCACTGTACCCTGGTGATGGACAGACAGCTTTCTCTGACGGAGCTCTGTAAAACTGCACAAAACTCTCCAAATGGGATGTTTTAAGGCTCCAAATTTTTGCCTTTATACTTGGAGAGCATCTACCCTCCAGGAGACAAATCAGGATAGCTCTGGCAGTGTCTGATGGGGGTGGGATGATGCAAGAGAATATGCTCTGGTGCTGCTGCACTGCCCATCCCAGAGACTAAACTGGTCCCAGACACCAGACCCAGCTCAGCACACCCCACAAGAGTTCACTGGAAGGGGAGTGCTACCCACTGAACTCAGTTGCACTGACCCAGGGTTGCCCACATAGTTAGTCTGAACAGGCTGAGCCCAAGCGGAGTTGGATCATCAGTTCATAGCCCTGAAAGGCATCCCAGCGTCTTCTGGTCTTCATAAACACCAGTGGACAAGGACTGATATCTAACTCCTGCACCTGATCCTGGTCTCTGCAGGCAGCATGGCTGGGCTAAATTCAAGCTCCAAGACACTGCAGATGAAGGAAAGCAATGCACCATCCATGCAAAGTCACAATGCATGAGACACCTCTTTGAGAAGCTGTACCACCACCAGTCTAGAAACATGCTGTTAAAACGAGACCTGTGAGCTCCCAAAATGATTGCAACTCTTCCCTTCTTCAAAGCCTTAGGAAGCCCTTGTCCCCAAACAAGTACTGTGAGGTTGCAGCTTGGTCTCTTGCTCTTCTGGGACCTGTGGTGCCTGGAGGGATGTCCTCAGCTACGGGACCCAGTGCCCATGTGGTGAGCACAGTGGACCAGCAGATCACAAATCAAGCAACCAGCTGCCTCCAGCACACAGCCACCCAACAGGAGAGGTTGTGGGATCCTTAGATGACTCCCCAGTAGATGGTATTTCTAATTCCCACAGCAGCTCAAAGTTATCCAGGTCACAGGAGTGAATGTCTTTGTGCATGAGCCTTGAGGATCCCAGGAAGATCAGATATCCCTAAGGACCTGATCTCATCAAATGCTTTGAGCTGTGGGTAATCACATGGCCCTGTCATGTTTCTGACTGGGAAGACTTGGAAGCACCAGTGAGGAATGGTTGGTGTCTGTAGGGGATGCCCAAAGACTGTGTTTGTCCATATCTCCACCCCACATGGACATGGCCACCCGATGAAGCTCCATTTCCAGCTGCAGCTCCATCCGTGCAGGTCTGGTTGCAGCACTGCCACATTACTCACCCAAAATCGGAGAAGGTAGAAGGAGAGACCAACCATTTACAGTACCAATCAATGCCATTATAAGGGCTTGAGTCTTGAGCTGTTCAACTCCCCAGACCAGAGGCCCTCACAGGTCAAATACCGACACTCTTGCTCACTCCTAAAACACAAGCAGCCTCCCGTCTCACAGCTCGGAGTGTTTGGGAGCTGCTGCAAGTCAGTGGCCAGAGCATCTCCCCACACATACTGGTGAATTTGGCTCATCATCCCCTTTGTGGGGAGTTCTGGCTGCTTAAAACGAGGGGAGAAGAGGACAGCAGCACTTCGTAAAGATATCCTAGGTGTGTGCTCAGGAATGAGTTTCTACTGCCACTGCAGATGCCTAAAATGCTGTCAGATGCAATCAGTGCTGGTGGTAACACCTGTATATTTGAAGTGCTCTGTGGAGATGGTGCAGCCAGCAAGTGCTCCTTGACTGCAGACGTTTGAGTTTCAAGGTCAGGTCGAGCAGGTCACGGGGCATTTCGCAGAGAAAGCATCCTGCCAGCATTCATCTTCCAACCCAAATGCTGAGTAACTTCAGTGCTCAGGTTCAAAACAATGCAGGGGATACGGCAAATCCTCATCTGTCACCGTGGGTGGGATCCTACTGGCTGAACATGGAGATGCCAACAGGCACTGGAGACCTACTGGAGGTGAGGTCTGGGGCGGGATGGGTGAACCACTCCTCTTTATCTCCACTGACTTGAGGAAGAGCTGACGGACTCGCTCAGTGGGGACATCTGCCCTGTAGCAACTGAGAGGAGGGATGGATAGATGGCAGCAGAGGACCCAACCTGTCCTTTCTAACCCATCTTCCCCGGGTACCAAAAGACATTGGCAAGGCTGCTCAGGGCATAATTCCACTGCAGGTGCAGCTGAGAGCTTGATTCAAAGGTGTCAGCAATTAGCAAAGCTCTTCTCACCAGCAGGTTACACTGCACGCCACTGAGTCACAGAGTGTACCTATTTCTGAATTAAGGAGAAAAAAGTGAGGATGAGAGAGTTGCAGCAATTTGCCCAATATCCCTGGGGAGTCAGTATCATGAGCAGAGAGCCAATCTGCTTTACTTGTTTTCCAGGTTTCTGTCCCACATCTGAGATGCTCTCAAATATGCTATGGCTGTGTGGGCCCTTCTGCCACCTAAGTCAGCTCTGAGTGGAGAAACCATAGCAAAATAAAAGCTCTCGCTGCAAATGTTCTTATTTTGCTGCCTATCAAGGGAGTCATTTAGAGTCTAGCTTGCTTTTTTTCCGTTTCCACCTTCCTTTTTTTACCAGGATGGTAAAACATGAGCAGCAAAAGTAGATCTGTTGGCCTTTCAACAGCCCAGACCCATCTATAGGTGACCCCAGGACCACAAATCCAAGAAATAATCACTATTTTTTGGTAGATAAGGTAGCAAATTGCTGTTAGGGGGCAATTTCTCAGATCCAGTAATTGCAATTCTCCCCCCAGTGTGACAAACTCAAAGGTCGAAGGAGCAATCCCCAATCTGACAACATGGCCTTGTAGAGCAGGACCTTTAGGGCAGCAGAAAGCAAAGCATCAATCGACCCCAGTGTCCTTCAGCCCCTTGCACGTGGTTGACTATCTCAGCATCATCCCAAAATACCCCAAAATGACTTCGCTGTTGCCACCAGGAGGGATTCAGTGGCTAGACGCTGCTGCCACTAGCTTGAAGGTCTTCATCATCCCATGATATCAGACACTAGCAGATTATCATCAAGCAGTATCTTCTCAATAAAGACAACTTGCCCCCACTGGGGGAAAAAAATATTTTTAGGGCCCCTGGAGTTAGAGCAAATCCAGCTCACAGTATTTTTTCCTGGGACAGATGCACAAGGAAAAGCCTCGCTCAGGCAAGTGCTTTGTGACTCCAGATGATATTTTTATAACCTCAGAAAATTGCCTTGCACAAACACTTTTTTTTTTTTTTTCCCCCCAAAAGGCAGCGAGAACAGGGTGTAGTTCAGCTGGAAGATTTGTCATCTGAGGCTCCTGGCAGGGAGGAAAGCTCTCCAGCTCCAAAGGGACCATCCAGGAAAAGCCAAAGAGCTTTCTGCAGCCCCAGGAACACCCAGCAGATGAGCTGAGCCACAGAGGGATCCCTTCCCATTTCATCCTTTTCCCACACCAGCTTTTCGAAAAGAGAAAGCAAGTGACATGCATGCTCTCCCAGCTGAAAAAAAAAAAAAAAAAAAAAAAAAAGAGGCCTCTTTTTCTCCAATAAATGTCATGAGTCACTGAGCAAAGTGTTTGTCTTGCATCATGGCAGCTGTCATTAATGAATCAGATCCACAGGGCCAAATTTCTACCAGCTCCTTGTGCATGGCATTGACTCGGGTCTCCACTGAGATGATAATAATGAAATCATGTATCATAAATGATAATAATAAAATAAACCTCCCTCAACTTGTTTTACACTCCGGCTGGCACCTCCATCAGTCAGATTTTCACTGGAGAGGGTAGGTGATGGAATGGCACGATAAGCATCTTCTTTCCTCCCAACAGTACCATGAGAGAAAGCAAGGAATTATTCTGGGTTCAAGATAAAAAAAAAAGAAAAAAAAAAAAAGAAGAGAAGGGTTATTTTTATTTTTAACCCAGAGCAGTGCCCTGATCTGGTTCACCATCCGGGCACGGAGACAGGGTTGTAAAACAAGCAGTTATTTGGCTCGGCTACAGACAGGAGGCAATTTGGGGATGGGGAATAAGTGCATTAAAGGGGTCTTGCTTTCACCTTGAGAGCAGCTTCCCCATATCAGCCTACACACAGACACACAGAGTGGCCTCCCAGCACAGCTCCTGCCCCACAGCTCAACCAAAATGTCCCCAGACAGTAAAGACAGAGGCAGATATTCCCCAGAAGCCCCAAGCAAGTGAAAATTCTCCTTTCTTGTCTCAAAGGCATTGCTGAAGGACTAAATTCCATTTTGTGTTTTAGGTTCAACGCGATATCTCTTAAACCACGTCCTGAAGGATTCTGTGTCCCAAACGGTTCAACAAACCCAGGGCTGCACAGACAGCCCACACTGGATGGATGGAGACATCTGCGATCCCGGTGGTAGTTGTCTGTGCCTGGATGTCGAGGTGGGCAGCAATCTGTTCACTACAGCAGTTACTCTCTCTCCAAAATCCCCCGTTTGAGACAGGTCAGCTTCTGCAGTGCATGAATAAAGAATTAATTTGGTTTCTCGGCATGTTTTCGCCACAACTTTCTTAGATTGTCATCCCTCTGGCTGCTTTTTGACTGTCTGGGGAGATCTTAATGCAATTTAGGTGGTTTCTTAAGTAAAATAATAACAATATTACCTCATACCTGCTCATGCACAGGGATGGTGCCTCCCTGGAAGAAGCACAGAGCAGATCACACCTTCAGCCCAGGCTCCATCCTGGCATTTCTCAGCCCTGTTGCTGCCATCTGTCTTGCATGTGACCTGATTTTTTAGGAAAAGACACTTTTGGGCTAATGTCCATCTGTCCATCTGCCTTCTCTCGCCTCTGTGTAATGTCTTCAGCTACTGGGCAATTTCAACCCCATTTGACAGGGGGATGGAGGTCTTTGAGGTGTTCATTTTTTATGAGCATCAGGGGGAAATCTAGAAATAAGTAGTTTTTGTGGTTTCCTGCTGTCTTTCAGAAGTTCTCTTCCTGTCTCTAATAAAAGAAGGATTTAGTATTTAGCATTTAGCATTTAGTATTCAACCTGGAACAGCACATGACCTTGATTTATTGCAAAACAGAAAGGAAATAATCCTAAATTTTTTGCGCACATGCGCTAACAATTGTTCCCACGCTGATCTTTTGAGCTTTCAAACCATGTAACTGTTTTTATCGATGTGGAGATAAAGAATTGTCCATGTCCACCTATTTCCTCCCACATCTGTGTGTTAGGGTGAAAAAATTAAAAGTGTTTTTCCCTGCATAGGGAGACTGAGGCACAGTGGGATCAGAGCAGCACCCGTCTTACTCCATCCTGTAGGTCCTCTCTGTTTACCACTTTCCTGCACCAGAAACAGTGAAAATTTTACTAAATCCTCTCTGTTTTGTCTCAAAGGTGAGCTGAAGTGGCAGCAGGGCAGCCTGGCAAAGGAGGCCCTTGCTGCAGCCCTGCTTTATTTTGGAAGAAAGAGCCTTAAGGATTTTCTCTGATTCTCTGCCTGTGTAGTAAATACACAGACGAGCAGCTGATACTGGGCAAGTTGGGGAGCACACCAGCACTATCAGCTGCCCATGAACCCTACTGCAGGGTGCATGGGACGCTTTCAAATGTAAGTATATACATATATATATATATATATGTAAGGCATGAGCGCATCCCCGAGCGCACAGCCCGACATGGGCAATGCTGCATGGCAGCCATGCCACATGTCTCCCAGAAAAGCCTGATGTGCCGAGCCACGCTGCATGGCACAAGCAGGCCCTGTGCCCAGAGAGGTGTGCGGGTACCACGTCTGGCGAGGCACCCACACGTTCCCACACAGACCGGCATGCAGTGGCACCTAGGGCAGGGGGGGAGTCCCCATCCCTGGAGGGGTTGAAGAGTCGGGTTGACCCAGCGCTGAGGGATCTGGTGGGGTTGGGAACGGTCAGGGGGAGGTTCATGGTTGGGCTGGTGGAGCTTCAAGGGCTTTTCCAACCGAGGTGATTCACAGAATCATGGAATGTCTGGAGCACAGGTCTGCTGGGGAGCGGCTGAGGGAACTGGGGGGGTTCAGTTTGGAGAAGAGGAGGCTGAGGGGAGACCTCCTGGCCCTCTGCAACTCCCTGACAGGAGGGGGCAGAGAGGGGGGATGAGTCTCTGGAGCCAAGGCCCCAGCGCCAGGCCCCGAGGGAATGGCCTCAAGCTGCCCAGGGCAGGGTCAGGCTGGCTCTGAGGAAGGATTTCTGTGCAGAAGGGGCTGTTGGGCGTTGGAATGGGCTGCCCAGGGCAGGGGGGGAGTCCCCGGGATCCCTGGAGGGGTTGAAGAGTCGGGCTGAGCCAGCGCTGAGGGATCTGGTGGGGTTGGGAACGGTCAGGGTGAGGTTCATGGTTGGGCTGGAGGAGCTGCAAGGGCTTTTCCAACCGGGGTGATTCTGTGACTCTGCAGTGCCACACGCGCGCGGCCCCACGAGCCCATGGCGCCTCCCCGCGCAGCCAGCCGTGCCGCGGTGCTGCAGGGCACCGGTACGACCCCAGCGTGGCCCCCTGCCCTGCCCTGCCCTGCCCGGCCCGGCCCGGCCCGCCGCCACTCGCCACGGGCGTCCCCGCAGGGGCAGACGCGGCCCCACACACACCCAGCGCCTCCTCGCCCCCTGCCCGCGCCCCGCCCCCCGCGCGCCGCATCCGGTCACGAGACGCCGTGGGGAGGGCGTGGCGTACAGCGAGGGTGGGCGTGTCCTGACTCGTGACCACGCCCCCATCGCCAGTTTAGCGCGGCTGCTCCCCGCTATAGCCACGCCCACCATCCGCTCGGCCCTGCCCCCCGGTGCCCTCCTCGGTTACCCGTGGTGCCGTGCGCGGACCTGGCACTGACGTGGCTGCCGAGCGCCGCCATCTTGTGTGCCTGGGCGGAGAGCGGCGGTGAGGCGCGGGGGGGAGCCGGCTCCGAGCGGGACGGTCCGAGGACAGCCAGACACACTGCCCGGGGCAGCAGCCAACGCCGGTGGGTTCACTGACGCTTCCCCCTTCCCTCCCTTCAGCCCCTTCCTCTCGTGACCGCCGCCCTGCTCCCCCGCCCACACCCTGCGGGGGCCCTCGGCCGGGGGTGAGGCGCCGCGGCCTTGGCGCTGAAGGGAGGAGGTGGCGGGCCTTGGGGGAGCGGGCCGGGTTGCCTCTTCCCGTCCTTCCTTCTCACCCTCCACCACCACCCCCCCCCACCCGCCACCGCCCTCGTTCGGCGGCTGCCGGCGGGAGGGGGACGCCGCGGCGCAGGCCGCAGCGCAGGCCTCGGGGAGTGGCGGGCGCTGTCCTATCCGCCCTCCTCTCACGTATTTGGGGCTGGGTGGCTGGGGCGGGGGGTGGATGTCAACCTTCTCCCTTCCCTGCTGGGGCCCCTTGCGTGGGCCTGCGCGGGAGCGGAGGACCCCTGACTCCTCAAACAGTTGTCCGGGGCTCGGCGCCGCTCCCCCTACAGGGGGGAATTAGAGGAGATGCGGCGGGATGGGCTTCTCCTTTCCCTAAACTCGCTCATTCCGGCTTCTGCCCCGCCCGTGAACGCGTCTCAGGAGAGAAGTATTTATTCGTTTTCCTCTTCCCCGAAAACCTTCATCGTAGCGGAACTCGGAGCTCTGGTAGCCCGCTACGGGAAATTAGGTTTGGATGAAGCTCGTAGGAGAGAGGCTATTTTCCTGTAAGCCCTTGGCTGCTGAGTAGGGCTTTCTGCTGGGCTGAGGGGGTGATGGTAAGAAGTTGCGCTTTAGCTTGGAGCAAACACTGTTTGCCATCCATGGCTTGCGTTTAATGGTGTAGGAGATCAGTTTTCCTTGGCATAGCAGCTCCCGGTGGGAGGATATTATATTCTGTCTGAAAATACTATATCCTGTCTCTGTGAGGAGTTAACATGATACTTTGGTCTGATAACCTCTGTCTGATAAAGTAATAGGCCAGCTATGCAGATCTCTTCACGGAGGAGTCGGTTTGCCCCAGCAGAGCACAACTGAAACTGCTGGTTTGTAAAACTGCCTAAATGTCGTGTTTGACATTGACCTTGTTGCTTTGCTGCTAGGCTCTTGCCAAACTAAATTCCACAGGTTGATTAGAGTTGTATCCAGAGGTCTTGTTTTGAAATGTAGCTTTGTCAATAACTAAAATGCGAACTATTTATATAATACTTTGAACTTTGTTTTGCAATCAGTAAGGCTTACAACATCCCTTTGCAGGATATTCTATTAACCTTATTTTTCAGGCAAAGAAATCAAGTCAAAGTAAATTGTCCAAGGTCATTTGGCAACATCATTATTACTATTTTTGCTACAGATTTGGAACACTTCTGTAGGAAAAAGGAACTGTAGCTGCACTGGAGGATTGATGCTTGGCTTATGTTCATGTTTTTATAAGCAAATTGTTGGTGTAAGTACTTACAGTTTTACAGATATAGAAATTGTTTCTCGGAAAGTATCCGGGATTGATATGATGCCACTGATTTCCTCTGTTAAAAATACATCTGCAGTGCTTGAGAATCCTCTTGGACTGTTTTCCCTGTTGTAGTAATTACATTGGGTGAAAGGGTGAGGAAATTTACCTCACTTGAACCGCTTAAACTGAATTGCCTTGCCAAGTTTAGTGATGATGCTACTGTGGTAGAGCATCAGGAGTAAAAGTGGCTCAAGCAGATGTCATCTACTCTCAGAACAGCCTTTGCTGCTGTGGTAGCCCGTGATAGGTGTAGTACTTGCTGGATTATGTTAAAAGGCAAACACCTGAACATAAACCAGTCCCCAGTGTTCTGAGGCGTTTGCTGGATTTTTAAGATTGCCTAGTTGTGAAATACAGTTGGAGGCTGAAAAGGGTCTGGGCAGAAGTGGTGCATTTTTCGCTCAGTGCGTGTAATTCCCTGTGTGTGTTAGTCATGCTGACCAAGTAGGGGGCAGGACTAGTCACAGCTTTTCAAGGCAAACAAAGTGTGTGTGGGAGTAGGGGGCTGGATTCTGGACCTTACAAGTCACTGAAATTGTGTTGTGCTTCAGTTACACCTGTTTGAAAGGCTGCTTTAAGCAGTAGCATTCATGTATCTCTCCCTGAGGCACAATTATCAGCTAAAATATCGAACATATTAATTGGAAGGAGGAAGAACTCACAACCCAAGATTCCAGCTCAGTTTGCAGTGGTGAAGTTTAAAGAACCACCTTTTCTTAAAAATAAAAGATCTCTTTAGAAATAAATCTGCTGTGATGGGTAAAGATGGACTTTCAAGCAAGAACTTCTACGGATTTCAACAGCCTTCACAAGCATCTAGATTACCTTAACAGTGGATAAGTTTGGTGAACATAAACTAACTTTTTCTGAAAAGGAGTAGTTCTGATTCTTTTTTTTAGAAATCTCTTGGAAGTTTTGCTACTGGAATGCTATAGAGCTTGTATTAGAGCTAGCACTGTCCTCAGCCATTATTCCCTTTCTTTAACTGATGAGTAAAGAAGTTTATAATCAGCTTCCTACTACAGCAGCTGTTTTTCTGTGTTATTCAGCATTTTTTTCTTTCTGCTTGCAAGTATCCAATTTTATTTCTTGTTTCTAACACATGCAAACATTGAAGGACTGTGGTACTACTTCTGCTGATGTTTCAATTCTAATAAAACTCTCATGTCTAATATAGCTCTTATTCATGCACTGATCCTGTACTTAAC
This sequence comes from Athene noctua, assembly GCF_965140245.1. Lineage (NCBI taxonomy): Eukaryota > Metazoa > Chordata > Aves > Strigiformes > Strigidae > Athene > Athene noctua. The sequence continues at coordinate 167,683,483 of NC_134038.1, forward strand.
ACCTGGCTACATAGGCTCTGCTTTGACATTTTCCCAAAACCAAAAGCCAGTTTCATTATCGAAGCTCTCATGTGAGTTCTTGCCGTTTCTGCTATGAGTGTGTTTACTTACTGCCTAGTTACTGGGAATGAATAACAGGATATTTGACTTAAAATTTAAGATTTTGAAGTCGTGGATAGTTCAGCCTCAAAAAACCTGTGCAGAGGTTACCTGAAAAGAAATGCCTTTCACAGCAGTATAGCCACTGTTTAACAGGGGAACACAAAGTTGCAGTCCAAACTTGAGTGTCACGACTACATTGTGGGCACCCCGTTATTTCCTGAGCAGCTGCAGGCAGTCCAGTCCACAGGGAGGTGATGGATGTACTTTATCTAAAAGCGTGAGCAGTGGCTCCTTCTGTACTTTTCCACCTGTCAACCTATCCTGTAAAATATTTTTTCAGAACAGATATGTGTCCTATGTGTTGGTCTGCATGATTTTGAGTTACGTGTGAGAGCGTATAAAATAGAGATTTTGCTGTGAAACGGTAGCAGCTTGCTCTCCTTGCTTGAAGATGAGAATAAGGGAATAACTCTGGGTTTTGAGTATCAAGTCAAGCAACCTTTCCTCTTTGCTTGATATTTTTTTTATTCTGACCAGTATTTTAGGAGTGAGTTTTTCTTGTGTCTGAGAAACGGGCATGACTGCCAAGGAATTTTCCCTTTTGCCCTTGTTTTGATCTTGTAAGTGGAAATATTTTCTGTTTACCTGCCCCTCTGAGCCCAGTGCTCTCAAGAGATTGTTACAGCATGTGGAAGATGCGCTGTCTGGGTAGTGTGTGTGGGCAGCAAGATGTTCATTCTAAGTAGGTTGGGTTTTCTTTCACCTAGCTTCTCACTTGCAGTTGACTTGTAGTCCATTTGCCTTGGACATGCAGTGCACATCTGGGTGCCTTTTAGTTGGCCATTGCAAGATGCAAGTACAGTTGCATATCTTAATTTTTATTCTCATATGATGCTTCAGTGCCAATACCTTTCCTCTATCCTCTCCTAAAAGACAAATAACAGTTATGATTTTAGGACACCTTCTCCATCTCACGCTTTGCAGAAGCACATCCAATGTGAAGTGGGGGAAATTGTTGCAGAGTTAGGTTTTGATCTCCACAGTAAATGCTCCTCTCATTTTAATAGGTACAACTGTAAAGGAGTTGGGACTTCAGAGCTCTGAGAAGAGGTTCTTGAGGTGGCCTTTATTACAATGGTATTGAAGTTGAAGGTAGTCCCCTCGTGAAGAAAGAACCTGGCCTACTTGTTAGCTACTCCTAAATTTTGCATGTAGTCTATGCCTAGTGATGTTAGTATGGTCTAAAGTCTCAAGTAACTCAAATCAAAATTATTTAAGCTATATTCCAGTGTTAAGGCCCAGAAGTTAAAGGGCTTGAGTTGATAAGTAGTCATCTTTCACTCAGGTTATCAGATGTGGAAGGCCAGTAAACAACTTCTAAAAGTAGTTGAATATAACTACTGGAATAGTTGTGCGTTGGGCCGTCCTGGCTGGCTGTAATAAAGAAGCGTTATGATCCAGAGTGTTTTTCAAAACTTGCTGTAGCAGAACACTTTAATCTGTAAAGAAATTGCTTCGAGTTCAAAAGAGCGCAGCTGTATTTAACAGACTGCCTGCTGAATGCTGGTGTGAGATACTGGGACCCTAGATTAATCCTAAATTTTATCAGCGTTCTATTCTTGTTGGATCACTTCTCACATTGGCTTTTACATCACTCTTTATGTTGTAAAGAACAAGCTGCCAATTTAGATTTGCACTTTAAATTATTTGCCAGTTGTTTTTGCATGTATCACCAGTAACAGCTGTTGAATTTGAACTTTTTTTAAAAAAGCTTTCTCACCTCTTCTTTACATGGCTTTGGTGATCTTTTGTGTGAATATTTTGCTTCTCTTGCCATTTTAATTTAAAACCTTTTAGAATGCTATAAAGTAGAAACATCATACAGGCCAAATATTGATAACTGACTAGATTTAAAATCAATATTTCTATTAAATAACAAATTGATCAATTTTTGTTCTTCTGTGACTGATACTAGTGTGTTATTACCAGGTTAGGAATTACAGGTTTGGGGTTTTTGTAATTGTATTAGAGGTGGAGTTAATGCTTAGACCAAAGTCAAGCAGACTTTCCTTTAAATGGAGAAGTGTTTGGTAGTAAACCAGTTGTCTTCATAAGTGTGCCAGTTTTACTTGCTACAGGTGTCTAAGCAAATAGAACAAGGTTCAGAAAGCTACTAGAAGAAAACTTTTTGGTAAACCTGCAACTGTTAGGTTTTAGCTTGTTGCTTTAGCATTTTGATTATTAACTGTGTAATGCAGTATGTCATTGGTGATAGCATCATGTTTGTCTCCTTGAAACAGGTGTTCAAAACAAGATATGAATGTCCTAGGGAGCCATAATAGTTCCCAGAGACAACAAATGCCCTCTGTACCTCTGTATCTCAGTGTGCTGTTCAGAGAAGGGACAGCAAATTAAGCTTTTCTTGACTGATCTTCATCATTGCTGGTATTTTTCAGCTATAGAGAGCAGGTAGCCAAAATGGTGGTGCCCAGCAAGTTTGGTTATGACACTTGAAAAGTTTTGAGCACTATTTTTTAACTGTGAGAACCTTCTGTGGTAAGTGCTGGTACGTAGAAATGAAATAGATGTGTTTCTGTACTGCAGGCATAATTTGACCAAATGATGCATATGGAATCCTCTATCTTATTCTCTGATTTTGTCTGCTGTCGTATGTTTAAAGAAATGTTGTAAACCTGAATGAAAACGTGGCATTTGCCACAACTCCTGACTCAGTGAAGTTTAATCTCGATGTGGCCACAAAGAACTTTTCCAGAGGTGCAAAATTAAGGTTATGCAGCTATTTCAAGATGTAGCTTTACTTTCTTTGATGTCCTGCATGCCCTTCTGGTCATACTTCTGCGGGATGGCTTGTTAACTAACAGCTCATCCAAGAAGTTTGGAGGTCAAGAAGGGTATTTGGCTTCTCAAGATAAGCAGTCTGAATGAAATTACTTTAAAATGCATTAACATACGGTTAAATATAATGAGTTTGTACTTATGGGCCATATCGCTTTAACAGACACCAGGCTGCCTGCCATTGCAGACACTCATTCATTTTTAACTCATTACACTGAACCTTTCTGAAAAAGGCTTCCTGTTCTCCTAATAGCTTATCTAAATGTATTGCTTACTAGAAAACAGGCTGCTGAAAATACCTTGGTTCCTGAAACAAACCTGCAGTCTTATCCAGTGAATGTCTTTCACGCTGTTTACCAATGGTACATTATATCTTACCTGAACCTGCCTAACAGGTTTTTACTGCTGTGAGGGTATTGACGTGGAGTAGACTGCTTTAAGGTGTGCTTCAGAGCTCGGGTGTGCAGGGAGAAACGAGCCAGACAGTTCAGTTTTGGGGTGATCTGGGCTTGTTGAGGGATGGTGAGCTTCCATTTCTAGAAGCTGAAGCTGTGCTGAGGGAATGTGTATGTTAAGTTCTGCAAAAATAGTCTGTGCTGTTTGTTCAAATTGTTTTCTTTCGTGCACAAATATTCCTACTTAGCGATAGATACCACATTTGAAGATGTGATGAAGTACACAAGCGGCTCACAACCTGAATCTTTTATATTTTTAGGCGTTTCACTGAACTTGTGTTTCTAAAATGATGAGTGTAGCAAACCCCATTTGGGTTGAGGAAAAGAGAAAGTTAAGCTTCAGTGTAGAATATAGGCAATAGATTGGCAAGTCTTGATACAGATTGCAGATGTTGAAGATGTCTGAAAAGTGATAGGATTGTTTGGTTAGCCTGAAAGGGTCTTTAATTTCCTCATATTTTCAGATTGCTTATGTTAGCTTTTGTAGTCCCAACTAATGGACGGAAATGAGAATTAAAGTAAGCAGATTCAGCTCTGAAGTACAGTGGAAGTAATCGCGTGATCCCTCAGCTGAGTTGTATTAATGGATGGCAGCGAAGTCCTGGGAAGCAGCCCTAAACTGTCACGGCAGTTTCTGCTGTGGTAGTGTCTGTGCTGCTTGACAACATGAATGGTCTAAAAAGCAGAGACCTGATGGCTGGTCACAGTTGTGATGATGATTTGGTTGAGGATTTTAATGATACTGAGAAAGGAATTTGAGGTCCTTTGGGAGAGGAGTGTAATGTACAAAACCATGGGAGTATGATTTCCTTTTCTGTGGCGATAAATGAACGTGATTCTAGCTGCCGGTCAGAAGGTGATCCTGCAGTGGTGAAGACAGAGACCCCCTCACTTTTGCCCTAGCAGCATCCAGCAGTTCACTGATGGGGACCCACAACAGTTTGTGAGACTCCTCCTGCAGATGGGTTTCTCCTAGTACTTTTTTACAGGCAGCAATGATTCAGCTATCTTCTAGTTAGTATTTAAACACACTTGTCTTGCAGAGGTAGGCTCTAAACTACACTGCCTATAAAAATAAATCAGACTTTCTGTAATGTCACCTACCCTGAAGTACCCAGTAAGTTACAGAAGTGGCTTGGCTAGTAGGAATGTGAAAGAAACAAGAAGGAAATTTAAAGCAAGTGTTTAAATGTAACTTCTCATTCTTCTCAAAAAGTTAAAATAGGGAGGATGGCTGGTATAAAAGCAGCTTCAGTGATAGAGGGCACACTTGACCTGGAAATAGCTGCCAGGAAAATGAGGATCTAACGGGATTCGCTTCTGTTAGTGCCAAGTGTAAGCAACTTGTTCAGCAGTCTGGGACTTCTTCAGGGTTGAGAAAGATGTCATGGATGGAAATGCTAAGATTTTCTGTGTTACCTGATTACTGCTATTGATCCAAGCATTTAATAACCTATCGTGCTTTTAAACATGCAGAAACACGAGAAATGGGTTATTTGGCAGGGCTTGTGAGGTTCTCTTGCTACAAAAGTCCCTGTGCTCATTTTGGAGGGTTACAGGAGCTCTGGTAAAAGGTTCCAGTTCAACCCTGACTATTGCTTTTCAGGGGAAGTAGAAGAGAGAAGGTAGCATGAGCAGCCAGACAAAGGAGAGCTTTACAGCCTCCCTCCCCTCCAGTCCAGTAAGAGCTGCTGTTGTGGGCTGGGGAGTGACTTCCTGCTGTGTGAGTGGTTTGGACAAATCGGGACTCTAGCAAAACTGTTTTCTCTACTTCCTAATTAACTTTCCTGTTTATACAGCTTTCGTATATTCAAGTGAGAGTTGAATATTCATGGTCATGCTACAAAAAACATGAAAGAGGTGTTGAAATAATAGACACTTTAAACCTCCTGCTTGGTTTTAATCCACAGGCTGCCCTGTCTGGTTTATAGAGGAGTTTAGTTTTAGTTTCGATCACAGTGAGGTTCAGTCATATAAAATATATTGCTGACTCAAGTTACTTCAGCAAGTTGAAGTGGTGATTGATGTCGTGCGGGAACTCTGGAGTGGACTCTGAACTTCACTGGGGAGCTGGGTGTGCTAAGACATGTGACTTAATGTTACATGCTTAACATTTGCGTTAAAACTGTATCCAGCAAAGCTTTTCCTGAGAAGGACAGAACCGCTTAGACCTTTTGCAGAGCTGAGTGAGGAAGCCAGACATCACACATCCCTAGCATGGAGCTCGACTGAGTGGGACAAGTTTTCTGTTCTGTGATGTGTTTTTCAGTTCAAAGCTTGTTCTAATGGTTTTAGATAGTCTGTAAAGTCTGTTTTGAGAATTTTGCTTCAGGCACACAACTTCACCATGAAATACTGAATATCGTTAAGAGATGATTCAAACTTGGTAATGTACTTTAAATTGTGTGACTTGGTTTAAGGAAACCCATCCTTTGAATGTTGTTCGTCTTGGCTGTACGTGCTCCTGCCGTTTTAAGCTTGTATTTTCTGTTGGGCTCAGTCTCTCTTTAAGCTGACATCTGAGAGCTAAACAAAGCAGCAGCAGAGGTGTGAATCATTCCCGTAGCAGTGTAACATTCTCATCTACACCTCGTCGTAAAGCTTTCAGGCTGTTTTTTTCATACCTTATGTCAGCAGAATAATACTTCTCTTGGTGAGTTCAGAGTCGCTGTAAACCTTGTAGTAGTAAGTTTGGAAAGCGGGGAAATCTGTGGAGTTCGTGGTGGGTCCCAAGGACACGGGGAGTGTCCCTGAGGGCTGGAGTGAAAAGGCAATTTCTCCAGTTTTTAAACAGGAAGCTCCTGGTGAAATTAATTGCTTCTAAGTGTCCAAGCAGAAGTGTTTGCAATGAAGGAAGAAGCATTTAATAGCCACATTAAAAGAGACAGATTTAGAAATAATTTTCGATAGTTTCAGTAAATGTGGATTTGCTTCTTAGAGAAGGTTTCCCTCCAGTGTTAATGAAAGGAATACTGCTTTGTGTTCACGCAGGCCGTTTACTCAGGGTTTGAGAGGAAGGAAACTTTTGAGTAGGAGAGAATCCAAGCTGTATTCTGAGTTTCCTTCGCAAAAGAAGGATCAGCTGTTACTGCGCTGGGCAGCAGAGAGATGAGCACACGTTTAAAACTTTTTTTAACTGCAGTTCAATTAGTAAAAGCATGTTTTATGGTGACAACTTTAAGCTGCAGATAAATTATCCTTTAACAGTCGGGGCTGAAGTACCTGAAGTGGTCAGCTGCATTGAAAGCAAACCATGAATTTTGCAAATAAAAGTTTGAGAGCAGCATTTGATAGTAAAATCTCTGAAAGACTATTTGAAAGGTTTAAAGCATTGCTTTATGAGCGGTAAGTTTTGGCATATCTGTTCATCTTTGTCGTGCTTTAGTGTGGGGGAAAATCACGTACAGTGGTGGCTGGAGTGCCTATAAAGGATTCATATTATCTCATACTTTCTTTGGTGCTTGATTATGCTCTGATCAGAATGCTGCCATTGGTAACTCATTAGTGACACTGTGATCTTTTTCCTCTAGACTTAACTGGCCAGTGAGAACATATTTCAAGCATGGGAAATATTTTTGCTAACCTCTTCAAAGGCCTTTTTGGCAAAAAAGAAATGCGTATTCTAATGGTTGGTCTGGATGCTGCAGGAAAGACTACTATTTTGTACAAACTTAAACTTGGTGAAATAGTAACTACTATTCCTACTATAGGTAAGATTTTTACATTTATATAACTGCTTTCTTTGCGATTCGGGTCTTATTGTTTGCAGCGGTGTCTTTCTCAGCTGCCCCTCTGATTTAAGTGACTTGACTGTCAGAACAAACACTTGCTAGAACCAAGGTATGAAGATGGCACGGCCAAATGTTCCGGCATGGAAGCAGATTACGTGACTTTTTTTCACTCCATTCCCTCTCTTCAGTCACTTGTGGAACAACCCTTTATGGGCCACAGAAGGGTGGTCTGCCCTCCTAAGCATGTTGTGGCATCACGTAGATTAGACTGAGAAGTAGAGGGTGACACCTTTTTGGAGGGTAACTGCAAGAACTGTGTGATCAGAGACATACCTTATTTGCAGTCCTTAAAGTCCAAAGGGTTTTGACATAACATGGTTTGTGCTGTATTTCTTATCTATGCAGGTAGTAATTCCAGCTGTTGATCCTTAGTTTGACAGGAGTGGGAGTGGTGGTGGGAGCAGGAGTTCCAGACAGGCCACACTTGATTTGAGAGCTGCAGTGTAAGATTATGGTTATTTAAAGTAGATTTAAATTTTAAGATAACTTTTTAAATTATGACATTCTGAGTGTGACTTGGTAAATACAATAGGTCTGGGGCCAACTGTGTTTAACTTTTTGCCACAATTTCTGTTTTAGGTTTCAATGTGGAAACAGTAGAATACAAGAACATTAGCTTCACAGTCTGGGATGTAGGTGGTCAGGATAAGATCAGACCGCTCTGGCGCCATTATTTCCAGAACACACAAGGTGAGTCTGACTGCTTAAATCACAGGTTTACAGAAGTTTTCTTAATGTCCTTACTAAGATAATTTTGCAGATTTGGGAGGGGGGTGAAAATATTTATTATTCTAAAATAATATTATTATAAAGTTGTTTATAATTTGTGTGCTGCTCTGTGAATCTAGTGCAGGTTCAAAGGAGGGATGGGAAGAAATCTAGAAACCGGTCTTCCTTGTCCATCTGACTCAGAGCAAGTTCAGAATTTTGCGCCGCTTCTGTAAGCGTCGCAGCTCTCTGCCTTCAATGCAGAGTCTTTACAAGAAGCTCCTAACAGCCCCATGAACTGAGTTTGTCACTTCTTCCACTGCTGCACCTTTATAGGGTGTGTTCATGTGAGTCCTGTCACAGGATTTCAAGAGTTGCTACTCACTGAAAGATACCAAGTGGTTATGTAGATGAAGTGAACGAGTTCCAAAAACACAAATGTAGACTAACACTTGCTTTCACCAACAAGTCCCAGACATGAGATTACAGTAATAAGAAAAAATGTATTTTTTTCTGATATGTACTGAATAGTTTTGTATTATTTTCTCTTCAAAGCTTAGTTCTGGCCGCCAGAGGTATTTATCATTTGTAAATAACTTCAGGTGTATGCTTATTCTGATTGTTTGCTTATTTCTAGGTCTGATTTTTGTGGTTGACAGTAATGACAGAGAACGAGTGAATGAGGCCAGAGAAGAGCTTATGAGAATGTTGGCAGAAGATGAGCTTAGAGATGCTGTTTTATTAGTGTTTGCTAACAAACAGGTATGCCCAAGAAAGGTCTCCTTCTGTAAGAACTCTTGAAAAATTACAACGTACTTGTGAGTGCCAGATCTTGAATTGATGTTCGTGTTTTCAGTGTAATAATAGGTAAGGTCTCAGTAAATGTCCATTCAGTTTTGTTGAAGACAGCAAACACATAGATTAAATTTCCCTGTTCTTATCTGAAAGGAGCATCCTTCTAAACAGTGTTGGCCAATAGAAATTCTGGTATTTTCAGTTTTAGGGAAGATTTCTACTGGTTTAATTTTTAAGGTTGGCTTGGCTCAAGTACAGCACCTGCCCCAAGCTTTCTTCTAACAGAGAGGAAGGCCAGAATGCCAGAACCTCCCTTAATTCTTGTTAGGGTGTTTGAGGGCATCACCAGTGTTGGTGTTGATTTTTAATGTACTTGTATTGACCTGTGAGCTACACTCTTCCGGGTCACAGAGTGAGCAGAGAGGTTTGCCTTTTACTGCTTGTAAAGGCCTTGGTAGCTTAAATCAAAACGTTGAGGGTCCTAAATACGACTAGTAAATTTACAGAAGGAATAGCATTGTGCTTTGCTGATTGCATAGGCTCACGTGAGAAGGGTAAAGAAGCCATAAGTCTCGTCTAGGAGCAGGAAGGGTGGACTGTAAACAGAAGCAGTACTAAGCTAAGGACTACTTTATCATGAAAGTTGATCTTAAATCATAACTGCGGTTGTAGAAAACATTTTCTATAGAACATGAATGAAATGGACCTTGAATTGTAAGTGGTTTTGGGTCAGTGTTGAGGGGCTTGATGACTTGATCCAAACGTCAACTGTCTCTCTTTTGTTTTCTGAAGAGAAATGCTTTATAATATGTGTTTTTGATCGTGTTGTTAAACCTTTGAGACTTTTGTTAGTATAGGGAAAATAGCTTGAATATAGAAGTAATCCACTGAGCTTTTCTGAAAGAGAGCTCCTAACTCCCTTTTAATGGCTTTAAAGCTGGTGATCAGAAATGGTTTAGGGAGGCGGGCATTGCTTCTCAGCGAGTAGGGGAGAAAATGACTCTTCTTCCTTCCCTCAGGACCTGCCGAACGCGATGAATGCAGCAGAAATCACAGACAAACTTGGACTGCATTCTCTTCGTCACAGGAACTGGTATATCCAGGCAACCTGTGCCACTAGTGGAGACGGTCTGTATGAAGGACTGGACTGGTTGTCCAATCAGCTCCGAAACCAGAAATGAAACCATAAACCTTCCTCTTCCCTCTTTTTCCACCCCTCCCTCTTATTTCCTTCTATTCGCCCTTCGCTTTACTCTAATGTGGCAAACTGTGCTACTTTGTGGTATTGAGTGCCGGAAGCTGTTTTCATTTCTTTTGTCACAGTATATATTGCATCATGCTGTAAATGTGGCAAATACAAGCCTGAAAACAGTTAGGTTTCTTATTTAATGTAAATAGTTTTTGTTTCCAATGAGGCAGTTTCTGGTACTCCTATGCAATATTACTCAGCTTTTTTATTGTAAAGAATCAACTCACTGTTTAGTACTTGGAAGGGATTTAAGTGGGTTAACATAAGGGTTGCCAGTGGTCCTTGTGCAGTAGAGCTGAATACTATCTCGGTTGGGTTGTGAAATCTGTGAGATCCATTTTGGTGGCTGGTTTTTTAACCTGAATTCTGTATTTTTTTAAATAGTCAAGGAAAAGTAAAAACACTTCAACATACAAACATTTGACATAGCTTCTGCTGTTCTAGCTCTGATGTGGTGACTTTTGATTCTTTTGAAATGGCAGAGCCATGTTTGAGACCCAATTAGCTTCATCTGGTTAAAGAACAGACCATAACTAATAGATCTCTGGCTCTTTCTGTAGCTCACACTATGTGCTCATATTTGTTCATACTTGTTAAAACATTTGTCAGACCTAGTTTAGATGAGCTTGCAGACTCATGCTAAACATCTGACTTTTGGTTCAGGTGAGATTTATCACTTCCATTGAACTTGAGTAATTTTCTGGAAGTCAACATTTTTAGCCTGTTGTATTTGTCAAAAGTGTTTTGTACTTTTCTTGTGTGTAAACCACTCCAGAAGGCAAACCTTTCCACAAAAAGCACAGCCTGTACTAGTCCGAAGCTCTGTAGGCAGAAAGTACTGTACTTAACATAAGAATTGCCATGAAAAACACCAAACATCTATGTATAGTGTCTAGGAAAAAAAAAAGCATGAGAGTTTGGAGAGTCATTCCACTCTAGAAGTGTTCAATCCCATTTTGAAACAATCCCATATCTGTATATGTGTGAAAACCCTTGGCATCCCTCATACTGCAAGGTTCAGATTTGCCATCAGAAAAAAAGACCTCTTTACTTTTCTTTTGTATTTTGATAAACACTGAAGAAGCTGGAGCTGTTAAACTTTAACTTGAGGAACTATCAGAACTGGTTTATTTAGTGTTGTGAAAACCTTTATTGCTTTCAATACACAATTAGTAATCAACTGTTTTGTATACTTGTTTTCAGTTTTCATTTCGACAAACAAGCACTGTAATTAAAGCTATTAGAATAAAATCTCTTAACTATTTCATGTTTTTTATGCCTTGCTGTTCATTTGATCATCTTGGCAGAATCATAATGAAATACTTGTTGAATAAAAAGTTTCATGAAACTTGCACTGGTATCACGTTGGTTTGTATCATCTTTGTACGTTACTGTGTGCTAGATTAATGCAAATCCAACCTGCATTTTGCTGAAAATTTCAGGACGTCTCCCATATTTTTCAGGTGTATCATTCCTAGTTGGAGTCCTGCAGGGGAAGAGGTGGGCAGTGGTTCTGTGGTCCCGCTGGCTTCTGCTGGAGTCCCTTCCTTGCTTTAAGGACATCTGTTGAGCTTCTTGAGTAGTCCCAGCGCTTCCCACAACAGATTGTTCTTCCTGTTGATCACACTTAGTAATAGGATCCTTCAATCAGCAGTTTTGGGGAGGAGAAAAAAAAAAAAGGAAGTCTGCCTTCCTCAAGACTTTGTTCTGCATTTTTCCACTCCGCAGTCCCCTCCGGACCTGGGACAGAGCTCCTCCCAGCTGTTCCTGCTGCCTTCCCCGTCAGCCACCGCTTCTCTTCGTGGATGGTTGTGTGCGGGCCGGTGGCCAGCTGCTGGCTGTGTTCCTGGCTGGAATTGCAGCAGATTCCCTGTTAACACAGGCTGGAAAACTTAAGATGAAAAGTCAGGTTAGAGAGCAGTATCCCTGCAGGTAACCTGGGGCTGTGGTGGGGTGTTGGGGGGGGCCACGGCTGGGCGGGGAGGCAGGAGTGCTGCTCTGTAGGCTGTTGAGCTGGTGTCTGTGTTCTCGGCGTCGGGCGGGAGCTGCTGGCCTTTTAATGATCTGATCTCTGTCCCACAGATCACACTTCTCACTTCTCAAGTTTTGTTTCCTCTCTGAATCCTTCAAGTAGCGTGGCAGCTGCTTTGCACGTGTGCACAGAGCGGCCCTCGCCCTGAGCGCAGGTTTATTCTGGGACTGACCTCTCCTGAGCAGAGGCTCGGGGAGTGGGATGGGTGTCTTCTGCCCCATCTTCAGCTGGGGGCACTGCAGGGCGAGGTCAGGTTGCTTCGGATTTCCCAGCAAGGGCTGCCTGAGCCCTGTGTCTGTTCCTTGTGCTTGGTAGTAGAGAGTAAATAGTATTAGGCAAGCGCTGGGATTACAAAACTCCTGTAAATCAGGTTATTCCTCTGAAGCTGTTCATCTTGCCTTGAATTTCAGGCTCTGAATGCCTAATAGGGCAGGACATCTGTTTATTTCTGTTCTGGGAGGGAGTTGAACTTGAAAGGCTAGCTCTTGTGCTGCTGTCGCTTTGCACTGCTGAAATAAAGCAGAGCCCCCCAGTCCTCTTGCACCCCACCCCTGGAATGGTGAATGACCTGCTGTGACGCAGCACCCCCACCCCATCGGCAGTCGAGAGGCTGCTCTGAAGTGGTGGTTTTCACCCGAGGTGTGTCGGCACTGGGGCCAGGCCCTGTCCACGCTGCTCGGCCATGCCACAGATCCTGCTTCTCCATGCGCAGAAGTTACTGCTGGAGGAGAAGATGAGGAATGTGCTGATGTTATCTGAGAGGGGGGAGCTGTGGGAGCCGTGCCCTCGGCTTTGCTCTTTGCTGGGCTCGGCCAGGCCCCCGGGGATTTGAGCTGCCCAGCCAGGCAGGAGGCAGCTCCAGCTCGGGAAAGGGTGAGGATGAAACACCAGCTCCCTCCAGCAGAACCGAACTGCAGCTGGTGCAGTTCCTCCCCCGTCCACCCAGTAACCAACAGCTTGGCGGGGTGGGGATGGCGCCAGGCTCATTCACTCCTACTCACCCTCATTTTTATCTTGTCTGTATTTTGCTCAGATTTAAGTGTGAAACGGGCACCAGCACCTCCTTCAGACAGGGCAAGGGGCAAGAGCTGCTGCCTGCTTGTCTGGGGTTGGAAGTGTGGATTGAAAGAGAGGACACAGCCTGGCTGCACCCCTCCCTGTCTCCCCTCGCCCTCGAGAGATCGTGCTGCTCCATCGACCCTGTTTCCTTGGCACCGGTAAAGCTCCTGCAGCCCCGTGAATGGTTTAACAGGACTTGTGAAAAGCAACAGGGAGGCGGTAAAGCCTTGGCAGGGGTGTCAAAGGAGCGAGAGTGTGAGAGGCTGAGCTGTGACACACCTGGCTGGGGGTCGGGGAAAGCAGCGACGAAGCACGCTGCCTCTCTGCAGGTGCTGGAGCAGAAAGCAAGAGGTGCCACCTCGGCAGGAGAAAGCCAGGGAGGTGAAGCTCTCAGGACCAGACTGAACTGTGCCAGGATAGCCCTGCCACAGCCCCTCCACTTGCCACATCAACAAACCCCCTCGGACACTGGCATGCGAATCATCCTGGCAGAGCCCAGCCCGCTTGGGAAGATGAAGGCAGGGAAGTGGGAGCCCAAGGAAGAGGGAGTGTGACTCAAGAGCGGGGTGTTAGGATTTCCCTGGGTTTTTGTCTGCTCGCTGCAGTGTTTCAGCTCTCCGGTAGTTGCCTTTTCAGCCTGGAGCTCCTGGTGCCGAGTTCCCTGTGAAGCACAGCCCTGCTCCTCCATCCCTGGAGGCAGCCAGGACCCCAAAATTCCCCAGGAGGGTGACCCTGAGCTCAGTCTGGCAAGCTTCTGGCTGTGGACTCGGGGCTACCCCACTTGGGCCACGGGGTTTGCAGGTGTGTAGCCATGTGGTGGGTCCCTGTGGGCTGAGTCAGAGCAAGCATAGCCTTGTGACCATGCTGAGAGTTTGTTAAACACACACACACACACACCCCCCAAAAAATGCATCTTGGGGTTCACCAAAGCTTGCTGCTGCCCTGCAGCAACTCCTCCGTGTTGGCAGGGTTAAGCACGTGCTGGCAGCCAGGGAGGGGGGTGGGACAGAAGGGGCTTTATTTCAGCTCATCACCCCATCCTGCTGTGCCCCCCCGCTCCCTGTGCTGAATGCTGCCCTTGTTTGACACCGGGCACACGCCTGGTCCCACCCTGCACTGGCAGCGCTGCTCCACACCCCCTTCCCTCCTGCCTGGCTGCGGGCAGGGCCATGGCACAGCTGCCAAGATGACACAGAAGACCCCCCCCGCCCTCCCCCCCCAACGTTGCCAAAGTGCAAACCGAGGCTGCTTGCCAGCCCGGGGTTTTTGTCTGCCAAGACACACAAAACCTCCCTGTCTTAAGCGGGAGAAATTGCATCATTAATTACACAAATGAGGCCCTTGTGCTTGGCACGGCCACTCCAGCAGCCAGCAATTCTCTGGCCTTGAGCTGCTTGGGACAACCCCTTTCCATTTGGATCAATATTTCTATTTATTGACATAAAATTCCCCTTTCTTAGTGTGCCAAGCACATAAATACTCATGTTTTGATGTTTAAAACCCTGGATGGGAGTGGAGCTTGCTGCTCTCTGCCCTGCTGCAGGGTGGACACAACCAGGGCAAACATCACAGGAGACACCCCAGGCCCATCCATCTCCCTATTGCAGAGGAGTGATTTTAGAGGTTCTCCCTGCAGCTCTTAATTAGGGCAGTATCCTTTTTTTAATTTAAATTTTATTTTAACTTTTACTTATTTAATCCAAAGAGCTGTTTTTCAACTGATCCATCCTCCTAGCCTGCAGCTGCTTGAGTCACAAGGTCCTCATTTTTTCCCCAAACTCTGACCAGGAAAGCACTTGTCTCTGGGGGGTGGGCTGCTCCATCCCCATGCAGGGGGCACAGACAGAGGGACCCCACAGTGTGACCATCCCTGTGGTGATTTAGGCCACTCCACAGCAAGTTGGGGGGGGTGTGTGTGCCCTCTCCTGGGGTGGGGAACATCCCTGCTCACAGGTGTATGTGTGCCCTGTGGAAGGTATGTGATGCCACATAGGGAGCATGCGTAGCCCCACGGGGAGCAGAGGCAGCCCCGTGGAGAGCCCCACAGTCGGACCATCACAAAACCCTCCTGGCAGCGCGTGAGTCCTGTGTTTTATTTTGCGGCTGATGAACTTGAGGGTTTAAGGAAAGAAACTCTTCTTCCGCTGCTTTGCTGGCAGTTACTTCAGGGCATCAAAAGATATTAAAAAAAAAAATAAAAATTACTGTATCCAAAGTCTCCGCATAAACATGAGGCATCCACAGCATTTCCAGCGTCACAGCCAGAACCATCCCAGTGCCAGCACCCACCCCACAGCATCCTCCCTGCTAAATCATGCCTGGACGGATCCAGGGGCCGAGAAGGGTGCCTAGATGCCTGCTGCCCCCCTCCACTGCCGGGGGCAACAGCAGGGGAGCTGCAGCTGGCGACACAAAACAGAACGCCCTTTGCCAGACTCAGCCTTGGCAGCTGCAAAGCTGTGGCTTTTTGAATTTAATAGCCTTAAAAAATATATAGCCTATGTGAAGATCTCTCTGGGGAAAAAAAAAAAAAACAAACAACAAAACCAACACGCTCCCTTTCAGTCCTCCGAATTGGTGTCGTGGTGTTGCCTGAGCCCGCAGGATAGAGGGGACCTGCTCCTGCTCCTCTTCCTCGCCTTGTGCCGATCACGGCCATCCCGACTCCGGCAGCGGGCAGGGCGGCGCGGGGGGCTCCTGCCCGAACCGCAGCTGCTGTCGGAGGAACTCGTGTCGTGCCGCCGCTGGCTGCCCTGCCGCCAGGTCTCGGGGCACTGCTGGGCTTTCTTCCGGTGGTGCCTACAGGGATGGAGGGATAAGTGACAGCAGGGACACTGGGGATACCAACAAGCTGATTCTGGGGATGAAAAAGGGATTTGGGAAAGCCAAGAGATGCTGATGGGGCATCTTGATGCCAGCCATGACCATGGGGCTCTCCTAAACGCTTCATCTTGTTTCCCAGCAATTTTCCAAAGTTTTCATTTTCCAAAAAAATAAGGCCCCACAACCAGGGCTCAACCCTCATCCCCACATCGCTACCTCTCACTCCGGTCCAGAGAAGAATCGGAGGATGACGAGGCAGCATCCCTCTTGTGATGCTTCTCCTTCTTTTTCTCCTTCCTATGTTTCTTCTTCTTCTTCTTCTTTTTCTCTTTTTTGGATTTCTTGACACCCTCTGGTCTGCAGGGAAGGGATCAAGCAGTGAGGATCACTTCCCTGCGCATCCCTCCCTCCAGGCACAGCCCACCATGGCCCTCCTTGGCCAAGAAGAATTCCCCAGAAAAAAAAAAAAAAAAAAAAAAAAAAAGAGGTTTTGGGGGTGATTCAGGCAGATGCAGAACAAGTCTGATGCCAAACAGAGCCGTAGAAGCACTCTGCAAAATATTCCCTAACAGGAAAAGGCTGTTTCTGGTGGTTTCCCACCAAAGCAGTGGTCCTCATCCTCACCGTTTCTCCTCCACCTTCTCCTCCTTTTCCTGCTTCCTCTTGGAGCCAGACGTCTCCGGGCTGCTGGAGACTTTCTGGTGCTAGGGTTGGAAGAGATGGGAAATACAGAGCGACTCTGTGAGCCTATAGTTTCAAATTACCAGAAAAAGGAACTTTCTGCCTTTAAAAATTAAATATCATTTGGGAAAAAAAATTTAAATTAATTTTGAAAAAGTCAAAAATACCCACAAGAGCCACTCCCAAATGACAACCCCACAAATTAACTGTGCGAACAGGACATGGGGAGTTCTTGCAGGTGCTACAACCACAAGCTTTGTTTTTAAATAAAATACCCTGAGTGTGGGGTAAGGCTTTTTCCCTTTTCCCCCTTTTTTTAAACCTCACACAGAAGATGTGACCCGCGCAGTGCTGTACCGTGAAGATGGAGAGCCCCATCTTGGCTGCCTCCCTGTCCTCCTTGGAAAGCATCACCCGGCCAGCGCTGCTGCTGGGACAAACGTTGCCGCAGCAAGTCACGAAATGACGAAAACCCACACCAAAAAGATAAAAAAAAAAAAAAAGCGTAAAAATGACAAAATATAAAAATCTAATTGCCCTGGGAGGGGGCGTTTTGATGCGAGATCCTTCACCCCCCTCCATACCTGGAGCTGCCCAAGCCCACCACGCGGTCCACGTCCTTCTTGTCCCGCTCGGCGTTGTCCCGCTTGCACACCTCGGCCAGGTCCTGCGGGAAGGGGGCACAGCGTCCTGGGTGTGTCCCCCCCCCAAAATAGAGCCGAGGGGAGGGGACACCTGCATGGGGGGATGCACAGTGCCCCCCCTTACCTCCTTGCTGAGGCTGGTTGGCTGCCTCTTCACGTTCTTGTAGCCCCTATAATATAATATATCATGGGGTGACGGGGGGGGCAATGCCTTGCACCTCTTATTTTTTGGAGGGGGTGGAGGGGGTGTAGACTCACAGGGCTGCCATCATGGCCTCTTGCTCGGCCAGGCGGACAGCAGCCAGCTCTTCCTCGCGGGACAACGTGGGGGCTGTCTCCTTCTTGCCCTTGGTGTACCAGGTCAGGTCCTTCCCCTTCTGCCACCGGCCTACCGGTGCCATCAGGGAATTCCCTACGGGAAGCGAGACACACACACCCCCCCCGTCATGTCACTGCACCCAAAAGCCTCCACCTGCACCCCAAAATCATGTCGGGGGCGCAGGGAGGATGGGGACGGGGTGTTGAGGAGGTTCAGCCAAGGTCAGCCCTTACCCAGGTAGTTTTCACGCTGTTTGTCCGTCTTGACATCCTCCCAGCTGAACTGGTCCTGGCCCCCCCGGACCCCGCCTCGGGATGAGCCGAACATGGCGCCAGCCCCCACAGCGGTGTTGAGACGGGGGAGTTGGTGACCTGCAAAGGGATCAAGCCCCCGGTTTGCCCCCACCAGCCCCTCCGTGCGACCCCGGGGCAGGAAAAGGCGGGGGGAGTCGGGGGGGGGGGGGGGGATCACCGAAGCCGGGGGTGTGTTGCGCAGGCTGGAAAGGGGAGGGGGGGTCTGCACAACGACGGGGATGTAAGGTTGTGCACCTCAAGGGGAGGGAGGGTGGGGGGGCGGCGGGGGTTGTGATGACACAGCCCGGGAGGACTTGCAGGACCTGCGGGAGGAGGAGGAGGGAGGCATTGCACGTCCCGGGGGGTGCGACGGGACCGACGGGAGGGGAAGGGGGGGGGAAGGAGAAGGCGGCTGCAAACCGCGGGGCCACACACCCCCCCACCCCCCTTCTCCCTCCCGCCCGCCCCCCCCCGCACGCACCTCGCGGCCCGCTCCGCCGCCCCGCCCCGGCCGGTACCACCGGGCTCACCGGGGGGAGTGGGTGTGGCTACGAGCCGGGCGACACCACCGCGCCGCCGAGATATGGGGGGGTGGGGGGGTAACGGGACTCGAGCCGCGGTGCCACCCCAGCCCCGAACCGAGGCGAAACCCCCACAAAACCGCACCGCGACGAGCAGTTTCCCGGCTTTATTTATTTTTTTTTAAATTATCTTTCGGTTACTTCCGAGCTTCACTTCTTCCAGAACCGCTTGTAGGTGTCCAGGTCGATGCCCTCGAAGGTCTCCTCCATCTCAACCTTTGGCTTGCTGGGGAAGTGCCGCCGCAGCCGGGCCTTGCGCTCCGCCTCGGGCAGCGTGCTGCTGTCCAGGGGCAGCTGAGGGCGGGGGGGGCACAGCGTGAGCCCCCCGCGGCCTCGCCGCACCCCCCCGCCCGCCCACACCCGCCTCACCATGAGGATCCTCTTGGGCTCGGCGTAGCGGATGCGGACGGTGGAGCCGTCGGTCCTGACCAGGAGGACGGGGTAGAGGCGGCCGTAGTGCTGCCGGTGGAGGTGGGAGATGGAGACGCGGTTGGAGTTGCGGCGGGTGGCGGTGACGATGGCCGGCAGGCGCCGGGGGACGGCGTCGAGGCGCAGGGCGCTGGCGGGAAGGCGAAGGCGAGGACGGTCAAGGGAAAGGAACTCACCGCAGCGGGTTAAACGATGGAGGCGGTCAACCTCCGCCGCCTCAAGAAACTCAGCCCCGCCGAGGCTCCCGCGGAAGGACCCGGGGGGTCACCGCCACTGCCACCACCCTCACCTCAGTGCCCGGCTCGCGGCCGCCATCTTAGTGCAGGCAAGTGAGGCCTGATCCTCCACGCAGGGGGCGGGCGGCGAGGCAGCCTCCTGGGGGACAAGGCGCGACGCTGGGGTGGTTGCGGGGCGACGGCCCCGTGTCCCCATCACTCTGCACCCACTCCCCTCCCCGGCCCAGGCCGCTTCCCCGTCACGGATCAGCCCCACCACAGCCCCCCCTGCCCCTGATGTGGTTCAGCCCTACGATGGATCCCCCCGACCTCAACCACGGCTCGGCCCCACCGTGCCCCCCCCTCCGCCCCACAACGGCTCAGGCTCACCGTCACCTCCCCACACACACACCCCGGGGGCTCTCGCTGCCGCGCTCCGGTTCGCCCCAGCGCGCCCCCCGCAGCCACCGTCACGGTTCCCCCCGCTCCTGCCCCCCCCCGCCCCGCGCTCGTGGTCTGCCCCGCCGCCCTCCGCTCACGTGACCGCTCCGCTTCCCGCCTGACGTCGGGGCCGCGGGGGCTGATGGGACCGGCACCCCCCTCCCACCCCACACTGCCCCCCCCGCCCCTCATGAGCTGGCGGCGGCTGCGCGGCGCCATCGCCCGGGCGGCGGGTGAGCGCGGGGTGCGGAGACCCGGCCTCCTTCCTTCCCTCCCTCCCGGGCTCGGCCCAGCCGGCCCCGGGGCGCTGAGCCCCGTCATGAGGCTCCAGTGCTGAGGGGGCCCGGCTGGATGCGGGGTGCTGAGGCGCGGGGCGCGGGAGCGGCTCTGGGGTGTCCCCGGGGAGAGAAGCCGGGCGGGGATGGGCGCGCCGTGGCGGCCGCGTGGGGCGGCGAGGTTAGGAGGGGGGGTTTGGGCGGGAAGCGCCCTTCGGGTGTCCAGAAATAAAGGTCTGTGTGGGGAAACGTGGATGGCAAAACCACACCCTGTCCGAGCTTCACCTCGGGAGACGGTTACCCAGCTGGGTGAAATGGCTCAAACCAGCTGGTTGGTTAAACTGGTCCGGTTTTGCAATCGGACACGGGTTTGGGGTGACTCCTGCCCTCATCTGTGGATGATTTCTGTGGTGACCTCGAGCGAGCGGTTCTTGTTCCTCCTGCTTCAGTGAGTGTCCCCTGCAAGGAGTGAGTCCGTGCAGCCAGTCGAGTGGCTAACTAGTGCTTTTTAGCTAATGGTTTCCAGGGAAGAGGTGGCCGGGTGGTGCTGTGCTGGGGATGCTCAGCTCCTGTTTCAGTCCTGCGAGTAATTCCCTCTATTTAAACTGTCGGGGCAGGACCCCTGAGCAAAGCTGTCCCGCACAGTCTCTGCCTGCTGCGAAGCTGCAGGTGAAGCCCCGGAGCTCTCGCCCGCCTGTTCCCTGGCTGAAGGAGTGAGGATGCGCGGCTGTGGCCATGGGACCGGCCGAGGGGATGTCCTGCCCTCCGGGCTCCTCACTGACACTGAGATGCCGAGCCTTTGCCTGCTCTCGCACAACGCTAAACGTTGTTGTTACTGCGGCTGGCCAGGCTGGGTTTTCAGAAAGTGTCCCAAAATTTAGAAAGGTGAGAGCGGCAGTTTTGTAACGAACCTGCTAAAAATAGGGAATGGGATTATCATCCTAATCCAGGAGGCCTTTCTTGGGGCTCCAGAGAAACTGTCCTTTAATCCTGTTTTGTACTTTATAAGGGGGCTTTATGCTCTCTGTAAAGCCTCTCTGCTAATCAGCATTAATTTTGTTTAACTCTTGTGATGTCTGTCCTTTGCTTTACTGGTTGTGTTGCCACCTCCCAGTTAAAATCCAGGGCGAGTTTAGCAGGCAGGAGCAGACTGAAAAACGTTCCTCGCTCTAGCGACAACCTGCGTCCTCCTTCAGTGACCACCTTGTCTTTTTGCAGCCCAGTGGCGCCTACGTGGCAGTTTGTCCCCAGTCCCAGGTGTGGCACCACCTCACACATGAGGATCTTTAATAAATAGCCATGTTGCTCTCTTGCTGATTGACTAGCCCGCTGTGGTTTTGGTGATACGTGGTGGTTAGGCTGGATCCAAAGCCATTTTAGGAGTAACCTGTTGAAGGCGAGAGACCCTCTGTGCTAGATATTTGCAGGCTGGTTGCTCTGAAGATGACAAAATCTGAACAGTCAGAAAAAAAATGAGCTTCTGCTCAAAATAAATATGCACCTGTGATGTTACTGCTGCAGACATTGAAAGTGGGATGTGCAGATGCCTTACTGGGCTGGGAGCCAAACAGGAGTTTTAAAAACCTCTGTATCCACCAGATCTGGTTTCTTGGGCTTTTTTCATGCTTTATGTGTGGTTTTTGAGGGTTTCAGGTTGCTGGAGGTAAAGGAGCTGTGTTTGACAGTGCTGGGGAAGCAGAGAAGCCCAGTGAGGGCAGTAATATCTGTGTACAGGCCGGCTTGTCGTTACGAGTGATTTCATGGGATCAGAGCTTGAGTTTAACCAAATCTGATGGCAGAGGTGAAGGCACCAGCTCCCACGTCTGCTCTGTTCACCCTCTCAGGATGTCTTCATCCTTCACCTCTCCGGCCCTGAGCGGTTGCCCCCAGGATCCCACACCATGCCAGGTGGTGGGTGCCTTCTGAAAATGCTCCGTGGGAGCTGGTTTTGCGCAGTGCTGACACAGATTTCTAGTTTGCCAGCCAGGTGTTTGCTCTCTACCACCCATGAGGGCCTATCTCCTTCATCTGGCAGTGGGAATGGCTATTTTTTTTTTTCCCCCTCTAAATTATGTCTTGTTTTCCTCTGCAGATCTCCAGCAAGGGAGAAGGGATGCTTTTGGAGGGAGGGGGGAGGAAGCACCTGCAAGTCCCTTGGTTTAGCCCATTTCCCAGAGAAGTGAGACCTGTGATCTCAACCTGTGTGTCTTTTCTCACTTTAGCTCTGAATATTTTCGTGGAAAAAAAGGGAGTAAGGTAAAGGGGAGCGTCTCCATCTTGTCCTGATGCCCTGATTGAGCAGAAAAGCACCACTAGCACCAGGGTAGCACAGACCCTGCAGGGACCCACCACCAAAGTGTTTTTTGGAGGCTGGGGTTTGGGTCTGCATGGGCAAGACAAGGAGTTCCCCTGTCACCTTCGTGGTGGATAAATAGCTTCATCATTGACCTGAGGCAAAGCAGTCGCTGGAGGCAAGAGCTGTGCAGACTTCAGTCTGAAAGAGGAGGACTGTTGTCTGCAGAGGGTGAAATCCTGGCTAAAGCCAAGACTGAGTGTTTCTAGAAAAGCTGGCTCAAGCAGGCGGTTGTTGGGTGTGTAATGTGAGCGTAGCAGCTCTGTAGCCTGGGTTTCATGCCCGATGTTACTGGTGCTATCTAAGAGCCCATCGTTCTTGGTGTCTGTGGGCAGCACGGGCTAAAGACGTGCTGTGTGTAAGAAGGAGGGTGGGCTGGAGACCTCCCGAGGCCCCTTCCAACCTGAAGGAGCTATCAGTCTCTCCCTGGAGATCCCACACCTCCCTCTGACCCACAGATAGCAGCCCTTCCCCGCCTGCATTTACACTGGTGAGGTGTGGGACGTGTGAGCCGTGAGGACAGGGAATGGCTTTGCTCTTCACCAAAGCACCAGGCTGGCACCTGTCAGCCTGTTAGCGGTGTTTGACTGCAGCTTTACCAGCCGGGAGAGCAGGGAGCGGAGAAGAAACCACAAGAGGAGATTAAAGACCAGCGAGCGGTTTTCATTGGCCATCTTCTAACTGCGGCTTGGTAATTAAGGCTTTAAGGTCACAAATAGCCCAGCTTTGCACCGGCTCGCTCGCATGCGAGCTGGTCGCCGCTGCAAGGAGCTGGACTTTATACCTCACCTGAAAGGGAGTTAAAGCGAAAGGTAAGGACGGGTTGGAGCCTGCTGCTAGGCAGCTCTCTGCTCATTCCTCTTACCCCTTCCCAGTTTGTCTGGTGTTGAATGAAATGATTGCAGGTGATCTGGGCAGCTTTAAATTCTCCTTGTCCTATCTGCGCCTGCTAAAGGGCAGATGAAATTTTGAGGTGGAAGAGAGGAAAGCTCTGTTTGCCTCTGCCTGGGATGTGAGAGTCCTGGCTGGGCTCTGCAGGCAGGGGCTGGGACTTGTGCATCTGGAGCAGATCTTGTCAGCGCAGCTGGATCACAGTGGAGGGGAAGACGTGAAACACCTGGGCAGGGTCTGTGCTGGTGTCCGAACGTCAGGTGCAGGGCTTGAGGGAGCCGACGTGCGACGAAGGAGCATCGCTTGGGAACAGGCGTGTTGCGAAGGGCACTGGGATGACTGGAGTGTGACAAATTCTGTGTAGCCCCTCTTCTGTATTGTTTGGCAAGCAAGGGTTAGGGCTCATGAGTTTTATTTATGTGGGTGAGAGGAAGTGGTGGGGGCAGGGAGGTGCTTTGGACAACTCGGCAAGGGCCCGTCTACTTCCTTGCTGCAAGCACTAAATATCATTTTGCTGGTGAGGAGATGCAGGAGGCTGTGCTTTCCTCTTCCACTATTGAACATTTAGGCAAAACGTGATATTTGAAAATTATTAAAGCTCAAGGCCTCAGGGAAGGGTAGGACAGGTCCCCAAAAGGACTTCCTAGAGTTTGTTCGGCCTTGTTGTGTTTTTTGGATGATGGAGCCTAATCCAGCAGTGTGGCCCTGCACATAATGATGGGACCAGTCCTCCGAGCTCTGCAGCGAATATCTGATCTGGTGGATCTCTGGGGCTGCAGCACCTGGAGGACACTTAAAAAAAATTAAAATATTTCCTTTTTGGTGGTGATTGAACGTGGGTATTTTTACACCTACGTTAGCTGCTGCTGGCATCCGCTTAGACTTTGTGTATTAATGCCCCTTCCTTTCGTGCGGGCTTAGATAAACTCTGGTCAGACAAGTACAAAGCACTCTCGAGGAACGGAGGGAAAAACTCATATAATTTGCTGCCTGATGGATGTCTGCGCCATCGCAGAGCTGTGCAGGAGGGATTTGGGGATGAGGAGGTATCCAGCCCACGCAGGCTGGGGTCAGGGAGGCAGCCCGGCTAGATTAGCCTGCCCCATGATCTGCGGCTGATTTTGTAAGAGACGGCATTCGGCTTAAGGCTGTTTAAAAAGTGATTTGTAAGGTCGGGGTGACATTGCTATGATCTAATTCAAAATGGAAAGGTATTATACCGTCTGTCGGCTGATTGCTCCTGAGGTCACACCCAGCCAATGAGGTTAAAAAAAAAAAACGCATTTCCAGGGACTCCTTGCAGAAAGTAGGTGTTTTTAAATAGGAAAAATAGGCTTGTCTGATTTGTCCCACTCTCATCATGACCTGTGGTTTAGATGTTGCTGAATTGCTGTTGATGGATG
Organism: Athene noctua; assembly: GCF_965140245.1. NCBI lineage: Eukaryota > Metazoa > Chordata > Aves > Strigiformes > Strigidae > Athene > Athene noctua. The sequence goes on from NC_134038.1 coordinate 167,707,878, forward strand.
AAGGTCCCCTGTGGTACCCCCTGCACTGTTGTACAGGATTTTCTTCTTTAGTCACATGTTGATAATTAACCTTTCTTCCTCCCCAGAGAGGCAGGCACATGAAAACCCATTTTTGGTTTCTTTCTGGCTGAAGAAACAACTGCAGAAAGGTCTGTGTGGCCCCAGGCTGCTTTTTTTTTTTCCTGTACCAGGAACCAAATCTTTCTCACCATGAGACACCTTGAGGTAGAGTTAGTGCTCCAGGAAATATGGAAATAAACCCCAGAGCTTATGTCCCAGATCACACCCGTGTTCAGACCATCGTTGCAAGGCTGTGGGGTTTAGTGGTGGAGGATGTGCTGGGCTTCTGGGTCACGGCTTCGGTACGTTGTCTGCTTATGGCTGAAGGCTTTGCGTGTGGATATTTACCCCAGGACTGATAGGAAGTATGTAACTGTCCATCATAGGCTTGTGGTTTGTACTTATTAGTATGTAAATGGACAGCATAAGAGGTGTGGTGATCTCGTGGGCATCCCATCCCTCGCTCGGCGCTGTGCATGTGTAATGTTGGCTGATTTCTGCCCTTTGTTCTCGGCAGCATCTTCTGCAGACTCTCCTGAGGCCTTTCCCTATGAGAGGGAAGTGGCTGTGACTGTATCTCTGTCGGTAAGAACAGGTATTAAACTGGCACTGCCCGGTGTGTGTACATGTCCCATGACGTTTTGAGATGCCGCTAGGCACAAACAGCATCTTCCTTCTGTTAGAAAAAGTCTTCCCTAGGATTTAAATCCCAGAAGGACCCGACCCTGGTGACAGAGAGCAGAGCTAGGACAGAGCTGGCTTGAATTATCCCAGTTTAGTGGCAGCTGGAGCCCAGTTTCCTCCTCCTTTGGGTTATGTCCTTATGAGTTTAACCTCAGTCCCCTGAGGAGGAGTGTTCATGCTGCAGTGATACGTGTCCTTTATTTGTCTGAGATATTTGTTTCCCAGGTAAGAATTGGGGCCAGCAGCAAAACAAGGTGAAGCTGTCCTGCTGCATTGCTGGTGGCCTCCCTTGTCTGCTTTCCAAAATGATATCTGAGTCCTCAGGGCTCCCAGCCCAGATCCTTTGCAGCAGTACAGAGGTGGCAGCTCCTGCTGTCTGCAGCCAGTTTGCTGATTTATTAGTTCTTTGAATTTCTGTGGTATTTCCTGCACTCTCAGTTACTTCCTATTAGCTCTAGGCTTGGGATTTTTCATCATTTCAGATTTGTTTGCAGAAACTTGTATCCAGGCGTAAAGGACAGACGCTGTTTTGTGGGACCCAGCACCTCTGGGAATCCATAGCTGTGTCTTTTCGTGGGTGTTTCTAACCAGACATGTGTTTTTCTGTCACTCTAGCCATGCAGGGACCGAGACCAGTAGTTCTGAGTGGTCCATCTGGTGCAGGGAAGAGCACTTTGTTAAAGAAATTGCTTGGAGAGTATGAGAACGTCTTTGGCTTCAGTGTCTCTCGTGAGTATCCATATGTCTCTGGGGAAGGGCGGTGAAGAATTCCAGGGCTGCCAGCCCAGAGCCTGCTTCTGTAGCTGTATTCATGCCCCAAGTAATGGGCTTCTGTGACTTGCCTGTGTTCTAGTCTCTCTGTGGGCTCTTTGGGATGTTTCAATAATCAGGATGCCTTTTACTACTGGCGTTGAGTGGCAAGTCTAAAATTTGTCTGGAACAGCAGTCTTTCCAGGTCTGGTGACTCCCCACACCTCTAAACACATCTCAGAGAGGTGAGAAGATTTTTCTGAGTGATTCTTGATTCTGAAAGTAACAAAATCCTCCACACACCTTTGCTTCAAAAGCCAGTTCTTTCCATCCACCTGTGGGAGCTGATGGGGATTTTAACAGCCATAGGGCTGCACACCAGTCTCAGATTTAAAATTAAAGAGTTTTGTGAAGCTCCTTTCATTACTGGGTGGAACAGTTCACCCAATCACCTGCGTACATTCTTCTTCCTGCCATTGCTCGGGTGGTTTGTTGGGGTTTTATGTTGGCCACCAAGTGCTGATCAAGGGTTCTCAAGGGTTCTTTTTTTTTTTTCTTTTTTTCTTCCTACCTGGGATCATTTCCTGTAATGTGAAAATAACCCCTGGTTGTCCAGCTAGACCCATTTGTGCCTGCCTGCAGACAGTGCTGAAACCCTCCTGTGTCCACAACAGAGTAAAGGCAGGAAATCTTCTTCAGGCAGCTTGCCTGTTGCAATACTAATTTTGTTTCCTTTTTCTTGAATGACGCCTTAAAGGTCAGAATCTGGGCTGTGTCCACAGCTCATTCGCCTGATCTTCCCCTTGAGCTCTGTAAGGTGTTTTTAAGTACGTTACCAAAATGTGTTTTACCCTCCTAACACTTGGGATGCTGCTTTGAGATCTGTGAGATCAGATTCATTCCGCTATGAAAGAGCACATGCTGGATCTTTAAAAATTTAATGTTACTGGAGATGGAAAAAAACTTTAAAATATCTTTCCTTTTGTGTGTTTCATCCCATGCTCTTGATTCAATTGAATCTCTCATCTCAGTCCAGACTAAACCTTACCATTTTCCCCAAGGTGGCCTCTTGGTAGATATTTTTCTTCTAAATCTCCATAGGCCACTTAGACCTTGGCAACTGGTGCTTTATAAAAATTTACAGGTGATAGAAGCCTTACTGCATTAGTTTAACTCCTGCCGGTCCTAAATAAAATAATCGGTGTTGCCCTCTGTGATGACCATCAGCTCCTTTCTGGTTTGCAGAGCACGTGCTTAAAATAATGCTAGTTTGAATGGCTTCCAGCGGGGTTCAAAGGCTGTCTGATTTATTCACCTACCTCTTGCAGGAGTTTGCCCTTATTCATTAAATCTGGCTATTTTAAGCACCAGTGTAGGTGCTGCATGATCTTTTTAAATGAAGATAACTCTGCAAAGTAGGGCACTGCTAATTCCCCTGAACTGAGGCAGAGGTCCCAATAACGTGTCTAGGATTACACAGGAAGGCTGTAGCAGAGCTGAAAACTAAGCCCAGCCTGGTAAGTCCCGCACTGACTGCTCAGCCCCTAACAATCTTAATTGATTGTTTTCAGATTATCTAGGATTCTTCGATTAAAGGCCAATCCTGCATGTCATTCTGTGTTACACTAGCTGATTCCAGAAGCTCTGATCATTTTAAATAGAGGATCAGCTTACTATGCAATTGGGTTAATCTGCTGCATGTGTGCTTTTATTTCTCTGATACTATTACTTCCTTGGGTGATCTACAAAATTTGCAAGGATGTTTCTTGCTTACAGATACCACGAGGCAGCCAAGACCCGGCGAGGTAAATGGTAAAGGTGAGTGTGTTGCAGTTGGGCCTGTCTCGTTGGACTTGGCAAATAATTCCTCTGAAAAATTGTAAGGTGATGTGAAGCGCATCCGTGAACCCCCACTAGCAGATGAGTTAGTTCTACATTTATGTTTATAGGGTGCGTTTCCTTAGGCGGACCTTCAGTAATCTATTTGAGGGTGTGTATATAGATATGCATATGTGCACACACTTCTGTTCTTTATCTCAGTGGCAATGAGACCGTAGCTGTTCCCTGCTGTTCTGAAGCTTGTGCCGTGTGTTGGAGAGTAGATAACAAAGAGGGATGGACTTGTCAGAACAAAACCAAAATTTAATTAAGCGGTGAAATGTTAACAGAGGGAGAGCGTGTGTTGCTAGACGCTGTCTCTGACTCGCTTGCTCTTGGTTTAAGCTCCCTGGTCCATACTTGGGCTGAATTTTCCGAAGTGCCAGGTAGCTCTCTTGAGATACTTCAAATTCACACTGCTTTGGAAAATGCAGCTGATTAATGAAATGTCTTTATCTGTATTAATAGCTTGTATCCATCTGGCCAGCTTCTCTGTTTTCTGGTTTGTTTGCATATTTCAGAGCGAATCAAGTGAGGTTTGTTCTTAAATTTCCAATGGGAGTTTTCACTCTGAAGTGAAAGGGAGGGATTTTGATAACAGGTAGAGAAACGTTCCTTTTTAGTTGGTTTGATTTTGATGTCCCCTTTTATCTTCCCCCTCTCTCTTGTCCCATTTTAGTCTTTAATCATAAATGCTTTCAAATTAAAGGCCTTGGCAGCCCTGTTGTAATGTGTTCTACACCTGTGGGGAGAGGGAGGAGGTTCCCACTGCACCAGAAAAGGGAAAGGATATGAAAAAACTGGGTACAGCCGTATTTTTGGCCACATGGAGAGCTTCAAAATGTTTTGAGCAAGTGTCTGGGAAATTGGTGTGGAGAGGGGATGCTGTATGCAGTAATTAGGAAGTAGATATCTGCAGTCTTCCCACATTGTCCAAAGCAGATTTTAAGTTCCTTCTTCCCTAAGCACCCATGGGTGTAATTCTGACCGTGAACTTTACCTTCAGAGCTGTTAATTTCTGGCTATTTTTCCTGTTTTCCCTATCCAGATTATCACTTTGTGACCAGAGAGGATATGCAGAAAGAAATCGATGCTGGTGAATTCATCGAGCATGCAGAGTTCTCTGGAAATATGTATGGGACGAGGTATGCAGTTGATGCTGTCACTGCTGAACCCAGGTGCTGCTGGGAGCCAAGATGGGGGTGAAGGAAAAATTGTATTTTAACTCAGCGACACTGTTTTCTCCAAACATCCAGATTTTTTTGCCATAAGCAAACCCTTGAATTTTCATAGCAGAGTCCTTGTCACCTTTATTAAGACAGCAAAATTCACTCTTGCACAGGGTTAGCTCATCATAATTGAATCATCACTGCGTTATGAGATTTTTCTATAGCCTCCAGTGTTTGAGGGTTGCTGATGCAGTTAATAATCTTAACACTTTTCCTACACAGGGATGATTTTCATAGACTATTTACACTCCTTAATATTTTTCCAAGTGTGGCAGAGAGTAGCGGGCAGGATGGAGACTTATTCTCTTTATCCCTGTGTTAACTAATGGTCTGAAAATGTTGAATTCAGAATCAGAAGTGATGATACCTGTATTGGCTGCTGTGAAACAAATATGCATGCTGATTTGGTAAAGTGGCTACTTACAAACAGGTAAACTGCATGGCACCCTTGACTGGGGTTCAGGAGTTAGGTGGATTTTAAAATAACATTGCCCTTGGTGTTGGAGCTGATGATCAATAAAACATTAAGCTGCAATGTTGATTAGAAGTCAGATATATAATTATTGTAAGAAAATTGTACACTGTAGTAATAGGCCTGCTAAGGAGGGAAGTTAAATGTTTCTTGAGATATTTTATTAGATGCATTAAAGAAATTTTCCTGAAATGCTTTACAGGAAGACTTATATTTCTTAGAGCTGAATGTGCTTTTTTGAGGATTTTTTTGGAGATAGCGAAGTTGCCTTCTGAGGATGATTTCCTCAGGGGAGGTGCCATCATAAGTCCCCCAGACTGAACATGCTGCAGGTGTTTAGCTCAGAAGGAACGGCTGGTGATTTTGCATTTCAGCAGCATGGCTGTTCTAGTGTCACCGCAGTTTAGGGCAGCCTTGCAGGGGTCTGGCCCTGCTCCCTCTGAGGCTGATGGAGGGGCATAGTCCTGTGCCCTCGCCTTCGTACCTCCAGTGTCACCGGTTTGGCACGAGAAACAAAACCTGATGGCTCACCTTCCAAACACCCAGCACCAGGGAGAAACTGAGTTCAAGCTCCTTAATCCCTGGCTTCATCCTGCATAGGCAAGGCTTCCTTCCTTCATATGCGTCCTGCTCAGTCTAGCCACAGTGTGGAGGATATGCCTGCTTTCTGATGCCTGATATGTAAGTGGAGTTGATCTTGGTGCCTTTTCCTCAGGGTGGGTGCTGGGAAGACATCTCTCCTCAATTCAGCCAATTTCTATGAAAATTGCAGGAATTCAACACTTGAATCAAATTAAATGATGTGCTTGGGTTTGATTTTTGACGTGCTTTTCTCCCTGACCCTCACTTCCATCTTCAGTCCCTTCTGCATATTACACTGCCTGCGGTGGTGGGCACGCAGGGTGGGAGGCTGAAATGAGCCCAAACCATCCCAACAATACCTGTTTGCAAACAAAACAAATACAGAAACTCTCCAAGCTTATGTTTTCTCTGTAAGTACCTAAGGATGTTTCTAATCAGATGTGTGATAAAGTGGAGGAAGTCCCTCATGCTTATCAGAATAGTTGAAGTATTTGCCAATCCTTTCTGCTCCCTAAATCTCACCAGCTAATAATAGCGAATAACTACAAATGAATTGCTGGATTTAAGAGCCCTGAAAGGTCCCTGTCTGTGGGATAGTGCTGAGCCCTGCCCACAGAAACCAGGACTTCTTTGAAGTTGCCTTAGATTAGAGGCTGAAATCAGAGTGCAGGCGTGGGGTCTCTTTCTCAGGGCTCTGATAGCTGCTGGCTCTTTGTAGATTGTTTCTAGCAGGAGTTAGTTGATACCTGGTAATACCAGATGGCAAATGAAGCTGTTCTGGGGAGGTTTTGTGGCTTTGCAGTGGATAAGGCTCAAATCTGGGCACTCACGGCTGCCCACCAGGGCAAGGCCTCTGTGTTTTTATAGGGCACAGTGCTGGTCACACAGCTTCACTTCAGCTTTCTACTTCTTGTGGCATTTGTGGCCTGGTTTGTGGGACTCCCAGGTCAGGAGGAAGGTCACCAGCCCCCTCCACCTCCATGGCCCCATCACAGGAGCATCTCTGCAGGCAGTGGACCCTGCTGCACTGAACAGACTGGCTGCGGGACCCTGAGGCTGCTTGGCTGCCTGCTGTTGCCCACTGTCCAGGCTGAGGAGCTCACAGTGTCACTCAATCAGACTGCTTCGTAGCTCACCTCTGTTTGTGGGGGCTTTTCTGGGCTTGCAAGCTCCCAGAAGTTTTTACAGCTTTCTCCATCTCGCCTCTGCTCCCTACTCCTCCAAGAGGCACCTTCTGCTCGGGCTGTCTCTGTCCTCTCCAGCTATGTTTGCAGTGAGCCATTGTCTAGCTGTGGTAGTCGTGGGCTTGGGGCTCTTCGTCTGTGCTGTCACATCTTCCTCTGCTCACACCCTGCCAACAGCAGCGGCTGTGTGACACCTGTGGCTGCTTTCCCTGTCTTCTCCAGCTGGCACAGCCAGGAGCAGGGCTGGTGCAAGCTGTGGGAGGAAAGCTGGGGGTCCCGAATCTTGATTCACTGGAGCTGTGACTCCCCTTTGCTGGGGTGTAGGACAACACAAGAGCACTTGTTCAAGGGAGTCTTATTTTCTTTGCAGAAGGCATCAGGTTGCAAACCTTGGTGGTGCAGGATGACGAGGTGAGGTCCAGAGAGGTGCCCTGGGTCTGGGCAGGGAATCAAGCAAGTTGGAGGCTGGCTGTAGGGCAGCATTTTCTTTTAATCTCTGCTGCCATTGCATGACCTCCTGACTTCATGGTCCCAAAACCTGCAGTGCCACATCTTGAGTTCCTGGCAGGGCTTCTCTCTGCACTCTCCATCATGCCATGGAGCCCTGGCTTGGAGAATCTGTGACTTTTCACTGACTGAGAAGTCCCCCAGGAGGGCTGCTGCCCAGTAACTAGTCCAGGTACCTCCAGTGCTCTGGTAGAGGGTTGGCATTGCTGCTTTTCAAGGGAGAGTTGCAAGTGTTCAGGAACAAGCTCGAGGCGATTCCCCTGTGTTGGGGAAGAGACACCATCTTTAACGACATACAAGAACTGCCACTTAAAAGATATTTTCTTAATTGTGCATCTTGCAACCCAGGCAGAGCATCCATCTCCATTAAGCATCCTCCAGCATGCGTACAGAAATCTCCGGAGAAGAAAAGTTACCAGTGTGTTTGCTCTTTGGTGAGGGTTGCTCCTGTGTTTGTCAAAGGCAGGAGCTTTACGGACTGTACCTGAGCCACACTGATCGTGGATAGTCATACATTATCCATTCCCACACCTTCCATCGTGGTTTTGCCAGCCTCTCTAGCAGGAGACAGCAGGTCCCTGCTCCACCCCAGGGACCCAGAGAACGCTTGGAGAGACTGCTTAGCAAGAGCAGAGCAGGCTTTCTTTTCTCTCCTGCCACAGTTTGGGCACTAGGGAGCCCTGTGAGGTGAAGACCTGCTGCTGGATGGGGATGCACCAAACCTCCACTGCTGTGGCTGGATGCTCTGACACCTTTCCTCTTTGTTCTGTCCCCAGTAAAGGTGCAGTGCAGGCTGTTCAGGCCCGGAACCAGATCTGCATCCTTGACATTGACATCCAGGGTGTGAAGAACATCAAGAGGACAGACCTGAACCCTATCTACATCTTCGTGCAGCCTCCATCCATGGACATCTTGGTGAGCGACCGCCTTCCTTTGCCGTTAGGCAGTTAGAGGTAATCAGCGTCTTGCTCTGAAGCCGTGGGCGTTCCTCCCTTCTTGTTTCATCTGTGTGTTTTTAAGGGCAGTAGAATAGGTGGGGAGAACATTTCTGAGCACACTTGTTATCTCTGCCCAGCTCCCAGGGATAAATCTTCCTGTGCACTGTTTTTTGCGTCCCTCCTGTGCAGCTTCCATGCCTTGGTGTGTTTGCCTTCACTGGGTTAGAGGCTCCGTTGCAGCATGGCCAACCTGTAAATACCTTAGTTGTGCTTAATGCTGGGGAGAGAAGGTTTTTGTGCTGAGGCTTGCCTCCAGCAATGACAGTTAAGCCAAGGGAGGCTGGTTCTCTGCAGCACCAGAAATCCTATACCCCTCTGGTTTTACAGGGCCCTATATAACAATGATTGCAGTGTGCCTCTCGCATAAGTGTCGTGATCCAGAGAGGGGTGTCCACACGTGTATGAGACTTGCTAAAGCCATGCAAGGAGTACATGGCAGCGAAGGCCACGACTCCTGGCTCTCCCCTCTTGCTCTTAAGTAGATCAGGCAGCCTGTGTTTCTTGTTCGGTTTGTGGAGGAGAAAGCCAACAGCACCAGATGCCAGAGCCCATCAGAGAGGTTTCATCTCCCATCAGTACCTGAAAAAAAAAAAAAAAAAAAAGTTTATGGGGGAGGGAAAAAGGGACTGGGAACCTGGTAAGAGATCTTGAGTGCAAACTCATCTTTTTGCTCTGGTTTGTGCTGGGCTGTAAATGAGGCTGCTCGCCCGTTGCAGAGCGTTATCTTGCATGCCCGTGGTTGCCAGCTGTAGCAAACAGCAGACAGCACTGGCCTGTGGGGTGCGTAGGGGTTTCTACATGCAGCATTTGGAACACACATTTCTTTAACCTGTATGTCACTGGGTTTAGGAAAAAAGACTACGTGACCGAAAGACTGAAACAGAAGAAAGTTTACAGAAGCGTTTGACTGCAGCCCGCGTAGATCTGGAACTTAGTAAGTCCAAGTGCCTTCAAGTGATATGTGCAGGGAGAGGGGATGGTGATTTAGGAGCTGTTTTTGGCGTGAACATCTGACTTGTGCTCTCCAAGGAGGGCTGGTAGGGCTTGGACAGAAGCTGAGTTTGATCTAACCTCTATACTGCATCGTTTCCCACTGCAGTTCCTTGCGGACGGTTGGTGGAAAAGCATGTTAGTAGTGGCTGAAATAATAATATTAAAATGCCACAGGAACTCGGGTGGTGCACAAGAGATGACAGAGGGAAGAAACTTGTTCTCTTCTAACTCCTTGTTCCTTGTCTCCTTCTCTAGGTAAAGAGCCTGGCCTATTTGACTTGGTCATTATTAATGATGATTTAGAAAAAGCCTATTCCGAATTGAAGGAGATGCTCCTGGAGGTGAGTTGTTTGGGGCTTTTCTGCCTCTCTCTCTGGGTAGGCATGACCTCCAGGCTGAGCCGGTGAGGGTCTGTCTATAGGCAGCCACAGAAATGTCACCTCTTGCCTCCACTTGATCTGGTTTGAGTCTCTGAGTGACGTAGTTGAGCACAGATCACGTATGGGTGATGATGGATCGGTGGCCTGAGAGTGGGAAACAGGTTCAGTGTGATACTGGGTTAGGAGCAAAATAAACACATGTCCCTGGACGGAATGGAAGGGGTGTGCTGGCTTTGAAATGCTTCTAAATCAAACCTTGCCTTGTCCCCAAAGTGTGTAAACTCAGCTTGTTCCCGTGATGCTGTGGAGCTGATCTGAGGAGGTGGTTGCTTGTGGTCTCCAGAGCTGTGAAACTATGGGTTGTTCCCAAAGAATGGCAGATGCTCAGTTGTTTTCCTGATCTCCTTGCAGGAAATCAAGAAGACTGAAGAATCCAGGAAGCCATGAGCTGACCCTCTTTGGACATTTTACCTTTGCACATGATTCCCGAAGCACGTTACACTGTTTTATTTTGAGAGACATTCCCTTTAGGCTGATCCTTCTCCCGAGTTACTCTAAGATGTTTCTATTAAAAGGAAAGAAAACAAAACTCGGTGACACTTGTGTTTGTTTGCCACACACCCGGCGTGTGCTCTCCCAGGTTTGTACCGCAGGCGGATGCTTTGGGAGCAGTTGTGCAGGCAGAGGGCAGAGCCGTTCGGCGAGGCTGCAGAGGAGCTGTCTGGTCAGCTGCAGCCCCGGCGTGTGCCTTGGGATCCCACTGCACTATTTGTGGAAGTACATGCTGTGCCAGATAATGCCACTCGATAAAGGGGAGCGATTTATATTGATGTGACCCCCGTTTCCACCTGCGGACCGAGGCGCTCCCATCTTTACTGGCTCCTGATGTCACCAGTGTCGGCATCCTCTTGCTCCCTCTGGTTCCTGCTTCCTTTTGCAGCTCCTCCAGGTGCACCTGTGGGTCTGTGCCTGCTGGCCGCAGCCTCTGCGGTGTTGGGCCGTGTCGTGGGGGCAGAGCAGGCACAGCTCTGCTGCTCCAACCGCAGGCCTTGTCAACACATGGGTTTGTTTAATAAGCCGAGAGGAGAAGGGAGTGGTTGCACGATGTGATCTATCCACTGCCTTTTTTTTCTGGGGGAAAACTACTGTGAGCTTCTCCTCCTCTGCCATTCTGGCAGCAATCTTATAATTCATGTGTACTTGTTCACCAAGGTAGATTTTTAGATGCTTTTGTACCGACAAGATGTGGGGGAAAAGATTTATTTCCCAAGCTGTGCAGCTTTTTTGGTTGACATGCTTGAGGGCAGCAATAAATCCCTTTTCCTAGGGTCTTTTCCTTTGATGTAGCCACTGTCCCTTGGACTAGTCTCTGGCCTGAGATGTAGAGAGCTCTGCCTGATGGAAGGATGCTTCACCCTTCGCTTCAGTGTTAACCTTGATGCTTTCATGTAACTTCTGAGCCCTTTGGTCCCTCCAGCAGGTCGTATCCTGAGCCTCCTTGGAAGGGTTGGTTCCTCACTGAGCCCCTGTACTCAAAGCACCCCAGTCTTCACCAGAGGTAAGTGTGGGAGAGAGAGGAGCAGTGTTGCAACTGGTGCCTCCAGGTGGTTAAACTGGTGTTGAGCTTCAGGGGAGGAACAGCTGTGGCACAGCTGCTGGCGGGGTCACCTGTGCCAGAGCCTGGAGAACACAGGGGGTTTGTGTTTGATCCTTGAGAAATGGCAAGTCTGGCAGAGCCGCCGTCCCACTGGTGCTGGCTTCCAGCTGCCTCCCCCTAAAATGAACCCAGCCAAGACTCAACAGCTGCACCGTGCAATGCCGGGCTGTGATATTTTCTTGCCAAAACCTCGTCTTTATCAGAGCATGGTTGTACCTTAAACTCAACCACTGGGTTTCATCCTCTTCATGTCACAGATCACAGGATGGTTTGTGTTGGAAGGGACCTTAAAGACCATCCAGTCCAATATCCCTGCCGTGGGCAGGGACACCTTCCACTAGACCAGGTTGCTCATCTCCCATCTCTGATTTACCCACCCGCCCTGCTCCAGCACACTTACAGGACCTCTTGGTCCAGGCCACCTCCTAATTAACTTAAGTGCCATCCTCCACATTATGGATATCAGCAAGCAGAACCAGACCTCAGGCAACCCTTTTAATACTTTGCTTGCGTTCAGAAGGATGATTTGATAATTATTTTGATCATTTACCTCACTTGGGCTGTTAAATCTTTCCTAGTCTAGACTCTGAAATCCTTTCTGTTGTCATGAGTTTCCTGTGGCAAGGTTCTCATTTTGGTTAAACTGCCAGGAAAATGCTCCCCAAGCATTTTCTGGGGGATACCTGCTTCACAACATCCAGCTGCCCCCACCCTGACAGCGTGAATCGCAGCGGCCAGGCTCTTCCTGCAGCGGCAAGTGATGGACTGTAATTTTTTTTCTTTTTTATTTTTTTAATGAATCGGGTTTCGTTATGATTTGAGGGACACGTTTGCAATGGGGAAACGTCCCCTCTAGATGGCAGAAATGACAGCAGGAAAGCACAAGGGGGCCCACGCTGCCGAGCGGCGAAACGCAAGAGGTGAAGGACACGGCGCTGGCCTCAGTCGGGGGTCTCCAGCCACCGCGTGGGACACACACAGAGCTGTCACCAGATGGAAATGCCCGGCCACTGCCTGCTCAGCCCTCCTGCCAACGTCCTGGGAGCTGCGCCGCTGCTATCCCCGAGCCCAGCCTCCAGCTGCCCCTCCGGGAGAGGTGAGTGTTACCTGCAAACAGGGACAGTGCTTCAGCCCTTTGGCAGCACTCGGAAAATGGGGGAAAAAAAAAAAAAAAAGTCGTTTAGATCACTTGTGTCCCCCCCTTTCCCTCTGTGTTACCACCAGGAAGCCCTAAATAACACACCCTATATTGGGTGACCTGCTTTTGGCAGCTGCCGCTGTGTCTGACAGAGCGAAGCAGTGAACGCCTGGATGCCCGGCGCTAACGCGAGGTGACAGGGTGGCCACTGGGATGGTGATGGGTGGTGGAGGGACCAGGAGTGGGGTTGCTGGAGCCGGGCTGGTCACTGAGTGGGTGATAGGGCTGTTGAGCATCCCTTGCAAGTTGTTTTTGGTGGCTGTCAGTATTGCCCCCTCTGCGTTTGGCGTTTTGGAAGGGCCACGCTGCGCGTCCAATCTCATAACTGGGTGCATGAAGGCACCTGTTGGAATGAGTTTAATTTCTGCATCCTTAGAAATGGGATGTCTATTTGACTAATTGCATTTGCAAACACAAATACCTTCCTAGATCTGTATTTTTTGGTACCGGCTTGCTGGCGATGCCACCATCCCCACGTCCCTGGGCCAGGCAAGGACCTTGCTGAGCATCACAGTTGCGGTGGCTGCTGAATTCAGGGTCCTACACAACCAGAAATGGTGTCTCCCACTGCTCGAGGTGGGGCTGGGATCAGGGATCAGACTGTGGCAAAGTGAGGGTACAGGAGTCTCCCTGCCAGGGATTTTCTGTGATTTAAGATGCTGGTCCTGGGGGACCACCTAGGAGATCTTCCAGGCAGGAAGGTGCTGAACATACCAACCAACAGGTTTGGGGCATTTTGGAGTGGTGAGCAAGATGAGGTCAAGAGGGAGCTAACGCTGTCAAATGTGGTTTTATTTAGCTATCCCAGAATCTTGTCACCTGGCCCCATGGGACTGTGGGGATGAATTTCTGCCCAAGTGTTTTTTCTGGGAATCTCAAGTGCTTTCGGAGGGAGTCCTGATTTTCGAGTTTTCTTCTGTGCAATTGCAAAAACGCACCGTGGGGCAGAGCCAGCCTGGGAAATAATTGGGCAGCCAGCATGTAAAATAAGCAACAACAAAAAAAAGAAGCAAGAATAACTGTGGTTTTCTTGCTGCCCCATCAGTGTCCAGCTTGGTTTGTGTGTGTGCTTCTGATCTCCAGCGCTGGGATTTAGCATCCCGGGTATGAAGATGTGATGGGATGTGCTCACGTTGGTGCATGGGGATGACGTGTGATGGATAAGGCTGTGGCTACAGCAACCTGAGTGCTGTCAGAAGTTGTTGTCAGGGGAGGAAAAAGCTTATTGCAAGCCAGCCTGGGTTCCTTGCATATATTTAGGACCTTCCAGAGAGTTTGCTCAGCACTTCAGTGGGGTTAGTGCTGCTTGGCCTGAGCTTGGGGGTGCAAGGCCACAAGTTACCAGCTTTTCTGGCAAAACCCACTTTTTTCCTGCTATATCCAGTGTTCGCATTTCCATCAGCATGCAGCGAACCTCTTCTAGGAAATTCTCCGGCAGCCTGCGAGGCCTCAAACAGGATCAGAGCACCTTACTGCAGGGGGTTTGGGGGGTCATCCCTCTCCCTAGGGTCGCCCCTCTGCAGTGGAGCCGTGGGCTGAGACCTGCTGGTGCTCCCAACCCTCCATGGGCTGGGGTTGGCTTTCCTGGGCTGAGGGATCCAGCTGTTCCAGATTGTGAGCTTTTTTTTTTATGGGGCAGCAGCCGAGATTGGTCCCTACCCTGATTGCCAGGTGATGTGGTCCCTGCCCAGGTGTGCTGATGCCCTTTTTGTGCTCTTCCACAGGACAGCAAGGTGACCACCAGGTGCCAGCTGCTGCCGCCTTACGCTGAGACACCAACCAGCACCACCAACACTGACAACAGGTAGGCCCCGTAAAACCACAGCTAATAACCCTCGCTGGGGCTAATTGACCCTGGTGGGACCCAACCCAACCCGTGCCAGCACTCCTCGGCCAAGACATCGCTTCTCCAGGGCTTCTTTTCTCTGGCTGTGCTGCTGCTTGAAAGCAAGTCGTGGGGAAGTAAGTATCAAGTTTTCTCTCTAGCACAGGGTACTGGGGAGCATCCAGCTGGTATGTGATGCTCCAAGGTGCTTGTAGGAGTAGGAGTCCTGCTAGAGGAGGAGTTTTTATCAGCAGTAGCATGGCCAGCAGGGACAGGGAAGGGATCTGAGCCCTGTGCTCGGCACTGGTGAGGCCGCCCCTCGATGAGTGGGTTCAGTTTTGGGCCCCTCACCCCAAAAAGGCCATTGAATGACTCGAGTGTGTCCAGAGAAGGGCAACGGAGCTGGGGCAGGGTCTGGAGCACAGGTCTGCTGGGGAGCGGCTGGGGGAACTGGGGGGGTTCAGTCTGGAGCAGAGGAGGCTGAGGGGAGACCTCCTGGCCCTCTGCAACTCCCTGCCAGGAGGGGGCAGAGAGGGGGGATGAGTCTCTGGAGCCAAGGCCCCAGCGCCAGGCCCCGAGGGAATGGCCTCAAGCTGCCCAGGGCAGGGTCAGGCTGGCTCTGAGGAAGGATTTCTGTGCAGAAGGGGCTGTTGGGCGTTGGAATGGGCTGCCCAGGGCAGGGGGGGAGTCCCCGGGATCCCTGGAGGGGTTGAAGAGTCGGGCTGAGCCAGCGCTGAGGGATCTGGGGGAGTTGGGAACGGTCAGGGTGAGGTTCAGGGTTGGGCTGGAGGAGCTTCAAGGGCTGTGAGTCTCCAGCCCTGTTAGCTCTGTGAGGATAAGGGCCACCCTGGCAGCTGGACCAGGAGCAGGGATGTGCCTGCCTTGCTGGGCACTGTATTTGGGTCAGCCTCATCGACTGGATGTGCAACTGTGTCATCCCTGGAGAGCGCGGGACGCTGATCCATAAACCTGACTGGCTCTGGACAGGGTGGCATGTTCTGTGAGGAGCACCGTCTGGGGCAAAACACTGCAGCTCCCCTTTTCTAGAGGCCAGCCCTGTTCCCATCCTCCAAAAATGGGCAAAAAGAGGGGAATCCAGGAGAGGCTCAGCTTTTTCTCACAATAGCAACTGTGACTGCACTTTTCCGGGATGTGGCTCCAGCCCTGTAAATAGCCAGAAGCCATCTGCAATTCAGATTGTGTGCTTTGGCAACTGGTACAATCAGATGCTTGTGAAATCGGGGATGCATCCCCCTCCTGATGTCCTGATGCCTGATTTCTCTCTCCCCAGGCACTAAAGGAGGGAAGAACAGGATGTTTTTCCCCGCTTTTTCTTTCCCCATTCCAGCTGCCAGATATTTGAGGAGGTGATAAAAAGGAGACAGAAAAGGCAGAATGCTGGTGCCCAGGTTGAGCTCAAAGAATTTATGTATTTTATTTCACTGCCCCATAGAGGGGACTATTTTAGTGAACCCACATGGGGAGGAGACCCCTGGGAGCTGGGACCAATGAGCACAGAGGACAGGGCGGCCGCCCCCCTGCCATCAGCCTTGCGGTGGCCAAGTCCTCAGTCCAGCATTACGTTGCAGATATCCCCTTGAAGCACTGAGGTTTCTTCTGTTTGCTATCAGGCAAGTCTTGCTGACGAAGAGCAAAGCACCTACATGGTGGGTGTCCAGCCCCAAGGGGCGTCCCTGGCTCCCTATGGAAAGCCAGCACAGAGGTGATGGGGACTGAGCCCTGCTCTCCAAAAAGCCAAGTGAGATGCTCCAGTCACCCTTGTTAAAACCAGCAACGTGCTGACCTGGATATACTGAGTCTAGGATGAGGAAAAAGGGGAGGCTTATAACTTTTCCTGTTTGGAAGTGCAGGATACTTGAGCTGCATCCCTGCTTAAGGTGGTGGTCCCACAGGTGCCTCCCAGACTGGAGAGAGAAAAGCAACACCTGGATCCTGGTGGAGAGGGGACACTGGTGTCACTGCCCACACTGGTGGGGGAATTACTCTCCCTGGGAAGCCATGGCCAGTATCCATGGGGTGAGAGAGCTTGTCAGGCTGTCCCCCTGAGCGAGGAGGATGATCTCACATGTTTCATTGATTTTCTGTCTGATTGCCAATTATTACGGTAGTTTGACCTGGGGAGGCCAGCAAGCCATAAGGACTACAGTCGTCTCGGCCAGCATAGACCTCCTCCTGGCTTCAAACCTGGGCTGAACGTCCTTTCTGCTCCCTCCTCCCAGCCCTGGGCTCCCAAGTGCTGTCCACGCTCTGTCAGCATCCCTAGGGAGCAGCCCAGCTCCATCACAGCAGATTTTTCCACATTTAATTTGCCTTCTTTTTTTTTTTTTTTTTTCTTTTCGAATGCACCACGTTTCTTTTCACCCTATCTGCCCTCTGAAGCATGAGTGCTGCTGCTCCTCAGGGCTATCAGACTGGAGCTTCACCCCAGTGGCTTTAGGGCCTGCTTCTAACCTGCAGACACCAGGGCTGGCAGGTAGGAGCAAAAATAAAGCAGACAGCATGGCTGTGGTAGCATCTGTGGGCTCTTTGATCCTTTTATTGCCGAAATCCAAGCCGATTACCCTAGTCCTATCCACCATGGTCATAGGGAAGAAATTTCACTGGTCTTGCAGCACCTCTTGGTGTTTCTAAAGACAGGCATGATCTTTCTTCATGCCTTCTCATCATCTTGGCTGCAAACCTCCTGCCTCGCTGGTCCCTGGGTGCCTCTGGGAAGGGTTTGGCTTTGTTTTTTCTCTACCCTCCTATTAATAGTTGCCCTTGATCATTAAGGACTCCCTATCTCTTCTGGGCTGGTCAGACCCGGCTCAGCCTCCCCTAACGCATCCCATTCACCAGCCCTGACCATCCTGATGGCCACCACCAGACCCTCTCCAGCTCCTCCGTGTGCTCCTCCACTGGATGCAGCATCCAAACGCAAAGTCCCTGGAAGGATCGAAACACCACCCAGAGCATCACTCTGTTTTATCGGTCAGCTGTTAACACCCAATCTCAACCCAGTCTTCCCATCACCTTTGTGCCCCTGGTGCATTTTATTTAAGACACTATTTCCTGCCTCTCTCTTAGGACCCTCACACCGGGCAATAGCGTAACGGCGTTGACATGGCAAAACTGAGCTCTCTCCTGTCCCCAGGTCTGTTATCCTGCCCTTGGAGGAAAACAAAGTCTCCCAGTCCTCTCCAGTGGGAGGATGAAGCCTTCTGGGAGCTTGCAGAGGAGCAGAAGCTTCACCCTGTGCCACCACACACAGGAGCCGTGGCTCCGGAAGGGACAATGATGGCATTGAGCGCGGGTGCTGAAACGCTGCCCTATTGTGCCTGGCAGAGAGATGCCCGGGAATAATCGCCTCCTCCTTGGCTTTGTTGTAGGGCTGTGGCTGGTTGTACTGCAGAGCTTTTCCCCCCTCGAAGCTCTCCGGTTATGCGGTGAAGACTTGGAGCCCAGGTGCACCTTTTTTTCCTGGCTGTGAAAGGTAAGACTCATCTGATCATCATCATACTGATGCGTGACTCTGGAGCGGATATCACTGACAGGGAGGAAAATATGCTTCTGGGGACAAAAGGATGCTCTGTTCCTCATCCTGGGTGGCCATTCTTTCATTGATCTTTGTAATATATTATATATATTTTTAATATATTGCATATATAGTATATATAAAGCCAGAAGCAAGAGCCATGCAAATTGTCTGTCTTCTTTTTATGCCCGTAGAATGTTTCATATTAAATACATGCTTAAGCTACAGAGATCCAACTCTACTCAGGGTCTGGGCAATCCCTTAAAACTTAGAGCCAGGGTTTTGCTCAAATCTGTTTTAAACAAGGCTGAATGAGACTTTGCACCAGGTCCAAAACAGTGAGGCTGAGATAATTTAGAAGCGTATTTAAAGATGTTTTCAAGCTGGGCACCTACAAAAGGATTTCCCTAAATATTTTTTTGGTGAGAGTGTTTTCCTTGCCCAAAATCTCCTTGAAAACCTCCAATTTGGGCTGAAGTTCTGGCTTGTGACCGTGTCAAGGGCAGCACGATCTGCAGAAGCAAGTGCTGCAGTGATGCCTCCCTTCTCCCTCCTCTTCCATCCCCAGAGCATCCTGTGAGCTAATTTCCTCTTGAAAACCCCTCTTGCACGGTCAACCAGTCTGTTTCCCAGCTTGTTCCTCCCCTAAATTGAAAAAATGAAATGAGAGGATGAAAACTTGGCTGCCCCATCCCATCTGTGCTGGGGAGCAAGAATATCCCTTCTCCTTAAACCCAGGAAAACCAAGTTATTTTGAGTAGTTTCACAAGGCAGGTGCTACTTAAGAAATCCCCAGGGACTTTGGTCCCTGGAAGATGAGGAGATTTGAAGAACCACCAGATTTTAAAGGTTTAGAGCCATCTTCATCCTGGATTTGCTAAGTTTTGGAGGGTTTCTTGAATCGTAGCGAGCAAAACCTTGCTGATTTGGACTCCTGGAAGCCAAATCTTGCCTCGTAGCACGGGGCCTTTAAGGAAAACATCAATTATTGTGAGATCATCCATAAAATCATGCGAGCTGGCAACGCGAAGGAACAGATAACATGTCAAAGGTCGCAGCTTCCAGACTGGCAATTATTTAATCCTGCTTGTTGTGTTTGAGCGCTGGGTAACATCACCCCCCCTCTTTGACTGGAGACCTGCATGAGGGGTAAAACCCTATGGCTGAGAGCAGGAGGGGCTGGGGGAGGAGGAAAATGTCCTCTCTGTCCTCTTCCAGCTGTCTTTCCCTTCCAGCTGTTATCTGCAGATGTTTGCAGCTGGCCCCCCTTCCCTGCAAAATGGGGCTGGGAAGAGAGCAGAGGGACGAAGAGGGTCTGGGATAGGGCTGGTGGGGAACGCCCTGGCCAACATAAAATACTAAAAACGTAAAATTTGCGTGACAAGCACTGCTTTGGGCTGTTCCCTTTGACATAAAAATTGGGGGGGGGGGGGGGGGGGGAAGAGGATTTTGATGCTGCTACAGTATATCACTGCAGCTGTAAGAACAGGTCGTGTTTGCAGCCAGCTTTTCTTTTTGCTGTTTGAACAGAAAGTCCAAACAAGAAGGAAGTATTTCTGATCCCATGGCAGCATCTCCACTTTCCGCCTCCCCCCCTGCCCTTCTCCTGCTCCAAGGAGCTCCTTTTTTGCTATTATTAGCCCTAAACCCGTAGACTATTTGAATTATTTGGTTTTTCCCTAAGCATTGCTCTTGGCTCCCAAAACCATCGCTGCGTTCTCAGGTTGGTTTTTTTTTTTTCTGAACTTTTTTTTGGGTGCTTATAAGGAAATTAAGAAAAAAAGGGAAAGAAATCTTCGGCGTCCCGGGGAACAATGGGTTTGCAGCGTTGGACTCGGAGGAGATCTCCTGTCTCAGGAAGCGTCCCCTGTGGAGGTCTCCACGTCACTGTCTCCCGCCTGGTGCAGCGGGAAGAGAGCTCGTCTGGAGGGGTTGGGAGGGCAGGAGAAGCGGCGGCAGGCAGGGACGGGGCGCTGCCTGTGCCTCTGCACACCCCGGCACGAAAGGATGGGATGTTTTTGCAAACGACTGAACCCAACGCTTCTCCGTATGTTACTTTTTGCTTTGTTTTTGTTTTTGTTTTTGTTTTTTTTCCTCCCTTCCGCTTTATTTTGATATTTTGCCAGATGGTTTTAGCTTGGCTGATTCCCAGCACTTCACAGGACCCCCCCCCCTCCCTTTGCTTCAATCCAGCTCTGCTCCCACCTCACTCTCCCCTGCTCTTCATTTTCTGCCCTTTCCCCATCACTTGGGTGGGGAATGCATTTGCTGCAACCTAACATTCATATATTGTCTTTTCTGCTGGTGGGAAGACATAATATCCCTATTTGGTGTCACTTCGTGCACGCTTTATATCAGTATAAATCATCTCCCATCGCACAGGGCAGCGCAAATCCAACTCCAGGGAGTCTGGGATTAAATCACTGGTGTTTTAGCTTTTTCCTGATGGAAACCCCTGTGCGCTCTGGCATCTTGTAGCCAGTCCCATCCCAAACCTCCTCCTCATCTCAGGCCACCAGAGGTGGGGAGAGGAAGATGCTTTGGGGTCTGGTTTTCCTGCTGGTCCTGCTCTTGGTCCCCTGAGTTACATTTCTGAGTTCTGCTTGCACAGAAGATTTTGGGGTCTGCAGCCTGCTTGCTTTTGGAGCATCAGCTTATGTGGTACATGCTCCTGCATCAGAAGCTGGTCTTTAAAGACCAGCGCCTGCAGGAGCCTACCCCAGCAGAAGACGCAGTTTTGCAGCTGGTGTGTCTAACCTGTGGACAAAAGGTCCGTTGATAAGTTTATGCTCTCTGTAAGGTGCTTTTTGTATTGTATTGTTTTTTAAATAATATCCAAGGGTGTGAGCACAATTTTCATCCTTGCCTCTCAAAGCACCTCACAAAAGGTGTCTTTTCTCCTGCGCAGCTGGGGAAACTGAGGCATGGGGAAGGCAGTGAATTGGCAGCTCACCACCAGTGGGGTGGTGAACCTGCTCCTTGGTGACCTCATCTTCTTGGCCCATGGGCCTTCCTTGATAGACAACTGTCCTGTTGGCTACCAAACACACTGAATGCTCCTCTGGGGTGGGATCTCCTTCTCCAACCTGTATCCTCTCTCAACACCTCTAGGTCTTTAAATGAATCTTGTTTAGAGATGCTATTGCATTTCCATCGTCTTTATCAGATCCATCCTCATTGAAACCCTAAGATCTTCCTTGTGGTTGATGGTTGACCCTTAGCTACATCTTTCCTACCTCCAGGTCACCGGTACAGTTGTAGCAAATTTAGTTGCAACCAGCGTTTGTCCAAAGGGATCCTGTAAGAATGGGGCTAGAGCAACTCTTGAGCCCTCCTGGCCCATGCTGTAGGGAAGCATTTCTCTCACTGACCCCAGGGGCTCCATCTCCTCCCATCCCAAAATGCCTTTTCCATCTATATCGAGCACAGGAGCTTGGCTTAATAAATGTATTTAAGCTGTGCTTAATAGGAGAGCGCCGTGTGCTCTCCTGGCAGAGGGAAACAAAGAGCAGCACCTTGAGTCTCAGGAGGCCTCAGGCACCTTCTCCTTTCACCCAAATACCTTGAAATGCCACAGGAGGGCAATCTGTCCTCTGCCCAAAGCCTCCTTAGAAAGTTGGAGGAAGGAAATCCGGCCCAACCCCGGGTGGGAATGGGAGAAAGGGGCATGTCACTGTCGGGGAAATCTGTGCCTCGTACTTCTGCAAGCTATGAGAGCTATTTCTGAGACGATCCTTGGGTGTTGTCCAAGACTGAAATACCAGAAGATTTTTATCGGTGTGTGTCATAAGGAAACCCCTCCTTCCCCTGTAACGTACTGTAGATGTGGACCACAGCATTTAGCATGTAGTATTTCTGCAGGTCCCAGCACTGCAGAGGGCTTGATCGCGTAATTTATGGCTTGTTTGGGGCTTTTCCACCCAAGGTTCATCCAACCAAGCACAAAGTTCACTTTTAAGGCTGCACAGCTCCCTTTGACCTGGTCCATTGCTTGGAGATCTTGGTGACTGACCACGTAAACGGCTTTGTTTTCTGCTCCTTGCTGCCAGGAAAAGAGAAAATAAAGGAGTTTATGTGCAGGGTGCAACCCAGGACTGTAGGGGACAGGTAGAAAATGGATTTCTGGATGAATTTACATGAGATAAGACCCGTTTTAACATAGCAAGGACTGATGGATCTTGGTGTCTCCCAAGGCCGCGTTTCTGCTTTGCTTTGTTATTTCTGACCACATCTTTTAACACACTCTTAAACACACGCTCAGCCAAGAGTGTGTTAAGACAGGTGTGTCCTTTGTGCAAAATGCCTTCCAAATACAGGGTGGAGGCCAGCAAGGCAGCGAGCCGCAGATGGCACGTGTGAGCCCGCCAATGGGCTGATGCCAGGGTGTAAATGGATGAAATAATGGGAAAATGGCCCAGAAATCCCTCATTGTGGCCAAGTCACTGGGCTGAAGAATCGCTGCAAGCTCCTGCCCAGCCCTGAGCATCTTTGGATGCTTAAATTCCTTATCAGTCTGACCCTCCAGATCAATTCAGAGTTAATCCAACCCCCGACCCCAGATGACATTCCCCATTGATTTCAGCCCAGAAAACGCCCTGCCGTGCATTTGGAAGCCTCTGCTTTGGAAACCTTGTACATAAGCTGAGCCAAATTCCTCCAGGCACATTTTTATCGTCCTTTTTTTTTTTTCCTGCTAGGACAATGGTATTGCTCGCTGCTCTGCCCAGCCCTTTCCTCTGTGCTCCCAGACAGAAATACTTAACAAGGTTCTCTACGATTCCTTTCCTGTGCAGGCAGCTCCCCTCTGCCAGTCTGCTCCAAGCTCTGGGGAGGAGCCACTGTCTAGTGACACGATGCAAGAGCAGATGATGTCTCCCTCGCACTGGCAGTGTTTTGGTGACCCGGTGGCCTGTGCAAGCACTGCCAGGTCCCTCGAGGCTTTCCACAGCATGAGAGCAGCCCTTTGCTCTCCTCTTGTGATCGGGTGGGATGGGAGCACCTCATGCCTCTGGGGAAGATGTGAGTCAGCCCCAGTTCTGGAGAACTTCAAGTCAAAATAGATCAAGCTAATAAAAAGGAAGCAATGCTGGAGAAGAAGAGGGGAGGAGAGAGCGAAAAGATGACACCATGGGCATTGCAAAGCAATCCCTTCTCTAGAAAGAACCTCATGTGACAGCATGGCTTCTCCTGGGGTTGTGGTTGGGTCCCCCAAGAAAGGGGAGACCAGCGGGGCCAGGACCCTGTGCTGACCCAAGCACCCTGACTCCACAGGCAGGGAGTGGAGTGGACACCCCGGGCTGGTTTTGGTTGCCCACGTGTAGGTGTTTAGGCCATCGGAGATACCACAACCCATGAGTTGTGCCCGGGCTGTGGGAAGGCTGCTGGCTCGCCAATACTCCAGCTGCCAGAGTGGCCATTCGGCGCTCACATAGCCACTTCTCCAAGCGCGCCCGGAGGAAGGCTGCCTTGCAGCAGGGCTTTGTTGTGTGATTGGCTTGGCTTCGTGGGAGGTGGTCGCTCTCAGGCTATAAACTCCCCCGACAAAGCATTTTTCATGCTGCAGGGTCAGGGGGAGACAAGTGAGAAGAGATCAGCCGTAGCTTCATCTGGTTGAATGGACCCAGAGGTTTGCACAGGACGGACACGGCGTTCGGTGGGAAATGCCAGTGGAGCATGAGACATCCCACCACCCCAGCCAGGGCATGGAGACCTGCCCGGCATCCCCGTGGGAGTGGAGAGATGAGGAGCCCCAGCAGAAGAGCAAGGCTTCCCTGGATGCCCCTGGGGTGGTGACACTGACTGCTTGCCACCGTGATTTTGGGAGAGGGGAAGAATGGCTGTGTCTTCTCCTTTGGTCCCAGCCTGGGAGACAGTCCCGGGGCTGATGCCAGAGGTGCTGCAACACTGCTGGTCTTTCAGCAGGTGGGATCCGCGGCAAAGAAACCAGATCTTGGGCTGGTCCCTGCATGGGGGATGCTCCAGACCTCCCCCTTCTTGGCTCTCTGGGTTGCTGTAGGGTTTGACCAAGCCTGTTTCTGCCTGGACATCAGAGAAAGCTCCAGTGGCAAATGCAGGAGGTTTTGATCTCCTGCTTCAGTCCTCAAGGTCAGCATGAGCTGTGAGGGTCCGTGGGGCACTTCTGAAGCTGGTTTGCAAGATAAGCTCACTCCTACCTGTTCTAGCAGAGAGGGATACCCTGGAAAACAGGAGATGGATGCAGCCAGGCCAGAAGAGCAGCAGGGAAAAGCAGGCAGCTTTCTTCAAAAATACTGTGTCTAACAGCAAACGCATGTAAGGTTTTACACCCTGGCCAGAACACATGTGGGTGTGGAGCTCATTTATTTAGTCCTCCATGAGCAGAGCTCGCCCAGAGATCCCAAGGTGGGAGGATGAGGAGGAAGCTCTGCTCCAAGCAGCTGTTTTCTTGCAAGCTTTTGCACTGCATGGCTGTCTTTCTCCCAGATCTTGGGGCTGTAGAACCTCCTGGAAGCCCACAGCACATTTTAACCATTCCAGAAAATTTTAATAGTTCTAGTAAGGGTCAACTCTGATGCATGATTTATAGGAAGTGTTTTTACAGTGTTTATGTTGGCAGTAGTTTATGTACAGTTTGAAATATTCACTGAAACCTCTTATCGCTGGAGCTTAAAAACAACAGAGCGCTGATGAAAGTCCTGCGCTAATTGAAGTGGGATTGATTTAGGGCTCGGGCTGCCCAGCAGCTGAGCAAAATGCCTGGCTCTTGCCTAGTTCAGAGAGGTTGCTGCAGCCTGAAGGCTCCATGGGGAAGGAGAGATGCTTTCACCCAGCAGTGTGGTGGACATCCATCCAGATTTAGCCATTATGCCAGTGAAGGCCGTATCTTGCACCGAGAGAGCCAGACCCATGATGCCTGGGGCTCCCATTCATGCTCACAGCCTCCCTGGCCTGGCACGAAAAGATGATCAGAAGATGCAAGAGACCTGGGCAGGCTGGAGCCATGGGCTGAGCCCAACTGGGGGAGTTTCACTAAGGGCAAATGCCGGGGGCTGCCCTTGGGCCACAACAACCCCCAGCAGCGCTACAGGCTTGGGGAGGAGTGGCTGGAGAGCTGCCAGTCAGAGAGGGACCTGGGGGGGATTGATAATGAGCCAGCAGAGTGCCCAGGGGGCCAAGAAGGCCAATGGCATCCTGGCTTGTGTCAGCACCAGCGTGGCCAGCAGGGACAGGGAAGGGATCTGAGCCCTGGGCTCGGCACTGGTGAGGCCGCCCCTCGATGAGTGGGTTCAGTTTTGGGCCCCTCACCCCAAAAAGGCCATTGAATGACTCGAGCGTGTCCAGAGAAGGGCAACGGAGCTGGGGCAGGGTCTGGAGCACAGGTCTGCTGGGGAGCGGCTGGGGGAACTGGGGGGGTTCAGTCTGGAGAAGAGGAGGCTGAGGGGAGACCTCCTGGCCCTCTGCAACTCCCTGCCAGGAGGGGGCAGAGAGGGGGGATGAGTCTCTGGAGCCAAGGCCCCAGCGCCAGGCCCCGAGGGAATGGCCTCAAGCTGCCCAGGGCAGGGTCAGGCTGGCTCTGAGGAAGGATTTCTGTGCAGAAGGGGCTGTTGGGCGTTGGAATGGGCTGCCCAGGGCAGGGGGGGAGTCCCCGGGATCCCTGGAGGGGTTGAAGAGTCGGGCTGAGCCAGCGCTGAGGGATCTGGGGGAGTTGGGAACGGTCAGTGTGAGGTTAATGGTTGGGCTGGAGGAGCTTCAAGGGCTTTTCCAACAGAGGTGATTCTGTGATATCAGCTTGGGAAACCTCCAACAGCAATTGTTTAAATGTGCTCTTTTTTATAACCCAAACCAGCTCATCCACACACTCAGATATGGTGTGATACCTTATGCTGGTGTTAAAAATGCAGCTCGCTGCTCTTCCCAGTGCTCCTTTCATTGTGCCTTTGCTGAGGTCTCAGTGGCACAACTAATGTTTTAATAAAATTAGCTACTTGAGTAAGATCGCATCAATGTTTGTGGGATTTGGAATAATCTAACCTCTCGAGTGTCTCACAAAAAACACCCTCCTGCTCTTCTAACATTTTCCACTGAAGGGCGGGACTGTCCTCCGGTTAGTCCTGCAGTTGAGGCCTGAGAGTATGAAACTTCTTCAGGTGCCAGCAGTGGTTCATCTTGGAGCATGAGGAAGGAATTTATCCATCTGTCATAAGACACCTACTTTATGATCAGTTCCTGACCTCTCCGGTTTGTGTCCACCTTTCCTCCTCCAGCATCACAGGTGCTAAGAAGTGGGTGAACAATTGGGGTGCAAGCAGCACCTTTGCATAGGATGGATATTTTTAAGGGTCGTTAAAAATGTAAACTAGCAGAAAAGAGTTGCAGGAGGGTCCCACATCTTGGACAGGGTGTGCTTCTGGTCTCTGGTTCCTGAGAGCACGTAGTGAAATTGAGAGGAGCAGAGAGAAGAGCTGGAAACTGAGCTGTGCCCCAGATCAGCCCACAGAGGTCAGGCAGATGTTGAGATCAGCTCCAAGAAGGGTTGAACACGCAAGTTTCTGCAACTAAATCCCACCCAAGTGCCTTAAAAACAGTCTTGGAGGATAGCACAAGAGATCTTTTCCTTTTAAGGAGTAGCCAGCACGCTGCACGTTGTCCTGCCTCCACACCACCCCACAGTTGCTCCATACCCCTGCAACCCTCTTCCTAGAAACATCTACTGGGGCTCCCCTTCCAGGCAAAAGGGCACTTTATTCCAGGCCTGTTGATTAGAAAAGATCCTGACTTGCTCTAGGCATCCTACTAGATGTAGCCTACTAGATATATCCTACTAGGTGTATCCTACTAGAAATGGATGGAGAGACAGCCATGGGATTAGAGGCACAGGTACATGCCTCCAGTCTAGCTACACATACTAGAAAATTGAGTGAATTCAGTTGAAACTGAATGAAGCAGGCAGCCTTCTATTTTAAGAGATTTCTGATATCCCTCAGTCTGCACTGCACCACACAGATTTAAAAAAAAAAAAAAAAGACTTCTGCTACTGGCAGTAAAATTTTGTCTGGCATGTGTAAACCTCTATTAACCTGTGGCCCGTGCTAATGTGCTGGTACAGACAAACCTTACAGTAGGAGAGTCCATCCTGCTGTTATTCCTTGTAATGGGAAGCTTCCAAAAACCAAGCCAAAACAAATATTTGTAGCAAAGGCAGGGGCTGCCCAGAGGGAGCTGCAGCAGGCAGGAATGCTCCTGCCACTGGGCAGGAGGTGACATCATCCGGATTCCTTCACTGAGGAATGCAGGATTTGCCGTCTTCCCGGCCAGTAATTGCTTTTCAAAACCAGACCTGCCCAGGGATGCGTGTTTCACCCATCCCCTTCCACTACACAGCAGAGAGGCCGAACGTTTCCCCGTTCCCCTTCTCTTCCACGGCAGTAACGGGGCTGTTGTGTGGACGGGCATGAAAAAGGATGAAATTGCTCATTCCCCAAATCTCAGGTAAAAGCACACAAAATTCCATAAGCGGGAGCAGGACAGAAGTCTGGGCGGGGAGTGGAGCTGGTGTGGGAGCGATGCCTCCTCCTGCGGGCTGGCCAGGATGGGGTAGGTGATGGGCTGTGTGTGTGGGGACTCTGCTGGGCAGACTTTGCTGAGAGCTGTGAGAGGAGGCCATGCGTGTTGCTCCGTGGTGACCCCATTTCTTGGTCCTATGAAGCCCACCAACCACGTCACGTGTTTTTGAATTCAGGACTTCACTGTGATGACTGAAGTGAGTTGGACTCAATGGTCCTTATAGGTCCCCTCCAACTTGATGTATTCTTTGATTCTGTCAATGGAATAGATGTGCTGACATGCAGGGCATCCTGGCTAACCGGCCTACACCTTGCTTAGTCTGGCAGGGCTAAGTCTTAAGCAAAGCCATAGTTCCCCTTCCACGCAGCCCTTGGTGTCTCTGTTGGATTGAGTATCCCCACGTCACATTTCCAGTCCCTTGAGCTTACGCTCCTCCACCCCTGACTCTGCATTGGCTCCAACTTCAGTAAACACCACTGGAAATTAATAACGGCCCCTAACATTCATATGTCATCAGTGCTTCCACCAGCATCGGTGACGGTAAAGGGGTCAGTTCCTGTGGGATGGAGGCTGTTGCCATCATTTCAATAGGTGGAACTAGGTGTAGTTCAGCTGCCCCCATTACGAGTCCAATGGGGTGATTTAGTGGTTGGAAAGGCTTGAAGGTTTTTGCTCTCAGTGCCTGAAAGAGGATGGCTGGCAGGAAACGAAAGCGCCGTTCTCCAAGGCAGGGGTGGTTTTCCTCCTGCATTCTTTAATTTTCTGCCAGGTTTTGAAAATGCTTGGCTTTTACAACTGGACAATTAAATCAAGAGCAGAAAAGAAGGGCTCCAGCCAAAGGACAAAACCCACTTGGTCAGCTGAATTTTTGAAATGAGGATGGAGTGAGGATCTTCAAAGGGACGGCAGCAGAGCAAGGGTTGTCTGCGGTCTGGATCTGCAGTCCTGAAGGTGGTGAGATGTGACGTGAGGTGTGCCAGGAGCAGGCCTGCTCATTTTTAGAGCCGGCAGCATAGATAAAACCAGTGGGGATGGATGCAAAGGGGAGCCTGGCATCATGGCAGGGTGATACAATGACATTTTGTCAAAGGTGTGGGCAGAAGAGACACACCTAAGCAGGAGGCAATGATGTAGTTGGTTGGGGTGAAGTCTACGTGGAACAGGGTGGCAGTGTCATGGGAGAGACCCTCTCTGGCACCTCTGGGGCTTGCTTTGGATATTATGTCCCACCAGGCAAGTCCTTTCCCTCGTCATGTCTCAGCCAGCCTCCATCACAGGGCTGTGTCTGGTGCTAGTGATTGGGGCTCGTGGTTTGGAGGATTTACTGCTTGAGAGAAGGCAAAAACATATCTCCCTTGTGCTGTTGCCTTTGGGAGAGGTGGAAATAGGGACAACCTGCTCACCCTAGAGACGGCAGAGAGTTGGCCGAGCAGCACTGGCGGGCGCACCAGAGGCTTAAGGTGAAGGCTCCCAGGCTCTGAGGTCAGTAGGGACCCAAAAAGCACCCAGGGAGAAAGATGATGACGGATGAAGATCTGCTTTCAAAGAATGCAAGGAAGCTCAGAGACTCCCTGTTCATCTCTGCTTCTCTGGCTCCCGCTCCCCATGGCTGCACACACTCTGCCTTGTCCATCTGTGTGCAAACCAGGCCATCTTACAGCAGTGTGCAGAACATAATTTGGGTTTTTGGTTCACGTCCCTTAAGTTGTTGCTTCTTAATCTTTCTCAGAAACACAGGTGGTGTTGCGGTTTCTTATTTATTTCTGTCTGGAAGCTAAAGGGAGGATGCCTTGGAGAGGAAGGGAGGGAAAGAACCAGAGTAGAAAGAGTGAATTTTTAAGAAAAGCCTCCCACAACTTCATCTTCTTCCCCAGCTTCTGGTAATGGCCAGATCACTGATTGTGGCTATTCACGCCAGAAAATTTCCAGGGGGTTTCCTGGAATATCAAAATGTGGTGGGCTGGGTGCCCAGCCAGTGACCACCATCAGAGCTGCAGCAGAGGATGGACCTCAGTTAACCAGCAGCAAACCTAGACGTGTCCCAGTAGGAGGTCAGAAACCCTGACTTGCCATTTCTAAGGGCTATTTGTCGCCAAGTCAAGGAGGACCAGGTTTGTTTTTTTTTTCTTTTGCACCCTCTTTCTGTGGCATTGCCCATCCTCTTTAAACTTTGCAACGTTCAGATTAGCAGACGAGGCTGAACTGGCTCTGGGCTGGCATGGAGGAAAAGAAATGTGAGCACAGGACTGGGAGACTAGGAAGGGACTTGCTGCATGTCATGGTGGGATTTTTCTGGATTAAACTGTGACTCTATGTCCCATTCTCAGTCTCACAGTGCAGCTTCGTGCATCCCTGCTTGGGAACCATCCAGGTACCTGGTGTGGGGGTGCTCGACCCCTCTGTGCGAGCCCCAGTGATTTCAGGGGTACCTGCCACCACATCCCAGAGGGTGGTGGAGGGTTTGGTGTGAGCAGAGTAGCATGCACTCATGCTGCTCACTTCTCTAGCAAAGCCTGCACCCATGCACCCATCTGCCTGGTGCTCTCTCGGGTATATCTCATCCTTCAGGATCAGCCTGTTGTATAAGCAGAGAGAAAAACCTCATCTAGCTGCTCCAGGCACTGAAGTGGTGTTGGCTCAGCCCCACGGCCCTGCCCTTCCATGAACTGCAGAGGTTCCCCTGTGTAAAAAGCGTGGAGGGGCTGTCTGCCTCCTCCTCCTGCATCTCCGCCCCTTCCCCTTCCGACTCAACATGCTCATTCATGAAAAAATATCTGTGGGATGGTCATGGAGAGAGGAATTAATGTTGGCGTGTTGTTTCCCGCGTGTTGGCCAAGGGAGGTTGTAGTCTCAGAGGGTTTTAATCTTTGTTTTCACAGCTGGATTCAGTATTACCCTTTCTTCTCTCCAGCTTTTTATTGCTGCTCGCTCCCCGGAGCAACCTGTTTCAAAGCAGCATGCACACTCACGTTGAAGCACAACCGGCCGCTGGCTTCCTGAGGGGCAGCGAGTGTCTGTCCACCTCAGGACTGACAACCTGCACATCCCTGTGCCTTCGTGAAGGAGTGAGGCCATAAGAGATTCTGCTCTCCTACGGCAAGGGTCACGCAGTGGGTCCTGTGTCCAGGAGGGCAATGCTGCAGCAAGGAAGGGGCCATCATCCCACGATGGTCCTCTGAGAGCATCTGGCTCCTTCCCTGTCATCGCATGGGGTGAAGGCATCTGGGTAGCAAGGGTCCAGCTCATTCCATCCTTTCGTAGGAGGGGGCAGGCAGCAAGGTTTGGGGCTGTGTCTCCCTTAGCCCCGTACGTGGGGCATGACTAGACTATGGCAAACCCTCAGGCCCATGGTCCCACCCTAGGAACATCGTGGGCTGGGGGTGCTGTGGGGTTTGGTGGTGGTGGTGTAGCACTTGGTCATGCTGGTGCAGGGTTTGTTAGAGGTTGTGTAGGGTTTGCTGGAGTTGGCATATGGTGCAGTGTTGGTGGTGCTGCTGTAAGGTTTGTGTAGGGTTTGGTGGTGCTGGTGTAGGGTTTGGATAGCTGCATGTCCAGCAAAGCAGACAGGCAGGGCTGTGCTCGTGCCCAGTGGTGGAGTGGGTGGAGAAGGTGCTGCCGGCACCCCCTTGGATACCCAAGGGCTTGGACCTCTAGCGCTGCAGATCGCAGAGTCAACCTTTGACCGGAGCATCAGCATGGCCTAGGGCCAGGGGGGACTGGCTTCATTCCCACCTGGATGCCAGCCTAAAGGCACCTTCTCCACCCCACTATCCACCTCTGGAGGGGAAGGAGGAACACTGATTCAACACCCCTCCAGTCCTGCAAGCTTGGGGAACAAAAAGACAAGTGGTCTACCTGCTTGGCACGGAGGACCCAGTGGCGTCCAGATGTGAGGCATGAGCTGACCTCTCTGGCGTCAGCGGGTGGGGGACCACCTATGTAAACACGTCCAGGAAGGCTCCCATCCCTTTCCCACCCCGCGCCTGCCTTCGGATCAGACCGGCCAGCCTTCGTTGATGCTCCCACCCCCAGGGCTCCCGGGGAAGGTACGGCACCGCTCGCCCGGCTCCGGGCACTCCTTCGGGCACTTCTCTCTCTTCTTTTTCTCTGCATTTAAACATGATCGTATCATTATCTCTGTGTATAATTACCTAAGTGGTTATTTAAATATTTACTGGTGATACTGGTGTAACAATAAATCTGTGTGAGCAGAGTAGAAACCTGCTCCAGTTATGCTGGGAACCCAGCCAGAAGAATAGGAAAGCACTTGTAGTAATAACGTTTCCTTTTTTTCTTTATTTTCTGTTTTGTCTGTTATCTAAGAACAGTTGGCAAGAGCATGTCCAACCTGTTTGTTTCCTCATTTATCACATTGGAGGCTCTCTCTCTTCCCTTTTAACTATGTTTAGATCTTATTAATAATGGAAAAATGGGCCATAACATTGCATCCAAGTGTCTGGTATTTTTGCTTCGCCATTTGCTTTCTTGTCCTCAGTGTTCTTGTTCAGTTGAGGTTGGATTTTTTTTACCGTGAGGAGGAGTCTGGTGTCCAGGTAGCCAGGGCTGAGCTCAGGGGGACATTTTGGTCATTTGGGGTGGCAGGTGTGCAGCACGGAGTTTATCTGGGGAGGAGCAGGGATGGGTTTATACAGCGGAGGGAAGGATTTGGCAGCCGTGCCCCGCCCTTTTCGCCATTACACAACACCTGGGTCACCTCACTGTTATGGCTCTATCTGACCTGGCAAGGCAGAGGCTCCTCCAAAGCCAAAAGACTGGGAAATAGATGCTCCAGCGATTAGCATTGGGATCTTCGGAGAGATTTGGTGTTCTAGATGTCCTAGTTCAGATAAGATTTTGTTTTATCTTACAAGTCCAGCTCCCTGGGCTTCACCTCAGCTGCTGCAAGCAGGCCACTTGCTGAGGCGCTGGATGATGGCTTTAGGAGATCAGCATTACATGAATGGGACTCAGCACCCTGAACAGATGCAAACAGACCTTAAATCTGCTCCCAAGCATAGCAGTTCTTCCAAATCACCCACCCATGGTCTTTAACCGCATGGTTGCTTAAAGCAGTAAGGCGTGAGTTCTGCGCCAAGGACAGCGTAGGACAGGGCAGTCACTTAGCAGTCACAGTGTCTGGCCAAGGCTGGGAGCATCGTGAGAACCAGGTGGAGCATGGACCTGATTCAGATGCCTGGGCTGGATCCTGTGGGTCCGTTCCTGCATCAAGTTGTGGGGCACTTGCTCACTGGAAGCTCCTGTCCTTGTTAGGGCTGAGACACGGTTCCTCTTAACCTGCACTTTGGTTGGCAAATTACAGATATTTTTTGGGTGGTAAAGAAATGAAGATATCTTTGGATGCAGTTCTAATGCTGGGCTGCTTCTGCACTCAGGGGTGAAAGAAACCTCCACCAGATCCCCAATCCAGAGCCTCCTTCTCTATTGCACTGTGGTTTGGGCAGGTGGATGTCAGCCCAGGGTCAAGGCTGAACCTATAGAGCTCCACTGGCAAATGGAGCCATGGTTCGTGGTGGGACACGGTGTCCTCTACTAGGGGAAAAAGCACCCTTCAGCCAGGGCCAAGGGCAGTGGCAGGGTCTCCCTGGGTTGCTCCAACCCATAGAAACCTGTTTCAAATCCTGGTGGAAGAGCCCATCCTGAGGGTTGCTATGTGTAGCGGGGCTGGTTGAAAAATCACCACCTTGGCTAGCTGTGTACTGGTCGTCCCGGGTGTTGTGGTGGCTGTCCCCATGTCTGACAGATGAGGCATGTGACAACAGAGATGACACCATCATTTTTCTCATTGGAACTGCTGCAAAAAATCCCCGTAGAGTCAAACTCTCAGAGTCAGCAGCCTTCCTGTGCAGTTCCAAAGCATTTTCCACAAAAAGCCAAAAATCTATGTGTATTTTCAGATATTTGCAAGAGGGGTTCGGTGAGGAAAGCTGGAGGAGGTGTTGAGCATGTCCTGCTCTGCTTGTGTGATCCACAGGGGACACAGCCGCTCCACCTTCACTTTGTTTTTGCTGTCTTTACCCTCAAGCTGCGTCTAAGATGTTTGTCCCTATGCTGGCTGCTCCCACCCCTGTCCCTCTCCCCACACTGTCACTGTGAATATGGTTTTCACGCCGCTGAAAAGGAGGGGAAAACATTCCTCTCGGCTGCTCGGCCTGAGTCAGGAGCATCACCCAGCAGCTCTTGGATGGAGCCCAGAAGCCATGGCCGAGCTTCCAACCTCTGTTCCTGCTCCCCTCACTCCTGTCTTCTTTTCCTGGGGTTCTTCCAAGCTTCCTCCTGATAACGTCATCTCTGCCCATCCACAGGTGTTAGGAAAAAAGGGAAAAAAAACCCTCACACCTTTCTGGAGCAGCCAAAAATGTGCCTGTTTGACTTTTTTTTCCAGCGTTCTCTAATCTTTCCCATGCACCATGACCTTCTTCCTCTGCCCCGGTCCGCGTTAACGCACCGCTGCCCGGTGAACGGCAGATGGAGGAGCAGCTGCGGGGGCAATGGCAGGGGGAGGCAATGTGCTGTGAACTTCTGCACGGACATTTTTGCCAGAGGATGGATTTCCTCTGATTTTCATTGACCTTTTTTTTTTTTTTTTTTTTCTTCACTCTTTTGTACAAGTTCAGGAAGGTCTACAGCAAGTCAAGCCTGGCTTGGCTTCACAGGGTTGTGCTGCAGGCCAGCCAGGGCTGGCAACACCGGCTGGAAAGTTTATTGCTTCCTGTTATGAGAGCTCAGGGACCTGCGATGGGTTTGCAGGAGAGACATGGGCAGCACTAACGCCAGGTATGACCCCAACAGGTGTGGCTGGAGATGGCCTTTTATTCCCATTGCTTCTCCAGCTACTTCAGGAAAGGGAAACAAATAGAGACGGGAATAATTGCTCAATCTGACCTCTGACTATTGAGGCAGATGCTTTCTTTGGAGCAGGAACAGACGCAGGAAAAAAAGTGCTATAAAAGGGCTTTGCTGAGCCACGTCCCCAGGGCTCTCTACGAGGCCCTTCTTGCCACCTTTCAGTATGTCAGCCCATGTTATCTTGCCAGCCTTGAAAACTTCAGCAGGAAGGTTCCCATCAGAAAAAAAATATTCAGTTTTGTCAACAATGAAATTTATCTCAAGAATGTGTCCATCACAATGAAATTTTCAGCTGGGAAGGACTGGAATAAATCGTTTCTACTCTCCAGCCCAGGTTTAAATGCTTCCTATGGGCTTTTGTGCTTTGAAATTTAAATCTTATGGTTATTTAACTATATCAGGGTTTGGGTTTTTTGTCATTTTCAAAGTGAAGTGCTTTTACCTTTCAGTCAGTGATATCCAAAGCAAACATTTCACTGTTTTTCAGCAGAAATATCATTCACTCCACCAGCATTGTTTTTTTGATCCAATCACAAACCCATGCAAACTTAACACAAACTCTGTTTTCTGACCTATCCTCTGGGCTAGCGGAGACACCACCGTGGTCCAAATGTCATGGCAATTCAGAGCCTGAGTTTATATTTTCAAAGTGCGTACAATAAATCAGCCTTCACCTCACTTTCAAGCATCCTTACACCATGCAGCCAAAATCCCCCACGAGCTTTGGAACAATTTGTGAGACCAGATTTTCTCCATTTTGTCCTTGCAAGAGCCAGAGACCAACCGCAACATCCTGATCCAGATCAAAATCTTCTTGAGTTCTTCCAACAAGCAAAGCTGGATGCAGAAAAAAAAACCCAAACCTGATGATGAATAGGTAAAGACCTTGTCTCTCTGTCATTCAAATGTCACATTTGTGCTGGAGCTGTCATCCCCACTGTCCTGAAAAGTCCGCGCAGAGGTTTGTGATGAAGCAGATTTTAGCAGCAGACACTGACACAGCTTTTCTGCTGCCTGTAAATTTTTTTTTTTAAGAGAGTTAAGGTTTTGGCTGAGTTCTTACGATGTGAGCCCTGATTAGGCCTAGATCTTGGAGAATGCCCAGAGCTCTGGGTGAAGCAGGGAAGTTTGCACAACTGAGATTTCTTCCATGGTGGGACTGCAAGGGAGCCTGGAGGCCCTTGGCTGTGGTGGTTGAGTTGAGCAGCACTGCAGCCATTCCAACCTGCACCCTCCCATCTCTTCTTTGCAGTTCCTGAAGGGGTCCCTGGGATATCCACAGCTGACTCTGATACCATCAGCCATAAACAGGGTTGTTGGTTCGGTTACTGTTTCATGAGCAAACGGGCTGTTTCTGTGGCTGGGAACAGGAACTGTCCCAAGGAGTGTGGTCCTTCTACCCATAAACCCAAGTCCTATCCCAGGATGTTCCTTCTGCCCTTGCTGGAAGGGGCTGTCCTGTCCCAAAGCACCTTAACACAAGAGACATGGCTCTGTGTCCCAGCAGAAGTCCCCAGCCCCACCAGCAGAACACAACTTGGGTCCTTGTGTTGCTGAAGGCTCTGGAGAATCCAGGTGTGAAGAAGGAGCTCCAACGGGTGCTGGTGGCCTCATTCCCATCAGGAAATGGAAGGTAGCCTTGAAAATGCCCCAGTGACATCCCATCAGGAAATGGAAGGTAGCCTTGAAAATGCCCCAGTGACATGCACTCTTGGACCTCTCTGAAGTGCTTGGTTTACCTGGTCCTATCAACCAGGGGATGAGCAATTAGAAATGTCAAAGTCGCAATGCTGACTTGAACTGAACTTGTCAAAAATGAGCCCAAGTCCTCTTCCAAACCCATCAGCCCCCCCGTGCCTGGGTGCTCGGAGACCAGCAGCTCTGAAAACAGCAAGGACAATGTCAGGACGAGGCAGATCGAAGGAAAGGAGGACGCATTGAGAAAGCAGGTTGTCACTCTCTGCAATACATCTTTACATCTGAGGGAAAAAAAATCTCCATTTAAAGCCATTCCCAGAACTGCAGTGCTCCGCTAAAGGCATGGGGCTGCAAGCAGCAGTCCAGTCACCCCAGAGACACTAATGAAATGAAAAACTGCCTCTTTTTCTGTGTAACTGCAGTGTTTTAAAGTGCCACCTTCGCTTGCAAAGATAAGACCTCAGCGTGCCCTTCTGTGATTCTATCGTTCACTGGGTGTAATCCCCCAGATCCTTTTTTCTCTCTAACTGCCACCAAATTACTGACTAATAAGAGTAATAACAGAATTCAGCAGTTCTGCAGTGGACTTTAAGACTATGCAAAAGCGAGGAGAATATTTTCCAAGTCAAGTATTTCCTTTTAGGCAGTGCCTTTGCCACCCTTTCCATCAAAAACCTCTTTCAGAGCAGATCGCACCCACAGCCACCAAGCGAGAAGATGTGTCCCACATCCCTCATCCAAAGGTCAGAGAAGAAAGTTTAGTGAAATTAGTCAAAGCAGAAACGATAGGAATTAAAACTGCCGCTTCAGTCTTTGTCCTCATTTGTCAAATTCAAACATTTTTGCTTCTTAGACTTGAAATTCTGTAGTCTCCTAAGCCCAAATCCAACAAGTAAGGTAAAAAATTGATACTCTTAATTTATTCGAATTTTGTGACATTTGTCTCAACACAGTGATGTTGCTTCCTGGGTCTTGTTTTAAGAAGTGGGCTTAGCATTTGAACAAAGATGCATTTCTTCATTTCATTTAGTTTTAAAACAGATCTGATGAAAATTCACAAGGTGAAAATTAGAGAACTCTCAGTTCATTTTCTACACAATGCAGTACAGGGCTTCCGAGATTTGTGGCCAGAGTGGATAATTATGGTTGCTGCTTATCACTGACATAGCAGGGAGACATGATACCAGATCTCATTATCATTTAGGGATGGGAAGGGGGTGAAAAGGTGCCTATTTTAACCTGTACATTCACTCATGGCTAGAAAAGCTCTGTTTGCTCTCCACTATCTCCTTGGGAAGAATAAACCACAAGCTGTTTATAACTGTGTACATACTCCTGCCGCCCTCTGTTATTACACATATAGTAAAGGTTTTGGCTTTCACACAACCTGTTTGGATGGTGAAAACCCAGCTAAAGCATGCAGGAGAAGATGCATGGGTCTGGCTCTGCCTCCAGCCCTTTGCCTCCTTCCCTGGGCGATGGTTTGACCCGTGGGTGACGATTTGGTGATGGGAACGACTTGATTCCTTCCAGTGTGATGGCTGGATCTGCTGGGCAGGAGGCTGGAACAGAAGCAGATGTTGCTTGGCTCGCCTGAAGCGTGCATGCCCCAAAAAAACTTCCACCAGCTGAGATTGCTGTGTGTATAAATAACCCACGTGGTTAGAAAGCAAAGGGCCTGGAAAGGCTGCATGACTCGTGGGACAGGGACCATGCTGAGCTGCCTTTTATCTCCATTGCTGCCCACAGGCCTGCAGAGCCTGGAAGTTGTTCTCAGCCAGTTATTTTTAAATAACTAATAATACTTCTGCGCAGCTCCATCCTGCACCGGCTGGAGTGGGTGGAAGTTTCACCAGTTCTTTGATGGGAATGAGATCTTGGTGGCCATCCCTCAGGTCTGGTGGATCTCAGAGGACTTGTCTTTTAGAAGTAGATGGTGTGACGTGCTGGAAGCTGTGGGGTCCCTGCCTGAGGGGTGACACACCCAAGGACCACGTGGTGGCCCCTGCAGAGGTGACCACAAGGTGACCCAAGGTGTCTTCACACTTGCAGGACCATGCAGGCAAGGAGGTCAGTGCCCCAGCGTGCTGGAGGCCAAACCTAATGCCAGGAACATGCATGGGGAATATGGCCAGGGCTCACTGCACATTTTCTCCTCCTCAGATGCGTCCTGATGGGAGATCTCCAGGGAGGTTGGAGTGTTGCTGGAGGAGATCTCCAGCCCTGGTGCTCTCCTTTTAAACCAGCTCCCTATCTCCCTGTGTCCTTTGAGAGGGTAAGCTTTGCTGGTGTGCTATGTGCTTAAGTTGAAGCACGCAGCTTCTTTAGAGGCTTATTCCCCCAAAACGCCTCTCAAAACCTGGTTTCCCTAATGTGGCATATTCCCCCACGGGTGTGTTCATCCTTACACCTAACTCAGCTGATAGGGCTTTTCCACTTGCCTATCATAGATGGCTACTTCCGAACAGAGAATTAACATATCACTGTGTATAAGTAATCAGTTATAACTTAAAACCATCCGAAAAGTTGCTGCAAATATGTACAGAAATGCCAGCGCCCCTGGAGACCCCGTTAGATGTAATGGGGTTGTGCCACGAAGCCACGCTCTGGTGTCAGCAGAGGCTCACGTGCTCCGGGGCTCTCGCACAGCAGCTTTCAGCAGTAAGGTCGAAGCGTTGGCCAGCATGGAGCGGTGCAGGAGATGCTGCTGCTTGCAAGAGCATTGGTGCGAGATGCTCCGGCAAGCAGGAATTGCCCCTCCGTGTCCCTTCAGGCTCTTTGGGAAACTAGAGGTCCGACAGCAGAATGAATATCCTGCTTTGTCCGGACCACAGATGAAAATTCCTGATGAACCAAATTGTTTCAGACATCCCCCTTGACCTTCCTCTGCTTTCTCCCTTCAAAGACTGGGCCTGATCCCTTTTGTGCCTTCTTGGCTGCTTGCTGTCACTTCCTTCCTTCTCCTCCTCGCTGGCCCTTGGGGAGGCTTTTTGCCTTAACTCTCCATTTCCATCTCGGCATCTCCCTGGAGCCCTGATCCCACCGGGGTGGCAATGACAGGGCCCCCCAGAAGCGGAGCAGGGATGAGAAGGGGATCCTTGCACTATGTAGATGGAGAATTTCTTCTCCACTTACCTTAGGCTTCATGTACATTCCCATACTTCTTAGTTCTCCTCCCCTCTGCAAAGAAGCCAAAAAGTCTCTGTGTGCTCAGAACACCTTCCCCGTCCTTCATCTGCTCTCTGCTCCCGTGCACCAGCTTGGAGAACGGTGCACCCCTTCTCCCAGAGAGAGCCTTGCCTGAGGGTGCAGCAAAGCCCTTCTTCTCACTAGTGAGCTTTGCCTCCTTTTTTTACTATTTTTTTTTCCCCCCAGCAACCAAGGAGGTTTTGCCAAAATGTGTTTTCCACATGTTCCCTATTAGTCATGCTCTCTGTCTTACAAATCCGTCACCAGTGCCACTAGCTGATGCTATTAATTTACTTCCAACCGGCTCAAGAGCTCAGCAGCAAAATTCCAGGCAGCGTTCCTAAAACCAGACCCGGCAGCTTGTTTGGATTTAAAACTGATGCCCCTTTCTTTCCCGGCATACATATATACATACACACAGCACCTTCTCTCCTTCTGCCAAGGCGAGGGGGGCCGGGAGCGGCGGCGGGACCGGCCGCAGCAGCTGGGGCAGGACCTGCCGGCGGTGGGTGCCCGGCCGGGGCAGAGGCGGGGTCTGACATCCCCTTAAATACTGCCTTGAGCTCCGGTTTCCAGCCGCTGGGGCATGGCTGGACCGAGGCGGCGGGGGTTTATCTAGGGAAAGGCGGAGGGCTGGCGGCACAGGAATGTCAGCGGAGGAGGGAAAGCCGCCGCGAGAAGCACCATGTCTCTGTAAGTAGATTTTTGTTCCCCATTGTTTTGCAGCTTAAGCAATGGTGTAGGAACCGTGCAGAAAGGAATGACATCCAACTAGCACAGGTTTTTTGTTTTTTTTTTTTTTTTATTTTTTCATTCTTCCGTTTCATTTAGACTCGGGTTTTACAGCTTTCCCAGTTCCAACAGTTGTGCTTGCGATCGCGGGTTTGAGGAAGTAACTGGGATGAGAATGTGGAGCCAACAGCTCGTTCCTCTACCTGGCTACACACAATTTTCGCTACTGCTGCTGCTGGTCCAACTCCTCCTTTGTGGCAGTTTTGAAGTGAAACTTGTACCCTGTATGCATTTCATACACTGCACGTCAGCTAGTCTGGAGGTGACCCGTGAAGATAGGTGACTGAATGGATTTCAAAGCCAGAGGGACGGTGAGTCCTCTCGTGGGCTCTCTCTGGCAGATAATTCAGCTACATGAACCACCTAATCTCACCCATCTACCGGCTGCAGATCCACACAGATTTATTTTTTTTTTTTTCCCCATGGAGCAGGACTGTGTAACTTTCCTACTGCATGGAGGAATTGGGTCTGAAGCACACAGAAGATGCAAAAAAGCCACTTTCTGTGCTTTTCAAAAATCCGCTTTCTGTGAGACATAGTCTTTTCCTAGTACTGTCCTATTCATCAGCAAAAGCAATGTAAACAAATCCTTCCTTGGAAGCTTGCTTGCCTTATAATCGATTCCAAAATATAATGATGTGCTAACCCCCTCCAAGCAATTAGAAGCATTGAAATCTCATAGTATAGTCTTTCTAGTCAGTGAGTCGCAAAAAGCACTGTAAGTTTAACTGAACCGATCGTAGGAGGGTTTTTTAACTCGTTTCCTTCAGCTCCTGCTTTCAGATACAGTGCCAGGAGAGTGGGTGGACACACGGGAGTGTGATGTCAAGGTGTGATCAGAGACAGAGGCAACAGCGGGGTCCCGGGGGTGCAGAAACAGCTCGAGGGTGTTTCCCACAGATGTTCCTGACGATCCAGATGTGCACAGAGGGCTGAGCCACAGTGTCAGTGGCAGGGCCAACAGCTCAGGCTGGTGGCTGGTAACCAGAGGTGGTCTTCGCAAAGCAACAACCCCCACCGCTTCTGGTATTTTGCAATTTCTTTCCTTTTCCTTGACTCAGGTTTGTGAGTGTTTTGAACCAATGCTATCAGGTGCTCCCTTCTAAAATATGTCTCCCAGAGGAGACGGTGGGTGCTTTGCTAATAACCCTGAACAGTATCGGATCAAAACTTGAATATTTACTCCAAAAGCCATCATTACCTTGGTCAGACGCTCCCTGCCCCAGCAAATGGATGTTGGGAGGCAAGTCTGAGCTTTGGGAATCGTGTCCTTGGGTAACACTTGCAAAATGATAAATTATCCTCAGTGTAGAGCTCATAAACCCTTTAGATGAGCATTGAAATGATAAATGAACTGCTTCACAGTTTGAAACCTGTGTTTTAGAAAAAGTTGAGGCTTGCAGTGAATCGGGGTGCAGAGAGGAGCTGGTGGGTGTCTGGACACCCGCATGGGGCTAGCCAAGCTGGGGCTGGTGTGATCCAAGCCCCAGCCCTGCCTCGGCCAGCCCCACATGCTGCAGAGGCGGGTGCCCCATGTCCTGCAGTGGGCCATCGCTGCACCCAGCAGAGTCTTCCCTTCCCAGCCCCCCCGTCAGCTGGAGCCTGGCTGAGTGCCCAGATTAATCCTGCAAACCCTTTAACACACCATTCTGCCCATAGCTGAATGGGGACACAAATCAGGGGAAGGGTTAAAGACACTTTAAAGTGTAACCACTGGGTGTAAAAAGGCAAAAAGGCACTCAGAGGGAATGCTTTCTGATCTCGCACCTGAATAAACCTAAATTTCTCAATAAATAAAGAATAGCTCTGTGGGGATTGCTTTCCACATTGTTCTGCAGTGGCTGAATTGTCCTATCTGCAGCAGCATTTCTGTTGGGTCCAAGGCATCACTTTTGGAGCAGGAGATGGGGACTCTGGTCCCAGCAGCTTTGAGGGCTGGGTTCTTCACCAGCTAAGTTGAGGGCACAGAGAAGGACTTCCCACCTCTTCTTCTGTCTTATTACCCAGCCTGGAACGAGCTGCTTCTCTGCTTCCTGCCTCAGTTTCTCCAGCTACAGGACAAGAATAACACCATCTGCAGAGTGCTCCCACAGCCTCGGCCTGGTGTGTGAAGACTTGGGGGTTTGGGTTCGCAGAGGGTTTGTTTGATCTGGAAATAGCAGGGTTAGAAAATTCCATCTGCTTGCTCTTGAGAGCCCTCAACAGCGGAAGAATTTCACTGCATCTTGAGCCTCAGAGCACACTGCTACCTCCCAGGGCAGCGTGAAGACGAGGGCTGAGCAAACCAGTGCTGTTTGGCTCCTGTCCTAAGAGGCAATGTGAGCAAAATCACATTCCAGAAAGGCTCGACATAGAGAACGGAGCAAGGCACATTTCCCTTCTTGTTCCTGCGTGGGGCTGTGGCTGCTGGCTGCTCCCATCCTGCACCTGGCATGGGTGATGGGCTTAAAGCCTGGCTTGTGCCGTGGAAACCTTAGGGCCTAATTCTGTGTCTCCATATAAAAGTGGTGCAAAGCCAGGTGAGGACTAGGCTTATGTCCCATGGCATTCTGCCTCCACTCAGCCGTGCTGAGCCAGCACAGAGGGGTAGGTTTGATGTCCATACTCTTTCAGCGTATGAGCAACAGCTCCTTTCTCCCCCTCTCTTGGCTGTGGAGGATCACAGGGGAGTAGCCTGTGCTGGGGCAGCTACTGCTGAGCCATAACTCGCTGCTGCCATGTGCTACTCCACACTAATTCACTTGTATCCATGCTCATGTGCTTGGCTCCTACGTCTGCCACCAACACATCCACGCTTTGCTTCTGGGTGCAATCATAGGCATCAGTTTATGGGTGGGATTGGGCTTGCAGACACCTAATTTACTGCCTGCCATCAGATGTCTGCGTGCAAACGAAGCGGGTAAACTCCAAGATGAGCATGAGGATGATTCGGAGGAGAGATGCAGGGGGGCAGAAAGGATGACACCATCCTCTTCTTCCCTGGAGCGAGAGCCCTGCTGTCCCCTGCCACAGTGCTCTTTGGGCCTAAGTGCTTTCCCTGTTGGTTTCATCTCCAGGTATCTGTCAGGGTGGCTGCCAGTCAAGCAGTAAAATTTCTGCCGGCCTTTAATGATGCCTGGGGTCACCCATGGAGCTCGGGCTGAGGCCCCACTGCAAGTTAAGCTAAACACAAAATGGTTATTACAAGCTCTTCCTCCCCAGCTGTCCAGGTCTTCTAATAAATGCATGATTTGCTCTGAAGGCTCTTCAAGGTTTATTTTTAAAAGAGTCTGCATTTGATTAAACATTTGTTTTGTTTTGTTATGTTTTTTTCAAAAGGAACTTAAAAGGGCCATCAGCCTGTAAACATAAATATTCCCATTCTTCTGCTGATTCTTTGCATTTTTCTGGGCTTGCTAATAAAAGATGTTTCAGCAGCACAAGTCTCTGTAATGTGGGCAGCATCCTCTGCTCCTGCTTTCAGCTCAGGCACTTGAACCCATGGCGAGAGATTATC
This sequence comes from Athene noctua, assembly GCF_965140245.1. Classification (NCBI taxonomy): domain Eukaryota; kingdom Metazoa; phylum Chordata; class Aves; order Strigiformes; family Strigidae; genus Athene; species Athene noctua. The sequence continues at coordinate 167,751,395 of NC_134038.1, forward strand.
ACAAGTTAAGCACCTTTTTGTGCCTAGCTGGCTTCCGTGGTGCCTTGCATTCGCTTTTAGTCACATGTCACGCTGGTCCCTCTCCCTGGGGAGATGGGCTGCAGCAGTGAAGGGTGCCTCTTAGAGATAAAAGGACTTCATCTGTCACAGACGTGCTAATCTCACAGCTGTATCACTGACTGCAGCCACAGATATTAACTTACAGCTGGGTTTTATTTCCTCCTCTTTCTGCAGGTTCTAACTGAGTAGCCCTTATGACCAACATGAGCTGGAGCTTTCTAACCCGCCTGCTAGAAGAGATTCACAATCACTCCACCTTTGTGGGCAAGGTCTGGCTCACCGTGCTCATCGTCTTCCGCATTGTCTTGACAGCAGTGGGGGGAGAGTCCATCTACTCCGATGAGCAGAGCAAGTTCACCTGCAACACCAAGCAGCCCGGCTGCGACAACGTCTGTTACGATGCCTTCGCACCGCTGTCACACGTCAGGTTCTGGGTGTTCCAGATCATCATGATATCCACCCCTTCGGTCATGTACCTGGGCTATGCCATCCACAGAATTGCTCGGTCAGCGGAGGAGGAGAAGAAGTTCAAGGGATTCAAGAAGAAGAAGCAGTTTGCTTTGAACTGGCAGGCAGTGCGCAACATGGAGGACCCGATGGAGGCTGACGAAGAGGAGCCCATGATCTCTGACGACGCAGCAGAACGTGAGAAAGCCAAAGCCAAGCCCAAGAGCAAAGAGCAACAAAAGCATGATGGGAGGAGGCGCATCCAGCAAGAAGGACTGATGAAAATCTATGTCTTCCAGCTACTTACCAGAGCTTCGTTTGAAGTTTGCTTTTTGATAGGGCAGTATTTACTCTACGGTTTTGAGGTAGAAGCTTATTACGTCTGCAACAGAGTCCCTTGCCCTCACACTGTGGACTGCTTTGTGTCCCGGCCAACAGAGAAGACCATCTTCCTCCTGGTGATGTACGTCGTGAGCTGCCTGTGCTTATTGCTGAACATGTGTGAGATGTTTCACCTGGGGTTTGGGACCATCCGAGATGCTATTCGCAACCGGAAAATCAACAGCTTTAGGCAGCCCCCCTACAACTACGCCTACCCAAAGAACATCTCCTGCCCTCCTGAGTACAACCTGGTAGTGAAATCAGAGAAGTCCACCAAGATCCCCAACAGTCTGATGGCTCACGAGCAGAACTTGGCTAACGTCGCTCAGGAGCAGCAGTGCACCAGCCCAGACGAGAACCTCCCGGCAGATTTGTCCACCCTTCACAAACACTTGCGAGTGGCCCAGGAGCAGTTAGACATAGCATTTCAGAGCTACAGCAGCACCCAGGGCAACACACAACCCTCCCGAACCAGCAGTCCCGCCTCAGGAGGCACAGTGGTAGAGCAGAACAGGGCCAACACTGCCCAGGAGAAACAAGGTGCTAAACCCAAGGCCTGCTTGGAGAAAGGGAGCTCAAGCAGTAAAGATGGAAAGACGTCCGTATGGATATAACTTCGCCTAAAAGGAAAGAGAGCAGCATAAGTGGGGTTTTTATTTTGGTCTGTTTCTGGTTTTCAGTGTTATCGTGCATTCATTTCACAGGGCACAGGCGCAATTTTTATGTGGAAGTCGGGAGAGAAAAGGAGTTTCAGATCAATTTAGTGCTGTCTTCCAGTCCATTAACAAAAGACATTGCTTTCCTGTTTCCAATACATTCTCCAGTTGGGAACCTCCAGTGAGCAACAGCAAACCCCCCGCATCTCCCACCCCTTCAGTCACCACAGGAGCCCCCAACAGAGACTGGACAACATGCTGCGATGGGAAGCAGAGCTGCTGGTGGCTTAGGAGAGAAGTCAGGCTGACAGCAAGCAGCTCCCCTCCTGCATGGCAAGGCTAGAGTGCTGTAGGTCAGGCAGTGCTTAATTACTAAGTATCCTTAATCAAAATTAATTTCTGATCCCTTGGTAAGAAAACTGACATATTGCATGAGCCTTCATGACATGCTTACAGATGATGTCCTGCCTGAATCACTAGATGCTGTAGCAGGAATGGCTGGAAATGAAAGCATCGTTCGATGCTGCAAGCCCCGAGCTGGCACCCACATCAGGTTACAGGGCAGAAACACAGCAGCTGTCTTACATGGGGAGACCTCAAAGTGTAGCACAGCGCTGAAGATTTTTGTCTTTTCTTCCTCTGCTTCAAAGCAAAAAAGCAAATATGATCAAACGCTAGGCAGCAGGAACGAGCAGTGACATTGTGTCGTACCGGTGCCTGTGTAGCACTTGCTACAGATGGGATGGGAATCAGTGCAGTTACAGTGTTTTTAACAAACTGCTGCTTCATGTCATCAGAAAGTGCCTTTATGCAACCAGGAAAACAAAATCATAAAGGGTTTCAACTTCTTTATTTGTTGAATATTAGTAGAGTTTGGAAGATCAGTGTTGGAAAATTTGTTTTTCTGTTTAATCAAACCCTTATAAATAGCAGCAGACGGCACATCTATGCCTAGTGTGTATATGATGTGTGTGTGTGTACATGTACGTATATATAGACACATATGAACATGTGTGTATGAATATAGAGGGATATATATAAATGTAATATCAACCCTCTGGTAATTTTACAGCTTTCCACCTCCCCTGGGGAAACCCGGCGACTACAGCTGACCTCATCCTGGAGCAGTCCTTGGGCTTCCAGCCTCCAGCCTCACCTGGGGAACGGGCAGGTTTCACACACTTGCTCGGGGGGCTTAGCAGAAGATCTGGTTTCAGTGGGGACAGGACCAGGACAGTAGCAGGAAGTTTTTCACTATTTTATGGGGAGCTTTTTGAGCTCAGCTTTGTTTTAGGGTGATTTTCAGACAGCTAGAGGAATCTGGGGACATGTTAAAACCAAGCTGCTTAGTTCCAAGGCTCCTGCTAGTGCTGAGGATGTGCTTTGTCAGGGTGGTTACACCCTGTGTCTCTCATACAGCTGCGGGGCTGTGGCTTTGTACCCCTCCAGTAACACAAAACAGAACGAAAACCTTATCACTGGGAGCACAGGGAGCATCTCCCGATGAACAGTAGAGGCTGAAACCAGTCACTGCCCCACTCTGACATGTCTCAGAACAGGTCTCATCCCCGTGATGTTCCTAAGATGCCTGTGCTTTGGCAGATGCTCTCACAACTTCCCAAGAGTCCAATAGTTGATTCACCACCACGGAGGACCCAAATAGGCAGAGCCTTCAAGGTCAAACCTAAGATGAAAGAAGTAAATCCTCACTGAAAACAGCACCATCTCTGCGCTGAGCTGTTCACTCAGGGCCATGCCAGCCACTCAGAAGTCACATGCAGGTCCCTGTGTCAGTATTTGTTATCCACGGGATCTATGTGACTTCTTGCTGGGCATCTTTCTCATGTCCCCAGGGGGCCGGGCCCTTTGATGAGTCTTGGGAACAGGCAGAGAACTTGAGTATGGCCTTCAGCTCCTGGGAACCTCGACTGAGCTGTGCCATGCCATTAGAGAACAGTGTTGGCGCCAGTTTAAAAAGAAAGCAAAGAAACATCCTATGAGGTATTCAGGTGTAAATATTCAGTATGGCTTTGCGTAACAGTTTGGGGAACACTGTCGGGCTTGTTCCTGGTCCTGCTGAAGGCATTGGCAAAATGCCTGGAGTGCTGCCTGCTCTCACTGCTAGAGATCTTCCCCTTGACAAAGGACAGTGGCATCCAGGAGGAGCATCAGTCCATCCCACCACCACCCATGGTGAGGAGTAACACACATCTGTTGTGTGGAGGGATGGCCTTTCCACCGTGAATTTTGAATGAAAGCCTCAGAAAGTTCACATCACGGTGGCGAGGAGACAAACATATCCAGCTGCACCGTTGCTCCTTGTCCCACGGGCAGGAATGTGCTCTCCGCCCGGGCTGGGCTGCACCAGGCCACACAGGAGGGGCTGATTGCTGGCAGTGCGGCTACCACGAAGGTAAACGCACGCAGAGCTGCTGGGGAGGACAGAAGTGTGGAAATTTGCTCCCTAGTAATTACAGCTGTCCAAGGCACAAGCTTGTCCTCCACATCGATGCAACTTTTTGTTTATCGCCAGCCCTGTGCCCCATGGGATGCAGTGTGCATTTAAAGTCACGATCCCAAGGGAAGGATGGAAGTTCTGAGGAGAGTGGATATTGCTGGGTTTTTCTGATTCCTTTGAGATGAGCAGCAGTATTACAGCCCTGGGTAAACTCGTCCTTCCCACGCAAACCAAAGGCGTTGTGCTGTGCAGGAGTCCGGATTTTGGATTTCTCCTGCCCATGCCAGCGGCACCTTCCTCAGCCCCAGACATGGCTTGAGCACATCCTGATGACCCAGATTGGCCCCTCAACTCCTGCTGACCTGCAGATTCACCATGAGTCACCAAATGCAGGGACGGGCATGTGCTTCAGAAAACCATCCTGTCCTCACCATGGGGAAAGAAGCAGGGGGCAGATTTTAAGCCAGAAACCCTAGAACCTGAGCACAGGGTTAGATCCATTTTATACAGCAGGGTCAGTGCCCAACAGGAGAAGATCCCTGGGCTCCATGGCTGCAGGTTCGGAGACACTTAGAGCAACAGGGCTAGAAAGGATCATGGATCTTCTCCCCAACCTGACACCATCAAATGCTTCCTTAATGGCTAACACGAACCCCCCTTGCTGAAACCCCTGTCATCTCCTCTCCTCAGCCACCATGAAGAACATCTTATACCTTTAAATGGCTGCAGAAGCTTTTGGGTGTTTGAAGACTGTTTTCATCCTCCTCGAGCCTGATTTAAGCTAAATAACTCCAGTCTCATCATCCTTTCTCCAAGGGCTGCTTTTCTAGCATGGTTTTCCTTGGTGTCTGAATCACCATCAGCCAGTCCACATCTTTCCAGCGGTGTGACAGTGCTGGTCCTCGGGCCACCTTCCCACTCTGCTCCTCTTCATGCACCCATCTGCCACCCTGGTCCTCCCCAAACCCCTATCTTCTGCAAGCATGGGGATTGCTCCCCTCTGTGCTTGTAGAGTCAGGATCTTCCTGCCCTTCTTCAAGCTGCCTTTTCATTTTCACACCGCAGACCCAGTGCACCGAGGGGGTTTTGAATGATCTGTCAGTCCTGCAGAAGATTTGCAGCCTCCTCCCAGCTGGTGTCACCATCACATTTAATACGCACACTCTGCTTTCCATAGTGAGAGTCAATAATTGCAATATTGATGAGTACTAGAGCCAGGGCAGACTCTTGGGTGGATCAGTACAACCTCCTTGTTGGGGGGGGAGACGGGGTAACCCCTCTCTCAGCCGTCCTTCAAGCCATCCCCGCTCAACTATCAGGCTTGAAATACTTCCTTGCATAAAATGCTTTGCAAGTGGGAGCTGATCTTTCTTTCCCATATTTTCTGAGCGTTTTGACAGGGACAGAAGCACAAGGGTGGCCTTGTTGCTGGCAGGACTGCTCCAGTGTCATGGGCCGCCTGGGAGAGACGCAAAGTTGCCTGCAAGGTCCCAGCCAGGCTGGAGGACACCAGTGACTCCTTTGACCCTGGGGAGGAGGGAGCCCACTTCTCCCAGATCCTAACTGAGCCGCACACAGGAGGCAGCACGAGTCAGCCCTGGAAATATAAAACCTGGGGTTTTATTATTATTATTATTATTATTAATATTATTGATACTATTATTATTAATACATATACAGAGTTGCTCACTTCTCCCCTTCCCCCTCCACTCTGGCCTCTAAAGCCTTTAGGATATTCAGTCTTTCCACTGAGTCGCTGCCACAAAGGAGACCAACATGCATTAATGTCTCTGCAGGAGCAACTCCTTTCGGGGCAGGAGCAAAAATCCCCTCTTTATTATGTCAGTTTGGGAAGGAAAAGGATAGAGAGACAAAATAAGCATAACCACAAGCAAAAAACCCATCAGAACCATTACAAACTGTTTCAATAAGACAACAGGCAGCATCAGCCACAGAAGAAATGCCAGTAGTAAAATTAACGCTTTGCTTTTTTTTTTTTTTACAGTTCGGTAGCTATGTTCACACACAAGACGGGTTTAGCTTTGTAGCTGAACTAATTGTAAATGTTGACTCTCTTGCTAAACTTGGTCAGATAAAGTGCCCACACTTATATTTCTATTCTTAACATTCAGGGCCAGGAATGTCCCATGTAAAAGCCAATTACCGTGTTGCTTGCATTGCATTCCACTGGGAAATACTTGAACTTAACTCAAGGCCATAACCAGTCTGTGCTGTTTTGAAGTTTTTGGGATTGTTATTTTTTTGTTGTTCATTTTTTTATGTACTAACTGTATTTGTACTAGAAATTTTTTGAGCATGAGGTTGAATCTGTAAGTATTTTTCAGTGTAAATGTTACATCTGTAGTTAGAATATGAAACACTAGTCAAAAGAGAAAGATACATCAGCCCAATTCTTCAACTGGCTATTCCACATTCATTACTAACAAAATGGAATAAAACTTACATTTTGTTACAGTATGTAAAGCGTGCGATGTTTCCATGAGAAGGGCACTGAGTGTCGATGACAAGAAATTCTTCTTGGATCTATTATTTGCCTGTTTTAGCCACGTAAGCGCTCTATTTTCCCAGATATGGCTACAAATCAGTACAAAATACTTTTGCCTTAAGAAGTAGTTGACCTTCTAGTTGTTTGGGATGTGTTGTCTCTCTGATGAATCACTGCCTGTAATTCCTTCAGGCACAGAGCTGAAACAGTTTAGGAAAGCCTGTACTTTCAAAAGTAAGAAAACTTTGCAGAATCTGGGAGAAACTGATGATTCAAGCTGAACAAAGCTGATGGGAAAGGACTTGTGAGAAAGCCTGCCTTTCCAAACAACCTCAGTCTTTGCTCCTCCCATTAAGTAACAGGCACGTTCACTCACAAGCCCTGTTCAAGGAGTCTTCGGGAAACAAATTCTAGAGAGAAACCTGTGGTTTTTCTGTTTCTCTGTCAGTTGTGATATCTTTACAACTTCTCTGGCATGAGGAGGACCAGCTCCCACCAAGAGACAGAGAAAAACAGGATCCTTCAGCAAGTCCAAAAGGAGGTTCAATAGTCAGAAGCATTTTAGCCTCGTAGGTCACATCCTTCACAGTGCTACAAAAAATGCCCCAAAGGAAAAGTTTGCTAAATAACAAGGTGTTCTTCAAACCAGCAAGGTCTGAGGAATAAGGTGAACTTATCCTTGCTGTTGACTGCTGGGTTGGTACCAGACTTACTCGGACATGAGCCCGTGGGTGGCTGACCTTAGCTTGGTGTGGGTGCTGGCCACAGTCATGCAGAAACGAACCCTGTAGCAAGTCTTCCTCACTAGGAACCTTCATTCCTGACTGCCAGGATCACTCAAGGTCTGTGTCTCAACCCATGGGCAGCCATGTCCTGCCCTGAGGCTCTCAGGGGACTTGCATCAGTGAGGAGTGAGTGAGGAGCAGACTCCTCTCCTGTCCCCAGGTCACCTCCAAATTGCTGTTGTTGCAGAATGTGGTGGGGACAGTCTCCACGGGGGGCAGAGCCAGTGATGGGGCCCCTAATGCCCAGTAGAAGGAGGAATGGCAAAAGCAGCCTCCATCTGCCAGTATTTTGGAAACACACAGAGCAATTGCAAAAAAAATTATTTAGAAAGCCAGGCTGAAAATATCAGCGACTCTCCAGCATCCCATTCTGTCTGGAATCACAAGACCCATCTTTTTTTATTAGCTGCTCCACGCTGCAGACAGTATTTCTGTCAACAGCATCTCACTGGCTCTTAATCACTCCCCCTAGGGAAACGCTAACAACAGCTTTACCTTCTTTTTCAGCCCCGCTAGTACAGAACAGCCCCTTTGGTGCACAGACTCGCAAACTCAGCTGCCACTCCGCTTTACTTCTGTGTCCAGCCTGTTGTCCTTACAATTTCCCCCTATCTTGACTGGCCGTTGCTCAGCCCAGCCATAATCTGTGTTTTCCTCTCCAAGACTGTGGGATATTGTCCCCGTGCCAGAAATGCTGCTATGGTTTACCACAGCCCTGTGTCCCAGCTGCTGGCCGCCTGTGCCTGACCTCCTGGAGTGCAGCTTGGGGAATATTTAATGAGCAGGGTTAGGGTTGAATAATTGCAGCTCACATGGGTTTGTGGATGAGAGTTTGTGCTTAGCACCCTGAGAAAAAGATGGGGAAAATGAGTTTATTATACCAGCATTAACCCACAGGGCTGGCTGCAGAGAGACGGCAGTTAGCCCTGCACTGCGCTAGTGCAGCTGACTTATAGATTAATAAATGCCGAGGATGAGCCCTTGTGGGTGAGAGCCAGGGGCTGTTGTGCTGCTGCGGCAGCCAGCAAGCCCCAGACACGGCAGGGTTTTGGGCGGTGGGAGCACAGAGAGTGGAAAGCTGATGGAGCAAGAGGCTGCTGGCAGCTTATGCAACTGCCCAGGGACTGGTGAGGAACAGAAGGAATCTCTGTCCTTTTTCACCATTTTCTTAGCTGTGAGAAGGGTTTCTGAGTTGCCCTGACACACCTGCTTGGATGTTCCACCGAAGAGGGATTTCAGAGGATGTCCTCTTCAGCACAGGGCTTAGCCAAAAACGTTGCATCTTGTCACCCTGCCACACCGTGCTGCCAGCTCTCCTGCCACAAACACCGCAAACAAAGCTGGAGGGGGACGATTCATCAAGCCGGTGTGGGTGCAGTATCATGAATAAGAGGGAGCTGTAGATTTCGTGGTCTCACCGTGATGTGGAGAGTCTTAGAGACAGAAGAGAGACTGATCTCCACTACCGTTAGATGCTTGCACGGAGCTGGTCCCCTCAGGACCACTCTCCCACAGTCCGTGGGGAGAACAGGCACTTCTTGGGTGCAGCTGATATGATGCAGTTTACACAGAGGCTTCAGGGTGAAATGAAGTATCCTGAAAGTGTCTTTTTGTCTCTATCAAGGGAGCCCAGCCCACTCGAGTGTGAATGTCCAGATTGAGGTAGACGAATTCCATAGGGGAGGGCTTTTTTCCCAGTATAACTTCAGATATTTTATGCCAGAGACTCTCGCAGAAGACAACTGAGCATCACAGAGAACTTCCTCTTCAAAACTCCCCCTGCCTCTGCCAATCTGGCTCAGCACCGGCACATTTTGATGCTCCTAAACTGTGCTCCTAAACTATGCCTTCAAAGCATAGACACAGAGAAGAGAACCGAGGACACAGACTCCTTTTATCGTGCTTTCCTTTTTGTTCAGTTGCTGAACTGAGACTGTCGCTTCAGAGAGCAGGAAAGAGAGGATCTGTGACTGCCTGGGAGCTTTAGACACAGCAGACACCCCCATGCAATGCCACGTTTGGTGCTTGAAGCATAGCAGGTCAGATGCAACCTCTGCTCCAAATGCAGATGCCAGCAAGGGAGATGACATTACTCAGTCCCAGAGTATTAATCCTACGGGAAAGTATCAGCCAAGTGCAATATTGCTCTCATGAGCAAAGGCAGGGGGATTTGATCCCACCACAGACAGGTCCTGCTGTGCTAGTGGGTTTTAAAGTCACTGTAACTTCATCCAAACAGTGTTGAGTGAAGGATGTGGAGGACGGGGAAGAACCGCCCGATGTCTCCCAAATTAATCTCACAGAAAGCTCTGGGAATCACGCTGTCCCTCCAAGCAGGTTTCAGGTCCCCTACTTTTAGTTAAGAGAGACACACATTCAGTGAGGGCTGGCACAAACCTCCCCGATTCTCAGCTTTGCAGGTCTCAACCACACTATGGCTTTCCTCAAAGCATCCCCTGAGCCAAATTAATGCACTAATCTGGCAGAGCTGCAGTTTCTGATCTCTGAAACTTTTAACTACTACTTTACTGGCAGCGTAACTCTGTGCTAAAAGAAGAGAAAACCCAGAGAAAAGTGAACAAAAGCTGTAGGAAGTTGAAAATCAAGAAAAGGCTTGAAATGGCTTCCTGGTTCTTTTCCATTTTCACTTTTCTTCCCATTGCCACACTTTCAAATATGCTCTGTGGGGTCTGATACAACATGTGTGCTGGTTAGCAAGCAGCACAGGCATGCACTGAGAGATGGCAAAGGGCCTGCGGGATGGCCACCGCCTGTCCCCACGTCTTGGTGCGTGCAGCAGGGATGTGGCACTGGGTAAAGAAGAGCCAAAGGTGGATCCGGCTGCAGGTCCACGGTGCTCATTGGACCCTGGAGTCTCAGCCCAGCTGTGCTTCCAGATACGTGACCTTGCCCCTTCTCCCAGACCTCTGAAAAGTGTAGCTCCTGTTCTTGGCACATTCCCACTCACAAGGAGAAGAAAAAATCCAATGGGTACCAGGTCTCTGCATCTTCAGCCCTGATTTAGAGGAAGACAGGTTTCCTCAGCCCCATTTTTTATGTGTAGCACATGCCAGCAGCCAGGCAGGTCACCTCGAATCACATCTGCTGCCTGTTTTTATTTCCCCACCTGCTCTGCCTGCGCAGCTGTCTGACAAGCATCGCCTCCGAGTGGGGCCCGCGCTGAATTTGGGGGTGAACATGACGCTTTGCTCGCTGCCACCAGCAGCGGATCCATCCCCCCACGCATGGGGATACGTGATAAGGTTATCTCTGCCAGGGCACTCAAGGAAAGCTGAGTGCTGCCCAAGGCTCAGCTGGCTGAAAATGCTGTCTGCTGCCATTGCATTTGCAGCTCCCGAAAAAACAAGCCCCTTCTCTCAGGCTTTTAGGTTTGGTGGGTTTGCACCAGCGCTGCCTGTCCAGATGAACACTGGCAGCTCCTTTTTGCAGGGTTCATTTTGGGCCAGGCAATACCCCTCCCTGCGGAGCTGCACACGTGCTGGTGTTGGCAGCAGCAAGGGGTAGAATGGCCTTAAACCGAATTGCAGCAACTGGAGAAAAGCAATCACAAATGACAGGCATGACTCAGGGACATTTCTTCAACTGTGGGATGAATTCCAGCGTAAGGAGCTGCAGCTAAACCTGGGGCTACACGGGTCCTTCAGAGTCCTCTTCCCATAGCACCAATGAACATTAAAGAGGCAAGGGAACAAACAGCACCTTCAGCTCCATGCTGTTAACACAGGGATTTTATTTCTGTGCAGTGCCACTTAGTAGAAATTCCCACTGTCAAACAATATAATTTATTCCAGAAAAGAGTTATTGTTTTTCCAAGAGTGTTAAAAGAGGATGGGGGCACCTGATGGGTCCTACAGAAACAGAAGTAACGGAGCATTAAAACAGAGTGGAAAACAGGAACCTTTGGAGCAGCAACGTTTTCCAGAGCACTAGCCAAAATATTGCTGGAGGGGAATGGGTACGTACCCTGCCTGCGGTTTCCAGGGGATTAAAGCCTCAGCAGGGGAAGGAATGACTAAAGGGGCAGGAACGCCGAGAGCAGCCAGGAGAGAAGGGGAGAGGTTCTCTGGGCAGCCCCCACCAAAACCGCAGTAGGTGGGTTTATTTCAGGCCATTTCACAGAATCACAGAATCATCTCGGCTGGAAAAGCCCTTGAAGCTCCTCCAGCCCAACCATTAACCTCACACTGACCGTTCCCAACCCCACCAGATCCCTCAGCGCTGGCTCAGCCCGACTCTTCAACCCCTCCAGGGATCCCGGGGACTCCCCCCCTGCCCTGGGCAGCCCATTCCAACGCCCAACAGCCCCTTCTGCACAGAAATCCTTCCTCAGAGCCAGCCTGACCCTGCCCTGGGCAGCTTGAGGCCATTCCCTCGGGGCCTAGCGCTGGGGCCTTGGCTCCAGAGACTCATCCCCCCTCTCTGCCCCCTCCTGGCAGGGAGTTGCAGAGGGCCAGGAGGTCTCCCCTCAGTCTCCTCTGCTCCAGACTGAACCCCCGGAGCTCCCTCAGGGGCAGCCGGGCCCCGCGGAGCGCTCCTCCCTCTCGCCGCAGCAGCGGGGCCGAGCCGCGGGCGCTCCCGCCCGATCGCTGCGGGGCTTCGGGAAGGGCGGGAGGGGGCGGAGCCGGCGGAAAAGGCGGGTCCCGCGGCGCCCCCTCCTCCCCGCCAGCAGGCGGCGCCCTCCCCGCGGACACACACAAGATGGCGACGGCGGCGGCAGCGCGCGGCGACCAGGCCCGGTGACAGCGTTCCGGCCGGGCCGCCGCCATGTTGGTGAGGGCGGGAGCGGCGGCGGCAGCAATAACCGCTCTGCCCGGGCTGCGCCGGCTGCGGCGGGGAGCGGGGAGCGGGGCGGCCGCGTGCTTCCCGCTGGGCCGGGCGCTGCTGGGCGTGCGGGGCGCCGAGGCCGCCCTCTTCCTCCAGGGGCTCCTCACCAACGACGTCACGCGGCTGGCGGCGGCGGGCGCCGCCCCCTCCGCCGGGCCGCCGCCGCGCGCGCTCTACGCGCATGCGCTGAACGTCCAGGGCCGGTGCCTCTATGACGTCATCCTGTACAGGTGAGGCGGGGCGGCGGTGGGCGGGGCGGCGCCGCTGCCGGCAAGGGGGCGTGTCCTGCTGCCGTGGAAACGGGGGCGCGCGGCCCGCGCGGGCTTTCCCGCGCTCTCAGGTCTTTGCCGTCAACGGCCACGCCAGCCCCTGAGGCATTTCTATCACCTTTAGAAATTAAACGTGTAAAAAAGCGCTTACTCTCTATGGTTTTTATCGCTGGCTGCAATCCCTGTGAGTTACCCCAGCACAAAAGCGTAATTATTTTTGATATACGGAGCTGGGGCAGGGTCTGGAGCACAGGTCTGCTGGGGAGCGGCTGGGGGAACTGGGGGGGTTCAGTCTGGAGAAGAGGAGGCTGAGGGGAGACCTCCTGGCCCTCTGCAACTCCCTGCCAGGAGGGGGCAGAGAGGGGGGATGAGTCTCTGGAGCCAAGGCCCCAGCGCCAGGCCCCGAGGGAATGGCCTCAAGCTGCCCAGGGCAGGGTCAGGCTGGCTCTGAGGAAGGATTTCTGTGCAGAAGGGGCTGTTGGGCGTTGGAATGGGCTGCCCAGGGCAGGGGGGGAGTCCCCATCCCTGGAGGGGTTGAAGAGTCGGGCTGAGCCAGCGCTGAGGGGTCTGGGGGAGTTGGGAACGGTCAGTGTGAGGTTCATGGTTGGTCTGGAGGAGCTGCAAGGGCTTTTCCAACGGAGGTGACTCTGTGATATCAGCCCCCAGGGCAGCCCCCAGGCGTGCTGTGTAGGTGTATATTGGGCCATATCTGAACCAAGCGGTTTTTGCTGTCTCGCAGGGGCTATAGTCACAGACACGGCGGCACGCCATGTGCCATACAATAATTATACCATCTAGCCACCCGATGAGGGGTAGCGGCAGTCAGTGAAAAATCGGGCTCACACACTGCCAGGTCAGCCACTAGTGGTGTGGTAACTAATAGAAGGCACAGCTGAATGAAGCTTGTCCTCCTTGTGAAAGTCACCTTGTTTTCGGTGAGTGGTACAGAAAACTGAAAGGCCAGGCCTATTTCTGTCCCTGGGAGAGGTGAGAGCAGTATTTGCTTGAAAACACTGGAACCAGATGGCTGAAAAAGTTCAAGTATTTCACTATAGGGAGCTGAGTGCTGCTTTTGTGTCTGCCAGCAGCCTTCAGTGGAATTCCCCAGATCTCTGGATTTGCACTAGGATCAAGATAAAGCCTGTTAGCTTCTGCTGCTGTCGGGGTTTGTTTTTCTGACCTTGTAGATGTAATTTTTTTAGGCTTCACAAGAGTCCAGAAGAAGAGCCACACATCCTGCTGGAGTATGACAGCAGCGTGCTGGATGCCATACAAAAACATCTGAAATTGTACAAGATCCGGAGGAAAGTAAACATTACCCCTTGCCTTGACCTTGCTTTGTGGGCTGTCATCCCTGGGGAGCAGGCTGAAGACATTGCCAGTTCCCTCACTAAATGTGTAGACAAGGCTCTGATTTTAACTCCTGACCCCAGAACAGAAGTCATGGGCTGGCGACTGATTACAAAAAAAGGAGCAGATCCATCAGAGATTATCCCAGGGAGTCATATTGGAAATATTCAGGATTACCACAGGCACAGGTATAAACAAGGTAAAGCCAAGTCCTGTTTTAACACGGTGTCACTGGATTTTTGGGAATTTTTTTTATGTATTATCACAGTTTCATCTTATTATCAGAGTCCATATGCTGATATAAAACAGCAGAATAAATTATAAAAGCTGCACTGGTACCTCTAAATGTGTTTAACTTGTTAATAAATTGCTACTTTGAGGATAAAAGTGATCTGGTAATCATAGTTCTGTCTGGTGGCAGAATCAGTATTTCGGTACAGTCTCCTATTACTAAGATTACAGAGCAGTGGGTCAGGAACACTAATAGCAAAAGAAAGAGAGGATTATTAACTTTCTGAGAGGGAAACTTCTGTGGTTTGAGTAATTTTGTTTTAGGATTACATAATCTGTGTGTTTTCCTTGTTGCTAAGGAAAGAAAAGGAAGCACCCTAACGTACTTTCCTAAAATGTATGACTGGATTTGCAGAGTTAACTCAGAGGCCAAGGGGCAGGCGTTTGATGGGAGCCCCTGTGCTTGCACAGAGCTCCCACCGATTTTACTGTGCCCACGCAGACAGTGGATTAAATTAATTGGCAGACTGAAAGATGATGGTCTTCTGCATAAACCTGAGTCCATCTGGTTTGGAAAATGAATCTCTTAACGGGTCAGAGTGGGCTGGACTGCAGGGATGTGCCACCTCCCTGAAACACCAGCGTTTATCTTACTGTGCTGGTGCGGAAGTCTGGGTCCAATGCTCTGCTTCAAAGAAAGACTGTTTTTGTGTCATTGGTCACAAAAGGAATAACTACTTACACAGACATTCAGCATTTGGGCTTTAACAAAGACAGTTGTCCAGCTTACATTCTTTAGCCTTGAAGAAAATAACTCATATTGTCATAGTAATGTCTGCGGGGTGTGGGTGAGAAGGATTTTGCCATTGGCATTACATGTACATTGATGCCTTTGTATGGTAGTCTGCATCATTTTGGGGGCTTTGAATTTCCACTGGTGTGCTTGTAAGGTGCTGTAAACTTCATGAAATTAGGCTCTAGTGTACCCTTAACGGTAAACATCATTTATGGCTAATGGTTTCACTCAGGCCCAAACTGGATACTGGGAAGTTTGTTATTTCACACTGTTTCTTAGGCATTCTCTTGGTTTTACAACTCACAGAGGAGGCATATTCCAGAAATCTTAAATACTGAAGATCTTACCACATTTATTTACCAAAGATCTTACCATTGGTTTTACTTTTCTCCTAGGAATTCCCGAAGGTGTGAAAGATCTCCCTCCTGGAGTAGCCCTCCCGCTGGAATCCAACCTGGCCTACATGAATGGCATCAGCTTCACCAAAGGCTGTTACATTGGACAGGAGCTGACGGCCAGGACCCACCACATGGGCGTCATTCGCAAACGTCTGCTGCCAGTCCACTTCTCAGCTCCTCTTCCCAAGGACAGCATTCCCGAGGGTGCCGAGATCTTAACTGAATCGGGAAAATCAGCCGGCAAGTTCCGGGCTGGAGGAGGTGAACTTGGTATAGCTTTGCTGAGGTTAGCTAATATAAATGAACCGCTCTGCCTAAACGTAGCGGGTGATAAAGTGAAGCTCACTGCGAGTATACCTGAGTGGTGGCCAAAACCTGCCAGTAAATAAATAAGGAACCACCACTTGCACATTTGCCTTATTGAGAATATATTTTGTGTGATATGTTGGGGAAGGCGACTCTGCCTTCGGCTGTTGTTTGTGGTGTTCGATATGGCGGGGGCATTACAGGTTTCTTCAAATCAGAACTAAGCAGGAGCCCAAACCAGCGGCAGGTCGCTGAGGATAATCTCTTAAGCGTTGTGGAGAGACCTGTGCAGGGTAGGCAGGGAAGCACACCTTTTTTTTGAGAGTGCCCTGTATTTATTGCGGGAGTGCCATGTGGCTTTTGCTGAATTTTCAGTCCACCGCTCGCTGAATGAGACGTGCTCTGAGTTGTGTGTTCAGACTGAAGCAAGCAATGGGAGCAGGAGTCTCACCATTGCACGCACTGATGTTTCTGTTCAGAATAACCGTTCTGTGGTATTGTGGGGTTTTTTTTAATGGAGGGCATGCCGCTCTTACCTTGCATAAGATAAATAATCAGGCTAAAGTGTTCGCTGCAAATGGCTCCTTGCATTGAGCTGCTTCTTAAACTTGCTGATTGGGTGGGTTTTTTCCCACCACTCTAACTGCTAATTGTGTTCAGGAAAAGGAATACTTTGTGCTCCACATTCCAGACCTTGATTTTACTAAGTCATCTCTGGTGGGAAAGCTCCCAGACATCCCAGTCCCCCGCTTCAGCACCGGCAGAGGGAGCACAGCCAGCAGCTGCCAGCTCCTCCGCTGCTCCTGACCTCCTCGGTCGTGCTCGCTTCCTTCGCTCCAACTGTTTCAGAGAGGAGAGGGGTATTTTACCGAAACAAGGGGCACTGGTGCGTGCCCTGGTGTGACTGTTGTGCTGGTGCCTGGCAGCATAATCTCTGGCTAGAAGCACATGCCCTCCGGTTGCCAACAACAGTGGAGTGGTGGATATTTTTTGGCATCCGCATCTTTGCTTTGTCATCTTGTAGAAAAATCCTGAAGCCTTCCGAAGCAGGGGTTACTTCAATCCCTCCACAAAAGGGGCAGCATGTCCCCATCGCTGACCTTTGCTACTTCCCCCAGGGGGAAGCTGCACTCCCTGGAGAAGGGGTTAATGCCACACATGCTTTTGGCTGAGCCTGCTGTTCCTCAGGGAGTGTTTTCACCACAGTTGTTTCTCAGCGACACTTGTTCTGAGAGAGCTGAGAGCTCTCTGTACCCCTCCTACAAAAACCTGTCCCTACTACCGTCTCTAGCTGAGGTTTTCTCCATCCACCATCCCCTGGGGGGTTTCAGAGCAGGCCAGTACTTGAGGGTTTCTTTGCTACTTTTTTCTGGCTCCTGCTGCTCTTCTGTCTTTGCTTTTTCTTGCTTCTACAGTTCCTCTTTGCTCTCCCAAAGTCAACCAGCTCTATGCCTCCTAACCCTGTCAACCTGCAGTAATTTACAGGAGCCCTGTGTATTTTTGTAGCACAGTAAATCGATTGCATGCCCGCTCTCGGAATGGCGCGTGTGCGGAAGGGCACAACGAGAGAGGTGAGCAGGTGAGATCCCATGCAGACCAAAGAAAAACCTCTTGCATGCATATTTGTGACAAAAGCCGTCCAAAGCACATTCTGCCACTGTGTTGCTGTTACTGTGAAAGGAATTTATCTGTGAAAAATTCTGATATTAGTTAAAATTTTTAGGCTTGCTGTAAAATGAGTTTGTGGAATATCTCATTAAAAGTTTATTGTATCAGTAATTTAAATGGCACTTGTCTGAAAGAGAAGAGATGCTACCTTTTATTTACTTTGTGTGAAGATTACTTTTTTGGGTTGCTTGCTGACAAGAAGTCATTGCACTGTTTATCACTCCTTTGTCGGGTTTGAGATTGTTAACGAAGTCTTTCTGCTGGAAAAATAAATGAAACTGCAGTACTTCACCCTTTCTGGATCCTCCGAACGTGACAAAGGCAAGACTGTGCTGCCCGTGTTGATGCTGCTTTGCCAGAAGCAGCTTTTCCTCTCTGCCACCCATTGTGCAAAGTCTCCTCAGTGTAGTTATATTGTACTGGTATGCACACAGCCTGAATAAACACTGCGTTTTTTCTGTCAGGGCAAGCCCTGCATCTCTTTTTTTCTGGTGGACACACAATTTCTTTTGTCTCTTCATTTATTTGAAAGGCCTTTCTGTTGCTAACAGCTGCAGGTTACACATGTGGGTGGTTAGACACAAAATAAGGTGGGTACTAAAAGAGGTGCTAGATCACTTCTGGAGAAAATATGTGTCAGAAATTGGAGAGGGCAGCCCTAATCCCTGTTATCCTTTTATTTTTTTATTCTCCCTCACAGCCTGCTCCATCGTTTTTAGTCTGGATGAGGTTGGAAGGCCGGGCTGTGCTGGTACGAGGTTGGTTTTGCAGGGGTGTTCGCCTCGCTGAGGATCCATGACAAAGCAAATCTCTTCCAGCCACGGTGGGACGGAGTGAAGCAGAGGAGGAACTCCACTCCACCGCCCACCGATGCCACCGCGGCGCCAGCCAAAAGAGGGGCAAATGACCATCCACCTGTGCGTCGCATCAGCCGAAGGGCTGAAATGTCCTCACCGGCACTTCTAACAACCCATTCCTGCAGCAAGGAGGAAATGCTGACAAGTAAAACACCAGCACCAGGCCCACACAGCCCCTCGGCTGCCCCGGGAGGGAAACGGAGACATTTTTATGGTGCCATTCTGTCAGGTTTTCGTGATTTCCTCAGCACGGGGTGAACACAGCGACTGCGGGGGGCTGTCAGGTCACCTGCCCAGGTGTTTATCGCAGGCTGAATACAGCTTCTGTCGAGTGCCCCTTCCCCTTCCCCTTCCCGCGCTCTTCCCGCCCCGGCGCGCGCGGGGCGCGGGAAGGGTGGCGGGGGAGAAGGGGGGGGGGGGCGGTGCTGTCGTCGCGCGCCGCCCGGGCCCTGCCGGCGGGAGGCGAGAGGCAGGATAAGATGGTGGCGGGGACCGCCCCTCCGCCGGCCCTCCGGCCTGACGGCGCTGCCCGGGCAGAGGTGAGGCGTCAGCGCTGCCGCCCGGCCACCGGGGAGCTGAGGGGGTGAGCGGCGGCGGCGGGGAGGAGGGGAGGCGCGTCGCTCCTGTGAGGCGAGGAACCGGCCTCCGCCCGGTGAGGAGCGGCGGAGCTGCAGCGGGGCCGGCGGGCTCCCTCCGAGAGAGGGGAAGCCCTGTGGTTGCCGGTAGAGAGGAGCCATGTCAATAAAGGATGAAGCTGCCTGTCATGTGCACCCTGTCAGAGGTCTGGGCGCGCTCAGAAGAGCCGTGTTGACACACCAAAAATGAGTGATGTTTCTGCACGGAGAGATAGCAGAAGAGAGCGGTGAAGTAAGCAAAGTGTTATAACCCGAAATCCCCGTAGGGTAAGACAGGAATCACTTTCTGAGGCTGCAGAGGGGAATACATTGAAATGTTTGGTTTCAGGAAAAAGGAGTTGTTTTCTTCCCCCCCCCCCTTTTTTTTTTTTTTTGTTACAGTTTTTACATTTCCTGTCATACTGAAACGCCAAAAAAAAGTTGTCTTGGTGTGGTGAATGATCCGGAAGAATGACTGCTAATACTCGTGTCTACTGTACAAACAGATGTTATTAAAATCACTGCAATCTGCTATTTTAAATGTACCATTACTCATATGAATTCACACTGCTGAGGCCAGGTTGACACCAGGAGGTTGTCTGTGGGCATCTTCACGCTGAGTCACTCAAAGTTAGCGAGTTTAAAAACTCCTCACAGATATTTGTAGCTTTATTAATACTTCGAGTCTGTTGCTCCCTGTTAACGCGTAGCTGAAACACTTGAAATCTCCAGGAGGTATCAGAATCCTGCACAGCTGAGAGTCGCCAGTATGATTTGTTCTTCACAGAACCTGTTGTGGCTCCTGCTTTTCTAGCAGGCTTGTTTTCCCCAGCGTTTTCAGGGCAGGGGAGGAATTCGGCACGTTTTGTCCCCTTGTTCACAGCCGTTGCTGCTGAAGCCACGCTCTGGTTTTGCACGTTACTTTGTGAGGAGGGTGTAGCTACTACTACTTCTAGCTGCTTCCTAAGTATATTGTTGGGAGCGCAGTTTCTACTGGGTGGTAGCAAAGAGATACGCTAGGTTTTGACTTCAAACTGTTCTCTCAGCTGTTTGCCTCTGCAGTATTTCGCTTTTACAAAGACTGTGAGCCCTTCAGAAAAGGCTGTCTTGTTTTTTCAGTAACACACTGTTCTCAAGCTAGTGGAAATAATTTATGCCTAAACTGTTTTTGTGGATTTCATGTCTGGATTTCCTCTCTTCTCCTCTGTCTTGCCCAGGCCAAGCTAGTGTGAAATTCTGCTGTCAGACTTCATTTGAAGCTGTTGGGGTCTACTCGTATCACTAAAACTAGGGCACGTACTTTAGTATTGTGTTGGCATAACCCTGGAAACATTTGGGATTTCTCTGTTTTCTTTAATCCTGGGTCAGAGCATAGCTTCAGGTTTTTGATTTTTTTTTTTTTTTCCTTGAAAAACACTTTAATTCAGTGTGTCCTATTGGAAGCACTGGTGCAAATATGTTATTCCAAAATCCTAAATGTGGAAATGGTATGAAAACTTCCTGTGTCATGTTTGTATATGTTTTCATTGCAAATTGTGCTGACATCAGACAGCTAGAGACGCTGGAGAACAGTCACCGTCTCTGAATGCCATTACAGATTTGTGGAGAGAAACTGGAGGGAGAACAACAGTAATGTAAACAAGGGCCGAGCTTTTTAGGGAGGAGCAGCCTCATTTCCTATTAACTGCTGTGTCAGAAAAGCTGTATGGAATACTCTTAATATTTGGGAAAGGTTAGTGTTGCGTTGCACTCCGCAGTGTATTTCAGCACTTAATGGGATAGCGGTGAGGGAAGGACTTTGCAGAACAAGGCACTGTTTACTTACTTAGTGAAAATGCCTTGGGAACAGAAGAAAACTTTGGAGAAAGTTGTTGGGTATTTTCCCCCTCCCTTTTAAGATCTTTTCTTTGTGGTTTGCCTGAATTAAATCTTTGAAGAATTTAAGACTAAATGGTTTTCTGATTTCTGCCGTAACACTTAGAGCTGTCACAGGAGTTTTCTCATATTTTGTAAGAAGAATTTTGGGACAATTTTATTGTAGAGTGTGAACAACGTATCTTTAGGTTTAACTCGGATGTCTTAAGTGTATGTTGAAGGACAGCTTGAGGGTTTTTTTTTTTAAATTTAGTCAGAACTTTTTAGTGCTGTGCTTTCTCTTTTTTTCAAGTCTCGAGGCTTTGTAATAATAGTTGATGATGAACTACACTTCCCAGCAACTGAACTATATTATATTATACCTGGCTTTTTTCTTGTTTTCTTCAAAAAGATGAAAATGACTCTGTTCCATTGTCTCCAGATTTATTAATTTTCTTAAATTATATCTCTTCATTCTTTTTCTAGCATTAAAAATATGGTGATGTGAGGGAAGGATCAAGGCCCTGTCTAAGTTAAGGCAAAGTGTTGTGGGAAAATAATGACTTTATTGAGGAAAAAATGTGTAAAAGGTGATAATAATGTAACTGCCTATGAGATATTTGACTAAAAGTGGGGAGAAGGTTAAGTCAGGTACAGCACTTCAGTATGAAATAAAGCCTTTAAATAAATAACCTTTATTTTTAATTTTTGTTACGGGAAACACAGAGCTTGATTTGTTCGCTCTGTGCAGGTCTTTCATAGCTACTTAGCTGGGACGATCCAAATGATAGCTTTCAGTGGGGAGAGAGGTACAAAAGTGGCAGGTGCACCATCACCACTGACAAAAAAACATTAATGCCAGTGAATTTTTTTTTTTTTCATGTGGAGATACCAAAATCCCAGCAGTACAAGAGACTATGACCTTGTCGTGAGAACTCTTGTACTTACGTTAAATACGACGTTATGTTGTGTGTATATTGTAGCAATTAAAATTTCCTTGCTGGGTCTTGCTTTCTGATTGCCACCTAAATGGTTTTGGAACTAGGGGATCACCTGATAATAATTGCTTGGAGATGACTTCTTGTATGGGAGGGAAGCAAAGGTGAATTTCAAAACCTCCTACACGCTTTTCTTCTTTCCATCTGAGAAGCGTTTCCCGGCTAAGTAAAGCAGTTCAGCTGGATTTTGCAGGCAGTAAGCCTCTGTGTGAAGGAGACAGTTCCTAAGGCTTGCAGTTGCAGTCCTAGATCCCGTACCTTGTAGCTATTGCACAGTAAAGGAAAGACTACAATTCCCATAGTACTTCCACATACTGGTACTCCAGTGACATCAGACATTACATGGCTGAGACTGGTTGTAAAGCAAGACGACTAAAAATGTAAGCTTGGTGTTTCTTTCACTTCTGTAGCAGGGCCTTTGGCATTGCGAAATCTTTGCTTACTAGGGGAGGATTTCAGCTGCTGCAGAGGTATTTGAAAGGGTGTGTGTCTGAAGAAAACAGGAGGTGACATTTAAGGGCAAGCAATTTGTACTGTTTCTCGTGGTGTTGGTGCAGCTTAGAGACTCTTCTGTCTAGCAATAGCTGTGTGGAGTAATCGCTTAATGCCAGTGCTGCTAGTTTGTCTCGAGGGGCTGCTTCCTTGCCCACAGCCTGAAATCAGCTCGCTTCTCTCTGCTGTTTTTGTCCTGCAGCTTCAAGGGGTGGAGGAGAGACGCTACCCATAGCCCGGCAACAGTTTCGGTGTGCGTGTAGTAACTTGGGGTGTGTAGCATGTGTGTCCCATGGCAGCGAAGTTCGAGGAGGTAAATAAGGTGCGGTGGCAGCGCTGGTTCAGCACCGTGTGGGCTACGCCACCGGACCTGGAAGCCCCGGGGATCAGCGGCTGCTGCAGTGCTCTGGTGTGTACAACTGGCATGTTCGAGTGCCTGGGCTGCCTTTGCTGCCCCAGTCGCCTGTGTCGGTGGGAGGAATGCAGGCAGGGAATGGCTGGTGGTAACATCCCTGCACGTTTGTCTTGGTGGAAGTTGATTCTTGCATCAGGAGGAGGTTTGCGTGGGTTTTGCGCTCCAGGAGAGGTGCTAGGTATCTGGGGTAATACTGGTATTTTAGAAAGCTGGAAAACAATCCAGCAAAGCGATTTCTGCAGTGTAATATTTGCTTAGGTTGCTGTAGTTTAAAGTAAGTGTAATGGTTTATTTGCCTGATAGCGCCCAGCCTTTCAAGTGATCATGTATTGTGAGCACCTGCAAAAACATAATTCTCCAAACATGAATGTCTCTTTGTGTTGACCACCAAACTCTTCTAATAGGGACAATGAGGAGAGACTTACGAAGTGGATGGGAAATTTGGGAATACTTGCTGTCATCCTTTCACTGAGAAATGTAATAACTTCTCAAGCAGGTAATAAATCCCCTTTCATTTCTCTTTAGAAACAGTTTAGAGCTGTTAAATTGCATTGTGATGGTGTTTGCTGAAGTCTGCAATCTTGAAGATACCTACTTAGTACTTGAATTTCACAAAGTGAGGAGCTGGTCAAGTAGGAAAAGTAGTCCTATGTCTAATCTTGGTAGCCCCAACGAAATTAATATACAGATCTGTATATAACGATATATAGTGTATACAGACCCTTGTGCAGCTGACTTGAAAAATTCTGTTTATTAGGCCACATATGCTGGTTTGTATTTTCAAAGAGTTTGTTTTGACCCATTCAGTAATTGACAATTTCAGCATTTTTGTTTGTTTAAAAGTATATTTGGAAAAAACATTTTGGTTTAGCGGAGTTTAAATTGTACTAGATAGTCCATCTGTCAAAATGAATCTGGAAAGATATTTTGTAATTCAGTTGGAATTTTATGTTCCTGAACGAAAAGGTTTACTGAGAGTATATTAATACCAATAATCCTGTTTTACAGCAACATGCATTTGAAAGGACATAATCTACAAATTGTGTACTTAAACTGCCTTAGGATTAGTTGACTCTAAAGTGAGTGGAAGTTCAGTTTAAAAACTCCATACCTGCTTGTTTAATAGTCCCTTGTGTTTCCCTGTCTACCAGGAGACACTGAAGCGTGACATGTACTAATAGTTATAAGTGAAGGTGAATATATAGAGGTAGATGGTATTAAGTTCCCTTTTATTTCCATGGAGCCTGCATTGAACATGAATATATTATTCAGATACTTCAGTGTATATTTGCTGACCAGGTATTTTGAATGTCAGAGGCTGTTTAGTGGTCAGTGCGTCAAAGTAGCTGTCTTTTGCTGCCTTCATAAGACTTTCCCTCGGCAGTCCCAAATTTGAGCTATTGGGTAATGTCATGTTGCAGCTGAGCTGTCTTCTCTGCTTTTACAACTGGCAATTTCATGTCAATGTTTCATGAAGGGCGTTTTTACTTTTTTAATTGGGGTTAGGGTCTTGTGACTTTTATAAACAAAAAAACCCCATCCTCTGAAACTCCAGAGTAAGAGCAGGAGGCTTCAGTCATTTATTGCGTGCAAAAGTACTTGCAAATAGTAGGACTCCAGTGTTCAAAGTACTTGGGGTTTTGGACCACGGTTACAGTGTGTAAGATCTATAAAATCTGTCATTAAAAACAGTATCGGTAACTTGTTTTAATAGCTGAAATGAATTGCAGATCAGGGCTTTGTTTCTAAGCTACCTGCTGGCAAATTTTTCCTTATTTTTTTCAAATTAATAAACAAAGAATTGCACTAAGTAGGGAGGTTACAGATCTGAATTTCTGAAATTACTGAGTTTAGGAAGGCTAAAATTATGGTACTTGCACATATGTAACCAGTTACAGTTCCTGGTGGATAAATGTATATCGTGTGGTTTCCCATGTGTTTAATATGCTTAATTTCTTATCATTGACATTGTAAGTTTTACTATTAAAGTTGCAGAAATGTTCTATGTGTTTGGGATTTTTTGGCTCAGGAAGAAGTACCTCGTACTGGTCTACCGTTTCAAGGATAATGCTTTATAAAGGTACAACTGAGCAGACTGGAATCTCTTACCTAATGAACTTTCTGCCATGTAGCTTTGTAAAGTGGTTAGTCCTAAATAGAGAAGTTCAAAACAGCTGTGTTAGAGAAGTGTGGGCCTTCAGACTTGACAGCAGTTTTCACATGTAACTTCATTATGGAACTTGAAAGCCTAAAAACTTCCACCTACACTACCTGAGGGCTTACCTTATGATCTCCCTGCAATACTACGATAACTTTTCAAATTGTTTCTTTTTTTATTTTTTTCTTTTTTTTTTTTTTTTTTTCTGGAGGATTAGATGTACTGTAGCGTGTGGAATTAGAAAACTGACTTTAAATACTCTTCCATGATGGCATCAGTGTGTGTACACATGCATGCTGGGTCTGTCTGCAGGTACAGTATAAACCCACTTGAAGATACTATTTGTATTACCCTGAAAAGCAGGCATTCAGATTAGCAACATTCCCATTAATAGGTGAGGAATAATTCAAAATGAAGTTTCATATTTACTATGGCTTCTGTTTGATCGGTGCAAGAAGATTGTGGGAAGTGTCTGTGTAGTCAGTATGTATATGGAGAAAACATTATCCCTGTCTTCACCAAGGGACAGGATATGTGGGAGTGGAAGGCACCAAAATTAGTAGAGTGTCTATACATGTGCAGAGGAGGCTCACTATTTGCAAGGTTCGTTTAAAGTTACTAGTGTTAATTTGAAAAAGCGTTGGTGGGAAGATGAGTGGGCATTACACCCTTAAGACAGACCAGGGAGATTGCTTTTTTCAGGTTATCAAGTGGCTACATTGTTGAGGAGTCTGTCATTCCCCCAGTAAGCTTTGAACCATCCATCAAATCCAGTGTCACTGGGGGAGAGGTGGATGGATGTCTCTGCGATAATGGGTTTCTGTAAATGCCACGGAAGTCGATGGCCTCGCAGAGGAGAGATCCATATTCGTGTCCTCGCAGGGAGAAAGGCTTCCGCGTGATTTTAAGTGTTCGGTGTGGCCTGCTTATCCAGTCACCTTAGAGTGGGCTCTGAGCTGGTTGCCTGTGAGGGTGAGCAGGGAGGGACTGGGGAGACCAAGAGGATGTGGTAGGGAAACGGCTGCTGTTTAGAATGAGCTTGGAGTAGGATGTGAACGTGTGGGAAGCCAGTCATCAGTTTTCCCTACCGATGGAACAGCTTGTTTCCTTCTGGTGGTGTGCTGTGGTCACTCATCTTTTTGCTTAGAGTTCTTTTTGAACAATGTCAGAAGAAAATAAAACTATTTATAAATTCAGGACATGATATTAAAGTACTTAATCAGAACCTTTTTAAAATTCTTTTTTAATTTGTGGATTTAATGCAATGCAAGCTGGCAGTGCTGCTTTGACTAGAGCAGTGGCTTCTACTAAAGCTCTAACGTAGCACCCTCGTATCCTGAAGATACCCCAGAAGGCCTTTCTAGGAATGAATTATTTGCTAGCAGTGCAGTAAACGTGTTTATATCAACCCCTAAAAGCTGAGTGACAGCCACAGAGTGTTACCATTGCAGATCCATTTTTCTGTAAGAGGGTATATTGGCTGGAGCACAGAGGTAGTAGCACTCTTACCTTTTTTTGAACAGCTGCGTAAATTTTAACCTTTGGTTGGACTCTTACGTAGGTTGTCAAGCCTAATGCGGCACCTGCAATGCTTTGAAAGTTTCCCATGACTTGAAGTAGTTCCTATTTCGAGATATAAATGGTTTGTTGTTTGGGGTTTCAGACATCAACTAATGCTTTGTGAAACCTACTTTTAAAGTTGGGAATAGTTAGTTACCTTGTGTCACAGAGGTAGTGATTAGCAAATCATTAATGGGTTGTGTTAAGTCTGCTTTGGCAGAACAGCTAATAAATCACAAATAGTTACAAGGTCAGTAAAGGTTAGCAGTTTATACAGGTTTATAAAGGTTAGCAGTTTATACTGAACAAATCATCCTGGGTGGTATAAAGATATTACTAGTCATCCCTTCTGAAAGGAAACTTATGTAATGAAACTGGCACCTAGGAGCAGTTGTGCACACCTGAGTCATTTCACTGCAGAGCTCACTATCTTTAGCTTAAATACAAGAAACCTAATCATCCCATCAGTGTGGGCCACAGAGCTTTCTGCAGTGTCGAGGCTTGGATTGCTGCAGCTCTTCCCTTGCAATACGGCTGGTTTATTGTACATGCACTGAAGACCAGCTGGCGTAAGAGCAGCAAGCTCAGCTCTTCCCAGAAGCGTTGAGATACCTACATGGGTGTTTCACTGAACTGTTCTGCAACCCATTCCTGGCTGCAGACTTTCTTGTCGGTCTGAGCGTGTTTCTTTGTTGCATGTGATGGAAATGCTATAGGAAACCTGACAAAAGTGGCTATCAGAAATGGGTTAATTCTTCCAGCTCTTCGAGTGCTTCCAGCATGCCCTTGGAAAAGAGAAGAGCAGGGATTTGACTGTGGGTTGAACAGATCATTGTAGCAGACTTCAGATTGGACATCAGATTAGGTAAATCCTTTCAACAGGTCAGAGTAGGTCAGCCACAGTTGGGTATGGGAGTAGTCTTGACACCATTTTACTGCTTCAGGAGAAGAGCAGGTGCTTTGTTAAGTTTCAAGAATTTATCAATCTATATAATTATGCGGCTGCTGCATACTTTATCTTGATTTATCTTAATCGTAAAAGCAGCCCTTCCCCTCTTCATTGCTTCCACCAATTAAAGCTTCGGGTCCATAAGGATGAAGCCTTACATTTGTGTAATGCACAGACTTTTGCTGACTCATGTAATGCAAATGCCTGCGGTCAGGGGAATGGCACGCGTGCAGAGTGCAGGCGTGTCGGTAGGCAGCAGCAGCTTGGTAATCTGCTTTTCAATAAGGGAAGCATTGGAGGTTATACTGTAGCAGGTTTAAATGGATGTGCAGAGAGCATAGGGAAGGATTCCGGAGTCACCATATTCTACTTTGAGCGTTTGGGAAGATGCTTTTATCTCCCCTGGTTTTGGATAGCAGTGTGTGGCAGGAGCCAACCTTGCCTTGGCCACTGACGGAAGCTATGAGTCTGGAGTGGAACCCTTAAATGGGTGCAAGCCCAGATACTTGTGGATTGTTTGTCCTGTCATGTGATGGGGATGCACGTTCGGTTCTGTGGCAGATGTGTGCTGTTGAGCAGGCTCATGGGGTGAGCTTATGTACTGACCTGGTAGGTGTGGACCTGCGTGACAGGATAAAGCTACAGAGGAGGCTCGCCAGGCAGTATGCCTCTGCCTGCCTGATCCTAGGTGCAGCACGCTGCAGCTGGCTTAATTGTGCTGGGACTCCATGCGACCTGTGGTCAGCAACTCATCTGCTGAGCTGTCCTGTCATGTGGGATCTTGCAGCAATAAAGTAATCTCATCACTGTTCTGTGAATGTGTGTGACGAGGGTGGTACCAGAGGAGCTGTGGGTGGTGCCACGTGGAGGATGGTGGGAGGAGCGATGAGGGGTTGCTAGAAATGGATTTCATGTATAATAAGTACAACTTTGACAGACCTGGTAATTATCGCTTTTTTTTTTGCTTTAAAATAGGCTAA
This sequence comes from Athene noctua, assembly GCF_965140245.1. Taxonomy (NCBI): domain Eukaryota; kingdom Metazoa; phylum Chordata; class Aves; order Strigiformes; family Strigidae; genus Athene; species Athene noctua. The sequence goes on from NC_134038.1 coordinate 167,779,428, forward strand.
GTCTGTCCTCAAGAATCTAAATTTCTGCTTGCACAGCAATGCTGCATACTTCAGAGAAGGGAACTTGTATACCATTAACAAGGACATGGTCAAACAAAGTGCCGCCCCTGATCATTACAAATCGCAGGTGAGTTCAAAAAGTGAATTTGCTTAGGTAAACAGAAATAAATACTTGCACGATATGTTGGGTTTTCTAACTAAATGTATTGAATAACCACATAACAAAAAAATTTCAACATCCGAAGAGAATGCTACATCGCATACGGAGCAGATTTCACTATTTGTGCCAGTACAGGAGAGTAATTCTCAGTTCATGGTAGTCAGCAGTTCCTCAGTCAGTCTGGTTTTGAGTGTGTCTCTTGTGAGACTTACCACAAAGTCTTCTGAAGAACAACTGCTGGATGTTACCACAGACAAAAAAAATCTTTGATTATATGAAATGAATGCTTTTAGATGCCCAGTAGCTCATGAGTGTTCTTAATAGTATTATACTTTATTTATATACTTAAATTCACTCTTTTCTTATAGAACCCATATATTGAACAGACATCTTATAAATGTACTTCTCCTCCTGCCCTGCCTTAAGTGGTGCTTTTTTATATGATCTTGGACCCAACTGTTTGAGAGGTCTGACAGACTTGATTCCTTTTTCTCGGAAAAAAAGTTTCTTAATTCTTTGACTACTGAGAAGGTGCACTTCCTTTTGCTGCTGCAACAAGCCTTTTTGCTGATATAAAACTGGGATTTAGAAGGAAGTCTCAAGTAATCTGCCATTTTTATAATTTTTTCCCTGATATTACGAGATAGCTAAATAACTGACCTATTTTTTCCCCCGGTTTTAGTTTTTGTCATATCCCTGTCACCTGTTTACTTCTGGTGGTTCATTTCCTAGGTAATCCGAGAAGGCAATTTATAGAATTCTGATTTATTTTTTTTTTATTCCTGAGTTTCAGAGCATTGCTAGCAGTGCATCCTGAATGGGTTAACCCGTTTCAGTGTGGTGTAGGTTAAGATGGTTGTAAGTAGGTGTTACTAGAAGTCTTAAGTAAAAAAAAAACCAAAACAATGCTTTTTCTCATGTTCGCTTTATCCTGCCAAGAAAAATAAGAAATAAATAGGAAATATTTATCCTGACAGGAAATCTAGAGAAGAATACACTCGGTATAGAAGTAATAATACTATGCAGTGTTGTCATTTACTGCTGTTACAATAGATGTTTATAAAAAGCATCTGCAAGCAGTGCTCAGTAGCAGTGAGTTCCTCCAGTTTCAGGATAACTGGCTGTAAAAAGGCTTTTTCCTGATTTAGCTCAAATGCTTTTTGGAAAATCAAGAACTTTCTGCAAGGTGGGACTTTGTCAATAAAATTAATTCCTTTTCATTATATAATAAAGCAAATATTTAGCTCTTATTACATTATTTTTTAGCTTATAATATATCCTTTTGGAGAACTGTTAGTCTGATATAAGCCATAGGCTGTTCTCACCTCCAAACAAGAGAGCGACACCTTGTTGAATTTTGTGTCTGTGTCCTCTAATGCTGTAGTTCAGCGAGGTACCCCAGATATACAGCACGTCACTTGCAAAGGTTTTGTACAATGGGCATGATGTAACGGTCTCTATGGAAGTCTCTAAAACTCTTTCCAGTCTGTTTGAAGGACCTCTGCTGTTCTGTCAGCAACTATTACCATCTCAGAACATCAGTTACAGTATTGAACTGTTTCCAGTACTTACCTGGACAACACAAGAAACAAAGTATTTCCAGTAATGACAGCGTTTGAGTCTTTGACTGTATTCACAGTGCTGTTAAATCTTCAGACAGAGGATTTGCAGAAGGTCACAGATCTGTCTCCTGGCTGCCCATCTCAAACAGTGGTGGTGAGGCAGAAACCTCTCTCTGTGGAAAATTTCTCCTGTGTGTGTCCGAAGGTACAGGGCAGGCATGCTGGCACTTCTGTGTGTCTTCTGTCTTATTCATCCTTGGCAGTGCTCAGGACCTGACTGCACAAGGAGTGTGCAACCTGCTCTGAGTGAGTAGGGGCCTTGACTCCAAAGGTCCCTTCCAATCTCAGGTGTTGTGAGAGCTCTGCTGTGCAGGATTCTCTGTTTCCAATGCAATTTACTGTTTAACAAGTCCTTTACTGAGATCTGTAGATTTTCTCTGCCTGTACATGCCTGGCAGCTGAGCTAGCTTGGCACTGGATTGGAGCAGGATAGCAGTAGGAGGGGTGAGGGAGTAACAGACTTCCTCAAGGTCTTTGCCCTCACTGCTGGAGCAGTGAAACTATGTCATAAACAAAAAAATCCTTAGTACACAGCCTGGACAAAGCAGAAGCACAGAGGACCCAGGTAGCAAAAAAGGAGTCGGTGTAGAGTGGAGCACAGGTCTCGTGTCACAGATATCATAACAATATCAATGTCTAATAGCTTTGATACTGTTTTGTTTCGTATTTATAGTTGAAATGTTAACATTATACTGATGAAATTCTACTCATTTATTTTTCCTCAAATAAAAGAAACTTTGGGAAAGCTTCTAAACACAAAGAACTGCGTGAAGCTTTTGGAAATAGTAGATGTTTTTGGTCGGTGCTTCAGTTTGCTTACTCCTCAGCTGTGATGAGCTACCTGCAGAAGTTAAAAGCCCTCTGTGTACATTTGAAGATAAGATGTGACTTAATAAGAGTTAGATGTCTTGGAAAAAAGTGTGTTCAGTTTTGTATGCAGGGAAAGAGTTTAGTACATGCACACTTCATTTTACAGGAGAGAACAGAAGCTGTGTCTTGTTATGCTTTGAAAGAAAAAAAAAATCCATTGAGCTAACAGATCTAGGTTTTAAATGTCATAAGCTTTTGTTGTTTTAAGAGGTAGTTTAGTGAGAGCAGTAGCTTTTCCATGATTTTCAGAGTGGAAAGAATGAAGTAAAAGCCCTACTGAAGACTGTAGGACTTGTAATTTTATTTTAAAAATTTTTTTTAGAGACAGCATTTTGTTCATTGATTTTTAAGGTTGGAATTCTGAGCAAAACAAGCCTGTGCCTCTGCAGCCAGTCTTTCTTTGCAAAGCCAGTTACAGATGTTACGACTATCTGAAATTCAGTAAAGAATTTCGAAACTAAAGCAAGCAGTAGGAAACAACACACTGTTTTATCCTTTTTTTCTTTTTTACTGTAACTTGTTAAAAGTTTGTATGTAAAGCGCAGACAAGAGTTTCTCAGTTACTTTGAAATCCTGTTTCACTAGGTAGAACTACAGACTCCAGTGTTTTGGAAGTGCTGAGTGACAGGGATGTATCTAGGGTACATGGAGTACATCCTTTACTGATCTTTGGTCACATTGTCCTGCACAACTCACATTAGCGGTGATTAATGACTCTGAAAAGGAAAGATAGATCCATTAGTTACAGATCCTATTTTTAATCTATGCAAAAGTATTTTATACCCTAGCCAAGGAGCATAATTTATCTCTGTGTGTTGCTTCCTAGCAGACTAAACAAGACCAGAGCCCCAGCATTGGCATGTGCTTGTTGATACTGCTAAATTGTTGCTAAAATTTTGGCCTTGGTCAGCTACTGCTTTCCTAAATGATACTTATGTGTGGTTCAGAAGTCATTTGTAGCAGATAATTTGGACACCACCAACCTTTTCTGCAGGGTCAGAGTTCACATGAGCACTGGGTCAGAAAGTTGTTCCCGTCTCTAATGGTACAGATATTGACGGTGTGTTTGTATGGAACATTACAGAGTGTGTGTCTAGCCTCTACAGGGTTATAGGACCTCTAATTCTGTTATTTAATAGGGATTTGTTTGGATGTGTAAGACAAGTTTATAGCAAGTGATAAGCCCTCAGTGTCAACTTTTTTTAATTAAAAAGAAAAATCACTGAAGGATTGTTCTGTCCTGCTCGTGGTAGGAGCACACTTGGCCAGGTGCCTTTTCAGACAAGACCGAGGAAGGGAGATCTTCTGAGTTTGTGAGAGCTTTCACTAAATCAAATTACAGCTGAGGATTTTTAGTAAGCAAGATTTTACCGTTCTACTTTTGAGAAAAGAGTGGAGGGAGAAAAATTAAATTAACTCAGCGTTTCCTCTGTTAAAATGATGGGTCATGAGATAGTGAAGTGATCGATATTGAAGTTTTGTTTGTTTAATTTACTTAACTCTAACTTTTAAAAAGCTCTACCTATAAAACACTTTTAAAGTGACTCTAGACAGACTGAATGCATAAGGCTGTATTCAGGTAGTGTAAATTTCCCTTAAACCCTCCATTTTTTCTATCAGCTTGCTCAGATATTTCTGCAATAGTAACCACCAGTCTCAGAGTTGGCAAGATGATTCCTAGTCACAATAGTGTCAAGGAATTGCACAATAGTGCAATTTTCATCTCAGAAGCAAGAAAATAGGAGTTTAGTAGATCAGTTTACATGTTTTTAAGTATGAGGATACAGTCATCACTGTAGCACCATTTGTTCTTTTCATGTTCAGTTTTTTAGCCTTTTGAAGGAATTTAATAAGAACATGGTTGAGGTCTTTCTGCAGTTATTCAGTAAGGATTTAGGAGATGGTTTCATGTGTTGAATCCATGGCTACCTTCACCATCCTAATGAAAACTTTTTTTTTTAGCTGGCTTTTTGTACCTATTCTAACTGTATTTACGATGAATGGTGTGACAGAAATTAATATTATCTTCATAGCCCTAATGAAAAATTCTTGCTCTTTATCCTCAGGTGCCAGGTATCCAGAGTTCAGCACGTTAGGGTCTTAGAGTAAGCTAACCACACTTTTTTCTGTGGTATGTTCAAGAATTTTTCCTGCTGCTGGGCTGTACGCACAGGATATCTGCCAGCAGCAGCTCTGCAAATTCCTGTTCATTAACTGCCAAGCACTTAGCCCTTCTCTGTGTATGTAATGAGAGACTTGGAAACACAAACAAACCCGCTTAGCAGGAGGCATTTGCTAGAGGAGTGACATGCTGAACATCACCTTCTATTAACCTGTTGCTTTTTGTTAACCTTGATGACTAACACATCCAAGTGAGGCTGGGGATCGTCAGACAATCTGTGGGTTGTCCCATGGCTTCAGAGTTGGTCTTGATTATGTGTAAATATATTGGAATTTGCAGTCATTTAATCTGCAGTTTCTCTCCCTTCTCCCAGGCATTCTTGTCCATATATTAATAGGCAGTATGGTGGTAACTTAATGTGCTTTTGGGGGCTAAAGATGGAGATTATTAGTATTTTTAAAGAAGCGATTAGTAAATTTAAGACAGTTTTGTTAATTACTGGCCTCTTCAGGAAGGTGTAATGTGCAGAGCTGGATGCTACAGTTAGCTGCAGTCTGCATTCAGTCCCACAGCCTCTTGCAGCTACTGGTAAATCTGGTTTTGGGAGGTTTGGAATTTTTTGTTGTAGTTTTGGTTTTTTGAGGGTTGGTTGTTTTTTTTCTGCATCTTCCAAATGTTATCTTCAGAACCACAACTGCTTCGTCTTGACTTGGACGTCTTTACTTAGGGGAGAGTTCAAGGGCAGCTTGTTAGTTCTCTATCATAAAATTTGTTTGCTTTTTTTTTCTTTTTTCAAGAAAGCTTGAGGTTTTACTCCTGTAGCCAAACTTTCAGAAGTTAATCAACAAGGATAGAGAGTCCTGGTAGTCAAGCTGGACATTAATCAGCAGTGTGGCCTTGCAGCAGAGAAGGCCACCCCTATGCCAGGCGGTCTCAGCAAGAGCATAGCCAGTGGGGTGAGGGTTGTTACTATCTCTCTCTTCTGCCCTTGTAAGACCACAACTGGATACTGTGTCCAGTTTGGGGCTCACCAGTGCAAGAAGGGTACAGGGGTGAGTCTGCAGAGGCTTCCAAAATGACTGTGGGCTGGAGTGCAGGATGTCCAAGGAGAGGCTAAGTGAGCTGTGTCTGATCAGCCAGGAGAAGAAACAGAGAAAATCTTAGGGGTGTGCAGAGCTGCCTTATGTAGAAAAGGTGGTTCAGACTATTTTCAATACTCTTCTTTTTTTTTTTTTTTTTTTTATTTCCCCAAAAACTGGGACAGCAGTAGAAGAATTTCCCCAGAGAGGTAGTGGTGGGATCTCAAAATCCAGATGGGCAAATTTCCGAGTAATCTGATCTAACTGGGTCTGTTCTGATCAGGGAATTAGGCTAGAATGACCTCAGAGGTCCCTTCCAACTCAAAGTAGATTTCTGATATTCTGCTTAAACCTTTGTCAATCACAGGTTCCATTGCGGCAGTTCCTAGTTGAGATACCTCATTCCCCATGTTACTTAGATTTCCTATTATTTATTCTTTGAAGAAATAATTGACCTATAACATTCTTTTCTGGACCAGTACTTAAAGACAAATTAATTTTCTTACCCACATTTTGCTCTGTGAAGTTTACAAATGTCCCTCCCTGCTTACCGTGTGGTGTTTGTTGGAATATTCTGTGCTTTCAGGGATATAGCAGGGATAATTGCTCTTCCCTTTGTTTTCTCGGAAGGGATGTGTATGTCTGTAACACGTGCATTTCCAATTATATAGGCTAGAAGATTCTGAGCTTGTGAACGTGACATGCAAACACCTACAATGTGAAATCTGTAGAGAATTTCTATTATTGTATAGTAAGTAATTTTTATTTTTTACTTATTTTTATACATTTGGCAGATTTGGACTATTTTAAGGCAGGGGAAAGAACAAGTTTTAGGCTGTATCCTTTTGTCATAGCTACGTTTCATTTTCCTGAAAAACTATTTAGCTCAAGATATAAAAGGAAGGGTTTGCTTTGTTGCCTTTACTGTTCATATGCATAAACTTCTAATGTTAAAAATGTTTCCTTCTCTTTTCAATGTAGGTAAATAACAAGAAACAAAAAATGGACACTCAGTTATTTTCCCCATTATTAGGAGCAATTACTACTAGTACTCCACCTCCGCTAGAATCTTCCCGTCTTTATAGCAACTGGTCAGCATGTGGAGAGGATATTAGCTCAAAAACTTCTTTTCAAGACTGCACAAAGAAACGGTATGGACATTGGTATAATCTTACATTGGTGTTCTGGAACACTGAAATTGTTACGGAGCAGAATGAATAGGATTCTGGATCTTTTTAGGAAGAGTTTATGGGATAACTAGACGCTCAATAAATTTTCTTTGCTGTATGATAATTACTGGAGAGGTTGTGAAAAAAGGTAGGGCGTCTGTGTGTGTATAGATGTGTGTGTTTACACGTAAAAACACTTTAAAATTTGGAAAGAGTGTTAAGTTCAGGGAATGAAATGAGAAACTGCTATATGTAATTGAAAACTCCTTCAGGGGAAAAAAACCCCATTCTCCTCCCATGCCTTCCATTTCTCAGTACCATAGCTCATAACGATCCTGCTTGATAATGTAGACTATTTCCTGGAACATAAACAACGTAGAGAGTGTTAGACATAGGTCAAGTGTAAGTGGTACCTCTACCACTGAAAGCATAAATATGCATACAGCTACTCTTGAAAATGTGTCACCCGACTGTCTTATTGTGCACTTGATCTAATGCACTCAAGTTCGATTTTATATTTTTTGCCATTTTGAATGTTGAATTGCATGCGGAGGGTTTTTGTTACTTGAATCATGTACTGAAGTCTTGACTATTGCAGGTACTTCTGATCATCCAATATTAATCATGCAGTAAAATTACTAAAGGTACAGAGAAGGGCAGCAAGGCTAGACAGGGGTTTGAAAGCTTCCATGTTAGTGGAGAGTAAATAGAACTGTGGTTTTGATAAGTCAGTTCTGCAGTGGAATGATTTCTATAAAATCATGAATGATAAGAGGATTGCAAGGAAGAGGGAATGATTATAGAAAATAGGGGGTACCAACTGAAATAATTGGTTCTCTCCTTCGTCTTGGTCATTTTATGGCTTGTGTACAGCAATTGAAATTGTCATGTTAAAAATATACCAGCTTTAGAAATGCATAAACAATGATTTCGTATTAGGCTTCCCACTCTCTTCTGTCCGTCTTAATGCCAAGTGTCGGAAACATAATATTGCATCTCTGTACTGAGCATGACATTGTATGATATGGAATATTCCATTTGCCAGTTTGGGTCTGGTGCTCTGGCTGTGCCCCCTCCCAGTTTCTTGTGCATCTGCACAAAGGCAGGACATGGGGAGTTGAAAAGTCCTCAATTTCTTAGCAACAGCTAAAACCATCAGTATATTATCAACATTCTTCTCATACCAAATCCCCTACTATATCCAAAACACAACACTGTTCTAGCTACTATGAAGAAAAAATTAGTTCTGTCCCAGCCGAAACCAGAACACTTCCCAAAGGAAGGCAATAGTTCTGTCTAATTTCTGTTCTCAAAAGCTATGGACGTGTCCTCACCTTCAGTTCTGGAGTTAATCACAAGAGCTGGAACAGGACACAGATGTGGGAAAAGTACCATTTCCATTTGCCTGTTGCTCTTGCATCTTCTGCAACCCTCCTCTTCCCACCAGTACCTTGGAAGTTTTGCCAGGGAGCTGTAGGTCTTGGTTTCTTGTTCCTTCTCTATCTGCAGGGGCAGGCTTGCTCACTGCCACGAACTTTGTGTCAGGCTGGACATTAGTATTCTATTTGGTACAGCTGCAAGCAATTTGGTATGGTTTTGCCTTTCCCCTGTGCTGGTTATTTTCACGGATTCTTTTTATGTTGCTCTGCATTGGTAGGCAGTAGATTGTCTTATGGCTCTACCAGCTAAAGATTTGATTCCTTGATGCTGCAGAATCGAGGGGTTTTTACAGCAAGCGTTTATTGGTACCAAACCAGAAAGGATAATAGCTGCCTACCTTGGAATTGAGAAAACTGAATGCCTGTTATACTGGGATTTTTGTTTTTTAACTTTGGTTGTCCTGTTGTTGATGGAGGATACTTTATTTGGACACCAGAAGACTTCTTTTCCATGTGTGTCAGCATGTTTCATGGGAAGTATCCTTCCTTTCAGGGTGATCAGGATTTTATGATACAAGTTACTTCCTTTCAGATTACTGGTAGTGAACAGTACTGGCTTGAGACAGAAGGCGGGGAGGTGTTTCTAGTCCCTTGTTTGAACAAGTGACTGCATTAAGAAATAGAATGTCATGGATTCAGGTTCTGCTGTCTCAAATTGCATTGTAGTGTTTCTGCTGTATGTACTAGGTGAAACAGCTGAACATTTCATCTCACTTCTGTCTAGTCTGGAAAATTTGTTTGAGCAGTTTTAGACTTGCTGCTGTCCTATGCTTATTCTTCCTAGGATTTTTTTTTTTTCTTTTGTAGTCCACTCAGCTTCCTGCTGCTCTGTCCACAGTTCTAAAATGGCCAGTAATTTTATATTTAATTTCCATGTCACAAGCTTTCATCTATGATTTCCAGTTGGTTGCAGAAACTGGAAGTAAATAGGCCTCAGAAAAAAAAAAAGCCATCTGACAAAGACACAGAAAATCCAGCTATCAAATACCAATTACAGTTCTACATCCATAAAACATTTCCACGAATCTTTGCACTTAGGTATATCCTAAACAAAATCACAGACCAGATTCCTTACAGAGGAAACTGAGTGGTCACAAAGTAAATAATTAGCGTAGTTAGAAGTCAGAATGTGGTGAGGTCTTAAAAGCTAGTAAGGAGTAAATGGCTAATTTTCACTGTGGCAAGAGATTAACAAATTGATAGTCTTAATAGTTAATTCCACGTTCTATAGTCTTTGTTAATTGGCAAGATCATGTGAATAATTATGTGGAGGCACTAGCAGATGAGTAGTTCAAGTAAGTTGACACCAGGGAAGACTGAGAGATCTTCAGGGACACTAGTGTATCAGCTGAATGAGAATAGGATGATGATTGAAATTTATTGAAGCAAAACAATGCATGTTAGAGGGAAAGAGATCTTAACAATGTTCTGTTTTTAATTAACTTCTGAGTAGGAGTTAGGTGTAATTAGACAGCTCTGTAAAGATCTCATTTTGCACCTGAAGTAAAAGATAAATTTGGACTTGTGTAAGAGTAGTGACGGTTGAACACCTTTAGTATTTATCAGGAATATTTAATAAAGTTTTGACCAAATCCTTTATAAAAGGGGATTAAAATGTGGTTCAATTTAGGTATATCTTCATTCTTTTGAGATTGAAATAGTAGTTCTTGAAGAAAAATTAGAATCCTCAAGATTGTTATCTTTTGCTGCTCCTGTCTTTTCACGTAACAGCTTGGTGCAGCAAGAGGTTAAGAAAATTGTTCTGCTTCATTTAGGCTATAGAATTCATAAATGCAGAAAGATGTTTCTGTATATGGGTATTGAAAATACAATTAGATTCAGAACCCTTAGCAGATGCTGCTAAAATAAGAGGTTGAGTGCTTTAGTTTTCTTTTTGCCTGTTCTGTTTAGGAGAAAGAGATTTTTATTTATTTAGTGTTTTTTTGTTTTTCAGGGCACCAATAAATCTTTCTTATTCTAGCAGTGGCCCTGATATGTTTGGTCTGGTGTCAAGCATTTTAGAGGAGCCAAACAAGCCAGAACCAGTTACAGATTGGTAAGTTTGTTTTGAAAGTTCTTACATGTTGTGCGTTGGTTTTTTACATCCTTTGTCACACAGGTACGATACACGTCTGGAATTCTTTCATGAAATTCAGTGAAGAAAGTCTTCTAAATTTCCTTGAAATATAGAAGTGTTCTTCTTCAGTTGCCATTAAAAAAAAAAAAAAGGCAACAAATGGTTAGAAATGCAAATTTTCTAAAGTCTTCCATCAGCCTACAGTATTTAAGGGAGGAAAAAAGTAAATCTGATTTTAACCAGTAAGGAGTTGACTGAATACAGTAAAATCTAAAATATTTATTAAATCAAATAAACTCCGCAGTTCTGAATATACATGTTATAAACATTAGAGAATGGCATTGGTAGTCAGGTTTCACATAGCATTTACTCAACTGCAGTGGGAATATTCCACACTCCCCCCGTATATTTTGGAGGAGGGCTGTATATGGTTAGCCAGTAATGTAACAGGGAAAACAACTGGTATGTGAACTGTTTCGATTTAAGAAATGTCATTACAGGAGGCTTGTTTAACTTTGTTACAGGAATTCTCTTTCAAGATTGTTTCCACCTATGTGGGCACCTGATCTTGGAAGCAATGCTGAATTCTCAGGGCTCTCGTCGAAGCACTCTGTTGGAAGTAAGGATTTTTCAAACCTGATGGGCACACAGAACTACTATCAGGAACACTTGCAGAATTCTCATGATGTGGAGATGTTACACAGAGGTTTGGAAGATCTTCATCTCATAGAGTCTTGGCTTTCTCCATCTGGCCCTTGCACTCAGCCTGATGATATACTGAAGAACAGTTATCCTGAAAATTCCTCTTTGCATAATAATAATACAATTCACCAAGAAGGATTTTCATTTAAAAATGTAGACCATAATCAGCATTTGTGTGGTTATGACCACATGAAGTTAAATGGAGACTATGAAAAAATTTATTCCAATTTTAGCACTTTTTCTTCTCAGAGCAGAATAAAAGAAGGCACTAGCATTCAGAAAGAGTACCGGAAAACTGAAAGAGCAAGAGGCAAAGTTCTGAAAAATGATGCTCAAGAACAAACTAAATATTCCCCTGATCTTTCCAGTCGGCCTGTTGATGACTCTTGGGATAAAGTGTCCCAGCACAGCCACTTGTTTTCTACAAGATATGAAAACTTTACAGCTGCTCATAAATTGCAGTCATCTATTCATCCATCGCTTTATTTTTTCAATCAAGCCCCTAAAGAAAATAATTTTTCAGGAGGGACAAACAGAAAGCCACAGGAAACCCATGTGCAAAATGGTCTTCGTAGTTTTACCTTGGGGGATGCTTTTAATAATGATGAATGTAGGATCGATATTGGTCCTAAAGAATGCTCTCATAAAGTATCTGAATATGATTTATCCGTAAAAAATGTTATGCAAAATGGGAGTTATTCACCGTACCATGGACGTGCGTGGCTGGATGGGAAAATGGCAAGTCTGACAGCTACATCAGATATCACATATGGAAAGCAAGTGGTGGCAAGTCCACGGTCATCTTCAGGGGCTTCAACCACGTCTGGTGATTCTCCCACCCATCAGTCTATAACACAGTCCTCTTACTACTCACAGATCTTACCTGCCCTCCCTTCAAGGAAAGATGGAAGGTTACAAATATCAAATGGTGTTTCTAATAATTTGGGAGTTTCTAATTTCACCTCAGAAAATCATAAGCAAATGAAACCTATTGGACGATCACAGCATGATTCATTGACTAATAAGGAGGGGCAAAACTGTAAATTCCCCGTTAATTTTTCGGCTGACTGGTTAACACAGCAGAACGTAAGTGAAGACCATGAAAAATACTACAGATTTCAAAAAAAGCAGACCCAAGAAAATAGTAATAAAGATGATAGAAGAGGCAGAAAGAATTGGATTCCTCATTTTGGGTATACAACCCCAAACCGTCAGCAGTTCAATATGTTCCCAAAAAAGCATGAACAGAATGGTGGTAGCGTGTCAGACTTCATCAATCCTTCTTTTCTTCCTTCTTTCCCATTAATGTCTGATTTTAAACAAAATCCCAACTTTCTTCCATTTAATCACCATCTGTTTTCATCAGCAAATAACTTCAGTTTTCCTCCATCACCATTTCCATTCTCAGAACTTGCTGATCTTTTTCATTATGATGACTTTAACCACTTGAATCCCTTCATCAGCGATCTGTTTTGTGGGGAAATAGCTGCGCCATACTTTGCCTTTCCAACACCGCTTAACAAGTACAGACCTCCAAGAAACCGCAGTGGACCTGCTAATGAGCTTCATATCCGACTGGAGGAGTGTTACGAGCAGTGGAGAGCTTTGGAGAAAGAGAGAAAGAAGGTAAAACACAACTGACAATAACTTCCGATCAAAGCTGGTGATTGTATGAAACCATTTATAGAGAGTAGATACTTGGGGCTGTCACTTGTTTTTAGGAGGCGAGATTTCTGTTGTGATATTGTTGGTTTTAAATATCTAGAACACCGTCTACGACATCTGCTTTGAATATAATGCTTGCATTGTTTGGCATGTCTCGTTTTAAATCATGTGTGGCTTTGAACTTCAGTTTCTAAGGCTTCCCGTAGACAGGGCTGCTAACACATTTCTCTGTTAACCTACAACGTTTGTTACAACAAATGTGACAACAGTGTCACTGTCCAAAGCACTGAATTTTATCATTAGCTTGGATGTTTTTCATTTATATGGTCAATAAAAGATCATTAGTTAGTACCAGCCATATATGAGGATATGGCAGGGCCCTCACTACTACAGGTACTTAAAGTACTGGTGTTTTATGCACCTTAATGGTCTAAATGTTCATATTGCACAGTTTGGTTAGATGGATCTCTTTCCTTTTCTTGTCCCATACTGCTTCTCTTTAGCTAAATCTAACTCAAGTATTATAAACCCAGACTCTCCTTTTTCCTACACAGTCATTTAAGGAGATAAACTTCTGTGGTTTTTGGGTCTTTTTGTTTTGTTTACTGTTTTACTGTCAGTGATATAGTGGTCTATTTCCCTTAAGTAGTCATCCTGAGCATCCTGTACATGGCTGTAGATGAAACCTACAGTGTTTTGAATACATGTGACTTTTCCCAAAGGAAGTTTCAATTTATACACTTCTTGTTACAGTCACTTTCCTGCCTCAAACTCTCTTGATAAGAACTGTTGTCAGGGAGGGATCATGCTACTGATAAATCTATTGCACTTGGGAATGGGAGCTCTGCGCTCAGAAGGAGCAGGAAATGCTTTCCCAAGAGGAGTCAAATCTCTGAACTCCATACCAGATCTTGGAAACTAGGTTGTCAATAATCCCTGGTCCTAATTATGCACTGAGTGCCTGTCTACTTCCTCCGTGTTGGAGAAGACTCCTGGTCATTAGAGAAAAGAGTGGGGTATCTGACCTGAGTGGATCTCTGGAGAGCATCTTTTTCTTTCCAGCATCAACTGTGAGACCTTGGAAGTGTAAATAGAACAGCCTACATTATTTGCTTACTGATGCCTTTCAGCAAGACTCCTTTCTGCCTGTCCAGTCTTCTAGAAATTCTCTACACAAGCCAGAAAGGGTGTTGATGATTCTTACTCCAGTGTGGCTGAGACAGCAGTGTCTTCAGAAACTCCTCCACTTTCTGTGGTGGCACAGAAGGCTGTTCTAAACCTGCTTATGCAGGATTGGGGTCAATTAAGTCATCTGGGAAGACTGAACCATAGTTTTTAATCTCATATGTTTTTTGCGTTTTCATCGCTAGAGGAGGACTGTTTATCTTCATATTGTGTTCTTAATAATCAAAGGGATTTAACTGACTAATTTGATCTGGTCCATTTTAAGTGACCAGTTTTATCCTAGTGATGATCTTGGGCTTTCTCAGTCCTTGATCTTTGCAGTTATAGGATACACCTGCAGGTAGCTTTATTTATGGATATAAACTGTTCTCAGTCCCACAAGCCAGCTGCCATAGCGTGGCACTCATTCCTACAGTCAAATCAAAAGGGGATGGCTGCATCCTGACTGCCTTGACAGGAATACGCCTGCACTGTGTTAATCCCTGTTTGTAGCTACGGTTTAGGAGAATGCGATAGCTCACCTGCACATATATATATGTAGGAAGGGACTTTTTAACGGTGATTCTCACCCTTTTGATATTCTTGACCTACTTCTTAAGAGTGTAGACAGAAATACCCCCCAGCAGGACTTGCATTTAATTCTGTCTAGCTTGTCTAATCAGTCAGCCCTTTCAACTCCCATGAACTTGTTCATTGCAGCTGCTTTGGAGTTCATGGTGACAGTGAACTTACCAGTTTCCTTTTATAAATCTCACTTTCCAGCGATCTCACATTTAAGAAATTTCTACAAAGTGTCCGTTAGGAGTTGCCTGCAATATTAAATGTGCATATAGATTAGTACTGTGAATTGCTTATCAGTTGTGATTTTTAAATGCCTGATGCCATTATATGAATTGATGACGCATTCTCCATCCATTTTTCTTCTGAATATCCTTCAGGCTTCTGAGATGAATGCAAGTGGAGTCCGTCAGCTCTTGTAGCTCATGTTAGATGAGGGCAGAGACTAAATAATATGGATGTGTCAGTAAAGCAAAGAGAAAAGGGCTTCAGCATGTGTTTTCAGCATGCACGTTCATAGTATGTTCAGCATGAATGTTCGTAGTATGATTGTGGACTTAACCTTGCCTTGAACTGCAGTGTGGTACCTAATCTTTCTCCCCTAAATCCGTTGTATGCTGAAGAGGGAAGGAGATTGAGAATCAGCTGCTAATTGTGTCTTCTTTACTGCAAGAGTAAGAAGTTCCTATGCAAAAATAGGTTTGATGTTGTTTAGTCGCTGCCTGCATTGTATAGTGGTTTAGCCAGTTCCTTTCTGAATGGGGAGTTTGGCAGCTGTGGTGATGACTCTTTCAGAGCTAATACCAGTTTGTGTTAAATCTAGCTTAATCCTGATGCACTTCAGATACAATTTATGCTGGTGTGTTCACCTGTTTTTCTTGTTAATATTCCTAATATGTGACATTTGAGAGATGCAGTGAGAGGCATACTGTTTAAATTCTTGGAGTACAAGAATTTCTTTGCCTAGGTCTGTGTCTGAGATTAGCTAAAATAAAGTTTTACAGCTTTGTTTCTAAGTGTTGCTGCTGAGCGTTGTATGCTGAGGTAGAGCTGAGTTAGAGAAGTATTCTTATTCTTACAGCAGCTGGTTGTCCATCTTGACAAATATTTGGGAACGTTTTTCTGTAAATGCAGTCGGAAGTAAAAATAGGAAACAGCTCTAATGTATTTGAAAATTCTAAACAGCCCTAAAAATTTGGATTGTAGTATTGTACTAATTTCAAACATTTACAACGGCAATTTATTTCCCCTCCAGACTGAGGCTGACCTTGCAAGAAACTTTCCAGGAAAGCGCATATCTAGCTCAAATAACATTCCTGTGTCCCGACTTCCTACTAACCCATCTCGAGTTGATCGTTTGATTGTCGACCAGTTACGAGAACAAGCCAGGGTAAGCCTTCCTGAGCCGTAATTCCTTAGTTTCTTTTTGCTGTTATGTTTGTTTAATGGAGATTTGCAAATACTTTGCCATTTTTCTTATTTTCAACATGTCTGGCAGGTGCTCACATTAGTAGGAAAAATGGAAAGGCTTCGTGGTACCCCTGTACACAATAACATATCCACTACATTGGAACGCCATATGGAAGTCATTCAGGTAACGCAGGCAAGGCGTAAGGATGAGATTATTAATGCTGCTGATCCGCAGAGACAAGGAGCACCACGTTATAATAATGAGAAAGGTAACTGCTTGCCATTCCTGTAGTTTTAAAAGCTTTTTCAAAGACTTAATTGTGAAACTGCGCCATTTGAAATACGCAAGTTTGAAAATGCGTCTAAATCTGTCACTTTTTAAAGACTTTAAATTACTTTTCTGCTTTTCTCTTATCAGTTTAAACTTTGAAATGTTTTTCTCTTGACTAAGAGAACAATAAAAACTGTTCAGTGATATTATATAACCGTAAGTAGTTTGTCCTAAAAGTAAAAATGTACCTGTTCTTAAACAAGTTGAATTTATTTTTGCAGTCATATTGCTAGTCTGTCTTCTCTTTCAGCTTATAAAGTTAAAAAAAAAAAAAGTGTTGATGCCATGTTAATTGATTGTATCTACCTACCTTATCTAAATCACAAAACCACAGAAATTGTTTCGCGATTCCCAACTTCTATTGAAGTAAAGACAGAATAATTTGTAGCAGTAGTTAAGTACTTCTGCAGAAGTAATGCAAAACTAAGACAAATTGCATTCCCTTCTAATAGCACAGTGTCACTGATAACCTGCTGTTCAGTATAATGATCATGCAGCTGATATACTTAGGAATTTGGGGGTTAGAGGTAAAGATAATACTATTTTTCTTCAGAAAACGATTTCCAGAGTAGAATGCACTTTCCCTGCCTCACGCCCATCCTCTTTTGGATCTTTACTCAGCACTCTCCTATACTGTCTTATTTCCTGTGGTGAAGCTGTCAGTGTATGGTTCCTTTGGCTTCCAGCAATATGTATGGGATGGTTCTTCCTTGTTAGAAGGGAAAGATAAGCTGTAAAGAATCAAAATGTTTTGGTTTCACAAGTTAAGTGTCAAGCATGATGTCATATCCTTAAAAGTAATAGTCCTATGTGCAAACCTGCTTCTAAAATTACTGATACAATTGTGTAATGTGACACTGGCCCCAAGCGTAAGCCAGGAAGCAGATAGTCATCATTTCACCCCCACAAAAAAAAAATAATAAATTCCACAAACTGTTTTTGGTAATGTTTTGTAGTAAAGGTTTATGGAAGCATTATTTGAACCATCGTGTATTGTACTAGTAGTTAGAAAAATTGCAGTTAGTCTTTTATAGTTAGTGATAACATCTGCAGTGTTGTTATGCTTTTGAAGGGCTATGGTGCTGTTAGGTGTCTAAGCACAATCTAAATCACGTATAGAAAAGCCTTTAGTCTGGTTTTCACTGAGATGCGTGTTTCTTTGAGTTCTGGGTGGGTATCGGTGTTGCTGAAAGGAAGACAAAGGAGGAAAAAAGGATTGTATCAAGCTCATCTGGCTGGAATTGAGTAGGTAGTTTTGCTAATTGTACTTATTGAGTATCATTGTAGATAGTCACCTCTGATAGCATTAATTAAATGGGCTTAATTGTTGTATCGCAGGTGTGATGGTTATGCTACTGAATTTTGGACACAGTTATGGTTGTTCTTAGTGTGAGATGTTATAGCTGTCATTTGCAAGAGAAGATTGCTAACTGATGGAATTCAACCAGTGCAGTACCAGGGTACAACATTAGCTATTTCTCGAGCACACTGTGTACCGGTGACAGGTTGAACAAATTTACAGAATTTTTCAATGTATTAATGTTACCGGGCTTGTATACTACTTCAACTTGTAACCTGTTTTTTCTGTTGTAGATGTTCTGGCTCTGGCATCTGCCATTAGAGAGTTGGCTGCTTCCACACGCAAGGCTCGTACTGCTTTATGGTGTGCCTTGCAGATGACTTTGCCAAAAGACTCTTCAAGCAGTCCAGTAAAGCAAGAAGTTGTTGAAAGGGCATTGCAAGAACTTTGTCCACCAAACACAAGCACACAAGAAAAAAGCAGCATGGAGTATGAAAACAAAGGAAGCAAAAAAGAAAAACCTGCGGAACCCATGAGGATTCTGGAATAATAGCAAATAATAACAAAAGGGAGACAGAAGGCTGAGGAGGGAAGGGCAACACGTCCTGCATAGTACCATGGAAGGTGGTTTTGATGGTTATCAAAAAGTAAAAGGGTTAACATAACTGATCAGTGCTGCAATTCTATTACTGTGATTCTGGTGTTGAGACTCACATCTTGTAATAGTGTAAATGCAGTTTTAATATTGCTGGTATTGCAATGTCTGCTACATGAGAATTTTAGTATTAAGAGAAACTAAACAATAGCTGAGAATTTCCCTGTGTGCTTATCCAAAGCTATGTATCAGCTGTAAATCAAGCCATGACCTGAAAAAACAGAGTGTGGTAGAACTTAATTCTCCTTTTTTTGTTAATGATACACTTTAGCATACTTAAAGAAAAAAAAAAATCCAATTAAAAAGTATTTCATAATTGTTCAGGGGGTTTTTTGCACCATCATATAGTTGTTTCAAGTGCCAAAGTGATCGCTAAGTCGTTTGCATCCCATCACTCTTTACACAGCAATCCATATGCCTGCATTGTTTTTGTCACAGGGCTGGGGGGGGTGGGTGGGGTGTGGTGGCGTCAGGTCATTCAGGTTATCACAGTTTGACAGGAATAATCAGTGTTTAATGTTGGTTGTGTGAGATGCTTCAGCAGTTCTGCTGCCAGTTCAGTTTCTAGTTAAACCAGTGTAAACTGAGCTTTTCTATAGCATAGTTCATTTTAAATTTTCCATTTAAAAAAAAAAAAAAGAAAAAAGGATTTTGTAGATTTGCAGCCAGTACTGCACCGAAGTACACATTAGCAGGTGATACAAAATTGTCACTCAGGATTAGAAATTAGATTTATTGATTCCTCAGTGGGTTAAAAACCAGTAACTATATAACATAGTATGCACATAATTAAAAAAAATATTGTTATTAATGTAAGTTCATGGTACTATAATTTTCAGAAACATTCCATATTTATTTTAATGTGTTTATTGAATGTTTATTTTAAATTCTATTTTAGTAATATAAAGTTGGATATTTTGCCAAATCTTTCACATAATCAGATTTAACAATTTACTCAGGAAATATGTATATTATTATATAAATATACACATGGTATATAGGGATTTTTTTGGGGGAAGGGATGTTTGCAAAATATTTACACAAAGCTAACTATATACTAGGTTACCAAAGCTGTTTAACCGATTAATTTTTCGCATGGAAGATTTAATATATTTTAATTGCTGTTAACTAGTCTCCATTTTGTGGCTTAGACAATCAGAAGTGTTTTGTATCAGTGTGAATGTTCAGGGTGAGAATTAGAAAAGAATGAGTAATTCAAGTTTTGTTATTAAGGCACTTATAAATATTTTAATGCTTTAACAACTGTCTTACTGTTACACAGTCTCTTAACATATACTAATAACCAGCTAAGGTTCTTGGGTATCAGTATATTAATAAATGGCTTTGGAGAGCAGTTCTTATTTTAAAAGTCAATTAAGTTGGGGATATAAGCGAAGTTTGAAAGACAAAAATGAAGTTTATGTTCCATAGTGTTCAATGTTGAATTTGACATTTTGTGGCTAAATATGTAATTGTTTCCATATATATATACATATATATACACTTGCAAAATGTTCCAAATGCGTTTCTGTAGTTTTGGATCTGTGGATGTTTCTAGAGCAGTTTAGTCTCCCTAGTACTATCGTTAACTGTAATGAGGCATAACTTTGTAGAAAAAAAATTACACAAGCCTCACTGTAATCCACTGATTAAAGTTTAAAAACAAGAGTCGATAGAAATCAGAACTTTAGTCTAGCAAGGTTATGATTCTTTTATCCCTAAAAAAGTGAAATCCATTTAGAATATTTTCAGCCTTAGCCTAAAAAGCAGGTAGTGGAGAGAGTTATTTTAGTGTGAGTGTGTTTTCTCCGTGTGCACGTGCAGTTCATTTGCACAAACTAATTTAAGAAGGTTAAATTTGCATTTGTGAAACTAATTAACTATACTCCACTGTTTAAAAAGTGGCGTCTACAGTATTTCAGTTAATGAATAATTTTGGTCTTTCATTATGATTACTGTGTTGACAGGAAATCAGAAGTTGGAAGCCTTGATCAGCTTTTCTGTTTACAGAACAATTGTAGTCCTGCAGGATTGTTTCGTGGTGGTGAAGTTCTAGGGCGTAGTAGGTTCTTATTGTAGTGCTCGTGTTAATTATTCTTGTGAAGGAATGTGATCTTAATCGGTTCATAATATAGTTAACGTGCCTTTAACAATCTCCTTTTTCAAAAATGGCAAATCACTGTATGCTCATTTCTGTTTTCCACTGCGGTTTAAAAAAATGCATTTATAAAGGGTTACATGTGGCTGCGTTTGACTATAGTTACCAGTTAGCGTTTGCTGTGTTGTTCTTGCATACTGTTAGACAGTTATGAGCTCTTTAACAAGCCTAAAGCACTGTAGCTGTGGAGAGTCGCCACGGGTCAAATATGTTAGTATCAGATTTTCCTTGTCATGCCCTACAAATGTGACCAGCATGCACTCCTATTTCCTTTTTCCTTTCTCTGTTTTCTTCATAAAAAAATTGGGATATTAATAGCAAAATGATTTTATGCCCATTTCCTTAAATGATTTGATTATGGACAGCATTAGACCTATAAAGACAGAAGTCCTTTCAGAGTGCTTCAGTTCTGTTGCTTTATGACACATCCTTGGATATTTCAGGGGGAAAAACTTTATGTTTAGTAAAATAACCACCTGGAGTTGCAGCGGCTCTGTTACAGTCATAACATTTCTTTAGCTGCCTAGTGTTTAAAGAATTTGTACCTTGATGCTAAATGAATAACTGCACTGAATTTTTTATATGAATGTAAGTATAATGCTTCTGGTTTTAGGGAGTAATTGTATGGGTATTTTACTGACCTCAGAGGAAGCTGAGTGAAGGTATTAGGTCACATTTAAACCAGAGAGGTGTTTTTGGGTTTGGAGTTGGGTTTTATTTTTGAATTATTTTTCACCCCCGATTCGTGCAGCAATCAGGTAAATTTTAACTTACTCTCTTCTTTCTCCTCCTCCCCGATACCCCCACCCCCCCTTCTTTGTTGAGATGTAATTGTTCTCTTTTTATTTCTGTTTTGATTTCTGCAGTTTAAACTTTTGAATGGGGTGAAGAGGATAGCAGAGTTGTACCCGGTAGCAATGGTACAAGGTTCTTCCAGTTTAAGAAAACAGGTTACTTAAGAGTCCCTTCTCAAGTCAAGGTTGTTATCAGGGTGTATGCTATGACATTCGGTAGTGAACCTTTAATATTTAAAACCCCATGTTGATGTTCCAGTACAATATAGGTTTAAGAATTACAGTTATTTCTGTATTCTGTATAAATAAATGGAAGCTTCTGGTGATTCAGCTTTCTTGATTCCCAGGAGAGAGGCCAGCATCAGAGTAAGAACTTTTTTTCTGGTTATTGGTTTGGTATCTCTGCTTTTCTTCTCTGGCCACAGGGTTGCTCTGGCCGTTAAGTTAGTCTGATGGTATCTATAGAAACTAAAACTAGGAAATTGGTATTAGTTTGTCATTATTTTTATTAGAACAGCATACAGGGAGGTTGTCTAGGTTAGTGATGCCTGTCTTGCTGTGGCCTTTTCAGGGGTGAGTGTAAGACTATTAGTTCCCAAACTCCTGCTACTGGTTTTGTGGTTTGTGTTATTTTTTTTCTTTCCAGACTGAATATTCTTTGCTCTTGGCATTTACCACCACTACTATTCTTTTTGTCTGTACCTTGATATGTATAACTTGGAAATTACTTGCCTGACAGCTTGGAAACTGATGCTCTAGTCTTCATAATAGGTCTCGTATTGTTATTTCTGGTACGTTTTCTCTTTGGTGAAGTAGATGAATAGTAGAAGATGGAGGTTATGTAAGTGGGAGGCTTTGTGGAGGTACTTGCCTTTCCAGAGAAGTGTGGGGATAGTCCAAAATTTTGTGGAAAGCTTCCTAGCTTTCCTGTGCACTTTTCTAGAAGTGACCACGAGTACAGGTTCCTGGGATTATGTTTGATCTGCTACCCAGGCCTTCTCCTGTTCTGTTTGGGGAATTAAAGAAGGAAGGGGGAGCTACTTCCCATGGACAGGATCACCCCTCTTTGGGGCTCCTGTGGTCAGAAGGGCCGGAGCCTGAGGGGCTTAAACGGTGTTTCCCTTTCCCCATCTGCTGCTCACAGATGCTGTCAGGGTTCAACTGCTGGGACTTGTGGCAGAGTTGGCTTGGTTTTGTCCTGCTATTGGAGCCATACTTCCACCATTGTATGCTTTAATCCTATGGAATCAAGCAGGGTACCAGCTTGAGGAGCTGGAATAGGGCTTGGGAACAGCTGGTTCAGACCAGCGGGGTATGGTCCTCCCTCCTGCATCGACATCATCACCTCTCAACTGCTGTCTGTAAGGAAAGAGAATGAAGTAGGATTTAAACTCCGCTTTTCTAGACTTAAATGGCAAGGAGTGCTTAGCATAAGACTTCCACTGAACTGTTTGGGTTTTTTTTAATCAGTCCTTCCTCAAGTGACAGCATTCAGCTTTGCTCAATATGATATTCTCAAATACACAATTTATATTAGGTCATAGCTCCAATTCTGTAGAAAGCTTAATTTTTTTTTTTTTGTTTAAATGCTGTAAAGACTGTGCAACAAACAGACCTGAAGCCCCCCCCTTTTTTTTTTTAAGTTAAATTGTTACCTCCTCTGAAAGCTGATTCTCCTCCACCCCCCCTGCCAACAGTTCTCCGAGAGCTGCGATGTCAAAATGCTGCATGTTGGAGCAACCCAAAGCAGTAGGGGTTTGGGGGTTTTGTTCTCTGTATCTTTATTGCTTTGACAGTGTACATAATCTTAATTTAACATTTAGTTTTACAACTCTATGGCCACAGTCATCCTTTTTTTTTTTTTTTTTCCCCCTGATAAGAGTAATTAAAGTGGAAAAACTTGAGTTTCTGATTATTTACTCTTCACAATTGTGCACTGTATTGAACAAGAGGGAATACTGCACATCAGCAAGTATGAGAGCAATTGACTTTCAAATATATCTTTTTATTGGTATTATTTTTAAATAGGAGCATGTGCAATTAGGCTACTGAAGAGATGGTTGTGGTCCTGCTTCCACTGAAGCCAGCGGCTTTAACAGATCTTTGTCTTTATCTGGCTTTGTAGCTTTACTGGCATGATATCTCGAGTTGGGTGGGCTCTTTGTAAATAGAAGCTTAGTAGTTCACCTTGAACATTTGTTATCAAGAAACTCCAGAAGGATGTGTTCCCAACCTTTTTTATAAGCTTCCTTGCTACACTGACAACTTGGAATTAGCAGGATAATTTTGCTTTTTTTTTTTTTGAGGAATGTACCTACTGCAGAAACTTTGGCAGAATTGAAGTTGTGGATTTCTAAGAACTCTGCACCTTGTCTTATCCTGATCTGCTTCAAAGGGAAATATAGCCTTAATCATACTAAAACCTTTGATTTATTTCCTGTGCAGTTTATCCATCTTGGTCACCAGCACTTTTTTGTTTGTAGAACATTATATAAAAATAAAGCTTCTCTTATTTTTTGATAGATTCTGCTAACTTGTTTAAAAAAATAACTTTGCCAATCAATTTATCAGTTGTATAGAATGGAAGGTACTTATTTTTCTTCATTAGCAATACTGTAATCAAAGGTGCAGAAAAGCAAAATGCATTTGATTTATGTAGTCTCTGCTGTTAGAGATTGAAAATGTGTTGGGTTAGGAGCAACTTCTAAAGAAATTGAGAGCTGAAGCTATAAATACTCTTCGCTTGTTTGCCAAATGAGCTTTAAAAAGGAAAATATTTGCATACAATATGTAAAAACATGTTAGAGAGAAAGAATAAATCAGACTCGAAATAATTTCCAGACAAAGATCGCTTTACATTTTTTTACTGTATAAAATACAACCAACTTAAAACTTGTTTATGCACAGTAATAATCTGCGTAGTTTTTTCACAAATTAGGCTATTACCAATATATATGGGAAAAATAAGTTTCCTTTTATTTTTTATGACAGATATACAAAGATTAATAGTGTCTATTTTAATATACTACTTGGTGTCTGAAGTATATCTTTTACATGTTTGTTGGTCTAATTTATTTAAAGTAGCAAATTTTACACTGCTAGTGAAATATTACTGAAGGAGAATTTTGTGAGTTAATCCATTCAATAGGCCCATAAGAAATATGTGGAAGTATAATTTCGCTTAAAAAAAAAAAAAAAAGTCAGTTGATTATACACTATTTAAGTATTTCTGTGAAACAACTGTGGATGTTGGAATGAACGCTGCAAAAATCTTACTTCTACCTCTTGTGTAACATTCTTAAAATTATACTTCGCAGATCTCTTTGGGGATGCACTTTGATATTGCAGGACGTTGGTATACCTTAACTTGTGAATTTCATCTGCTTTTTTTTTGCTTTTTTTTTTTTTTTTTGGTTAGTCATTTTCTGTGGAACACCGGGATGCCTTGTGGCTGAGTTCACTTGTGTAAAGTAGCCTCGGGCAAACTGTGCACACTTAATGCGTGGTTTCTATTAGGCAAAAGGTACAACAGTCAAAAGAGATTGTAAGGTTTGTGTTACATTATGAAAGTCTCCGAAATGTTAGAATTCCGTAATAAATCACGGCCAGTGTAATTTCCTAGTATTTTTATGTATGTGATTTGATTCCTTTTTAAATAATCAACTGTGTCGTATGTATGTCCTCAGTTAGTAGTTACAGCTTCTTGTTTTGTTTAGTTCAACGTATGCTTTATCGGCTGCTGTTCTCCACGTGAGGTGAATTTGGTTTTGGTAATTCTACCTTGAAAAGACATTGTTACGTGTTCTGCTTTAATGCAGTTACAGAAATTAAAATTCTTCATGTTTTGTGAAACTGGTTTTATTACTTCAGCAAATTCTGTGGGAGAAGGACGGGTGGTTTTGGTTGGCATTTGTTGTGCTCTGATCTAAGGAATATCTTTTGATCTGGATGCAAGGTCACAGAGAGGGACAACATCTGTGAATGTAGAATTGCATCGAAAAGTTGAAAATAAAGGACGATCTTTAAATATTCCATAGAGCGTTGGCAGGGGGGAGAAGTCTTGATGAATTTGGCATGTTTCTCAAACTAAATTACATTACCAAGTGTCACAGACCAGGTTTTATTGACGCAGAGATTGGAAGCTATAAGCAGGAACAGAACTCCTTTATGCTGAATGCCCTGAAAGAATGTGCTTCGCAAATCAGCACCATGCAGATCTTGATTCCCCTTGCCCTTCCTCAGTGAGATGAACTTAGGCAAACCCCAGGTATATGGAACCTTTATCTTCTGGAATGGCACATAGTGTGTCTGTATGTGCCCACCAGGTAGGTATAGACAGTCAAAAAATGAAACGTACCGTTGATATATTGTGACTACTTCTTGATTTGCGCTGTCGACTGCTCCTGGTAGGCTTTTGAGGATCCTAATCTATTCTGCAGAAAATAGCCAGCACTTTACACACCTGATCAGCGTTGAGGGAGGTTCCTCTGGATAACACACAGGTCCGTAGTGCCAGGCTGGCAGGCCACCTGGCCTGGGATTGCCCTTGTTTTTCCCACTAGTAACAGATGGAGCATGAACTGACTGCCATTACTTCTGTTGTCGATGGGGTTAATCCTTCGTAGTTTGTGAAGGTATTGCTGGTTGCAAGTCAAGCGTTGCACAGCTAACACAAGACTTCAGCTTGTTTGTTCTTGTGGCGTGAAATTTCAAACCTCACAGGGGAAGAAAATGTTCCTCAGTCTAGAGTTTAAAATTTCTAAGCATTTTCTTTTCTGGTGACGTGTAGGAAAAAAAAAAAATAATTAATACAATTGGTTTTCATTAGTGGAAAACTTATACAAATTTTCACGGTGCTTTGTGTAATTTAAACATGTAATTTTCAGGCAGGGCATTTCCATATTCAACTGACCTATACCTGTCAAAGAGCTCGATATGAAGTTGCTTGAGCTCTCTTTCTGTAGCTCACTTTTGAAGGAGTTCCTCCCAAATCAACACCCCACAAACATTTTTTGTTCCCTTTTCCTTTCACTCCCATCACAAATCCACAACTTTTTCCATTTCCCGCATTGTGTAGGTGACCGAGGAAGAATGCCACTGAAGTTTTTTCGTGGCACCACGGGGCACATGCGTTAATATGCAAAAAGCCGAGAGCAGAAGTTCAGGAGCGGCTGAAGGGAGGAGGTTACAGTGGCTCCCGAGGCATCCTCTGTGGGGTCGGGTTATGTGTGCTCTTTGCTTTAGGAATGATCCAGGGCTGTCACTTTTGGCAAGCCACAGGAATTTTGGTTGCCGAATACCTTCAGCGCCACCCCAGCCCTGATATGTTGCATGATATCTTCAGAACCAAATTCGAAGTCTTTCTGTGAAAATGCCTAACTAGGAGGCAGATGAGATTTATTTGTTGTTTCTGGACATAATCTATCTTCACCTACTCTTAGTAGGTTTCTGTTATTGCTCTTTTGCACCCATGTTTTATAAGTTAAATTGGGGGGCACTGCAAGAAACTCTTCCCCCACCCCCCCCCTTTTTTTTTTTTTTTCTCTCAGCTCCCCTTATGTAGAGAAGAGGATTTCCAAAGTGCCATTATTTAGCAGATCATGAGAGAAACATCCCTTGACTGCACGGTATCTCTGATTTTATTCAAATGCAGCTTGGTTGCTTTGATACTTGCTCCAGAACACCTGTAATGGAATAGTTGCAACTATTTTCGTATGACTATGCTGGCAGCTTGCCTCTGAAGATACTTTGGAAAACAGTCACAGCGAAATGCTTTCCTCCTAGCCTGTTACCCCCAAATTAGTCTGATAGCATTTGGTATCTATGTTGATTTTTAAACTGTTAAAGTATTTGAAATACATATTTGTTTGATAGGCTGACCTTTGTGAAGCCGTGCGATTTGATTCTACTGTTCTGATTTGAATAACAGTCCCACGTAAAAATGAAAGCACTGTGCTTCCACAGTGCTAACTCATTACACTTAACTGAGGAGACCTTTGATTTCTAGCTGGTGAATCATACTGTGTATAGATAGATATATATAGCTCAGGAGTGTAGGGTTACAAAAGATGCACAGCCTCAGTAAATAGTAAATTCAGTTAAATCCTCTTGAAGAATTAGTATCCTAGGAGCAGTGTTCTTTTGCACCCTTTAAAAGAAAAAAAAAAAGCTGCACTGCATTTGAAAAATCAGTGTTACTGCAAATGGATTATAAACGAATGTAAAACTAAAATGTTTGGTTTATTTCTTTAGGATCAGTGTGTGAAATGCGGAAGATGGACATCTGAAGTGGAGAAAATAGATTTAGCTCGAAGATCTCAGTCTGGTTGTTAAAAGGGAATTAACGATCAACAAAAAAAGGGTCAAGTGTTTATACTAATAGGTTGTCCTAGAAACGAAGGCTCTCTTGCACATATGGAGTACTACCTTACTAGCAGTTGCAGTTTTCTTCCTTGTAGCAGAGCCGTTGCCCGCCTTCCAAATTTTCCTGCAAAGCACTATTTTATATACTAAATTTCAGTAATTTCAGTCTATATGACTGCCTGCCAAGTAGCTGCTGCTGTTGCCTCTGTGGTACAGAATTCCCAGATCCTTGTGGTTTGGGTAAGACGTTACTGAAGGTAATCTGTAACTCACATGCAGTTTCTCTCCCTGTTCCCTGTGTGTGTCACCTTCCTAGTCTGTGATGGTGGCTGAAAAACGGCTGTCACAGCAAACCGTTAATGTTGCAGGGTAAAAAAGCTGGGTATCTCTCAAACTGCTAATTTGAATTTGAGGTTGGTAGATTTCTTTCGCTTTTAACACAAAATTTTAACTTGCTGACATGGGTTTATTGTTTTGCTTTAAGTAGTTTAAGGAAAAAAAAAAAATTAAGTCATGTTTATTTTCTTTTCACAGTTCTGCATACAAATCAGGATCCAGTGCAGTTTCTACTGCCTTTCACAGCAGTAATAGGGAGATAGATGCAAGTGGTAGGATACAGGGGTTCTAACTGTGAAATCAGTGTTGAGAAAAATCTGCTTTGAAACTTGTGTGTGGTTTTGTGAGGGCAAAAGCGTTCTGATGCACACGTGTGCAGATGTGGGCAACTGGCGACTGAGTGACCAACAATCTGAAAATACACCCTAAATCCACCTCCAGTGTCAGTTTTGCACGCTCTAGCTTCAGATTGCTCAAAGCAAAAGTGATTTCTCTCTTTTTCCATTTCCTTCTTTACTTGCACGGTTACGTTAAAGGTCGGTTTTCCCGCTGCCTGTTCACGCACAGCCAGCTGGCTGCGTGCGGTGAGTGCCCTGTGCAGAGCCCTGCCTGCAACACATGGAATGTGAAGGAGCTTTCTGATTTGCAGGAGGAACTTAGTGTGACGTAAGCTTTACCTTTGCTGATAAACTGTTGTTTTGGGAAAGGAGATTTAGAGCTATGAGAAGTTCTTGACTGTGAGCCAGCAATGTGCACTCACAGCCCAGAAGGCCAAATGTACCCTGGGCTGCACCCAGAGCAGTGTGGGCAGCAGGGTGAGGGGGGAGAAATCCCCCCCCCCTCTGCTCAGCTCTCCTGAGACCCCCCTGCAGGGCTGGGTCCAGATCTGGGGGCACCAACAGCGAAAGGACACGGACCTGCCTGAGCGGGGCCAGAGGAGGCCACGAGGATGCTGGGGGGGCTGGAGCACCCCCCTGTGAGGACAGGCTGAGAGAGTTGGGGGGTTCAGCTGGAGAAGAGAAGGCTCCGGGGAGACCTTAGAGCGGCCTCCCAGGGCGGAAAGGGGGGAGGGACTCTGGATCAAGGAACATAGGGGTAGGACAAGGGGTAAACTAAAAGAGGGGAGATTTAGGTCAGATACAAGATAAAAATTCTTCCTTGTGAGGGTGGTGGGACACTGGCACAGGTTGCCCAGAGCAGCTGTGGCTGCCCCCTCCCTGGAAGGGTTCAAGGCCAGGTTGGACGGGGCCCATGGCAGGGGGGGTGGAACTAGTTATCTCTAAGGTCTCTTCCAACCCAAACCACTCTGGGATTGTCATCGATAATTAGAAGATAGACTCTTCTGTAATAAAAGGGAGTTTTGAATTGCATATAGGCTATGTTGCATACATAGTTGTTTAGCTAATCCTCTTCTATAAATCCATAGATTAATAACTCTCAGCAACTGTTTCTGATCTCTTTCCTGTCTTGGTGTGCTACAGACCTGTTGAATGAAAGAGAGTTCCCTCTTCTTTTCATAGTATTGAGGATGATTTGTCAGTTCCTGATGTAAATAGGGAAGAACTCAAGATCTGCTTGAGTTTAAGTCAGTATAGTTTTATCAGTGTGACACTAGAAGCGTAGGGATTATACCCAGTAGAGGATGGACCTTAATCACATAAAGTAAAAAATAAAGCTGCTGAAGAAGTATCAGAACTTTAAACAAAGATGAGTGATTTTAGAGGAGCAATCTAGTTGAATTGATGGCATACTGCTTCATTATTTCTGTGATCCACAAGTCCATTTTCAACAAATACATAACCTGCTGGCATGAAGATTATAATGCAAAAGAGGATTTTATGTTACTCTGTTAGATCACTGCCATAGCAAAGCTTATACGGCAGTGAAACGCTGGGGTTTCCACCCCAAGCCCCACATTAAGGCTGACATCTGGGTGATTCCCACAGCCCTTCCCAAAGGGGGGTGAGTTTCCCTTCAGGCTTCCCTCCAGGGTGGTGCCGGCCTGGCAGACAGAGCCGTTGGGTAAAGGAGCCCCGGGTGTCTGCATTAAGTGACCAAAGGTCAGGTGTCCCACTGAGTGGATAAAAGCTGGGACCCCTTGCAGGAGGGGCAGTGTCTGTGTGTGAGGGGGATGCCCTGTGCAGAGTTCCCTGTTGGGGAAGGACCTCCCGCCTCCCTGGGACTGGGCTCCAGTCAGGTCTGGCTCTTGTAAACGTGGGCTCTGTAGAGATTCAGTGTGTGGCTTCCTTGGTCTTATGTGTTTGGCTTGTTGACTCGGTTGTCTCCCATCCCTTCTATGGGAGACTGCATGTCACCATTTATCCCACCCGTTGTTGGTCGTGCGGTGTCGTTGTTGGGGTCAGGGGGATTGATGTCAATTATGTATAATCTGACTTGTTTGTACCCCCAGCGCTCGCCCATGTACTGACCCTTTTGTATCAAATACAATTTGGTGATTGGTTCATCTTGATGCTGGCTGTGTCCTTTATGCTAGGCCTGATAACTGGCAAAACAGGCAGTTACATCAAAACTCAATGTCTAGAAGAACAAACAGTTTAAGAGGGATTAGCCATATGCAGGCACAGGTATTAAGGGGGGAAATAAGATCTGTCTTTTTCATCAGGATAGTTCAATGAATGGTGCATTTCAATATGGTGGCCACCTGAAAGAAACGGGGATGGAGCTGTGGCTAGAATCACTCTGTGCGTTTACTCAGGCCTCAAATTCTCTGTAGCATAAGTTACTCCACTGCTGCAGATTTTATACCTGCATTCGTCCAGCATGGTGCATTAAAGCTCTTGGGAATGGTGTTCTTATATTGTTTGTGCTACTGTTGCTGTGCAAACAGGACACAGCGTAGTTCAGCTGAGACCACTATTAAGCTGAGAGTGTATGGTAGCAACAGCTTCTGTTTTCCCTGCATTCGTCATGGGTATCATTTGTCAGTAAGTGAAGTTATGTTCTACTTTAATCAGGATCACTTCAGGTTTCAGTCCAACTGTTCAAGTTAGATTCTGAAGACAGTTGCTGGTGGCAGTTGTGAGGGAAGTCTGGTCTGTGGATTTGTAGGTGTGTAAGTGAAGGCTTTCCTGGGTGATTATTCACCTTGTAAATGGTTGACCTGGGTACCAGCTGAGGAGAATTTAAGGACTGAATTCTGCTGTGATGTGGAAAGAATCTGCCTTACTAGGATTATAAATCCTTTGAGCAGACACATCTTTTTCTTTGTTTTTAAAAAAGTGTGGATGTGCATTCTGTTGGGACACAACCACATTAAAGTTCTGTAAATACCACTGACTACAACCAGTAGTTGTATCAGTAATTGTATAAATACCTATCTTTGTATAAGTTGCAAATATTTTGCCTCCAAGTGTTCAAGGGAACACTTATGGTACAAGAGCCAAGTTTACACTGGCATGCAGATCAAAGGACACAGAGTCACCCCCCAGGTGTTTTAGAAGTGACTGCAAGAGTCTGCAAATCTTCTGACACCTGTCCATGTTCACCAGGGAGAAAAACTAATACATTCTCTGTGAGTTTTATCATTTAATGAGGGAAGATTGAAGACTACCTTCTTGATTTCTATAAGATGTGAAGTGTTAAAGTCATTCCTATTTCAATATGAATATGTTCTTCTAATCTACCTATGATTGAAATATGAAGTATTGCCACTCTTTGTCTTGTAAATGAAAGTGCTCTTCTAATAGGTCCCTTTTAAGAAAAGCAGATTTGGATAAAAACTTGGAGGCTTTGTCCTTCCTTCTTTCCTGAGGGACCTTGGAATGCCTTCCAGAGGATAATGAAAAAAGTAGAATTAAAACAATTATTTATCATTTCAAATATTTTTTTTAAATATTAAAAGGTGATTTTAATACAACTAAAATAATTAAGATAGCTTTAAAAAAAAAAACCAACTGATTGTCACCCTCTGATCTAAATCTTCCCTTACCTATCAACTGGTATGTTTACAACCATTTTTCTTAATTCAGAGCTGAGAGTGCCACATTTCTCTGACTCAGCCTTTGACACAGGCATTGATCATGGCTGGATTGTATTCAGATAGTTTGATAATAAGGATGTTGGAAGAAATTAGAGGGTAGACATCAGTATAAGGTTCTCCAGCATGGCCAAAATAAGTCATAAATAGGACATGCACTCAATTAGGTAATCCCTGGAAAGCAGAACTTGCCTCATGCGGTAATAATGTAGTCATGAAAGTTTTATTTTTGAGTCAAACATTCATTGTCATTAATCACAGGGCAATGTGTTAACAAGAACGAAAATACCATCTCTGCCACTGCAACAAGCTCTGCTCATGATACAGTGTGAGATGGATGAGCTGGAGAGGCAGAAGAAGGGCTGAGGTGACACTCCAGCGTATATTTTGGGCACCTGTCTGCAGCTAGCCAGTGGTGAGCAAGGTCTGGAGAAGGTTTGGAATGAGGAAATGAGCCAATTTTGTCAATGCTGACACCTCTTCCTTAACTGAAACCACTACCAAGAAAGAGATTTATGCATATGGCTCGTTTAGAGCATCTGTCTAATCCCATTGACATCAGTGGTACTACTTAAGCACATAAAAATAGACATTACTTTTAGGTAACTTTCTGGAATGGATTGAACTTCTTGTGTGAAAGACATTCCATAAGGTAAACCAGCTTCTAACTTCTGATGTCCTGCCCTTGTCTGAATGTTTACATACAAAAGCTTCTGACCTTGCCCTTGATCTCTTCAGTTCTGTGTGATCCAAGACAATTGCATATTAAAATTTTTACCACTAGGCAAAGAAGTTCACTTGCATCAGGATTAAATCCCAGTGTATCCAGTATAGTACCTTTTAACCTTGCTATAAAACCTTGCTGGGCTTAGTTTAATCAACAAACTACTCACATGCATCGACACAAAGCCTACAATGGAAATGCTTCTGGATCTAAACCTTCAGGAAAATGGTGGTTGCTCAGTAAACAGTACTGCGTGTTGCAAAAAAATACCCTGTGCTTCAAGAATGCACGTTTTCAGAAAGGATGGAATAGTTAAAGATAGGAAGTTGTGACAGAGAGGAAGTGATTAAAAAGAAGAAATGCAAAGAAAAATGGGATGCGTGGTGAGAGTTTAAAAGCAATTCTATTTCTATTTTAAATTCTATTTTAAAAAGTGATTATTTACACAAAGTATGTTATTTGGCTATGGCAATTGTACTGCCCTCCATGGAAAAAAGTAGTAAACCCAGTGTCTCTTTCTAGCAGCACGCTGTTTTTCTTCATGATGGATAAACTTGAGAAGCCTAATTCTCGGAGCGGGATGGTTATTCCCTTTACATCAAAGATGACCCACATAGAAGTCCAGAAATATTAGACAGGTTTCATGGACAGATTTAAAGGGGAAATCCCCAATATTCTAAGAACAGTTTTAAACTGAAAGAGGGTCAATTCAGGAAGAAATTCTTCCCTGTGAGAGTGGTGAGGCCCTGGCACAGGTTGCCCAGAGCAGCTGTGGTTGCCCCCTCCCTGGAAGGGTTCAAGGCCAGGTTGGACGGGGCTTTGGGCAACCTGGGCTGGTGGACGGTGGCCCTGCCTGGGGCAGGGGGGTGGGACTGGAGATCTTTAAGGTCCATTCCAACCCAAAACATTCTATGGTAACTGTTGAGCTCATAGGATCATAACATAAAATAACTAAGATTGTAGGGGGCTTTGAAGTACCTCCTCCTGCTCAAAGCAAGGCCAGTTTCTCAGCTTGGAGCTGTGTCCACTCAAAGTCTGTATCTCTCCACAGGTGGAGATCCCACCCTCTGGGCACGTATTCCTGTGCTGCACCACCCTCATGAGGAACTTTGTCCCCCCTCATAGACATTTCAGACGCAGGTGAATTTGAGTTGCACTTAGAGAAATGGTGATGCCCTTGTTCAGAGCAGAGCCACAGTAATCAAGGAAGCTTTGTGGACTATTCAGAAAATGTACAGTGTGACTGTGGTGGTGTTCTAGCTGTGGATGTAAGGACTCTTGAAGATGGTGTGTTCCTGAACAGAACTGAGCACAGACAGGTACTCAAGAAAAGCTAAGGCATAAAATAAAATGCAGATAGCAAGTGAATTAAGAAATACAAAAATACAATTATATAAGGGATAAGAAAAGATTGAGTAATGATTCGTTGAATATTCAGTAAAGCAGGAGAGCTGCTCAAAAAATGTATTTTATTTTCACATAATAGGAAGCGGACTGCAACCAGTTGAGTATCATAGTTAATTCTTGTAACAAAGGGGTAAATACCTGTCTCTAACTGGGGACAAATTGGTTAGAAAGTGCATAAAAGTGAAAAAACGTTTTAAAATGGACTGGACCTCATGAACTTTGGTGTAGAGTACTTGCGATGTTCCAGATGGTGAGGAGATCTGATGTAACATTAATAATGAAACCCCTGATGGTGGCCAGCATGCCAGAAAACCAGCCAAAGGTAAGTGTACTTCTATCTTTAAAATGGAAGTGAAAAAAAATAAAAATATAGGCCAGGTATTTGGGCTTCAAGTCCCAGAAAGATATTGGACCAAAAAGTAAAAAACCTATCTTGTAAGCACTGAGAAGATGCTAAAGAGGAGAGTTACAGTTAACATGTTTGAAGCTTTGTCAGTCCAATTTAATTGCCCTAGAAAGGAATCAAGTCATGTAAATTGAATTAAAGAAAGAAATAAACTGGGCACTCTATCACAGTCTTGTAAACAGTTTTGGAATGTGATCTAGAATAAATACTGTAGAACGGGTGCAGAGCTTTATTCAGTGTGGTGTTATTGAAGATTTAATGTCCAAATGGAAGGATTTGTCAAGCAGAACCAAACAGTCTGTGTGGTCAGTGCACTGATGATATTTTTACTGAAAATCTGATTTTGGCAGCGTCTCTTGAGGCTTTGGTAAATCAGGCTTAGAGTTTTATGATCATGAATGAAAAAAATAATGAGTAGTCTTAAAGGGTTAAAAAATACTCCAGTGCTCAATGACAGCGTAGGAAAATACTGCTCAGGTGCAGTTCTGTGAAGGATTTGGGGATTACTGGTAAGAGCAAGTGCATTCGGGATCAATGCCCGGCTGTTTTGAACTAAACAAAAATCCATAACGGGATGTACAAAGGCAGTGCTAGGCAGCAGCATGTCCGAAATAATCCTTGTGATCTGCCTTGATAAGGCAGCAGCCACGGGGCTGTGCCTGGGTTTGCTCTTCAAATTTCTGCAGACAGCTGGAGCCGGTCCAGCTGAGAGCGATGGGAAGGACCGGAGGGTCAGAACTGAATTAGGGGAGTTTGGACCAGAGGAGAGGAGTGGAGACAGTGGTCTTCAAACCTCTCCAGGCATCCTGCCAAGATGGAAGGGCACCATGTGTCTTTACAGAGTATATAGGGTTACGTTACAGGAGGAATTTTAGAATTTAGGAATTTGGTTTAGATTAGCTGCATAGGAGAAGGTTTAATGTTAAGAGCAGGGAAGCACTGAAAAAATGGGTAGGAACCTTTATAACCTTTTCTGGAAGTATTAAACCAAGCTAGGCAGGCATGTGTCACTTGTGCCCTTTTGTCATTGTCTGTTCACAAATCAGTTTTTCCTAAAATTCTGAAAAGCTGCCTTTTTAAAAAAAAAAAAAAATCCAGCACCTCTGTTCTTTTTTAAACTCAGTGTAATACTTAGATTTGCCTTTGTAATATAATAATTTTCTGTGTCCTCCATGACTCTATCAATGAACATTGCCAGGCATACGTAACTGCTTTGGGGGGAATATGCTCCTTTACATTAGGAGTGCTTTAGGGAGCTTCTAGTGATGTTTAACACAGAATTAGGTGGTTTTACCTATCAGATTTAGATGTGGTAGGAAAAATATCTCATTGTTGTCAGAGTTATTTGTGTGTGAAATTTTTATTAGCATTGATTTTTTTTTTTTTTCTCCTCTGAATCAATGTTAGATGGGGAGAAAAAACATCAGGACTTTTTTTTTTTTCTGTAAAAACTAAACAAATATACTAAGAAAAAAAATGGTGTCAGCTTTTAAATTTTTGTGCCATATCACATGGGGAAAAAATAAAATTCTGTAGGGAGATGCAGAAATCTTTTCTTGACAAAACCCTGCCTTTTATGCAAAAAAAGTCTAGTACTTAGGTCTTATTTAAATATTTTTTTAATGCCTCAGGCCTTGCTAGGTATAGCAATTCAAAGAATTTAACTGATTTATTGGGAAAAACCAAGCATAGTTTGTTTCAGTGTCTGTTAAATCCATTTGTCATTCTTTTACTTTCAACTTAAGAGTTTAGATGAGCAATTTTGGAGCTCAGAGATATAGTTTTCAAGTGGAAGGAAAGATTTTTTGTGTGTGTGTTTTAAAACTGCATAGGTATAAATTGTTACTTAAAACACATTTCCCTGATATTTGGAGTGTGAAGAAAACATACTTACAGAAAAGATATCTGTTGGCTTTTTGAAGAAGACTAGTATCATGCCTGGTGACACTTTATTAGTTTTCATTCAAATGCAGGTTCCTTCAAGCCTTTCCTCATTCTCTCTATAAATTCAAAGCTTTATTAGCTCATCATATATAGGTTTCCCTTTGTTTTAAACCTATGATATGTTGTAGTTCCTGAGTAGGTAAATAACTCATTGGTACTGTAGATGTTTCAGTTTATCTCATTTTTAGTGACCTTTCAGGGTATCTCAGGCAATGCACTCATGTCAAGATATTTAGGGCAAGTCACAGCATCCAAAAAAGGGATCACTGGTGCAAGAACAGAGATCAGTTATCGCTTGTCTGTGTGGTGCCTAGGAGATGCTGGTCCTGAGTATGGGCAGACACTGTTAAGATGAGCTCCTAGGAAGTTGCAGTTAAGTGATAAGTACTCCATGACAGTAGGCCAATATGCTGGGACGTTAAACCCAGTTTGGGCACTTTCTCCTCAGACTGTAGGATTGTCCTCCAGGCATAAAAGGGTTGCACAAATTTGCTGACCAAAATACATCTAAAAGCCTTTCTTAAAATAAACACCACCTTCCACGTGTCTGACTTGCCGTCTAAAGACAAAATATGAAGACATTTATTGTCTGTCTCTTTGACATGTACAAGATGAACCACGGAAACAAGCTGCACATCTGAAAGACCTTCCAAAAAAATGTGCCTTCATTTCAGAAATGAACAGGAGCAGAGATGGTGGTTTAGAAGCCAGGCAGAAGATTTTGTATCGTTGTCACAGAGTTGCCAAGTGGAGCTGTTGTGGTTGTATTTCTCTAATAATTATCATCTCTAAATAGTGATTACTGCATATTAATTACTTAATCCTTCTTTAAGGTCTGGTGGTGGAGCTTGCATGGAGTGTTCGTTATCTGCATCTAGATGTCTGGTAGAGAATTTTCATAGAATCACAGGATGGTTTGGGTTGAGGGGACCTCAAAGATCATTTAGTTCCAACCCCCCTGCCCCGGGCAGGGCCACCTTCCCCCAGCCCAGGCTGCCCAAAGCCCCGTCCAACCTGGCCTTGAACCCTTCCAGGGAGGGGGCAGCCACAGCTGCTCTGGGCAACCTGTGCCAGGGCCTCACCCCCCTCACAGGGAAGAATTTCTTCCTTCTATTTAATCTAAATCTCCCCTCTTTCAGTTTAAAACAGTTACCTCTCATCCTATCCCTACACCCCCTGATCAAGAGTCCCTCCCCCCTTTCCGGTAGCCCCTTTAAGTACTGAGAGGCTGCTGTAAGGTGCTAGTATTTGTTTTTCAGAGAAGCATCAGCCATATGGCTCCAGCAATCAGTTACCAATAGTCATTGAGCTGCTAGTCATGACAGTGGTGAAAATGAACCTGTCATGTCCTTGTAATTCTAGTACATACAGATGGCCCCTTATATATATTACAAAAAAAACCAAAAAAAAAGTGGAGTGCATAAAGTGTTTCTGAGCTGTTCCTTGAGGACAGCAACGTTGAAGGAGACACTGCTCATTTAATCCTGTCAGAATCTGCCCCCTGCCTCTGGCAACTGTTGTGCTCCACAGTTTGCTGGATCTCACTGCACAGAGAAGTGTGAACAAGGCTGCTTCATGAGGGGCTGGGGAACATTTCATTTGCTTTGCTTTGCTCCAAATGGGACAATGATGTATTCGAGGTTTCAGGTTGGGGATAGGCCTTAAAGTGCAAAGCAGGACTTGATAGGAAATGATTTTTTTCTTACGTTCAATTTGTGATAATACAAATTATCCTGTTCAGAAATGACATCACATTGGTTCAAAGATGTGCTGAGTTTTGTTAGTAACAAAACTTGGGCAGTCTTTCTGTGGTTTTGGGAGGACTTTGTAAGTTTGTTGGTAGGTCTCTGCTACTGCACCTGCAGCTAAAACTTTAAACCCTCTTCAAAACAGAGGGAAGAACCAAGCAGAAGGGCCAGTATCTTTAAAAGGGGAGATGAGTTCACAAAGCTGTCCCTAAACATCAGATAAAGTTACTTAGCCAATGCATGGGGAGTTCAGATGTCACCTGAGATCTAGGTACCTTTTTTCCCCTTGGTCCTTGTCCTTGATCATCCCATTGCATTAAGTTAATGGTGTCCTCCTGATCTTACTGCTTTTCATCCTGGTCACCTGAAACGCTGGGGTCTCAACCCCAACCCCACATTAAGGCTGACATCTGGGTGATTCCCACAGCCCTTCCCAAAGGGGGGTGAGTTTGCCTTTAGGCTTCCCTCCAGGGTGGTGCCGGCCTGGCAGACAGAGCCGTTGGGTAAAGGAGCCCCGGGTGTCTGCATTGAGTGACCAAAGGTCAGGTGTCCCACTGAGGGATAAAGCTGGGACCCCTTGCAGGAGGGGCAGTGTCTGTGTGTGAGGGGGATGCCCTGTGCAGAGTTCCCTGTTGGGGAAGGACCTCCCGCCTCCCTGGGACTGGGCTCCAGTCAGGTCTGGCTCTTGTAAACGTGGGCTGTGTAGAGATTCAGTGTGTGGCTTCCTTGGTCTTATGTGTTTGGCTTGTTGACTCGGTTGTCTCCCGTCCCTTCTATGGGAGACTGCATGTCACCATTTATTCCACCCATTGTTGGTCGTGCGGTGTCGTTGTTGGGGTCAGTGGGATTGATGTCGATTATGTATAATCTGACTTGTTTGTACCCCCAGCGCTCACCCATGTACTGACCCTTTTGTATCAAATACAATTTGGTGATTGGTTCATCTTGATGCTGGCTGTGTCCTTTATGCTAGGCCTGATAACTGGCAAAACATCATCTTTTCCTTGAGCTCTGCTTTCAAGGAGATCCCACTAGCATGCAGGTCATGCTGGATCTCTTCCACATTTTATTTTTCAGTAGCCAAATGCTCTGTGAACCCAATGCAAGACTTAGAGGCTTCAAGAGTTGAGATTCCTACTGTGTGCAAGGCAGAAACAGCCATTCCTCTGCCTTGATAACAGGACACTGAAGCTACTGCGGTTCCTTGGCTTTGGTTCCTCTGACTCTTTTTCAACCCCTGCTTTCAAAATCTCAAATAAAACTCCCTTTTGATCCCCTGCTGGTGTTTTTGTGCCCTGAGAAGTGAGTAAACACAGCATACTTTGGCTGATCGATGCCCTCAGACTCTGCAGCATGTTATCTGCTTTGTTTACTGCCAAAAATAAGCATATCTCATCATTCACTTCTGTTAGCCACTCAGGGGTAAAGTGGTTGTGGGAGAGCCTACTCTACTCTGTTCTAGCTCCTCTATCGTTAGCAGAAATGACTTTTAAATTCAAAATCCTGTGATTGCTAATAAGAGTTAGAACGAACTCTCTGTTCAGGAAATTGTTAAAAAAATAGCAATTTTACTGGT
The DNA here is from genome assembly GCF_965140245.1 of Athene noctua. NCBI lineage: Eukaryota > Metazoa > Chordata > Aves > Strigiformes > Strigidae > Athene > Athene noctua. The sequence goes on from NC_134038.1 coordinate 167,819,225, forward strand.
AAATATAGAAAATATGGTCTTGAGCCTCTGAGATGTGATGTATGTGCAACTCGTCATTTTTGCAGACACTTCAGATTCGTGTCGCAAAGAGTTAGGGAGAGATATGCTTAGTTTATGATAGGGAGAAATACACTTAGTTTTACTAACTTGCCATTTATTTGCCATTGTATCAACTCTTGTCTGGGCGGTTATAAATAAACCTACTATTGATCTGATGCCTTTGGAAAAGAATTCCTGTCTAGTGTGCAATGCTGATAAGTTGGCAGTTGCCTGTTCCCGAGTCCCTGCAGTCACATTTGTCGCTTGGCTTTGGGATGGACTCTTGAGGAACAATTTTGACCCACCCTGTTGCGCAGCTTGTCCCCCACACCAAACACACACCCCTCTGATGTTTTTTTTTCTTTCTTCCCCTGTTGCTGGACCGTCCCAGCGGGTCCCCAAAACGATGCCCTTTCGCTTCTCTCCTGCAGGAAACTTAATCTCCCTGGTAAATGACACCCAGAGCTATTTTGGAGCTGGGCTGCAGAGGGAAAGCAAAGCACGTCAGTAATTTGACTGGAAGAGGACAACCCAGAGGAGGGGTGGGGAGGGGGGGGGTGGCACAGCCTAACCCTGAGCAGCTAAGCCACTGCCGGGGGACTTGGGGGGACCTTCTGCTGCACGTCCCTGACCTCGCTGGGGTTTCTGTTTTATTTTCCTGGAGGGGAAAGGAGGGGGGAACCAAAACCAACATGGTCTCCCCACCTCCTCTGTTCCTCCTTCCCCTCTTCCCCTTTCTGTCATCTCCATAGGAACCGAATTTTACTTACCCTGCCCAGAGCCTTTTTTTTTTTTTTTCCTCCTGAAACTCCGACAAGACTCCAGGTAAGACCTAAACCTTCAGCTAAACAGAAGTGGACTTGGGGACAGTGGTTTACAGTGGGAAGTGGAGAATGCTGTTTGTAGCTGAGGGAGGGGTGAGGTTATTTCTATGTCAGTGTTGCTGTGCTGGAGTGTGTCTTGCTTTATGAAACGTATTTGAAGATGAAGTTGCAGCTGGTAAATCCATCCTTCTGGTCTGAACTGAATGTGGATTGCTTTGCTTAATTACTTCTGGCCGTGTTATCAGAAGAGCAACGATCAACCTCCAAAGCAGAGCAGAAAAGAGAGGAAAATCAGGTTTAAAGCTGTTGATTCTGCTTAATACATTTCGTCCCCAAATTGGAGATAGCAGTGTGCATGGAGAGGCTGGAAAAAATATATGGTTCCTGTGGAGAGGCAGCAGCAAGGACTGTTTTTAAAAGTTTTATTTCCAGGGCATAATCTTAGTGCTGCATTTCTCTTCAGCAAGGACTTTTTTCTTCCTCTGAGCTTCTCTCCAGCATCAATACCGATTCACACTGCAACCCCCCCACCCTACTCGCATTTCTACAAATGGCTCTGATGAGAGATGGAGAGAGATGGAGCTCGACAGCTGAGGCTATTTTCGGCCTTACAGCTCAATGGGGTGGAGTGTCTGTAATGACAATGACGTCCACTTGTTAAAATACAAGGGCTTAGGTTGGAGCCTCGCTGCTAATTGTCACCAAGGGGATTCTTTGTCCCTATGGGAGTTGTGATCCTGCAACACCCTCGCATAGGAAATCACATCAGCTAAAACTGGAGGCGGTGGTTCTAGCTCAATATAAGCAAGTTTATTTTTCTGTTATGCAAAGGATTTAAGAGTTGGAGATTATTTGGTTTAGTGCTGGTTTGATTCGTGCAAGACGGAGAAAGGTGCATACACTTATGCATGTCTACCTACTTCAGACATGTACGTCTAGCCCTTTAAACCATGGGATCAATGAAGTAAAATAAACTACGGTTTTTCTGAGCCTTTAGAGCTCACCTGGCTCAAATTGTCATCTGAGCAGACACTGGGGTGTCCCTACAGCTGGGATTCTGCCATACCTGCTTCTTTCCAGGGGCTGTGTGTAAAGCAAATTGCAGTTGGGTGAAATCTGTGATGGAATTACAAGAATTTACTTTGCTCCATTTCTCTCCCCAAGGTGGCAAACCCAGAGTTTTTACCTTTTCATTTCTCTCCTGCCTTCTCACCCCCATGAAGCAGGAATGTGAATCTCTATGCATGAGACGTCCCTTGTGCTGTAGCCTTTTCTTGCACATTGTCAGAGCAGCCTCGGTGCCTTTAGGCTCAGAAAAAAGAAAGGAAAAGATGCTGCTATGGAGTCTTGAGGGGCTGATCTGAGCAGTTTTAGTCCTCTGGAAGTTTCTCGGGTTGTTTCTGAGCTCCATCGAGAGGGAAAGTGAAAAGTGAACTGAAGTGAAACCCCTGTGCTGCATCAAAGACCAAATAGGACGAAGTCCCTTCCTTGCATGGAACTTCTTGAAGCTATTGGTGCTGGAAAGTAATCTCTGGCCATATGGTTAAATGAGGGATGAGCTTTGTAAGCCATAGGTCTGTATCAAAAAGGAAAGGTAATATGTGCTTTAACGATATAAATCGTCAAAGTGACTTCAATCTCCCATGTTTTACATTAAGTGTATGCTTACTTATGGGACTGGAAGGTGATCTGGTTCCCTTGCCCAGTAACATGCACAAACCATGCGATTTGTTCTTGTTTCTTGTTGGAATTTTCTAACGGTTTGTTCGACTCTTGTTTGCTACCAGTCGTCAGAAATACTCAGGTTGTTGATAAAGGATTAATACTGGGAGCATGAGGTGATGCAGGTCTCTAACTAGTTGGTGCATATTTAGCCTAACCCTGAAGGTTAGAAATGTAAGATTGTCTTGCCTTGAACTTAACCGGTTTTTTGCTGAGGGCTGCTCACCAAGTTTGACACCATGTTAGCCACTGACCTGCTCTGAAATTTCTCTTTACATCTTCTGTGGACTTTGGCTTGCTGTGGAGGTGATAAGATGACAGGGAATACAAATGAATTGAGTTAGAAGCTTATTGCAGTAGGCTTAGTTTATTGCATCTCCTACAGCACATGGAGACTGATCCTCCAATCCACCACGAAAGCTCTTCAATCTGCTCATCAAATGACCTTTGAACATGTCAAAATCTGTTGCCCCTCACTGAAGTGGAATTCAGAGTAGCTCGAGCTAAGCTCTGAGTCCAGCTCCTCAGTGACAGGTACCGTTCCAGCTCTGATGAAATGGGCACCAGATAAATTCTGCCATCTCGGACTAGTGCGTTGGTGCAAATCTCTACTTACGCCTGATTTAGAGGTGTAATGGGCATGTAGCACTGGATGTGCTGGTGTGCATTTCACCCCTAAAGCACCCTGTCTGCTGTAATGGCTTGTAGGAGTCCATCCGTGCCCATCTGATGTCACTAAGCTTGCAGCTGACACTGAATACTTGTGCTGTTTCAAAGTTGTCCATTCCCTGGGAGGTTGCTAAAAGTAATAGGGCAGCTGGGTTGCTGCTGTTTTCCCTCAGAAGAACTTTAACATCAAGGGAAATCCACACTTTCCCTTTTATGACTGATCTCCTTCCCTTCCCACGCACAGATGACACGTCTTGATGTTTTTAGGTGGAACAACACAGGCAGATATGTCATGTAAAATACAGTAATACTAGTGCTGCCTTGATTTTTATCTAGAGCTTCTGTTTTAGTGGTATTTTTCGAAAGGTGGGGAGCCAGATATGGAAGGTTTCCTGTGAGTCTTACCTTTCCCATCAGGAGAGGAAGGAGTGCAAAGTTTAGTAGTTGGCATTGTGAAGAAAGTCATGGAAATATGAACTCTAACAGTAAGAAAAAGACTCCTGATCAACAGTTTGGTGCGTTGGTAAAGAAAAGATATAAAATAGATTTGAGAAAAAGAACAAGCAGACATGAGTCCTAATGTAGTGTCAGAGAGAACTTCCATGCTCCTGATGTGTATTCAGACTTCAGTGGTCTCTTAGGTTTAGGTGTCTGTCCTCACCTGGGCTTTACATCCTCAGAGTCTCTGGTTATTATAGAATCACAGGATGGTTTGGGTTGGAAGGGACCTTCAAGATCATCCAGTCCCAACCTCCCTGCCCCGGGCAGGGACACCTTCCACCAGCCCAGGTTGCCCAAAGCCCTGTCCAACCTGGCCTTGAACCCTTCCAGGGAGGGGGCAGCCACAGCTGCTCTGGGAAGCCTGTGCCAGTGTCTCACCATCACCACAGGGAAGAATTTCTTATTTAGATCTGATCTAAAACTCCCCTCTTCCAGTTTAAAACCGTTACCTCTCATCCCATCCCTACACCCCTGATGCAGAGTCCCTCCCCCCTTTCCTTTAGCCCCTTTCAGCCCTGGGAGGCAGCTCTAAGGTCTCCCCGGAGCCTTCTCTTCTCCAGCTGAACCCCCCAACTCTCTCAGCCTGTCCTCACAGGGGGGTGCTCCAGCCCCCCCAGCATCCTTGTGGCCTCCTCTGGCCCCACTCGAGCAGGTCCGTGTCCTTCTGCTGTTGGTGCCCCAGAGCTGGACCCAGCCCTGCAGGGGGGTCTCGGGAGAGCTGAGTAGAGGGGGAGATGGATTGCAGGGTGCTTTTTGCTCTTTGCTCAGGGTCATGGTGGATGGAATTCCCTTTCTAACCACTGAATCAGAAGGCTTGGGCAGAGAATATCTTGCCACCCCTGTCCTCTCTCACACCAAAGAGCATCATCACAGGCTTGGGGGACAATATATGCCACAGTGTGAGACTTTTATCTTCTCAGAGCCTGTTGGCTTTTGAGATGCAGCTCAGCATTGATAAAGCAACATGAAACCAACCCATCAGCACAGTGAATCACAGCACCTCCATCAGGACTCTCCATCCTGATAACTCTCCTGATGAGCACCACCTCAGATTGTTCCCACAGCAGGGGACTTGCTTGTTTGTGGGGAAGCAGCAGAGACTGAAAGCAGTGGGGACAGGGGTGGGTAGGAAGCCTTGACTGGTTGCATGGCCATGTGATGGTTCCTGGGCAGTGGTTTGATTTATCTGACAGGTGTGTGCACTTGTGCCTCTTTCCCCCGAACACAAAACAGTGAAAATTTGAATGAATCAAGACATAAGTAAAATTACTTACGCTGCTACTTTGCCTTTGGCATGCTCAGACATACCCAGATGGGAATGTGATCTTTGCGGCAAATGATTAATCACAGAGGGATTAGAAGGAGAAATAAGATACTGGTAAATGTTTGAGATTAATTGGAAAGGGCATCTGCATTGACATATTCATGCTTTGTTGTCAGCCCTATGACTTCCAAAGGTGCTGTCCTGGTACTTGCAGAGTTACTATTTTTTAAAAAGTTTGAATGTGCATATATAAGGATCTGAGTTAGTGTAATTGTTTACTAAATTGATGAATGTGTTAAACAGCAGAAATATTAAATCTGTCCTTTCAGTATGTTCACAAGGCTATCCTCACGTTCTCACTCCTGAATCTATTTGTCAGTCTAATCGAACGTGATGCGTTTTATCCCATTTAAATTTATAAAACCTAGTTTATCTAGTGCAGCCTACTTAAACTGTTTGATCTGAGTGTTAGATACTTATTGCAGCTTCATCCTTGCCGCAGGTTAGGATTTCATGCTTCTTACTGGATTTCATGCTCTCAACACCCACATGGCAGGATTTTTACCCCCTTTTTTAGACTGGGACTGAAGATACAAGAGTTTGGATGACTTTCTTATGATTAGAAAAGTAAGCCAGTGGCAGAGCAAGGAATAAACCCTGTTTCAGTTTCCTGACATGTTAGAAATTAGTCTAAAATAGTACCGATGAGCACACGCTGTTTTCACTGATCCCTGGATTTTCTCCTGGTGTCCCTGCCGTTCATAACGGCACAAGACCCGTTGAGTGTGAGGTCATGTGATGAAAGCTGATAGAGAGCAGGGTGGGGTGTAGATTACAGCAAGGTATGTGGGGTATTCACCTTGCACTAGGAGGTGTGTGGACACAGTGGCTTGTACTTGTTGGGCAGAAGTGAGTTGGAAACGCTGGGCGAGTGCGTGGGAGCAATGGGAGAGGGAGACTGGACCTTGAGGCTGTAGCCACTGGAAGGAAGCATCTTGGGTGGATTTGCTACACCAGTCTGGTTCAGGAGTGAGAGCAACAGGCACCTGATACAGCAGCTTCCATGTGTTTTAAATGTTTTTGACTATCGGAGATAGCAGCGAGCAGCGGGAGCTTGTTTGGGCGCTGTTTAGCACAGGAGGGCAGGGGAGGAGGAAGCACAAGAGCTTTAGGAAGTGAGCAGCACCCACCATGCTCCCCACAGAGAAGAGCTCTTCTCCAGGTGTGGATGTGTCTCCTGGGGAGCAGGCAAGGGGTACAGCATGCGGGTGGTTTGAGGGAAAGCACTGTTTGCTGAAGGGTCGCCGTCTGGCTCCCAAGCAGGCACCTCCTGTGTCAGTAGCCATCTCTCTGCTCCGGGCACTCCTCCACGTTATGCAGAGCTCACTTTGAAGAGGTGAAGCAACTCTGGGTTTTGCTCTTTTTGATGCTATGGGATTGAAGCTGCAAAATGAATCAGAAACAACTAGGGATCTAGGAAGGACGAGATGCAGCAATGTCTTCTGAAGATGGATCCAAGCACTTTGATGACATGGTGCAGCCTGAGATTCAAGCTAATTGCTGGAAACGATTAGGACATGGACTCTGAGCTTGTGTTTTGATTTGTTAATTCTTAGTTGATGTAGTGAAGGTTACTGCTGGGTTCTCCGGAGGTGAACTTGAATCCCGGCATATCCCTCCCCCCTCCCCGAAGACTGAAATGGTCTTTCCCCAAATTAGCAGAAGGTTCTGACTGTCAGTCAGTTGCCTTCAGTGGAAATTTCCACTGACTTCAGTGTACTTTGGCTCAAGCCTGAGGCTTGTATCTGCATCTTCTAACCATTCATGCAGCATCTCTGCTTGCAGCTTTGCAAGTGCTTATGGTAAATATATGATATTTTATAGCTCAAGTGAGGACAGAGGTTGAAGGTAATAAGAGGGGACTAAAGAAGTGTTAACTAGTTCACAGTTTTCTAGACCAACTTGAGACCAAGGGAAAAATAATTCTGTATATTCATTGCAACTAGTATTGAAGGTGACCACTCTGTGGGAAGTCAGTCAGTCTTAGCACTACTGGCTGCAAGTCAATCCTTCTTTGCATTCTTAGTGTTTACTAACAATTAATTTCTCCCCATTGCCATTTTTTTCAGGCTTAAATTTTGAATATATTTTCTTTAATTTTTCTAGCTTTTTGGTGGAATAATGAAATTTGCTTGATACCAGGAAACAAAAGCAACCAAAATTGGATGAGTTTAGAAAGGATCAATTTCCTCTAAGGGGAACAGTCTTTGACTGCTTCTTAAGAATTTCCTATGTTCTTTAGAGGAGGAGAAGAGACAGGATAGGATAGGAAGTAGTGTATTTTTCCTGTTAAATAGAGAAAGAAGACTATGTTCCTTTCTGCCTTAGATCTCTGGTCCGAATAAAGTTTGAAGGTTAGCTCAGCCATGCCATTTTCAGTGGTAATAATTACTATAATGAACATCATTTTGTGTTTTTGTATTTATCAATATTTAGTTTTGATGGCAAATTGTGTCTTTCAATCCCCAGCAGCATAAACAGAATGAAAAATTTGAATTTGTTACTGCATGATTTGGCATATATTCCAGCAAATACACTGTCATATGTACACTGTACACATAATTATTTGTGAGTCCGTCCCTGTCCTGTTATGAAGATGAAATGGGAGGGGAGCCAAGACACAGGGCAAATAAGCGATTTCCCTGAGGTCGTGCAGCAAGTTATCCAGCACCTACTCCCTGGTGCCATCAGTGATTTGCATGTTAACATTAATGCACCACAACAGAAGCTGGAGGAGGATGGAAAAAATAATGTAACCTCTGCTCAAATGAAGACTCAAGAAATGAAAGCAGGTTTTAGGACTGGTCCTACTGATTTCTGCTGGAGGTGGGGGGAGATTGTGAGAGCGTCTGCCATTGGGTGAGAGAGTGGGTGGATTTGTGGCCAGCAGGGAAGCTGAACTGCTGTAGGATTAAGAAGGATATTTCTGTCGTGGTGACTGGTTATTATTTCCTTTCTGAGTTACAACACACAGTGTCCAGGCCATTTTGCTTTGTGTGGCACTTTGAAGGTGAAAAAGCACAGATGTCAGAGCAGCACTGCAGCCACCCCTGAGTAAAGACCATTCTGTAGCTCAGACAGGATCAGCCCCAATCGTGGTCTTGCTAAGACAGGAGTGTTTGGCATCATGAGGCCAGATATAGTAGCTTGGAAAGAAATGGTACATTTGAGTTTTTCTGAGTAGGACTTCCAGAGAAGCTTGGAGCTGGGATGCTTGCTCTCCTTACAGAACACTGTCGTCAGGTCTAATCCTGCTCCCAGGCAGAGTCAACTGGTGCATGATTACTCGTGCTAGTGGGGTCAAGACCAGGCTTTTAGCCATTCTATACTTACCAAAGTAAACGCTAGCCAATGCACAGAAAAGGGTTTCTTGGAGGATTAGAAGTAGACTCGCTCTAGGAAAAGGGAAAGGACGCCCAGGAGTCCATATAAGGAGCAGTGAAGAAACAAAATATGTTTGTGGGCTGTGTGGACTTCAGGGGAACCCTGAATGCTGAGATCTCTGTTGTTTTGGTGCACAGGGATGGTTAGACTCAGTGTGTGAGTGAACGTGGCTGTAAAGATTAGTGCCTGTGATTGCTTTTGACTTTCTCAAAACTGCTCCAGAATTGCCATGAGCTTTAGTTTTGAACACTGCTCTAGCCTTGTCCCCTTGGCTGGTCTGCATCATCAAACAGCTGCATGTTGGTGCACAGCTCCCTCTGAGAGCAGCTGGGAATAAGCAAGCAGTGAGACATCTTTCCTGTAAGACCTAAGCCATGTGGAGGTTTTTTGAAGAAGACTGGCACTGTCTTGATTTCTGCATGCATTCCCCATGGCAGTTCTTTTATGTAGTTTTTGCGCTCCCATGAACGTGATGCACGTGCCCCAAGTCATACTTGTGCACAAACACCCACCCCCACTGCAGCTATGCCTGGCCCTACACCATCTGGGTGAGGCTCTGTGTAAGCCATAGATACTCATTGTCTAGCATGGCAATCAAAGTAGCTGTATCTCAGCAGCTGTGTTGAATGGAAGCTGTGAATAAAGAGAAATGTCATCAATAATTTGACAGGACATAGCTGTGTGTCCTCCTACAGGCTGGCCCCTACAGGAGATGGGTTTGCCATAAGGTCTGTGTGAATGTGAATCAGGGAACAAGATGTAGGAATGGGTAATGACCATTGAGAACAAGAGGAGAGGTGGAGCATGAAGCAGAATTTAAAAGAAAAACAAAAACAAAAAAAAAAGGTAAGGAGAAAGAGGAAAAATTGAAAAGGGAAAGGACAACGAGATAGAAAAATGATGGAGGAGGTATCTTGATGGGTAGAGACATCTGTCAGAATTTAATGTTCATTTGTTTCTCTGCAGCTCCAGAACCAGCCTGTGTGTTACACAGCATCAGTGCAGGTTGCTTGCCTAGTGTCAAAGCAGAAAGGGACCGTCGTGTCCTTTTCGTATGAACTGTCTGAAGACTTGTATTTTACCCAGGGACTCCTGTGAGGAAATGAGCTACCTTTTCCATCAGCAGTTTATTGAGCTCAAACCTAAGAAATCTTCAAGACCTAAATTATTCCAAGACCACGTCTCCCATAATGAGAAGGACAGTGAAAACGTGCTTCAGCTAGATTGTTCTAGATAACAAGTGCCCTGATAACATGGCAGTGCAGCAATTCTTTGCCTGCACCATGTAATCTGCTCTCTCTTGACTTTTTTTTTTTCCCCTCACCTTTTAGGAAACGAAGATGGATTACAGCTCCTTCAGTGGAGTCCCCCGGTTCTTGACCCGGCCTAAGGCATTTATGGTGTCTGTGGGGAAGGATGCCACGTTGAGCTGTCAGATCATTGGAAACCCCATCCCAGCTGTGAGCTGGGAAAAGGATAAACTTCCAGTCCAGTCTGGAGGAAGGTTTAAAACCACAGAAGACGGGGATCTCTACAGACTAACAATCTATGATCTGAGCCTGGAGGACAGTGGCCAATACATCTGCCGGGCCAAGAACACCATTGGGGAAGCCTTTGCAGCTGTCAGCATCGAAGTTGGAGAGGAGACCACAGTAACGGAGTCGGCCCCGTACTTCATCCAGAAACCCTCCTCCATCAAGGTAACGCTGGGAGAAGATGCCACGTTCAAATGCAAAGTTCAGGGCAGCCCTCCCCTCTCAGTGAACTGGGAGAAAGATGGGAGACACCTGCGGAACCGGGCTGATGCTGTCCGCTTCCAGATTGAGTCTGCTGGGGAGTCCAACGCTCTCACCATACAGTGTGCCCGGCTCGGGGACAGCGGCACCTATACTTGCCGGGCGGAGAATCCCATTGGCTCTGCCAGTGCTTCGGCTGCGCTGGTGGTGGAAACACAGGGCTCTTCCAATCCGGGCAGCAGCAGCCACTTTGATACCGGCTGCGGCAAGACGGCATCCTTGTTGTCTCACCTGCAAAAGAGGAGGGAGGAGATCAGGAAGATGGACATCTCCCATGGGACTCTTGATTCAACATCTGCCCACTCTTACCCCATGGCTGAAGGGTTGTCTGGCATTGGCTACAGCCTCTCCCGGGATTATGAGAGGGCATCTGGATTTACCACCAAAGGGGCCCGCAATGTGACTTTTGGGGCGTTGACACGCACGTGCAGTGTGACAGAGGGGAAGCACGCCAAACTGAGCTGCTACGTGACAGGCGAGCCCAAGCCAGAGATTGTGTGGAAGAAGGACAACGAGGTCATTTTGGAAGGGCGGCGACATGTCATCTATGAGGACGATCAGGAGAACTTTGTTCTGAAGATCCTCTTCTGCAAGCAGATAGACAACGGGCTGTACACCTGCACAGCCTCCAATCTGGCAGGCCAGACGTACAGCTCTGTGCTCGTCACCGTCAAAGGTGGGTGCTTGTGTTTCTCACCAGGGTGGTCATGCCTGCAAGGAAACAGACGATGCACTTCTGAATTGGGGTGGGAGCACGAACAAAATTTCTGCCACCAAACTGCTCCAAAGGAGTGTGGATGACTAAAACCTTCCAGATGTGAAGGGGGTTAAGCACTGGAACAGATGACCTGGGGAGAGAGTCTCATCACTGGAGAGTTTTAGGAAGGGCAATAAATGGGCACTAGTCGGGGATGGATGATGTAGAACTGGATGGTTGTGGGGCATCTGGGTTGAACCAGATCTGTAAATTTCCCATTTGTCCTGGTTTTACAGTAATCTAAGAGATCTGTGACCATCCTCTGATCAGTGACTGCTAAACCCCATCTTACCCTCCAGGCTTTACAGAGTCATAGAATCATCTAGGTTGGAAAAGACCTTGAAGATCATCTAGTCCAACCATTAACGTGACACTGACAGTTCTCGACTACATCGCATCTGGGTTTATATTTACCACAGGGTTTAGTCACACTGGCACACACGTGCAGTTTAAGCGGTAGTAGAGGAAACTCCTCCCTGCAAACTGAGTGTGTCGGGCTGCCTTGTCTCCCTTGGAGGACCTACTCCAACTCTAATTTCAGTCCATCTCAGTTTTCCTGGGACCCACCAGCAGCCTTGTTCTTGTCAGACTCTTCAGCCTTTTCCCAGCTTGTGTTGTGGATAGCCTTGTATGCCCCCAGAACTCTACCAGGTCCAAGGGTGCATCTGTTTGCTGTGGTCAGTGGTGAAAAACTTCCCTTAAGAAGGTCCTTCAGCTCTGGTGGGGGTCAGACCAAGTTCTTCAGAATGGTGACAAAAACATAACACACAGATTTTTCACAACTGAAGCTCTACATTTTCAAGCTGCTCTCCCATTTGGTAAAGTTAGAGCAGGCAGTTTGCAACCAGGCAGCACCTGTAAATTAACTCTCAGATGTAAAAGGTTTTGCCACTTGGGTGGGAAAACAGATGTTTTTGACCTGCAGCAAAATAAATTAGAAATCCAAATGAGTAGGAATGGTCTGTGTTTCCATACCTGTCTTTAAGACTCTCAGCTTTTACTTGGCTTTCTGGTTTCCCTTTCACACTCACCATGTTTTCCATCAGTGACATGTGATCTGCGGAACTTGCTGGCACTTGTCCCGCTCATTGCCATCCCTTGGAGGCGCTGAGTGGTGTTGGGAAGGGCATTTCTCCCCTTTCATAAAGCTGTGATTACCTTATGAGTTGGGACTCAGAGCTGAAGACCAGGCCTGGCCCTTGGGTGGGTGTTCACTTTGAGGATGACTCAAGCTCTGTTACTTGCCCAACACTTGTCTTGCAGAGACAAACACCCTCCCCTCTGCCCATGCTTATTTGATTATTCTCAATGAGTGCAACCTGTTCCAAAGGAGATGGGGAAAGCATGCAAAGCAGCAGGTCTGGGAGCAAGAAGTGTGGGAAAAGTTACCGATCAATGTCCATTATCAAGAGATGCCTGTGAGTCAGAGTGCTTAAGTGGAATTGTTTATGGCCTGTTTCTTTGTTATGCTGTACTCTGTTATGCTGAGTTTTCTGACAAGGCCAAGGCTGTCATGGAAAATCTACGTGCCTTAGATATAATTAGGCCCTGAATAATGACTCTCCTTTGTGTCACCAGAGGTCCTTCTGAGCCCTCCAAAGACTGCTCAGAATGCTGTCGCAATGAAGGGAACTTTTAATTCTGTTGTTTATGCCATTGGTGATGCCGTTAGCTCATTTGCCATCATGTTTAGAGGGGTAGAACATCTTGCCACGCAACCTTCCCTTTGCTCAGTTGTGCAGAAGAAGTTCTCCAAAGAGCCACCCTTGGTAAGCACCAAGCTGCTGCATTCATCTTTCTGCAGGTAACAGCATATTTATAAAGCCTGGGATGCTGCATCCACAATGTGTGTCTATAGACACAGGTACCAGGAATGGCAATCTTTATGGGTTTAAGTATGCTCTGGCATTTTGATTCACAGAATTTCAACACAAGAACCTGAGTAAGAATATTTATGGGTCTTGTAAAAAAAAAAAAAAAAAGGTTACCTAGCCCAGCGTCCTGTCTGTAATGTGGCTCTTTAGCAGTCTCTTGGGGCATAGGACTGGGCACAGGTCAAACCTCTTCCCTAGCTTGCTGCCTGTATTCCGTCAGCCTGGGTTCTAGACATAGAGACTCAAGCCATTTGTAAGCATTTGCTGAACCCATGCCTTAAAGATCACTGAGCTGAAAAAAAAAAATATATATATTTTTGAGCTGTTCCTGAAAGAGATTTAGTGAATCAGATGTAAAACTCAAAGGAGAGACTACAGGGCAGTGTCACTCTCACAATTAAGGAAAACGAAGAGCTGATAACTCCCATTCAGAAATCTGCGGGATTCTAGTGTCTAGAGCAGGGATAAAATCACAAACATACGCTGAAACGTGAGATGTGAAAGAAGTTAGAAAATACTGCCTAAGAGTAAACCCTTATGCCAGGGGAGGTTTAGATTGGATTTTAGGAAAAATTTCTTTACTGAAAGGTTGTCAAGCATTGGAACAGGCTGCCCAGGGAAGTGGTTGAGTTGCCATCCCTGGAGGTATTTAAATGTGTAGACATGGCATTTAGGGATATGGTTTATGGTGGACTTGATCTTCAGGGTCTTTTCCAACCCAAACAATTCTATGAGTCTATGATTTTTGCCAAACCAAAGAGAAGAGAGGATGGGAGGAACACTAATCACTGACTTAAATTTCCTGAAGGCTTTGGACGTGTCCCGAGGCCATGTGTAAAGTTAGCGAGAACGTCATACAGGTCTCCATGCTCGGACCTGGGCCAAGCCATGTTCCTCTGAGTCCCTGAATACAGTAATCAGACACTGTATGAAAAGGTTAAAGGTTGCAAATAGGTATCCAAATAGGATAGAGGCTGGAAAACCAGACTTGTGCTGAGGCCACTTTATTCCTCTCTGACCCGAAGTGATTTTGAATGATCACTGTCATGGTAGTCATATCTGAGATCAGAAATTTGGAAGTAGAAAGGAAACTCAGAAAGGAGAACAACTAGGAGGAAGACCAAAGGCAGGAGATGGTGGAATCTCTCGTTGGAAGGATTTTCCATATTCTTACTCTCACTGGATCATTTTTATTAAGCAGAGGGAAAGCTTGCCTCTGGAATAATAAATGGAGAGCCTGTGAGAAGGCCAGGAATAGGCGAGAGGAAATGTAGGGAAGTGGGAAGACGAGGTCAAGCAGACAGATATGCCTTGAGAAGGTTAAGGAAACATTGGCTTCTTTGCAGGCTGCACCTATTCTTAGCAACACACATGTTAGTGGGACCCGCTCTTAAAAGAATAACATCATCTCATTGCTAGTTTGCTTGGTATGGACCTAACAAAAAAAACCTATGACACTGGAGAAATATGTTCTGAAGACAAGCTCCAAATTCATAGCTGGTCTCAGCTCTTGCAATTTTCCTGTTAACTCTATGAGCTTCTCTTGCTCCATGCTCCCTCATGGTTTTGCTTTGCTGTTTCTATATCTCACGGATTCCACAGTTGTCAGGCTTTTGTAGGTCTTTTATCTTTTATTTATCTTTCTTTAGAAATGTTATTGCCTTCATTATATGCCTTATTGAGTATTTCTGCTTTGGCTAAAACCAGATTAATAGAAGAAACTAGAGTAAAAAAAATGTTAAAAAAGTAAAATCAAAAATTTTAAAAATCATACTGATACTAGAGATGCATTTAAATAACCTCTCAGGGCACTGAAAATAACCCGTGACCTGGGAGTCCAGATGTCACAAGCAGAATCCTTATTCAAATTCACACCACTGAGCACTTACGGAAGTAAATGTTTCTAGATAACGGTTGATTTGGCGTGATTAGTTTTGTACTTTTGGTTGGATTCTGTATGAAATGGCATCTACTTCAACTGCTTGTCCAGCTTACAAGACATAACAGTTCAGGTGCCTCTTGCTTCTGCTCCACCACGGCAGCCTGTGCCAGCTGTGTCTACATTGTCACTGCCCTGGTGCCTGGGACTCACATGTACATGGACCTCTGGAGACTTGTGCAAAGATGAAAGTGTTTTGTATTATGGGAGGGACAGTCCAGCTGGGTGAGCATCCTTAGGAAAGGATGTGGCCAGGAAACCATCAAACCAGGGCTTCCAAAAGCACCGTGGCAGATCATCTGTTCGCAGGTGACTGCCAAACTGAAGCGAAAAAAAAAATATATTTTTTTTTTTTTTTCTTCAACACTCCTGAATGTTTCCACTCCAGTCATTCTGAAACAAGCCACCAAGATTTTCTCAAAGAAGATTTCGTTAATTGTTCTGAGCAAAATCAACATACTGCTGTGCAGCTAAGAAAGAGATCAGAAATCATCTTTCTTGCCTAATATTAAATGCTTTCTATCCCTCTCTGATACGAATAGGAACTAGAGATGGGAATTGGTGGCACTTCTTACCTGAAGCAGAGGGTGTCTGCGAGAATTATGTCACATGTAACCTTAGCTGAACACGTTTTTTGCTTATCTTACAAGAACTTTTTCAGCTATTATGAATGTTTTGGATAATAAGGAATGGGTGATAGCTAAATGGCTTTATCTTCCATATTAGTCATACTTAACACGAGCTTTACATTGAGAATTGCCTTGTGAAGGAGTAATACATGACAAACAGTCATTTAGAAATGAGGAATCAATATTTATGGAGTCTGTCAGATCAAATATAACATAGTTATCTGCAGCAGTTCTTCCCGATGTGCCTGTAGTAGTTACAACAGAGAATCTTTCTGAATTGTACCGGCTGCTGCACAAATAGGTAAGTGAGGATGCCTGTGTTAGAGAATTTGCAATGTAAATGTCAAAATCTGACAGATTGCAGGCCAACGTGGGGTGAAAGTAAGATGTCTCTGCTGAACTCACCATGCTGGCCAGTGGGAGAATTAGTGTATTCATTTAATTTCACATTTAACTGGGTAAGTGGAAAGTTAGACTGAAAGGCTGGTGTAAAGTTTAGTGCTTCCTTCCTCAGAATAAGTCTTCTTCATGTAAGTATTATATGGTTACATACTCAGACTGTGTTGATCAGTCTATTAACAAGGAAGATGAGCCACCTACCTTTCACAGATCTTTCCTTGAGATCTGGGTTGCCTGTTGATGAGCTGGAGACACTGTTCCCTCCTGGGCAGGGGGCTGGTTACGGGCCAGATGAATTGTTTGGGATGCCTACTCTAAAGAGACCTGTGGTCTTTCTGCAGTCCCCTGACCACGATTAACCCTTTCTGTCTGACCAGGTACATGCTAGATGATGTAAAGAGCATGAAGATACAATCAGGATGAGGAGACTGGTGGGTTTTAGAGCATCTCTCATGCCTCCAAAGCAAAAAAAAGCAGTGGGCTGGGTGAATCCCAGAATTCAGTTTGTCAGCTGCTCTTTCTCTGAAGCCTCGTCCAGAGTGAGCTAAGATGGGTGTGCACATGTCAGTAGGATGAAAGCAAAGTTGTTTTCAGAGGATATCTGTGACCCCAAGCTGCCAAAGATATCCTTGTGCTTACTATCCCTGGCTGAAAAAGCAGTTCTGTTACTGCAACACACACAAGAGTCAACCAACTCTTCCGAATTTTTATGTTTAAGAGCTGTTTTTATTTATTTTATTTTATTTTATTTTATTTTATTTTATTTATTTTATTTATTTTATTTTTATTTTATTTTTATTTTATTTTTATTTTATTTTATTTTGTTTTATTTTATTTTATTTTATTTTATTTTATTTTTGCCTTGGATAATGCTTAGTGACTGTAAAGGGAGAGCAGTTAATGATACGGCCAGCTGCTCCAAGTATGGGAATATACTTGTGTGTTTCTCAGGTGCATCTCATATTTCCTTCTGGCCCTTGGAAACGTCTGTGTGTTCTCAGTGTCAGATCCAGACTCCTTCCTATCTCACACAGCAACCCTGCATCCAGGTCCCGGAGGCTGGTATCCTTCTGATTAATGCTTTCTTGATCTCATCTCATCCTCTCGCTTATTCCCATGGCATGAGAATTGGAACTGCTTCATTCTCCCTGACAACATGGGATGCTTCCAGAGGTGATATATAGGATTGCAGGGCAGGAGTCTGTGTTGAATGTTGGTTAAAGAAAAAAGGATCATTAACATGTGTGGTGGGGGCAGAGCAGGTCCATGTAACAGTAGCTGATGGCTTTTCAAAGCAAGACTTTGACTTGCCTTGAATTAGGGTGCATTAAGGCAAAACATTTTTTAACAAAATGAACAGGTTGACATGGTGAGCTAGAGTCACTTTCCTGTTCCTAAAGGTAATGTATGGGCTCTCAGTCAGGTTTTGATCTCAGGATAACAGCCAAGGTAGCATTGCTCCCTCCAGGTGTCCTGTCGAGCCCTGAGGGTCTGGTATCTCCATCCAGGCTGTGCTCAGATAGAAACGGTTGGAAGTGTGACAGCTGCAATAGTGGCTGTGCCAGCGGTAGAATGAAAGGCTTACAAAACCAAACACATGAGTATCTAGGGCTTGAGAGCAGAAAAGAGCAAGCCAGATCAAAGACAGCACCGCTCCCATAGCAGCTCCTGTCCTAATGGCGGGGCAGGTAATGGTCACAGTTATACACTGAGCTACCAGATCTGAATTTTACAAAGCTTCAGTCTGGGATGTCTGAGGGCCTTGATTTGTGTTTTTCCAGCCTCTAGAGCACTGTGACTCTGAGTGAGATGTGCCACTGTGGCCATGGGCTTATATATCTAAGACAGGTCTACTGCTTGACTCTTTGAGTAACGCTTGGCATTACTGACTGATAGTGACCACATGAAATTACCATTCTGGGAGCATGTATGTGCTCAGGGAGAGGGAGAATGGAGTCACAAAAAAAGGCTGGGAGATGGTGCAGTAGTTATGAGGAGATGAAGGTATGTGTCAAGACATGATCTCTCACAAAGCACGAGTGGTGATGCATTTGTACTGGCTAATCCAAGTCTGTGACATGGCTGTGGCACCAGTCCCGTGGCTGTGACCACCGGCTGTCCTCTTCAGTCCAACTCCCCTTTCTCCAGTTTAGTGTTGGGGTATCAGGATGATTTCACAGTGCAGCTGTCACTGGAATTAAACATTGCGTTGTTTGTAAAATGTCTTCCCTCACTGCCATGCAGCTGTTTTCCATGTTTGACTTATACTCCAGTTTCTCCCTAAGCCAGAGCACTGCAACTCTGCTGCTGAAGGAAAGCAGAGGCATCTGGGAAAGCTGGGCTTTCTCTAGTTATTGTATTGTCAGTGAGAAAAGCTGATACAGAGCTTTTGGTGCTGGTGGGGAGAACAGAAATCTCCTCCATCAGTTACTTCTGTGCTTTCCCCCATATCCGTTCTTTTATGTGCAGCCACCTCTCATTTTTCTGTGCCCTTTCAGATCGCTCTGCTGATCTCAATTCTGCTGCAACCCCCCTAAAACATTGGTTCTTTCACCAGCTCAGCTGCTCACACTCATCTACAATTGCTGCCCTTTGCCATCTTCCTATGACCAGCTTGTCTGCTATTTACAACCTGTAGCATCTTTACTTTAAGGGCTTTCACTCTGACATAAAGTGGCCATTGCTATGTGTAAAGTCAGGCTGGGTGGGCCCTGTCCTTCATGTTGTTGGCATCACTAAGTGACAAAGTGCAATGCTAGAGGACAAGCAGGCCACAAGAGCAGCGTTTAACCTGATGCTTTACCCTTGTTCCCATTGCTTTGGATTAGTGCAAATTCCTCCATGGTGTTGTGGGGCAGGTACTGCAATTCAGACTGATACTGGTTTGTTTTTAGATAAGTCTTTCACACTATTCTGCTGAGATCTAAGTGGGTTGGTTTGTTTGGTTGGTTGGTTGGTTGGCTGGGTTTTTTTACATGAGAGCAGAACACCTACTGTAGTAGGGCTTGATTATGGGTTTGGATGGCAGCTCAGGACAGATCAATATCAGTATGGAGTGTTACTGTTTTTTTATTTTCTGTTGACTTATTTATTTGCACACCTCTTACCACACACCGTCATAAATTCTTGCTTCTCTTCTGTTTTTATCCTCTTAAGAACCCTCAATACCCTTTAAGGAAAAACTGAAGGATCTTGAAGTGAGGGAGAAGGAATCTGCCACCTTCCAATGTGAAGTGCCTGTTCCTAGCACAGAGACAGCTTGGTTCAAGGAGGAAACCAAACTCCGGCAGAGCAAGAAATACAACATCGAGGAAGAGGGCACGTATCGCCGGCTCACTGTCCAGAATGTCACAACAGATGATGATGCTGTCTATATCTGTGAGATGAAAGAAGGAAGCAGGACCATCGCAGAGTTGTCTGTCCAAGGTAAAAAAGGCTCTTGCTATTTCAGAGAGGCAAAGTCTCACCTACCAAGTGTGAGATTCACGCATGAGACTACAGACTCGACCTTGTGAATGGCATTTACCCCCTGCGTGTGTGCAGTGGAGAACAGCAGACTCCCTTAGCGTGTGAGAGAAGACCCATGTGTGGTTGGTCAGTGGGTCCCTGGGTCTCCTGCCAGGGTGTATCTGGGACACAGGGCCAGCGAGCGGGGACAGATTGTGTTGCTGCACGAGCTGTGTCACCTGGTGGGGACCTATTCTTAAAGGGGCTTCCTAGAAGGCAAAGCCCTTGAGCTGTAGCCTAGCACTGCAGACTTTCCTTAACGTGATCCCAAGCATTGAATATGTCCCTGGCACTGTCTCGCACACGCCTGGTCTGGTGTCTGGCAAACACAACGGTGAACCTTGTCCAAGTGTTGCTGACCACACTGGGAAACTGTCTTAGCAACTGTGGGTTGTGGTCTGATGTGCAGTGCAGTCAGCACCAGTATGGTTTCAGACTGGAAACCAGATCCCTGCTCCAGATCCCTGACATCTGGAGGTGTTCTCAGGAGTGTGCGAAGCTGATGAGAACAGGGCAGAATGGGGATATTGATCCATGTCCAAGTCTTCTGAGTGTGGCCGTTTAGGACTGAAGTGCAAGTAGGTATAGAGCCTGGTATAGTGTAGGTGTCTCTCAGTGTGGGTAGACACACTCATCAGAGAGGCAGCATTTCTGCAGAAGGGGCCATCGTTTTCGACTTACTGACTTGCTGTATGAGTGAGAAATTACCCATGCAACTGCGGGACCTGCAGTTTGATTTTGATGATGCTTACACTGGTGTCGTTGACATGTCTCCTGTTGCATGAGTTGGAGACCTGTCATAGCTACAGGATGGCACTTATCCTGACTCATTTGAAGCCTGACTTTACTCCCAGTGAAACCAGAAGTTCTTAGTTACATAAATGGGTGCAATGAGTGCATCCTTGTGCAAATTTCTTTTTGTATCATTAGCAAAGAGTTGATAGTGCACGTGGGTGGAGGCAGAAGGGAAAATTTAGTCCAGAGATGCGGCAGAGTTCATATAGACATCTTTTTGTTATACCTTCTGTTAGGTCTAGACCAGCCAAAGGCTGTAAGTGTGTTTGGCTCCAGTAGAACAGCTGGAATTTATTTTACTTGTTTGTGCTGTGGTACTATGGCATGTTCCATTAAAAAGAGAGTGAGTGAGTCAGGTGGAGCTCTCGGGAGGGAAAGGAGGCAGAGCCTTTCTTGGGGAGCCCTGTGCCTGCCCTGGGGGGAGAAGATCTGAGAGAGCAGGGTGGGGTTGGGAGGCTGTGAGTGCTTGGCAGAACGCAAAGGGCTGCAGGGATGGGGACACTGCTGAGGGCAGCAAGGAGCAGATGTGCGGACAAGCTTTGGAGATGATGAGCAGAGAATCCGGGCCTTGAATCCTACTGATGAAATGTGTGCCTGATCTGTTTCTTCATGAAGGAGTTCAGCATTGCTTCTCATTAAATAGCTCTAGGTGCTTTGCCTGGGGGAGGGCTCTTTTGCCTTTCAGGGATCGTTCCAGGCCTGGAGCCAGTCACCATCTGTCAGCAGGGGTGGTCTCCTGCTTTCCTGTGAATAGTCACATCTTGTAACTTTGAGGCTGTTCTGTGATAATCATTGCAGTCACTTGAAAAGGACAGAAATAAGTGAAGTTCATTCCATGTGAATTTCTGGGTTGATGCTAAGAAGAAATCTGAGGTTTTCAGCGTATTTTCTATTAATTTGGGTGACTCCTGTATTTGCCATCTTGCCTATGTAACTGTTAATTTTGATGGAGACAAAATCCCAAAGATGGACGAGAGACCTGTCTGATTTAAGACTTTAGCAAAGTTTTAATTTGAATTCCCAGCATACGCGAGCAATGAAATTCGTATCACTCCAATCTGTTCTTGGCAAGGCCATATACTTTGTGTTCACCCAACAGCAGACAGAAACATGAGTGACTGTAGTCAAACAAGACTGCTTTTTTCTCTTTGAAAGCCAAAATGAGTCCTTGTGCTCATCTGTTCTGTGTAACTCGGAGCTTAGGAATTCATTCCAGGATGTCTACAATGTTTTGATTAGGTGGGGGCTGTTGGCTAGTCCTGTTGTAGTCTGGATGGTCCAGTGTTGACAGAGATTTTAATATCTGCTGTTTGCTGATTATAATTAATTTCTTATTTAAAGGGAACATAATAAAAAAACTTCCACGAAAGACTGCGGTCTTCATAAAGGATACAGCCATCTTCTGTGTGGAGCTAGACAATGAATGCCAGAACATCCAATGGCTGAAAAATAAAGAAGAAGTGAAACCCAGTGATCGAATCTCCATCACATGCTCGGGCAAGCAACACACCATGATCATCCGAGAGTGTAAGATGGAAGATGCTGGTGAGATTGCTTTCCTGGCTGATGAAAGCAGGACTTCCACCCAGTTCACTGTGACCAGTAAGCTTCACTTCTATTCAGCGTTGGTGTTGGGTCTTCCCTAGCAAGCAGGCATTCCCGTGTTAGCGCTGTTATTTTAGGTACTGCCGTGGTAAGTTTGTTGTCCGAAGACAGTAGAAGGTTCAATGTCTGCCGCAAAAGGCTGACAGCCTGAACGCTAGCGTTGTGAAATGTTATGGAGAGATCAAAACAGAGAGAGGAGCCCTGAGGAAAAAGCATGGCACAAATGTGTGTCTTCTCCATGCCATTCTCATTTCATGCTGGAGTGAATGTGAACTGATACCTGAGTAAAACATGGGGTTAGAAACATGCATGTTCTCCTCATCAGGAGGTGCTTAGAAAACACTGTGTAAGTTACACACATTGCAGTCGCCTTAGTTCGTTGTACACAGAGTGCTGCGTGTGTTCCATCTATATGCTGACCTCCGTTTTCCAAAATCATTAGTTTCTTTGAGGGGCATTTATCAATTCTTGCTCTGGGGATTAAACTTCTCCTAGCAAATAGGGACCACTTATCTCTCCTTCTCTCACTTCACTGAGAATTTGGGAGAGTCAGCCTGCATTTGAATTCCTTCTCTAGGTCTTGAGTCTACAGAGATGTGAGAGCAGCTTGTGGATATGCTGGCTCTTGCAGCGAAGTAGATAGTGCCCTGGACATTTTTTTGGCAGAGTATGAAGTTTATTTACATTCTAGCAAGTAAAAAAATCTATATGCACACGCATGAAGCATTTCAGGGGCGGTCAAATGTTCACTAGATTGGAACATCATACTTTCATTTAACTTCTTAAGCTGTTTTTGGTAAAGTAAAATGTAAGTATAAAAAACCCCAACAACAAACCTGCAAGAAAAATGGAAAAATGCTTCTTCCTGAAAATATGGTTTCCTTCCTTTTGTGGAGACCAGCAAAGCCATGTCCTCTGTCACCTTCTCTTTGATATGACAAAGCTGGGAGGACCCTGTGAATTGATGGTAGCTCTGCTGAAAGGAGGGATCTCTGTTCTGTTTTAGCTTTACTTGCGGAGACTGAAGTAATATGCAGGCTGGAGAATTTCTTCAGCTGGCACATCTGATCTGAGCAAGGGTTTTAGTTGACAGACCAGTAGCAACAGGTGCGAGGTAGTTGAGATCAGACCTGAAATGAAATTTTGGTGAAGATGTCTAATGCTATTGAGCTTTATTTTGATGGTGCTGCATTTCCCAGGCAAAAACTGATTCATTTAAGACAGAGAGCTGCATGTGGTTTCTGGCTCTGCTGCAGTTCCAGTTTGCATGTGGACAAATCATCCACTCGAGTAACTATTTGGGAAGAATAATACTTCTTTTCTCCCACCACCACCACCTCTGAACTACAATTAGTCAGTGATAAAAAGAAATCTTGAAATAAAGGTTTGCAACTACTGTGTTATCTAAACTTGGTTGTTGCATTCTGACGCTGTTGAGATAAAATGAGGTGAATGTCACATTTAGCATTTGTGTCAGTTACTAAGGTATTTGGATAACTGTGACATCCAGCCAAGCCCCTATTCAATGGGAGCAACCAAGTTAGTTTGATTTCAGACTCTGCTGTTTAAGTTATGAAGAAAATTTTGATTCATGGGACAAAAAAAAAAAAAAAGGTAAGAAGCTGCCTTCCCACCAATAGGTATCTCTGAAGAAAACATTACATTACCACTTCTGATGGTAAGGTCAAGAGATCTGATTCCAGGGTCTAGTATTCAGCTTAATGCTACACTAACGGCACCTTTGGCATCTGGTTCTGACCAGCAGTAACTGACAGGCTGGTCATGGTGCACCCCAAAACACTTGTGTGTCTGTCTGTGTAATAAAGGAAAAGTGTATCGCATTGAGATTTCCTATTTTTACACTTCGTGCATATGTGATAAGCAACTTGAAGAACCTTGTGAACTACGTTCACATCTTTTTCAAGTAGCTGGCCAAGACTGCTGTTGGCTGTTCCAATAGCATTTGTCAGGCAAGCAATGTTTATATATTATTTGCTCAGTATCTTGCATTGTCACTATGCCTGTTTTACAGGTGGGTAAACTGAGGCAGAGAGAAGATCAGCTGTCCCAGAGTCTGGATTTTAGCCTAGCTCATCACGCAGGCTCCCTCTGTAGTCATGAATACTTGAGTATCTGCAATGCACAGCGCGATTTGTTTTACTCATCTCACGCACCTTCTTCAAACTGGGGTGAATTGCTCCTGAGTGTGCTGTTCTCCATGGGATTACAGTTGGAGTCTGGCTGACTGATTTAAAACAGACAGCCAAAATTAAATGAAATGAATCCTTTACCACGTCAGTAGATGTGTAACTAGAGCATATCAGATAATTCCTAGCCTCTTGACCGTACCAGTGGCAGCACATAGTGAATAACCCAGATGGGTGTTGGGGCTTCTCTAAAGGGTTCAAGAGGAACAAGAGGGTGAATGTAAATCTTCATTATGCGGTTATCTGCAGGGATACGTTTGTGACTTCAGGTACTGTAAAGTAGCCACATCTCCTCAACTGTAGGGTCTCATGGTGGGGACACGCCTTTATGTCATTTCCTTTTGAAGTTAATTCCCCAACCCCAAAAGCTGGCTCTGCATAAATTGCTAAAACAGAGACCCCCCAGTGATAGCTATCATTCCTGGGAGACAAAGTCACACCATGCCTTCTGAGTGGGGGTCACTAAAACTCAGAAGCAGGACAGAGGACATATACCCAGATGAAAGTGGCTGCAGAGAGCGGCCAAGCCTGTGTCACAAGCAACTGAGATCTCTGTAACTCTAAAACCCATGCACTGTTTATTTGTGTCTTTATCTCTGAAATGTCCCAGTTCCACAATGTTTAGCTACTCTGTGTTGAAAGCTGTTGAGGATCTGTGTGAAATGCCTTAGTGTACGGTTGGAACAGGTTCTCAAGAAGAAAGGGAGGATGTGGACTCCTGGCACAGGATCATTTTTACGGAGTGTATTTATGTTTCTGCACAGGATGCTACACCTGTGTGCAAAACATTGCAAAATATTGCCACACTCTTCCTTGATGCAATACTGTCTTGCCGCGCGTTGATTCTCACAGGCACATCTACATTCCTGACTACGGGGATGTATATGGTTGAAATTCCCACAAAATACTAGCAGACTTACAATATTAGTTAACTATCTCTGTGCAGTGATGTTTAATAAGCAGGGCAAAATTATGCCATCTTGACGCAGTAATCCCATTGAGGTATTTATTTTTATTTTTTATTTTTATTTTTATTAACCTGGATTCATACCAGGAAAGTGAACCAGGAATTTAGTGCACAGAACAACCTTTGATGGTGGTTTTACCGATCTTCTGAGTGAAAATAACAAGCTGAGTGCTTTGCCCAGGAGCTGTCTAGGAAATAGTGTGGGTCTGTACATAGTACTGAAAATTTGAGCCTATGAATTTGTTCATTGCAGGTTCTTTATCTGTACAGATAATTGTAATGTGTAGAAATCACTTCCGTTTAGCTGTGGAGGTAGGAGTATTATACATCTTTGTGTAATGCAGCCCAAAAGCATCTCCTATCCATTCTCTTGCTTTTCCACCTCACATCAATGTTTTATGGAGATTTATTAAGTAAGAGTGGCTTTTAGTCCAACTTAATCTTTTTTCAGTGAGACACAGTGGCTTTTCCACTCTGACATAAACTTTTTTGCTCTGGTGTTGTGTTTTTTTTTTTTTTTTTCCCCTTGTGCAGCTCCCAAGAAACCTCCCACCCAACCCCCAGCTGACCCTGTGGTGAAAAATAAAACAGAAACCTCAGTGACGTTATCATGGTCCCCTCCGAAGATGGACCGCCCCATTCCAATCGATGGCTACATCGTGGAACGCAAGAAACTAACTGGCTTTACCTGGGTGAGGTGCCATGAGTCTCATGTCCCTGTCCCAGAGGTCACGGTGAGCAACCTGCTGGAAGAGGCTGACTATCAGTTCAGAGTGTGTGCAGTCAACGCCTATGGACAGAGCCCCTACCTGGAGTTCCCAGGAAGCATGCACCTTGGTGAGCACAAAACCATCCTAAAATAGGTCAGTCTGTGCAGATCTGCCACATGGGTGCTCTAAAGATGTTTCCCACGACTTTGAGGAGGATAGAGAATTTGCACAGCGAAATTTTTTTCCTTTCGCTGATAGTTCTCCTATCTTATTTCAATCACTGACCACCACCAAAGCGATGGTGGTTGGGTTTCTGCAACAGAGCTGCGAGTATGCTTAGATTCCAGTATTTCACGTCAGGTTGTGTGAGAGGCAGAGCTCTCTACAATGGACCTTAAGCCTGTAAGTGCTTATTCTAGACCTGATATGAAAGGAAAAAATTGAGTGGACTTAAAATTTTCAATATATAAATAAGATATCAAATTTACATGTAGAGAATATTTATGAGTGATCACACTGTCATGAAAGCCAAGTGCCAGTCAGTCTCTCTTTAATCTTAGAGTTACTAGGATAAATACAGTTTTTTTACTTTATATCTAGGGTGACAATGTGCCCGTAGAGTTATTGTGTGCAACAGGATTCCTTCTTCCTTTGATTCATTGCACTGGTCGATATCTGCACAGACTTTGATCGATCTGCATCTTGTTGTTGTGTCATCTTTGTCCCTAGCTGTCTGAACATGCCTGTATTTGTCTAGAATATCTAGAAGTGACTAGAAGGCTGCGTGGCGTCCTCAGGATCCTTCTGAAATCTAAGAATAATACTGGTTATTAAATAAATAGCACACTTGTTGGGGAACCTGGGTGTTTCAGGCTTGTTATTCCTTTAAATATCTTAGGGGAAAAAAACCAGTAAAATATGCCTGCTGTTCTTTCCTTGTGAAGCATGACTTGCAGCCTCATGGCCTCTGACATTAGGGTAAGGTTTTATTCTCATGTCTTGTTTACCCTGAGAACTTTGTTCTTAGGAGGAACTAATGTCCAGTGTAGAGGACTTGTGTCCTTTGGTCTCAGAGATATGTAATATTCTTCTTCCCTAGGACCCGTTCTGGCTGTGAAAACCCCCCTAACAACTGTTGAAGCTGTGCCTGGAGGGGATGCCCTGTTTACTCTTGACCTTACGACAACATGTTCTGGCACTTGGTACCTTAATGGTAAAGCCTTACACGAAAGTGAGACCTACATCATTAAGAGAACCCAAACTACTCATACCCTAATCATAAAGAATGTCACCAAGAACGATGATGGAGCAGAAGTAAAATTTGTTGCCAATAATGTTGACACCAGCACCAAGATGAGAGTGAAAGGTATTTTTTTTATCACTGTTCTTTTTTCTTCCAGTCAAGAGGCAGCTGGTCTGACTGGGGCCAGAGGCTTTTGCTGATGCCTGGTCTGTAGGAAGTACCTGAAATTGCATCCTATGAACTAATGTGGGTCCTGGTAATGACCTCACCATGATAGCACGAAGTTCAGAGTGAGTCGATCTAGCCAGCTCGTTGGTTTCTGAACTAGACTGCTTTAACTTCAGCTCGTAAATTCCTGTAGTTCACAACCATTGGTCAGTGGATTCTGTCACCAAATCTATCGCTGAGTCACCTTAAGCCAGTAATTTCATCTCCAGGTTTGGCTGGGTTTTCTGACTGTGGCGGAGTCTTTCAAAAGTAAAGGAGCATTAATTACTTAACAGAGGTTTTTTCTTGGAGATTTTTTAGTCTACCGCAGATGTGTATGATGTACAAGTTCGTATCATGTAACTTGATTTAGCATTGAGAGTTGTGTGCTCCAGCTTTCCTCTATGAAATGTTGATAACATCTACCCATGTTACATGGCAAAAGGTAATAGAGACATTCATTCTGGAAGGAGGTGTTTGACTTTGGGTGAAAATCTCTGCAGAAGCATGTTTAGAGTATTATTAATCAGTAGAAAGATATACTCTTTTTTTTTTTTTTTTTCTTCTTAGTGACTCTGGCAATAAAAACAGATCAAGTCTCCTGAACCGGAAAAAAATGCTCGGTATTGACATGAGTGTGGGCAGAAACAGGACCTAATATTTTTTCAGAGATCTCACAATCTACAGTAGACTCGAATCAGGGGCATGTTATCTCCATGTAACTTGAAATAACAAAGCCTTTTTTTCCTGACAGGTGCTGCAGCGATATTTACCAACAAGAGCAGAGAAATAGAAAAAGTATCTGCCCGGGTGAGGGAGGAAACCAAGCTTCAGGCGGAGCTTTCGGACACAGAAGCTACTGTGAAGTGGATGAAGGATGGGAAAGAGCTCAAGGCCAGTGAAAAATATGAACTTCAAACTGTGGGGAAGAGGCACATCCTGAAAATTCACAACACTGCAGCAGAGGATGCTGGAGTTTATGAGTGCGTCTGTGATGGGGATAAAATGCTCTTTCAGCTTTCAGTGAAAGGTACGTGATTTGCATTAATGGCCTGTTCCTGCCCTAAGCCAATAGAATAGGGAGCTGTGGTAACTCTCCATCAACATCCAGCCTTGGCAGGGTCTGTAGTCCCAGAGCAAGAGAACTTGGGAGTGAATAAAAGATCTAACAGTGTCTCAGTGGTAAGAACTGTGCTTCCAGTCAAATTAGTGTCTTGGTATTCCACGGGAACTTGGTGTTATTTCATGAGACTGAATGATGAGTAGTGAAAAGGTGCTCTTGTGATGAAGAAATTCAGGCACAGGATGTAAAGCGCATTATTCCATGTGTGCCCTATAATTGCTATGTGATATCAGACAACTCGCTGAAGAGCTACTTCAGCTCTGATTAAAGTTTTGATGATCCAAGATCATCTTGGCATTGTGAGAATTTTTTTGTTATTTGTTGTGTTGTTTTGTGGGGTTTTTTTGTTTGTTTTTTTTAAAATTCTGTCAATACCCTGGTGAATAAGAAGAGACCTTTCCAGGGCACATTGGATGGCTGGGCTTACTGCTATCTGCAAGGTATTCAAATGGAAGGCTCTATAGAATAAAAAGCAAAATATAATTTATTTTCATGTTTCCTGCTTGTTAGATTTGAACCAGTTCTCTTTTACAGCTGCCCCATTGTTTGGCTGTTCTTGCTTTCATGGCAGTCCCTTCCTTCCTGATTGCCTGTTCCCTAGCTGGTGGGCACATCCACTTCCAGAGCAAGACATGGAGTCTTGAACCTTTACCCTGAAACAAACAGCATTAAGCCTTCCTCTTGCAAACCTTCCCATCTGTGCAAGCTTTTATGAACGAGTTCACAGGAGTGAATGGGATCAGGTTTTGGCTGAAAAGCCCTAATGCATCCCTAGACCATTCCTCATGGATATCATCTCGATGTCTGCTGAGGTTCAGACTGTACAGCCTGACTCTAGGACAGTCTAGCCTGTTGTTAGACATCATCTGGGCGAGTTCAGTAGCTGTTTTGCTTTGAACTGTCAAGTTAACTTTGTAAAGTCATTCAATTTCCGTATTCTGCCCTGTAACTCACCCCTCACCTCCTTTCTAGCAATGATCACACTGTTTCTACACTGAGTATGAGGTGCTCCATCAACATGTTCTGCTGGCTTCTTGTCCTCCTTGGTCTCTGTAGAAAAAACAAAGCCCTAGAGTAACGTGTGTGTTTTGCATTTGACGACATACTTGCTTGGTTATTCTTAAAGAGCAAACTCAGAGCTGAAAAAAATATTCAAAAATGTGACTAAATTTATGGAGGGGAGGAACTGCTGTCTACATTTTGGCAGCTGCTCCTAATTTTGGTTTTTTTTTTTTTTCTTTCTCTTTCTTTAATGTCATTTTTCAAGCTGGCAGGTCTACCCACAGATTTAATTGAATTAGCTGATGGATGTTTCCATATGCTTTTCACCGTAATGTGACTATCAAAGGAGTAATCAATGCTATTATTTTAAAATCTGCGTTGACAAGCTGTAACTTAAACATCTGCTGTTTGCAGCTTGATTCAGAGAACCAGCTTTGATACATCTCATCCTTGTAGGATGAAGGACACAAATGCTGTCCCAGTATTTTACCTTTTAGCATCACCACCTTTTATCTTTCCTTCTGTAAATCGGATACAGCTAACTGGCGAATCATTTGATGAGCAGGTCAGCTGCGTCTGGCACGTGGGCATCACATGGTTGCTGAGAGGTCACTGTGCTGAGCTGCAGCCAGAGGTGTGTCACTCACTGGGCCTCCTGCCCAAAAGAACCCCGCTAGAAAATGCACTTTGCCATTTATCACTGCAGTCTTTCTACTGCCGTGAGAGTTCATGTGCCAGGCATCATCTGACACGTGATTTCCAGCATTGAAATCAGTCATCTGAGAAGTCTCCCTCAGACTAATGTGGCTGTATTTTTCACTCTAGTTTTCTGAGGAAGTAAAAGGTGCATGAATGAACCCATCTCCCTCTTCTTCCTCCCAAACTTTTAATCTGTGGCCTGAATTCCAGTAATGCTGGTGGAGAAGTAGAGGTCCCAGCAGTGTTTGACCCCTGCAGACTTCATGGGTATAGATGGTTGGGTAGAGGAGAAGGACATGGACCTGCTTGAGCGGGGCCAGATGAGGTCACAAAGATGCTGAGAGGGCTGGAGCACCCCCCCCTGTGAAGACAGGCTGAGAGAGTTGGGGGTGTTCAGCCTGAAGCAGAGAAGGCTCCGGGGAGACCTCAGAGTGGCCTCCCAGTATTTAGAGGGGCTACAAGAAAGCGGGGAGGGACTCTTGATCAGGGGTGTATGCATAGGGCAAGGGGTAACGGTTTTAAACTGAAAAAGCCGAGATTTAGATCAGATCTAAGGAAGAAATTCTTCCTTGTGAGGGTGGTGAGGCCCTGGCACAGGCTGCCCAGAGCAGCTGTGGCTGCCCCCTCCCTGGCAGGGTTCCAGGCCAGGTTGGACGGGGCTTTGGGCAGCCTGGGCTAGTGGAAGGTGGCCCTGCCCAGGGCAGAGGTGGTGGAACTGGATGAACTTTAAGGTCCCTTCAAACCCAAACCATTGTATGATTTTGAGATTCTATGACTGTGGTGTTGTCCTACTGAAAGGAAAGCTCCACAGTTAGGAGTCATTAGAGAAACAAGTGGAAAGAGAGCCTCCAAGAAAAAACAGTAAAAAAAGGTTTTCCCTGGTTTCAATGCTTCTGGTATGTCTTCTTTACCCATAGGTCTTGCTTCTAATAAGCAGACTTACTAAACCCTAGAAAACAGGACTGGTAGGGACCTGGAGAGGTGAAATGCAAGCTCCTGTCCCTTCCAGAAGCTGGTGATTGAATAGAGTCCCTTGAGGACCATAGCTAGAGAGGCCCTCGGCTGCACCATCATGTCCTTCCCTTCCCTTTCACTGCTTCTTTTCTTGTTAGGTCTTTCTTAGTCTTAGACTGGAGGAGATTTGGGACTGGGGTTTTGTTTTCCTTTCATACCTGTGTACTGCTTGGCCAGTCAATTCGCTCTTCACTTTCAGGTTTCCAGACTCTGCCGCTGTATATGTCGGTGAATATTGGTTCCCTACCAAATATTTGTCTGTAATTAAAAGCACTACCACAGACTTGGAGAAATCTAATGTGCTTAAAAGCAAGGAAAATAAATGCAGAACCCACCCTTGTGGGTAGGGCCTCTGAGCTAAAGGAGAACCCCCATGTGTTGCACCAGGTTGTAGCCCTGATAATAACACCTTGGGAGCAAAAGTCTGAGAGAATCACACTTGGGTCTAGATCATGGACTATTGTTACAGTATCAGCAATGAAAGCTAAGAACAGTTTTTGTCAGACATTCTGCAGAGTTATTAATTTGTATTATGCAAACATTTTCTTGAAATTAAGGAAAACACATGTATAATCAAGTCTTTGATTTTTAATAACTTTGACTGCACAGTTCCAACAAAGTGACTTGATTGTGTGTGTTGTTTTTAAAAATATGTTAAGATGATGTTTGAAAATTAATTCCATTATCTAAAGTGAGATGAGACTGTGGTTTTAGGCTCTCATTTTTAACTAGGATATTGGTGGCGTTTTGAATCTTTGAGGCAATTGGTGACTGAAATATTTCACTACGTATTAATATGGTGCCAGATTTATTGTTTATCTTCTATGCCCCAGTTAATTTCCAGGAAGAAATTTATATTCATTTCAGTCCTATCTGATTCGATTTTTAATTTAAAATAATTTGATTTCTGTAGATTACATTTTAACCTCTTTTGGAGTCGGTTTATTTCCCAGGTGGTTATAATACAATGATTGAATAACCTTCATTGCTTTCCCTCTAGTTTGCTTATTTCATTTCTTTCCTCACCTCTCTCAGATATTTGGCCTAGGGCTTCCCCTCCCCTTGACTCAGCCTCCTGTGTTGTATATATGCTCTGGGTTTTGGACATGTGATAATCAGTATATGGTTTACGAAGGCTGGAAATTTGGCTGCGTCTGCATTAGAATCTAATGATCCATAATTAAACATACATATTTGGTCTTATAATAAATGAATACCTGATGTAGATGTAAGTGTACATATTTACTGATGTCCACACAATTCTTTACTAGTGCTGTGTGTCTGTACTTTGTTTCAGCGCTTGCAAACTTCATAAACAAAGAGAAAAGTGGAGGAGTTATCAGGGCCATTGCTGGAAAACGGGCTGAGTTTGTTTCTGAGACCTCTGAGGCCAACATCATGGTTAAGTGGTACAAAGATGACAAAGAAATCACAGCCAGTAAGAAATTCACCATGGAAGATAAAGGGAAACTGCATAAGCTTGTGGCTTCAGCTGTGATGAAAGAAGATGAAGGAACATACACATGCAGAATCGGAGATGACACTCTTACTTTTGATTTAAAAGTCTCAGGTAAGTTCGTGATGCAAGTATGGAGTCAGAGTCTGTCTTAGAAACTCAGGACTTTGTTCATTATACTTGTCTTGCTTTGTAAATTGCCAGGTTTTTTGGCCAAGATTGCACAGCACTATTTCAGAGACTCAGACCTTTACTGTGGTCCTTATGCAAATCCACAATATGGGAAAAGAATACAACAAGCTGTTATGTAATCAAGTCAGCACAAGCTTTTGCTAGGGTTGGATTCATGACTCAAACACCATGCTAGTTGAATAGGCTGAGCACCACATCTGGCTTTTATTCTTCTAGCTCAGCATTTACATTGTCTTTGAACCTCCTGACTGAGGTCTTAAATTCTAACTGTGAAAGTCCTGTGTCCTCCTTTGACAAGTTAAACTCCTGATTGTGAGAGTTAAGCGTCTCCTGCTATTCCCAAAGGACATTGTGATCTCGGAGACGTCTCCCTGTGGTACTGTAAGTGAAGCTATCGGTCCATGGCACATGCCCATCAGCATAAGGCATGTGCTAAAGCATGTGGCTGTCAGGTCAAGCTCAGAAGAGGATGCTTGTCATTGATGCGTTCCAGTCCGGGATGGAGCCAGAGTATAAAATGACATAAGAATTTATCTGTGAAATTCAATATCTGTGAAATTCAGCTGATTCAATTTGCATAGCCTGGTGGGTGTCTTTCTTCTACAAGTGGTTTTCTGGCTTATGTCTGGGGCCTAATTTTTAAGTCGCTCCTAAGTTACAGTTTGAAACTCTACTGAAAGCTTCTCTTGGCATGGTTATGTACTGCAGTGCAATGAAATTCAAGAGAAGTAACAGCTGAATGTTTGTGACCTGTAACAGTACAGGTGATGCTGTCCGTCAGCTAACTAAAAACTCAGCAAAACTGATTAATCTAGCACAGTACTGGTCTTAAGGCACTGCTACATGTTTTGCTGAGCTAGAGGGATTGCTTCCAGTTTACAACTGGTGTTTGCTCAGGTATTCACTCTGCATCTTGCTTCCAGTTCTTTTTGGTTGAGAATCCAACATTATGCAGATTCACTTTGAGTGAAATAGTTAAACAGCCCTTGACTTTATGCATTGGAAAACTGGTCTGAAAGAGCCAACCAGGCTGTGTCTGAACTGGCCCCCAAGGACAATTTATATAATTTGATCTATACTGTCTGATAAGAGCTCTCTAAGTTGGATTTATAAAGCGTTCTGGAGCTGCCTTTGTCTGAACATCAAGTACAGAGGAAGCCTGCATGATTACCTGAGATTGGATTCCTAACTTTTTGATGACCATGTGCAGGTTAGGTGAAGCTCATCTGTATCACCTGTAACAAAACATCACATGGCTCAGGCAAAGAAAACTGACATCTGCTAAATAGCTGTGTATCCCCATGAACATTTCAATGAACAAGAATTGAGTTACAACCGGTTAACAAAACCTTAGGTAGAGCCTAAGTTTTCCACCTTGTTTCACAGGTCACCATGAAAATTTTCCAGAGTGCGAAGAAGCAGCATTGCACAGCCAGGGCATGGTCTTAGGGCAGGGAAGTAATCTGTCTTTATGGTAATGATGATTGAACAGCAGGATTCTGGAGGGATTATCTGATTTTTTTAAAGAATAGATCAGTCCTATTGATTCCAATTTTTAATGAAATATTTGTTCTCTGATGCTGTAGATGTGCCTGGCATGGGTGTAGCATAGCAATTGTCCTTGTGATACTCAGTCACTAAAAGCAACGGTTGCTGCTCAAAGAAATGCAATACTAAGCTAAGGTTGGTTATAACCAACAGTCATCAGCTTGCTCTTCAGGCAAGGGCTGCCTTGATGGAATGAAGGATATGAAATGCCTCACATGCTCATCAAATATTTCTCATTAGCTTAGGACAGGGTGTGTTGAAGAGATCTGCTCACATGTTACACACATGGTGCCTGTGTCCACTGAGTTGCCTTCACTCTTACCTTTACAAATACACTTGCAAAAAACCCGAGTTGATGAAAATGCTGTACTGTTTCTGGATACGTGGCACAGGCTGTGTGTTTGCGTGTGTGCATGCACAGCTCGTACATGTGGCCACCAGTCTGTGCAGTCAGCAGAGTCTGAGCTGAGGTATCGAAGCAGGAACTGCTACAGCTTGAGCTTTATGAATTGTGAATACTCTACTGTGAAGATCACTTTCAGCAGAAAGATGTGATGCTGTTTGCTCATATATTAGCTTAGTCCTCTAGAAGTTGGAGGATATCTTGTCAGTGATCTTATCCTGTATGTACCCTGATTTGGTCTGGGGAAGATTTAGTCCAGTGGGACTGATATTTTGAACAGGGTTGCAGGAATGAGCTCAGAAATATTTAAAGAAGGCTCCTCATCACTTCTAACAAGATTTTCTGAGACTTAGATCTCTTCAAAGCTGTTTGCTTACTCAGGCATCAATACGTATTCCCTAGAGCTTGCTTGAAATAAGAAACAAGGAGTGGTGATTAAAGTGACAACAACTTGAGGGCATCTCAACTTGATTTAAAAGATCCAGAAGAATGCAGGAGAGATAAATGTCATTGCACTGTAACTGAAAGCAATTATCTGAAGATCAGAGAAGGAGTTTGCACCATCTGTCAAAGTGAGGCATCAACTTTATGGTGTGTGATGAGACAGGAGCTGTGAATTAAAGCACAAGTCAGGCTTTTATGGTCTCAAGATGATGCTGGACCAGGTTCTGCTCAAGGCTCTGTGCACGTACAGCTCTGGTGATAGAAGCCACTGTGTCTGTGCTCTGTAAGAGCTTTCATGCCTGACTTCTGGAAAGGATGCAGAATACGGATGCACATCAGTTAGGTGGGTTTTGGTTATGAATACACATAAGCATAGATCCACATCTATCTAGAACTTAACAAGGCTAGTGTTAGTGCCACAATGTAGACCTAATAGGCTGATACAGTATAAAGAATTCATCAATACCCAGCTCCCAAACTGAAGACCATTATGTACTAACTCTGGATGATTCAAAACTTGGGCAGTTATGTTCCTCAGCAGAGATAATGCTGCTGTAGCTCAGAAGGGGCTTTTCTAACTCATAACTATGGTTTACTGCCGTAACCGTTAACACTGTCATAGCTACGTTGCAATGGTACCATGCACGCATATGTACAGTTGCACCTCCAGAGGTGAAACTTGATCACCCAAGTGTGTCTAGCAATGAAAGCATGACCGGTAATGACTGTATCTCAACTTTGTGCTGATAAGCCTGAATCAAAGAATAAACTGCTTTCTCTTTTTCTTTCCAGACGAAGCCGTTACTTTTGTCAACAAGCCCAAAACAACTCCAGAAGTATCAGTCAGCCCTTCTGAAAACCTTGAGCTGGTGTGTGAGGTGTCAGCTGCAAGTGGAGCTGTGGTATGGAAGAAGAATCAAATTGAGGTGAAACAGGACCAGAGGACAACGGTGATCTCCCAGGGGACACACCGCAAGCTCATCGTCAAGAAGGTGACGCAGCAAGACCAAGGGAAATACACCTGTGAAATGAAGGATGACAAAATAACATTCCAAGTCAAAGTCAGAGGTGAGAAAATGCTAGAAATGCCAAAGATAAAGGCATAGTCCATTCTGGGTGGTATCTTACATTCAGAGGACCAACTCACAATCTCCCTGAGGTGAAATATTTAAGCTGTAAGGCTTGATTTTTGGCCAGCTGTCAAATGAACATTTTATATACACGCTTTTACATCCATGATTCGTTGTAACAATAAAAAGTGATGGACAAAGATGGTAACTTCTGCACCTCTCACAATTAGCTGATGTGTCCACAGAAAAACTCCTGCAGAATCACAGTGTGAGGCCATAGCAGAGTTGCAGGGATAGATAAAAGGGAAAGGAGAGGTGTCTGAAGAGCTCTGATGAGATGGAGAATAACTGAATGTGAGTGACCCAAATAGGCAGAGAAAGAGGAAATGGTTCCTAGACGGGAGGAGTCAAGGGCTGTTCCTTTCTGATTCACTGAAGCTTGGAGAGAAATAGGAAGAGAAAGAGAGAGAAGAGGGAGGAGATGTCAGTCAGTGCATGTTGGTGCTCTAAATCCCAGGTTTAAATCTGTGCTCAATCTGTGAGATTTTTAACGTTATGCAGGAGTTTCCATATACCTATTCACCTCTTATCAGCAAAATAGAGATGAAGTCACATTAAGCACCATCATGACACTACCTGTCAGGGTCAAGTTCAGTGAAATAGAGAAAACTTGACAAAGCACTAGAGAAGGTAACTGCAAAACTATCTGTGACTATTGTGTCTTTCTTAACAGAGACAGAAGATGTGTTTACAAACAAGGACACGGTGAAGAAGGAGGTGAAAGCTGCACTGACAGAAGATGCCACGCTGAGCTGCGAGGTGGCCCAGGAGAAGACCAACGTGAAATGGTACAAGGAGGGGAAACTGATCACCTCGAGCAAGAAGTTCAAGGTGGAGTCTCAGGGCAAATCGCGTCGCCTGGTGGTGGGTCAGGTGGAGAAGAAGGATGCTGGGGAGTACACCTGCGAGGCTGCTGGCCAGAAACTGGCCTTCAAGCTTGACGTCACAGGTGGGACATATGTTTGTTCTCAACACAGAAAGGTCCATGAATTCCCTTTCCTACAGAGCAAATGAGTCGCTCTCTAGGCTCCAGGATCTGTGCAGCCTAGATCTTCACTGAGTAGTGAGGGAGATCAGACAACCAGCTCGCGTGCATCCGCTGTCACACAGATACCTGCAGGTGGTTGTCTTGATCCATGCGATGAGCCCCACTCAGCTGTCCGTGTTGTTTTCTTGTTTCCTAGTCAGAAAAATTGAAGCTTGCCTATGCTGTTGTGATTTATAGGTCTAAAGGTGGGGTCAGCTCCCAGGTGTGTAGGAATCATGCTCAAGAAGTACCTAGAGTGGGCAAGGCTTACACTGGAGTCCCAGTGGCGGATGGGTTTGGGTTCTTATATGTTCGTTACATTAAGGAGCAAGAAGTAAATTTCTTGTGGATCCATGGGGATGGGAAGAACCTGAGCTCCTGGGGCGTTGGTTCATTTTGCTCAGAAATATCTGAAGTGTTGTCCTCAGGCTGTACGTGGGGCCATGTCCTGTCTGAGTGTATCTTAGCTGTGGGTGGGACCATTCCAAAATGACAGGGCTGTGGGAAGTTCTTGTCAGCAGAATTTTGCATCTGGTTGTGAACATTTTGGACAGCATGAACATGCGTGTGACTTTTAAATTTCCTCTCCCACCTCACAGAAGCAGGGGATGCATTTATCAACAAGGACAAGGTGAAGAAAGAGGTGAAAGCTGCGCTGACAGAAGATGCCACGCTGAGCTGCGAGGTGGCCCAGGAGAAGACCGACGTGAAATGGTACAAGGAGGGGAAACTGATCACCTCGAGCAAGAAGTTCAAGGTGGAGTCTCAGGGCAAATCGCGTCGCCTGGTGGTGGGTCAGGTGGAGAAGAAGGATGCTGGGGAGTACACGTGCGAGGCTGCTGGCCAGAAACTGGCCTTCAAGCTTGACGTCACAGGTGAGAAAACCTTCTTTGGCCTAGCCTTCCTACTTTGGAATATTTAGGAAAATGTATTTTACCATTATTATAGATCTTCCATCTAAAACAGTATAAAATTTTTAAGACAGGGAGCTCCATTCTTGAAAAACTTTGGGAGCTACCCAATGCTGTAGGAACAGTGCTGTGAACAGGAATGTACTGACTGCACACGTCCATCCGCACATGTTGGTACAACCAGAACGACTCTCCAATGCAGCCGTTTCTGAGTACATTTCAGGACAGGGTCATGGTGGAGAGCAGTCAGGTGTCTGCCTCATGTCTGCACTCTTTTTCTTTCTCTTGGAAGGACTTGTTTCATCCTGCGGGGAGAATATGTCAGGAAGGCTCGATATAAGTTAAGGCCTCTAGAGTGTCAGATAAATGGCAACTAGGGGAAGAAGGAGTCATGGGGACTCATTCCAGATTCATCGCCCTACTGGGACGGTAGAGTGGATGCAGCTTTCCAACTCACGCCTTGCCTTCTGATCCTTTTGCAAGTGGGCTGATGAAAATCTCTCTCTCTCTCTTCAGAGCCAGAAGTTGTGTTTACAAACAAGGACAAGGTCCAAAAGGAGGTGAAAGCTGCGCTATCAGAAAATGCCACGCTGAGCTGCGAGGTGGCCCAGGAGAAGACCGACGTGAAATGGTACAAGGAGGGGAAACTGATCACCTCGAGCAAGAAGTTCAAGGTGGAGTCTCAGGGCAAATCGCGTCGCCTGGTGGTGGGTCAGGTGGAGAAGAAGGATGCTGGGGAGTACACCTGCGAGGCTGCTGGCCAGAAACTGACCTTCAAGCTTGATGTCACAGGTGGGAGACCTATTTTTGTTGATATTTCATTGTTTTTTCTTTGTGTCTGGCTTTTTTCTGCCTTTTCCTGTGTCAAAATACTAGAAATGCTGTTGAAGTACTTTCTGATGTTGGTCTAAACTATCATTTCTGCAAGGTAGGGAATGACTGAGCAGATACAGATTTTTCCTGTGGGTAACCTGATATCAGCTCCTCAACTCCCTGTATGTCTCCGTAGGCTCAGATAGTGTGTTGAGAGGTTTCATTAGCAGGCACTGTGTTAAAGTGCCTCTTCCAATTTGTTCATCAGTATTGGTTTTTCCTCTTCTTGTTATTACTTTTTTTTCCATGAATGTTCCTTTTTTCTTCCCCTTTTTTCTGCATCTTTTCTCTACATAATGTCCCCCCTCCCAAAACTGAGAATTGCTTCAATTATTCCAAAGTCTGGCTGTGCAAATACATGTGTAAGCACAGCCTCATAACTCTGTGCACCGTGAAACTTTTGTGGATGAGGAACAGAAATGGCTGCAGATATGTCCAACTTGAATTATGATTTGTATTTACAACCTTTCATCTGGCTTTCCCTTTACCACTTCTTTCATCTGTCATTGGATGCCCAGTTGTGACTCTGAGAACTGGTGCAAATGCTTGTCTGTCAAGCAATATTTAAACAGTAGCGTTTACAAGTTCCCTACTTTATTGTGACTGCTTTGAGAATGTTTGGGAATTGATGGCACTGTATTGTCCTAAAAATTTTATATTAGCTGCACTTCACATATCTGTGTTCTGCTGAATCCAATGGTGATGACTGTCCATTGGGATTTCTACACCTGTAATGACCAGTCATGAGTTGAGGAATGTTTATTTGTATTTGCATTTTTCTCCATAATGACACGATTTGGAGTCTGAGGATTTAATACTGAGGCTGTTCTTTCATTCTGACTGCTCTAGAGATTTCTTTGGTCTCAATATATTTTTCAAGAGGTCCAGTAAATTTTATCTCAGGCCCCCAGCAGCCATGGACATGTCACCTACGTTCTGAGTGATCATTTCTGCATTGGATAATAAGAAAGGGTTTCATTTTGTTTTGTTCATATTCATAACTCTCTGTTGTCTTTGCAGCCTCTCTGTTAATGTTACAGTTCTTGTCTCATATTCTAAGCTGATCAGAACAGGGAATCTATTTTCTCCTCTGCTTTCTTACAGCATCACACTGGGACCATAATGCTGGCAGAGGTCTGGCATGAGCCAGCAGTGTGCCCAGGGGGCCAAGAAGGCCAATGGCATCCTGGCTTGTGTCAGCACCAGCGTGGCCAGCAGGGACAGGGAAGGGATCTGAGCCCTGGGCTCGGCACTGGTGAGGCCGCCCCTCGATGAGTGGGTTCAGTTTTGGGCCCCTCACCCCAAAAAGGCCATTGAATGACTCGAGCGTGTCCAGAGAAGGGCAACGGAGCTGGGGCAGGGTCTGGAGCACAGGTCTGCTGGGGAGCGGCTGGGGGAACTGGGGGGGTTCAGTCTGGAGAAGAGGAGGCTGAGGGGAGACCTCCTGACAGGAGGGTGCAGAGAGGGGGGATGAGTCTCTGGAGCCAAGGCCCCAGCGCCAGGCCCCGAGGGAATGGCCTCAAGCTGCCCAGGGCAGGGTCAGGCTGGCTCTGAGGAAGGATTTCTGTGCAGAAGGGGCTGTTGGGCGTTGGAATGGGCTGCCCAGGGCAGGGGGGGAGTCCCCATCCCTGGAGGGGTTGAAGAGTCGGGCTGAGCCAGCGCTAAGGGATCTGGGGGAGTTGGGAACAGTCAGGGTGAGGTTCATGATTGGGCTGGAGGAGCTTCAAGGGCTTTTCCAACTGAGATGATTCTGTGATTTTATCAGCTTTGTAGAAAACCAGCTGCATAGGGAGTGTATTGACTTTCCTGCTTGCAGCCATGCTGGAGACCTGAAGTCCTTGCAGGGCATAGCTCGAGTGCTGTTCCCTTGTCAAGGTTGCAGTTTTTACTGCTTTCCCACTGTCTTGGGGCATCCCACTCCCTCCATCTTTGTGCAATGTGCAACTACTGCTATAGCATAAAGCTTTGCTGCTCCCCATAGCATATATTGTAAGCCATCAGCTGTTGTGTATCTCCACTCTGCGTGGGGTACACAGGGTGTGAGTTGAGGCACTCTGGCTCCTTTTCATGAATTGTGTAGCTCATGGTTTTAGCTCAGGCAACTGCCAGTTTCGGTGAAGGATAGCTTACAGTAAGGCTAGATTGGAGAGTCATCTTTCTGAGAAAATGCAACCTGTGCATTGATAGAAGGACCCTTGGTATAAACCAAGTTCATGCTCAGCTGCTGAAACAAGTTCCTACGTTAGTGCAGAGGTGTAGTCAGAAAACACAGAAATTTAGTGCTTTTACAGTTGAATTTCTCTAGCTGAGGGCTATTCTTATCTGTCAGCCTCAGAAACCAAAGGTTTTCAGTTCTCTTTCAAAGCGGATGACTTCACGGCCACGCAGGGTAATGTAACACCTTTCTCCCTCCGCTGTAAGTGGAGAGTGCTTGCCTAGCTACCGTTGCTGTATTTCTCATGTGTACAACTGTAACATGACGTGCAAGTCCAGCACTCACTGGAAGATGATCTAGTGTGAAAGTCAGGAGGGATTATGAGTACTCTTGAGCGGTCGGCTCTTTTGCTGCAGAAATCCTCATCTTACTAGATGATCTCAAACTGCAGTGGCTTTCTGGTTCTTAATTTATCCTGTTACTATTGCACTCAGAAAGCTTTTCAGGGTTCCCATACTCCAGGGCTCCACTGGTAGCGCAAAACTTCCCCTACTTAGACAGCTTGAAGTTTAGATGCTTAGTGTTGAGTATTGGGATGGCTTTTTGGCTTAATATTAACAAGAAG
This sequence comes from Athene noctua, assembly GCF_965140245.1. Taxonomy (NCBI): domain Eukaryota; kingdom Metazoa; phylum Chordata; class Aves; order Strigiformes; family Strigidae; genus Athene; species Athene noctua. The sequence continues at coordinate 167,860,925 of NC_134038.1, forward strand.
CAGGTGCTGCACACCTTGGGACTGATGAGTAGGCAAAAGAGCTGATTCTGCAATCTCATTATTTCAAGAATCATGGTATACAGTCAAATCCTTATTTGAAATGGGTAAGAGCTGTGTCTTGAAAATGGTTTTCTGCAGTTTCAGTGGAACTTCACTAACCAACAGCATCTGAGGTTGGAAATACAATCTGAGTATTTGTTTAACTGTAAAATATGTTTCTGAGATAAATTACAGGCTAGTGTAAATCACTTTAAGCTGATTATAAAGACTTGGTCACGTTAAAACGCTTTTATAGTGATAGGAACACTAAAGGGCAAGAATGCAGAGGACAAGTGAGTAACCCACCTGGAATATTCCTGCTCTGATAACCTGTCATTTTAAATACCGCACCTATTTACACAGTCTGGTTTGTAAGTCATTTGTTTAGTGCACCCCGCATATTCACAGTCCAAGTTGTAGATGGAAGGCGAAATGTTTATATTTTCACAACCTATTTTGAAAGCAAACCATGGCGTGTGCTTGAGCTCTTTTAGATCTCAGACTGCTGCTCAGTCTGCAGTGGGCTGACATGTGCCTTTAGGGAGTTTTGCATCACCTGGCATAGGCCATGTATGCTGCCTTGTTAATGACGCATTAATGACAAGGACACCACCTTACACCCCTCTACAGCCAATACAAACAGAGGAGCTCAAATTTAGAGCCTGTGAGCTGGGTTCTTGCTTTGACTTGCTGCCCGCAGGACCCCTCTCTTTCCATGCAATACTGATGGCAGGCCTATGATGTAGCTCCCAGGATTACAAGGAGTGCTGTGGTCAGCAGTGTAGGAACTTGACCTGAACTTACTCCTACTCCTTACCCTCTCAGGCAGCTGCTGCCACTCAGAGTACAGACATGACAGAGACAGTATGCAGAGGAGAAAGTCATCAAGGAGGGGAAAAGATGGACATAGGAGGCTGCAAAGAGTGACTAGGGGGAGGGAGAGAGGAGCATAGGTTATGGCAAGGGTTCATCATGACTGCTAGGGAGAGCTAGGAGCCTCCTAGGTCACCCTAGCCAGGTAACCTGAATGCCTGAAGCTGTCTGGATAAATTATCTTCCGTGCTTGCACTGCAACTGAAGGACAATGGCACCCTCATATGCTTGCTAGTCCAGTGTAGTTTGGAGCCTGTGCTTCTGTAGCAACAAAATCATGGACTTCAACGCTCAAGTACATACCTGGGACCCAAATAGGCAAAGGCAGTGTATGCTAAATACTGTTGCTGTGTGATGTCCATCATTTAGGCATACCAGAAATATTTTACATTTCTTGTGAAGTTATTTCTTAAGGTAAACCAGCGGAAAGAAAGTTGGAGTCCATTTATTTAGGGTCTATTTGTCCTCTGACATCTCAAATACTATTACCCTGCAAATACACTAATATAAAAGCTAACAGACCACACCAATTAATGAAAAAAGGAAGCCCAGGTAAAGCAGTCATTACAGAAATTAATAAAAGATGCAGTTTATCAGTCAGTTGTACTTAGCAAGTCGACAATTCAATTATTTCAATGCATATACCTCACTAGCTACTAATTATACAAGAGATCCTTTTGATGCCAACTCCACTTGTTGAGATGGAAGTTCTAAGTGATACTGTGGAAGAAAGTGACTTTAAACACTTCATTCTTGTTGCTTGTGTTAAGAGGAGATTCCCTATGGCCAGTTTTCTAAAAGATTAGAGATTTCTGAGGAAAGAAAAGTATACTTCAAATTTTATAAGTCAGGATTTTTATAGTGTAGACCAAGTATTTTTCCATATTAAGAACTGTATCTTTGTCATTTCTTTGGGATGAAGTTGCAAGATATTTTCTGAACAAAACCCAGTCATTATCTAAAATACTGAAATGTTGGTAACTTCCTGGAAACAATGGGATAGTGAAGGTGGCAACGAATAATCGTGTTATATTTGGCTAGTTCTGAATGTCGTGTGTAGACATATCATCAAGACACAAAGGGGGAAATGTAATTTTGTCTTTATTATAAGAAATTTGAAAAGGAGACAGTCAAGATGTTCATGAAGGATAAACAGGTCAGAATATATTTTGAGGGTGCATTGTTCTGTGTGATAAAAAGAACTGCAAAGAAATGAAACTTAAAAGAAATGATGCTGTAGAACGCTTACGCAAAATACATGTAATATCTTCTAGTAGCAGGCTATTTATATCTTACATATATTTTTCCTAATGTGTCCCTGTTTCAGATGCAGAGGATGCCTTTGTCAACAAAGAGAAAGCGCAGAAAGAGGTGAAAGCTGCGCTATCAGAAAATGTCACGCTGAGCTGCGAGGTGGCCCAGGAGAAGACCGACGTGAAATGGTACAAGGAGGGGAAACTGATCACCTCGAGCAAGAAGTTCAAGGTGGAGTCTCAGGGCAAATCGCGTCGCCTGGTGGTGGGTCAGGTGGAGAAGAAGGATGCTGGGGAGTACACCTGCGAGGCTGCTGGCCAGAAACTGACCTTCAGGCTTGACGTCACAGGTGGGACATATGTTTGTTCTCAACACAGAAAGGTCCATGAATTCCCTTTCCTACAGAGCAAATGAGTCGCTCTCTAGGCTCCAGGATCTGTGCAGCCTAGATCTTCACTGAGTAGTGAGGGAGATCAGACAACCAGCTCGCGTGCATCCGCTGTCACACAGATACCTGCAGGTGGTTGTCTTGATCCATGCGATGAGCCCCACTCAGCTGTCCGTGTTGTTTTCTTGTTTCCTAGTCAGAAAAATTGAAGCTTGCCTATGCTGTTGTGATTTATAGGTCTAAAGGTGGGGTCAGCTCCCAGGTGTGTAGGAATCATGCTCAAGAAGTACCTAGAGTGGGCAAGGCTTACACTGGAGTCCCAGTGGCGGATGGGTTTGGGTTCTTATATGTTCGTTACATTAAGGAGCAAGAAGTAAATTTCTTGTGGATCCATGGGGATGGGAAGAACCTGAGCTCCTGGGGCGCTGGTTCATTTTGCTCAGAAATATCTGAAGTGTTGTCCTCAGGCTGTACGTGGGGCCATGTCCTGTCTGAGTGTATCTTAGCTGTGGGTGGGACCATTCCAAAATGACAGGGCTGTGGGAAGTTCTTGTCAGCAGAATTTTGCATTTGGTTGTGAATATTTTGGACAGCATGAACATGCGTGTGACTTTTAAATTTCCTCTCCCACCTCACAGAAGCAGGGGATGCATTTATCAACAAGGACAAGGTGAAGAAAGAGGTGAAAGCTGCACTGACAGAAGATGCCACGCTGAGCTGCGAGGTGGCCCAGGAGAAGACCGACGTGAAATGGTATAAGGAGGGGAAACTGATCACCTCGAGCAAGAAGTTCAAGGTGGAGTCTCAGGGCAAATCGCGTCACCTGGTGGTGGGTCAGGTGGAGAAGAAGGATGCTGGGGAGTACACCTGCGAGGCTGCTGGCCAGAAACTGGCCTTCAAGCTTGACGTCACAGGTGAGAAAACCTTCTTTGGCCTAGCCTTCCTACTTTGGAATATTTAGGAAAATGTATTTTACCATTATTATAGATCTTCCATCTAAAACAGTATAAAATTTTTAAGACAGGGAGCTCCATCCTTGAAAAACTTTGGGAGCTACCCAATGCTGTAGGAACAGTGCTGTGAACAGGAATGTACTGACTGCACACGTCCATCCGCACATGTTGGTACAACCAGAACGACTCTCCAATGCAGCCATTTCTGAGTACATTTCAGGACAGGGTCATGGCGGAGAGCAGTCAGGTGTCTGCCTCATGTCTGCACTCTTTTTCTTTCTCTTGGAAGGACTTGTTTCATCCTGCGGGGAGAATATGTCAGGAAGGCTCGATATAAGTTAAGGCCTCTAGAGTGTCAGATAAATGGCAACTAGGGGAAGAAGGAGTCATGGGGACTCATTCCAGATGCATCGCCCTACTGGGACAGTAGAGTGGATGCAGCTTTCCAACTCACGCCTTGCCTTCTGATCCTTTTGCAAGTGGGCTGATGAAAATCTCTCTCTCTCTCTTCAGAGCCAGAAGTTGTGTTTACAAACAAGGACAAGGTCCAGAAGGAGGTGAAAGCTGCGCTATCAGAAAATGCCACGCTGAGCTGCGAGGTGGCCCAGGAGAAGACCGACGTGAAATGGTACAAGGAGGGGAAACTGGTCACCTCGAGCAAGAAGTTCAAGGTGGAGTCTCAGGGCAAATCGCGTCGCCTGGTGGTGGGTCGGGTGGAGAAGAAGGATGCTGGGGAGTACACCTGCGAGGCTGCTGGCCAGAAACTGACCTTCAAGCTTGACGTCACAGGTGAGAGAACCTTCTTTGGCCTAGCCTTCCTATTTCTAGAATATTTAGATCAATGAATATTAATTCATGAGAGTTTTTATTGTTATGTTTCAAATTTTTTGGAGAACATCATTGGGATGGCCTGGATCTGATGGGGAAATGGGAAAAAGAGTTACAAATACGGTATCTCTGTATACCTTTTATGTTAAACTTTATAAAATTTTTAATACAGGGTTGTCCATCCTTGAAATACTTTGGGAGCTACCCAATGCTGTAGGAACAGGGGCACAAAAAAGAAAATACTGGTTGTGCCTCTCCATAACCACATGTTGATACAAGCACAACTCTGCAATACAGCTGATTCTCAGTACATGTCAGAGCAGGGTCATGATGGATAGCAGTTGGGTGCCTGCTTGATGTCTGCACTCTGTTCCTCTTGGAAGGGCTCGTTTCAGCCTGGGGGTTGAGTATATAACTGTAAGACTTGATATATGTTAAGGTCTCTAAGGCATCAGGTAAATTGCAGCTATGGAAAGAATGTGTCATGGAGACTCATTCCAGATGCATCGCCCTAAAGGTGCTATAGAGTGATAGAAGAAATTCAGCTTTCCAACTCAATCCCTGCCTCCTGATCCTCTTGCAAGTGGACTGAGTAATGTGTCTACTGGAGAACAAGAGCATTTCACCATTAGGTTGTAACAAAGTGGGGTGGGCTGGGCTTTTCTCAAGGTTACATGGGAAGTAATAACACAGTCCTGAACACGTAATTCCTGGTCCTAACACCCTTTGCACTGAAGAAAGTTACCTGGTGCCAATAGGACAGTAACGGCAGCAGATGCAGCTATTGGGAACAAAAAGAATCAATGATTTGGGGCTCTGACATAGTAAGGAACAGTTCCTCCTAGTAAGAATTCATTAGTTTGCAGTCAACATCAACAAAAATATCTTGCCTTAACTGGGGCCTGCCATACAATGCTCTTATGAATAAATGATCTAGATGATCTCCTAGATCACTTTGATAAATATACTAATCTTACCATCACTTATGGAAAAAAACCAAATTAAAAAGTTCTTAAAAAAACAAACCAAACCACAAAAAAACTCACCAAAAACTGTTTGCATGTTCTTCTAATAACTTTAAATGTGTGTTGTCACGTCAGAAGCTTGTTTTCCAGTGTAAGCAATAATAAGAGCATCAGACGACACTCTATCTTGTAGATGCTCTGAAATTCTGTCTCTTTTCAGAGCCAGAAGTTGTGTTTACAAACAAGGACAAGGTCCAAAAGGAGGTGAAAGCTGCGCTATCAGAAAATGCCACGCTGAGCTGCGAGGTGGCCCAGGAGAAGACCGACGTGAAATGGTACAAGGAGGGGAAACTGATCACCTCGAGCAAGAAGTTCAAGGTGGAGTCTCAGGGCAAATCGCGTCACCTGGTGGTGGGTCAGGTGGAGAAGAAGGATGCTGGGGAGTACACCTGCGAGGCTGCTGGCCAGAAACTGACCTTCAAGCTTGATGTCACAGGTGAGACATATCTTGTTATAATTACAGTGGAGAGGGGTCCAGAGGAGGCCATGAAGATGCTGGGGGGCTGGAGCACCTCCCTGTGAGGACAGGCTGAGAGAGTTGGGGGGTTCAGCTGGAGGAGAGAAGGCTCCGGGGAGACCTTAGAGCGGCCTCCCAGGGCTGAAAGGGGCTGCAGGAAAGGGGGGAGGGACTCTTTACCAGGGAGTGTGGGGATAGGACAAGGGGTAATGGTTTTAAACTGAGAGAGGGGAGATTTAGATTAGATCTGAGGAAGAAATTCTTCCCTGTGAGGATGGTGAGGCCCTGGCACAGGTTGCCCAGAGCAGCTGTGGCTGCCCCCTCCCTGGAAGGGTTCAAGGCCAGGTTGGATGGGGCTTTGGGCAACCTGGGCTAGTGGAAGGTGTCCCTGACCGGGGCGGGGGGGGGGGAACTGGATGATCTTTAAGGTCCCTTCCAACCCAAACTATTCTGTGATTCTACAAATAAAGTAATACCTGTAATAACTATTACACAATGACTCGCAACAGTATGGGCTTTGTTGCCCCCTGTAGGGTTCACCTGATTTTCTGCACCTGATTACCTGGACTTGTAGAATTTGGAATATTTGGCTCTAGCATGGCACAAAGGCCTATATCATTCTTAGTCTGTCTATATAATAATTGCAGTTATAATAGAAATAATAATCAACATATTATTTAGATCTTTCCCATTTCTGGGATCCCAATGCTTTAATTCTTGTGCACTGAATGTCTTGAAAGGAAAGAACCATTCAGAAGTCCCCTTCTTATTAGGCTTCCAATCCCATTTCTGAGAACTGAGAGGCTGGAATATGATTTGTCATTTGCAATTTTGGCAGCGGCACTCACTGAGATGGGCTGAAAACTCAGCACTTCTGAATTTGAGCTGTTGTGTGATCGAGATCTTGGGCTTCCGAGATGTGTTACTACTTCTGCCAGCTGTTAAATGTCTGTTTGTCATGAAAGATTCCCAGTAATTGGTCTTTTGGAGCAGGATTCACAAGGTGCCCAAACTGCTTTAAGTATGTGATACTAAAGTCAGTGTTGATGTTGCAAACAATCTTGGCTACCTTGCCAGCCATTATCCTGAGCTGCCTGAGCACTGTAGGGAGATCATATTTCCTTTGCCCCTTTGACAGTCACGTTTGTGACCATGGAAGAGACCATGAAGAGTCTGTTCCAGCAGCTCATACCGCTATATTTGTATCCCTGACATTTCACTGTAGGTCTTAAGTAAAAGGAATTTGAGATCTTTTGGTGATGTGCAGGGCAGCTGTTCTTTGGGAACATTTGAATTAAATGCTCTTTGCATGGTGGCAAGATTTTGCATAAGATTGATATCCGGGACCCTCTTTGTCCTTTTCATTCCTAGACTCTTGCTTCCCTAGTTTCCACATTGTGATTCGGTCACACAGAAGGGTATATACTTATTGGTGAAGACGGTTGGTTTTGGCAAGTGGGAACCTTAATATTTTCCAAACATCTGCACTGAAATCTGTAAGACTGACCTCATTTTAATCTCTCAATCAATATTTTCTTCCTTTTTCTGCACTCAGAGGCAAAACCTGCGTTTATAAACCTGGAAAAAGTCCAGAAGGAGGTGAATGCTGCCCTGACAGAAAGTGCCACCCTCAGCTGTGAGGTAGCACAGGATGCAACCGAAGTAAAATGGTTCAAGGATGGAAAACTGCTAGTTTCCTCTAGAAAATTCAAAATAGAAACTGTGGGTAAAACCCGGCGCCTGGTTATAGAGCAGCTGGAGAAGAGAGATGCTGGAGAATACATCTGTGAGACCGCAGGCCAGAAACTGACCTTCAAGCTGACACCAACTGGTGAGGACTCACCTAAGCAGCTCTCTGTGTGGCTTAGAGGAAAACTGGGTATTCCCTGCGGCCACAGTGCAGCCATCATTTCCCCTGGAGCAACATCACTGAACCACATCACACATTAATTTGGCCTTTTTAATCTAACAGTGTAGAGATGGGAAATCTGGCTGAAGACTTTTTTTTTTTTTTTGCCTATGGAAATGCTGTATAGTTTTTTTGTTTAGTGTCTTCTTTGCACACCCTGTCACCCAACCTTTTCAAATGGTAGGAAGATGGAAGTAGAAATATATCTATGGAGAAAGATGACTAAGAACAGCTGGTCTGCTTCTGTGTGTGCCCCAAAACTGCTCAGTTTAGTGGCAAAGCATTGTACAAGATAGAGAAGAAGCTAAGAGAAAGGGAGTAGAGCAAGCAGAAAAGAATATAGGCCACAGATCCAGGTTTAGCATATTAATAGTTCTTCATAATTAGATCTAAAATCCTAACAATGCAAGAGGAAATAATTACACAGGTCATTTTACTTCCACGAAACCAGCTTGTTGTGGGTGGTACATAAAATGTATATTTGCATTTCCTTTCCTTTGCTTCTCTTCTAAGCAAAAGCTCTGGGTTACCTGGGAGATCATTTTCATTTTTCGCACTCAGCAAAAGATTATACCAGCCATATTCCCTGGGTTATTACAGATTAGGGATGAGTTGGTGTTGTGAGTCATGTAGAAGAGTAATAGAAGATTGCTGTGTTAAGAATTTAAGCATTAAGTTTTTAGTTTTCCTATTTTAATGTCTTTCCTAGAACCAGAGGCTAAATTTGAAAAGAAAGTTGTCCAGAAAGAGCCTCTTATTGTTCAAGAACACGAAAGCATCACACTGACTACTTCAGTAACGCCTGAAACTGCTGCAGTAAAGTGGTTCAAGGATGGAACTGAAATCAAGGCGAGCAAGAAATACGAGATCAAGAGTGAAGGGGCATGCAGGACCCTGACAGTGAACCTCGCTGAGAGCACGGACACTGCTGTGTACTCTTGCCAGACCAAGAGTGACAAGCAGGAATTCAAAGTACAGGTGAAAGGTGAGCAGAGAGCAACGCACAGGTCATGTCTCAACCCAACAACTGTACTTCTCTTATAGTAGGATGGAGGTGAAGTCCAAACTCTAAGACTGTTCCAACCTCAAGGTTTGAATTGCTGTTGCAGCTGCTGTGGCTGCCCCACCATGGGTCAACAAAGTTCTCCTCTTCCCAAATACCCAATTTTTGTCCTTTGCTGGCCACTCAGGGGCACAAGGAAGCCTACAATGAGTGCTTCTCCTGGTGTGCTCCCCATGCTCATCACGCTGTTTCTATCTCCTCCTAACCCTAGTGGCTGGGGCATGGCAGAGCCTTAGCTCTTCCACACTCTGCCCACCAGCATGAGAAAGCTGATGAGAATGTAGAGGGATATCGTATGAGAAGATCTGTGAGTTAGTCACATGGGGAAACGGGACCTGAATTGTATCCTCCTCTGCTCATGGGATGGTGTGCCTGGTATGCTGCTCCCTAGCCAAGGCTAAGGCTATAAACTGACAAGAAGTCTAAAGTACAGCTGGTCCACAGATGGAGATGAGAGGGACAATGTTCCAGAGCAAAGGCCTGCTCCTTTCTCTTCAGACACCCTGGAGATGTCCACAGCTGAGATGCGCTCCCTCAGCTCCCTTTGGAGTTATTGCAGAGGAGTGGTTGCTAATAGGTCATGATACATCTGATGTCCTGAAATGTCTCCTTCAGGATGAGAGAAATCACACCCTGGATTTCTCTGACTCCGTTGGCTGTGTCTCCAGTGGCAAAAGGCACAAAGGTGGCTGGGGCTTACACATCCGTACAAATTTTTACACTTAGGCAAATCAGGCTCTGATGTAAAAACACCACATGGTCTCATCAGGTAAATGATTAGAAAGAAAGGAGGGACATACCCAATCACATTTTAAGACACTGTTCTTGCTTTACAGAATGATAGTGATATTAAAATACCTTGTTAAAGGAATCTCCCTAAATTTCCACCTTTCTGGTTTGTTTCTGTCTGCCCTGATCCCCAAATATTTTCTGGGGTTGGGCTAGTTATTTATTTATTTAAAGTTCCCCAGAACCATTTTTTTTTCCTTTCTCATCATTTTCTCAGAAATCCCAGTGAAGTTTGCCAAAAAACTTGAAGCTGTGAATGCCGAGATTGGAGGCAGTGTCTCTCTGACCTGCAGTGTGAGCCATGCCAAAGGGAAGGTGGTGTGGTGCAGGAACAGAGTTGAGATCAAGCCCAGCAAGCGTTTCCAGATCCATGAGGAGGGGGTCAAACGAACCCTGACAATAACAGGGATCCGGGCAGAGGATGAAGGAGAGTACTCCTGCGAGTCCAGAGATGACAAGAGCATCGTTACCATCACCCCCAAAGGTGTGTCTCTAATGGTGACAATGCAGAGAATCCTTGGGTTTTGTCCTCAGCCATGACAACTCTGCAAATCTGAGTTTGTTCATGTGTTTATGCTGTCTCCGGTGTTGACAGCAAAATACAAAATTCCAGTTCCTCTCTCAGTGTCAGTGTAACCTCTGCTTGTGAAGAACATAATGATTTTAAGACCCGTTGAGCTCAGCTCTCTTAATGAGTGGGCAAATTAACCTTCATATTGCATTTGAGGCTGGAATTAAGTATCCCATATCTAAGGTGGGATTTTTCCTCCCTTGTTGTTTACTTCTCTCTTCTGGCATCCTCGTACACAAAACTTACTCAGACAATGATGACCATTGTTGTGATCACTTACTGTGAGTAATAGAAATTTATGCTTCTGATAAAATCATCAAAGCTTTTGGCTCTTTGAAGGTGTTTATGTCATGTCTCAAAGACTCTTAAATGTTTTATTCCTATCCCTCAGCTCCCAGAGTAGTGAAATTCATTACGAGTCTCAACAACGTGGTCTCTGAGGAGGGAAAAGAGGCTGTGTTTCGGTGCACCGTCTCTCCCAGTGATGCTGTGGTCACTTGGTTCAGGAATGGTGTAAAGATTGAAGGCAGCAAGAAGTATGTGATCTCACAGAAGGACACCAACCACAGCCTCACCATCACTGATCTGACGCTGGAAGATGCAGCTGAAATCTCTGCCAATGCTGAGAATGTAGAAAGCAAGGCCAGTCTCAGAGTCCGAGGTAAGAGGCAATAATGCCCCTCTGACAGGCTGTCACTGATGCTATGACCTATGCTGTTTTATGTGGCTTTCCCTCTGACTGATTACGTTAACAGCAGGGAAATTCTTCTTTCACATCATTAGAGGTTTCCAGAATGCAGTGGGACTGGAGATACATGAGCCACCATTTAAATTTTCTCTGAAAGCCTGTTTTCTCAATCCTTTACATTCTTACTAATATTTCTTCTCCTTTGGCAGAGGCCTCAATCTCATTCAAGAAGAAATTGGAGCCCAGAACAGTTGAAGAGAGGGACACGGTGACCTTGGAGGTAGAGCTGACCAAGCCTGCAGAGGTTAAGTGGATGAGGAACAGCATCGTATTGAAGCCCAGTGAAAAAGTAGAGATCAGAGCTGAGGGAACAAAGCACACCTTGGTGGTTAAGGACATCTCCTTTGCAGACAGGGGCTTCTACTGCTGTGAGAGTCCTGACGACAAGACCCAAGCCAAGATCAATGTGGAAAGTAAGTTGAACGATCTCCAGTTCTATAAATACCCTGGACAGGGTTTGGAGGTGGGTTCTGGTCTCTTCCATTGTCACAGTGGCCACTGCCCTTCCCCACCTGCCATGGGACACAACCACGGACTTAGCCACCAGTGAAATGACTGAGGGGAAGTGAAAGCAAGGGCGATAAACAGAGAATGGCTGGCTAGTTCCTGTTGCCTCCATCTCATCCCACCAGCCTTCAGTCATGCTATTAACCATTAATCTTCTTAACTTATTCTTCTTTTCCCCCTGAAATTTCTTACTCTGTGGTACGCTTTGGTTTTTTATTTTGTATGGCCTTTAGCAAGCCATTCCCTCTTCAGCTATCTATTGTCCTAATTCTTCTCTGTAAACCATCTTCTTCAGAGTGTCTCTTTATATTTATATTTTTGGTTAAAAAACTACAAGGACAAATCTTCTATCTGAGGGTGCTTCCATTTCAGGTAAGCTAATGGTGTCTCAGCTGTAGCCTTCTACTTCTGTCCTTTTTTCCTACATCCCTTTGTTACGATTTTTACAGAATAGATGAAGACAGGATTTAAGCACTTAAGGACTATCTAATTTTGTGTGTAAAGCCCCTGACACCAATTAGTGCTGTGTAGGTCGTAAAAAATAGGTAAGGAAAAAACATGGTAACAGACTTCAAGTACATAAAAGGCTGTTATAAGTGGAAGGGAACAATCTGTTCTCCATGTGGTAATAATGACAAGAAATAATGGAATTCAACCGCAATGAGAAAGATACAGTTTATACAATAGAAAAGCTTTCTAATGGTTGGATGACTGAATAAGTTGTCTGGAGAGGTCTTGGAGCCTCCATCATGGGTTTAAGAAAAGGTTAGTGAAATATCTGTCCGGGATGACATAAAGAGCTGAGCAGGTCCTAGAACAGGTGAGAATAGCTAGATGATTTTTTTAGGTCTTCCCAGCCTTGTAACCTTGTAGTCTTCTGATGGAATCAAGAGATCAAAAATTGATGACAGGCTGCCTCATACAGAGCAGGGTTTGCCAAATCACTTCCGTGCACTGCTAAGACCTCTTCATCTTCAAAATCTTCCTGAGTGACAGTTGTCAAAAAACCCTGCTTTATCATCCCAATATGGAGCAGTTATCACTTCTATTGGTGGTTGCTCATCTTTTTTTTCCAAAGTACCTCCAGAAAAAAACAGACATTAGCAGTGACTAGTAGCTGGTAGATCAGTCTTGGATTCATGAAGCCTTAATCTAGCACATTACTTTCAGTCCCTTCTGTAGCTAACAGAGAGAAGAAAATTGCTCCAGAGAGTGTTTAAAGTCTTAGACTCACTGAATTACCTTCTGGAGTGTCTTAAGTATTCAAGCAACCATGGGTGACTATGATGCTGGTGTAGAGCTAGATTCAGGTTTGCTATCTCATTTAAATCATCTGCACTGGGTCCACAGAAGATAAAGAATTCTTGCATTTCCACAGTCACAATGTGTTGGATGAATGCAGTACAGAACGGGGCAGTTTGCTGCTCCATCTTCTTTCACACATTGCACCCCAAGGGATTTTTTTTTCAGACTCTGGGTGATACTCACTTTTGTCCGAGCAAGGTGTTTCAGCGGTTGGTTGTAGATTCAGTTACACCTGGTTTTAGGCACTGACTGTTGCTATAGCTGAATGGTGAAAACAGAAATGATGGAACAATGTTTACATAGGAAGTAATTAGGTAGCCCTGATAGCTGTCACAGTGTTTTGCCCAAGGTGAGTCACGAGAGCAGAAATGTTTATCTGTCTCTGGTTTATAAACTTCTTATTCTGATGGAGAGAGCGGATTTTGCTTTGTGCTTCCCAGGCACCCAGTTGCATTCTCATCGCTTATGCTTAGTGTCACTGTAAAAAGTATCTCCTCTGTTGATTAACTGAGATTGTTTCACGCAGTGATGGAAACTCAAGGTGATCTATGTGAGGGACCGTGATCAAAAAGGGGAATCGGCTCACTGTAGCAGGGAATTCTTTTTGCATATGATCATCCAAGCCTTAGTTAGGAGATGCAGCAGGAAAGGCACCATGTACAAGAATCTCTCTAGACTATATGTATTTTTCATTCCAGTCCTCCAACTGAGACACCACTGAATTCTCACACTGATTTTTACAGCAAAAGCAAGACTCTAAAAGTAGAAGTCTAAAATTATGCTCCATTTTTTGTCTTTTAAGTAAATGACCTATTTTCAATAGAATGTATTAGTGTCTACAGTGAGGTCAGCAGTAGTTCTTTAAATGCTCACAGTCTGGTGAACGGAGCTACTACTATTGGTGCTCAGCTTTAGTTTAAAAAGCCTGATCTTAGAGGACTTTTATTTAAAAAGCATAAAGCAGGGCTGATACTGTTTGGTTTGAGATTGCTTGCAGAGCAAGGTAAATAAGGAATAGTTATGTGAAAATCTGTTGATTTACTCCAGTGTAAAAGCTGCTTTGTGAAAAGATAAGCATCTGTTCTGATCTTAAGATGTCAGTAGATCCTCAAAACAACTGAGCTGCTGAAACCAATAGCATACCTGGCTGAATATTTGTTTTCAGTTGTGACCAGGAAGAGATGTTTGTGGAAGACTTAAATAAGTAAGTCACGGGTAAAGTGGTTCTTTCTCTGATACCCCTCTAAGGTTTTAGCGGGGAAAAGCATAATTAGGTCAATTAATTATAGCAGAAATTATACTGGAAATATGAGTAATGAAATTTTACATCTCTGGACACAAAAGATCATCCATTAAAATAAATGCTGTAAAAGTTCTACCATTCTCCAACTGTTGCTGCTTTATGACAAGACTCTTGAAGAAGTGATTTTTATTTTTTTTTTCCAGTCCTGTGTACAACACCGGGTGAAGATATATCCAGGAGGCCACTTACTGAATTAGAAAAGGCTATGCTATTTAATTAATCTTTTTGCAAATCCCATTCACTATCTCCTCGGCATAACTTCAGTTTGAACCTCAGTCCATTTACTGTTTGTGGGGCTGGAGTATCTATGAATTTAGGGAAAAGGTTAGACAGTAGCAGGTACACGGTGTTCAATTTAGAGAAAGGTACCCGGGGGGATAGGGACCAGCTGCAAAACCAGTTCAGAAAGCAGGGAACGACACAACTTCTAGCGAGCAAAGCCAGGAGAGCTGGTGTCTTAGTTTGTGAAGCTCCTGGAAGTGTCTGTACTTCCCTCATTTGTCTGGTTCAAGACATGTTCTTGGGGCAAATTTGTGTTTAAGTGGTTGTGACCTTGGAGAAGATTGTGAGAGAGGAATCAGCGTGGTTTCCTTGAGAGATGAATTAGACAGGATTCTGCAAAGGATATGTCTCTTCCTCTGTAAACCTGCTGTGAGGTGTAAGAGCAACAGAGGGGACAGGGAAGGTGTAAGGAGCTGGCATTACATGGAGTCTCCTGAGGAGAGCAGTACCGTGCTTCTACACAGTTGCTCAGTAAACTCATAGTCTGCTTATATCACCTCTGTGGGACCTCTGGAGAAATAGTTTGTTCCCTGTTATCCCCCGCGTGACATAGGGGCAGATGCCATCAGGATATGTTTGAACTTCAGAGAGGCTGTGGTGTCCTCAGCCCAGGAGCTGGGTCCAGACCATGCCCGCCGAACAGAGCCCTCATACTGCTCCTGGCCGGGTTTGCATCCGGATCCTGTCTGAATGTGGATTATCTCTGCTAAACATGCACTAGGGAGGTTGAAATATTCCCAGGGGACCCATAGGGTATCGAAGGTTTTTGTGAGTAATTCATGGCTCTGCAGAGATTGTTGTTGTTGTTGTAGTTTTTTAGTTGGCAGCTTAATTTTTCCTAAGGATGAGACAAGTTTAAACACTAAATCCTTTTTACTGGCTGATGTCTTGTAGTGGGAATAGGTAATATCCACCCACAACACAGATCCCCCGGGCTGTAAGGTGTCAGCACGTTTCGCACCATGTATTGGATTTTTTTTTCTTTTACTAAAGGCTTTCTCCTCTCCCTGCTACTTCCCTCCCTCCTTTGTTTTATCCTAGTCGAAAAGCTGAACAATATTGTTGATTCCTTTATTCTCTATTAATATTTATTGATCACTGCTTGAATCACTGCTGAAGAATAAGTATTTTCAGCAACGTCTCTCTTGCTGTACAGCCCAGGGACCCTAAATAACAGCAGTGTTATCTTCTTCCTGATGGTTATGGGTGACAACCTCACCCAGTACATGCCTCTACTCGTGTGGGTGTGTAACTTCAAAGCTTATTTCTGGCATAGACACTGAGTGTGGTGGATCTTGCTAGAAAAAGACCCAATTTGCCCTTTTTCTGCAATGTTTGGCTGTCTTGTTTTTCCCAGATAAAAGCATCCATGTTAAGAGTAGCAGTCATGCTAGCAGTATGGTCATAACAGGTTTTATTTCCTGTGGTTCTTTAATTGGCAGATACCAATTAATTGACGGGTACTCACATGAGGAATAGGGAAATAATCTATTCTGGAATAGATCACAGCTGTCAGTGTGAGACCTCCAACTTGTCCTTGTTTTTCCAGTGAGGCAGATCAAGCTGGTGAAAGGTCTTCAGTCCCTCCAAGTCTCCGAGAAAGGGACCGTCACCTTTGAGGTGGAGGTATCGCATGAGGATGTGGAAGGCATCTGGCAGAAGGATGGCGTTCGACTGAAACCTTCACCAAACATCAGTATTGGTGTCCTGGGGAAGAAACATTCACTGACTCTTTCTTCAGTGACTCTTGAAGATACAGGACTCATCTCCTTCAAAGCAGATGGCATTCATTCATCAGGGAGGCTCACTGTGACAGGTACACAGACCCAGAAGTCTCAGGGGTGGGACACGGTTTTGTTCCCCTGACCCAGAGATCAAGCTTTTGAGAGAGGAACAAACTTTCCTTGTAACTGCAAAGGATGTTAAGCCCTAGACCACCATCAGTAAGGTATCCTTCTAATGTCAACAGGATTATTGTAACATCATTCTCCACAGAACAACTCATGATAATCTGCTCAAAACGATAGAATTTTGTTGTCACAAGTGTTATTAAGCATGGAAGCTAGGCTCTGTCTATTCACTATTACTTGTGCCAGATGGTCCTGGAGACCTAATTCCCTACTAAATAGACTTTTCATCTTTTTTTTCCTTCAGAATTGCCTGTGAGAATCAGCAAACCTCTGGCAGACATCAGTGTAACTCAGAAGGACAAGGCCACATTCGAGTGTGAGCTTTCCAGGCCCAATGTAGATGTTAAGTGGTTCAAGGTACAGCACTTAACGGATAGTGGTATTTCAATTTCTGACTTCTCTGGAAGGGAACTGGGAGCCTTTAATTTCACTTGAAGTGATGTGAATCTGAGCCTTTGCATTGCTCTCCTGTCCCTATGTTCGTTTACTTGCGCAGTTCATCACTTTCTTCTATTTGTTTACTGGGTGTGTTTATCAGGTTGAAAGTTAAGTTTTTCTGTTCTTGCACAGCGTGTGAGTACTGCTGTTGATAGCAATGTGGTCTTGTGCTTTAGTTCACGCCTCGCAGTTCTCACCCAGGATCTATAGCCTCACTGGGAACTGTGATTTAAGGTGAAGCCTCAATTCCCTTTGCACCTGACATTCATTCTGGGGATCAGCTCAGGCGTTTCATGTGCCTTCCTTGGGGCTTAGCTGATACTTCCCTTAAACAGCATTTCTTCAGTTCTTATTGCCAAGTCTGTACAGTGCCTTAAGCCTTCAAATAGCTAAGGTCAACCAAAAGTTATGGGCGTTCTTCGGCTATCCCCACTTCTTGAAAACTTTGCACTGAGCTTAAATTCCAGCACATCTCCCAGTAAATACAGTTCTATTAAATCTAATGAGACAGGTGAATTAAGCACAGATCTGAATGTTTGTTTTGCTCACTGCAGACATAGAAGAGTTCATGGTGATCTAGTTTGGCCTTTTCTCTTCTAGGATGGGAAGGAGCTCCGGCAAAGTAAAAAAGTGGGGATTATTTCCCAGGGAAATAAGAGAAGCCTCATTATTCACAAGTGTGAATATGAAGATAAGGGAACTTATACGTGTGAAGCAGCTGAAGAGAAGACATCAGCTACCCTAAAGGTTCATGGTATGTTTAATTGGAGTGGGAAATTACATCTACTGCAGTTATTTTTGACTACGCAGCAAGAAATGCTATGTGGACAGTTTGTATATTTGCAATTACTCATCTGGATAACTTTCTCTTCCTAGTGAGAAGGTGCTGGCAGAGCTGTCCTCTATCCTTAAAGGAGTATTTTTTGAAGAGGTGCTAACTCAGTTTTCCATTTATCATAAGTGATTTCCGGTCTCCGGAAATTAAATGATGTTTCTAGATTCTCAAGTTAGCAAACACCATACAGCCTGGCACAAAGCAGGGATTCAACAGGTGGTTCTGACATTGTTTGGTTTAGTTTCTGCCATTGTCCCAGGGGGACTTTGCCTGAATTGGGACTGGA
Source organism: Athene noctua (assembly GCF_965140245.1). Lineage (NCBI taxonomy): Eukaryota > Metazoa > Chordata > Aves > Strigiformes > Strigidae > Athene > Athene noctua. The sequence goes on from NC_134038.1 coordinate 167,878,688, forward strand.
CAAGCTTTGAGTATGATCTCAAGAAGTGCCCTACTTTTTAAGTTGTAGATGCTAAGGAAAGGATCATGATTTCGGATTGCACCTCTCCTTTATGCTCAGGATAGTTTATCCCTCCGTTTGCTGCACTGTGCAACCAGTTGAATGCCAGATGTGTTTTGTCACCAGGCTGTGAAACACCAGAGATAAGCTAGTGCTGAAGGCCAGTCACTGAACGGACAGGTCTGCTGAGCCCTGGCAGATGTCATTTTCCAGAGGGGCATCTGAAAAGACATATCTGCTCTTTCTTATTTCTTACTAGATGCTGTCCTCGTGTGGTCACAAGAGTTCAGCAATATTTTCATGAACATCTGTCCTGTTCTGTTGCTCTGTTGAACTCCCCTTTTTCTCCCTGACTTTGTGATTGGGATGGGTTGCTGTTTGAATGCTGGCTGGTTTGCATCTGGTCCTGAGGCTGATCCAAGGTGGATTTCCTTTCAAAAGGAAAGATTTGCAGTAGCACATGAATATGGATCAGCTCTGAACAGGGTTATATTGAGTTCAGGGGATTATGAAGCAAAGGTATCTCCTAGATAAAACATGTGGCTGAGGTCCCTGTGGCTGATACAGTCCAGACACACAAGAAGGGAACTAAGAGGAGAGTATGCCAATGAGACAGGATTACAATGACACAAGAGATTGTAGGCTGATGCTTAGTTTTCCTTGACAGATTTTCTTTCATGAATAAGTTTAATTTGTTTCAAAAACTGTATAAAGTTCCAGCACCCATAAAATCCTCTTGCAGTGATCTCCACTGTAGATGGTAGTTCCATCCATAGGTGCAAACATAGAAGGTATTTACTGTGGTGAAGAGAAAATCTACCCAGGAAGGGCAGTTGATCTAGAATAAAACACAGTCCTATTTTTTTTTTTTCCTATACAAGTATGCAGAAGATAAACACACCACACTCGCTTATGGAGAAACCCTAAATAAGTATTTGTCTCTCTGATTTCACAGCCCGAGATATCAAGATTATTAAACCACTAGAAGATGTGGAAGTGAATGAATATGAGAGTGCATCTTTTGTCTGTGAGATTTCACATGATGAGGTCCAAACCCAATGGTACAAAAACGACAACAAGCTGAAGACTACCGACAATATCCGAATGCGTCAAGATGGTAAAACGGGGATCTCATTCTGGAATGGGGGTGGCTTGGAGTAGGTGCTGGTAGGGAAGACTAGTCTGTCGACTAGACTGACCTCCAAAATCGAGTTAAGAAGGTTCAGTTAAGAACGTGCCCCATTTGTTTTGGGGTTGCAGCTAGGCTGGAACAGTGACATGGTGGGAACTTTTAATAAGGCAAACTTGGTGTCATTCTACCATCCCATGCTGCCAGCAGTGGGTAGGAGTTTGTATCACCTGACAGTGGGTGGGATCCTTCTGTCTGACATATGTTCCAGGTGGTGGGGTCCACCTTCACGCAGTCCTTGGAGGAGCTGAGGTTAGGTTATCCTTTGATACAGAGACATAGACATAAGGGAATGGATGGCCTTGCTGCCATGAGAGCAGGTGGTGATGCACTGAAACCGTGAGTGATGCTTGTCCTGGCAGTGTGCCTGGGAGAGTGAAGCTCTTTTCTCAGGGGAAGCTATGTCTGGCTGTGTGTCTATTCTCAGGAAAGACCTATTCACTGACTTACACACGCGTCCAAGTTGAAGATGCAGCAGAGATCAAATTTGTTGCAGAAAAGGCAGAATCTCGCGCCCACCTTACTGTAAAAGGTAATTGTGCTTTTCATGCAATACTGCTTAATGTTACATGTTCATGTTACAAACCAACCAGCTTCCCTCACTTTTAACATGAAGAATGTTAAACAACTCCTAGAGCTTTCAGGGCAAAAAGATCCTGCCTATCTTACTGCATGTGAAATATCAGCCTCACTGCTGGGAATTTACTTTTGTTAAATAACACGGATTCTTTTCTCAGGAGGTTGATTTTGTACCCTAAGATATTAAAAATCATGCTTGAACTTCGAAGGACAAAAAGCTTGACTTTTTCCTTAATTTTCTCTTTCTGGTGTATGTTTAAAAAGAATACAGCACTTTTTAAAATGTGTGTTTACTTAACTTAAGTTTTACGTAACTTAAACGGTGTGATAGAGATTGAGAGAAGGAAGACATTTGGATTAACACACTGATGAGGAGCTCAGGAAATCTGAGATCAGTCCCTGGCTTTACCATAGCACTGCTGTGTAGCGTTGAGTAAATTATCTATTATCTCTACAGTTCAGCCACTCAAGTGGTAAAATATGGATAAGAAGTTTTTCTTTGACTAGCTCTTCCCCCGCTGTGTGTTAGTTGCGTGGGGATAGCATAGCAGGGATTCCTGTCATCGTTCAAATAACTCAACATAAAAGAAATAGTGCTAAGAAGTTTTTAATTGGCAGCTTCCATGAAAACTGTACAGATTATTCAATCTTTTTTACTCCTTTTAGAGCTGCCTGTAAAAATTGTGAAGCCTTTGCGAGATAAGATTGCTCTTGAAAAACATCGGGGATTCCTGGAGTGCCAGGTGTCTCGTGCCAATGCCGAGGTTAAATGGTATAAAAAGGATGTTGAAATTCACCCTAGTGACAAATACGAAATTGTGAGTGATGGTGTCTATCGGAAACTCATCATCAATGATGCAGATTATGAAGATGAGGACACGTACACTTGTGACGCCTTTGATGACAAAAGCACTGCTAATTTCTTTGTTGAAGGTAATAAATCGTTTTTTCCCCTCTAGGATGCACTAGAAGGACTGGGTGATTCATTTACTATGAAAACATAGTACCACTTAAAAAGTATTTTAATTCAATGTTGATTTATTCTGAAGTCCATTTATAGTTAATCTTTTTTAGGATTATAAGGGCAGGAACATCCTGGAAAATGAATATATGTTATATTCTACTAAGGAAAGTGATGAAATTCCTGTTCCAGAGAAGTTTGTCATCAGATGTGTTGTTCAGAGGAAAGTTGCAGTAACTAGTCAAAGTTTTTTCTATAATCAGCATCTACATTTCAGTGAATCTATTGTGCCAAGTATTTCATATCAGGATAGGCAGGTGGCTTTAGAAATAGCACTGGGAGTCAGGTGGTCTGGATTCTCTTGCGGCAGTGTCACAGTCTCACTGTCTGACCTGTGACCAGAAATATGTTTGGTTTTGTATAGAAAAGGATGATTTAAGGCCTTTTTAGCTAATAACTGCAGTACTCAAATGCAGAAATGATAGCATGACTGTGCAGGCTGATAACGGAGCAGTTCTTACATAACTCCTAAATCTCTGCTTGCTTTTTCCATCCAGAGCAATCCATTAATATTGTAAAGGAGTTGTGTGATGAGGATGTGACTGAGCCTGAAGAAGCCAAGTTTGAATGTGAGATATCCATTCCATCTGTGAAACCCCCCAAATGGTCTCTACGGGGAGAAGTCTTACAGGCTGGCAGAAACATTATCATGCATCAAGAAGGCACTATCCACAGGCTGAAAATACTCAAAACGACTGCTGATATGACAGGCACCATTCAGTTCTCCATTGGCAAATCTAAATCCACGGCAAACCTGCTTGTCAGAGGTAATGTGAGAAGTCCTGTCTTGAATTAGGTCACAAGAGATCTTCTCACAGTCCCTGGAAAGTAATTTTTCATACGTACTGTCTAATGTGCAGGTTCCACTGGTTGGTTCTTGGAAACATATGTGTACTTGGAAGATCTGCTTAGTGTCCAATTACAAGTTGTTGGATGCACTAACTAAGACACCAGTGTCTTAGGAAGGGATCTGATTAAATGACTTCGGGTACCTGTTATTCAAACTGGATATTTAAATCTTTTGAGCTAAGACTGGGTTTTAGTTTATTTTTTTTTTCTTCTTGACTTTACCAAAGAGGACAGAACAGATGAAATTTGCCAGAAGAGTTTATTTTGTCCCATTTTTGAACTAGACAAGTTTGATAGCTCATTTACTTAATCCACTTTGTCATTGACTTAATCAGGGACAAAGCTGCAAGGCTTTTTATCTTCCACTGTCACCATAGTAAACATCTCCAATCGCTTCCTGAAGACCTTGTTTTGTCTTTAATTTGCTCTTGAATAAAAACTTCAATTAGAGAGCAATTCAGTAAGCACTGAACCAGAACTGGACCATGCATTTTATAGTTATTATACTTCTTTTCTTATAGAAACCGGCATTCCCTATAGATCATTATATTTTAGCTTTAAAGCAACTCAGCTCTGTAACAAAAACCTGTAGCATCACCTGAGCAATTCACAAAATAGTTGTGACGACAGACGTGAAATTAGTTGGCATGAAATACACATTGGAAACTTTCTTCTTCTTCAGACTGATCTTTTCTTATTTCTCAACCCTGCTTTGCAGATTACCACATACAGATCACCAGGAAAATGGAGGACAAGACAGCTCTGGAGCGCCATTCAGTGATCCTGTCCTGCGACTTCAGGCCTTCTCCAAAGGTTGTAAAGTGGTTCAAGGGCCACACACCCATTGAGCCCTCCGAGAAGTACAAAATCAAGCGGGAACAGCATTCAGCAGAGCTCAAAATTTTGAAGGTGAAGCCCGAAGATGCTGGTGTGTACAAGTGCAGGGCTGGAAATGCAGAGACCGAAGCCACGCTGACCGTTGAAGGTACAAAGAGTTTTCAGCAGGGAGGTTTGCCTCTTGAATGGATATAAGGAGGAAATTTTTACGATGAGGGTGGTGAAACACTGGAACAGAGTTGCAGTTGCCCGGAGAGGTGGTACATGCCCCATCCCTGGAAACGTCCAAGGTCAGGTTGGATGGGGCTTTGAGCATCCTGATCTAGTGGAAGATGTCCCTGCCCATTGCAGGGGGGTTGGACTAGATGACCTTTAAAGGTCACTTCCAACCCAAACCATTCTATGATTCTGTGCTATCCTTCTGTTTCTCTCTGGGTTTCTCCTCTTCAGTAGAGGTAGATTCCCACAGTTCTGCTACATTTGTATAAATGCAGTATTGTAAGTGAACTCTGCACTGTGCTGATATTCCGTGATACTGAAGTCCAGCACTTACCATGAAGTAGGTAATGCATGCAGAAAGACACCATCTGAGTAAGGCAGAAATTCATACATCTTTCTCAAGGCACATTATTTTCTATTTCATCCAAGGAACTATAACTCTGGTACCTCTTGCTAAAAATGTCCTTTATCTTAAACTGCTACAGGCCTCTGACTCTGATGTTCTTCATCGTGGTCTTCTTTTCCTGGCCTCTGTGTCAGCTTCTATATCCGCTGTACGTTTGTTATTCATAATGATATTCTATCCCATCCTGGTATGGCACTATTTATAGCTAGTTTTTCACTGCTGGTGAAACTGTAAGAAAAGATGACCACTGTGCAACTTTCAGCAAGACTTGGAGGTTATCCCCTGAACCGTTTCCAGAAGTCCAGGGAACATCTCCTGGTAACAGTTTGGCCTTGCAGAGGTTCATCCAAATAACAACATGATTTAAGATTCCCAAACCCTTCTCTGAGTTAGCTAGTCCTTGAGAAACAGCGCTTCATGAGTGGAGAAGCTGCAAAGTGAAACTTCTGGCCAAGGACTGGGAAAGAAAAAAATAATTCCATTCCTGTTGCTTCCTAAACCCGAGGAAGTTGCTTAATCTCTTTGTACTTGCTGTTTCTGGCCAAACCCGTTGTCTTCACCTCATCCTCCGTGTTTCCGTGGCAGTGGCAATTTAGTTATAAACTATATGTGTGTGTGTGTGCAGTGACAAGCACATAAGGATTGGAGCTCTGTGGAATACTTAGGCATCACTGTAATGTCATTACCATTTTAGAAAGAATTCCTTATTTTGAATTTAAAAAAACCCCAAACAAACAATTTTATGTGTAAAGGGAGAATTGAAGACTCCGGACAATATAGTCTTTTTTTAATGGGTGGGGTTTTTTGTTGGACTAAATGCAGAACCAAGTCAATGAAATTTAATGACCCACGACCAGAATAAACCATCTCATAAACTCTGAACATTAGGAAATCTATCTGTGGTAACAATACTGATTTATGATAACAGTGGTGACGGTGCACCTTGGTTTCCTACAGCTCGCAATGTAGAAGTACTCAAACACCTGCAAGATGTGGAAATTGAGGAAGAGAGTTCTGCTGTCTTCTCCTGCGAGCTGTCTCATGATGATGAGGATGTGGAATGGTTCCTCAACGGCACCCTCCTTTACACCAACAATTTCAATGACATCAGAAATATCCACAATTGTTACATGCTGACGATGAAGCACGTCAAGCCTGAGGATGCTGGCACAGTGACAATGAAGTCAGACAAGGTGTCAGAGAGCGTGCGTCTGAAGGTGATAGGTGGGTTGTGATCACACACCTCCTGAATATTAAATGAGAGTTGGAGAGGAGCTCTTATTTACCATACCCATACAGCAACCCTGCTCATAAGCTTCACTTCTCTGGAACTGAGTAATAAGTGTGCTTTCTTCCAGTGGAAGTTTCTACTGTAGCTGATGGTTTTTCTAAGGAAGACTTTCCATAGCTATTTAAGATCCTTTTTTGCTTCTTATCAGGATAGCCTCAAGAGCAATTTCCTTTACTTGTATGTCTCTTCAATAGCATATACTCTATAAACTGCTGTTTATAAAGATTTTTGTCTACAAGAAGCTGAGCTTCAGTGTACCTCCAAGGGTAGGGCACACCTCTGAGTACATCAGTTCTGGAGTTGGACTGATTCATCAGAGAAGGCAGTTTGCTGCTGTCCTTAATACGCCTTAAAGCATGGTCACACATCTGAGTTGCTGTGGTTTGACATGTTCTTGTCCATCAGCTAAGCCACAGTAAGTTGCGTGAAATATTTTAAGTATGTTAGAAACATGAGGTAAAACTCTCACCAGAATTTCAAAATCACATTTTCTTTAGAAACACACCCATACATGTATGCTCAGGTAAATGATGGTGATTTGTTATCCTAAACTAACTCCTTTATGTATCTGGAAACATGAGTGGGAAATGTTCTGAGCCATTGTCTCTGAAAGTCAGTCTGACATCTTCCATATTCTCTTAGAGAACCTTCAGTGATTTCCTTTGCATTTTGCCTCCTGATCATAACTAATTTTTTCTTCCCAGCATATCTGAATAATTTGACTCTTTTACTCTATTCACTCAGAGAATATGAAGGATTTTCTCCTCCTTCTTTCTTTTACAGCTGGTCAAAAGTTTCCTCTGTATAAATATTTTCAGTGTCAAATATATTTTAGATTAGATAAAGGGAATCAATAAAACAAAGAGGCAACAGCAAAAATGTTCAGGAGAATGAGGAGAGTGTGCAGCATATGCTTGTATTGCTGCTCCTACTGCTTCATGCAAAGGAGGTGACAACTCTCTTGCTTTAGAAGACCTACATCCCCATTACTTGTCTTTACACATTTTCCTTCTAACCATCTGACTCCTTTCCACCTTTAGATTGCTGCGATGAGAAAGGATGTTCCCAAAGAATATTTTCTGCTCTTCCATGCAGAAAAGGATGCAGACAAGGACTTCCTTACATCTAGTCTACCATCCATGGCAATGCAGCTTGCCTCTCTCCTTTCCTGCATCCTCCCATTAATAAATTCTGATTTCCCTAAAAGTCATTCCAATCATCAGGTGTGAGACTGCTTTAGGTTCTGCACTGGTATCATCAGCGTTGCCAATTATTTACTTAAATACTCTTTAAATATTTGGTAGCAACTGAAAATGGCTTGACTTAAATATCCTGGTTGTTCTTTGTTTTGACCATTAACCTTCAGAGAAGCCTGCTGTCTTCATGAAGTCCTTGGATGATGTTTTTGGTGAGGAGCGAGGTATGATTAAACTGGAATGTGAAGTCTCCAAAGAGAAGGTCAAACCCGTTTGGAAAAAGGATGGTGTGAAGCTCACTTCTGGTAACAAGTATGAACAGATACAGTCTGGAAAGACCCTGTGCCTCCTTATCCATGACCTTGAAAAGACAGATGCAGGTTTATACACATGTGATATTGGCACTGATGTTGCCAAGTCAAAGGTCAGCGTTCAGGGTAAGTGTTGTAGACAATGGTCAGTCAAGGGGTACTGCAAATATGGGTGGGCTTGATCACTTTGACAACTATTTCTCCATGAGGCTTACATAACACAGTGATACCTGAAAAATTCCTGCTACTCTTTGAAGTAAGTATAGCTGGTGTTTCAGTGAAAATCACATGTTAAGAATGTAGTGGCAAGATTTCCTTCCTGAACATCCCTGAGGTGCAGAAATCCTCTCAGAAGAGCAAATAATTTCTAAAACCCCCCACACACACACACACAAAAATACCCCACAAACAAACAAAAAAACCAAAACCCAAACCAAAAAACTTCAAGAAGCTTGGGTTTCATATTTTTCAGTTATTAATTTGGGGGACACAAAAGTAGGACAACACTGACTATTGAAGAACCCAGCAGCTCAGCCTGTCCTTTCATCTTTGTGGTTGCTTGAAGGAAAAAGGAGTGTTCATGGCTTTCAAACTCATATTGATAATAAGACAGATTTTGAATATGTCTGATTTGAACACCAGGAGGGATAGGATGATGGCAAGTTAACAAATACAAACATCCCATTTCTTATATCAGCATGGAGAAAAACCTCACACAACATCCCAGAGGCTTCCTGTCTGACAGCTTTTCCTCCCTCTAGCTCATTGAATCTTGACTCTTCTCCACCAAGTGAGCTGTTCTTCATACAGTCCTTCCAGGAGATTCATATGTCCCCCTTTCCATAGCTTTGTGGTGATTCTGAGTGGATAATGCCTGAGAAATCCTTCCCATGTCAAAATACATCTGTAAGGAATGCACTGCTGTCCTGCCAATCCAGTAGATAAACCAGTCCGATGAACTAAGGATGTCAATGCTGCTACTCGTGACAATTATAAAAGCCTTTTCTCCTTGTATTAGCCTACTTTTTATCTTCCAGAACTGAACATTGGCATCACCAAACGGCTGAAGAACACTGAAATCCAAGAGGGAGAAGATTGCACTTTTGAGTGTATTTTGTCCCATGAAAGCATTGACGATTTCAACTGGACACTGAACGGGAGCAAAGTGGAAAGTGGTGGGCGATTTAAAGCCTCTAACATGGGTCGGAAATATACACTCAATATCAAAAGTGTGATTCCTGATGATTCTGGGGAAGTAATTTTCACTGCTCGTGGTTTAACCTCCAAGGCTTCTCTGGTTGTGAAAGGTAACGAGATCAGAAAGGTTCTGGGGTTTTGATTTCTTGGGTGTTTTCTTAAGGTATGTCAGTAAACCATGAAGACAAACTCTTGTTATGATCAAAGTGAATGGCAGCCTTCTCTGTGAGCCTTAAAGCACTGAGATTTTTCCTTAAAAACACATGAAAGGCTGACACTTTTATAGATATTTGAGAATTGCAGAATACACTGGGTAGTGTAATTGTACAGACAATAAATACCCAGACTGTGTGCATCAGAGATAATCACCCAAGGCTCCCCGGGTAGTCAGTGGAGGGGAGAAATAGGTAGTTTTCAGACATAGCCCGTCATCCACAGTTTGACCTATATAGGACATAATAAATTCTTCCTTGAAGTCTATTGCCTGTGCTTAGCAGATAACTGCTGACTGTAGAGCAGCCCTGGAGTACGTGCCTCTGCTACTTATCTCTGTGGTGTAGATATCTGTATTCAGTGAGATAGATCCCACTGTAACTGCACGCCTACAGTAACTTCAGTGATGACAAAATAACATCCCCTGAAATGGATGGCATCAGAACAAATACTCCGTTTCTGTAAGCAACCATTGATATTCACTGAGAGCCCATAACTACAATTAATATGTACTAAAGGGCAAGACTGCTTTACCCCTCCTTCCCTAACATAATATAATTCGCTGGGGAATGGGAAAACTTGCTGGATATTCGAATTGCAAAATCACCAACCATACAGTGAGCATTATATTTATCCAAGATTCCCTTATTTTTTTCCTTCATCAGAAAAACCTACTGAGGTTATAAAACAGCTGGAGGATAAAACATCAGCAGTGGGGCAGGACATCAGCCTGAGCTGCGAATTGTCAAAACCTGATGTAACCATCAGGTGGTATAAGGATGGCAAAGCAATCCGAAAAAGCCAGAAATACGACTTGCACCAAGAGGGAACACGGGCTGTTCTGATCATCCATGACTCCACGGTCAAGGACAGTGGGGAGTACACCTGTGAGACAGAGGTCTCTAAAACTAAAGCCAGGATCACAGTGCAAGGTCAGTTGAAGCATTCATAGGGGCTGGCATGTACAGAAGTTGGGGTAGATATCTACGACCTGTGGGACATGTTCTTCTCTTCTGTCTCTCCAAACAGGATCAATTTTTAGTTTTCAAAAAATGTCATGGATTAAAAACTTTAAAAAGACCTCTGAAAAAACACCTTGTAGGTACTGAAGAATCTTATGTGCTACATAATGAGATAATCAAAATTGTCAATTTGAATTAATCTTTTTTGAATATGGGTGACCCAAAACTGTATGCAGTGTGCAAGATGAGACTTCACCACTACCTCTACAATATCATTAAACTTTTCTGGAAATATTTTACCTGATTTGTCCTGTGACTGTAGGCAGACCTGGTGATTTTCTCAGATCCATTCCATCTGATAGGATGAGAAAAAGTGGCCTCAAGATGTGCCGGGGAGGTTTAGATTGGATATTAGGAAAAACTTCTCCACTGAAAGGGTTGTCAAGCATTGGAACAGGCTGCCCGGGGAAGTGGTTGAGTCACCATGTCTGGAGGTATTTAAAAAATATGTTGATGTGGCACTCAGGGACGTGGTTTAGTCATGGACTTCGTAGGGTTAGGTTAACAGTTGGACTTGGTGATCTTAAGGGTCTTTTTAAACATGAATGGTTTTGTGATTTTATATTCTGTGATTCTACATGTGGGGTCAGAGAGACTTGTTTGAGTAACAGATTTGTGTCTTTTTTTTTTTTTTTTTTTTCTTCCCTTCCAGAAAAACCCAATTATTTTGTCAAGGAACTTTCAGATCTGAAAGTCAATGAAACTGAAACGGCAGTTTTTATGTGTCAGAGTGAGAAATCTGCATCCTCTGTGGTCTGGAGAAAAGGCATAGCTGAACTCAGGACTGGCAGGAAATATGAGATCACACAGAAAGGACAAGTCCTCCAGCTGACCATAAATAACTTGGAGAAAAGTGACAGTGACACTTACACCTGCGACATTGGTGATGCCCAGTCCAGAGCCAAGCTAGTTGTCCAAGGTATGCATGAGAGGAATATGAGTGTGCATCCCATTCCTCTAACAGGAAACATTATATGCACAGGCAGATCTGTTTTTCATCACACGGGTAACAGATCCCCCGATCTCTAGCTCTGTCTCGCTCATGATGTATATACTCTGCACAGGACGTGTGGACAAAAATATAGCAACATTTTGCTGGGCATGCAGAGCAGCTTGTCAGTTGGAAGCAATTACACCTGGAGTACTTTGGGTATGATTTAAAACCCAAGACGCTGATGTGAGGAGAGGCTGGTGTTCCTGTGTGAACATATGGATATGATTCAGAGTGCCCGCTATTAGATGCGGGAGAAATTGTTCCGCTTCCAGGCTTTTCTCCATGCCCCTTGTTGCCTCTTTCCAGTAGGGGTTTCTAAGAGGGAATGGGTGAATGAGTATTCCGGGGGTATCTAAGTGCTTAATGTCCCTCTGCACCTTAGAGATAAAGGGTACAACACAATCTCCAGCTGAAGAGCACAACCCAGCAGCTTTTATTTTGATGCTGCAGGCAGTAAATGAGCTGTGATGGCCAATGCTAAGAGCAGGGCAAAGTGTAAGGGGAAGGAGTGAGATCTGGTGTTCCTCGCAGTTCCCTCATCAGAGCTGCAACTGGGAGAATCCCTTGAGCTGAAATTGATGAAACAATGAAAATAATAGGAGGGGCAATTCAAGAATAGTCACATGTAGATGCAGTGGCAGTATCCACTTATTAAGTGGATACTTAACTACAGTTAGTTTTAAAGACTAGGGGGTAAAGCCAGACTCCTCCACCTCGGATCATCTGCTAGAGCAGCCTTGAGAAGCAGGGAAATGTGCTTAATCCCCATCATGGCCTCGGGATCCGAGCTATCTGAATTCTCTGCAAGGTTTCTGTCACCAACTTTTCTGAGTGACAAAATACTTCCCTGTGTCACAAAGCTCAAAATAAAAGTAAAAATTCCCTGTACTGGTTTTGCAAGTAGGAGCAACATCAGATAGATACATTTTTGTATACAGCGATAACCTTATTTTATTTATTTATTTATTTATTTATTTATAGTTGTGTGCATATCTATCTATACTATACAGGCAGGTTTTCGGGGCTCTTGTTTTGGTTCTTTTTCCCTAAAGCTGCAGTCAGAAATTGTCTCCATTCCCCACTGTGCTTATGGCTGGACTAAGCTCAAAGAAGGTGGGGGCTGGGTGGTCCTCTCCCGTAGAAAGCAAGTTATATTTGCCCTAGAAAAATGGAGGGGTTGTCATGGGAGGGATCATCTGCTTATTGATGTCTAGAGCCCAGTGATGCTGTCAGAGACTCGTCCTTCCAGCCTTTTCAAGTAGTTTCATTAGGAGAAAGTTTATAACACTGGATTTGCATTGTACTGGCTGCCTGTTCCGCTATATGCGTTCTGGTGTTTTGAAGTTGTCTTCATCCTATTTTGGTGTGTGTCCTGTATTTATTATATTCTTGTGAATGGTTTTTGTGTTCAATAACAGGGGAATTCTGTTTAAGTCTTCTGTAACACAAACATTTTTCTTTCTTGAAATAGTCACATGGGAAATCTTGGAATTTTCCGTATCGATTTTCATGCTAGAAACTGAAGATTTCAGTAATTGATGTATCTATGTTCCTTTCAGGCCAGAAAGTGCTAATAACAGAAGACCTGGAAGATGTCACTGTGTTAGAAGGAGAATCTGCCATGTTCAAATGCAGAATCTCTCCTGTAGACTATAGCAAAGTGCAGTGGTTTTTGGATAAAACCCCACTCCATACCAATGAGCTTAATGAGATCCAGTCTCAGCCTGGTGGATATCACTTGCTAACATTGAAAAAACTGTCACTGAAGGACTCGGGGTTCATTACATTTGAAGCTGGTGATAAGAAAACATCTGCCAGTTTGGTTGTTAAAGGTAATTCAATCATAAAATCTCCAGGAGATGAAAGAATAAGTAGAAACAAGTATGGGTTAATGTGGGTAGGTGAAAAGAACAAAAATGCTACAAATTTGGCCCTGTCATATGTATATCTATGTATGTTCAAGAAAATAGCATTATTTATACAGTTAAATTAGGGCTGAGGAATGAACGCTTTGTAATCCTGGGCAGTTCTCTGTGTGTTTATTGGACCTTAGATGGGAATGTTATATTGTAGTGATGGTGCACTGGATTCCTTGTCCAGATTTCCCTGAGCCAAGATGATAGGGTGATGATAAATGAGGAGAAATAAATACATTCAAGGAGGGGGGAAGGAAAGTACAACCAATAAGTTTTAAGTTTAGTTTTCGTTGTTTGAAAAGCAACAGAGTGTATACTCTGCCATTCATTGTTGACAAAGAATCGTCTTCTCTGGGAAAGTTAAACTGAGTTAAAACTGCAGTGTTAGTCCACTTCTGTAGTGAGAGTAAAATGAATCCAGACAGCTCAAGAGTGCAGGATTAGAGAGATGTTTCTTATTGGAAACATAAATATTTCTCGTTACCCAGACACGTAAAACACAGAGTCTCTACTGTGTCAGATCATGTTCTTATTCTTACCAGAATCTCCGTGTTTCTTGCAAAGAACTTTTTTTTCAGAATTGGAAAATTTGCTCAAATTTTGCCGTGCTACAGAAATGTAAACAGATTTTTTGTGAAGGCAAATGGAAGATCTTTTTTTTTGCAAAAGGCTGACTCCTTTTGTTAATGCTAATATGTGTTGCTATAGTACCAAAAATGAGTTTTGGTCTCCTGATTGATTGGGGTTTTATGAGCTAGGGGGGCATAAGATCTACCTTGGCCAGTTTAGCTGTCGGTATCTAATTTAGGCTACTTCTATAAGCTGTGTAGAAAGATAAACACTTCCAGAGAGCAGTTCATCTTTTCTGTCCTAACAGCCTATTTTGGAAGTTAATATCTGGTCTCTGGAGGTGTTTGTCACCTTCCAGTGGTTGTAGAGACACTTTACATGACAAGTCTGAGCTATCCCCGTGGTTTTTAGAGGGCTCATGCTGATGAGATAAGATCTGCTCTGGATGACTGGCTTTGAGAAACCTGTATTGCACCTCACTCCATGCAGAATTAACTTTTCCACATTCAGTTAGAAGGTTTAAACGAATCAGCTCACAGGTAAAAGGGCTTAGAAAAATCATGTCTCCATCTTGTTCCTATTTAGCAAGATGTGAGAGAGATCTTATTGATGTTCTTCAACAAGGATACTGTCTTCTCAGCTTCTCCCAGATGACATTAGGTATTACCAAACAACACTTTATGGCACGACTGGTGCCTTCCAGAGGTCTTTATGGTCGTAAACACCAAATTATTTGTTATTAACCTTGACCTGTAGTTTTGATACAAGTAATCTTGTATGTAAATCTCACAGATTACTTGTGAACTGAAAATCCGCAATTCTTCTGAAACATCTCAGATGGTTTTTATGTGATTCTAGAGAAGCCCTGCATCTTCACAAAGGAGCTGGTTGATACTGAAGTCACTGAGGGAGAGGATGTGATCCTTCACTGCGAAACCTCCAAATCAGACAGCCCTGTAAAGTGGTGCAAAGACGGGAAGAGCCTTAGGAATTCTTCCAAGCATATCATCAGCCGGTCGGGATTTGAGGCCAAGCTTGTCATTCACAGGGCAGAAGAAAGAGACAGTGGCAGATATGAGTGTGAGGCTGGAGCAGCTAAAAGTAGTGCGGTTATTACTGTCAAGGGTAAGAACATCCGGAGTGATGGTTTGGTTCCTAACTCGTCATCTAACACCGAGGTCATAGTAATAAGTTGAAATAATAAAAATATGAAAATATTCTGGAAAGGAACCTCATGTCTTTGCACCACAGTGCAGGAGAGGTTCTCATCAAATCAGCACCCAGAGAGGTGACAGAATGGGAAACAGGAAAATCCTTCATCTTACCTGGTTTTAGCTTTGTGAAAGTTAAGTGCCTAAGCTCTCCAGAAGAGAGCAGTGGGTCATTAGAGGACAGTGGGTATCTCTGTAGGAGACCTTCTGAAGCTGTCTCCACTGACGGCCCGCTCCAAGGTTGGAGCTCTCACTCCCATATTTGTCTGGGTAATTACTTTGGGCAGCCAAATTCATTGAGAATAATGCACCCAAAGAGTGTGATAATGCAGGAGGTGCTATCTAAAGGGTTGTTGTCTGAGCTGAAGCTAAAGTTCTCTTCTGACACACCAGACTTTAGTGTACTTCCCTGAACATGCTGGATAAACACCAAGTATGTTAGGTGGGTGTTGGGTCTGAGCCATGTCAGCATCAGGCTCATCTACTACCCATGTTATAAAAAGTGTTTAGTGTCCTCAACTAGAGGTAAAAGGGGGACAGAAGAATAGGCTGTAGTTTTCCAATAGCCACAGGACAACATAATATCTATATCTGCATCATAAATCTGTAGCTGACTTGCATATTCCTAAGTTAGCGGAAGTCAGGAAGAAATTGTTTGGGTTTTTTTCATGATCTGAGGGGAAAGCACTTCGGTTGAGGGTTTTTTCCCACTAAGTGCCTTTCCTACACTAGCTCACCTTAAAGCCTTGAATCCCGGGCAGTGACAGAGCCTGCATAGGAATCTCCACAGGGATCCTTTCACATACAGCTGTGTTTTCCTCTCCGTGTTTGCTCTGTGCTGTTTTTAAGTCTGTATTCATGTTGGACAAAAATATGTCGTGGGCTTTTTTTATAACTGGAAATCAATACTGCTGGTCATAACAGAAAGTGCTTTGCCATTTCTCTGTGCCCTCTGTGTTATGTCCGAGTTGACCTCAGTAAAGTCTTACAGTTTTTGTGCCAGTGGTCCGGCTCTGACCACCCATCTACAACACTGCAGCACATTGTTTGTGTCACTAATAGAAGTGGAACATCTGCCACTAATGTTAATAATGACAACAGTAATAGTAGCAATGTCTTCAGTAGTACGGATAGGGATTAAAAGGAAAATAAGCATATGGTCTCAAATACATTTTTTTGATGTTGTAGTGTGCCGGCAGCCAGATGTGAGTTATCAGAATCTGTTTACTGTTTGCTAGTGCTTTTCCATTCCTGTGGTTTTCTATCTCAATAACAAAACCTGAAACAAAAACAGGAAAAGTGTTTTCCAATCTTGTGTGTTTCCTTAAACATTTGCAATATTTTTTTTTTCTTGCAGAAATACCAGTTCTTTTCAAGCAAGAGCTGCAAAATGAAGAAGCTAAAGAAGGAAAACAAGTCAAGCTGACCTGTGAGCTCAGCAAACCTGATATCCCAGTGAAATGGATGAAAGGAGACACTGTTCTCTATGCCAGCGAGAAGTATGAATTTAAGCAGCATGGTACTGTGGCAGAGCTCATTATTCAAGATGTCAAAGCGATAGACTCTGGGGACTATACCTGCAGCACTGGGGAACTGAAAACCACTGCTCGAGTGAAAGTAAACGGTAGGCAGAGTTAGATATGTTGCCACGCTTTCTTAATGCATCACTTTAATAGAGTATCTATTTAAAAAGCCACACAGCACTTTGTGGCAGTGCCATCTACAAATTCATACATAAAATTTCATGGTAAAGTTGCATACTTGTAAGCACCTGTATATAGTTTATTCCTGTAATCTCACATTATATGTCTGGGACTTTAAACCTGTAACTTCCCAGTGAGCAGAAAATAGGTTCAGAGGGTTCATTTTCTATACCCTAGGTGCCATAGTTCCTGATCTATTAGCTGTTTTACATGGCTGTGATTAAGACTGGATTTGGAGATGGAGATGTGGAGCACAAGAACATAAAAACATAAGTCCGGGCCCTAGCAAATTGCAGGTGACCACATGATTAACGTTTAGACCCCCAAACTCCACAAGTCATCCTTTTTAAAGGCTCTCAGATGCCATATGCACTCCAACTGCCCTTAAACAAATACAATACCTTTAGCAGTATAACAAAAGTAGAATATGCTGGAGCAGAAAGCATGAGAGATTCAGGGCATGAATACTGCTTCAGCCCTGCAGCAGGAGGGAATTTGTTAGGGGAGGATGCCCAGAGGACTCTGAAGGTGTTCTTATTAGAGAAACTTCCACCATACTCCTAGGGAGCCATGGAGAGATGATAACACCTGGGGGAGAGATTTCTTCTTGCTCCCAGGCAGAATCACTTTGATGCCACACAGCCAAGGGAGGGTCTAGAACGTTCTGCTCATTTGGAAAAGCACTGGTTTTGAGAGGTGACAGCTATCATGGGGCACTTGTTGTACAGCAGGTCAAGAGAGCATGTCCTAGTCCCTGGTTCTGTGTTCTAGCTGTGCCTGTCCTTTTCAAACAAGCCCTGGAGAATGTGGAAATAGAAGAGGGGAAATCTGTCTCCATGCGCTGCGAACTCACAAAAGCTGATGCCACTGTGGTGTGGAAGAAGGGAGAAGTCACACTCCGGGCAAGTGACAAATATGAAATGAAGCAGAAGGGGACAGTGGCAGAGCTGGTGATTCATAATGCAGAGCCAGGAGATGCAGGAAGATACACCTGTGACACTGGAGAGCAGCAGACCACAGCCCAAGTCAAAATCCATGGTAGGAACAAGACACTTGGTTGTGACGATTTATTGTTCTTGCCGTGGTCCTGCTAGCTCCTGCACATCTATAGTGAATGCTCAGAGAAAAAGGGATCAGTACAAACAAAAGGCAGCTCTGGCTGGGTCCATTATGTTCTCTGTTTTCTAGGACAATAACTTCATGCTAAAACATAGCGATCAAATATACCTGATAACATACCTTTCCTTGCCTCTGAAATAACTGTTCTGCTTTCTGCTCTGGACAGAGGTGCTTGCCTGAGCTCTAAACTGGAAGGTAAGAAGGGCCTCAGGTACACATTTTGTTAAAGAATATGCAGTTCTCTTCTGCACTTTCTCAGCAAGTTTTTCATGCATCTGTGACCATCAGCATTCAGGCTGCAGAAGGGTAATTACCTTGATATTCTAATTATTGGGAAATAAGTGTTTTGGTTTTATTCCCTCCCAAACCCATGATACGCTATTGTAAATATGAATAGTCCTGACAGCGCAGGTAGGTCAGAGCTTATTAGCTGTGCCAAGAGAAGTTGTTTTGGTTTTAAGTCCCATATAAGGTCACCAGGTTGGTAATGATGCTCTTAAATTAAAATGAGAATGCTTCCTTCCTCAGCTGTCTCTGTGCTCATCAGAGAAGATCTGAAGAACGTGGAAGCTGTGGAAGGTGGGACAGCCACCCTGCGATGCCAGCTGAGCAGAGAGGCCCCCGTGGAGTGGAGGAAGGGACACACTCTTCTCCGGCCGAGTAACAAGTACAGAATGAGGCAGGAGGGCACGGTGGCTGAGCTGCTGATCCATGACCTGGACCCAAAGGACGCTGGCAACTATACGTGTGTAGTGGGGAATCAAAAAACCACAGCAGCCTTATCAGTGAATGGTAAAAAGTCAGAAATAACCCTTGAAACTCTGGAACGTTTTTTGTCGATCTCTTCCCTCCTCCTTTCTGTATATTCCCTTGCAATATCTACCTTTATGTCCTGCTTCTACTTTTTTCATCCTTTGACTTTTTCATGTTCCCATGTCACTCCTTTCCCCGATCTCCATCCACGATCAGTGTTCATTATGCCCAGTGTTGTGTGTGTGTGTTGTGTTGTTTTCTCACCTTTCCTCAAGTAAAGGGTGCTGACATACATGTATGTTTTCCTGAATTAGTATGGAAATGTAAGATTCCTTGGGATTTTCTTTTAAGGAAAGTTCATCACCTTTAATGAGGATGAGTTTGTCATTTGTATGCATGACCTCAATAACGATCAGCATGCTTTGATTCCCACAGAACAATTTACTAGAGATTTTGGTTTTTACCAGCCACAAAAATAAAAGCAGAATGTGTTTAAGGATGAGGGTGTTAGAAAAAGGCTTAGGTAGTCGTATGATAAAACATGATTTAACCTCTGACCAGAGATCTGGGCAGGGCCTTGGGTTGCAATCCCTTTTCATTCTGCATCTCCCAGCCCTGCCAATCCGTTTCAAAAAAGAGTTGAAGAACGAGGAAGCCACCGAGAGCGGGACGGCCACGCTGCAGTGTGAGCTGAGCCAGGCTGTGGACTCAGTCGAGTGGAGGAAGGATGGGAAGGTGCTGATGCCAAATGGCAAATACAAAATGAGACAGGAAGGGCGTTTTGTTGAGCTGGTTATTCAAGACCTCGACTTGACTGATGCTGGGAGCTATACCTGCGTGTGTGGAGACCAGAAGACAACAGCTGCTTTGAGAGTGAATGGTAACCCTTCTACTCATGTTTTCCATTAAGCCCTAGACTTAGCACGTTTAACAGCATTTTCTGCTCATTTGAAGATTGGCCAGTGTGATTTCTTAGAGGTTTCATGCTCTCACCTCTGTGGTACCAAAGAGTCACCCTATTAGAGAATATTCCCTTACGCTTTTTTGCTTTGAGATGGCACAGCTATATTGTATATTGTTTTATCAAATTTATTTCTCTCTACCGTAGGAGGTTTTACCCCTCTTTCAACTGTATCCACCTAGCAGTAGAGCATTTTGGGTTAAATGTATACACTGGCCCAGTAACTCACAGCAGAGTCCAGTTCATTTTGATCTAGTGCTGATCCCTTCTCTGTTGGTATTGCATCCTTCAGCCTTGCCTATCCTCTTCCAAGAAGAAGTATTGAACAACGAAGCTACAGAGGGGGAGGCAGTCACTTTGCGTTGTAAACTGAGCAAATCGGCCCCAGTCGAGTGGAGAAAGGGGAATAAGGTCCTCATGCCAAGTGAAAAATACAAAATAGAGCAGGAAGGTCCCTTCGCAGAGCTGATGATCCGGGATTTGGATTTGGCGGATGCTGGCCATTACAGCTGTGTATGCGGAGATCAACAAACTACAGCTGCTTTGACAGTAAATGGTAAAAAGAAATTCTCAGCACGTGTCCCAAGCAAACCTCTATAATTCCAAGTTCTCTTCCTCTTTTTCTCCTGTTTCACTTGGTCCCCGTACACTTTCTATCCTCCCCCCTGCTGATTATTTTTTCTATCCTGCTTTCCTTCTCTCTCTCTTCTTTCACCCGATGCCCTCTTGATGTGCTATTTGTCTTCCTAGGTGCTATGTTTAAATGACAAGTGGAGTACAAGTCTCCAACTCAACACAATCTCCCTAGTCCAGTATAGCTGCTTGTTTAAAAGTTTTCACACAGGGACTGATCTAAAAGTGGGAATAATAATTTCTTTTTGTAACTTGGACTGTTACTCTTGTTGCTCCTAAGAGGAACAAGTTTTTGCCAAGGACTACCTTAATGAAAAATAGCTTTTATTATACTCCTGCTATTCCCAGCCCCTTTTCACCGATTTTGGCTTAACTCTTTCAAGGCATATACTTAATCTCTGCAGAAAGCTGTCAGCATGTTTGTAACTGCTCTGTTTTAAGGAACTCTATAAAAATACAGATGGTGCCATGAATCATGCACTTCTGAAGAGCTGCTGTTTTTCTCAAGGGAAACAAAATGCTCTGGGTCTCACATTGAAATACGGCCTCTAATTTTGCCCCTTTAAATTTATGGTGTATAAAGTGAAGGATAGATGGCTTGTCAACTAAGTTTGCAAATAGACAGACTTGCTTTTAAAGCAAGTTTTGAAGTTGTGAGGACAAAAAGTTGAAGATTAGATGGAAATCTCTTTTGAAATATTAGAGATTGGAACAAAGTCCTGGAGTTTGAAGGAGGTCTTGTGGCTTCAGTGTCATGCAGGTTCAGGGAGGTAAGAGAGCAAGTAGATCATGGGTCAGGCTTTCTCAGCTTTGATGCCGTGTCCATGTTGCATTTACTCTACAGTCCTGCCTGCTCTTTTCACCAAAGAACTGACAGATGAAGAAGCCACAGAAGGTAAAAGTGTCTCTCTGCACTGTGAGCTGAATAAGGCTGCTGCTAACGTGGAGTGGAAGAAGGGATTCAAGACCCTCAAATCAAGCGACAAATACAAAATGAAACGTGACGGTGCTGTTGCTGAGCTTATAATCCGAAATCTAGACACAACGGATGCTGGAACTTATTCCTGTGTGTGTGGAGACCAGCAGACTATGGCAGTTTTAACAGTACATGGTAAAAAAAACCAAAACAAGACACGTACTAAAAGTAACTATCCTGTTTTCACTATTCATTTGGAGAGATACCTGGTTACCCTACCACTTCCCTCCTTCTGCCAGACCCTTACCCACAGCTCACTGATGCCAGTGAGTGTTTCCATTGATGTCTGCGCAGCTGGGGTCCGTGGCACAAGGAGGGTGTCAGCGTGTAAGCTCAGAGTATAGGCGACCACGATTGCTGCTACTATTTAAACTAGGGTCCATCATTTTGTTTTACCCTTGAAAGTTCCATTATTAGTCTCAAAGGGATTATGCCTCAAAGTGAGGCAAGTGAGGGTTGCCTCAAAGGGATTATGATTTAGGGATTTTAAGGTTTCATAAAATTCCTAAAGGTTAGGTTATTCCCTGGAATCTTATTCCCATACTCCATTTCTGGAACAACAGGGCGCTTTCATACATACAGGCCAGTTGTCATTGCATCGAGTTACTGTCCTGTCGAAAGCAAGCCCAAACCTAAGGGACAACCATTCTCAGGGAGAACTTTGATTTTTATTACAACTGACATGTTTGAAAGGATATGTCAGTTCAGGTGAAAATGCTGGTTTTCCCACCATATATGAAAATGAAGTTGTTCAGTTCGAACTGACATTTAGAACGAAACTCTGCTGTTTCTTTTTTTTTTTTTTTTTCAATGTACAATGTCTTTTTGTTTGCTTAAGTATGTGAAAACATAGCAAACGTCTTCCCATTATGGTTTAAACAGTCATATAAGAAAACCAGGTTTTTTTCCAGAAATTTCAAATTAGTATCTATTCTTTTTGCTTGAAATTTCACAGGAAAAAATGGGGTTTTCTACTTCTATTTGTATTGATTTGTGACTCTGAGTACGTGTAAAATACCTCTATGGATTACTGCAAGCATTGAATCCTTTCCTGGTGATGATGTTTCTTTCCTCATACTGATTCATGGATACTGCTCAGAATCTATGTTTTTGTATTGATAGATCAGCTCAAGATAAGAGGGAAATGGAAAATTAAACGTCAGTGTTTAATTTTAATTCTTTGGAGCATTACATCTCACTGCTCGTATTGCTGTCCTTCAGCTTTACCTGCATTTTTCAAAGAAGGATTGAAGAACAGAGAAGCCACAGATGGTGCCACAGCCACTCTGCACTGCGAGCTGAGCAAGGTCGGTGTCCTGGTGGAGTGGAAAAAAGGGGACAAGACGCTCAAACCAAGTGATAAGTATAGGATGAGACAAGAAGATACTGCTGCAGAGCTGTTGATCCGAGATCTGGAGGTAGAAGATACAGGAGAATATACCTGTGTATGTGGAGACCAGAAGACCTCGGCTGTCTTGACAGTCCATGGTAAAAAGCCATTCTCTGTTATGATAGCAGTACCTCAAGAAGATCCCTTTTCTCTGAGAGGTTCCCTTCCCACTTTGATGTTTTGATTCTGCAGCATTTTCTTGGTTGACTGGCTGACTTTCATCCCATCTCCCACTGTCTGTTAGTTTGAAACCGATGGCTTTATAGCAGAGTTGTGAGAATTTCTCATCTTGGTCTTCACTTTTTAAAAGTGAAAAATGTACCTGTCAAGAGTGAGAAGACCTCTAGCAGAAAGATTATTCTCAAAGAGTTTGTCCTGGTGTCTCACTGATGTCAGTGGTTTTCGGTGCTTAACTTGAAGGATAGTTCTTTAAAAATGCTGAACTCAGTGAGAGGTTTTTCCATTCAGGAATACATGACTGTCCTCCTCTTTTGTGATATATTCTGCTGAGGAAATGGTACTTTCCAAAAAAATATCTCCAAACCAGGCCCTAATTTAGGGAGCAGTGAGACAGATTTTGTTCCTGTCTCTGCCATGGTGAATAGCAACGAGCTTTGGTTGCCCCTCCAGAAGCAGATTTCACATACAGTTCCAATAGATGAAAGAATAGTTTTTATTGGAGATATATCTTAAGGATAAGATGCTTCTAAGGACAGGGACAAAGCTATGGAGGCAAAACTCTTTTCTCTCAGATTTTCTGCATACTTTTACTTCCTCTTCTTTCTCCCGGCTGGAAGTACCTCTGTTCCTCCCCTCCTCTGAGCTGGCACTTTCTTCCCTGTGCAAGTTGCTTCCTTTTTACTCTAGTGGCACACCACAAGGCAACTTGTTGAATGCTGCTAAAAAAGCTCTGTATTCTTGATACTAGAGCCATTATGACCTTGGAAATTGGGGCTTAAAGGTGCACCTGAAGTTATATTACTAATTTTTTTTTCTGAACCAGAAAGATAAATTATGGTGTCAGGAAAGGCAGAGGTCTCCAGCTAGCAGTGCTGTCACCTGGGGAGATGACTTTCAATCAAAATTCAGGTCATTAATGTTAAGGTAGATGATTTCAGACTGGAATAGGTAGAGAGGACTACTAGAGTCAGCTGGGAAGTGTTGAGCATGCTCCCTAAGTCAATGTTAGAAGCAGGTCATGGTGGCAGTTATCCCTGTGAGATCCTGCAGTAGTTTTCTAATAGATCCAGTTTTCAAGACTGTATAATTTGTTTTCCTCTAATAGGGAAGGACTACCCTCAGGACCTAGTCCTAATTTCCTCAAGGTCTGGTTAATGGTTTTGATGTCCTCTCTGTTTATATTACATCCCATAGCTTTGCCTGCACTGTTCAAAAAAGAACTTGTCAATATGGAAGCCACAGAAACCGGGACGGCTGTTCTGCAGTGTGAGCTAACTAAACCCACTCCGGTGGAGTGGAGGAAAGGGCAAAAGGTGCTCAAGCCTAGTGACAAGTACAAAATGAGACTGAAGGATACCATTGCTGAGCTGACAGTCCATAGCCTGGAGGAACAAGATGCAGGAGATTACACATGCGTGTGTGGAGACAAGATGACTACTGCATCCCTGACAGTGCATGGTAAAATACATAAGTTTAATAGGGATTTTCTCCTTTGTCATCTGTGATCTTATGTAGGATCACAAACTCATCTTAATCCCATCTATTATTTTAAATGGGTATGACAGCTGTATCAATCACTGGGAATATTTTTTACTGAAAGTCCTTCTCTTAAGACTGAGAAATAGCACTAGACAGTCTTTTCTGTCCCTGTTCTTTCATGTTAATGGAGTCTGGAAGCAGATAATGAAAACCTCAGTTAAGTCATAAATAGCACTTTCAGCGCTTCCATTAATTAATTTCTCTAGGCATATCACTGAGATTTCACTCGTTTTACTTGTTTTCTTGAATGGAATTGAAACATGCTCTGTTATTATAACAACGAAGAGAGGGAGGTGAGAATGGTACACTGCAGCCTGGAATTTTAAATAACATAGTGTTCATTTAAATGGCTCATCTGATCTTAAGATAGAGCTGTGCATAGTTCCTTGAAATCTTGGGATCAGCTTTCTGTTGCTACATCTTAAACTGCCTTTAAAGCATACCTTTCTGTACTGAAATTATAGTTTTACAACACTGATTTCCAAATCAGTTGTGACATGCTGAAGGTGGAGTGTTGCAAAGCATAAGGCAGGATACCCCGAAATCCTTCATTTGCTTCTCAGGTACTATGTATTCTAAAACTTTTGGAGATGAAAGGGGTTTAATCCAGTGGAGCAGTCAAGATTGAGTATTTCCTCCGTTTTAAAGTGGTCTCTCTTCATCTGTGGTCTTCAGCCCTTCCTCCGTATTTTAAAAAAGAGTTGAAGAACGTGGAAGCCACAGAAAATGGCACAGCCACTTTCTGCTGTGAACTGAACAAGCCTGCAGCTGCTGTGGAATGGAGAAAAGGAGACAGAGCCCTGGAGACAAATGACAAGTTCACTATGAGATGTGAGGGCACAACTGCTGAGCTGGTGATCCATGATTTAGATCTGACAGATGCTGGAGATTACACGTGTTGTTACGGAGATCAGAAAACTACTGCTGCACTGAAAGTGAATGGTAAAAAAAAAAAAAAAAAAATCAAATTAAGTGGATTATTTTCAACCAGTTGTTGTTTAAGAGTATGGTAGTATCAGCTTTGAAATTGCAGCCCCATTTCCAATAAAATTAGCAACATGTGATTGGACGTGGGTATAAATATTTGAATACACTGGTCAGTATCGGGCACTGATCAGGTGTTCGTTGCAAATATTTCAGATATTCTTCTTGGTTCCAACTTACTGCTTTGATGCTCATGTTCAGTAGAGGTTGCTAAAAAAGGAAAATCGTATTATTGTAATGTTAGTTGTAAAGACATAGCAATCCTGCAGTTAAGAATATTACGATTTGATTACGAGATATTTTTGATATAGTTTTAGTGTGTCAGAATATTTTGACAGTCAATTTCTGCTAGACCATTATCCGAGGAGAGATCTCATAGGAAAGCGAGATTGATGACTCAGATATAGTTTCATTTATCAACTTTTTCACTAACGATTTGTGCTGTGATAAAACTTATACACTCGAGTTGGGCTTTATTTTCCGTTGTACCAGGCAATACCCGAAGTAAGGTAGGGCTCAGTCTGGCAGAGTCTGAAGCTGAGACTGGTGTGGTTCTCCACTTCATGCCATGGACCATACCATAAAAAAAGCTCTGACTTAAGAACGTGTTCTCCAGAGTGGTTACCAATCCTATTTGATTAGGGAAGGCTTTGCTTGTCACAGGTGGTTGACAGAGCACAGATAAATAGTTACTTGGATAGCTGTCATGGTCATACATTCTGCTCATTTTGAACTCCTCAGCCTTGCCAGCACGCTTCAAGAAAGAGATGAAGAACGAAGAAGCCACAGAAGGTGGAACAGTCACCCTACAATGTGAGCTATCTAGGTCTGCCTCTGTGGAGTGGAAAAAGAAACACAAAGTGCTCAAATCAAGTGAAAAATATACGATGAGACAGGAAGGTACTACAGCACAACTGCTGATCCATGCTTTAGAAGTCAAGGATGCTGGGGAGTATACCTGTGTGTGTGGAGGTGAGAAGACTACGGCAGCACTGACAGTGCATGGTAAGAAAACAGAAATAATTTTTTGTGTGATGTGTCTCCTCTGGAAGCCTCAGTACTGACACACAATGAGTTCTTTCTCTAATCTTGCCATCATTAATTCTGTCAGTAATGGATTTTTCCCCTTTTTATAGTGATTTTTTAAATCTTAATTCCAACTAGAACTGTAGTTCCATGGATTATACTAATGTTTTCCCTCTTTTCTTCTCCTTGCTCTTGTGGTGCACAGCTATACTGCTCTGCACCACACTGAAGGCTGAAGCATGCCACATGCTTGCGTTTTTCGTTCCGTTTTACTCACTTTGGACTTGAGCGTAGAGAGATGGGGTAGTAGGAACATTCATCCTAAGAGAGATCTTAGATTTCAAGTTACATTAGGATTTGACAGATAACGTTAGATAATGCAAACAAAACTTGACTCAGTTTAACTTTTCTGTATAATTCTGACCAAGGGTCATGTAGATTTGTATTCTGGTATTGTAGAATATTCAGCACTATATTACTTCACAGTCTTCAGCCAAATTCATCTGCAAACTTTCCTTGGAAGAGAGGAAAACTTTATTTCCACAATTAACATAGGACAGTAGGAAGTTGTTTCAGCTGTCTTTCTCACCTGAAAAGTCAGTAGGTCAGCGAGTCCACTTTACTGCCCAGACCTTTTCATCTTGATATCTTGAAACCAAGTATGGCTTCAGTCTTGAACTTCCAATTTAACCATGGAAAAAAGAATTGGAAAGGACCTTGACAGGTCATCTAGTCCATCCTTGAGCCCCAAGTCACCAACACCCCTACCTAGCCTCACTCCAGTGAGGAAGAATTTGCAGTTCCCCTGGACATTCATTCCTCTGCCTAGCCATCAATACTGCCAGAAAGTTCTTCCTAATTTCAACAAAAGTCTTTCCCAAACTTGTTTAGTCGTTACTTCTCATCCTATATCCTGTAGAGATGGAGAAATATTTGCTGTTTTCCTCTCTGTGAAAGATTTGAAAACTTGTCTCCTTTTTGTCTTCTATTCTGGACTAAGCACCTTCAATCCTTTCACTCTTTCTTCATAGGTCATGTTTTCTAGACTTCAGCTCATCTTTGTTGCTTTCTGGACCATCTTCTGTTAATCCACATCTTTCTAGAAGTGTGGTGGCCAAAAGGCAGACTACAGTGCGCCATCTGAGCCTTTGCCAGACTGGAGTAGGATGGAAGGACTTCGTGTTTCTTGCATATGACAATTTTATATATCCCTATTATGATGTTTGCTTTATTCACATCAGAATTGCATTTTTTGACTTGCGTTTGCTCCATAATCTCCTGTAACCCCAAATCTCTCTCTGCAGACCTGCTGTCTATTATTCCCCATCTTATATTTGTGTTGTTGATTGTTCCTAAATATATTATTTTGCATCTGCTCTTGTGAACTGTAGCCTACTTTTTTCACCACTGCTTCATCAAGGTCTTCTGTATCCTAATCCTGTTTAACAAAGTGCTTTTGGCTTCCCTCCCTTCCTATCTAGAGATCATCTGCAAAGTTAATGAAAACTGCATTTCATTGTTCAAGTCCCTAAAGAAAATGCTGGACTGCAGAGTACTGAGCAACTCTGCTCAACTCATACTTTCACTGTGAGTGTAAATCACAGTTGAATATTCTTTGACTGTGGCTTTCAAATTAGTAGTGCTTCCCACCGTAGTTCCACCTATACCAAAATTAAAGTAAGAGCTTTACTGAAATCAAAGTATATAGAATATACTGTGTCTCCTTATCAGTGGACCTTATTAAACCTATGTCAAGAAATATTACACTGGCCCACTCATTCATGAAAAGAACAGCTCTTGGCAAGTCCAAGTGTATTGCTATAATATTTTTCAGAGAATTAAAGTTAAGCTGAAATGGCCATAATTCCTTGGATCGTATCACTGTCTCCCACTTCTTCCCATTTTTCCAAGACAAGCACTGTGGACAGGATTCAGCTGGTAGATCAGAACTGGTGTGTGTTCCTAATACTGTCAGTGATGATCTAGTCAACACAGTCAATGGAAGCCAGGGAGCCATCCAATTCACCTTTATAGCAGACATTTACATTTGGTCAGAGGGTAGCTCCAATGTCAGTGGCTTTCTTGACTCTGTCTGGATCTTTCTTGACTGTCCTGTGAGCTTAGAGTCTTGGTTTACATGGTAAGAACTACATGTGTGTATTCCAGTCTGTGAGACCTTTACCACCTCTAAGTTTCCATTTCTTTTTATACTTGTGGAACATCACCCATTCTCTGATTTCTCCAGCGTAACTGTTAATGTCTGATATTGGTGGAGCTTATACCTTAAGCATTCCAGGACAAATTATTTAATGACAGCAAGGTGCTTTGAGAATATTCAGTTTATTCATATACTCCTTTTTTTCCTTATCCTATCTAGAATTCTTATGACTTTCTTAGCTATAATTAACATTTAATATTAAATAAAAAAGGAATTAAACATGTCAGCTTTCCCCATGTCACTCACCATCAACTTACATTTCTGAAAGAGAGGTAGACCAACCTCTCCCTTGTTGTTTTTCTTCCTTCTAATCTACTTACAGAATGTAATTACAGTATTTCTGTTTCTTTCTAGTTCAGGCTGGCCAGATTTCCTGGGATTTGCATGCTAAAATTCTGATAACAGCAAAGAGCCACAAGTTGAACTGTGAGCGGAGAACATGGACAGTTCCTGGAGTAGCGATCTTGCCGCCCAGTTGCTGCAGAATTCAGCTGTGTCTGGAGACATTTGATATCAGCATAATTTTACAGATTACCTTTCAGCCCCTCTTTCATGTTGGTCTCTTTGTCAATGAGGTGACAGAGTCCAGGAATGGGGAACTGCCCTTGACTTTCTTGATACATGCAGGGAACTTGGCTTTCCCGGATTTGCCTCTACATTCTGTAGTATTTATTTTGCATTCATCTAAGCCTTCTGTACTTTATAGGTCTCTTGAGTTTCAGGACATTGAAGAATTTGTGATATAGTCAGAATATACCTGATAATCCTTGGAGTGAGGTAGTCTGTGTAGTTATGCCCTTAATATTGTATCTTTGAGAAGTTTTCCACTCTCTCAAACTACCTTGTTCTTTAAGTTTGCTTCTGTTTGATCACAAGTAGCAATTATTGAAGCTTGCTTTCTTGTTGCCCACAGAATTTTCCTTTTGCTCTTCTCCATCGTTACTTGTCCTAAAATCCTTGAGCTTCTGCTCCATTATCCTTCACATCTGTATTCTCAAATATTTATTTCTTGCTGGTTAGATTCAGAACTTGTCCTCTTCTGTTCTTTCATATATATTCTATATCCAAAAGTGATCTTCACCCCATTCCAAAGACTTAGCAGACACTGTCCCATCCTATTGTTTCCGCAGTGCATATTACCATGTTACCAGCCAGTCTGAATGATTCTACTGGTTGTTCCAAAAGGGACAGGGTGTTAGGATGCACCTGTATTTCATGGTGTGAAGGTCTTCTAGCAGATTTCTTCAATGGAGACATCATCCTTCTTTTTCCATTTTTTGTTACCCAAGTTCTTTCAAGAGTTCTCTGATTTTGCTCTTCACCCTCACTCTAACTCCCAGTCTAGGTCTGTAGGCATCCTTAACACATAAGGTAAAGCCTTTTTTTCTTTAGCTTTTTTCCCTGATCATTGTGTAACCTGCTTTATCGCTTTTCCTGGTCTGAATTACACTGAGAAAGTTACGGTTTTGACCATACATGAAGTTTTCCCATTCCTGCTGTTTATTCTCCATACATCTCTAAACAATCAGCACATTTACCCACTGTTTGAGACCCTCTTGCGGTTATGATACAAATTATTATCTTCCTTCTGTGAGATGATCCTCATGTCAATAACTAGGCATGGATAGGTACTGGTTTAGTTTTCTGGTGACTGTCTTAGTTTAATCCCAGCCAGCAACGAAGCACCACACAGTTGCTTTGTCACTGCCCCCACCCAGTGGGATGGGGGAGAGAATTGGAAAAGAAAGTAAAACTCATGGTTTGAGATAAAGACAGTTTAATAGGACAGAAAAGGAAGAAAATAATAAAATAATTAGACTATACAAAATAAGTGATGCACAATGCAATTGCTCACAGCTCACGGACTGATGCCCAGTCAGTTCCTGAGCAGTGGTCCCTGGCTTTCCCTCCATTTTATATATTGGACATGTTGTCATATGGTATGGAATATCTCCTTGGTCAGTTGGGTTCAGCTGTCCCAGCTTTGTCCCCTCCCAACTTCTCGTGCCACTCCAGCCTTCTCGTTATCAGGACATGATAAGCTGAAAAGTCCTTGACTTGTTGCTAAGTAGTGCTTAAAACATCAGTGTGTTATCAACATTATTTTCATACTAAATTGAAAACACAGCACTATACCAGCTATAGGAAGAAAATTAACTCTATCCCAGCTGAAACCGGGACAGTGGCCAAGAACTGCATATCATGAAAATGATTGCTCCTTTGTTTCTCAGCCCTTCCTGCTCTCTTCAAAGAAGAGTTAAGAAATGAGAAAGCCACAGAGGGTGAAGCAGTGACTCTGCGCTGTGAGCTGACCAAGGCCGCTTCAGTGGAGTGGAAAAAGGGACACACAGTACTCAAACCTAGCGAGAAATACAAGATGAGACAGAAGGATGTCACTGCAGAACTGGTGATCCATAATCTAAATGAGAATGATGCTGGTGATTATACCTGTGTGTGTGGGGATAAGCAGTCCACAGCTTCCTTAGCAGTACATGGTAATAACCAATTTCATCTAGATGTCCTTATTATCGAGCTTCTGGTTTGAATTAATTTTTTTCCTTCATGTTTATTGTTATCTCTGCATATTTCGTCTGAGTCTGGCTTTGCATGTCATAGTCATGAGAATTACTTTGCATTTTGTGATTTGAGGGAGAACCTTCATCTCATTTCCTAATACAAAGTGGTTGTAGGACCTGATCCCTCAAACAGACGTGAGATCAGGCCCAAAGACAGCTCTGCACCGGTGACCTCGCCTTTCCTTCCCCCACCCCTGCCATTCACCAGGAGGCTGTTTGCTGCTCCATGTTAACCCTCTGTCCATTGCATCCTCAGTGCTGCCTGCACGCATCAAGGAGAGCCTGAAGGACGAGGAGGTAACAGAAGGTCAAGCAGCCACTCTGTGCTGTGAGCTGACCAAGGCTGCTCAAGTAGAGTGGAGGAAGGGAAGCAGTTTGCTCAAAATCAGCGACAAATACAAAATGAGACAGGAAGGCACAATCATGAAGCTACTTATCCATGACGTAGAATTGAAAGATGCTGGAGAATACACTTGTGTATGTGGAGAACAGGAGACGACAGCTGCCTTGATAGTGCATGGTAAAAAACATATGCCTATATCTGTATTATTGTGTTTTTCTCTACCAGCTATTGATTGTGTGTTCACCTGTGGCTGAATTTGTTTCTTTAAATTTGTAAGCTGTCTCTAAGACCTGGTTGCATCCAGGCTGCTTTTTTATTTCTGTCTATTGGTTTGTCCATTGCTCCAGAATTATGAGAAAAGAAAACTCTTTCCACCTTAAAATGTTCTCTGCCTCTGTACCACCCCATCTTTCCATTCACCTTTGTGCCACGTGTCATTTTTAATGTCCTCTGTCTGTTTTGTGACCTTCAGCTCTGCCTGCACTTTTCAAAGAAGAACTGAAGGACCTTCAAGCCATGGAAAGCCAAAAAGCCACTCTGTGCTGTGAGCTGACCAAGGCTGCAGCTGTGTCATGGAAAAAAGGAAACAAAATACTCAGGGCAAATCAAAAATACATCATGCGGCAGGATAATGCCCTTGTTGAGCTGGACATTTGTGACCTAGAGATGCAGGATGCAGGAGATTACACCTGTGTGTGTGGAGACCAACAAACCACGGCTTCTCTGACAGTGAATGGTAAATTCATCTTGCAGATGACTGTTCATTTTTTGTTTCCCTGAAACACCCCGTTGCTGTACAAAGTGTTCACGTGTCGTCTTTTTCCTAGGAACTAGTTTGAGTTCAGGAAAGGAAAACTTCTTGTTCTGGCATTTAATTTTGCTCTAATATTCCTGAAGAGGGAGCTGAGATGAGTATTTCTCCATGTAGTCAAACTATTATGTTGTAGATTTAAGGAAATGGTGCCTAGGAAATGCTCCTGTTAGACCAGCTGAGATGTTCTGCACCCGTGGAGGGTGGG
Source organism: Athene noctua (assembly GCF_965140245.1). Classification (NCBI taxonomy): domain Eukaryota; kingdom Metazoa; phylum Chordata; class Aves; order Strigiformes; family Strigidae; genus Athene; species Athene noctua. The sequence goes on from NC_134038.1 coordinate 167,911,168, forward strand.
CTTGTGATAAATTCTTTAGATTGCATTTTAAATCCATCCATCCTGTTGTACTTCGACCTGTCAGCTCCAACACTTCTTCTCTTACTGTCACTGCTGGATTTAGTTTTCCAGATCATTACAGTGATAACTTCAACCTCAATGGCCAAACACCCTGACTTGCTCAGATTTGAACTTCAGTTGAGAGTTCATGATGCTGATCACAAATGCAGAGGTCTTAGTTTAAATATGCTATCTATTGGCTTTCCATTCCCAGCCCTGCCGGTGCTTTTCGAGAAAGAACTGAAGAATGAAGAAGTCCAAGAAGGAGCATCAGTCTCTCTGCGTTGTGAATTAACCAAAGCAGCTCCAGTTCAGTGGCAAATAGGGTCCAAAGTGCTCAAAGCAAGTGACAGATATCAAATGAGACAGCGTGGCACCATTGCAGAGCTGGTTATTCGTGACTTAGACGTAAAAGATGCTGGAGATTACACCTGTGTGTGTGGTGACCAAAAGACAACAGCAACCTTAACAGTTCATGGTAAAAAGACCTTAATAAAATTGATAAATAGCTCTATAGATAGACATCACTCTGAAATTCAGCTGTTTCTGCCATGGGTCAGTAACTTGTGTTTGATTTTATCCCTTTCTCTTCCTCCATTCTATGTATAGCTCATTTCTTACTGAGAAAGAATAGCTCAGGGCAAATTTTTGGGTCATTATTAATCTGCCCCCCTTTAAAGGGAGAAAATCAGATGTTTATTGCTGTCCAAGTCTCCTCTTCTTGGACATATACATTTTCCAGCTCTTTTCCTCTCCTCATCCCCACGGTTCACTTCAGACAACCAGAGTTTTCTCCAAAACATACATGTATGGTCTGTCAGGCCCTTCTGCTCTCCAAGCACTGTTCAAAGGAGAAGTGAGGGTTGGGGCAGCAGCAGGAGGGGGAGATGTCGTCTGCTGGGTGACGTGCCATGGCTACTCCTGGGAGTACCAGATTCTTTAAGCACGTCAGACATGCAGAATGAGATAAGATGCCATTTCAGAGCTTGTTACCTAGGTTTAAAGGATGCAGGGGTCTGTACCTCTGTGTGTGTGGGATCAGGTCTGCCTTGACAATTAGGTATTAAAAACCCCCAACAACAGGAGGTTATCAGCAGTTATACTCTTCTTTATCCTACTAGCTCCCAATAAACCAATTCAGAAGTAAACCCTTGTGTTAAATTAGTAATCTCATTACCTTTTGTTTTGCTCTCCTCATTAATGAGTATCTGTTTTAATGGAATACCAGTCCTTGGGTCTGAGGAACTTAATTGGTCAAAGAGACCCAGTTAGGTCCCCTCCAGCTTTTTCCCAAGAACTTCAGACTCTCCTCAGGCTTTGCTGAGACATGGACTTTTTCTGAGACGTTTGAGGAGTACTGTTTGTATTCTGTACTCACAGTAGTTGTGCACAAGGCACATTTGTGGTTAAATATTAATAATTAGTTTTCCTATAGGTTATTCTGTCGTTGGGTTATGATTTCCAAAATGGGCAATAGTAAGAATCTGTAGCTCTTACTATATATTATGGCCCTTCATACTTAATTTTAATATTAATAGTTTTATTTTGAAATATGGCTGCTTTCATGTAGATGGGGCTGTAAGTTTTTAGGAAAAACAAAACAGAAAATAACAATACCAGCCTCCAAGGAATCATACTTGTGTAGGTAAAACAGGACTGTATCCAGCAGTGTTATTTGTGAGTGCTGTTGACTCAGGATCTTCCTGTACTGTTCTTTCACCATGAGAAACAACAGAGTTTTTGAACTTGGGCATAGCTAAGCGTGTCTATAATAGGCTGAAAAAAGAAGGCATGAGGGGAAATAATCCAAGCATTAAAAAAAATAAAATTATTCATTCCGGTTTTCTGATGACCATTTGTTCATGTTGCATCCTTCAGCTCTGCCACCGCTCTTCACAGAAGAGCTAAAGAACAAGGAAGCAGAAGAAGGTGGAGAGGTGGTCCTGCACTGTGAGCTCACCAAGGCTGCTCAGGTGGAATGGCAGAAGGACCAGAAAATTCTCAAAGAGAGTGAGAAATACAAGATGAGGCAGGAAGGGACCAAGGCAGAGCTGGTGATTCACGAAATAGCTGAGGAGGATGCAGGACACTACACCTGTGTGTGTGGAGAGCAGCAGACTACAGCTGTCTTAACAGTACAGGGTAAAAACTCTCTTGACCTTCTATTTCCTAACTGCAAACCTCTGTCCTCTACTATCAGGTGTTCAATTTTCCATGTCTGTTCAAACTCATTAACTGACATTCCATTCATTTGAAAGTATGCCCTGCCTTTGATGACTTGCAAGCTGTGTATATTGGAAAATACTAGTCTACATTTTTCTGTGCCATCCTTTTGTCTTTTCCTTTCCTTAAACACCTACCTGCTATCCTTTCATCTTTTCTTTCTGGCATTCCTTTCCTAGCATATAAACCCACTATTCTTTTGTATTTCCTTTCCTGCATTTCTCTAAAACACAAATCTTCTTCTTCTTTGCCATTCCTTTCTGGCATTCCCAATACCTACCATTTTAATGTAGTACGAGGTATGAAGAGCAGCATCCAGAATGAAGCTGTGTTAGTTATCATTTCTTCTGTACAGAGTTACGTTTATATTGGGGTTTGTGGCCACAGCCTCTGTCCTAATATACAAAGATAGATTTGCATTGGGAGACTGATTTTCTAAGCAGGAAAGAATAAATGTTTTATGTGACCTCCTTCTGGTCTTATTTTGTTGTAAGAACCATTTGCTGTGCAAACAAAACTGGTGGTTCAGCTTAACAATGCTGGCAATGGGAAATGTGCCAAATCGAGGAGGCTAAACCTGGTTTCTAGACGGGATATTTTAACTTAGCTGCATTACTATGGAGTGAGACACTAAGTTTGAGATACGAGATATCCCATAATATCCCGTTATCCCACCTAGTTGATAGAGGAACATAGGTGAAGGTCACCAAATTTATTTCAAGGACACAACTTGCTATGGGTACTAGAATTACGTTAAGTGGGGAAGATATGTTCTGAGATAAGAAGACAGGCTGGGATTCAACAGTGGGAGATTCTCTTTGGAGTCAAGAAGAATCTGTGAGCCCTGGCTGCATCTTTTCAAGGGTATCTCAAGGAAGAAAGAACTATGCTGAGTAAAGAGCTGTGCCAACACTCAGCTCAGCAGGGCTGTCCTGTAAGTGGGAAAAGAGAATACAAAGGCATAAATATTGTGTAAGACACCAACACGTGTGAACCAAGGAGCTCAGAGATTATATTCTTAGTTTTTCTTACATGGAAACTAGTAGAAAGCAGGTGTAAATCTCCTGAGGACAGTGCAATTTTGCTAGTAGGAAGCCAGCATAGAACCAAAAGGATTAGGGTATATGTTCCCATTAGGGTGTTTTTATTTATCTTTTCTCTCTCTGTTGCTGATGCTCACCCTTCCTTAACATCCTTCCCCTGTCACTTCCTACTCTCACCCATCCCTGGAGATATCCTCAGTTTGGTAATAGTTCTTACCTGCGTCCTTCAGCTGTGCCTCCATTTTTCCAAGAAGAAATGACCAGCAAGGAAGCAGTAGAAGGTGGAATGGCCACTTTTCACTGTGAGCTCAGCAAGGCATCTGCCCATGTTCAGTGGAAGAAGGGCCATCACGTCCTCACCTCGGACAAGAAGTACAGCAGGAGACAGGAAGGCTGTATTGTGGAGTTGGTAGTTCACGATTTAGACTTGAATGATACTGGAGATTATACCTGTGTGTGTGGAGACAAGACCACCACAGCTGCCTTAACTGTGCATGGTAAAGCAATCCTTTGGACTAAGACCATCCAAACCTTAGACCTGTCCAAGTCTCTATTGCTATGGTGTGTTCTCATTCCCTTTGTTTGCTTGGGCTTTTGTGTTCCTTTGGACTTTGCTTATGTGCTTCCTTCTTGTGTTAAAATTGGGAGAAGAGTTGCCTGTTGGTGTTTGTCCTCCTCAGCTATGCTGGTTTTTCTCACATTCCTTGCCCTGATGCAGTGTCCAGGGAAGCCAGGGGAGATTTTTCCATTGTGTTCCACTGACCTGGATCAGGGCTTGGTAGCATACTGTGTATCATCTCCCCAAGGACCTCATCTAGCTGATTTTTAAGGAATATTCACTCTCGATGGTAACTCTTTTCAGCACTGCCTCCAGAATTCAAAAAAGACCTGACGGACCAGGAAGCTGTAGAAAGTGGGACAGCTGCTCTGCACTGCGAGCTGACTAAACCTGGTGTGGTGGAGTGGAAGAAAGGGCAAGAGGTGCTCAAAGCAAGCAGCAAGTATAAAATGTGTCAAGATGGTGCTGTTGCAAAGCTGATTATCCATGCGCTGGATGTGGAGGACACTGGAGATTATACCTGTGTGTGTGGAGATCAGCAGACAACTGCCACTTTGACAGTCAATGGTAAAGAAAAAAATAACAAAAACAAAACGGTTATAATATTTTCTGAAAATAACTACTGTGGTTTAGTGTTACTTATGGAGAATGGCTGACTACAGTTCATAATGTGTGGAGAGTGGCATGGTCTATACAGCCTAATAGAGTGACCAGGTAGAAAATGGGAATTGCAATGCAGAACTAAATGCCTTTTGACAGTGTGTTACTGTCAGGATAGCTGCAATGTCTCCTCCAAGTGTCCTGCCTTAAGAGGGAATCTGAACTCTTCCAACTCCCTGCTGATCGTCAGACTACCTCTTCAGTGATCAGGGCAACATGTTGGCTACTTTCACAGTAGGAAAAATATTCTGCCATTTTTAGATCATAGATTAGATTAAGCTTCAGCACACTTCATGGCAAATGTAACTTCTTGAAATCATTTTTTTCTTGTTCTGCAGATATTTCTATTACTTCTCTGGGGAAATAGCCTTGTACTTTGAATCTAGAACAACGAGGTTTAGAGACATCTCCAAAAAACCTCTTCTGGTGCTTTGATTTTCTTTCTACTCTCTTTCCCAAACCCCAACTGCAGTATGTTGCAAGTTGTGTTTCTATTTTATAGCCCTACCAGCACTTTTTAAACAAGAGCTTCAGAATACTGAAGCAGAAGAAGGTGGTACAGCAACACTGAGGTGTGAGCTTACCAAACCCAAGGCTCCAGTAGAGTGGAGGAAAGGAGACATTACACTCTACCCTGGTTTGAAATATGAGATGAAGCAGCAGGGCTCCAGTGCTGAATTGGTCATTTATGACTTAGAGCCGGACGATTCAGGAAGGTATACCTGCGACTCTGGACATCAGCAGACAACGGCTGTGGTAACTGTACATGGTAGGCAGAGTATTGACCCTTGGCTCAATAGAGATGAAGTGAAAGGAGCACCTTTCAGTGTTCTCTACAGCCCTTTGTTTTGTCACTGGTCCATCCCAGCGTACATATTCTACTTCAGCAAGTACAACTTAGAAATGTTCCTCTTGCTGTATCTGGAGTGATTAACGAACATCAAAGCAATTAAATGTTGTCATGATGTCAGAATGCCCTGCCCTCTGAGTGCAGGGAGTGTGGCTGCATATAGGAATGGCTAACAGAAAATAAGCCAGGCAGGCTGATGGTTAGTTTGGGTTGTTGATTTCTTCAGTGGGAGTAAGGAATGCCTAATTGGGCATAATGCCTAATTGGGATGGTAAGAGATGCAACAATTGGCGCATAGAGGATATCTATAACATGTGAATGTGTTCTAGAATTACTTGAGGTTTTGAGCCTCAAGTGTAAACTTCGACTTAACTGCATCCACATCTGTTTTCCTCCACCTCTTCTAACCATCCAGAGCAAGACTTTGCTTGAAATCTGAATTTCCTCTTCCATTTATCACTTTATTGTCATCTTTCACTCTACTCCTCTTTTTGTGTTTTGAATGCTAACTTGACCTTTTATATGTTAATAGAAGCTTTATTTGGGGGGGACGGGCAATACTCTTTGCTTAATACTGCAAACTCACAGACCTTTGTTAAGGAACAAGGGTACACGTAAGAGAGAGTATGTCCCAGTGATCTTTGACTAAAGCATCTGTAGTTGGCAGAAAAGTCTGACTCCTTCAGATCACAAGCTAGGCCATTCAATGGACCGCTCTCTAAAACCAGATTTTCCTAACTTCACCGTCTGTCCTCAGCTCTTGGTTCACATAATGATTCAAGAAAGATGCTACCAAGACAGAGAGTTTCAGCCCAAGGATTATGAAATCATTGCAACAGGCCATTTCTGAAAAGTGATGGTAGGGTTGGGTCCTTTTTGGACTGTACATTCCTAAAAAATTTCCCTCTCAAATTTTGCAGCATTGCCTGTTACATTTAAGCAACCCCTACAAAATAAGGAATCAGAGGAAGGAAGTACAGCTACATTCTGTTGTGAGCTGTCAAAACCCAATGCTGCAGTGGAGTGGAGGAAAGGAGGAGTGGTGCTGCAGCCTGGCCAGAAATATGAAATGAGGCAGAGGGAATGCCTGGTAGAGCTCTTAATACATAACCTCAAATTAGAAGATACAGGAGAATACAGCTGTGATACTGGGGATCAGGAAGAAAAGGCATCTTTAAACGTGAAAGGTACGTGGTGTGAGCTGACTCCTAAAGAAATAGATTCCATCCAACATGCAAACCAAAAGTTAAAGTATAAATGTTTTAAAATACATGCCTTATTTTCCCTACAGATATTTTCCTTTTCATCTAATATACTAGGATTTCTTTTTTTTTAAATGAGAATGGAAGAGGATGATACTTTGTTCTTCCAGTGCTGCATTTGAGCTTTGGGTTCTAAGAAACACTTTCTAGCTTTATGGCTGAAGAGAAATAAGAGCAATGCTTTAACATAACATGTGAACATTTCACATGATATGTGGTTTAAGTGTTTTTAAAAAATATATATTCTTCCAAATACTGTAAGAAGACTGACAACAATCTTCCTGTTCTGTCAAGGCTGTCCATGAAGTTTTGAACTTCTTTACTCTTGAGATCTTTGTTAGATCAACTGAAGGATAAATTCATTCAAAGAATTCAGCCCTAGGAAGGATTTGAGTCAAGGAACAAAGAAATAAATGTTCTGACTGCAGGTGGCTGCTTCTGACGCAGCAAGATCTCCTAGTAGCTCCAGGCAAATCAGAAAAAAATGGATCCTGCCTAGGAATATACCACTTGCAAAGCACAGTATCTTGTTCTCCAAAGTGTCTAACTATTAACCAGGACTTGACTCAATGTTCAATAAAAGCTCCTGTTTTTTTCCCTTTAGCTGCGCCAGTTCTTTTCAAAAAGGAGCTCAAGGACAAGGAGGCAGAAGAAGGAGCTGCAGTGAAATTCCAGTGTGAGCTGACAAAGGATAATGCAGCAGTGGAGTGGAGGAAAGGCACCATGGAGCTCTTCCCATGCGCCAAATATGAAGTTAAATTAAGTGGTCACACAGCTGAACTTGTGATTCATAATGTGGAACCAGAAGATGCCTCTGATTACACGTGTGATACAGGAGACCAGCAGAGCACCGCGGTCCTCAGAGTGAATGGTTAGCTCTGCATCAAAATTCAGGGATTTGTGAAATTGTGTGTGAATGATATTCTTCTATTTATTGGTGAATAAACCCCTCCAAAAGTTAAGAGAACGAGGAAAGCAGGTGCCCAGTCATAAATCGGAATACAGAAAAGTAGATCTTGTGAGACGGGATTTGTAGAATGGCTATTTAAGCCTGTAAAGCAGAGTGTACAGTGTATTAACCCCTTCCTCTGATATGATAAAAGCAAGAAACTCTGCATCATGGGGATTTCAAAATTCTAATAGATCACTATTTTTGGTGTTTCGCATTCATTGGAGGCTTAGTTGTATCAATAACTAATCATAAGTCATTAACAAAAGTATTAAAAAATTTTACTGTTTTCAATTTTTGCGATGCCTTCCCGTGAAGATCCTGTGAACACTATATTTAAATCAGGTATAACGTCTGTGATTAATCACCATCTGTGAAATGTCTGTCGTCATCTCAAACTGTTAGGTGGAATTTGTGTCCTTGCTCTTAAGCTACAACCTTTCAAACGACAAACTCTTGGCTGAACGTGACCCATGAAGCAGCCACTGGATCAACTACAAGTGAAAGAGTCCTGTGCTTGCTTTACATGTGTCACAGTAGGGTTTAGGCAGGGGAACCACAAGCACTGAGATTCCTGTTTTCACAGCTGCTCACGCACACACACGATGTCTATTCCCTTCTTGTTTTCATCAGTGACAAGCTGTTTGTCTGAGCTGTTTCATGCCCCGCTTGAATACGTGTAGTCCATTTGTTTGTGCATCATCTGGAAGGACACTGTTGATGATCTAGGGTCTTGAAAGGATATCAAAGAAATTGGAAAAGAGTTTAAGGCTTTACATCATTTATAGTGTTGGAAGTCACGGATATTTCTGTAAAAATGAACAGACGTACACTATTTTTAATCAGAAAGTACCAGATTTGGTTTAGCCGAAATTTTTGTGAGTGCTGGAGTTTCCAATATCCAGAGCAGATAGAAGGTGTAATGTGGATGTCCTTGACTTTACAGAAAACAAACATACTGGGAACTTTCTGATTCTCTCTTTGTCTGGATATACGGAGTATAGGTCTGTCTAGAAAGAAAAAACAGGTTGTTATTATCATATAACCACTTCATGCAAATTTGTTCTGCAGCATCAGACCCCAGATGCCCGCGTTGTGCAGACCTGGCATTCAAGCTAATGGATCATGATTTTTATTTTTATTTTGCAGCCATCAAACCTCAGCTGAAGCAGCCGCTGAAGAACGAAGAAGTGGAAGTGGGCGGAACAGCCAGGCTGCGCTGTGAGATTTCCATTAGCAAAGCACAAGTGGAGTGGAGGAAAGATGGAGCTGTCCTTCACTCGAGCTCCAAGTACGAAATGCGGCAGGACGGCACTCTCCGCGAGCTGTGTGTTCACCGCCTGGAGCCCAGCGATGCCGGAGAGTATTCCTGCAAGGTTGGAGATGAGACAAGCTCTGCAAAACTGACCGTGAAAGGCAAGACCCGTTTACTGGGGCAAGGGGATTTTCACTTTAGGAAGCTAAGATTTTGCAACATAATTGTTGCTATTGTGATTAAACTATTGTGTTAAACACAGAGCATAGGAAGGGTATCAGAGAGAAATCTTATCATCAGTGAATGCACCGAGGCAAAGATTCACTTGGTGGTGAGGAAAGGATAAGGGAGCTGTAATTTTTGACTCATGGCTTGAAATATTTGCTTGACATCATATGCATTTTGAGTGAACAGATGGTCTGTCCCCAGCTTCCAGTCACATGGCAGCCGCATCTGATCTTAATGTCATTACAGACAGAGCTTGCTCTCAGGTTGGACCACTAGTGTGGAACATTCACCACTAGCATCTCTCCAGGCTACTCAGTATTATTGATGATCTGTACGTTATGCCCAGCTGAACCATTTTTCATGCAGATGGTGCCCTAAGTTGTAGGAATGTGTACTGTGTTTGCTCAGATGAGGATTGCACTGCTGCTCCTTCGGTATTCCCCAGCAGGTTTGGGGTACCTACAGCTTTCGCCTGTTGTAGGCTGGCTGTAATGATCTTTGCACAGATCTGCAGGTGCCCAGCTGTCCTAGAGGCAGGACTGAAGCCAGCTGAATCAAAAATGCCCTGTGCTAACACTAATCCAGCAAGTCCCACTGAGAGCACAGGGCCAACCAGATCCCGAGCCAGTGTGCAGCACCAACAGAGCACAAGCAATTCAGTTTGCAAAAAGTGGGTTTTAATGTTATTCTCCAAAGATATCAAGGTGCAAATGCAATAAGTTTCAAAATCATGAATTTGGCATCTGGCATTCACACCTTATTCACCCAATTACAGTATCAAACATGGAATTCAAAAAAATCAATGCTCTCTATCTCTGAGAAAGAGCAAGGAATAAAACCACTAACTGAAAGATATTGGCCATGTTACCCAGTACATTGATAGCAGTGAACCAGCAGCGTTTGAAAAGTGATTTAAGAAGGTGTGATATCTCCATCCTTGGAGGTGCTTAAAGCTCAGCTGGACAAGGTGTTGAGCAACCTTCTGTAAGCTGGTCCTGCTCTGAGCAGCAGTTGGACTAAATGACCTCCAAAAGTCCCCTCCAACCTATATTATTCAATGATTCTATGATTTCATCCATGTTTTCCCTTTCATGGCTTGACTACTGGTGGACTATTTGCAGAGCCTGACGTGACCATCGTGAGCGGTCTAAAGGACATGGTGGTGTTTGAAGGGGATGATGTCACGTTTCAGTGCCAAGTCTCTCATGAAAACGCAAGGGACGTTGAATGGAAGCTACAGGATATTGCTCTGCAAAATAACGAAATGAATGAAATCTCAGTGGAAAAAGGAAAGATTCACACCCTGACATTAAGAAAGGTGACTGAGCAGGACATTGGCACCATCACTTTCCGCGTGGGACCCCACACATCGACAGCAGAGCTCACAGTAAAAGGTAAGGGCTCTCTGATGTGGGAAAGGAGCAGGATGGTGAGGTGACATTCTGCTTATGCTAATAGTAAGTTCAAAGCCGTCATTCATCCCTTGTTTAGCTCATGTTAAGAGGGTGCTTGTGCCTCAAAACATACATAATGCTCTAACGCGGTCTCATATACAGTCTTCCCTATGGATAGACAATGGATATGTCATCAGGGTCCTGAAGCTAACTGGGTTCTAGAGATATTACTGGGGTGGCTCCACTAGATGGATCGACAGATTTGTAATTTTCATTGCTTCCACTTCCCTTTTCCTTATTTTCTCTTTCCTCTTTGGAGTCTTTCTTTCTCTAAACACTGTTTTGAAGAAATTCTCAGTCAAACATCCTTCTCCTTCCCTCTTTGAAGCTGTTGGTCTGGTCAGAGTCCCCATCCCACCTGAACCTGTTAAAACTTCTCTAAACTTCAGTAACTTCAACAAATATTTGTGAGTGGGTTTTCTCGAAAATCCATTCACTTCTTTTAACTTTCCAATATGTAACATGAACTTAAAGTATTTTTTTTTTAATACTTAACTGTCCAGTAGCAACTTTAACACTGTGGGGAAACAAGAGAAAGGTGACTGTAAATGCCTCTGCGGTGTTTGTATTTTCAGTGCCACCTCCAGTCTTTAAGGAGAAATTGCAGAGCACAGAGCTGCGGGAAGAAGAAACAGCCATCCTCCACTGTGAGGTCTCCCAGCCTAATGCTGTGGTGAAGTGGAAGAAGGATGCTCACGTAATTTCCCCAAGCTCCAAGTATGAAATCAGGCAGGAAGGAACAATCCATACTTTAAAGATTTATCACTTAAAACCAGAAGACTCAGGCAAATACACCTGTGATAATGGAAATGAACAAACAACAGCCACTTTAACTGTTACAGGTAGGTTGTTTTGTTTTCTTTTTCAGATAAGAAAACTTCCTTAGCTTAGTACTAGCAAGAGGGTGCTATTTACTGACCTTGACTTCAAATGTGCTCTTCTGGCATAAAGCAGCCGAGTCCTTTGGCTTTCAGAAGTTAGTTCCTGTGGTGTCCTGAGCAACGAACACGGAGGGACCTAAGTGCAGCAACTGTTTCCGCAATCCTAGACCCAAGGGCCTCTTTCTGGTCACTCTGAAGATCAAGGCTGAAACTAAAATGAGAATGAGACTATTTTTGCTGCTTAACCATCCTTTGAGCTGTAGTTCCACCTGGGAAAATGGTGCTCAAGAGTCAAGGTGCTCAAACTTCCTTGGGAACTCAACTCTAGATGACAAGCAAGGCTCCTAAATATTCCTAGTGCCTTAAAAATAGGTGTAATGTGCCAATATATCAATTTTTTATAATCTACTCTGATACAAGTGCTATATGAAGGTGACTTTTTCTGAGATACAAGATCAGCAGAAATAAAGAGGGGCCAGTGAAGTGCCATCTTTTGAAATACCCCTCAAGGGTTGTCCCATAAAGGGCATGCACCTGCCTGCTATCACGCTAACTCCAGGATTCAGTGATACCAGAATATTTGTATTGTAAGCAGATCCTCTGATGATGGCTGTCCCTGTGTTCCCAGCCATGCCAGCAGTCTTTTAAAAAAACCCTCTGAAACCAGCAGGCCAAGGAAAGCTCTACAGTCACCCTCCGTGCTGAGCTCTCCAAACATGATACACCAGTGAAGTGGAAAAAAGGGTCAGTCTTGATTCAAGCTAGTAACAAGTATGAGATGAAGCAGACAGGCTCTGCTGCAGAGCTACTCATCCACGACCTACAGCTGAAAGATGCTGGAGACTACATCTGTGATTCTGGCAGTGAGCAAACTGTAGCATCCTTGGTAGTGAAAGGTGACAAAGAGCTTTCACTTCACCTTTTAGGGAGCTGTAGGTTAGTTTAGATGATCCGTATGTAAATTCAGGGACATTGTGGCAGAGGCTGGTACTTTTTTGTGAGAAGGATTTCTGAATCATCAGTGACACAGCCTGACAGAGTAGGTCTTCACAAAGACTTTATTTTTCTCTCCTCCTTATTCCTTTGCTGGCTCCTAAGAGCCCTAGTGCTACAGGTCTTAGCTACACAATGGAATGCCTTCATTGCAAATGCAACTGTGCCTTGACCACAGTCAATCCCCACAAAATAAACCACCCATTCCTACATCACGCACAAGACTTTTCAAATCTGCCTCCTCTTATACACCTCTGTCACCGGGTTCCTGTGAGTTCACTCCGATTTCTGGAACCTCACCTCCTTCCCTTGCAAATATCAATTCAGCTGTAACTGTAGAGCCACCAAAGTTCTTCTAGGGAACTGGACTTGAAGAACTAAACCTCTACATGTAAATCAAACCATCAAAACTCCATATTTACTCGTCAGTGATACATGTCAGTGCAGAGACTTCCAGAGTTCATCTCTCTTCTGGGTCCAATTTTCAAATGAGGGGCATTATTTCTCCATGTACCCTCCCAAATACTCAAGAACTCAGATATCAAGCACAGGCTTGTGACTTGTGGCTTTGGTACTCATTGGGAGATACATCCACTCAGATGCTCAAGTGTCCATATCCATGACTTCTCCTGTGTAAGAAGGAGCACATTCCCTGAGATGCTCAGTGTGTGCAGTGCCCAGTGATTCTTGGGGAGTGCAGAATGCTTAGTGCTCCTGGAAATCCAGCACTTTCTGTCATTCCTTGATTGGGTTTTGAAGTAACTTTGGAATTGATTTTGAACCAAATTTGGAATGGCACCACAGTTTCATTAAGCACAAGACCTAGTGTTGCAGTCAGCAATGAAACATACTTTTTTTCCCTCTGATTTATCTTCGTTTAGCTTTGCCAGTAATCTTCACAAAACCACTCCAGAACCAGCAAGCTGAAGAAGGCAGCACCATCACTCTGAGCTGTGAAATCTCAAAATCAAATGCCACTGTGCAGTGGAAGAAGGCCGGGACAGTGCTGCGACCAAGTGACAAATACAAGATGCATCAGGCTGAATCCGTGGCTGAGCTGACAATTCACAACCTGAGTGAAGCGGATGCTGGGGAATACACGTGTGACACAGGGGACCAGCAAACAACGGCAGCCGTGCTCGTGAAAGGTGGGGCTTTGTGTGGGGAGGAGTTGAACAGAGCTTGGTACTGTGGTAGGGGCACATGATTAAGTAGTTTGACAGAATTGTCCTGTGCCCAGACTGAATCGTGGGGATCTCAGAGATAAGAGTGATTTCAGAGGGATAAGAACCGAGTCAGTTATCTCTAGGGGTTCAGAAATGCATCTTTAGTCCGTGGTTCTGTGGTTTAATGTTAGTGTCACCCACTAAAATCTGTTGACAATGTTTTTGCAATACATTTCATTATAAATACAGATTATATATTTATTATGCACACGACAGAGTATAACATGCATACTTCACAGACTATCATATATATGTGCATAATATATGTGCACACATACATACATCATGCATCTGTAAGAATGTAACGTGTTACTACATGCCTGTGTTACTACATTTCCATGTGTTTAGTGCTTACTGCTTTGTGGTGGTTCTTTTAAATAATATAGTACTGTTAAGAAAGAGCATAACAGAATGCTTAACCCAGGAAGCATCAATTGAAAGTAGATATCAAACCCTGTTGACCTTTCCATAAAGAACCAGCAGCAACCGTAGTGGAGGCACTGAAGGACGTCACTTCGTGTGAAGGAGAAGATGCAGTGTTTGAATGCAGGCTGTCCCGGGAAACAACTCAGGATGCCCAGTGGTTCCTGGGGGATGTTCCCCTGCAATCCAATGAAATGAATGAGATCAGAGTCCAAGGGACACGTCACACTTTGATCCTGAGGAAGGTGACACTGGAAGACTGTGGGCCCATCAGTTTCAAAGTCGGGCAGCATTCCTCAGCAGCACAGCTAATGGTTCAAGGTGAGCAGCCTCCTAGGAAGAGGGATTGAGTAGGTACTGGTAAGCTCTGTCAACGTTGATTTAGCTTCTGGAGAAGTGTATTTGGGAGGAGGGGCCCTTGGAGTTGTTGGGGGATTCTGCTAAAGTAATTTAGGCGTTTAAGAGTTACATACGTACATCTCAACTAGTCGTTTCACTCATTTTATAGTCCATGTAGTGAAGCAAACATCCTTTGAAGACCATCCAACTTATCCTGAAGCAAGCAGCTAAGATACTTCAGAATCAATACTGAAAAATGTCAGGAATATGCATTCAATCTCCTACTTATGAAGTTTTTAGATAATATTTACTCCAAAAAGTCTGAAAACTCTGAAAAACCTTCCCATTAAATTATGTAGGATGATTTTGAGAGATGGACCATGTCAATACCTTATCTTGTTTGTTCCTCTCGGATCTGGTGCGCAGTGTAACTGTAGGCACCCGGTTCCAATCTGCATTAGGTGGTTGCAGCAGTGTTGGTACCCTCTTCCCCACAGTTGCTCCAGTCACCTTTGTAAAGGCGCTCCGCAGCTTGCAGCTACAGGAGGGTGGCACGGCTCACTTGTCCTGTGAGGTGTCCAAGTCTGATGTCCCGGTGGAGTGGAAGAAAGGCACGTCTGTGATCCGCTCCAGCCAGAAGTGCAGCATCAAGCGGGAGGGGAACGTGCACACGCTGGTCATTCACGATTTGAACCGTGAGGATTCAGGGGAGTATAGCTGTCACACAGCTGATGGGAAGACCACTGCTAAGCTAGAGGTTAAAGGTATGATTTCCTCTTTGCCCAGCAGTGGAGAGAGGTGTGCGTGTCCATTTTTGGAGCTTTCTAGTACAAAACAGACACTGAGGTGTTGGAGCAAGGGCAGCAGAGGCCAACAAGTTTGTCAGGGGACTGAAGCACATGAACTACAAGCAGAGAAAGGGGCAGCTGGATTTGTTCAGATTTGTTCAGAAGGTTGAAGGGGGAGATCTCAGTGCTCTCTGCAGCTTCCTAATGGGGTCTAAAGAGGAGAGATAGACAGACTTTCCTTGGGGTGATCACTAAACAGCTGAGAGACAGCAGTTGCAAGCTGCAGCAAGAGAAATTCATGGTAGGAAAAAACCCAACCTTTCACAATGAGCGGTGGTCAGACACTGGAATTGTTACCTGGAGTGGCAGAGGAATCTCCATCCATGGAAGACCTCCAAAAGGTCCCTTCAGCCTTAATTATTTTGTAATTGATTCCTGGCTGCATGATCTCAAGTTGTTCTTCAAATGGTGCACCCTCAGGTCTGCAGGCGTATATCTTTGAGTACTTTTATCCTGTTCGGTGGTTTTGAGGATGAAAAACCCTCTGAGCTTCAGAAAATTACTTAAGTTAGTTGGGAATTCTTTGTGGAAAGAAGTCTAGGTTTTGGGGAGAGAAATGCAGCTCTTGTAGAACTGGAATTTTTCCTGCTGGTTAGCTCATCTCCCTCCTCCTCCTCCTGTCTGGCTTTGACCTAGACATCCCCCCCTGGCAGGTCTCCTTAGATAAATGCAGCCAGAAGTGTGCATGAATTTCATGGACGGCATTATCAGTACCTTAAAACATTGCTCCATTTTCTATTTTTGCTTTGCCTGTTTTTTTCTCTTTGCCTCATTCACCTCCTTTCAAGCCCTGCCTGTGCTTTTCAAACACTGCCTGAAAAATGAGGAGGTGGAGGAAGGTTGCACGGCTATGCTGCACTGCGAGCTGACAAAACCCAATGCACGTGTGGAGTGGAGGAAAGGAGATACGGTGCTGCAGCCAAGTGACAAGTATGAGATCCGGCAGGAGGGGACACGTGTTGAGCTCTTCATCTATGATGCTGAGGCCCAGGATGCTGGTGATTATACGTGTGACTTGGGGGATCAGCAGACCACTGCATCACTGCAAGTCAAAGGTAGGAGAAGCCTTGCTTGAAGGCAGAGAACTTATGGTTGTGGCTGTTCTCCACAGGGGTAATAAGGAAGTTTTACCACTGCATTAGCAATCATCAACGCTCTATCTGTGAATTACAACTGTGGGAAAGGGTTTGATCCACAATTGGTTCTTCAAAGAAGAATTTAGCGCCTTTTAAACCCAACTCTATTTCTGCAGTGGCAATTTTGATCTCACTGTGAGAGCTGGGAGCAAAGATGCAGCTGCTGTTAATGGA
This sequence comes from Athene noctua, assembly GCF_965140245.1. Classification (NCBI taxonomy): domain Eukaryota; kingdom Metazoa; phylum Chordata; class Aves; order Strigiformes; family Strigidae; genus Athene; species Athene noctua. The sequence goes on from NC_134038.1 coordinate 167,927,710, forward strand.
GGGTACGTACAAGAGCAGTTAGGAAACTTGCCTGCTACCTGACAGTAAGAGACTGGAGTACTTCACCATACCTAAACCAGGCTCATTTTAAATGGAGTCGGAGCAGCCCAAGATTTGTGGCCCCTTTTTAGTGGCTACATATTTGGATTTTATAGTTTTATTGTTTTTATACTGATTTTATAGTTTTATTACTTTTAAAGCAATAAGATCATGCCTTTACATCCTGAGTTTATCCCCCATAACCAGCTCCTCTCAGAGTGCGTGGTTTCAGTGATTAAACATCCAAATGCTGTGATTGGTACTGTTGTGCCTCAATTGCTTAGGCTGAAATTGTGTGTATGTCCACATGAAACCCCCCGGGTGTCCTGTGACCCATGGCAATCCTTTATAGAGCAGCAGTGGACACCCTCAGTGTATCAGCACCCGATCCCCGTGAGTGTCTGGCTATGGCACAACTCATAGTCCTGCTCTGGGCTTGGCATTGCCAGCAGGCAAGTTGTGGTTCAGAAAGAGGGGGACTACCAAGCTGGAGAGGTTGCAAGCACCTCTGAGCACTGTCACTGATGCAGTTGCTTCTCCACCGCAGTACTACCTGTGCTGTTTAATGAAGAGCTGAAAAATGTGGAGTCTGAAGAAGGGGGAACAGCTGTCTTGCACTGTGAGATCTCCAAGCCGGATGCTCCTGTCGAGTGGAGAAAAGGAGGGGTGGTCATTCAGCCCAGTGACAAGTATGAGATGAAGCTGAAAGGCAACATTGCTGAGCTGATCATCCATGGTGTAGAGCCTGACGACTGTGGGGATTACACCTGTAGCACTGGATACGAGATCACCACAGGTTCTGTATATGTGCAAGGTAAGGTGAAATGTGGTGGAAGTGCTCTGATTTTGCAGCCTGGATTTCTTATTCCAAAATCTTTGACAGTAACGGGCCAAACTTGTCTCAGATGCAAACAGGTGAAAGTCCATTCATTTCTTTCCTGATTTCAGTGGAGATATAAGCACATTCAGGCTGAGGTTGGACCAGTGTTTATACGTTAAGGTAGTTCAAGGTAGCGACCATATTGTGCGCCATAGCAGATGATGGTACGGATGAAAAACTCTGTGCTTGGAGCAGCGGTCATAAAAAATACTGAAATACTTGTTATTACTGATTACAGCTTCTGTCATTGTTGATATTGTTATTACTCTTTTCAAGCACTGTAAGTAACCATTTAAAACTTAAGCTACCTCCCTGCCTCCCACCTCATACGATGTCAGTGCAGATGGTTGCAACACACAGAAGAACCAAGTCATGGAGTAGAGCTTCCTCCCAATGAAACAGTGTTTGCAGACATACACACGCTGCACTTGCAAGCAGGTGAAGGATGGAAGGTGGTTTCTAAATCCCTTAATGAAGATTTTAGCTCTTTTTTCCCCTGGAATTACAACCTTCCCTTGGCATTACAAGCACTCCTGGAAAACTTGCAGTGTTGCTTGGGCTAGTTCTGCAGGGAGAGACATGTACATGTTTATGCTTTTGTTTTCCTTTGGTACCTTCTCTTGCTCTGTTATACAGAAGAAGCAGCAGTCATAGTTTCTGGTTTAAAGAACACAGACGTCTTTGTGGGTGAGTCAGCCACGTTCACCTGCGAGCTCTCGCACCCGGGCGTGAAGAACGTGCAGTGGTGGCTCGATGGATCTCCCCTTCACAACAACTTTGTGACTGAAATCTCTGAGCGGGACGGGATGGTCCACACTTTAACCCTAAATGACGTGGCATGCCATGACTCAGGCACTGTCACCTTCAGAGCTGGGTCCCTTATATCTTCAGCTAAATTACTAGTCAAAGGTATTTCATTGTGAGAAACACACACATAGCCACCTCTGGACTTGCGCAGTGCACTAGTGCTTCTGCCTTCCAGGCTACCCTTACTAAATTCCTTCACAACTCTTCTGTGCTCTGCAACCCTCTACTTCTGCAAGTCACCCATACTCACGCCAGAAGTCTTATAGGTAAAACCACACTGATTATTTCAGTGGCTCAGGTGAGAAAGGGTTGCAGGGTCAGGGCTGCTGCTTTTACCTGACATCTAGAGTTGAACACAAACTACTGTGGTAGCATTTTTTTTTTTTTTTTTATCCCTCCCTCAAGTGTTTTTGTAACACCATAAAATATAATGCAGCTGGAAAATCACAAAATTACCACTGTGCTGCTTCACAGCTGGGCTACTGGCGCTGAGCTCAGTATTTTCCCAAGACTTTGATGGCTCCAAAGCTCTTCCTGGAAACCAAAGGGTATATGACATTGCAGTAATACAGTGACAAAATTGAGCGTCGTTTGTTGACTGCCAGAATAGTAACGGTCATCACTGCACAAGCGAAGCTTTCTGGTTTGTTGAATAATTATTTTTCTCATTTGGTAAGGGTAGCCGGAAGCCGCAAATAACACTGAGCTCCAGACTTGATAAAGCAAGTTCCTTCACATCTGGTCCTTTTATAGCCATTGGGAAAAGCTGTTATTTTTCAGACAAAAGTAACTCATTCCTTGCTGGGAAAACATATTTGTATATATGGTGAAATAAAGGCTTAAGAGTTCTGTATGAAAATCTACCCCCACGATGCAACTGTCTGCCACAACAGCAATGATCCACAATATGAATGGTTGTCAGTGGTTGATGTCTCCTTCTCTGATAATGTGTCCCTTGTACGTTCAGAAAATTTAACTCTCTACAAAGATAAAACGCCAAACCACTTCTTCCTAATATCAGAATGATGCAGCAACAACTCTGTGTGCAAACCTCTCATGGTCCATTTGTATCAGTTTTGCATTTCATATTTTTCAGAGACAAAACCTCGTTTTAGGGCCTAAAATATGAAGTTAAAATAAATGTATATGAAGTTAAAATAAATGCATCATTAGCTATTCTGCTCAGTCAAATAAAGAGCTCCTGAGAAGTTTTGATTTCACAGAATCACAGCATTGTTGATGATGGAAGGGACCACTGGAGATCACATATGTAGATGGATATTTTGTGCTTCTATTAAGACAAGATTTCTTTAATGTGAACCTGAATCACAGTAGTGTAGGACTATAATTGGATTAGGATGAGAAAGGTATTTAAAACCCACCTCAGTTACACCATGCTCAATAACACTTGATTGAATAGGGAAGTAAAACACTAGTAAAATTCTAACTGTACCTGTATTAACAGCCAATTTTGTGCACTCTGTTCTGTCCAGAAATTTAAAAATAGACCTGTCTTCAAACTAGGTGTATTTCAGTCTATCTAGCTATCCATAGCTTGTTCTTCATCAAGGAACGAGTTGTCTTTCTCTCTGTTCCATGTGCCCCGTTCTCCTGGTGTAAAGCATGCTTGTAACTGGATATATTCTACAATAAGTAAGATCTCATGGAAGCTTTTCTTGTTGGGCCTTCACAATATCATTGCCCAAGAACTCCATTCCTTCAGTGGCTCATCATGACTCTGTCTTCACATATGGTCAGGGGGGAAACAGAAAAGGTTGAAGGCGCTGTGCCGCCTTCTGACCTCCTTGGGCAGGGTGAGAATTACAGGCCCCAGGGCATATGTTGGCTCCTAAATCTCAAGGAGCTTTCTGCCATTCTGCAAGCATGGTGTGAATAGGGCCACCAAAGTCTTAGGCTAGCAGTGGCAAAGAGGAATGGGGCAGGAGAACGAGGACACCTTCCTTCTCCAAGGCCACAGGTGACATTTGGTGAGAGGAGCACATGTCTGCATCTTATGGAAGGGGACAGCAGTGTACTCCCCCGTCTGCACAGATACCTTCTTGCTTCTTCAGTCCTGGTGTAACCAAAACACCTCCATGATCTGGCATCGATGCCTCCTCTCCATAAACACACGTGCAGACACGTGGAGTGGTAGATGGAGCCTTAGGGACCAGGATCAAGCCTTGCACCAACTTTCCAAAAGACGTTTGCAAAACTGTCTTTGCTTCCTAAGGTCTGCCACTAGCATCCCAAATCCTCAACCAGGTGCACCAGTTTCAAGAGGAGCATTCCAGCCAGAGGTCCAGTGTAGTTTATTTTGGCTGATTTGTGATCAGAACATCTGTTTGGAAGATAAGGAGCTATATCATTGTTCACCGACTGTCATCTTGTTATGTCCTATTGTAGCCATATCCATTTTTGTGAGGAGCTGACATAGTTCAGCTGAGAAGGATGTTGCAGAGAGACTTCCATTTTCAGACTTCATAGAGATTTTTCTTTTCAGCGTATATATTGCAGTTGTATGAAGGTTTTCCAATTTCTTGTCTCAGGAGGGATTCCTTGGTTGATTTGGAAGCTCACAATGTTATAAGGTTAGATATATATATATATATTGTGCTTTACAGCTGCCTCCTGAGAAACAAGACTAATATTTTTTTTAAAAAAAAGACTGGATGCTTAAAAGCAGTCTCATGGATCTTGCCTTCTTCAGAGGAGCTGTGTATCCAGCTGCTCCCAGCATCTTACTGGCTCTCAATCTGAAATTGTAGTGGTTCATGCTGCATCTCTAGATCAGCTATTGGAAAGGAAACCATATAATTTTCCCCAAAACTGTGTCTGCTGCAGAGGAACACATGGTTAATCAAAACAAGTACTTGTGTCTGGTGAAGTGCCCTTTTTTGCTACAGTTGTCCTCGTGCTGCCAATCACTCCTGACATATAGCCATCACCACCACAGGACAGGAAGCATAAAGTCACAGCATGGTTTGGGTTGGAAGGAATTTTAAAGATCGTTCAGTTCCAACCGCCCTGCCATGGGCAGGGACACCTTCCACTGTCCCAGGTTGCTCCAAGTCCCGTCCAGCTTGGCCTTGAACACCGCCAGGGATGGAGCAGGGGTGAATATTTGCATTTGAGTGTTGCATTTCTTTCCAAAGAATAGTCACAGTTTGCTCCTAGAAGGAGCTGCCAGTAGAGTTTGTGGTGTTTTTGTACTGCCGTGTGATGAGTGCACTCCTCCATCTCAGACCTGCGCTCCTGCCACGTTCTGGAAGCAGAAGTGTTTCACATCCAGTACTTTCTAGTTTAGATGGTCTCAGCAATGCTGGGGGGAAAACTAAGCCTGGAAGGAATCGCAGCAGATGTTCTGCACAGAAGTTCATATTCAGGACTGTTAAAGCACAATCCTTAATTGCTGGTGGCCCGTTTTCCAGTGTGATAGTTGTATTCTAATGTACCAGTTTTGCTTCAGCGTGATGCTTGACACAAGCACAGACTAAACTGCTAATCCCCGGCGTGCCCAGTCATCTCCCTGCTTGCACTGTCACTCTGCTTGTTCCCCACAGGCTTTGTGCTTGTCAAAAATCTCTAAGTTGCAAATTTTCATGAGGATCCACTAATGCATGTCCTTCCTGACATGTTGGTTAACAGATCCAACCATTGAAGTGGTCAGTCCCATGCAGGATATAACTGTTGATGAAGATGGCACAGCAGAGTTCATATGCCAATATTCTAGGCCAGTACACGCCATATGGAAGAAAAATGATCAGGAAATACATGCAGATGGGCAGCGAGTGATTATCGATCAGGACTGGAATGTAAGCATGCTAAAAATTAAACCTACGGTACCAGAAGACACTGGCATCTATTCTTGTGAAGCTGAAGGCACTAAAGTGATGGCTGCACTTGATGTTCAAGGTGAGGTCTTCCAGCCAAAGAGGAAGACTATCATGGGTTCCAAATAAAAGAGGTGGAAAAATCGTGGCAGCACCTCGCAATAAGTGACACATCAGATACCTGCACTTTGGTACTGATAGCAGTGAGATACTGTGGGTTTGACAGTGGTACTGTTTGGTACTGCTAACAATGATAAAAGTAGTTGGAAGTTAATGGGAGTCGAATGCAAAGCTGCAGCATTTCACTGGAGCTTAGTTCTAATTAACACTCACTTATTACACCACTGGCACGTCACACTTCTGCAATGAACTGGAACACCAGTGCACTGGGATGTGTCCTGCTGAACGATTGAAAAATCACCAAAGGAATAGTTAGAACTTTTTGCTGTTACAGAGTGCTTTGTGCACACAGCGTGCCTTAAAAACGGTCGTGAATGGATAGCATGAAATGTCATTTTATTTTCAGCTAAACTAAGATAGCTTAGTATTTTACTTATTTCAAATACTGATCGCTCAGGAATTACCTTCTCATTTGTCATCAACATTTGTGAGGGCCCTGGGAAACAGCAAGTAAAGAAATTAACAATAGGTTTAGGGGGTTATACTGATGTTTGGGTTTTGGTTTTTTTTTTTCTCTGCTGCATATGGAATTCTTCGGTTTGGTCACCGTGTGAATCAGTGTGATCAGGAAAAGCAGTAGTTCTGATGTGACTTCTGAATTTTTGTGTTTTGTTAGGCAACTATGCCTACTTGCCTAACCAGAGTTGTGAGTACAGAAGAACAGGGTGTTACTTATTATAATATTTTCTACGTTGAAAAGCACTTTCCAATTCCAGGGATTTAAAAAGATGTCAATAAACGTATTCTAAAAGCATCCCAGAGGAGTCAGGATTTGCAATTGTCTGCTTTTCGTAGTTAGGGAAACCAGCACTCCAAAAATGCACAAGTAAACAGCCTGGATTCATTCTAACAAAATTATACGTTCTCCAGGGATTTACAAACCCCTCATTGTTCTCCATAAGTATGAATATTATAAATGACAGAAACTTTTTAGTAACTCATGCTTTTGCTATTGAATAAATTGTTCAGCTGCCTTTTTTTTTTTTTTTTTTTTTCTTGCTTAGAACAGTTCCAGATAATGATTATAGAGATTTAAAGAGGAATGTCTCAGGATGTTGTTTTATATTATAGATCATGCTGACCATTGTATGGTATTTTTGTAAATCGTATTTATTCAACCGTGTGTTCCCACTGTTGCGCATGTAAGTTGTCCACGTAACTGGTCTAGCACAAATACCATGTACCAGCCCGTATTTAAGTTTGCATCAGGCTGATTGCTTATGTCCAAATGCCAACTGATGCATGACTCTGCAGTCAAATGGAGTGTGTAGATATGTGCATGCTTCTGACCACACGATTCAGCATGCACATGTGAGAAAATAAAGGTTTATGAGAAAATAAACCTAATGCATTATCACAGAGGTTTTGTAATAATTCAGAAATTTACTATTCAAAATACTGTTAATACAGATTTTAACTGTGTGTGTTTCCTGGAGGCAGACTTGTTAACATAGATGACAGTCACTACAGCTTTGCCAGCTATAATATTCTCTCATATTTGCTTTGCATGAAAGGTAGTACAATTTTATAATGGGCCGTCAGTGGATTCACATCTTCCCAGTTACGATGATAATCGTGCTGCCTGGGACATCTGTGGGAAATGCTACCTGCTGTGGGACAGAAGGAATCTGATTATAGTTTATCTTCCTGAGCTATGCTTTCCTATTAAGTGTTGGCTTGACTCGCATAAAAACCAACATTTTTTCCTTTATATGTCAAAACAGAAGTTAGGTTTCTGGAGGAAGTGTAGATGAAATGCTAAAGGTCCTAGAGGTTGATCATTAATTTTCAACTATCTCACCACTAAAAGCGTTCTTAAATATAGTATTGAGTTAGAGCATAGCTGAAATGAATGACTAAACCTACAAGCATAGTTTAGCATATACACAACCTTTCCATCAGCTTTCCAGCAGTGGGAATCATCCAGTGGTCCGAGGCTTGTTAATATTCAAATATGCATGGCCAAATAATTAATACTGTTCATCGTCCTTCTTTGCTAGCCAAGAACAGCATTGTCCAGGGCTTGGAGAATGTGGAAGCTGTGGAAGGAGGGGAAGCCCTCTTTGAATGCTACCTTTCCAAACCTGAGTGCTACAACTACAACTGGCTGATTGACGACGAACCTGCCAAAACTACAGAAAACACTGAGATGGTTTACTTTGAAAATGGGCGCAGGCATCTTCTGCTGCTGAAGAACCTAACGCCCCAGGACAGCTGCAGGGTGACTTTCACGTGCAGCGATGCGGTGACCTCAGCCTTCCTGACAGTGAAAGGTAACTGAAGCAATGGGGAGTCTTGAATTTCAGGTTGCAAAGGGCAAACGAAGCAGGGAAATATGATGAGTAGCAGAGAGGAAAATTTGCATTTGTTGCTTGCTTCTTACCTAAATGTTCTTGCCACACCATAAATGGATGATGTTTTACAATTTCCTTTTTTTCTTGTTCTGTGAATCATGACACAGATATAAGCGGTGTCAGCTGGCAATGAGTTAGCAGCAGATGACTGTCTTACAGTTGGCATTATTCTGATGAGATAGATTCTGCTTGTAGGTACTTCAAGGCTCTAGAGATGAGAGTTCTGTCAGCAAAGACATTATCTCTGTATCCTTGTATTTTATGCTATTACTGGAGACCCCTGTGGGGATCAGAACCCCTCAGTCATTGCATGGTATCTTCATGGCAGTTTTCTGCTGCTTGGGAAAGACAGACATTGTTAGCTTGCTTTTAAAGTTTCAGCCCCCAGTGCTACCTCCTGTTCTAGTGATACACATAACTTCCCTCTTAATGATCTCCTTGATCTCCGAGGCCAGTCTGTCCAGAGCTTCAACATAAATATTCACAGAATCTCTTGCCTTTATTTGTTTCTGTAACTGAGGGGATTGATCACCTATTTTTATCTATAGGATGGCGCTTACAGATCTTGCAGCCTCTCACAGATGTGGAAGTGTCTCTGGGAGAGAAAGCTACGTTCAGCTGTGTTCTAAGTGAAGCTGTGCCAATTAACGAAGTTGCCTGGTATAGTAACGACATAGAAATCCAGTCGGATGAGGACTGGGAGATACAGGCAGATGGAAGCAAATACAAACTTACTCTGAAAAAAGCCCAACTGCATCATTCTGGAGAGGTGACCTTTGCTTCCAGGGAAGCAATTGCATCAGCCAAGTTATCTGTGATAGGTAAGTGTCTGTTGTTCTAGCCCAGTGGCACTTGAAATCTCAGACTTTGGTATTGGGTTAAACTTTTAATTTTCTAATCTTTGTGATGATTCTTTTCTCTTTGCTTTGCATGTCCCAAGCTAGCGTTCTTAGTTTGAGAAGGTGCTGCTGGGCAACTTGTTCTTTGACCAGAAACAGTTCAGCTCATCTGAAGAAAATTGTATCAGGATACAGATGCTAGAGATATTCACCACCTTTCTTTAGCTGGAGTCTTGTGTAAAATATAACATGGAAATCAAAGGAAATCAATTTACTGAGAGTTCAACGTCACCCTCAGCAAACATGGGGACACAGGAGGGAGTTGAACTAGAGTGCACGCAGAAAAACTATCCAGGGCAGCAAAGAACCCTTTGAAATCGGCTAATCTATTCAAATGGAGGTCAACGAGTATTCCAGACGAATGAGTTGAATATCAAAATATTCATGTGGGTGAGATCCGTGAAACACACACTGTGTACTTCAGAGATACAAGAGTTAATAGCTCTTGGAGTAATTTGCATGTAGAGAAGATGATAGCTGCCCAGTTCCCTTGTGGAGCAGGTTAGACCAGTGAGTCCCAGCACTCAAGGTCTGGCTCCTTCCCACAGTGGCATAGGTGGTTCACCCAGCAATGGTCACGCCAGCGTAACACCAGTGATGTTATGAGGTAATTGCAAGGTGGTTTACCTGTACACTGTAGCTGAGATGTTCAAGAGCCACTGACTGACCGTTTGTTCTTTAAATTATTACAGGTGGTCTGTCTGTCTAATGATTTCTGAGACTTGAGAGATCTCTGATATATTCCAGTAATTTCCACCAAAAAAAAAAAAATTTTTTGGTTGTTGGCGGATTTAAAACAGCATTATCTGATTTTGGGCACCTACATTTTAGGAACTGCAAAATACTATCCTCGTGCACTCCTCCCGTTGACAAGTTTTCTGCATGAAATTTGGCTAAGAATACAGAAAAGAAGCTTTTGTGTTATGTGGAAAGAAGTGTTTGTGGTGTCCAGAATTAAAGAACTAGCTGTTGACTGTATTTGCCTTTAGTTTGTTGGATTGGTACATTTTGGTGGGTCATTTACTTGGTAAATGCCTTGAACCTGAAGGCTAATTTTTTTTTTTTTTTAAATTTATTCTAATTATTTCTGTCTTCTAAACCAAAGTGTAAATTAATGAGGAACGTTTTCCATTGTACTGAATATGATCGTCAGTAGCCAGTGTGGTAGGACGCCAGACCATTGCCATTAGGTATTTATTTGTTATTGCCTGATGCTGTGACATATATAACACATATACAGAAAGTGAGTGACTTGCTATTAAACTTCTAGGGTTACTCTGCAGTCCAACAATAACTTGATTTCCATTAAGGCCAGACCTGAAATAAATCTGATCAATGACAAATGTACTTGAACTTTTCAGCTAAGTTCCCTGATAACACTGACAGTGTAGGGTCATCTTTATTTTGAGCTGGGTGGGACAAAGCAGCAGGAAAAATGCACGATATGTGATATTAAGTATGTGAGATGACAGCTGGAAAATGAGTATTTGTCATTAGTAGGTTAGATGAGGGCAGACAAAGGAGAGCTCCATGGTGCACAGGTGTGTCTGAGTCATGGGCGTTTACCCACTCAGCTTTACAATAAGACAAATACCGTATCTGTAGTGCTTCCTTCTCATTGCTTGTAGAAGGCTCTTGGTTGTTTTAGTATAAAGCATTATTCCTCTTGCCGTACATCACCGGACCTCTGTTGTGCCTTCAGCCCACCCCGATCCACCTGAAGAACCAGAAGTTTTAAGTAAGAACAGCCACTCTGTAATTCTATCTTGGTACAAGCCGTTGAGTGATGGCGGTTGTGACATCCTAGGCTACAACGTGGAGAGGAAAATCCCAGGTGTTGGCTGGCAGTCGTGCAGCAAGGACATTATTCAAACCACAGAGTTTATGGTGGATGATCTCACCCCGGGTGAACCGTACAGATTCCGCGTCTCAGCTGTAAACAGAGTTGGGGCCGGTGAGCCAGTGCACTTCCCTCAGGTGGTGCAGCTAGGTGAGAACAGAGAGATGCTCCATGGAGGACCGTGAGCTGCTGTAGACCTTGTGTTTCGCATGGCATGCCTGCTTCACCTGTTCCAGGCATCTCCTGGAAGAGTTCACTCCGCAATGTCTCCCAGTGCTTTGCCGCCAACACAATACAGGAGAAAGAGCTTGGAAAAATTGTCCTGGGCTGCTGTGAACAAAACCTGATGTGTTGTTGGTAGTCAACACTTGTATTCTGCAAACTGCATCAAGCTGTCTGGCAGCCTGCACTGCATCCGTGTGTTGTCTGGTCACCACGAGTATCTTTTATGGTGGAGTTAAGATGGAATGAGTCAAAATGGGCATGTTGGAATGAATTTGGGGTAACCAAGACTCTGGTACCAATGCAGTGGGTGGGCAACGTTGTCTTCTTCACCCATCTTTCTCTTTTGTTATATTATTTGTGTATCTTTTTCAATAATCCCCACAAAGAAATGCTGGAGGACCCAGTTCCTTTGCTGCCTGTTGGTGAAACTTTGGAAGCTACAGTGGGATAGAGAGCCACTCCCTCAATCTTTTTTTTTCTTGCAACTCTTTCTGTGATAACCAAGTGCCCAACAAATTCCTCAGAGTGAGAATAATAATTAAAAATCCTTTTTTCCTTAAGGCTCAGACAGGCAACGGTGTTTTTGCAACGTAACAACTGTCAGTGCTGGACTCTGATAACTGCATATGCTGACTTTGTCTACAATAAACCCAAGGTATTTTGAGCAGTGGTCCCCTCACCCCAGTGAAGTCTGCAGAGGAGCATATCACACTCAGGAGTGTGCTGCTTTTGGGAAGGCAGCTGTGTGTTTTCCATTCCCGTCAACATCTCCGTGTTTCATTTTGAGTGTTGCTGTCGTACAAACAATGTGCCATTGGCAGGCCTCCTTCCAAAGTGAAGAAGACACAAAGAATTTTTATTCTTAAATTCTTTATGCTTTTTGAGAATTTTTACTCTTCCTAAACAAGCGTGGGGTTTTTTTGTTTGTTTTTTACTTTCAAGACTGGGATGAATGCCACTTTTAATAATCTCTTTTCTTTGAAATTATTTTTATTGTTTCTTTCTTGTCTCACTTCAGAACTGCCGTGCTTCTAAACATTAAGATCTTCTAGAATCTGTAGGATTGCTTGAATACTGGTGATGGGTAAATAAGCACAGGAATGTAAAAAATGCAACCACTTTTGCATGTATATATTTAAATGGAGCTGGTTTAACTGCTGGGAAAGCTTGTAAAGTTGTTTTGTTGTTATCTCTAGAAATGCAAACTTTGGATGCTGCCAAAGTTGTTTTTGTTTTTTTTTTTCCTTTGTCTACAACAGCTAAAGAATCTATAAATTAAGGATGGAATGCTTGAATATTTTATAGAACGATTTCAGTGCCTTAAAGCCGGATTATGCTATGTTATTTGTGTTAATTCACTTTTTTGTAATTACAGAGCCCTCAGTTACAATCACTCATCCTCTGGTGGGAGGATCAGTCTCGGAAGGGGAGGTGGCTCGCTTGGAGTGCAAATTATCAAGTGAAACCGAAAAAAGAGTGACATGGTTCAAAGGAAAAGACCAAATACAAGCTGGAGGGAGATACAAGATCCTCTCTGATGGAAAAAAGCAGATACTTATTATTCATGCATTTAAACCTGAAGATCAGGACACATATACCTGCATGGTTTCTCCAGAAGTCAAATCTGTTGCCAGCTTGCATCTTGAAGGTACAGACAGTGCATTCCCATGGTGTTAAATCAGTTCTGTTTATGGACATCCAGGGGCATCTCCACAGCTTGGACTGGAATTAATTTTCCTTTACAAGCTGTGATAACAATCCACAAATTACTGTTGTTTTCCTGTTTGTTGTTGCCCAGTATGTTTCTGCATTCCTAAGAGCTTTGGGCTGCTCAGATAAGATTTTCCCGAGTCAGATATTTAAGGTGTGATACAGTTGTATCTACATGGATTTCTGCTGCCTCTTGAGATGCTTTAGGGTATCCTGCCCAGCTTTCAGCTGCCACTTCAGAAAGTGAGGACTCTTTTATATGTTGTACATGGCATCCACCAGAACCTTGTCCTAGACATCCCAAATGGCTTTGGGTCATAGTGCTTAGGAAGCTGAATTGTGCCCCTACGGTGGGATTTGGTGGCCCACACACAGGTATCTAGTGCCCTTGAGGCACTTCAGGATATCACCCCTGGCCTCCGTCTCCTTCTCCAGAGGAACCCAGAGCACTCATAGGTCCTGTGTTGTATCTGAGAGCCATATGTGGATGTCCCAGACAGCCTGGAGCATCTCATATGTCACTGGGCACTATGCAGAGGCAAGACAGTGTGTCCCAAAGGGTGACACAACATTCAGTCTTAGACACATCTAAACCAAAGTATCTACAGGCAGATAGCTCCATGTGAGGTGGGACACTCAGCTCCTGTTACAACCAGTGGAGATATGTTCAAGGCAGTCAGTGAAGCCCTGTCTACCTGTAAAATAGGATGAGTCTGGAATAGCATTCCAGGCTCCACTGACAGTCTCAACGAGATGTTAATTGACTGCAACATTTGTAAATGGCAGAAATTAATTTATTGGGTTCAAATGTGCAAGGAAGAAAAAAAGAAAAAGTTGTTTGGCCAAGTTTTATGCACATGCATAGAAACTCAGCATAGTTGAGGTTGGAAGGTACTCCTGGAGAGAGCACAGTCTACACCCCTGCTCAAAGCAGGGTCACCTAGAACAAGTTGCCTAGGACCATATCCAGTTGTATTAATTTAACATTTTGTTCTCAACAGATTGCTTAAATGCCACTGATACTCTTTTACCTCAACTTTAGAATAACATTTCCATGTGCTTTCTCAGAGCTTATGCACAGACTTTTAACACCTTATCAATTTAATTCCCTTCAGTTCCCACAGTGACAATGCTAAAAGAGATTTCCAGGGAAGAACCCCCTGCAAGCCAACCAGAAGAGTTGGTGGATGGCCATGTCCAGCCCAGCTTGCCCCCTGAGGCTGCTCAGGAGGGAGACCTTCACCTCCTGTGGGAAGCCCTGGCCAAGAAACGCCGAATGAGTCGGGAGCCCACCTTGGATTCCATCAGTGAGGTGCCTGAAGAGGACGAGAAGCTTCAGAAGTTGAGGAAGGAGGAAGCAGAGATGTCTCACTATTACTCAGAGGAATACTCCACATGTGATGAGCTGGCTAGAACAGGAGAAGCAGATTTCTCTTTCACAAGCTCAGATGATGAGTCTAGAGCTGGGACTCCTTCACTGGTGAACTACCTCAAGAAAGCTGGGAAGACAAGTGTCAGTGTCACTAGCAAGGCTCAGTCCACCTTCACAGGCAAATTATGGAAACAGTGGGAGAAATCCAGTGTGGAGACTGTTGTGGCTGCCACAGCTGCTAAACCAGCTGAACCAGAAATAACAGATTTAGATGACCCTTCCATGAACAAGGCGGCCGTGAAGATCCAGGCTGCTTTCAAAGGCTACAAAGTCAGGAAAGAGATAAAGCAACAAGAGTGCCCAGTGTTTACTGAGACCTTCAAAGATTTCTCTGGTGAGCCTGGAAGCACTCTCCACCTCGAGTGTGTGGCCCACAGCAAAACTGACATGAAAGTCCGTTGGCTGAAGGATGGGGAAGAGCTTTCAGACGGTCGCTACTATCACATAGACAATTACAGTGATGGGACCTGCTCTTTGATTATCACTGGCCTGGACAGCAAAGATGCAGGTAAATACACCTGTGAGGCATCCAATAAATTTGGCAAGGTTTCACACAGTGCTGAGGTGGCTGTTGGCACTCAGAAACCTCAAGTTCTTTGTAAGGAGAAGCAGGTTAAACAAAGCACTGACAGTGAGACAGAGAGCTCGTCTGGCAGTGATCTGGATGAAGCTTTCCGCAAAGCAGGAAGGAGACTTCATAGACTCTTTAAGGCCAAGATCTCAACAGAGATATCTGATGTGGAGGAAGAACTCTTTGTCAGTGCAGATGAAGGGGACATAGAGGTGGTCGACCATCAGACATATCGTGAGGATGACCAGTACATCTACATCAAGTTTGAAATCTTGTCTGAGGCAAAAACTGCTGCCACTCGATTCAGAGAGATGTTTGGTGCTCTGGGAATTGCCGTGGAGATTGACATTTTGGAACAAGGCCCTAAAAAAATTGAATTGCGTATTGGGAAAGCAACACCACCCACCCATGGGAAGTTTGCACCACCAGTAGTGAGACCTCCACCACCTTTGCTGACTTCCGATACAGGTAGGTGAAGCAAACCTGTTTGTTCTATGGAAAAGACAGCTGCAGTAGGTCAGAATATTATTTTTTCACTCACAAATAACTCCCAGAAAGGCTTTGTTTTTCATTCAGTGTAGATATTTTCCTGGAACCTTTGCACTTCTGGAAAAACTGATTAATTTTTTATTCTTTTCCATTTTGAGGGAGATGAGGGGGGTTTTTTCAAAGTATTGACTTGCCTACAAAACTCCTTTTCACAATAGAAATGTCTCCTACTACAATAATATGGCCATAAATGCTATGATTATTATACTTAAATAAATGAAACAGTTTTCAGAATGGTCCTGTCTGAGAAAAGACAAAGCAAGGAGAGGAACAGAGGCAATGTATAGTTTGCAGCTGTGGTATTGCAATGCTTATGGTGTTATGGAATATCTTCATCGTGTTTGTCAGGGAGTTTCTTCTTTACTGTTGTCACAGAGAAAAGATATCACTCTGAAATTAAAAAATGTAGAAACCAGAAGCCTTCAGGTGCTGGGCAGCAATGCTCTTAAAATACATCTTTTAACACAAGTTTTTCCTTTCTTCTCTCCTAAATTTAGCTCCCATGTTTATGACTGAGCTCCAAAACCAAGAGGTACAAGATGGATATCCAGTCAGCTTTGACTGCATTGTCGTTGGCAAACCACTCCCCACAGTTCGCTGGTTCAAGGATGGGAAAGCTATTGAAGAAAATGATCATTACATGATCAATGAGGACCAAGAAGGGTGCCATCAGCTAATCATCACAGCTGTCGTCCCCACTGACATGGGTGTTTACCGTTGCCTTGCTGAAAACAACATGGGCGTTGCTTCAACCAAGGCTGAGCTTCGGGTAGACTGTAAGTCTCAAAGTCACTGTAGAAAAACCAAGGGAAGGGATCCTGCTTAGAAGTGGATAATTTTTTTTTCCCAAGAAAAACACAATTTACATTAAAAAAAACCTGTATGCATTGCCCACAAAATGTTTCGTGTGCAAACCTCTCGGGTTCAGTTGGGTTTTGCCAACTCCAAAGCAAGGCTCAGAGCAAAGCTGTCTATCTAAACAGAGGTGTTTCCATAATCTAGGGACATGTGGGATCCTGCTGTAGTAGGAATCGACCTGCCAGTCACTCAAATTAGTAGGGAAACTATAATTATAGTAAGAAAAATAGTTTCAAAGCTCAGGTTATAGAAAACACTCCCTTTTCCATTTAACAGTGACCAGCACTGACTATGAGACAGCAGCAGATGCAACGGAGACATCTTCTTACTACAGTGCCAAAGAATATATTTCAAGGTAAAATATTGAACTCTATCTCTTTCTAACTTCTGACTTGATAAGATCGGTATGTCAAGCTTGGTTTTGCTATTTCTAGCAGAGCCAGTTGAATGTCATAAAGGAACAGCCAGACCAGCTGAGATGCAACAACTGCAACAGCTGGACATTTATCATGCACAGACTTGCTCTGGCCGCCTTCAGACTAGCCTAGATATGTCTTCATGGTATCAGTCCACTACTTTTAATGTCATATGGTGCTGAATCTGTCGTCATGATGACAAAACCCATAGACTGAATTAACCTAAAGTAGGTGATTCTGATGCCTAACTCTTTTCTGGTTTGCTGACTTTCTTCTTTCTATTTCTATTTGCTTCTTAGCCGAGAACAGGAGGAATCTACCACTGAGGAGGAACAATTGCCCCAGATCTTTGATGAGCTCCATGACATTCATGTGGCACCTGGAGCATCACTGGCTAAGTTTCACCTGAAGGTGAAAGGTGAGGGTAGCCCCAGCACTGTTAGTTGTTCCAGGTTTGCTCTCAGGTTGAATTGCTGGACAAGGTTTTCCGATGTGCTCTTCCGCAGCTGTGACCCCAGTCTGTGTATCTTGCACCACGTTTTCACAAAACAGCTAGAACACTGTGTTCTGACTGATGAAAACTGACTGGAACAGACTCAGACAGATTAAGTGTCTCATCCTGTGTCCATGTCTCCAGGCATAATTACAGGGATACACTTCTGAAAACTGAGTACTGTAATTCTCTGAGCACATTAGCTATGGAGGACCAATGGGGAATAAAAAAAGATAGCAAGGGTGTCCTTTATTCTCTTTAACAAATTAACCAGTCCTGGACTTGCTTTACTCTATGAGGGGAGTGCTGCTATGACCCAAAAACTGCAAAAATGTCCTCCTGGTCTGTGGTAGGGAGACGCAGGGATTCTCCTGTTTTCTCCAGTTGCTACCTATAAAAATGATAACTGTGTTGGCTTCAACTTTTTTCTTTGCGTACATTGCAAATCAGACCTAAGTGTTACCTTTCTAACCTGGAAGGCATTTGCGCATGCAGCCAATATGGGCAGTGCAAGAAACTGAAGAGACAAGAAGGAACTTTAACAGATAAATAGAATTTCATGAATTTACAGACATTCCTAATGGGGTAAATCTTTGAAACACCATCTCTGGGCAGAGCTAAGGATTCCCTGACTCCTGCTCGGCAGGATCTGCCTGTTTGGAGATGCTCCCAAATCGATGTTGTCAATGCATTCCATTCTCCATGTCTGTAACTGCTTCTCGCAGGGTACCCACAGCCTCGTCTCTATTGGTTCAAAAATGGGCAGCCATTAAAGGCCTTGGATCGCATCCTGAAGACTGATAAACAGGAATTCCACGCCTTGGAAATCCGCAACATCACTAAGGCAGATGCTGGCCAGTACTCAGTGTTTGTCATCAACTCTGCTGGTTCTGCATATTCATCAGCCAGGCTAGTAGTCAAAGGTAGGTATTAGACTATTTTTGGCACATACTTTTCTCTATTCCAGTGGCTCTTTCCATTTTATATTGTTATTTTTCTTGAGAAAGCCTACCAAGGTAAGCAAAGTGAGGTGGGAAAGACTGTAGATAAAAGATGACATGCTTTAAACTTGGTTCACCTATAAATTTACTGTGTGTCCTGAAGATGAGACATGACACTTCTCTAGTGTCTGACTGTTGTCTCATAAATATACATTGTATTCCTGCCCAGCCTCATTAATTTTAATGATTCATTTTATTAAAACTGAGGACCTCTTATATATTATAGTAACATTTCTGTGTAATATCTCCTGCATGGAGTAATCCCCCGGAGCCACTTTTTTTTTTTTTTTCTTCAGCTCATGGACAGAAAGGTATTTGTATTCGTCATTTTGTTCTCCTTGTGTTACAGATCCTGATGAGAAAGAAGAGCCATCAGAAACAGGTGAGAGAAGCCACAGCAGGTGATAACAGAACTTCTAGGAGTTTTTCAGTGGTCTAAACTCACACAGAAGGTGTCACCATGTTTCAATGTCATTTTCAGATTCCCATGAGCAGCTGATACCACCAAGGTTCCTAGAAAGATTTACTAATAAAAAGGTGAAAAAAGGTGCAAGCATCACATTATCTGTAAAAGTTGAAGGTAAGTGGATAGACACCTTGTCTCTCGGCATAACACTTAAATTGTGTAACTTCATGACACATTCCAGACTCTCTCTGGCCCAAGTCATTGCAACCTCATCTCCTCTATCTGAAGTCTGGGACTCTACTCCCAACTTTGTAAGAGACTTTATGTGTTTTACAGAAAAGCATCTTATTCATCTTCCCCTTCATTTTCCTGTATGTAAAAACAGGGATAACAACATTTATTGGTCTTATGAAGATGTGTTGATTAACAGGTTTGGTTTTACAAAAAGGTTTAATGTCCTTATAAGTGTGCTGTAGAAATGTTTATGTTCCTTTATTATATATTATTCCTGTTATTATTGGAAAAGCATTGGGAAACAGATCAAAATATCATTTATTATCCGCATATCTTATAATTGTAAAGAAGGAACACCATTAGGAAAATTAAAGCTCAGTGAATTGGTTTTCCTTTAGGACATCCACCACCAACTATTACTTGGCTGAAAGAAGAGTCTCAGGAAGATATCATCTGGATCAAACCAGATACTCGTGGGTATAAACTTGCCAGTTCAAATATGCATCACAGTCTAATCCTGCTGGATGTTAAAAAGAAGCACAGTGGAGCTTATACATGCATTGCTACCAACAAGGCTGGCCAGTCTATCTGCACTGCCACCCTGGAAGTTGCAGATGGTAAATCTTTGTTACACTACAAACACATTGTCTATGTTGCCTTTTATGCAGTGCCTAAGAGAAAAAACAAGCATGACTGATAAAAAAAAAAATAATCAAATCACAACTGAAAAAAACCGCATTTTCCCAAGATTAGCCATGACTTTTCTTGCCTTACAAATTATTACATTCTTTACTTTTAGAATGTTTTATATTTCTGACCCTATCTTGTATCAACAACATGTTGTCTAAGAAACAACCAAATTCAGTACAAAGGAAAAAGAAAGGAAGAAAGGCTGTGTAAAGTAACTACAAAAGACAAAATCTGAAAAATTATTTTGAGTGCTTCACTCTGTTAAGATGCTTTACATTGTAGAATTGTCTTGAGGCAGCTAGAGTTATTTTCTTCCCATTTTGTTGAACTTTCCAGGGCCTCTCCTGGCACAGTTCCTTCAGTAAGATGGGGGACAAGAAAATATAGGCTAGGAGTAGGAGCAGCACTGTGAAGGACTCAATTTTTCTGTTATCACAGAATCCAAGAATCATTCAGGTTGGAAAAGATCATTGAGTCCAACCCTCAGCCCAACTCTGCAAAGTTCTCCCCTACCCCACATCCCCCAACATCTCATCTAAACGACCCTTAAACACACCCAGGGATGGGGACTCCACCATCTCCCTGGGCAGCCTGTTCCACTCTCTGACCACCCTTTCTGTGAAAAATTTTTTCTTGATGTCCAGTCTGACCCTCCCCTGTTGCAGTTGAAAGCCATTCCCTCTTGTTCTGTCACTAATTCCCTGTGAGAAGAGACCAGCACCAACCTCTCTACGGTGTCCTTTCAGGTAGTTGTAGAGAGTGATGAGGCCTCAGCCTTCTCCTCCTCAAACTAAATAGTCCCAACTCCTTTAATGGCTCCTCACAGGATTTATTCTCCAGGCCCTTCCCCAGCCTTGCTGCCCTCCTCTGCCCTTGCTCCAGCCCCTCGAGATCTTTTTTGTATTGAGGTGTTCAAAACTGGACACAATACTTAAGGTGTGGCAGGTTATCCTTCATTACATCCCGTATTTTTACTGTACCAAGAGCAACAGAAGAATAGCTTGAGCAGCGTAGAGAAATTGGGCAATCATACATCTACGTGAACAGGGAGAGGAGCAAACTATTTGCATCATATGAGTGGGAGTATGTATCCCAGGTCAGGAGCTGCTAACAGGGCAGATTCAGTATTCCAGTATTCCCAGTAAACCATGTCTAGAAAATGTACCTACATTAAACGCTTAAAAAGAACATTCTTTGCTTTCTGTCTTCTAATGATAAACCCTAATCTTGCAGTGAAGGAGGCTGAAGTTCTGACCCAGGAGCGCGTGATGGTGTCAGAAGCCATCATGACCACACTGGGGTAAGTGGTTAGCCATGCATGATGGAGCAATGCAAGTACCACCCTGCAGAAGTTCCCATGAGTCACTTTTAGGCAGTGTCCACTCTGGACATCTTACATTCATGTGTCAGCACCAAAGTTAAGATAAGTTGAAGTCCTAGGATGGAAAATACTAGAAATACTCTCATTTCAGTATTAGCCATTTATGCTTGTTTATCAGGAAGGATAGGAACAAGGACCCCCCCCAAAAAAAGTCATACAAAACTCTTGCTACTTGTTCATCTTCTAAGCAGGATGCCAAAAAGAATCACAGGGTCAAGGTCTGACCAACACTGATGCTTCACAGAAAAAGAAGTAGATATAAAGGGTCCACTCACAAACTTCTTGTTTACAAATGTACCTGAAGAATAAATAACTTCTTCAAGTCACCTTTGAGGGCTTGGATACTAGGCAGATACAGTCTAAAAAGTGGTATTCACTTGAATGCACATTAGCTTCTAGAATATGTCCAGCCTAAAAGGCTTGACCAGTCTTCCTCTGAAGTGTGAAGAAAGCCGCAGTGTGAAATCACCTATTCCACTGCAACATCTTCCCAGGATGTGCCCAGGCTCTTTTAGGCGTACTTAGTGATGTATGGTTTATCATATAGTGGAGTGAGATTCCTCCTGCTGCTTATGTACTGACAGAGAATTAGGGCAGATCGGCTCATGCAATGAAAATTTATATCCTACCCCCAAAAAGCACAGGAATAGCAGAGATGTTGACTTCAGGATATTAGTGTTTTGACAGAACTGTAGTCCTGGGGAGCAGCACAAACACTCCTCATCAGATGCCGAGCAAATGCTGGTAGTTCTTCACATCTCTGAAGCCATTTTCACTCAGTATTGACAATAGAGTCTATTGCCTCTTTCCTGCTGGCATGAATGAATTTGATGCTGGTAAAAGCTGATGGTGTAGCAAGGGTATCTTTGGACCTCAAAACCACTGCAAAGCCAGTGGTCAGCTTGCTTCCGCAACACACAAACGTCTGGATGTGATGGGAGGATCTCTCTTAGCAGGACCACAGGCATCTGCATACTCTCCAGTCCTTGGCGTCCTGATGAAACCACTGAAAATTGTTAAGCAGTATTTCACTGAGAACTGACTGAGGCTACAGATCTCACTTGACATAATGTCTCCAACTCTTAATAGTTTTATTTCAGGATCAGTAGGAATAAAGTCCCAGTAGCACCAGAGAGATGGAGGCTACTCTGTTCTGCAACCCACTTCCTGAGAGGCCAGGTCGTCTTAAGCAACAATTTGAAATAAAAGTCAGGAATAAGGGATTTGACTTAAAAACTAAGACACTCAAGTTCTTCTGTGCCCATATGAGCCAGATGCCCCCATTCTCATTTCTCATATTGTCCCTGGTGAGTATTGTCTGCCACCAGCTGTGGTCCAAAACAGAGTCCTAATCTAGATGTTCCCAGGCTTCATGTACAAGGTGTGAGAAGGACAGGGTGTTTCTCGTTTAGCTCTCCTCATTGCACATTTTATTTTAGCTTTTAATTCTGCTTTACTCTTTCTTTTTTCAGAGCTATTCATCCCTCTGAAACAAGAGAAGGTAAGAGAAGCTATTTCTCTCTCCTGCTCCTGCCTTTCACATCTACAGTTGGAACTGTCTATGTATTTCATGATTACCACCTACTTTTGTCCTGTTTCCTTGAACAGTTTGAAACGTTGGAACTTTTCAGGACTGGTTTCAGTTCAGGGATGGATTATTTGGATTAAATGTGAGAAAGCACGGTTTTTAAAACAGGGGAAGTGAAGAAAATTAGACCTTCCTTCCACAGAAGCTTTTGTTTCTCAAAAAAAAGATGACTTTCCAGTGCCACTGCCTGCTTAATGGGGAATTCTGTTTTTTCCAGGAGACCTTGAAGCTGGTAGAGAAGGTGTACCCAAAAGCCCTATTTCATTAGCTGATGTTGGCTCAGAAGAGTTCCTGCAGAAACTCACATCCCATATCTCAGAAATGGTATCTGCCAAAATAAGTCAGGGTAAGGAACCTGGCAAACACCATTAGTGTAGAAAATATGCAATCTATTTTTTAGGTGTCATTTGGACTTTAAGTATCCGTGAGATTTATGAAGCAAGTTTTGAGTCAGTCATCCTACATAAGCATATGAACATTTGTAAATGCTTCAGACTAAAAATTTTTAGTAAACATCCATCCAAACTGCATGTCTTAGTGTACAGTTTTGAACTACAACCTAGAGTTTTGAGATAGCTGGTGTCCATTTAATGCATATAGTGTTTTTTTAAATAAGTAGGAATAACTGTAAGCTTTAGAGAGGAGAGCAAGTTGTAAAAATCGAAGTGTATTTTGAACATTTCATGTTCCTCAGATATTCCAAACTCCCAAGTCTGAAAGCAATCCTGTTTTGAAGACTTCTCACATTTTCAAGTTTTAGCTTACAATGGGATTTTAAAATCAAGTTGAGGCTGAAAACTGCGTGCACAGCTGTACAGTAACCCAATGATTTGTTGAATTAAATGAAAAATCCTGGTTTGGGTATCATATACCCATTATCTTGTAGTAAAATTTTATCTTGAAGCAAAAATAGAGGCTCTTCTACAAGTATTCTTGCAGTGCAGTGGCAAATGCATGCAATAGGCATGCAACCTCATGTATTAAAATGTCCTGATTATATATTTAATCCTAAATATCAATAGAAGATCACTCTAAATAATACATATATTCTTCCTAGGGAATATTTGTTTTTATGAAATTGAAAATTATTACACATTTGGTTCACATCCGAGATCTTTATTTCACATTTTGTTGTTGCTCTGCTTTTTAGCTAAACTTCGAGTGCCAGGTGCAGAAAGTGATGATGAATCAAAAACTCCCTCTGCGTCCCCTCGCCATGGACGATCCAGACCTTCATCCATTGCTCAGGAGTCCTCCTCTGAATCTGAAGATGGGGATTCCAGAGGAGAGGTATGATATCTTTACGGACAAGTTTGACACAAGGAGAAAACTTTACTTAGAATGATTAGTCTTGTCTGCTTTAAGGCTCTCCATCCCCTTTAGGGATATACTTTACTTCGGTAGGTCTATTTAGTGTTTAAATATTGGATTCGTGATACAGAGCACGGAGACTCAAATTCTGATGCTCACTGTGTGATCTTGAACAAGTTGCTCAATTCAGCGTGGTCAAAACATAACGATTATTTGGCACCTTTTTCTTTCGTGTCTGAGCTTCAGAAAGTCAGAGCTTAATTTTCTGTGGCCTTAGACAGAGTTGGTCAGAAGAATTTTGTTAATTTCTTCATGAGAAAAATGATAACTTTGTGAAAATTAGAAATTTTTTAGATGTTCATTTCAAATACTTCCAAAAAAACTCAACCCCACTAACCCCACCTTTGGAAATGTTAACCTATTTTGACATTTTCAGGACCACTGTTTTGCCTTAGGAGAAAAAAAATCACTGTTTCATGCTGTAAATCCAAAACACCTCAGGTAGTTCTGAAAATATGGCCTGAGCATCCTAGAGACTTAGTCTTCTACTTGCAAAAAGCAAAGAGTGATTCTCTTTCCCTTACAAGGGCTGGAGAATAAAACATTAAACACGCTTATGTTCTGCTGGTGTTGTTATATTCTATTTTCAGAGCACAAAATAACTGTCATTTCATGCCTGTAGATCTTTGACGTCTACATGGTCACAGCTGACTACGTGCCTGCTGCTCCTGACAGGGAGACCATCACTTTGAAAGAAGGTCAATATGTGGAAGTCCTTGATTCAGCTCATCCTCTGAAGTGGCTGGTTAGGACCAAGCCCACAAAGTCTAGCCCCTCTCGACAAGGCTGGGTATCCCCAGCTTACTTGGACAAGAAACTAAAGGTGACTAATCATGCTGTGTTTATTTTTCGTGTAAAATTACTTGCTTCAGTTGCAGTTTAGAGCCACCCCTTTTGCAAAGAGTGATGGATGAGGAGGTTGTTGAAGAGTTCTGTAACATCATTGAGCCTTTTCATGTTCTGATAAGACAACATTTCTGTATGCATGCAGGTGTGCCTGGGTTTGAAAGACCTAATCATCCTCCAGCAAAAAAGAAATTTCACACTCGTTTAGGAATAATTGAAACACGACGCATCAGGGATATTCTTCAGTGTGTACTGGTAAAAGCACTGTTAACTTAAAAGAATAATGGGGATTTTTTTGTATTTTAGTTGTCACCAGAATGGGGGACAACAGAAGCTCCTGAGTTCCCTGGAGAATTTGTTTCTGAAGATGAATATAAAAGGAAGTTAAGGTGGGCTTGTGTCAGTTGGTATTTGTACCTTTGAGTTTTCCTGCCTTGTGAACTAACATGAATGTTGGCATCTAGGTGCCTCTTGTCAGAGTCACTGTTCTTATTCTTCTGAGTCCTGCCACTTCCCCTTTCCCAAAACCAAGCAAACTCTGTCAGGCTTGTATTTTTTTAATCTTTGATTAATTTTTGCCATTGATTTCAGCCTAGGAAAATTCCAGGCAACCTAAAATCATATTAGGTGACTTGAAAAGAAAGGTTTACATGATGTAATTCTGGAAGATCTCAGATATCACAAAACTCCTAAACTTCAGTGCTTCTGTGCTTTTGGGTGCTCTGTATCTGGGATGATGTCTAAAAAGGGAGGTAAAGCACTCTCGGAAAAATGGCTACAACCTTGTGTTTCTCCCTTGTAGTGTAGCACACTACAGAGGTATTTGCTTTCTGGATTGCATTGAAGTTGCTACTGTCTACATGCTTTTGTTTTGTCTGCCTTAACAGCAGGTGCCTATAAGTGTCAAGAGCAGTTCCTGACCTAAGTTCCTTTTATGGCCAGATGGGATCTAGTCAGCACACTGCAGAGAGTCTGCTTCTCTGATCAAGTATCTCTATTTTAGAGGCGAGAAGCCTCTCAGCATGTCAAGCAAAATTGTGATGATTTTTCTGTGCTTTGCTTTTGCCTATTCATTTTCCTTCCAGCATTCTTATTCAAGAACTGTTGATCTCAGAAGAGGATTACATTCAAGATCTACAGTTCCTCCAGACTCATCATCTTAAGTACACTGAGACCTGTCCCAGTGTCCCCGGAGCTGTTGCCAGTCAGAAATCCACCATCTTCAGAAACATTGATGACATTGCTCGCTTCCATTCCAGGTGGGCATTCCCATGTGCCTTCACTTGAGACCAGAGAGTGGCTCATACCTGGTGTCAGAGCCACAGTAGCTATCATTACTGTGAAGGATGTGAAGCACTGGCAGTGCTGGGGTGCAAGGCAACTGATGGTCCTTTTTGGATGATAGATGATGGTGGCATAGCTGAAGTCAGAGCGCAGGGCTGGGGCTCCCATAACACCCTTCAGAGCTTCAAGTCTTCATATATCCAGCTTATTTCTTATCCTTTTAAGCAAATTTAACTAAGAATCAGTGAATTATTGTAAAAATACTGTAAAATATTGTAAAAATATTTTTAAAAGCGTGGTCTTACAGACACTTCAGTGGTGTCTTCACAGAGACACACATTCCCCTAAAACTGATGCCAGCATCCATGCATCCAAAACACATCCAGCTATGGAAGGCTGCTTGGGTACAACACTGTGGCACAGTGTCTCTGCCTACTCCAAGAAAGGATTTACTGCAGATATGCTGTTCACGTGTTCAAGTGAATTCCCAAGGTCCAGGCTGAAATACTTTTACTTGCCAGGGAGAGGAGACTTTGTACCAATGTCTTATGTACCTTAGGCTTTCCATTGCTAAGAGGCCTCCTTTTGCACCTTGATACCCTTGCTCACATGGCAAGTGATTGTTCCCAAGGGAAGTCCCTGCCAACAGCATGAGAATCCCCCGTTCTTCCCTGTTTTCCTACCCTCTGGTCCTAACTTTTGGTTTATTTTAGGGGGGACATCAATAATATGCACGCACAAAGTTCAACAACTAGTGAGCGTGCAGAATCTTCCCTGATCAACACGTGTTCCGATCAGTGCTAGCAGCATTGTAAGCAGGAGCAACCAATAAGGAGTTTGAGCAGGTTGCAATGAAAAATACATAGTTATTCTGGGGAAATCATTATGGGAAGCATGACCTCTGCAATGGTGGGGATGCTTATGTGGGACATCTGGCGCTTTTGCTGGCTGGGTGTTTTGCCAATGATCAGGCCTAGCATAAAGGACACAGCCAGCATAAAGATGAACCAATAACCAAATTGTATTTGATACAAAAGGGTCAGTACATGGGTGAGCGCTGGGGGTACAAACAAGTCAGTCAGATTATACATAATCGACATCAATCCCACTGACCCCAACAATGACACCACACGACCAACAATGAGTGGAATAAATGGTGAAATGCAGTCTCCCATAGAAGGGACGGGAGACAACCGAGTCAACAAGCCAAACACATAAGACCAAGGAAGCCACACACTGAATCTCTACACAGCCCACGTTTACAAGAGCCAGACCTGACTGGAGCCCAGTCCCAGGGAGGCGGGAGGTCCTTCCCCAACAGGGAACTCTGCACAGGGCATCCCCCTCACACACAGACACTGCCCCTCCTGCAAGGGGTCCCAGCTTTATCCCTCAGTGGGACACCTGACCTTTGGTCACTTAATGCAGACACCCGGGGCTCCTTTACCCAACGGCTCTGTCTGCCAGGCCGGCACCACCCTGGGGGGAAGCCTAAAGGGAAACTCACCCCCCTTTGGGAAGGGCTGTGGGAATCACCCAGATGTCAGCCTTAATGTGGGGCTTGGGGTTGGAACCCCAGCATTTCACTGGGCCATGAGAATAGATTTCCCCTCTCTTTCCTCCCTCGCTCTCTTTCTCCCCCTCCTTTTGTTTTTGCCCCAAAGTAGCTTCAACTGCTAGAGCTGATGTATGTCATCTTTGTGCATGTGAGCCTGGCTCAACAGCCTTTGTAAAACAGAGTGAGGATCTCTGTCTTCACTCGTGGATGGCTTGTTGATCCTTAAACTGAAGCATAAGGATCCGGGGAGGGGTTAACTTCCCAACATGAGCTAAACCCTTAAAAATAATCCTTACCTTCTTTGCAGGGCATTTCATACATTCAAGCTAAAAGGGCCAGCACTGAGGAGTTCAATGCTAACATGGCAACATCCCTAATTTCCTCTAGTCATTTCATTTAACGTGCATTAATCAGAAATTACCTGATTTAAAGGTCTGGCTGCTGAGGCAGTGTTCTAGCCTCATTCTATCACCTTCTCCTCAGATGTCCTTTTTTCTTTGTCTCCACAGTGTCTTCCTCAGAGGCGTGCAGAAATGTGACACTGATGATGACGTGGCCATGTGCTTTATCAAGCATGAGGCAGAGTTCAATAAGTACATCCAGTACCTGGTGGGGAGGGTACAGGCCGAGTCGATTGTTGTTAGCAAAGCTGTCCAGGATTTCTACAAGGTAAACCAGTAGCCAAAGTACCTGCTGAACACGCATCCTATAGCTCATTGCATCAAGAAATGTAGTTATTAATCACAAATGTGATCCTGAAAAGGATTATTAAATATTTTTGTGGGAAATCATTGCTAAATATAATAATTTTGTATTCACTGTCTAGCTCTTCCTGGTTGGTACAATCAATAAGGGGGACATATTTACATATGCCTATGCATATATGAATATTATAAAAGTTACACAGTTATGAATGTGGTTGCTATTATGTAATTGTAATTAAGGGATGTTTTAAGCGCCACCACATTATAAGACCAAGTGAACTCATATAAAATAGTAGTACAGGTAGGGAAATCCTGTTTGTCCTCTCCAGCTGCTCAAGATTGAAGTTAACTAGTGCAAACACACACGCAACACTCCAGATCCATGAGCACATGCATGTTCGTGGATCCCTTGAGTAGCAGCATGGCCCATCTGTCCATTCGATATCCATACCCGTATCCTGAGCGCTTTCACCCTCTCCACGAACCTCCTACTCACCAGCTTGTCCAGCTTGATGCTCACTGGAGAACAAATGCACGTGTTCACTCTCACCCCACATTCACAGATCCCTCAAATTATGAGCACAAGCTCTCAGCCTCCCTAATGTCTATGACTGGATCTTGGGTCTCCTACTTGCAGCTAGTCCAGCTGGAATTTTGCTGATGAATTGCACAGAGTTGCACCCATGTGCACCAGGTCAGTGGAAAGAATAAACACCCAGCTTGGTGGCTGATGTCCTAGCACAGGGACCCCATGGCCCATGACTTCCCACCCCAGGAGCCGGTGCCGAGACCCTCACTTACTCTGGTTGATGGCACTGCAAACACCGGGACCACTCTTGACCAAGGCCTGGCACCAGTTGCTGGCAGTGGGTTTACTTACTCCTGTCCTCCCACCTCCCCAAAGTGCTGATCTTTCCTTTCACACCATCTGGTTCTGCAAGATTTGGATCACATTTCCCCAGCATCGGTCCTGCACTGGAAAAGCAGACAAACTCAGCATTTCAGACACCTTGCAGTCCAAAATAAAAGCTAGCTGGTGAAAAATGGGTGAGGGTTACAAAAGTCCAAAATATGGGGAAGTAAGGTCTGATAGACCTATTCAATTTTGGCTGAGGTAGGTCTATGAACCAGCATTATATGAGCATTTTTTCCATAAGAGCAATTTTCAATGTACAAGATATTAACTTACCAATTTCTCTCATTGTGTTTTATACTGACGTTATAGATAGGATTATTTTTTTGTTTTCTTAAAAGCTTTGCCCTATTCTACCATCCTGAAAAGTTTCACATTTCAAGCTTTCATCTGTCCTGCTGTCTCAGGTTCTAACCCAGACCACAAATGAAAGTAGCATTTTTTTAATGGTACTTTTCATGGGAAATAGCACTATGATAGTCAGAAAGAAGACTGCCAAAATATGTTATATATAATCTTTTCTGTTGTTGCTTATAACAACCTTTCATCATTCTTCTATGTATTTTTTCAGAGATACACAGATGAAATTTTAACTAATGAAGATCCTTCACAGCCACTTATCCCACCACTGCAGCACTACCTGGAAAAACCCATAAAGAGGATCCAGCAGTATCAGTCTATAATCAAGGTGAAGAGCTTTTGTTACACACTTATATCGGATAGGTTTATGTTCTGCTTTGTGCAACTTGTGTAGAAAAAGACTGTTTTAATTTAATGTTTCTTGGCTTTCTTCTGATGCAACTACAATTGAAAGCTGCTTGAGTAAGAAAGACAGTAATCATCACTAGTGATGGTGCTCTCTAAATAGTTTTGTAAATATAAATCCAGGTAGAGGTTCACAGTCTCCAACCCCATAAAGTTCATCAAGCTTTATCTGAATGATCTTTAAATATATGCATATACATATTAAAAAATATATGGTTATATACATATATATGAGTACATGTATGTGTATTTCCAAGACAAGTATGAATTTGCTTCACACTCAGCAACAGGCATGTTATAAAAATAAGCTATCTCCAATGTATATTAACTTACCAGTTTCTCTTACTGTGTTTTATATATTTATAAATAAGATTAAATTTCTGTTTTCTTGAAAGCTTTGCCCCATTCTACCATCCTGAAACGGTTCACATGTCAAGCTTTCATCTGTCCTGCTGTCTCAGGTTCTAACCCAGACCACAAATGAAAGTTTCAGAGTAGCATTTTTTTAATGGTACTTTTCATGGGAAATAGCACTATGACAGTCAGAAAGAAGACTGCCAAATCTCTGTATTCTAGCATTACAGAATTAACAGTCTGAATAGGTTGAAGAAGGTTCAAATTAAGTTTCTAATTTTGAACACCTTCCTGCACAAAAACGCCAACATTTTAAAGGGTCTCTTGGAAGAGCAAGTGAGCATGTCTTCACCACTAAAAGAGAGGAACGGGAACAAACGTTGAAGAAAAGGATAGCAGCCATTTCACATTTTTTTCCATCCTCTTGTGTTTTTAATCAAATGGTAACCCTTAGTTTAGCACTGCCACATGAATTGCTTGCCTCATGGTATCATCAGGGTAAGCACAAGAGGAATGCAGTGGATACATTTAGGATTGCTTTGGGGTTTTTTGGTTTTCAATCACTGAAGCGTATCTGGTATTTGCTTCAACTTTTTCTTTGCTTAATATCAATTGCTGTAAGGAAAAGCCAGGCTGGCTAGTCAGTGAGGCTGCAGAATGGGTAGGAAAGAGGACACTTTAGTAGCTAAGCAGCACATGGTAGAAGAATGGGATAAAAGTTGCTCTGATGAAAGAGCTGGAATAGATATTGAGAAACTCTTTGGTTATCAAGGAAATGTGTTTTTTTATCTGACTGTCCGGTAACATTTTCTTCATTCATCTACAGGAATTAATCCGAAACAAAGCAAGAAATAGCCAAAACTGCACTTTGCTGGAGCAGGCTTATGCCATTGTGTCTGCACTCACCCAGAGAGCAGAAAACAACCTCCATGTCTCACTCATTGAGAATTATCCGGGGACCTTGGAAAGCCTTGGTGAACCCATCCGACAGGTGACTGGAATTTCTCAGTCAGTGTTAGCGTTACGCATGCCTTCAATTGTTTCTAAGTACCCTTAGGTCCTACAAGAAGCTCTTTTAGAAATCAAACCTGAAAGTGAGCATTTGCTTATTGCCTTTCTTACTGTTCAGAGAGATGGGTCTCCTGGCTTGAATAAATCTGAAGCACCAGATTAAGTTGATTAAGTTTGATTAAACTTGATTAAGTTTGGAGCAATTCACATATAATGTAGTTATATGCCTTTCCAACCCACTCATCAAACAGGAACAGATTTGATCTGGGCTCCCACCTGATTTTAAAGCATTTTAGTTTTTCCTCCTCCTCTCTTAGTATTGCAAGCTACATGGGCCAGCTCCTGAAATTACTGACATCTCGGTGGGTTTTCCTGTTGATTCCTCTAATGTTAGAAGCTTACTGGGCCTTTCCAATCTACATGTTTTCAATTGACACAGTCCTTTTGAAGAGCCTAGTTTGTTAGGATGTCAGTACAAGGTGACGTAGTATACATTGCACATACTCCATGTGAAAACATTAGATCACTTTATGGATGTTCTCCCACAGCTGTGAAGATAGAGGTCTTCAAAAGACCTGTGTGCTTCTCCAGGTCTCTTTCATGAAACAGATGAGTGTTTTAGGAGCACAGAGGAAAGGTGACCCAGCTGTTTGGACAGTAGTCCAGGACTTTCAACACCCTTACTCAAATTCCTGTTTCTTTGTAGACTTACCATGGCTCTGTGTGTTTTTGGCACAAAGAATACCATTTAAAGGTCAAAAGAATGACAACCACTGTGTGCACTCCTGTTAGCACTGTCAGTCTGACGCATTGCCTTTAGCATTAGAAACAATCTGCTGTGCTGTAATAAACCAGAGACACACACAGAATGACCATGTAACAGTAAACATTTATCTGTTTGCTGAAGAATGATGGTGAGACATCATCGTGGTGATTATTGCGGAGTTATCACTCTGTACTCTTCCTTCTTCTTCTTATCAGGGCCACTTCATTGTGTGGGAAGGAGCTCCAGGAGCTAGAATGGCATGGAAAGGACACAAAAGACATGTCTTCCTCTTCAAAAATTATATTGTGATCTGCAAACCAAAGCGAGACACAAAGACAGACACCTACAGTTACATCTTCAAGAACATCATGAAGGTCTGATTGTTTTAGTCTCATGTCGAGCGTTTTGCTGTCATTGAGAACTTCATGTTTATATCCAGCTTCTGGTCATCTAGATGGGACATTTCACTAATCCTTTTGAGCTATTCCTTTGTTTCTGCAAGTCTCTGAGGCACAAGCAGAATCTATATCTATCCCAAGATCTCTCTGTTAAACCTGTCAGAAACCATTAGAAGTGTGGGTGGATTTTTACGATGCAGCAATGAGATTACCTGTACAAGTGTTCATTCATCTCTGTTAGCTCACTGGGTTAACTGCCTAAGTAAATGATATTTTGCTGCCTATAGTGTTTGCTAGCATTTGTAGATCTTTGGGTTTGGCAGTCTGCAGAGTTGGTATTAAACTGGAGCAAATACTGGTTTAGTCATATCTTACATTCCCTGTGGTTTTCTTTGCTGGTTATGTCCTTTCCTGACACCAATTCCTGTTTAGAAATGAAAAATTGAGAGGATTTGACTTCAGCCATTCAGGACTCAGGTTAAAACTGCAAACAAAGGCAGAATAAGTTTTCCCAAGGCAGTAGATGTTCAACTCCAGTAAAAAAAAAAAAAAAAAAAAAAAAAAAAAAACCAAAAACCCATGGAGTTCTTGACCAAGCCCAGCCAGGGCCTTCGAAAGTCTTTCTCTCTGTCCTCATTGTCATTGACAGACAGATTTTACCTTTCAAGAAAAAAAAAATACAATAAAGGATGCTTTGCTCGGAGAGTGCCTGCTCTGTAACTTCTTTTCACATAGTCCCTAATTGTGCTGTTCCTGGGCCCAACAGCGCTGCACTGTAGGGTTGGTGCATCCCATCCTGCGATATCCTTTAATTCTGGATGTTATTCTCCTGAAATGTGATAAGTCAGGTATACCAGGGGATGGACTGCAAACTGACACTTATTGCTGTTCAGCCAAAACTACATTGCGTTGCTCATGAAGTCTGAAAAATCTTTTAAATTCTCCCTTTTGCATTTAATACTGCCTGAAAGGAAGCTGCAGAGAGCTGGGTTTGAGCCTCTTTAGCCTAGTAGAAAGCGACAGAACAAGAGGGAATGGCCTCAAGTTGTGCCAGGGAAAGTTCAGACTAGATATTAGGAAGTATTTCTTTACAGAACGGGTTGTTAGGTGTTGGAA
This sequence comes from Athene noctua, assembly GCF_965140245.1. NCBI lineage: Eukaryota > Metazoa > Chordata > Aves > Strigiformes > Strigidae > Athene > Athene noctua. The sequence continues at coordinate 167,961,182 of NC_134038.1, forward strand.
TGGGCTGCCCAGGGAGGTGGTGGAGTCCCCATCCCTGGAGGGGTTCAAGAGTAGGGTCGATTTAGAGCTTAAGGATATGCTGTAGGTGGGAACTGTGCTAGGTGAACGGTTGGACTAGATGATCTCCAGGGTCCTTTCCAACCTAGATGATTCTGTGTAATATAGCTTTAATGGGAATGGCACAGCTCATGTCCACTGAGGAGTGTACACGGTGATATCAGAAGACTTGCTGATAGTTGTTTCCATTTCAAACCTTGATTGAAGATGGTTGTGGTTCACAAAGGCTAGGTCTAGTTCTGAACTGTCCTCAACACTTGGATTGCAGTTTTAGGAAAGGTTCTGACTGAAATTCAGTCCCAAGAACACAGGATGTGTGTTGACTTTCTTGTCCTCCTTCTGTCACACAGCTGAACAACATAGATGTGAATGACCTTGTGGAAGGGGATGACCGGGCATTTGAGATCTGGCATGAACGGGAAGACTTGGTCCGCAAATACCTCCTTCAGGCACGGACAGTGATTATCAAGAACTCCTGGGTGAAGGAGATCTGTGGCATACAGCAGCGGATCAGCGAGCCTATCTGGAGTGAGTATGGCCCAAACCTCCTTGTTTTCTCTTGGGTGGTCTCCCTGATTCAGGAAAGAGATTAACAAAAGAGGGAGAGAAGCTGTCTAGGGTAATGACACCTCTTAATCTGAACTAGCTTTAGAGGTTTTCCTTTCATCACATCACAGACTGTGGCAAATAACAACTCATGCAACTTGACAGCACACAGTGAGATTTAACTGGAATGATTATAACAGTGGTAGGTCCTCCACCTGAGCTGGGGAAGGCACCTTTATCAGGATGGGACAATGATGTTTGACTTTCTCTATTTACCATCAAGGGAGCCAAGACTGTATATCACTGAAGTAATTAAATTTACATGACAGAGGTCCTACAGGACTGTAGAGGTTTTTAGGCAATAGCAGAGCAGATGAGTAACTTTCTAATTACTCTTCAATGTTTGTAACCCAAGTGTGGAAAACACAGGCTGATGAGCTGAAAAGAGCTGGCTATCCCTGGTCCTTTCAACTGATGTGGGCTGTCTTTGGTGGAAGATCAGAATCAGAGACTGAAGTGGTTGCTCAGTTCCCCGTCTTCACATTCATACATTTTTGTCAGTAAGCAGAGGATGTTCTTTTCCAGCCAAATAGCCCAGAAAATATGCATCACCAGAGAAGAGAAACATGATATTGAAACTTATAAAACACAAATTGCAGAGTTGGCACTAGGGGTGCATTTGACCTGGCAGGGATTGCAGAAGCGTAGATGACCACAGAATTTGATGGCAAAGGCCCTGGTCCACTGCGTGAAGAGCATTATACTCCAGTGGGAAAAGTAATCTCAGGACCTGACCCAGAGTCCCACTGATACCAGCATCAAGCCCTCCTGTGACTTTGTTGGGTACTGAACCCTCCACTCCAGGCTTCTGGCTCACATTGTTGTATCTGGGCGTATGGGTTTGCATTGAATTTTTACATTGCCATACAGACTGCTTCATCCTCACTGCCATTTGAGATTCCACCAACTTTCTATCCACAAAATTTATCAACAGGGATATTAAATCTTTATTCACAGAATCACAGAATCATCTAGGTTGGAAAGGACCCTGGAGATCATCTAGTCCAACCACTCTCCTAGCACAGTTCCCACCTACAGCATATCCTTAAGCTCCAAATCGACCCTACTCTTGAACTCCTCCAGGGATGGGGACTCCACCACCTCCCTGGGCAGCCCATTTCAACGCCCAACAACCCCTTCTGTAAAGAAATGCTTCCTAATATCTAGTCTGAACTTTCCCTGGCGCAACTTGAGGCCATTCCCTCTTGTCCTGTCACTTTCTACTAGGCTAAAGAGGCTCAAACCCAGCTCTCTGCAGCTTCCTGTCAGGTAGTTGCAGAGGGCAATGAGGTCTCCCCTCAGCCTCCTCTTCTCCAGACTAAACAACCCCAGTTCCCTCAGCCGCTCCTCATAGGACATGTGTTCCAGAGCCTTGGCCAGCTTTGTAGCCCTTCTCTGGACACGTTCGAGTAACTCTATGTCCTTTTTGTAGTGAGGGGCCCAAAACTGAACACAGTATTCAAGGTGCGGCCTCGCCAGTGCCAAGTACAGGGGCAAGATCACTTCCCTGTCCCTGCTGGCGACACTAATCCTGATACAAGCCAGGATGCCAGGATTGTCTGGGTATAAGCTACAAAAGATGTCCTTTACAGCATAAAGAAAGTTGGCGTCTTAAAATTCAAAGAACTGAGTTCAGTGTATATACACTGAAAACAAGTCTGAGCATTTTAGTTTTGTGCTTTTAGTGAGGTGAGAAAGACTATCAGAATAATTTTGCACCGTTTCATATGGTAGTAATAAGTTAAAATAAAAGTCCCTCAGCAAAGCATAGGTTTTATTGTATGAGACCAACAGAATACTAGTTTAGGTATCAAGGGTGGATTTTGGGGAATTATCGTAACGGTGACAGCTGTGTGATGTCTGAATAATGGATGTGCTTACTAAAATCGTGGCCTAAAATACTTCCAGATCAGTGACAAATCCCATTTTTTTATGCCCCATCTTTATAGCCAACAACAGATATTTGACAGACTGAATTTAGTCTCAGATAAGCGAGGACAGCAAGTCACCTGGAAAGTCATTAGCTGCTAAAATGTCCTGCTCAACTTTCCATTCTGAACCTCACAGATCTGCAAAAACTGCACCTATTCTTATCTTACTTTGCAGCAGCCATCCTACGGACAGAGCCCACATCCTCCAGAATAACATGCTTATTTTGATATTTCAGTCCCTCCAGACTTTGAGGAAGAACTGGCGGACTGTACGGCTGAGCTGGGAGAGACAGTCAAGCTGGCTTGTAAAGTTACAGGAACTCCCAGGCCATCTGTCAGCTGGTACAAAGGTATGAGCAGCAAGTCATGAAATGCATCCCCCAGATTTGTTCTCTGTCTATATTGCTTTGTACTAACTGGTTAGTGGCTCATCTAAAAGCTGACCACCTAGAGATACCCAAGCCTAGCCTTGAAGTTAGCTACTGAGCAACTCAAGTAACGTAGATCTTCCTATGATCTAATATACTCTTTTCAAGTTTGCCTGTATGAAGCCACACCTTGTGGCAGTTAGACAACTTCCAGTAGATGAACAACTTGTTTGAACTGGCTCAGACATTTCCATGTCATAGCACAGGCAGCTGTGCGCACATACTCTTTTCCCCAGCATTACTGTATTGCAGAGGAAACAGCGTTGCTGTACGTTCAATGCCTCGTAAAGATCTGTTCTGCACGTTTACAGTCACTTTGGAGGTGTTCTCTTGGCTAGCAAATCTCAGCTCTAACTGCACAGCATATACTCTGGTAGAATTCCACTTTTAAATGAGGATTGATGATGTACGCGGTCCCTCAACAGTGCTTTGCCCAGAAGATGTTTTGTAGAGACCTGGACGAAGATGGAAGAGCCCATTCCTCACCTGCTAACACCAACTGCAATAAAGCAAATACAGCTCAGTCCTCTCAAGCTGAAAAACTGGATGAAGTTCCCAAGGAGAAAACATAATTGCTACTAAGCTATTTTATTTTGTTTTTCTCCCTTTGTCCTTAAGATGGAAAGCCTGTGGAGCTGGATCCCCATCACATTATAATAGAAGACCCTGATGGTTCCTGCACACTGATCTTGGACAACCTAACAGGTGTTGACTCAGGACAGTACATGTGCTTTGCTTCCAGTCCTGCTGGAAATGCCAGTACGTTAGGAAAGATCCTTGTTCAAGGTAAAGTTCTGCACAGATGCATTGTTGTAAAGGGGTCTGCTACGTAATACTTTAAACATGAACATTAAGACATTCCAGTAGTTCCGTATAACATCTACTGGATAATACTTTTAAAAAATTTTTTGATGCACAGGTACAGTCAATTGTTCTTAGGTCAAAAAACTTTGTCTTTAGTGTCGTGTGTAGATATCATGAGAACGATCTGGTCAGGAACACATCCTTCCTATTTGGTCGTGTTTTCTGGTACTAGTGACTTTTATCTTTGCTTTGCAGTGCCACCACGGTTTGTGAACAAGGTTAGAAATGCTTATTTTGTTGAGGGTGAAGATGCTCAGTTTACCTGCACTATCGAAGGAGCACCTAGGCCTCAAATCAGGTCAGTTCTTCAAGTCACACTGGAACAAATCCCGTTTTCCCTTTTTTCATGGTCAGAAGAGTCTCCTGCCCTTTCTGTCAAGGTTATGAAACTTTCTTCTCTGTGTCTTCACTTTAACCCCAGTCTAATGCTGGCTCTTCCCAATCCCAACATTTCTGAGATTCTCATCAGTTTTTCTAGCTCGATGTGAAAAGAAAAACCTACAGATAATCCCTGACATAGGACTATATCGGATCTAATTCCCTGACAACTTTTTATCATTTCTTTATCATCCCTGCTTTACACATGGACTTTATCAGCAAGCAGTCCAGGGTATTCACACAAAAAACTCACCATATCTTCTCATGAAGGTATCTCATGAAGATCTCAAAACTTGCCATATCTTATCTTTTCCCTGCACTGACTGATGAGATTTCTTGAAAATAATCTCATAAACCTGTGCAGTTTTAATATCCGTGTGTGATCTACCCACCTGTAGACTTATCTCCCAGGATCCAAATGTTTGTCTAATGATTAACTCCCGAGTTGTTTGTCCACTGGTCTGACAGATGGATCAGTGAGGTGGGAACTTCTTGACACTGCATGTTTTTTTCCTGGCTTATACTCAGTGTTTCCACATGCAGATGGTACAAGGATGGTGTATTGTTGAAGGACACAAGTAAATACCAGACTTTCAGTGAACCACGGAGTGGCATAATAGTCCTGGTGGTCAAGAACCCTTCCAATGAAGATATGGGACACTATGAATGTGAGGTAAATTCAGACATAGTTAAAAATCTGACATCTGATATGACATAAGTAGGAGAATTCATTTTACTGGGAGAGATTCATTGCATGAGTTAGTGGCTGAATAATTGCTACCTCCTGTCATATAAAAAAAGTTTATGCAAAGTGAAGTTCTCCTGAACTGTATCTGGATTGTGAACATCCAAAACCTTCTGAATATTCTGATCTGAGCATTTGATGGTTCAAATAATAATTGAGTGAGCTTGTTCCGTAGCTTAAATTCAGATCCAAATCTCTAGAGGTACCACTTAAAAAGTTTAGGAGTGTTCCGACATGATGTTTTGTTTCTGGACAGTCTTTAAATTAGAACAGATTCATGATGCTACAAAGAAAGCATCCAAAGCCAAAAGAAAGAAATTAAGTCTAAATAGAAGTGTGAACCACTTAAATCCCTGCTTATTTAGCAAGCATACATGGAAGTATCTAATAAATTAAAATAAATATACTGTAAAATATTTTCTAAAAATTAGTCATAGTCTATACATTCATTGTGATAAAATAGTAATAAGCAATCAGGGCTTGGCAATAAAAACAGTTGACCTTGGTTTAGAAAATTAGCATGGGCCATGGCTCAGCCCACAGCAATTTCACTGTTATCCCACAGAAGTGTTTATGAAGTTTGATATAATTTAAATACTTCTACTAGACTTTTAGCAAAATCAGATTACCTTGCATTGGCCATTAGCAAAGATCCTAAGGTTCAGTATTCCTTTGGCTGAGTAAGACTCAGTTGATTAACGGATGATAAACAAAAAAAACCTCTCTTTAATTACCACCTACATGTCATAGAGAAGGAGTCTGTGCCTGTCGGTAGGCAGAGCTACCTGAGGACCAGGTCACAGGCTGCAGAGCAAACTGCAAATAACTCTTAAGTTAACTGTTGTGCTGTTACTTGTTTGTGCAAGTCATTTGTGGTAAAGCATTATCATTAACTCCACCAAGCAGCAGTGTGTTGGTTCAAACTCTAGCTTTGGTTTGGGGCCACACCTTCATCCATTGCTGTTGTCATGTAATTGCAATGAATTTGTAATGTAGTATAGGAAGGTTTTATTCTAAAAAGATACCTTGTGTTTCATTCGGTACTGCATGATTCTCTTTAGCTGATGAACAGATTAGGGTCTGCAAAAAGTGGAGCAGAACTCTACCATCACAGTGCTGCAGCCCTGACCCAGCAGAGGAGAGGAGACCAGGCCATTACCATTGAAGGTATGATCCTTGACCAGCTCTGTAAGTATGTCAGTGCATTACTCTAAAACCACCTCATTGAGGATCAAATATATTTGCCATCTTATCCATGTTGATATTTGGTGTACACGTACCTGTATGTCTATCAAGATGTGCATGGGTATACTGCAGCTCAGCTCTATACCCATCACCATCTGTTGATTTCCAAACCTGGCAAATCAACTTCGTCATATAATGCTCATAAATGCATTATATGAAAAAGGAGGAGCAAATGAAGGGTATGTTGCACCACCAGTAGCACAAGAAAAATGTTTCTATTCCTGTTCAAATACTTGAAAATGTGTGTCAGCATAGCAGAACATATGTACTGCTGAGCAAAAGCAGGGGTCAGTAAGTAAAGCTGCAGGCATATTGTGATCGTTTCTGAAATACCACTGAAGACCATCTGGAACACTGAGAAATCAGAACTGACAGCAGTGTATCTTCAGCAATACTAGTGCATCCATTATCCAGGACTGTTCAGGTATTACATACCACGTAGTCATAGAGTCTATTCCTTTTCCTTCTTCATGTTTCACCTGAATTGGTCGGTTGATAGGAACTGATTTTACACCCATCTAACAACACGTTTCTTTCTTAAAACCTTTTGGATGTGACTGCCTAAAGTTACCTTCTTACCAAAGGGATTTCCATAAGCAGCGTGTTAGACGTGCTTGCTATAAGCCCATCCCAACCGAGTTTAAGTCAGTGGCTACATCTGCATAAGGAACATTTCCTGGCATAGGTAATAGGTTCTTTGTACATCTTAGAAGTGTGCTTGGCTGGCTGAGTATGGGCCAGCCAGCACTGGCTCTCGCAAACAGTTCCCAGCAATGGTTCTGGAGATATTACAGCCAAGGGACCATCTATAACAGATAATAGAGAGTTTATTGTTTTGGAGGGTGAGAGAGAGGACTAGGCTAGGCACAGGCCACTCCATGCCAGCAGACCTTGGTGTGAGAGAGCTGTCCCAGATGTGGTTAGTAGAGACATGGCCAACAAATGCCAGAGCTTTTCCAGCGCTTGTAGAACCTTCTTTCCTCATCTTCAGTGTTTTTACATTGTCTTGTGATAATAACGGGTTCAAGTGTGCTTTTGACAGGGGATAATTGTTATTATCAGCGTTCACTAAGAGCCATCAAATATGAAGGCATTCTGACTCGAGAAGCTGCTGAGCAGCAAATGACTGGAGTCTAGAGAGATATTCAGGAAAAATGGTGCTCCACCTGTATTTTTTTCATCATTTTCCACTGGCCCTGTCTGAGACAGGATCCTGGTCTGGAGGGATCTTTGGGACAGTGCTCTGTAGACTACTTATGTCCTCTTACTACATTAAGAGTATTCAGACACAATAGGCTATTTGGATTCATATCCTGATCTATGTACTTGCTTGTCTTGGTTTTCATGCTTGCTTTCCTTGCAGTCCTTTCCCAGAGTACCATCAAATCATTCAAAAGCATTACAGGGAGAACGGTATTAGTGTAGCAACACCATACTTGTTTCAGCAGGATAAACCTTGGAGTACTTGAATGCTTTGTCTTTGCTGTGCCCTAAAGAGAGAAAAATAAGTTGTATGCAGGATGTAGAGGAACACAAACACATCACTGTTAGGGTGGCATATCTTCATGAAGTTCCCTTGTACCAAGGCAGAAGATATAAAAGCAAACAAAGGCTGTAGAAGAACAGTGGTAAGAGCATTGTTCATCTCTTGGGGTTGCAAATGTGTATGTTCAGCCCTGAATTACTCATGTGCTGTTGTTGCCACAGTCCTAAATAAAAAAATTTCATGAGCTTGGTTGAAGGAATATAATTGGAGTTTGCCTGGAAGCTTCAGAAATGTTTTGAAATAGTTTTTGACCCATGATGTGCAATTGCTTGAACTTGGTAATAGGGAAGAAAATAGATCCCTGAGTCACCTCCAGGGAGAAACAGAGGGAGAGCTGCTCCAGGCCAATGGAGCAAAGAGCAGGCTCATCCATGGAGCAAGAGGATTGTTCTGAGCTGAATTGCCTCAGGGCTACATTTGGCATAATGCACTTGACCGAGGAGGGAATTTGTTGCTTTCTTGAGAATCAACAACCAGCCTTGATCTACCTATGGAAAAATCAGGTTCATCTGGCAAAGGACTGGAGGACGGATGGATCTCATGAAGGCTTTCTCTTTCCATCCTTACAATCCTTTTCATTCGTAAAAATGTGATTATTTGTAACTTCACCAAGAGGACAACATTACTGCTGTGTGGTACTATTACAACAGAAAATAGATACTGTGTCTGTTTCCTAGCTCACCTGCATGGTGGGTCTAAGTTTTACCCGATTTATCGTTGGTTCTGCGAAATGACTGTTGTCAGAGTCTTCTGAGGCACCCAAGGGGCTTTAGTTGCAACTATTTTAGTTTTTATCCTCCTGTCTATCTATACTGTTTGTTATACTGAACCAAACCGACTGTCACAATTTGGGATGCCATTAGTACAGTGGTTTACGAGCTCTGATCTGCAGTCAGTCATGGTCCATGGTCCACCACCATGGGTCTCAAAACACAACTTCTTGTCATTAGCTTTAAATTCACACTATGGGAATTTGCTGATTCAGTGGAAGGACCAAATCTAAAAAGGATGGAAACCACTGGACTAAGGGGGTCCCCTTGCGTGCACCCACAGCTTGGGCTGAAGCCTGAAACACTGAGATCTGCCTTCAGCTGCACCTGGTCACTGCACTGAAGTCAATGGAGAGTTGCTTTAAAAATCCGTTTTCTGTGGATATTGGAAGAGTTTTAGACACCTAAAAAAAAAAAAAAGCGTAACCGAAAGAAAATCCTTCTCTTTGACTTCAAGTTGACTGTCTGCTTTGCACCTTGCTGCTTAACCTACACATAGCGGATCTGGGCTGATGTGCTCTGGCATCCCTTTTTAACATGGTACTATTGCAATTCATTCACCCCGGGCTCACTAACTTGTTCATTTTTTAAGAAAAAGAAAACCTAGGGGTTTTGAAAGGTAATGCATTCTCACTTGGGCAGACAGGTCCAGGACACAGAATGAGATAATCGGGGTGAAAAAATTGGCTACACAAGTGGAGATAAGCAAAACCATGAAGAAAAACACCCAGTGCAGTTATGGCTGGGCAACAGGAATGTCTTCGTAGTCTTGCCTTAGATCTCATGCAGAGCTTTGGGCAGGTTATTTGGTTGCCTTGTTTGGTAATAACCACCTTGCAGGGAAAAGTTAAAAATGGAGGGTATCAGATTGAGGATTGCTTTAAAACAGAGGAGCACTAGATCTTCTAGTGCTACCCTTTTACTGAAGAAATAGGGCATAGGAGTTTGTCCCCCTGACCTTTATAAAGTGCCCTGGTAGGGGTGACGGTTAGGATATTTGTTTTGTTATTTTTGTTCTGTTGTTATCATTGGTTAGTGTCATTTTTGGGCTGGCCATGTGGTTTTCAGTGCAAATTCAAGAGAGCACAGTCTGCCTTTACAACTATCCCAGTCACTGCAGGAGTGGAACCTTTTCTTTTTTAGAGAGAGAATGCAAAACACTTGCGTTTCATTTGCACAGTTTAGGAAACTGTTCTGTCCATGAATTGCTCATTTTAAGCTTAGCTTTAGCAGTTCATGCCAGATTTGTGCATCTCCTGTTGCAGATTAATCTCCAAAGCATAGCAGAAGAGGGGTGAAAGCAGAGCAGAGCTCCTGTGGTTTATGCCAGCAGCATGTACTGTGCAGGAAAAACAGGGTTGTGCTTCTGTGAGTGGAGAAAACAGACAAAGTTTGTAATAAAGGCCATAAACCACCTTTCATCCATTCAGAGCAACAAAAACTGACTTACTCTAAACGTTGCATCATTTGTAAGTCAATGATTTAACGTATTAACCAAAGAGAAGTCTAGTCCTATAGAAGCACTGGCTGATCCTAATGCTTACAGCTTTTAACCTGCTTATCAGGGGCTCCTGCTTTGCAAAGCTGTTTTCCTTAAATGTTATTGAACAGGTTGAAATGATAAATCTGGTGCTAAAATGGATGCAGAATATTCTCCTCTCGGCAAAGAAAAAAAAAAAAAAAAAAAAAAAAAGAGCCCAAATTTTCTCATCCTACTTTCATGTGGTTGTATATTTCACATAGGATTGCTTAAATTCTCCCTCACACACATTGGACAGCACATATGAAATTGATCTGTCATGCACTAAATTGCAAATCATCAGGACCCATGTGCTATATGCCATTTACAGCTTTCTCATCCTAGGCCTACTGAACTTTGGAATACTGAATCGTTTTGACATCTGCCACATATAGAAATACTGCAGCTGATGTCATTTGAGAGGACTGCAGGAACAGACATTAATAGAGCAAACATTATAAGAGACTTCCTCTTACAGACATCGGGAGATTTTATTAAAACTTATTTAATTATCACCTAAATACAGATGCTGTTAAAATAACTGTACAAAACACCAATGTTTAAGTGTAGAATCAAATTAATTAATTCCTATTTACATCAAAACTGATGTTCTTGCTGCTTATGGATTAGTCTCATGGTATTATTTGATAAGATTTTTCTAAAAGTTATGTAAAAATCACACAATATTGATTTAAGGGTTTAAAAATTCAGTGAAAATTTCTAACCTCAGTTCAATAAATTGTTCAAGCACTCAGTTTATCTTCTATCATTGTATATTTATCATTCTGTCACTTAAAAAAGATTTTGAACTATTAAAAAAGGTATTAACTAAGGATAGGTAAATGGTTATATTGTAATATGTTCAGAGATCAGCATCTGAAAAGAATTTTGCCCTTTACTTACCCAGTAAGTTATAAACTAGTTTCCAAACAGCTTTTGTTTAAACCCACCTAATTCTGTAGGAACTCCCTTGACTCTACTGGAAATTATTTCAGATTTTTACATGAATAAATGAGATAAGGCTCTGCAAAGAAAACACAGAGCTCTAGGTCATGTATTAACATCAACATTTGCATAAAATTCTTTTTCATTATGGTGGGATTTGTTGTTTTACAAGAGCCCTTGGAAGTTAAGTTGAAGGAAAATTAGGTTAAACTAGTCCATCTAATATTGTAAACATATTTTTAATTTTTAGTAAATCAAGTTTGGGGACAGTATTTGAAAATACACTAATCACAAGTTATTAAATAATACAGACACTACAAGATTGCAAACCAGTTGCTGGAAAAATAACTTTGAGATTAAATTGAGTTTTTTTTAGAAACTTTACCAGTTTATTAAATAAAAAGTGGAGCTTGCTGTTGTTTTTTCTACGTCTCAAATAAGTTTATCAGTACAAAGTGTGTTCAAAACAGTCTGGTTCAGTGTCTTAAATTTTATTCCAGTAGATAGGATGTGAAGCTGCCAAAAATCTCTATTAGCTATTCAAATGGTATCTTTCTTATTTTTAAAAATGTAAATTTTAAGATATACTTGCATAATCATTAAATCATTACTTTTCTTTTGATCTTGATAGGCATCAACAGCTTCTAGTTTGGGACAAGGGTCAGGAAAAACTGCAAATTACAGCAAATAAGGGATGGAGTAGACATAGCTGTATTACAGGGCTCTCCTGGGTTTCCTAGGGGTTTTTTTTTGATGCTGATTTTCTATATTGATGCTAATTACTTTAGTTTTCATTGTTATGAGCTTGGATTTTGCATCTAGTCCACAAAAGCTGGGAAACACTTTTTCTAGTAAATGAAATCACAGTTTAAAGAATGTCAGCTCTCCAGGATTTTCCAGATCAAGGCATTTTCAAGTTTCTTACATCATCACTACCTTATTAGAGAAAAAAAAAAAAAATAAAAAAATAAAAAAGGACCTTGTTTTCTAGCTTTGACCTGCCAAACAAAAATGTCAGAATCTCATGGTAAAATAAACAGATTTTACAACATTGTTCTCCACAAAATATTTACTTTCAAAGCTAAATCATTCACTGTTCAGAGAGCACTCTGAATTCTGATTCTTAGTCAGAAACACTAAAGATGATGCTGGAAATAACCACAGAAAGCATGGATGGGATGGTACAGTTGATTTTTTTTTTCACTCCAGTTTTTTTTGATTAACTGAGCAAAGTTAATTTAATCATTTCAGCTTTTGCCTTTCTTTAACCCCATGCTGTTCATACTGTTTTCTTTGTAGTCACTGAACAAGAGACTAAAGTGCCCAAGAAAACCATCATCATGTAAGTGCTGATTTATTTTTTTTTTTGGTAACATTTGTGTTTTGCATTGCTGCCTATGCATGATCCAATAACAAGCTTGTATTTATTGGCCATGCAAGTGTGTTCATTCCCATCCCACCAGATCTCATGGTATTCTGTGCTATGCAAAGTGACCACCTGAAAAAAATGGTACTATCCCTTTCAAAAAATAGCAGCACTAGTGTTAGACACAGCCTGGGTCAGTTTTTTTATGATATTACATGTGAAAATATTCCACTGAATACTGTTGGAGTTGCAGAAGAGTTCAAGAAGGTAGAGTCTTACTCTCAGTGTTGAAAAGAAACCAGCTTTGAGAACTGGCGACCTGAAAATATGTACAAATGTAACAAATGTCTCATAGCTTACAGTGATTTCTTCTGCCTTTCTATTTTAAATTCTCCAGGAAAGGCTTTTGTGATGAAGCAGAAGGAAGATGCACATTTTTATTCGCTTCTGTCTCTATATTTCTAATATGAATTTTTGTCCTGATAATGACTTGGTCTTTTTTGATACTTTGAGCCTAGTTTATATGGGGTGTCTATAACATATAAAGAATAATTGCAGCAAAAAGTGGTACTTTCTCAATTATATGTAGACCAGAAGCTCATAAACCATTAAAATCTTGATGTATCTTCTTTAGTATAAAAAAAACCCCATAATAAAATTGTTTCATGTGCTGGAAGGGGGACATTGCCCTGGGCTAGGCTTTCAGAGCACCGCCAAACTATTCTAATCATGTCCTAATGGCAGCAGGTGACTATACAATGGATATTTTGGGTCAATGAATTCCCTCAAGAGCTGTACTACTGCTAAAATCAGTCCTTGACTTAGACATGATGCTAAAGTTGACTTTTACTTTTATTAGATGGCAAGGAGGATGCGTGAAATGATGACTGAAGTATGGTTAAGAGTTGTTTACATTTCCTCTCTTTTATTATTTTCTATGATGACTATTTCTTATGTTCCATGCACTTAGCCCGTTTGGAGCCAGTGGCTTATAAAAAGACATGTCGCCCTCCTAGCAGCTTCCACCTTGAATAGGCAAAAAGCAGACGGGAGAGGCAGGAAGGGGTTCTTTTGCACATGAGTTCAGTTAACGTCTTCAGTTATTAGACATTTTTACCCTGCAAAGACCAGAAAACAAAGGTGCTTCTCCCTGTACCATCTCAAAGACCGGGGTTCAGATATCAGTGGAGTAGCTAAACAAATAAATATTTTTTTGATACCATGTTCAGAAACATCCTGAGAAAGGATGAGCAGGAAGGACTCACTCAGAGCCAGACCATATCTAAAGCTTAGTAAATCTCATCTATCTGCATCTCTGTGCTGTAAATCACCTGGATACATGTTTTTATTTTACATCTCTCCTCAGTCAGCTAAGTCCTCCCTTTCCCTTCATGATTTCAGATCACAAGCAGCAGCATTAATATCGGTTGATTATATAAAATTAAACTAATATAAAATATCATCAGTTAATCTGATTTCTAAATTTCTGACACATAAATTCCATAGACTGTTGCTTTGGACAGCTCAAGAAGTGATTTCTCGATTAAGTGCTGCAACCCCAAAGGAGGTTGGTACATTTATGAGTGGGATCTCAGAAAAACAGAAATTCCCTTCCTTTTGCCAGTAAATGGGGTCATAAACTCATTAGAGTGGACCTCAGCTGGAAGCAGGATAGTGATGGAATAAAATTTAGGAACAACTCTCCAAGGGCTTATTTGAGCTCTCCTTAAGGTGTAGTGAGATGAGGAACAGAAGCAGATTTGAAACTACTAGCAGAAAATAACAGATAACTAATAATTTAGAGACATAATAACCAATAATTTAGAGACAGCACTGGACAATGTCTATATAAGCATTTTAAGTTGCAACATCGAGCAAAGTCTAGTGTAAACACATTCGTCTTTATCTCTAAACAGTTTAGTTTCGTATAATTCAGAAAGGCACCATGGCCATTATGAAGGTTCTGCACAGACCTTAAAGCTCTATAGCAGTGTCAGAAGGTAGACAAGCCCAACATGGGATGAAGGATCAGGAAAAAGCTGATAAACCTGGGGGGAGTGGGGGGAGGAAGAGTAAAGCAGTGGAAACGAGCAGTAGGAGAGAGGGTGCTCCAGAAGAAAAGAAATCACACTGTAGCTGATCCAGGCCTGGACTTCCCTGTGTCCTGAAAGAGAGAGATTGGTGGGAAGAAATCTGATCTCCATAGAAGGCAATACAAGTCTCCAAAAACGAGACCATTAGATGAGAAAGGCTACAAGATATCCAAGAGGATTATTCTTCCATGATGGTTAGACAAATGCAACAGGAGAAACAGGCTCTCCTTTCACAGGGATTCCTGTGACAGCTGGAGATCAGAGCTGGTGGTTTTCAGCCCTGTGTGACGGTGACGAGAGGCTGGTGAGGAGAAAGAAATTAAAAAGCTATCGTCTTGTTTCATAACCATTCTTCCTCACTTCCTGCCATTGTCTTTACCCTTCAGTTAGTTCTTTTTTTAATCCCATTGCTCAGCACAGAAACAAAACCAGCTTTGCCTGTTAGTTCCACTGAACCAGAGACCTCCACTGTGGAGCATCAGCTTCCTTGTGCTTGCAAAATGAAAACTGTCTTTACCCTCAAGTTTTTCCATGTAAGAAATGTCACTGAAAAATCTGCAGGAAAAACTGCATGCTAAATATTTAAATTAAGAGCACTGAAGTCTGGGTTTAGGTGTTGCTGTCCCCAGATTTTAAAGCTATTTGATCCAATTTAATCCGTAGCTCATCTAAAGTCGAAATTTGGCCTGGCATGGGAACAGGAGATTATTTTGACACAAGCTGCGTATTTATACAGGGATTCTGAGAAGTCCCAACTACTTTGGATATGTCAAAAAAATCTAAAGTAAGGCCAGCAGAAATATGCTGAGAAATAACAGTCATGCATCCCAGATCAATTTGGTACTCCTATTTAAATCGATGGTTCTAGGATCAGGCTGTGTCTGCAACAACAGTATTATGAAGAGTAAAAATAAATAAATTTTGGCATAGATGACTTCAGCAGGCAGTGTTCTAACTTTCCTTTCCTGGTCTCCAATTGCTTAATGCCCTTTTAATATAACTGCTCTGCATGTGAAAATGCAGATCTCTGGTATCAAAAGTATTTAATAAAAAAATAGAGATGTATTTATTAAAAAAGAAGAAACTGCTGAGCCTACTGTAATAAATGGCATTTTGTTGAATTTGATGAAGCCAGAACTTGAGCTAAAGACACTCAGGAAAAGGTTACTCTCCCTGAGTGTTAAAAATCTTTGGGTGAAACTGCTGTATGGGTCCAAAGTAGCATAGTAGGTGGTCAACACAAGCACATGAAACAAGCAGCATCCAGAAGAACACTTCTCAGCTGGACATACTTGTGTGTTCATGCACTCAAGGAAGTTAAAAGAGCTAGGGTCTACCCGTGGGAAAGTAAGTGGAGATGGGCATGTGGGTGTGTGCATTGCTTGTGTATCCCTTTCAAAATGACACGCTTCACCAAAAGTTGGAGTGCTCACAAAACTAACCCCACTGTAGCACCTTGACCGACAATGGCATGTGCTGATGGAGTGTGGCTCCCCAAAAAGTCTCGTCTTCCTGCCAACTCCATTCCAACCCTTTCTGTCATCAGAGAGGAAACGATAACCACTGTGGTGAAGAACCCAAGACAAAAGGGAAGGGTCTCTCCTGCACGTTCTTCCTCAGGTCATTCGCCTTCCCGCTCCCCAAGAGCAGAGCCAACTCCAGAGCCAGTTTATGTTTCAAAGATCAGGCAGCCTGTCCACAGACATGAGCAGGAAGCAACTCCAAAGTCTGCTGTTCCCATGCTTTTTGTCACAGAACCAGAGGACAGGCAAGGAGCAGCAGCTAGAGATGTCATGATAGAGACCAAGGTGGAAGAGAAAAAGCCCAAGTGGGTTGAAGTGGAAGAAATAATTGAATTCAAGGTGAAAAAATCACCAAAACCTGCAAGGAAAAGAGGCTCTTCCCCAGCAAAACAAGAAAAAGATGACTCAGGGGTGCTGACATTCACTTTTCCCAGCTCAAGGCCTAGACACTCCCCAGAAGACGATCCAAACACAAACAACTCCAACAATAAATTGGTGGAACAGTCAAAATCTTTGCCTAATGACAGTCTCTCTGAAGCTGATGTCCAGCCTGTGGTGTATGCAGCCGAGCAGGAAGAACCTCAAGTCAGCAACGAAGACAGAAGCTCCCCATGTGGGTCCAAACAACTAGAAAATAATTTATTTATGGATTATGGAACCGAAGGGAAGATCTTCCCACAGGAAACAAGTGCTCGCTACAGGTCAGACGGCGCTTCCCCACTGCTTGCCTGTGGGAGTGAGCCTTTGGTCTTCAGCTTTGAGACAGCTGCTGCAGACCACCATGAACTTCTGTTCTCAGTAGCGAGTCCAGAGGTTAAGGAAGAGGCAGATGAATTAGATGTGTCTTGGCCTGTTGAAGAGGGAATACCTGAAGTAGTGGAAGATGTTCTTTCAGAAGAAGATAATGTCGTTATAGTTGATGAACCAGAGGAGCTACAGACAGATGACATTAGCACGCGGGACCGCAAAATCTTAACCCACAATGGCAAAGTATTAACTTTGGAGGATCTTGAAGATTATGTTCCTGAAGAAGGTGAGACCTACGGGTGTGAAGATCAGAACCATACGGCAGAGAAACCCTGCGAGATCTCTGTGCTCCAGACAGAGATTAATGAACCAACTATTGGGAAGCCAGTGCTGCTGAATCTCGTGAGGCCTGTGGTGTCCACGCCCAGGCAAAGCCTTTTCAGTCAGTTTGAAGAGCACGTTCCTGGGGGCATGTTCATGTCAGCATCAAGAGTAACTGGTGTGCAGTCTGTAGGCCCTTCAAACATCTCTTTCCATGTGAGTGATACCTGCATGACAATGACACCTGGAGTGCATGGAGCAACGGCAGGAGCTTCTCCTCTTCCCTCCTTCACAGTCAAACCGTCTTTCTGCACTGAAGTCCAGCTCTCAGCAGACAACGGACAGTCAAGCTTTAAAACTGAAGTTTCCACAAGAACCCTCAGCTATGGGACTGTTGGCGAGCCTGTCACCTTGCACATCAGCACAGAAGACCTCTCCCAAAGCTGAGCAGATGCAAGCATAATTTTCAATGCAAAAGAAAACAGCATTTTAGAGAAAAAAATAATCAAAAATATTGTAGGTGAGGGGAATTGGTGTCAAAGATTACAAGGTAACATGTACAAGGGAATACCTTTGAGGAAAATATATTTAAATACGTTATGTAGAGCTTTTCCAGTCTTAAAGGGAACATGTCTGTCAGAACAGTTTGTAATTTTAAAAGCTTTGATCGAGGTAAGCATATATCATTCCATAGTGAAGCAGTGGTGGTAGGTTTAGGAAAAACCTGATTCTCCTGCCTATGACAGAAATATAAATGAATAAGTGCATTTTTATCCATGAACTTAAAAATTATTTCAAGTGCCAATCTGTACATTGTGGCGTGGCAAGAAGATGAAAATATCTAAGCTTTTCAGCGTCCTTCAGCAGTCCAGGGTAGGACTGTTTCCAGCTAAAGCGATCTCCTGTCACTGTGTGTGCCTGAAGGTCATAAAGTCTCACACTGCTTTGACCTTATTGTACACTTTTAACACCAGTTAGCTTTATAAAAAATTTCTTCATAAACCTTTCAACATGCACAGTCTGGTTACATAATTTTAAACTTCTGCCATGGAATGAAACATATAGAAAATATTGTATTTACTAGGGATGCTAAGGGCTGCTAAGACCTTTTGGTTGAAATACTAGTTTAACTAAAGTCAATGGTGAAAGTCCCACTGACTTGAGGAAGCAAGGATTTAATTGTTCTCTTCTGCTTTAAGTAAAAAAAAGACCATCTTTTTAAAATGACCTCTGTTTTCAAGTCCACTTCCTAGTTGTCTAAAGACCTAGGTTTTGTTATTCTGCATTCTAGTGTGGTGGATTTATAAACCATATCTTTTAAAACACAGATTTATTTAACACACACCAAAAGATTGAAGTGCCGCACAAAATTACTTCTGCATATATAATCAAATGCTAACACATACAAAAAACCCACAAATGTGGTCTTTATCAAAAAATATTACTGGAAGAATATTTGTTCTCCTGTACATGCCAGTGGTGAAACATTACTGTTAACAGATTGATGGACAGTGTCTCATGGGCTAAGAGCAATTTGCCACTGAGCTACAGCAAGGTAGCAGGAACACAAAGACAGTTTAAAAAGTAACAAAGCAAGCAAACAAGAAAAGAGATCTTCACCGTAAATGTCTGGATGAAAAATACAGCTGTTAAATGTATTGGGCTGCTTGGAAGCACTGCCAGTTGCAATTGCATCATATTACTGTAACCACACATGTTGAGCTGTCCCGTAGAGGTAATGTCTTCTGAGTTTCTCAGGAGTGCTGATCGAGCGGAAGGCTAAGATGCACTGAGCATGGCCCGTTCCTTTTGGCTTCACCGAAAATGGATGTTGCACAAACCTTCAACAAGTTGCTCAGTCCTGGAAAAAAATGAGCTCACAGGCCCAAATACTGGTCCCAGTTGAAGTCAGCTGGAGTTTGTCATTGATCTCAGTAGGACCAAGCACTGGCCCTCTCTACCTGGCAGAGATGTGGGGTGAAAAGTCCCAACGTCTTGTCCCAGCTGAGTTGTGTAGAACTGTTGCAATAGAAAATGTTTTCATTTAGATGGTGTAGGGAAACCAGAAATGCTCAGACGCAGCTGAATTTCTAACTAGCACAAAGCGAGAGGATTGTGTGAGTTTCTGCCTTGGAAGAAACGTATGTGTGATGTTGTCTCGGTGTTTCCCAGATAGGTAGTATTGTAAAGCTTGTTCTGGAGTCCTCTGGGCAATATTCCCGCTAACAGGGACTGAATATACATAAAAAGGTGCTTGTAGAAAAGAATGCATTATTTTTTTTTCCTTCTGTGGCTGCACCTTGATCATCTGCTGACTAAAATGAACATACTGATTTCACAGCCTTTTACTTTCAATATTCAAACAGGATTTTATGTGTAATATCACGTGCACTACCCTCATGATATAGGATGCTTTTCCAGTGATTACATGTGGTGAAAGAAATCAAACCTCTTGTTTGTTACTCTCCCATTTTTTATAACATCTCCTTGGTTTATACTATTTGTTTTATAATTAAGAAATACAATGGCTATATATTAGTGCTTTTTTCATATATTGCACTGTACATTGGAAAGTAACAGACATACAACAGGGAAATAATACTTTCTAAACTAAAAATATTTCTTTTAGATTGGGCCTGATTCTGATCTCAGTTATTCCAGCATTAGTCTAGAATAATTCCACAAGAAGGAAGTGGATTTGATTCAGATTTACAAAGATACTGCTGAGAAAAGAATTTGCCCTATGACATTCTTCAAAAATATACTATTTATCCAAAAGATAATAAAGATGTGTAAAGGCAGGTGGAGTTTTCCTCCTGCTCTGGTTGATGCTCAGGTTTTTCTAAAGAAACTAAAAGGTTGCAGTTCAGATGGTTGTAGAAGAAATAACTATACTTTGATTCATTAGCTCAAAGCAATTAACATCTGTTTACATTTTCTTTTAAAATTTAAGCAAAAAAGAATTGAAATGATTTTTTAAAATCCTATGTAGAACTCTGTTCGAGAAGTGAAAGGTTTATGAGAAGTTCATTGCATATACTTTCAAAATATTTTCCTAGAGGTTAAAAATTATGCTTGTAAGTGATTAAACTATGTAGATAACTAATGAGACGTGTGGGGGTTTATTTCTTGTAGATGAAAACATGCAGCTGTATTAAAAATTTTAATACAAAGAATGTTTTACTAAAATTCCTGCAGGTAAATGGGTATTAATGAAGTGGAAACTTCAGTTTGCTTGAGGTACAAAAGAAAAAAAACACACCAAAAAAATCAAATACAAGATATGCTGTTAGATGCTGAGTTTATATCAATAAATGTCTTGCATCGGCTGTCACTGAACTTGCTGGTCTTCTGTGTTCTTCTCTGTTCCACGGCATCAGCTGATCCACTTCTGTTGACTTCAGCAGGATCTGGGTTGCAGCCCAACAACATTAATGTAGTTGGGCTCTGGCGCCTTTTTTTATGGACAGGTTTGCAAGTGCTGAAGTGAAAGAACCTGTTTTTAGGGAGGACTCACATCTATGAGTCAGTTTTGAACTACGCTCATCCTCTTGGGTCCTTCTTTGAGACTGAATTGAAACTTCAAAATATGTGTCACTCCTGTGTTCCTGGTTATGGGCTGAAGGAGAGAAGGGCGGAAAGGTTCACGGTTGAGATTTTAGCATTGGGAAACAGGCTGTCCATCATAGGTGTGTCATCACTGCAGCATTAGTTAGACATATCTCAGTTAATGTTAAAGTTCCTCCAGTCAGCAGCTTGAATCGTAGCATGTAACATCCCTAAAGAGGGAGGAAAGTGGTGGTGTTAGCAGTGTGGAGGAGACCTGGGATTATATATAACCTCTGTGCATATACCTGTAAATATATTTTCTCATTGAGACATACTAAGAGTGTTTCATGCCTTTCTAACCAGTTCACTTGTTGGAAGCTGGCCCAGCATGTAGGACAGCACCAGTTGGCAGCAGTCACAACAGGAACTCCAGACAATCAAAATATTTATCTAGGAAAACATTTAAAGAACTTCCACCCAGCCCAGTGCTGATGAACACTGATGGGCAGTCTGGGACACTGTGTGAGCAAAACTTGTTTTTTCCATCAACAAACCCAGAACTGAAATATTTCATAACCACTATGGTCACGGGGAGGACATTGAAAATAAAAATCAAGTGAGATGTCTTCAAAAGGGTCTGATCCAAATGTAGCCTTCAACTTCACCTGCTAAGGTCTATCATGGGAACTTTCTTAAGGAAGGGAAAGGAGAAGGATCAAAACAGCTACAGGACACACTTCTGTGTCGATGACATTAAACGATTCAAGGCTGTTTGTGCATAAGTGCTCTTATTTTTTCTTGAACCACATGATGGTTTGAATTTGCACTCTTGGTTGGCAAGCAATCACATCATGAACATGATGAATTTTCTTAATCTGAAATGCATTTTGTCTGTCATATGGTTACTTGAGGGTTTTCCTAGATATCATCTGTCCCTTTCTTGTGCCTTCTAAGGCACAACAAGATTTGTGGAAGAGATATGGGGCAGGAGATTGGATGAGATGAGCTCCTGAGGTCCCATGATCCCATTCTAGCCTAGCTGCTTCTTTCTACCAGTGCTGACTGAGGATGAGATCATAGTAGTTGTCTCCTGAGTGGCCATTCTGCGAAGATGTATGCTTGAAAATCCATTCTTCTGTGTGGAAAGCTTATGTCTTCTCTCTGCCTTCAAAGCCATGAGTTTCTTGAGTCAGGAGTTCTATCTTCCTCTGTATAATGCTGCCCTATACACAGCTGCTGTGCATTACTGTTCAGACCAGGTGCCTTTGCTTCTAGAGTATCGTGCAAAGGCATAGTCCACTATAAATTTAAAAATCTTAAGTACCTTCTAATGCAAAACCTGGTAAAAATATTCAGATATTGTAAAGTAGGACAAATACACTACTCTAGTGCAAAAAGTAGCTTTTCTGCCATCCTCTCAGACTTACAAGCTCGTGAAGCAGAACAGCCCTCCCTTCTTCTCCCTGCCCTTCTCCAGAGTCACTGATGAGGCTAGTACCTGCTCACTCCTCCTTCTCTCTGTGAGAATTAACATCCTCCTTGCATGTAGGGTCTGTATCAGTGCAATGTGTCACTGCTGGGTTCATTTCACTGATCTTAATAAAGGTATTTTTGTCAGACCAGCCAATGTAGGGTTGAGTTGGGAGATGGATCCTTTGTTCTGTTGTCTGGGGAGAGGCTCAGTGTGTGTGTAGTGTGGCACAGTGTCCTCAACTTGGTGAGATACATCTTTCTGAAGCATGTTGGTTAACCTTCTTATTCTAAGTCTTAGCTACACTCTTTCTTGCTGGAATAAGTATTTATGTATCAGCTCTCTGCTCTCTCTAGGAGGGGAAAATGACATGATTGCAAATATTTCCATGAGTTGGATGATGCCGCTATTTATTTTTTTTTTACCCTGAAGAGAGAAAAGCTGTTCTTCTTGTCTGTAGGACTGACTTCTCCCCAGTCAGAGATGGAGACTTCTGTACAGGCCTCGCTTCAGCGTGCAGATAAGGAGATCAAGACAGCTCTAAAGAAACTCATGGACTCAGCATCGCTGCTGGTGACTCTCCCCCCGGACAAGCAAGAAGAAGCTGGTGGCCTTGGCCTTCCTGGGTCTGTTCCTTCAGACTACTCAGAAACAGCAGCCGGGCCCTCTGTGTTAGTTCATGAAGCCAGTACCCAAACTCAGGCTACTGGAGGGCATGGTAGGTTTGGCATGAATCTAGATAATGTCCCATAGGCGTCAAAAGAGACAAAAATATTGAACATGCCAGCAATGATTTTTTTTTTTCCCCTCATTTTTCTGTTTCATTGTGTTTTGAGCAGTTGAAGATTAAGAGAGGACATTCAGACTCAAAGCGTGAGGCTGTGGGTTGGGGTTAGGGTAGACATAAGTTTGAGGCAGATCTTTCTGGAAATAGATGTTTGAAAACTGTGTCGGAGGTAGAGTTCGGTTCATCACTTGCCCAAAACAGAGGGATAGGGGATATTTTTCCACATTTGGGCTTTTGACCCTGGACTTGCTTCTAATTTTTTGGGGGGGAGAAGAGGGAGTGGGATCCCTCCTTTACATTTATAGAAGTAATTTGGTTTCTGATTTGATGGGGTGGGTAAGGGAGGTTGCTTTTCTTTTATTGTTTGACATAAAAAGCTCAAAATATGTTTAACATCCCTTTATCAACTGTCAGAAACTTTCTAGGATGTTGAGTGCATCAGGCTAGCCAGCATTTCACTGGTTCTGAAGCCTTGATAGACTCCTTAGCAGTTTCCATGTGATTAAAACCAGTGATATGTGTGACTGTGTCTTGCCAGAACAACTCTTCCGGCTCTGCATTGTTGTTTGTTTGTGGTTTCTTTGGTTTAAAAAAAAAAAAAAAAAAAAAACAAAAACAAACAAACAAACAAAAATAAACACATGAATAAGCAGCAACCCTTTCACTCTTCCTTCTGCTTCTGCCATAGCAACATGTCTAAGCTGTCTCTGTGTCAGATCAGAGTAACTGTCCTCCACCAGTGTCAATTAAAAGGACAATGTCAAGTAGCCTTCAGCCCTCAAACTCCAGATACTGTTTTAAAAACACTCGTCTAAAATTTTATGAGAATAGAACCATTTCATGGAATCACACCCAAAATAACTGCATTAAATAAAGGACAGGGCTTTAAAGCCTTTTTGCCTTTCTAGTAGGGTATCATCTGTGAAAATAATCCTCTGGTTGAAGCAGGATAACTCAAAAATCATAAGTAAAATGTCAACTAGCAGATTATTTCCTTAGTCGTAACTACAGAGATAATGGAACAGTGAATGAGATGGTTTTACAGTCCTTCCATGTGAGAAAACTAGATGTGTTCTTAATAGAGGAAATTTTTTTAATAAGATGAAGACTTGACAACTGTCCCTATGATTGCATGCTTTGAGTAAGAAGGCGGCAAATATTGAAATAATACTGGCAATAGGAAAGCACAATCCCACCAACCTGGGATCTCTGACCCTGCCAGCAATGCCTTGACTAACTTTGTTTTCCATCCCAATAGAGCTGTTTTATGTGATTTTTAGAAACCGCTGCTGTTTTTCAAAACCAGCCAGCACCAAACATCCCTAGATTGTTCCCCCCAAAACCCCTTCCTACTGGGGAGAAGACTCCTCTTGATTTAACCTTTCCTCCTCAGATGAAAAAGGAAATGATGATACTCCTATGGAGTAACTCTAATAGTCAATATCAAAAGACAATCAGGTACTTTTGGAATGGAAGATCAAACAAGTTTTTGAAGATCTATCTGAAAAAATAATTAATAATAAAAGAAGAACAATACCTGAACTGCCATCAAGCTACACCATCTTTTTGTTTCCTTGTTCCTGTAAGCCCCAGCTGCCAAACCTCGTTCTGGTGTAACTTAGAGTTGTATGAGGACATTTTCAAAGAACCCAGGGAGGTGCATTAATGCTGATGCTATAACATCACTAGCTCTTCCATATTAGCTTACCTCCATATTATCTCCATGTTAGCTGTACCTCCAGGCAGGCCTGCCTTGACCACCAGTTTTACATTGATGTAAACTTAATCGCTTCACTGATGCTATCCATTATTGCACCAGTGAGTCAAGAACTGTTCTTATAATTAAAAGTTTAATTGAAGCATTCATGTGTAAGAAGGTAACGTGGGGCATCCCTGGAGGTATTTAAAGACATGTAGACATGGCACTTAGGAACACGGTTCAGTGGTAGACTTTGTAGTGTTAGGTTAATGGTTGGACTCAATGATCCTAAGGGTCTTTTCCAACCTAAATGATTCTCTGATTCTATGATTTCATCATAGCCATGTGCTAGAACTCAAACACAGTTAAAGTATCTCCTATAAAGGATGTATTGAACTCATTCCAGTCATTCTATTTCTTCTTGTCCCTACTGATTGCTTGTCCTATTTTGTCTCTGTGTGTTTCCTTGCAGAAAAGTTTAGTTTTGTGCAGTCAGCAGTGTGCCACCAGTCAGTCTCTCTGATGTTATTCAAGTCCTTTGCTTCATGTGGTCTTCTCAGAAGGGCCAAATTCCTCTCTTAGCTTCAGTGACTGCACTCAGCTAAGGTCAAACAGACTCAGTTCTGACACAAGGCAGACTAGAGATGCCTCCAAAGGTTTGACTGGGTTTCAGGTTGCCATCATAGGTGATGAGTCTAACTTGCCCTGTTTCTGCTGCCAGAGAAAGCACAAAGGCAGATTCCAGCTGAAGAACCGAGTGTGCCAGAGCCCAGCCCTGGTCCTTCTCGTGAAGAAACAGCTGCTGCAGATGAAAGCACTCAGGAGCGCAGTGTTCCTATTACCAGGTAAATATCATCTCAATACACAGATTTTCAGATGTGCCAGACTTTGTGGCAAGAAAAGCAAGTCCTCTGTGGTAGAGGAAGCAGGTGGTCACTTGAACTGATGCTTGTTTGATGTCTGGGAAGCTGATGGAGCAGTTCATCTTGAGTAACATCACACAACACATGTGGGACAACCAGATGATCAGGCCCAGTCAGCGTGGGTTTAGGAAAGGCAGGTCCTGCCTGACAAACCTGATCTCCTACGACAGGGCGACCTGCTTATTGGATGAGGGAAAGACTGTAGATGTTGTCTACCTTGACTTTAGTAAGGCCTTTGACACCATTTCCCACAGCATTCTCCTAGTGAATCTGGCTGCTTGCGACTTGGATGGGCACACGCTTTGCTGGGTAAAAAACTGACTGGCTGGCCGGGCCCAAAGAGTTGTGGTGAACGGAGTTAAATCCAGTTGGCAGCCGGTCACAAGTGTGTCCCCCAGGGATTGGTTTTGGGGCCACTCCTGTTTAACATCTTTATTGATGATCTAGACGAGGGGATCGAGTGCCCCCTCAGTCAGTTTGCAGATGACACCCAGCTGGGTGGGAGTGTTGATCTGCTCGAGGGTAGGGAGGCTCTGCAGAGAGACCTGGACAGGCTGGAGCCATGGGCTGAGCCCAACTGGGGGAGTTTCACTGAGGGCAAATGCCGGGGGCTGCCCTTGGGCCACAACAACCCCCAGCAGGGCTACAGGCTTGGGGAGGAGTGACTGGAGAGCTGCCAGTCAGAGAGGGACCTGGGGGGGATTGATAATGAGCCAGCAGTGTGCCCAGGGGGCCAAGAAGGCCAATGGCATCCTGGCTTGTGTCAGCACCAGCCTGGCCAGCAGGGACAGGGAAGGGATCTGAGCCCTGGGCTCGGCACTGGTGAGGCCGCCCCTCGATGAGTGGGTTCAGTTCTGGGCCCCTCACCCCAAAAAGGCCATTGAATGACTCGAGCGTGTCCAGAGAAGGGCAACGGAGCTGGGGCAGGGTCTGGAGCACAGGTCTGCTGGGGAGCGGCTGGGGGAACTGGGGGGGTTCAGTCTGGAGAAGAGGAGGCTGAGGGGAGACCTCCTGGCCCTCTGCAACTCCCTGCCAGGAGGGGGCAGAGAGGGGGGATGAGTCTCTGGAGCCAAGGCCCCAGCGCCAGGCCCCGAGGGAATGGCCTCAAGCTGCCCAGGGCAGGGTCAGGCTGGCTCTGAGGAAGGATTTCTGTGCAGAAGGGGCTGTTGGGCGTTGGAATGGGCTGCCCAGGGCAGGGGGTAGTCCCTATCCCTGGAGGGGTTGAAGAGTCGGGCTGAGCCAGCGCTGAGGGGTCTGGTGGAGTTGGGAACAGTCAGGGGGAGGTTCACGGTTGGGCTGGATGATCTACAAGGTCTTTTCCTACTTTGATGATTCTGTGATCCTGTTGTTATTCTTTAGAATCCTGTTCACACATGCATTGTGCAAGAAGGACAGAATAGGCTGGAGAGAAATTCATCCCCCCCCAACAATATTCTTGTATTAATTTTAAGTAAATAATTTGTCTGGTCAATGACAGGGTGTAATCTTGTATCTCTGTAGTTTTATGTGGCTTATGTCATGATCTTTTCTCTTGGGTTTTATCAAAGAACATCACCAGCTGCAGGGGCAGGAGACTGGTATAGAAAAGAAGATGTGGCCTGGGATGTACACCGTGAAGTTTATATTGAGACCACAGAAAGAACCTGTGTGTATAAGACTGAGGAGAAGACCCCAACAAGTAAGTAGAAACCTTGTTTCCTTTTCCCAGATACCATGATTGTCACTGTCTTCTCTTTTGGTAATAACTCCTGATGACTTTTTAAAAATACTTCAATTTCTTGAGCAGTAACTGTTTATTAAACAAAAAGTAAAATATAAGCATGAAGATGAGAAGCCTAAAAGGAATGCCAGTATAAAGAAGCCTAAATATACTGCTGTGATATCTCTTGATCTGACATGAAGCTAAAGTTACATTCTAAATGACCAGTCCTATAAAATCCATTTTAGTAACTCAACCTACACCAGCACACTACGAATCAACTTGTGGTATTGTGCATGCAGCAAACCCTTGTGTCTCACCAGGTCCTCCCTATATGCAAGTGACAATAGAGGATGTGCAGGTGAATTCTGGGGAGTGTGCCAAATTTCAGGCAGTCATTGAAGGAACGCCTCAGCCTACCGTTTTGTGGTTTAAGGTAAGTGCAAACTTCCCTCTGGCTGAGAGTAAGGACCCACAGAAAGGACTTTAGTGCAGTACTTCTGTGGGGAATTTCTTTTGCTCTTTCATCTCACACCTCTTACACCAATTCTGCGTCCTATCTATAGGCTTTGTTGAACCAGCTGCAGTTCTCGCTGGAACCATCAATGATGCATCTCACCCTGGGTTGTCTCCAATGTCATTGTGGCTCCTTTTGCAGAAAGGGGAACCGGGATGGTTTGGGGACCAAGATGGGCAGGAAGGGAGATTGGTTCCTGCCTGAGAGCTACAAAGATGCGTGCTGTAGTTTTGGGGGTCAGGGATGGGATTAAGAGTGGTTTATTCCAATTGTCAATGTGACTGTCAGACTCTGTATCTTTTCTATAGCTAACGATAAAATGAGCATGACTGAGGACAATGAATATCCCATAGAAAGGAAGGAGAAATAATTCATTATTCCTCAGAACATTGTCATGTTTCTGAAATAAGTCAGTGTTGTTCTATAATGATTATCTGTAACTCTTCTGTCCAACTAAGTGGTTTGTACGCACAAGTTTTATTACATTTTTTTTCTGCATGGGAAATGCAAGGACCAGCTCCTCAGACAAATAAAATAACTTTAAAAAAATAAGTAAAATGCAAAGAACTCCCTCCCATGCATTCACACACGCATACAGGCGCACATCTGAACACACTGAAAAGAATAAGAACAAGGCAAGAATATATGATACACCCTGTTAACACTCTTGCAATCTCTGACACTTCCAGCTCAGTTATCACAAGCTAGCTGACTTTTTATCTATTTACTAACCCACAGTAAAGCTCTCCACATGCTTATCTAGCCTCTTGCACCCACGCAACATCTCCCACGTACTGTGTCCTTTGTCAAGGGGTTCAACCCACTGACAGTACACTGCCTCAAGTGCCACCTCTTTTTGGCTGTTCTGTGCTTATTTATCACAAGCTTTCATGTGTTGGCTCTTACATCTTTTATCAGGAAAAGTTAATCTCTGTCCACTCACTAGGCTATTCATAATTCTGTACAGATCTATTGTGTTGTATTGCTAGAGCTTCCCTTCCAGGCTGAAGAACCCTAACTTGCTGTGTCAGTCCTCATCTGGAAGCTGTTACAAAAAGAACATTGCTGCAACAGTACCACACCCTGGGCAAACAGGATTTATAAGACGATGCTTTCTGTCTTATTCTTCATATCTTCCCTAATAATTTCTAACATCTCGTACTCTGACTGTCGCCAAGCTCCGAGCTGGTGCTGCCATGGAGTGATTTACTGTAACTCAAAGATTTGCTCCAGTGTAATAAGGAACAGTTCAGAGACTTTTCATGGGGGGGGAATACAGTTGCATCACTTTACATTTATTGTATTTTATACATTTATCTGGTATTTTACTGTCCAGACAGGAGGTCTCAAAAGGTCCTTTTGCAAATCTTCATAATCTGCTCTCTGTCACACACACCGCCTCCTGGTCATTTTTTCATATTAAACATCACAAGTGCCAGCACAAGCTGGAGACTAGGCAGGAGCAAAGTAGCTCCTCTTACTGCTCCCAGGGCTGACTGCTCAGGCGTGGTGTGCTGGGAAAGCTGAAGAATAAACCACATAGCCCTGGGGATCCCTCTGAAGCCTGTATTCCTATGAATGGGTTCTGAAACAAAAATGTTACTGGGTAATGTGGAAGCAGAGAAACAGTTAGACATGGGGGAGCTCTTCAGCCAGCATTTTGTTAGTGAGATGTGCTAGCCTGAATGGTTTGTGTTGCAGCTCTGCTGCTGTGTCTCATTTCTTGAAGGGAAGAAACATCTGTTTCCATCTTACTTTTTCGACTGCCAAAATGTCATTTCGTTCTTTCAGGGCACTTCATTGCTGACAGAGAGCAAGAGGGTCCATCAAGGGAAGGAAGGAACAACATATTTCTTAGTTGTGGACAGTGCTGTCTTGGAAGATGGTGGTGTTTATACCTGTGTTGCCAAAAATGCAGGAGGGGAGGTTCTGTGCAAAGCAGAGCTTATCGTACATGAAGGTAATGTCATTCTTTCAGCTGCAGGAGTTGCTACCATAGCCCCTGCAGTAGGTATTCTGTTGCAGTCATCTCCTGGTACCCATATGGTGTCTGCTCTGTACTCCTGCATAGCGTTTGTGTGTTACCAGCATGGCATGATCCAGTATAAGAGCAAATGATCTAATGACCTACACTTATATATAAATGAGATATGTTTTTTCTCTGCTTTAGACTACATGATGAACTGATACAATGGGCCACAGAAATAAGTGGGGACATTTCTCTGGTAGTGTTCTGCTCTTTAGCCTGCCTCTTCTGATTTATCTCAGGTGAAGATCATAGAATCATGTAATGGTTTGAGTTGAAAATGACCTTAAAGATCATCCAGTTCCAACCTCCCTGCCCCGGGCAGGGACACCTTCCACTAGCCCAGGTTGCCCAAAGCAATGTCCAGCCTGGCCTTGAACCCTTCCAGGGAGGGGGCAGCCACAGCTGCTCTGGGCAACCTGTGCCAGGGCCTCACCGCCCTCACAGGGAAGAATTTCTTCCTATTATCTAATCTAAATCTCCCTTCTTCCAGTTTAAAACCGTTACCTCTCATCCTATCCCTACACCTCTGATCCAGAGTCCCTCCCCCCTTTCCTGCAGCCCCTTTCAGTCCTGGGAGGCCGCTCTAAGCTCTCCCCGGAGCCTTCTCTTCTCCAGCTGAACCCCCCAACTCTCCCAGCCTGTCCTCACAGGGGGTGCTCCAGCCCCCCAGCATTCTCGTGGCCTCCTCTGGCCCCGCTCGAGCAGGTCCGTGTCCTTCCGCTGTTGGTGCCCCAGAGCTGGACCCAGCTCTGCAGGGGGGTCTCACAAGAGCAGAGCAGAGGGGGAGAATCCCCTCCCTCGACCTGCTGCCCACACTGCTCTGGGTGCCGCCCAGGACACAGTTGGCTTTCTGGGCTGCAACCACACATTGCTGGCTCATAGTCAGTTTTTCATCCTACCCCGAAGTCCTTCTTTGCAGGGCTGCTCTCAATCCACTCCTCACCCAGCCTGTATTTGTTCTGGAGATTGCCCCAATCCATGTGCAGGACCTTGCACTTGGCCTTGTTGAACTTCATGAGATTTGCAGAAGCCCACATCTCCAGCCTGCCCAGGTCCCTCTGGATGGCATCTCTTTGCTCCAGTATGTTGGCTGCACCACACGGCTTGGTGTCCTCATCAAACTCGCTGAGGGTGCCTCAATCCCACTGTCCGTGTCGCCAACAGAGATGTTAAACAGCGCCGGTCCCAACACTGACCCCTGAGGAACATCACTTGTCACTGCTCTCCAATTGGACATTGAGCCATTGACTGCAGCTCTCTGAGTGCAACCACCTAGCCAATTCCTCATCCAGCAAGTGGTCCATCTGTCAAATCCATGTCTCTCCAGTTTAGAGACAAGGATGTCATGGGGGACAGTGTCAAATGCTTTGCACAAGTCCAGGTAGATGATGTCAGTTACTCTCCCCTTATCCACCAATGCTATAACCCCATCACAGGAGGTCACCAAATTTGTCAGGTACAATTTGCCTTTGGTGACGCCGTGTTGGCTGTCACCAATCACCTTCTTATTTTCCATGTCCCCTAGCATAGTTTCCAGGAGGATCTGCTCTACGATCTTGCCAGGCACAGAGGTGAGACTGACTGGCCTGTAGTTCCCTGGGGCTTCCTTTTTTTCCTTTTTTAAAAATGGGGCTTATGTTTCCCCTTTTTCAGTCAGCGGCAACTTCAGTGGACTGCCACAGCTTCTTAAATATGATGGATAGTGGCTTAGCAATTTCATCTGCTAGTTCCCTCAGGACCCACAGATGCATCTCATCAGGCCCCATGGACTTGTGCACCTTCAGGTTCCTTAGATGGTCTCCAACCTGATCTCCTACAGTGGGCAGTTCTTCATTCTCCCAGTCCCTGCCTTTGCCCTCTGCATCTTGGGCGGTGTGGCTGGAACACTTGCCCGTGAAGACTGAAACAAAAAAGTCATTGAGTACCTCAACCTTTTCCATGTCCCAGGTAACGAGGTCTCCTGTTTCCTTCCCATATTTTCTCTAATCTTACTTTTATCACCGATGTACCTGTAGAAGCTTTTCATGTTGCCCCTGACGTCCCTGGCCAGATTTAATTCTATCAGGGCTTTAGTTTTCCTAACCTGATCCCTGGATGCTTGGACAGTTTCTCTGTATTCCTCCCAGGCTACCTGTCCTTGCTTTCATCCTCTGTAGGCTTCCTTTTGTGTTTGTGCTTGTCCAGGAGCTTCTTGCTCATCCATGCAGACCTCCTGGCATTTTTGCCTGACTTCCTCTTTGTTGGGATGCATCACAGCTGAGCTTGGAGGAGGTGATACTCAAATATTAACCAGCTTTCTTGAGTGCCTCTTCCCTCCAGGGCTTCATTCCATGTTACTCTACCAAGCAGATCCCTGAAGAGGCCAAAGTCTGCTCTCCTGAAGTCCAGGGTAGTGAGTTTGCTGTGCTCCTTCCTTGCTGCCCTAAGGATCTTGAACTCCACCATTTCATGGTTATTTCAGCCAAGGCTTCCCTTGAGCTTCACACTCCCCATGAGCTCCTCCTTGTTGGTGAGAACAAGGTCCAGCATAGCACCTTTCCTCATTGGCTCCCCTATCACTTGGAGAAGGAAGTTCTCCAAGTACCATCAATGCAGTCCAAGAACCTCCTGGATTGCTTGTGCCCTGCTGTGTTGTCCCTCCAACAGATATTGGGGTGGTTGAAGTCCCCCATGAGGATCAGGGCTTCTGAACACGAGGCTGCCCCTATCTCTCCATAGAGGGCCTCATCCAATCGTTCTTCCTTGTTGGGTGGCCTGTAGCAGACCCCAACTATAGTATCGCCTGTCCCTACCCTCCCTTTAAACCTGACCCATAAGCTCTCGGTCGGCTCCTCATTCATCCCTGGGCAGAGCTCCTTGCACTCCTGATGGTCACTGACACAGAGGGTGACAGCCCCCCTCCGCATCTCCCCTCCCTGTCCTTCCTAAAGAGCCCCTATCCTTCCATCCCAATGCTCCAGTCATAGAAGCCATCCCACCATGTCTGCATGTTGCCATGCAGGCGTGCACATGTCTCTAACTCCTTTTGTTTATTCCCCATGCTACATGCGTTTGCATAGAGGCATTTAAGTTGGACAAAGTTCATACCGACAGGTTCTGATATCAAACAGCTCCATTTAATTCTGCGCAGAAGTTTAGAGGACCCCTGTAATTTTTCCTGCCTTAAATTGTCTTGTAATAACTTTGCATGCTATTAGCAAGGCCTTGTTGTCTGAATATTAACAGTCTTTCCTTCATTTTCCTTCATTCCCAAAGCTAAGAAAGACCAAGCAGCAAAGAAAGTGGCCACCAGGAGAAAGCTCCATTCCCTTTATGAGGTTAAGCAGGAGATTGGAAGGTAAATGAATTTTCCAACTTTGCAGCATCACCGCCAGAGAATATCTAATTGCCCATCTGAACTGCTCAGCACCTGTAACCAGAGGCAGAGGTGGGCCTAGCTGTGGGAAAGTCTGAAAAGATGAAAGTGGGAGGTCACCCCTTTGCAGGTGTGTTGAAAGCACTTTCCTGAGGTTTCTGACAGAGGATGGGAGAGTCCATACGGCCCATAGGTCCAGGTTGCTCCAACCAGAAAAAACACCAGCCAGGGCCTGGCAGGATAGGTGCCCAGGTATGGTTTCTTGGCAGCGTTAGCATCACAAGCCCATAAAGACATGTGCACAAGCACTGTGTCCGTCCAAGGGATCCAAGAGCATCAGCCTTTGTCAGCACAAGACTCTGTCACCTGCAACATCTACTTCCTTGATGTGAACTCGTTGCTTAGTTTTGGAGATAGCCAGGAGAGGGCAACAGCACTTCACCTACAGGAAAATGAGTTTTTCATATTGGAGAATTTATGCCCTGAGCAGTAGGGAGCTGTCAAAGTCTGGGATGCAGAAAAGTCTGCACCTGCTCTGCAGGGGGCTTTCAATCAAGTCTAAGGAGGGCTTGTCCTTTGATTTTACACAGAGGCTGCTTCAGCTTTGTGAAACGAGTTGTACACAAAGGGAACAGGGTGTCTTGTGCTGCCAAATTCATACCTCTGCGAAGCAAAACGAAGGCTCAAGCGCATCAGGAGAGGGATATTCTTGCCTCTCTATCCCACGACAGAATTACCAGGCTCCTGGATCACTTTGAAACACGGAAAACACTGATTTTGATTCTGGAGTTGTATCCTTTTCTGTGCTGCTTGTCTGAGGAGGCTATGAAGTACTAGGTAGAGAGCTCATTTATTAAATAACTAAGCAATTAACTTTTTTTGGGTTTTACCTGAAATAAAATGACACGCAAAATCTTTCTCGGCACTGCAGGACACCACAGCTCTCTGAGATCATCACTGAAGTACTATGTTTCTGCTGTTTCAGAAAAAATCATGATACTTGTATGTATGAGTGTTAAGCACCAAAGCTCATTTTCCGAAATGTCTGGAAGTGAAGGACTCTGTTTCTATGAGATCAGTCTGGGTAAGCACCAAGAAAACACAGTGCAAAGCAGAAAAGCCCATGGCCAACTGGTAGATTATAGCACAAGAGATACCATGCTCCTGCTTGTAGGGAGCAGAGCATCCCAATTCTGCAAGGACTTTAATGTATTACATGTACATCACGTTGCCTGCGATCACCTCATGTTAGCTGGATAGAGGTGGTTACAACATAAAAATATGCATTCAGCTGTAGTTGTGTTTTCCCTTAATGTTGTTATCAGATGCTCCAGTGAAGAGCTCCTTGACCGTTTATTCAAGAAGAGCGTCGTTACTGAAGCAGAGGTAATCTTTGTTTTTCATTGGAAAGTCCAGAGTTGGTGGGTACCACCAGAGTACCTTCCAGCTGCATTTTCCTTTTTGAATATGAGGAATGTCTCTAAACCAGTGATAATCTGTCAGAACAGATTCAGCCTTTAAAATGTGTACCCACGAGCTTTCATTACTAAATTGAGTTTCTTCAGGGAATAACTAGAAACAGTCAGTGGTTTTGACCACCAGCATTGCATTCCGCCTAGTACAGATAATATTTGCTCTGTTATCTGCATATCTTTGCTATCTGTCACCTGGAGAGTCAGTATCTTTGCTTGCTTAATAACACTTTATCCCCTCACAAATGTACTTCTATTGATTCCCTTTCAGCCTCCAAACCAAGGGCTGAAATTATGGTTTCTAAGGACTTTTTTTGAGGTCCTTGGTCCTCAAAGTTCAAAATGTTTCCCGTCTCCCATCTAGTAGCCAGGCATCCTGTACCTTCCAGCACTTAAAGGGGTCCTACAGGAAAGATGGACAGGGACTCCTGATCAGGGGGTATGGGGATTGGACGAGGGCTAATGGTTTTAAAATGAAAGTGGGGAGATTCAGATCAGATCTAAGGAAGAAATTCTTCCCTGTGAGGGTGGTGAGGCCCTGGCACAGGTTGCCCGGAGCAGCTGTGGCTGCCCCCTCCCTGGCAGGGTTCAAGGCCAGGTTGGACGGGGCTTTGGGCAGCCTGGGCTAGTGGAAGGTGGCCCTGTCCGGGGCAGGGGGGGTGGGACTAGATCTTTAAGGTCCCTTCCAACTCAAACCACTCTAGGATGTTATGCTTTTATTGGTAAAATTGATTTTTCTTTTAGAAATACTCAGAGGAAAACATCATAGAATCCTAGAATGGTTTGGGTTGGAAGGAATCTTTAAATATCAGATCTCAGCTAACAGTATAAAATGTCAAAGGTAGAGGATTTCCAACGCTGAAGCTGGCAGTAATATTCACTCCTTGTTCAGTCATAGTCAGATTGCATCTACAAATGGTCAAGAAAATAGGTTTACAACTTAGTTTTAAAGTGCATTTGTGTTTTAAATGTGTTTGCCTGATTTACACCAAGCTAGAGCTGAGTTTGAGTTAGTTGATAAGGTGCATCAGACTTGATTTCTATATCTCTTTTTTGTATGTTTGTAGGGTTGTTTTTCTTTTAGAGTAAGGGCTTTTTCACATATAGAAGGCTCCAGCAGGGCAGTGTGTTCACACGAGGCACAGCTTAATTCCACAGCATAATATTTGTTTCACATCTTAATTGAACTGCAAGACTAATATAAGAAGTTGATTCTAGCTTTAAAAGTATTTTTAATTTGATCTCTCCCTCTTTCAGGTATTAAAAATGTTGGTGGAACCAGGGACCCTCTTATTTACTATTAATGTTTAACAATTTTTTAATAATTGGTTTAATTTTTAGGTCAAATTGTATATCAAACAAATTTTGGAAGGAATCAAATATCTTCATGACAACAGCATCCTTCATTTGGACATAAAGGTAACATACAATGGCAGGTCTAGCTTATCACAGCTTTTTGTTGGTCAGGGAAGGGGCGTACTCTGAATTATTCTTACTTACAACTGAAAATATTGTCTGTTTTCAAGAAAAGTTTCTCCCTTTTATTTCATTTATTAGCCGCTGAATATCCTAATGGTTTATCCTGAAAGGGAAGACCTTAAGCTCTGTGACTTTGGATTTGCTCAGAAGATCACACCCTTTGAGCCCCAGTTCAGCAAATACGGGTCTCCAGAGTTTGTTGCTCCAGAAATTGTTTCTCAGTCACCAGTGTCAAAAGCAACCGATATCTGGTAACCTGTCATCTTTCTAAAAAGCTTTAGCTCTAGACAGCCTGAATTTCCATTTACTGTTCATAAGTAAATGGAGTAGTGATGATAACACAGGAAACTGAAAGTGAACACAGAATCCAAAACCCATCAGGACCCTTCAAAGCTCCTTCTGTCTATTTTGTTCAACCATAATCGAATTCTGACAGCTGATTAATGCAAAGGAACAAGATTATCTTTATTAGAGGCAGCAGCTAGGGAGGATGATCCTAAAGGGCTTTCTACAAAAGGCAAACAAACTCCAAAAAAGTATTTTGAGTCTTCTCCTCTATCCGTGCTTTAAAATGAGAACAATTTTGAAAAATGTTAAACAGGAAAAAAAAAAAAAAAAAAAGGGTTTAAAAAAAGTAGCTTTGGGGATTTATTTTCCTTGGGAAGGTGAGAAGAAGAAAGTGATCTTACTGTGCCAGGGTGTCTAGTGGCAAGAAGAGGGGCTGTGTGCTTGGGAAAGATGGAGAAACAGTGACGAACACCTAACACCTGTGTTCCCTCTCTCCTCAGGGCTGTTGGAGTCATCACATATTTAAGGTAAATAAATCTTGAAAAGACTCATTCAACATCCCTTTGTCAGTCAGAGCCCTCCACCACCTTCAAGTGAGGGATTTCAGTGAAGCATTGAGTTCTCCTAAAATGAGGGCAATTTCTTTTGTGGTTTTCTTCTTTATTCACTCTTTCCTGACTGCACAGGGCTTTGGTCATTGTCCCTGCTTGACAACATGACAGCTGCTCTCCTTGCAGTTAGCAATGAGAACAGTGGATAAGGTTCAGTCTTCCCCTTGCTTGTTTTAGCCAACACCCTACTGTAGCTGTGCAAAATCAAACCCTTAATTCCTTATCTGTGAAACAGGGATATACAATTAAGTACCATGTAATGCTGGGGTGAAATATGCTCCATCAGAGGCATTGCAAGTCCCGCGCATGGAGTCCCTCGGGCATTTTAAAGCCCCATGTAGGCGTTTGTGCTTCTGTCATTTGAACAGTAAATAAAAGTCTAAAGTCTGTCTCCTTTCATTTTACGGTGTTCAATAAATAAGCCTGACATGCAAGTCTCCATTTGCTGGGGAGAACGACAGAGGAACCCTTCTAAATATTCAGAATGGGGAAATTTCATGGACCATTCCTGATTTTGTTCACTTGAGTGAAGATGCAAAGGACTTTATGAAAGGGATCCTACAGCAGCAACCCAAGTGAGTGCACTTTTGTGCTTCCTACAGCCAGCGTGCAAAGACCTTGGTGTCTCAGCAGAGCTGCGGTTGTTTTGAAAGGTAGAAAGCTGAGTGAGGTGTGGTGCGTTATGCTGCAGTTCTTCTTTATTATTCCCCATTACTCAAAACACATTTTTGCAAATAGGCCTGTTTCTGGTATGGTGGTGTCCTTACTCCCTAACTCCTCCAGGCAGATAAGTTTCTGAAATGACATAGACAACAGGGAAGAGCAAGGACTGACACAGAGGGAGTTACATGAGAATTAAATAATATTACCCACATTCATTAAGTGATTTCAAGTACAAAAGGCATCTTGAAGGCATTTTTGCAGGTGCTTGCTTTTTAATTTCATTTCTATTCTTTCTGTCTGCTGCCAAAGCTGTTTTTGCTCTGGCCACCTAAGAAGTCACTCTTAGGGCTGCTCTCAGTGCCCTTGGGCAGGCTCCCTGCAGAGTGCCGTGCGGTCCTCCTGAGGATCCGCAGGAAGTCTCAGGCTGAAAATGAAGGATCATTTCATGGAAGGAAACCTTGGGTTGAAGGTCTCTGTTGGTCTGTTTGGCTTCTCAGCTCTAAACCAGCAGCCTAAGGACATACACAAAAGTGTGTGCATGTGTCCACATGAAGCAGGCACTTTCAG
Organism: Athene noctua; assembly: GCF_965140245.1. Classification (NCBI taxonomy): domain Eukaryota; kingdom Metazoa; phylum Chordata; class Aves; order Strigiformes; family Strigidae; genus Athene; species Athene noctua. The sequence goes on from NC_134038.1 coordinate 167,999,375, forward strand.
GAAGATCTTGTGGTTGCTGTTGGAAGTAACTTGCTACTAAAACAGCGATCTTTTCTCTTATCAGAGCCAGGCCTACTGCTTTGGACTGTCTTTCGCACAAGTGGTTCATGGTAAGTTTGTCCTTGTTCTTTATTAGTCATTAAAACTATTGAGGTTGGAAGAGACCTTTGGAGGGGCAGCTCTTAAAGCTGTTTGATATTATTTGCTGGGTTTTTTTTTCTCTTGGTCTCCTACGTTCTGTCCTACAGAGAAGCTCAGGCATGGCTCTCCAGAAAGAGGAGACACATGGGTGTTTACATGCCGAGAAATCTTTCCTTATAAAAGTTAAAGATTACTACTGACATGAGCAGATATAACATGTCTAGAAAGGAAACTGTGTTTTGCAAAGCAAAGCAAAGTTATGATTTATATTCCAAAGCCTTAATTGCTCAAGAAAAGAGCTAAAATTTACCCCAAATCCCAGGAATTTGATTTAATGCATTGAACAGGGTTTGCTTTTATCATTGAAAGATTGTCTACAATTTAGCCATGAGGGGATTGTAGCATTTGGTCTACTGTAACTTTCCTAAATTAAACAATTCTGGAAGGAGAGAATCCTAAAAAAAACCCCTTCTCAGGAAATGAAGTCAGGATTTTTTAACCAATGATTTTCCTCTCATTCCACCTGGCAGCATAATCTCCCCCTCGAATCAGCTCATTTCATTAATACCAAGCAGCTCAAATTCATTGTGGCTCGGAGCAAGTGGCAGGTGAGTTGGCCTTAATCTATGTTGGTTGTTATTAGTTATATATATATTTTTAATTACATTTGCATCTTTTAAAGTCTGTCAGGCTAGGACAGTGAGCACAGCAGAGATCTCAGCTTGGCTATGAATGGGGAATAAGCCCAGGAGAGAATGGTTGGTGGATGTGGCAGAAATAAATTATTTAGTCTTTTACTTCTTGGCAATCATGTGGTCTAATGCAGGTGCCTGTAAGACACATGGTTGTGTCTAAGTTAGGTACCCTCGGATGCCTTTGCAATTGGTATTGAATTATAGACAGGTCCCAAGAAGAATCCTTTTTTTCCTGAAGTCCTGTAAAATAATCCAATCGATTGCTTTCAGAAGATGCCCCTTCCTCTCTGTTGGCTCTGTGAAGAGGCCAGATGCTCAACTTCAGCTGAGATGTCTCACACGGCAGAAGTTAGAGCAGATGAATCCTACCTCCTACAGTATGGCAGGTCTTCTGTTGCCCTAAGTCACTGTAGGTCGTACTGCAGTCAACGGATTTAAGGCCATTTACTCCAGCTAGGCTCTCGTCTGAAGTGTTCCATTAAAAACTCCTTTTCCATCTGCTTAAAATGGCCAGATTGTCTTTGAAAATCTCAAGCAGAGTCCTGCTTCCCTGTTCACAACAGCAAGTATGTCCCCTGAAGTCAATGCAGTTTCACCTCTGTGAATGATAGAAGAGGAAGACTTGGAAAGCAAATGAGGCCTGGATTGGTGTTATCTACAAAAGGGTGGCACTGTGTTACTAAACTAGTATGTGTGGTACTAAAGAGTGCAGAAGTTCATTTTGGTATCTTGCTTTACCATACTCCCACCATGCTTCCGTCTGATTGGGCTGTATCTTTTTTTGCTTTTCAGCGGTCTCTGATGTGCTATAAATCCATACTGGTAATGCGGTCTATCCCAGAAATCCTAGAAAAGACTCACGACAACACCTCCCTGGCCATCTCCCGACATCTTATTGAAGAAAGCACTTCGTCCAGTACCAGCGGCTCCTCCTCGGACAATGAGAACTCACATTTCCCCAAGAAGAGGCACTTTGGCTCTACACCCGAACTACACTTGTCCATATTTGATGCACCAAGCCATCAGAAGCCTCCAAAACATGCAAGTGAAGAGAAGTACTCCAAAATCTCAGTCCCTCCTGTAAAACCCATGAGGAGGAAGTATGCTTCGATGAAAGCTGAGGTGGGGGACAAATCACCTACAGAAAGTAAAGAGCTCATGGCAAGTATCTTAAAGGAGAAAGAGGAAGGGCTCCATTCCAGACTTCAAGATGAAAGAGCAGAGCAGTCCCAAAGAAGCGGTGCTGCTGAGCCTTCGTCAGTGAGGACCTCCACAGAAAGCACATCACACTTACGTCAGGAAGAAAAAACAGATGCATTTTTGTCTGATAAGGACAGAATTGAAAAAGCTGGGGATGGGACAGAAAAGGCACCTGTCTGTGTTCCTAGACAGAGTGTCATTAAAAGCACTTTCTACAGCCAAGCAGCTGAGCTACCTGCAAGGGGGCCTTCCTCACCAGGCAGGGAGTTCAGAAGGCACATGGACAGAGCCAGAAGGACCTTCCGGAAAGCTGGATATTCAAAGGTGCCCCTCAGTGGTCTCCGTGAACCCCTTCTAGAGCAGTTCGAACTGGAAGAAGAAGAAGGAAGGACTGATGATGGAGATGATCACAGGGAAAGTCTACTTGGTTCCTTGACCAAATCAGCTTCATTTGACACTGCGAGGAAACCACCACATCCTGCCATTGCTGGTGCTAGCCGAAGCCGTTCCCTGGATGACTACAGGCTGAGACCCTCAAGATCAGTGAGGGAACAAGATATTTTGGAAGAAGACTACGATATATTGTCACAGGAAACTTGCCCTGAAGGCGGTGGTCACTGCGACATTTCTGCAGGGCCTGGGAAGGGATGTTCTGCAGACACTTCAAAGCAAGAGGTCTTTAGGAGAGCCAGCAAGGATTGCTCAGAAGGGCAGCCCCCTCCTTCCACACCATGTGAGGGTAATGGGTGCCCAGCTAATTTTGTGCAGCAGCTAGAGAGACTTCCAGTTTCACCTCATAGGAGCGAGAATAGGAAACATTTACTGAAGAAGTCAAAAGCTACTTACATTGAGGATAAAGTTGAAGATTTGGAAGGCAAAAGCCCCATTCTAACTGTCCAGTGCTCAGATGTAACTGCACCACCAGCTCAAAAACATGAAAGCATGGAGGGTAAATCTTCCCCTGGCAGTGCCTCTAACACTGGTTTTCAGGAGGGCAAGCAGTCCATCTCAGCTCTCACAGGGTCAGAGACCATCTCCAAGTCAGCCCCTACCAGTAAGGGAGGTGTCTATCTGCCCCAGGAGTCTGCTCACAGTACTGACATCCATCCAGATCAGAAAGGTGAAAGCTTGCTTATCGAAAGGACAGCCCCAATCCCACCTTGGAAAGACAAAAGGCAGAAACATTCACAGGAGAAGATTTCTGCTCATAGTGTTGCCAAATCTGGTCTCATGGAGCATGAAAGCTCTACTGTTTTAACAAGCCCGCAAACAGGAACCAATTCACTTCCAGTACGTAAAGACAAAAGTCAGGAACTTCCTGGTCAAAGTGTTCCAGCAACTAATGTCTTGGTGGGCAAACGGCCAGGTACTCTAACTGCTCTGAACACAGCTAATGAAGGTGCTCATCAGAAGATGAAGACCTATAAAGAGGTGAGATCTGCTGTCCTGGAGGATGAAGGAGTGGGTATTACAGGAATCACTCCACCATCAGTCCATGATGGTGGAAGCCAAGCACACAAGAGGCCTCCTGTTCACATAGACACAGCATCAGCCATCCTGAAGGGAGAGCATCTGCTTCCAAAAGTCCCACCACCAAAATCAGTGCTGGCTTCAGTCTCCGATGGAGCACAGGAGGCTGAAAGGGAACAGCCAGCTCATAGCAAGGAGAGGCCTGCTGCTCTGAGGAATGAAAGCTCAGCTGTCACAGAGGTGGTTCCTAGTTTGGCACATGAGGCTGAAATAGAGGGAGATGAACCCCGGAAGGTTTCTGAGGGCAGTGGCACAGTGCCTGCTGTTCTGGAGAGCGGACACCCAGCTAGAACTGTGTCCTCCCAAAATACTGCCCTCCCTTCGGTCTATGAGAGAGAAAAGCAAGAACATCCAATGGTATCACTCTGCAGCTCTGTTGTGACAGCAAGTGGAAGCCAAGCAGCTGGACAGACTATGCCTGCTCCTTTCCCCAGGGATGGACATCAGGTGTTTGAGCAGCGCAGGGCTGCCTACCCCAGTGGCAGAGTTTCTGCTGATCTGGAGGGTGGGCCTCCAGGTGTCTTAACCGCTTCACAACAAGAAGTTGCTCCAACTTCAGTCTATGAGCTAGAATATGAGGAACATCCAAAGGTTTACAGTGAGGGTAGAGGTATTGCCTTAGAAAGTGCAAGATGTGATGATGGAAAAACTGTCCCACCATCACTCCACAGGGATCAAAGTCAGGGGCTCTCATATCACAGGTCTTCTTTTTACAGTGATGAGGAGTCTGCTGTGCTGGAGGGCTTAGTGGATGAGATGGTGTCGCTCTCTGAAGAGATGAATGTTTGGGCAGATTCAGTTTCTGGTGAGGAGGAATGCAGAAAGCAAATCACTCCTCCCACAGAGGTGTTCTTCAAAGGCTCAGGTAGCCAAGCACCCACAGACACCTCCTTCCCTTCTGTACAAGGGGGTAAAAGAGGAGAAGTCTCTGAGCTAGATGATCTTGCAGAATCCTGTCTTGTGAGTGAGTCAGCGGTACTGGAAGGGCAGGGAGAACAGACAGTTCCTCACGAATGTGAGCATCTGGAGGACTTAGCGATTGAAAGCCCTACTTCTAGCCAAGTGAGTGTTTCCTCAACAGATGACTTGGACACTGGAAAAAGACCCAGTCAAGTGTCAGTGAGCAAGGACACTGTTAAACACTTAGAAGTCTCTTTAGTGAAAATCAAAGACCTGTCGGATGAAACACCCAGTTTTGGCAGTGGAACTCCAAAGCTTGACATATCAGAGGTAGAGCCTGCCTATTTGAATTTCTCTGATTTGTATGACATTGTCTATTTTCCATTTGAATTTATGAACTATAGAAAGCCTCCACCCAAACCAACTGGTAGACGGTTTATACCTTTTGGTGAAAGGGCAAGGTCACCTCCTGCAGGACATTTGCATAAGGATAAAAGACTGTGCATCAGAGAAGAGGCAGAGAATAAGAACAGGAAGAACCATCTGGAAATATCTGAGGATTCAAAGGTAACTAACAGCTTAGCCATGGGAAAAGGGTCAGAGAGTCATAAAGAAATGTATGGCCCTCAAAAGGACTCAAGTGGTAAGCAGAAAAGCTCCTTCTACAACAAGCCAGGACTCTTTAAGCCATATGCAAGGTCTCATTCAGTGGAGCAGTCAGTGGAACAGACTCTGAAGAAGAAAGTAAAAGCTTCTGTTGCCCATATTTCAAGAATCCTAAAAGGAAAGACATCTCCTGAGCCAGAGGAAGGTAATTATTTTACTCTATGTGTTCATAGATCTGCTGCTGCAACTGGCGTCTGCTAAATCTGACTTTTCCCTTTTCCCCAGCATATCTGAAGCTGTGGTTAGACAGTCATTGCAAAACTGGAGTTTTCCAGTTCATCCCCACCACGAGCTCTGTGTTACTGGCTCACTTTAGTGCAGAGTCAGCTGGGTTAATCTGCTGATGGAAGTGGCTTAGATTCCCCTGTCTGAGTTTGCACAAAAGCAGATCAGAGCTGGATGATGCTTTCCTTGCTGCAGTTTCTTGTGCAGTTATCATTTTACCATGGTAAATCTTTAAAGCTAAAGTGACTGGGACAAGCTGGTGAAGTCACCCTGGCTAGTGAAGTCACCCTGGCTACCTAAGTCGATGACACTGAACAACAGAATCTGTCCTTGTCTGCCATCCCTAGATACGCCCTGCTCTTCCAGGACACCATTCTGTTTGTAATAGCTGCCACAGCCTTCCTTGTTGACTGAAGGCGCAGCAAGGAAACCTGTGGCTGCTGAGCTATTTATGTGCAAATGGCAGAACTGTCTGCTGTAAGTGGATGCCGCAGGGAGAAGGATGGTCTTGAGTGACTTCTCATCCTTTCTTAGAAACAGAGTTTGGCGAGCTGGGAAGCGAGGCAGTAGAAAAAGAGCTGTTAACAGGGACTGAAGGATCTCTGAAGAGGAAATCAGCACTCTCTTCATTCAAGTTATCAAGCCTCATGCCTAAGGAGAAAGGTATTGCTATTGCATAAGTCATCAATTAATTTTATCATGAAGTATCACTAATGAATATGACAGTGCTATGTGAGGCTCGTTTCTAAGTGTGGATCTTCAGTGATTGTCTTAAGATGACCTGGACCACTCATGCAATATGAGCCAGTCTCCCCTGTTTACATCATAACTACATCCTTACTGAAACTGTCTTGTCTCTGGCATTGCTTGCAAACTGAAGCCATTCTAGGAAGCCACTGCAAATGAATAAAAATCTATGTGTAAGCTAGAAAGAGAATAATGGACTATCCAAGGGTGGGATAGCAGAAGCAGGGAATTATGAATTCCTATGCCGCAGTCCTGCATGCAGGTGTCAGGGCCAGACACACTGCTATAGATCTATGAAATGAAAAATGGTGCCGCAGCCTCAAATGGCGTGTCAGCAAAGCCACATTTCCCTTTGCCCAGGCAAATTTCCCCTTGAGTCCAGCAGGAGAGTTTTCTGAGCTCAGGTTAATGTCCCAGCACTCAGCAGAGCTCAGCCAAGCACTGAGAAAGGCAGGTGTGTGAGACTGGCAGCTCCTGGGCACTGCGGAGAAAAAGCCCTGGAGAGCACAGAAAACCTGGTCTCCCCCTTCCTCTTGAGACAACAGCAGATTTGATGTTCTGTGGGGTTTTTTTCTCCTTCTATATCCATCTTACATCTCTTCTCTCGTCTTGTGTTGTCTTGATCTGATCTCCTCATCCTTGAAATACCATCATTTAGTTTTGTCCCCACATTTAAGCTAGGGCAGAAGAAAAGTCTTGCTGTGATGTGCTCACTCTCCTCTGAGCTGTTCTGCTGCCTTAGCTGTACCAGCAGGGATGGGCAATGCAGATGTTCCCTGTGGACCTTCCAAGGCCCATCTGGATTATCATTTATGAGCAGTCACACTACATCCACGGGGCTGAACAGGGCTCCTGCACCTGTGTGCCAAATGCCCAGGGCATTCTCCAACCAGTAGTCAAAGGAGTGCCAGAGCATGGCCCAGAAATGTTCCTGAACTAATTAAAAATGCTTTCTTATGTCATGTGTGCACTTATTTTCCACATAGTCCCCTTGGCTACTCTGAGTCACTGCTTTTCCTCTCCTTTGCAGCACCTGCATTTGTTGAGGAGCTCATCGATCAGGCTTCTGCCATCGGACAGTGTGTGACGCTGTCGTGCCGGACGGCGGCTCACTCCTCCCTGCACATTGACTGGTTCAGAGGTGACACTGGCATCCCCCTAGGGAGTCCCTAACCTCTGGGACAGGGGTGCAGGAAGGGTTTTAGACACCTTGGTATAAACGTGCAGGGTACTTATCTCTCCCGTCTTCTGCTTTTCAGATGGGATACCTGTCCACAAAAGCAGCCAGATCCTCATCTCAGCCACGCTCAAAAACTTCCAGCTGTTAACTATTCTCTCTGTTAGTGCTGATGATTTTGGTATTTACACCTGTGTGGCCACAAACTCCCTGGGCTCAGCATCCACCTCTTGCATTCTAAGAAAAGCAGGTAGGAGAAGTAGCCACAGAAGTAGGTATAACGAGCATTTCTGCCCTAAAATGTGACCTATAAATACCTGTAAGGTGAGATTTCTGCAGATAGGTTCAGGGGACAATCCCTCCCTCGCCTGCTCTAGTCCACAGACACAGCCCTTGCTGTCTGGTAGCGTGGCACATTTTGCAGCATTTATTCCTACTCTTTAGTTTCAGTCCTGCATCCAGAGCCATTCCAGTAACCATGTGGTTCTAGAACCAGACTTCAAAATCTTAATGCTGAGTTTAAATTAGGCATTTTTAAATTGATGTTCCACTAGTTATGTGTGCATATATACCTATATATATAAAAACTATATATATTTTTATATATATACATATAAAATAATATCTGTGGCTGAGAAATGCTGGGTGTAGAGGTATGTATCACAGCAGTGCTATTGCTAACAGTCACTGGGTTTTGTGCCTCCTCTCCACAGAGGTTCCTCCCAGCCCCCCACCCCCTGACATCGTGGAGGTCTATGAGGATGGAGTGCAGATGGTCTGGAAACCTGTGGAAACCAACACCCCCGTCCATTACACTGTCCAGTGCAAGAGTGAAGGTAAAGTGGAGTACCGCCCTTACACCTTGCGGGGAACATCTCAGTTTGTATGATCTCTTCACCAGCCAGATGTTTTCTTTTTATTCAAAACCAGCCTGATTTTAGCTCCCTAGTTTAGAGTTTGGAATGAAATGCATAGAGCCATCATTTAGCCATGTAAAAGTTAGGTGTTGTACTGGTTAAATCAGCCTGGAATATGTATACTCATACAAAGGCTTTGCTAAAGTGTGAATCAAACTAGGTCGCATGGAAGCTGTGACCAAAAAGTGAACAGCTACAGAAGAATATGCATGGCTGGTGCCAGATACCCAGTCCTGAGCAGTCCTCTCAAATTACAGTTCTGACATTATACACTAATAATGCCCAGCAATAACGATCAGCAGACAATATCATCCTATACCCAGGCTTTCTGTACAGTCTGTGGAGACAGATGGTCTGTCAAAAAGGCAATTCATCCTATGCTAAACAGCCATGCTTTCTTTTTCCATTGATTATGCAGGAGGCTTAGGCCAAGCAGCCAGGACAAGATGACAAAAGTTTGGCAAAACTGAATCAACCCTTTGATGTTCTCTTCCAAGGTTTGGTCCAGAGCCTGACGAAATCAGTGGATGTTTTCTTGTTTAATTCCAAGAACTTTGAATCAAATCCCCAAGCCTGTTCCATCTCTCTTGGGACTGCGTTTGCTGTTATTATTATGAATGCTATGTCTGATAGTAATTTCTACTGCAGTCACACATACACAGCCTTTTGGATTCAGCTGCTCCATGTTTCTTCTTTCAATTCTCCAAACATATATGCACTCCTTTCTGGATTGGCAGGAGCATGGGCAGCAGCTTTGCCCTTTCACTCTGTAGCCGGTGTCAGCCACTTTTCCTCCAACACAGCTTTCTTTGTTGTTATTCCTTTTGACACAGCTGTAGGTGAGACTTTGGGGAGGATACAAATGCAAGTTGTTCCAATTAGGAAGAAAAACACAAAACAACATCTATAATATTCCATTGCGTTCTGTGTATTTGGCAGGAACATGCAAAGTGCTGCTTTCCTCAACACAGGAGATATAGATAACCAGAAAAAACATTTTCTTGTTTTATCCATTATTTGGCTTTTGCACACTGCTTCTGCAGACACTCTGCTCTGTTTCTAAGCTGTATCTTCACTTCTTATACAAACGTACACCCTAATTCAACCCTGCAAAGTCATTGATACCTTCGTTTTGGGTGCCAAATATTGCTTGTCCTATGGTTTGAGGCTCTCTACCAGAGTTTATTTGAATGAAAGGATGGGTTTAATCTCAGGCAATCTCAGGGAGCTGAGTTCAGCCTTGAGCACAGCAACAATGGCGAAGTACGGGATACAGCATCATCTGAAATGAAGGACCATTAAATGTTTGCTAGTGATTTTATACTTCACACCTCAGTCCCATGAATAATGAGCCCAAAACATACCTACAATTTCAGTTCCCTGAGAAATCATCTGAGTTGCATAAAAGCTGAGTAAGCCCACCAAAGTTTCAAACACTGGGTTTGCTACTATGGTGTTAGTGGATAGTTCTGTCCTGAAATTCCCTGCACCTCATGGTTTCAGTAGGATTGAAGACAGGGCCAAATGGAAAAAAAAATTATGTTTTTGCTAGGCTTTTGTTTGGAGTTTGTGATGTATATTTGCATTAGAGATAGGTGGCATGAATTAGATAAACAGAAACTATACAGGAAAGTTCCACCATTCCTCTGAAACAATATTGCCACACCTTGGACTAATTAGATATAAACCAGCTCATTTCAGAAAACATGAGTTTGGCACAGGTACAGCGAGTGGCACCATGCACAAAAGTTGGCCATAGCAAGGCAGTTTTTCCTTCACTCTACAACATTTCACTGTTTCTTCCATATTCCAAGCATATAAGTAAAGCTGATGAAATAAAACCCCAACAAAACCCCATAACTAAAAAAAAAAACAACCCAGTGTGACCATCTTAATGAGTCCTAATCTCTCCTCTGTCTTTCCTTGGTTAAGATGGCGAGTGGACGACTCTTGCTTCTGACATTGCTGACTGCTGCTGCTATGCCAAAAATCTCTCCAAGGGATTTATCTACTGCTTCAGGATAGCCTGCACCAGTAAAGCAGGAATGGGCCCTTACAGCAACCCATCTGCCAAAGTGAAAATCACTGGGAAAGATCAAATGGGTAAGACCAAATGACAAGAAAGCACTGTGGTTTTCCTGCATCAAAACAATTGCACCCTTTAGGATGCAGGTCCAGAAGTCAAGATCAAGTGAATCAAGACCAAGTCCACTTGGCTCATGGTGGTTTAGGGCTTCCTTCTCTTTGGCTTTCTTATTTAAAAGTAAATTATTTTTTAATTCTGGACACAGTTAGGGGAATATGTGTAAATACATAACAAAGAAATAATAAAATAATAACAATATATAAATATAAATACTGCATACATTTATATATGAATATAATAATAAAACAAAACTCTGGAAACTATAGATTACCCACTGAAGACACACTCAGTTTTTGATGTGAGATCGTGAGGAAACAGCTCTGGGCCAATGAATGTGCTACTGGAGGCACTGATCTGTTGGTATAGATCTGCCACTGGTGAAAGCCCTGGACCTGCTCTTTGTTATGGACTCAGCCTTAAGTTCAGTAGTTTATTTATTTATGTTCTGGTGTTTGCTACTGGGAATTATCACCCTACTGTGGTGCATTTTTCATCTGTATTTTGCCTCTGAAGTAAAGAAAGATCGATTTACTATTTTTTTTCACCTGTGTGAATACTTTCTACTATTCACATGTTTTTAAAATTAAGAAATACATAACTCCAAAGCAAATATATCCTTGTAGCAAAGGAAGTATCCCTTCTTCCAGGAAGTGGAAAGATGGTCTAATGGGAATTTCCTCCCAGTGGAGAGGATTATTCTGTAAAACTCAGTTCACAGAGATATTTTTAACTCACCCTAAATCCTCTGCTTTCTCTTGGCCAAGGATTCATTAAGATATCTCAGTGTGCCCAGCTTTTACAAGCAGATGCTTGTGTCAAGGGCTGTTTTAATATTTCAGGGAGCACCCAGACACAACCACATACCAGAAACTCAGCAACAAGTTTCAGCTGCTGCCTTGAAATACACAACTAAAAGAATTTTGTAATTCTTCGTCAGTGTCTTACCATGCCCTGATGACTTGTTATGTGAGAAGATGAGAACCAGTGGCTGAGCTGTTTGATATCATGCACACAGTGTACAATCCAGCTCATAGTCTGGAGTGGTCACATGAGGGAATTACTGGGTAGACCATCCAGAATCTGTTGCATTCAAATAGCATTGTGTGCCACAGCTGGGAGGGAACCTGCAGACTTGTCTGGAGGAAGTTCTGCTGCCGCCTTTGTTGTTCATAGATAGTGGAGGGTGGCTCAGAGAGGCTCCAGTTTCCAGACAGAGGTGTTTTCCCATATAATTCCTGTCAGTTTTTCTCTGCAGAACTTCGTGCTGCAGTGCAGAGCTTCCCATCAGCTGCTACTGAAGAAGAGAGTGAAATAATCGCACCATCCGAGCCCTTCCCAACCTACCAAACCTATGCCTTCCAAACAGAGATCAAAAGGTAACGAATACATCTGAGCACTCAACCAGCCAGAGGGAAATGCCGCATGTGGCTGGAGTTTAGAACAGTCACTTTCATAAATGCACTGCTCACCTAGTGGCACAGGGTTTTGTTGAAAACACCTCCACAGCAATACATGCAAACCTGAGAGCTTCATCTTGGTTTGGCAGGATTCAGGTGTGGATTTTCTGGGAGAGCAAAAGGGTCTGGGCTGGGCACCAGGGCAGCCCCTTAGTATATTGTGAAGTGAGCCCAGGGCTAACAAAGGCTCCTCTCCTTGCTGCATCAACCTTTGGAGATATCAGTTTCAGGCACAGGTTTGGGATTCAACTTTCTCTGCCTAGAGGCACCAACTTCTGTTGCCAACAGGGGGAGTTAAGCTCTCACTCCTGCAATTTAAAGCGACTGTACAATTTAGAGACACAGGAGGGTGTGCAAACTGTGACAATAGATGCAATAACTCCACACTGGGCATGGATGAAAAACACAGCATGGGATCCTGGTGATCTTCAAGAACAAAAGCTCCTGGCTCTTCCAGGAGTAGCAGAGAGGCTTAACTTGGCTTTCTGTTCCTTTGTACCAGAGGGCGTTTCAGCATCGTCCGACAGTGCAGGGAAAAAGTAAGCGGCAAGACTTTAGCTGCTAAAATTATCCCTTACTGGCAAGAGGACAAGCAGACCGTGCTCCTGGAGTACCAAGTCCTGAGGAAGCTTCATCACACAAACATAGCTCAGCTGAAGGGAGCCTACGTCAGCCCACGGCACTTAGTGTTGATCCAGGAGATGTGCGTGGGACCAGAGCTACTCCATTCTTTGGCATTACGGTAATAACAACGGGAGGGAAGGGTTTTCCAGTCGGGGCTGGTATAGGGAGCAAAACACTTGTTTCTTTCTGCTGACAAACTGGATTATCTCTCTCCATCTGTTCCAGTGTGCTGTCATTGCACACGGGATTTGTGATGCCTTTGTTATGCAACTTCTTGTGACATAAAAAATTCACTTACGCTCCTTGCAAGGTTGGGGTAGGGGACAATTCAGGGTCACCCAGTCAAGATGTTGAAAGCAGTTTACAGTAGCTGATGTGAAACCCCCTCTCCCATAACAAGGAGATTACTGTGGTTCAAGAAGCCTCACTTCTCCGCATTGTTTCTCACAACAGCAGAAAATGGATCTGCTGAAATCCTCTGATTAAAGGAGAGGGAATGGTGGGCATCAGATCTGCGTTCTGATGTCTGCACAGCCACTGCTTTCTCTGACGTGCAGCTCTACATCCTCCTGAACTTCTTGCATCTGTAAACCTGACTCACAGTACCCACCAGCCTCTCTATGTACAACAGATGTGCAAAATGAATAGAGTTGCTTATTCTTGACTCTCAAAAGCCTCATGGGATTAGACATCCAGGGGAGGATGATAGTGGATGTAGAATTGTGCCCTTGGGCATGCAGATAGGACACCTCTGGTTTCTATCCCCTTTCTTCTACCAGCACATCCTACTCAGAAGTGGAGGTCCGAGATTACCTGTGGCAGATCCTCAGTGCTACTGAGTACCTCCACGCACACAGCATCCTGCACTTGGATCTCAGATCTGAAAACATGATTATCACCGAGCCCAGCCTGCTGAAACTCCTGGATTTTGGCAATGCACAGTTCTATACCCAAGACAAAGTTATTACTATGGACAAGTGCACAGACTATGTTGAAACCATGGGTGAGTACAGAGTTCAGTGACAGCAGCCTTGGCCTTGTATGCAATCTGTTGTAAACAGAAAGACAGTCCATTGGTCAAGGCAGCAGTTGGCCTCAGCAAGCAAAGCCTCCCAGGTGCTGCCCTCCAGTAACAGTGTGAGTTTGTGGGTACAGCTAGTGGTGACAGCCATCCCACTGGCAGACCGCAGAGGATGAAGACAGAGGTCACGGCCAACACCGCTCTGGTTGGCATGCGTGTGTCCAGAGCTCAGGGACCTGATGTTCTCAAGGTTTCATTGCAGACACAATAGTGTCTTAGCCAGCCAGCTTCCTGTACTAGAAGCTTTTTCTTCTTCACTCTTGGGAAGGTAGCAAAGCATAACCCACTGCTTTTGTGCTGGTCTCAGTGTGTTGGAGAGGAGTCTGGCTCACACCAGTTTGCTTTTCTAGCTCCAGAACTCCTGACAGAGCAAGGAGCCCTCCCGCAAACTGACATCTGGTCCATCGGAATCACAGCTTTCATCATGTAAGTCAGTCTGTCATTTCCTGCCCTATGAGCAGCTTTAAAAGTGCAGTTTCAGAGTCATCAACCGGGGGAGATTGCATTGACTCAGAGCCTTAACCTCAGTTATGCCCCCTCTCCTTGGTAACGCACAGAAGGCTGTGTGATGGAGGGTATGGAGCTGGCTGCACCATGGAAGGATGCCCAGTCCCAACGATGTCTCTGAGTAGAGTAAGGAGGTTGTTTTATAACACAGCAGCTGCTGGCGTTTCTCATTCCGACTCATCTGAAAGGCTCCAGCTTTACCAAGAAAATTCAAATTACACCAAGAGGGAAAGCAGCCAAACTCATGAAACCAGCTGAAGAACAGTGGCCTCTGAGATTTTTCCTATATGATATCTCTGTGCATCACCATGACCCTCCTCTCACTGCTGGGTGAGAATTCCTGGGAGAAGGAGCATCTTAAGCGATGCCTGTCATGCTGATCAGTTCTCTTCTTTTGGGGCAGGTTGAGTGCCAACTACCCTGTCAGCTCCGATGTAGCCTGTGAGTTTCTGAGAGCAACCAGGAAGGGTAAAGTGAAGCTCACGCGATGCTACGCGGGTCTCTCCGGGGGAGCAGTGTCCTTTCTCCAGAGCACACTGTGTGCAAACCCCTGGTAAGATGGTCTCTGCTCTCCCAACAGCACAGTTGGTGCAGATCCTGGCTACCACCCCTTCTTTCTCTACATTTGCAAGGAGCCTCCTCACCCAATACAGATCCCCGACTCACCTTTTCACCTTTGTCTGCTCTAGGGGAAGGCCATCAGCCTCAGAGTGCCTTCAGAGCCCGTGGCTTCAGGAGACAGGTTTGGACCACAGGCAGCAAGCACTGGTTACTTTCCCCACCACCAAACTGAGGAATTTCCTCACCGATCGGGAAAAGAAAAGGGATCTGCTGTGCTCGAAGTACGGCCTCATGATTGCACAGTGACGTGGATGTGGTGACAGATGTGAATTGTCTCCCTCTCCCCTTCTGCACTTAGTGTTTTGTACCAAATAGTCCTGCCAAGTTGCTGTGCATCAGCTGAGCCCGGGTAACTGCTCCCTGTGAATGCAATTTAGCACAACTGAGCAAATTAATCTATATATGTGTATTGCCACAAGGTGAGAATAGAAATACAGACTGTTAATACGGCTCAGCTGACCAAAGGTAACTTGACAGTATGTGTGTCACTTGGCTGCATGCTCCCTGGAATAACCAGGAAAGATTGGTGAACGGGACTAGCTACCAGCCCCAAGCAGCTCTGCAAATCCTTCCCTGAGGTCAGCAAGACTCTATGCGTGCAAATGCTGGGCACTGACTTTTGCCTCTGGCCCCAGGACGTGATCACCAGACCCGCTCTCAGATGTTACTGCACTGCTCATCCCACCGTGACCACCTCAACAAGGTCTGAGTGCCTGGTGGGTTTCTCACCTGCCTCCAATCTAAAAGAAATCAGTGACCAGTTATGAAGGGAAAATAGGAAAGAGTGAAGCACTTTCTGGGGGGGCTAATATTAGACAGCAATATATCTTCAGGCTTTGGATTTAGAGGTCCAACTAGTTAAAGCTCTGAACAACCTGGCCTTAGCTGATAGCCAACCTTGCTTCGAGCAGAAGTTTGGTCCAGAGACATCCTGAGCTCCCTCCCAACCTGTCCGGTGATCCTACGTCTTTGCCAAGTGCCAGACACAAGGCTGGAGTAGTGACACTCTGCTAGCATCCATCAGTGGTCAGGCTCAGCATGTCACTTACCTGGCCAAGTTCTCTACCATCCCCATGGGCCCGACTCTAGATTAACACGGGTCTAGAGGAGGGCTATTCTACCTGTGGAGCAGCAAGAGGCTGCAAAGGAAGGAGGTGTGTGCTACGTGTGTGACAGTGGTACCACAGAAGAGATTTTAACCAGGGCTTTTCATATTCTGTGTGGAAACTCTTTCCTGCCTAAGTCACAAGAAACAAGCAGAGACAGTTTCCGTGAAAGCAGCTTTGTAGCTTGACTTTGTAGCACAAGGTGTGTATGGGGAGGGTAATAGCAATGGGGTTTTCCAGCAACTGATAAATTGCACATCCAACTCCTGAAAGAGGCCATAGCTTGCTTAGCTTTGAGAAAAGTTACTGTTTTCCCTGGGGCCCAAGTCGACGCTCTGTATGCCTGTCCAGCTGGGCAGCCCAGCTCCTGCTCTCTTAGAGCCCAGTGCACTGCTCAGTGAGCTGTCTGGCTCCATGGAGGGTCACCAGTTCTCCATGGGCACCTCCACTGTCATGTCTGCAGAGTTCACCAAGCTCCTCAAAGATTTCAAAGTTTGAAAACACCACAAAACTTGGCTTTGGAGGCATGTATTCGAAGTCTCCCATTAGACCTAGATGTCACATAGGATCTTACGGCAACCACTCACCTGTCTGACTGTATCTGCATCAGTTATCTTAAAAATGTGTTAAAGAACAAACACACAGAAACAACTCTTGAAGAAACCAAGCCGTGACTTGGTCTATGGGCATCTCTGGGAAAGATGTTCCCTACTGTTGGCACATGGAGCATTTAGTTGTATGGCTTTCCCCACAAGTGGGGCTAAAACAGGCTTGTGCAGAAAGCCTTTCCTGAGCCCACCCAAGCTGTCAGGTGGTGGTGTGAGTGGTCCATTGCAGCCTTGCTTTGTTTCCCATCGGAAATGCTCTCCCATTCTGCCTGGCTTGGCAGCGTTTGTCTCAGTGCGTCCTGCCTGCCACAAGGTATTTCTTCATATGCTGAGACTCATGGGAATAACTTGGCCACCAGACAGAAAAGGCAGCAAATGCAATAGTGGCCATGACCTAGTTACACGCAGATGTTGTACCACTACGAGACTTTGCCACTTTGAAGCTTGGCTGCTCTTCTCTGGGGAGTGCATATGCACAGCTAACAGAAGATGGGGCAGCAGTGTTGAGGGCAAATGCTGTGTGTTTAAATTCTTTTAAAAAATCCTTAACTTTGATGTTCCTCTTCCTCCTTCAAAATCTGCTTTCCTTTGCAATGGATGGTGATAGCTGTGTCATCATTTAGTACTTATAACCTTTGAGTTTCTCTGAAGTGAATGACGTATCCACTGGCGCATCTGAGTTTCTTCAATTTTCCTTACAAGAAGCAGGAAGCAGAGGCTTTCTCAGAGCTGTGTCTGGCTGTGTTTAGAGGAACAAGAACAGGAAAACAGTTCCTGATGCATTACAGTTTAATACTAGAAGTGATGCTGTTTAACCAGGGATTGTGTTTTCCGACACGTTTAACTCGTTCCAAACCTGAAGTGTGCAGCATCATGACTCTTTCCCTTGCAGAGTGTGCAGAGCAGGAACTGTAACTGAGAGCAGACACTGACTCAGTAGATCATAAAGCTTTGAATGTCAAAGTAATATTGTCTTCACTATCCACTACAGAAGAGAAAACCAAAATTTTAGGGCCAGACTCCATGCTCAGTTCTCTTGGGGGATAGAGAAGTTACATGAGACAGACACTACCATGAGGTCTGCCCCCCCAGTAAACTTTTCAAGACCCTGGATTCCTTCCAATTTAACTTCTTTTACAAATGCAATAAGGTTTGTATTGGCACAGGCTAGTTCTTTGCTCTTGCTGGTACACTTTGGGATTGAAAGCTCAGTGCCATCTAAGCATAAAACTGAATTGCAGATTAACTCATTTGGAGCTTTCACACTCTTCCGTGTATGACTCAAATGAAGTAATTTTTTTGTTGTTGTTGCTTCTCATAACTGCATGCATTTGAGCATGTCTGAGGTCTTTTATAGACTCAATACTGTTTGGTTAAATAAACCATTCTGACAAGGAAGTAAAGCCAAATTTTTCTGCTGAATCATTGTCATTGTCCTTATTTTTATATCCCACTCCCAAGCCTAGACCATGTTTGTGCAACACCCGTCCCTCAGCCCTCAACTCTGATCTGGGGTCCCTACAAGTGATAACCACAAATATACACTGTGCATTAGCAGTGAACAACCTTCATACAAACCATCCACACAAAATATACTCTTGCTAGAGTATTGCCTTGGAGTGGGAACATCACTCGGCCAGGGTGTCACTACGGCTCTGACCTGCCCAGCTATCCCGAGGCATTCCTGGGCATGGTTTGGAGCTGGTAAAGGTCATACCGTTCGCCAGAACATGGGAAGAGCTCCAGCTTAATTCTTGGTAGCAGAGCAAAGAAATGAACACATGGGTAACTAAAAAGAGGTGAGAACTGTAGAGGGAACATGGAAGCTGTGAAAAGCTGCTGGAATTGTTAATGGGAGTATTTATTGTCACAGTCAGGCCTCGTGCAGTTGCAAGTAGTTTTTGATTTTCCTTGCCTCTGCCACAGCTGCTTGGTAGTTTCTTCCTAAATTTCCACACTGGCTAATGACCAGTCTGGCAATACGCAATAGTTTGCCCTCAACATGCAGTTACAACATAACCCTGTCCTTTGCAGGATAGAGCAGTATCTGGCTTTGATGCTTGGGAACATGTGAAATTGTTTGAGTTTCATTCCTCAATCATATATAATCTCCAAAGTCCAAGGTTAGTGTCAGTGTTAAAATGCTGTGTTTTATCTTCCGAGTGATGTCAGAGCCCTAATTATTGAAAGAAAAAAAAAAAAAAAAAAAAAAGCAAAGCAAAGCTTAGAGCAAAGATTTATCGTGCATTGGATTCGGTGCATAAAACAGATGTTTGGGGGCTCATAAGGTTGCAGTGCTGTAGCCTGTAAGGGATTGAAGTTGTTTTTTCATGCCCCACATTGGTTTTCTATCCCCTTCTCATCACCCTATCCCATTCCTTATAGCCGCTTTGGGCCTTTGCAGAGTATGGGCTTGAAATTTGGATCGGAGGCGGCACTTTCTACTAGGCATCTCCTGGGAACACCATCGGCCCATGGGGATCAAGGAGAGGGTAGAGGACCGTCAAGACGCTAGGAGCTCACCTCCCCATCAAGGCTCAGGCACTGCACCCCAGACACCCATCCCTAGCTGCTGACACCACAGACACACTGGACCTCCAACTCATGGTCTGGAGTTTAAGGCAAGGAACTTAATATGACAATAGAACAGACTGTGCTGATCAGGTGCAGGGTGTGACCAGACAAGTGTATGGACCAGCTGCCTATTTAATCACAACCAGCCATTTTTTTCTCCTTACCCCTCTATTTTTCTCCCCAAATCACCTAAATCCCTCCTTTTCCCCACCTTTGGTTCTTCCCTTAAACATTCCATCATAAAATCAGTGCAATCCCAAAAGGCTCTTCCCCTGCCCGTCATAAGATGTGCCCCCTCCCCTGACAGCAATCCCCCTTAGTCCAGATGGTGATCCCAGGCACACATTTCAAGGGGCCTCACACCGGGATTGTGGGTCTGATGGCTCCACTGGGACAGTCCTGGGAGGGACCTGGACAAAATACTCATTCCTTGGAAGCCCTTAATTTGGGTTCCCACCTGCTGGTATGCCCTTGTGCTCCTCTGGGCTAGTGCAGATGGGCTTTTGATGGGCTGATGACCCCCATGATGAGGCTGGGAGTAGCCTGGCAGGGTACTATTTGTCTCTCTGTGCTCCTTTATGGGTGTGCAGGTGAGTTGTTACCACATAACCCAACACCAGAATATCTGGAGACCCAGAGCAGCGATACATGTCAAGGAGGCAAAGAGAAAAAGCCAGATAACCATTAAGCAAACAAGATCATTAGTGTTGGTGCCACACCAATCTGATAACCATGGGATCACACAATTTATTTCACAGATAACACCAGAACAAACAATGCAACAAGGACATCCCAAATTAAAACCGTGGCCGGTATCTGAAGCATACATCACGAACAGGCTGCATCGTCCCGAATCCCCAGCGGCTGATGTCTATCTCTGGGATCTCCTCCTCTCTGTTGACCAGTTCCAGGTCATAGTGACTCAGCATCAAGAACACAAACAGTTTCATTTCAGCTACAGCAAAGAACCGCCCAGGGCAGATGGATACTCCTGACCCCCAAGGCATGTTGAAGTATTTCAGCCTCTTCCCATTTTTGTAGAAAACTTTCTTGGTGCCATCTGGGTTTACGAAGCGGTCATACTTAAATTCATTAGGCTTGGGGTGAATTTCTGGGTTCATCTGCACAGAGATGTGCGGGAACAGAGCCACCCTGTCTCCCTTGCGGAGAGTGTACTCTGTTCCACTGCTTGTCTTAAGTCTGGTGTCCTGGAGGACTGCTCTGACCAGTATTGGGGCTGCAACCAGCCTCAGGGTCTCCTCCAGAGCACTGTCCAGAAGAGGAGTCTGGTTTAACATCTCCCTAGTGATGTTAATTGGTGGGCTCCCTGGCTTCACTTCCTGGCCATGCTCCCTCAAGACTTTAGCTACCTCATCCTTCACAGCCTTCATAGCTTCTGGATGTTTCATTAGATACAAGAGTAACCAGAAGGCAGTTGGACCCGTATTGCCTTGGGATGCCCAGAGGAGCATAAACATGAAGCGTTCCCGCATGTACTTGGGGACACCGTTTTCTGCCAGAAGCTGGTATTGATCACTTATCCACCCACTAATATTGTCCTTCTTCATGGACAGCATGCTCCAGAAGAACCTCTTCAGCCGTTCAGCTTCCATTTTGTCCTTGGGAGGCAACACAGAATAGGCCAGGCGAGGGAAGAGGCGGTCATACTTCCGAAACTCGTGGAACAGCTGGTTAGAGTGGATGCGATCTTGCTCATTAGCTTTCTCTGTGTTATCTGCCCCTTGGTGTGGCTCAGTGCCATACAGAGACAGGTACCCGGCTCTGAAGACGATGTTGTAGCAGTAGTGGAAGAGGTTATCCTCTTGCCACACTCGCTTCTCCTCTCCTGGGCTCAGACTGAAGAGCATCAGCTTCTGAAAGTTCTCCAGTGTGGATTGTGTTATGACAGTGAGTCCGTCTCCCATCAGATGCTTCATGCTCGACGAATGTATTATGCTATGGTTGGCTTCAGTGGGCTTGTAGCCAAAAACCTGCAGGACCAGTTCAGATGCAAAAGTCCTAAAGTCCAGTTTAGATCGTGATTCCTTCATGATGGCTCCAAAGCAAAAGGGGTCCATCACAAAGGTGAAGTAATAGCCTCCGATCAGTACTGTGAAAATATCCCCGTGCTTTCTCTGCATCCTTTTTAGAAACTCCACGCTGTCCTTTCTGAAATCTAGCACATAACCCAGCCAGGGAATGGTACCTTTGTCCAGAGGTGGCTCATCGGGTCTCCGTCTCCGAAACACACCCAGGAGGTAGAGCCCACCAAGCAGTGATGATACCAAGGTACAGAGGAGAATCGCCCAGAGTGCCATGAGAGCTCTGAACCTGTCCAGGAGCTTAGGCTAGAGCTAGGCTGGGGTGGGAACATGCTTTTTATTCCCATCCAGCAGCTGATACAGACGCACAGCTGACCACCCCTGTCCCCATTGGCAGCGAGTATTTGCCTTTCCCTGTGGAGCTCTCCAGTGTGTACTTCTCCCTTGATGAACAGAGATTTTTAAGGTGGAAGGTACATTATAATCAAGTTGGAGTTACCGGGCTGCTATGTAAGGTAGGTGGGTTTTGGCACACACTCTGCAGCAGCTTAAGCAAATTCCCTTTTCTAGGCTGCATGAAGCCCAGTTTTTGAAAAAGAGGGTTCAGAGAATTTCACTCAGTGATTTCTGCCTTTAAGACCAGGCAACAGACACACGCTGCAGGAAGAGTGGATGTCAGAAATGCTGCTGGAAATGAGCTCAGGACCGGGGAAGGGGGTTACAGCTGAGCTAATTTGGTCTCAAAAGCCAAGAGAAAGAAAGGTCTCCAACATTCTGATGTTCTCCCAACACAGAGTACCCCATAAGTGCTTTGCCAATGAACAGTGCTAACTCATACAAGGGCAAAACAAAGCAGGTCTGCTTCCCCTGCGAGTGATGAGGGCTTGAATCAGTTGCATTTGCTTTGCACCAGATGAGTCCGGAGTCTGCAAACAGCCAAGCCCCCCTCCTGACTGGACAGCAGCAGCACCCAGGTGAACAACAGCACTTGCTTCTATGCCAATGTATGTGCATCCAATGCTTGGCAGATGCAACTCAGTTGTGACCCCTCCAGCCAGCGGAGCACCCCGGCTCTCTGCCCTCCTGCTCTCACCTCTGTACCTGGCAGTTTTACCCATCTTCCCCTCTGCTTCTTGATCCCTCCTGCTCCCCACTCTCCAGATGGGGTTCAGGGACAATGCCAGGGACCCTGTGCCCCATCCAGCACCATGCCTCTGGGTGCTGCCACCCTGATCTGTGCAGCCAGTCACCACAGCCTCTGCCCCAGCCGCTGGCACCTGGACCTCACAGCACCCTCACGGAGAATAGAGTGACAACATACGGGAAGAGAATTAAGAAAAAGTATTTAATAAGGTGACAGGACAGACTACTGTGAGAAGGTGCAGGACACACTGCTTACACACAACCAGCCCTTTTTATACTACCCTCATTTTCCCCACCTTTTCCCTTCCCCTCATAAGTTTTGCACAGTCCCACAAGACCTCCTCTGTATGGGATCACAGTCTTCATTTTAAGTTTCTGCTTCCCTGTTGCTCTCCCACATTCCTTCACAGTGACCTGACCCATGAAGTGAACGCCACATCATAGTATCAGCTTAATATTAATTCAGCTTTTTTTTTTTAAAAAAAAAAAAAAAAGGAATGCTCCCAGCCTCACAATTTTGGAAACACGCTGTAGCAATGCTGGCAAGAAAAATAACAGCAACAAAAACAAATCCACCATTCTAGATCAACTCAAAGCCCTTCTCAGTCCGGTAACCTTGGCTAGCAACAAAACTAAGGCAATGAGTGTTTTCTCTTTTGTTATTAATTTCAATTTGTACAATTCTAGTCAACTCCCATGCTCAATAGGTTTCCAGGCTGGAAAGGGCCCATTTAGTGTTCAAGAGTATTTGGGGTGAAGAGTACCTTTGAATAAATGTCAGCAAAAAAGTAACATTGAACTTTAAAGATACACTGGATAATAAGGATTGCCTAACAGCTATCGTCTGTTCAAGGCCATGCTCTCACTCCATGCTGTTGCAAAGCCAATATTTATGTAAAGACAGTATCTATGGATCTTTTTTGTCCTGTCAAAACGGACCTTGAGGAAAGCAAATACCTCCACTACTGTTCTGCTGAGCTCTTTTTTTTTTTTTTCTCTTTCTTACTGGTTGTTAGTGGTTTGAACTTTGTTGCTGTCTGAACTGATCTCAAATCAGTTGATGACTGAACCAATCTCTAACCAAGGATCTGTCCCTTGGAAGACACAGTGTCCTGCTCAGCAGACCTGAGTATGGCACAGCTGATTGTAAGTGAAAAACCCATCATTAGTCAGACAACCCAGTTTAAAGGTGCCTAATTTGTCTCTCCTGGTAGACAAAGGGATGAGCCCAGTTGAACACACCTGCCTGGCAGAGGGCAAAAGCCAGGAGAAGCAAAGCCACTCCCCAGGCTGGGCTTCTGGCCATCCTTGTCAGGCCTGATGGATGAATGTGGCAAATCCACTCCCCAGCCCACATGACGAGCTGGAGGGATAATGGGATCACTCTCCTCCATCAGGCCCTTTGGGATCTATGGGGGAGAAGTTCTGCACAAGCTTCAGTTTGCATTTTTAAAGGCACCACATCTAGATAAGCTGCTCCTTCCCCCACTAATGCCTCACATACTCCAGACAGGATGTGGGCTTCTTCCATGAGCATAAACCTAGGGCAATCCTTTTATAATAACGCCAGTTTTAACAGAAACAAATCCCACGCATGCTTTTCCAGTCTCAACATGGAAAATCCTCATCTCAGTGCTGGTGTTAGGATGAAATACCTAGTTACACAGTGCTGTGGGATCACACTGACTCCATCGCATGGCCAGGACCAGTATAATACAGCATAGAGGGCATACATGTAATGTAAATGTAAATATTTATCATGCATTTGTGATACTCAACATTTCTATCTCAGCTGCATATCTGCTGCAAGACTGACTTGTCTCTGAGGGCTGGATGTCCAAGAAAGTGCTTCTCCTGAAAATGGCCCGAGGGATCTTCCATAAAAATAACCTGAATCGTTTTTTCACAAAAGCATAGAGCAAAGGGTTGAGACAGCAGTGGACAAAGGACAAACTCTCCGTGATCTGCATGGCATAATCCAACTGCCTACTGCTTTCACAGCTCCTGATCACACCAACATCTTGCAGGGAGTGAAGGATGAGGACAATGTTGTAAGGGGACCACAGGACAAAGAATACGCTCACCAGAGTAAAGACTAAACAGAGCGCTCTCCTTGAGCCAGGTATATGAGACATGGTGAGGACACATGCTATGCGGGAATAGCAGAACATCATGAAGAGGAAGGGAAAAAGGAAACCCAGGGTGTTCTGAATAACCCGGAAGACAACTTTCCAAAATAAGTGTTTCTGGCCATAATCATGGGCACACGTGATGGTTTTGTTGTGGATTTGCCTTGTGCTGCTGAAGAGGACATCAGGAATGGAGAGAAGTATGGAAAGGACCCATACCACCAACAAGACGAGAACAGACTTCCTCCATGTCATGGAGCTGCGAGGAGAGCAAGCATGAACTATCTGCAGATACATGTCCAGACTCATGCAGCTCACAAAAAAAACACCACTGTAGAAATTCACAGTGTACATGGCACTTAAGACGGGGCACAGTATGTCCCAGGTCACCCACTGAGAGATGTACAGAGCCCAGAAAGGAAGGGTGAGTAGCAAGAAGAAGTCTGAAACCACCAGGTTCAGCAGATACACCTCAGTCATCTTCTTTTTCTTCCTGATGTACATAGTGAGGACAATAAACAGAAGGACATTCCCGGCCAACCCAACCAGGAAGACCACAGTGTAAAAAGATGGCAAGAATACTCTGCTAAAGGAGAGTACCTCTTCCTTTGTGCAGAGGCCATACTGTGTGTAATCCTCCTCATCCAAGTACTCATACAGGTAGTCGCTCGAATTGGCAACATCCAGCAAGGTGGCAGCAGTTGTTGTTACCAGCTTTGAAGTTGTATTTGACAAGTGACTGCCTAGGAGCAAAAGACATGGGGAATCAAAACGCTGTTCCAATCCACACAGGAAAAGCAAACACCACATCGTGGAGGGTTCTCCTCTAGTTACAGGTTTACATTTCTGCCACCTTCTGGTATTTTATGTCCTGCACTCCTTGGTCTTTGCCTACGGCATGGGGACAGCTGTATACACATATGTGTAAAAAAAAATAAAATTCTAGTTTCCTTACTCTGACACATTAAAACTTGGAAGTATAATAAATGAGAATGGTCTCCTCTGGCATAACTCACCACTTCCTCCTGATACCACTGCAAGATTTTGAGGAAGCTTCTGCTCTAAATTATGAGAAATCCACCACCACACTTCACTGTGAGCAGCTTTAGATTAATCTGGGTTGCTACTGAGAAAGTGACATCTTAATTCTTGGTGAAGCAGAATGTGCCACCAGCACCTTTATGTTGGTGGGGTTGCTCTCAGAGGTGAAACACTGACCATATCACTGTTCCTGTAGGACACTGACCCCTCTCCATGCCAACTCTAGGACACTTAACCATAGATTCTTGTAAAGGTAAGTGGAAGATACAGATTCATACTGCATTGGGTCTGTGTGGGTTGGGGTTTTGGTAGTGGGGTAGGGGGGCTATAGCAGTGGCCCCCTGTGAGACACTTCCCAAAGCTCCCCTGGCTCCAACTTGGACTCACCTCTGGCCAAGGCAGAGCCAGTAGGTAATGGCGGTTGTGCCTCTGTGATAACACATTTAAGAAGTAGAACCTGAGAGGAGGGGGAGTTGTGAGGGAGATACCTCTGCAAATACTGAAATTAGTGGAAGAAAGGAGGAGGGGAGGTGTGCCAGAGCAGAGACTCCCCTGCAGCCCGTGGGGAGAGGACAGGCTGTCCCCTGCAGCCGTGGAGGTCACCAGTGGAGCAGATGCCACGTGCAGCCTGTGGAGGACCCCACGCCAGAGCAGGGGGCTGTGCCCGGAGAAGGCCGGGACTCTGAGGTGAGCCCACTCTGGGGCAGTCTGTTGCGGGAAGGGCTGTACCTCGCGGCAGGGACCCACCCTGGAGCAGTTCATGCAGAGCTGCAGCCCATGGGAAGGAGTCATGTCGGAGAAGTTCATGGAGGACTGTCTGCCATGGAAGGGGCCCCACACCAGAGCAGGGTAAGAGTGCGAGGAGTCCTCCCCCTGAGGAGGAAGGAGTGGCAGAAACAAAGGATGATGAACTGACCGCAGGTCCCATCCCCTGCGTCACTGTGGTGGGAGGAGGTAGAGAAATTGGGAGCAAAGCTGAGCCTGGGAAGAGAGGAGGGGTGGGGGAAAGTGTTTTTCAGATGTAGTTGTATTTCTCACCATCCTACTCTGACTGGTAAATTAATGATGGTGGTGTTGTTTTTTAAATTAAATTGATGTTATTTTTCTTCCCCAATCAAGTTTGTCTTTTGTCCATGACCACAACTGGTGAATCATGCCTCCCTGTCCTTGTCTCAATTCCCAGAGCCTTTTGTTTTATTTTTCTCCTCCCCATCCCCAAGGGGGAAGGAGTGAGAAAGGGGTTGCATGGTGCTCAGTTGCCCTCTAAGCTTAAACCATGACACACAGAATCACAGACTCATAGAATCACAGGATGGTTTGTGTTGGAAGGGACCTTACAGACCACCTAGTTCCAATCCCCCTGCCACGGGCAGGGACACCTTCCACTAGCCCAGGCTGCTCAAAGCCTCATCCAAGGTAAGGACATGTAGACACCAGAATCAACTCCTGAATGAAGGTTAGAGGTAGAAGGAGAGATTTAGCTGGAAGAATGCTGCTGGAGCCGATTCTGTATGTGATTAGGTGTGGGTTGAAACCCTGCTGATAGGGGAGGGCAACGACCATGTGGTCAGCCGCTCCCCAGGACTGCAAGCTGGAGTCAGTGTTTAGACAGCTGCAGCCTAGATTTCAGGAAATGATGAGTGATGTGGACAGCTTCCTACTTTTGGAGCCTGCTTTTCAGAAAAAAAAAAAAAAAAAAAGCAAACAAGAACGCTACACAGATTTCATCCTCCAAAAGCCACCCAAACTGTAACAGCTGTCACTGAAGAGCCCATCTCCCACTGTGGGATCAAGATCTGCCTGAGCCACCTCCCATTTGTACTATGAAGTTAAATGTAGCTTTTAAAAATCAAGACTAATGTCCAGGCTCTGACAGCAATCCATGGCCATCACAGAGAAAAAATAGTGCAAATTCTCCTCCACCCTTAACACACACTTTTTCAGCCATGGCCAACGCTGCCTTGCTCTTCTCAAGGACCTATTTCTCCCATTGCCCAGGAGACCTACAGCCACCAAGTAATGAGAAAATGAAGCTGTTCATCCCTGCTTGTGCTATGCGTCCCAAGGAGGACATACCCCACGGTGACTCTGCAACTTCTAGGGACGGCTCCCTCCCCACAAACACCCCAGGAAAGGGGAGCCCCTCCATCCCCAGGTTAAGCAAAGCACCCAAGCCTTGGATTGGGGCACTGAGGATGCCTGTGGGCATGCAGCCGTTAGGGGTGATACTGTGGACATACCTGCTGTGGCCCCATGTCTAAAATACCCATTCCAGGCAATTCCAGGCAGCTGAAAAGAAAAGAAAATGTGGTTTGGGCTGGACTGAAATGTTTTCTTGTTCTCTTGTAGTTCTTTGGTGACTGCCACAGGGCATGTCTGACAGAGCAATCATGGAGAACAGAGATCTGTCACAGGAGAGTGCCAGAAAAAGAATTTTCTGGGAATGAGCTTTTAAATTTTTTTTCTGTTTTGTATTTTGGAGAAAATTCATCCTTAGCAATATACAGTTCTGACTGTATGCCTTGAAGAGGAAACCAAAGCTGCCCACCCTTCTGATCGCAGCAACACCCAGCGAGACTCCTAAACACCTTCCTGCCCTACACACCCACATCAGGAAAAGCCATCTCCAAATTTTCCATTTCTGAGTCTCTTCTAGCCCGCCAAGATGCCTTTTCTCCCTCTGCTGTGTCTTCCCTGCTCTGTGTCACACTGGCACGGACATTCACATTCCCACCCGGTAGCTGACAGCAGAGAACTGACAAATGCAATGTAGGCTGAGCTCACAAATGAATCCCAAGCCTGCCCAAGCACCGGCGCTTACAAGCTGGCTAACTTTCAAGAAGACAAAAGAACCTCTCCAGGTTTCTTGTGCAGCTTTTTCTACAAGCAAGAAGCAGAAAATGTACTTACAGGAGTGTCTTCTATTCCCATCCTGCCACAAGCTTGAAGTAGGCTTTTAGGAACCTCTTTTACTTGTGTAAGAGCATGGGCAGGAAATGTGAGCTCAGCGTGACCTCCCTGGTTTTGTTTTGCTTTTCCTGGTTTTGGTAAGTGGTTGACAGCACTGGAGGAATCCTCTCTGTGCCATGTCCAAGCACACCTCCCTCTACAACATCTACAACTAGCACCTGCACCCAGAGTTGGGCTTTGCCACTTGAGATACCCATCAGGACTGCAGTGCCTTCTGCCACGGGTGCACCAGGGACCCAGCGCCCCTCCTTCAGAAATAAAACCTGCTCCTGTAGAACTCAATTCATGCACCATGCTAGGGACAGCCAGCACCACTGGGACCAAGGACCCACATCAGCACAACGTGAAGATTGCTGGTGGATCCCGTGCACCCCAGCATGCACAGGCTGGCTGGTGAGACCACCCACAAAATAGTCTGAAGTAGGTTTTTCTGGGAAGTGGCAGACAAGTACCACCCAGACAAGCACATAGACCAGCCACTTGCTTAAAGGTAACCAGTTCCTTTCACCCTTCTCTCCATTTTTCCATGCACGCTTTTCTGCCATCCACTTTGACCCTTCCCCTTTCTTCACCCCATCTCCTCCCAAACAAGCAATCTGTCCCTACTTTCTTTTTTCCTGTTGATTCTGGGTTTGCTGCATCACAGCCCCAGATGTAGCAAACAAGCTCCCTCTCATTATTTTGTTTTCTAAGAGTTTTAGTTAGTGGAAACACCTGCCATTGCCTGGCAGGTGGATATTAAGATGATGTCATAGAATCCTGGAATGGTTTGTGTTGGAAGGGACCTTAAAGATCATCCAGTTCCAACCCCCCCTGCCCCAGGCAGGGCCACCTTCCACTAGCCCAGGTTGCCCAAAGCCCCGTCCAACCTGGCCTTGAACCCTGCCAGGGAGGGGGCAGCCACAGCTGCTCTGGGCAGCCTGTGCCAGGGCCTCACCCCCCTCACAGGGAACAATTACTTCCTTATCTCTAACCTGAATCTCCCCACTTTCTGTTTAAAACCGTTATCCCTCATCCTATCCCTACACCCTTGATCAAGAGTCCCTCCCCCCTTTCAGCCCTGGGGGGCCGCTCTAAGGTCTCCCCGGAGCCTTCTCTTCTCCAGCTGAACCCCCCAACTGTCTCAGCCTGTCCTTACACAGGGGGTGCTCCAGCCCCCCGAGCATCTTTGTGGCCTTCCCTGGACCCACTTGAGCAGGTCCGTGTCTTTCTGATGTCAGAGGACACAGAGCTGGACACAGAGCTGAACATATGTTCACTCTGTCAACCCCCAGCTCCCCCAGGCAGGATTGGACCTGGTTGTTCTCTGCACTGAGAAGTTCCCAGAGCGGAGACCCTGGTGTAGAAATCCACATTTTTTCCAGGAAATCTGAATAAGCATGATCCTTGTCCCCTGCAGGAGCAGAAACAGCTACCAGCGAGGACACAGCTGGGGCCAGCAGGCACTGGCAGGTCTATGGAGACAATCACGTCTTTGCAGGCAGCAGTGAAACCTCGCAAGTGGTACCAGAATAAGGAGCGTATGGCCATTGTTGAACATGCAAACAGAGATCAACCACAGCAGAGATGTGCTAGGCTCCATGCTTTGGGGACAGTTTCATGGCACAATCCCTCACTCACCTGCCAAAGGTTTCTTTGATAAAGTGGTTTATTGTAGAGGTTTTAGAGTATCATTGCTGGTGAGTGATCACCCTCCAGCTCATTTCCTTTGTCTCACCACCAAACAAAGCCAGAGGGAATACCCTGACCATGCCAAGGCCATCCACCGTACCAACACCGGTGCTCTTTACAAACCCCAAACCGCCTTGGTAAAAATGAGAGAACAGAGCAGCAGTGATGGCCACAGCTTCATATTCAGCCTGCCTCATGGAAGGTAGATTTTTAGAAGAAAAATGTTATTTTACCCATTTCCATGTTTGTCACCATTAGCTGATGTACATGTGTGCCAGCATTTAAAAGATATCCTATAATAAATATATATGGGGGACATAAACATTAGCAGAGGGCAAGAAGCAGTTTGCAAAGTCAAGGCACCACAGATGCACACAGGGATGCTACAGGTGACAGCAGTTTCATTAGACCAACAATTAAAATGAAATAAGTTTTTGGTTTTGAGTTTCCTCCCCGAAGCACATATTGCACAGACCTGCAGGGAATTAAATGTGCCTCTGAGACTCAGTGGAGAAAGTAGCCTTTACTGTAATTTATTATAAGATTTTAACTCAATTCAGGAGCTCATAATTGCATCTTTTTTTTTTTTTCGTTTCAGACTCTGCAGAGCCCTAATGGCTTTAGCAATTAAAGTAACCAGATTACCGGTAATGGGAAGCACATTTAGAGAGATACAGGTGTACTAACAAATGGTTATCTGAACCACTTTCTTTTGTGGCCCAAAATGCCATGTGGCAGTGGCCCTGCAGGAGCAGCAGTTCCGCTTCCCCCCGTGTTCGGAGATGGGGAGTCAGTAACACTGCACAGGAGCACTGAAAACTGGGCAAGGTTTTTGGAGTAAAGGACTTTTCTTTGCTATTTTGCTCTGACGAGGTGTCCCCAGGTATAGGGGAGGCTTTTAGGCATCTTCAGGATGCCGGGGGATTTTTCTTCCTGCTCCGGAGTACAGTTCACCTCAAGTCAGGAGCGATTTCCAGCTTGTCTCTGGGCTTCAAAATCCACTGCCTGGCAGACAGCGGGGGCAAAGCAAGCTCTGCCCGAAAGCTGAAATCCTGGAAAAAACGGTCAATGAGGCAATTCACTGGCAGGAAAAAGAAAGATTCCGGGAAAGCTTCCACCCGATGTCAAAGCGCGGGTTTATACCGACATGTTTTGAAGCGAAAAGCTGCTAAGCTGCAGGAAAAACTTCAGGCCGCTTTTCCAGCGTGCAAATGACGGCCTAAAGAACCCACTTTCTGGGGTGAAACCCAGCGACAAGTTTAACCCAAAGCCTCTGTTTTGCAGAGCCGGGCTATCCGCGCCCTGCCGCGCTCGGCAGAGGAAAGCGCCGGGGGTAGGGCAGGGCTGCGCCCAGCTCCCGCCCCGCGGCCTCACCCCCCGGCCCCGGCCCCGCCGCAATGCAGAGCCCCCGCGGCGACGTCACAGCCGCCCCGCCTCCCCGCCCGTATAAGGACGTGGCGTCAGCGTCCGCGCTCTGGATTGGCTGGCAGCGGGCCGCCGCGGGGCACGCTGGGAGCTGGGTCGGGGGGTGCTGAGGGCGGAGGGGGCGGGGCGATAGGCGGCCACTAGGGGGCGGGGAGGGGGGCGGGGCGAGCGGCGCCGGCCGGTGTCGGGGTTAGTGAGCGGCGGCGGCGGCGGCGGCGGCGGCGGCGGCGGCAGCAGCAGCAGCAGCGGTAGCGGTAGCGTGGTGAGGGCCGGGGCATCCGGGGTGTGAGCTGGGACGGGGAGAGGCCCCGGGGGAAGACGACGAGGTGGCGGCACGTGGGGCAGGTGTAGAAGCAGAGGCCTGGAGGGGGGTGAAGGCGCCTGGGCCTGGAATAGGGCCGAGGCCTCGAGTGGGGCTTGTGGACCTGGGGCTGGAGTAGGGCAGGGGCCCGGTGTGGCTCTGGGCAGGGGGAGGCAGCCTGGCGGTGCCCAGGGCCGTCCCCTTGCCCGGAGCGGCGCTGGGACCTGTCGCTTTCCCACCCATGTGTCAGAGCTGTCCCCCGTGGGTGTCTGCACGGGGCTCCGCGCCAGCCTGCTGTGAGTGCGGGCAAGGCCGGGGCAGCCGGGAGGCGCGTTTCGACCGGCTTCCCCTGCCCCGCGCCCAGCCCGGCCTCTGCGTCAGCTGAAGGTCTCAGAAGCCTCTTAGAGCGGACTAATTGATTCACTTCTCGATATTCTTGTGTAAGCCTCACCTCTGGCTGCCTCCACCTCTCCTGAGTGACAGGGTGCTCTCGCGTTTCCTTCTCTGAACGAGTCACGCTGAGATATAACATATTTAGCAAATCGAGGTGGTCGTAGCAGGGGCAGAGAGACAAAATCCTTCGGCCTGCAGAGGCAATGGTTTGCACGTTTAGTTTAAGAAAACAGTCTGCTGAAGTGGATGTGCCTAAAATGCTGTGTACCAAGGAACACAGCCACGTGTGAAATGTACCTTTTGCATGTGTTTACTAGCCTGTGCTTAAATTTCTGTTGGCTTATTTCGAGAGCTTGGAGTACTTCATGTAAGGCCAAGCTGTATTTTGCTGCTGAGCATGCTGATGGCAAAACTGGAACAATCCTGATAGAGATTTTTCTAGCAGAGACCTTTGTGACGTTGCTGAGCTAATTGTGCTAGCAGAAATAGGCACTAGCTGAAGAATGATCCTTATGCCAGGCGCTGAAGGAGGAACAGGTCTTGGTATAATCTGTGATGGGGACAGCACAACAAGCTGGCAAGTTTTGTCAGACGGTCTCACTGGTTTGGTGATGACAGATCGGAGCCCTTCTCATGGCTGGTGCCGCGTGTTGTTTTTTTTTCTTTGGGGGCAGGTGAGAAATCACCTGTGCTGCAGTGAAAACTCTCCTCTTCCCAATGCATCCCCACATAAGTCTGTGCCTATCAAAGGCTTCAAGAGTCATTCATGCTCCTCGGCAGCTGCCATTTTACACTCTGTGTTGGAATTTGAAACTATGCTGAAGGGGTGAGTGAGGTGGGATAGGCCGTAGCAGCGACCGACACGCTGCCGGGTAAGGCTGACCTTCCGCAGATGCTCACATTTTACACCCCGAGTGCATTGGTCGTTGTTCTTGGCAGGGAGTGAAAGAGGAGGAATGAACTTTCTGAGGTCAGAGCGGCTTTGAAGGACTAGCCTGTGAAAGCAAAGCAGTGTGGTGGGGGATGGAAGTCCTAAAGGAAAACACAGGCAGTGACCAAAGCTTTCAGTGGCTTCTCACTGCCTGTGAGTGAGGGGGGGACAAGTGAGGTCTATAACAGTGTGAAAAAGGAAGGCAGAAATTTGTTGCTTTGCTACTTTTTTTTTTTTGTCCTTACATGTTCTAGTACACAAACATCTTGCTTCCCAAGACTTCACTTGATGAACTACATACAGATTATTTAATTCATCTCGAGTCTAGCTCCTGTGCTCATATCTCATTATGTGGACATTTGTGACTGGTGGAATATGCAAGGGATTTTTTTTTTTTTCTAAAAGTTCTCTTAGCTGGGTGTTTCCAAAACCTGAAGAGAGGCTCTCTGTCTTTGCAGCCACCATGTCATCCAGTCAGGAATCCGTTTTCTCCGAGTATGAGACCGACACCACTCAGACATCGAAGCTGTTAAGGAAATTTAAAGAGACGCCATTTGTACCCATCGGTAAGTTTGAAAATGAAGAAATGTGGTTACATAGTTCTTTCTCTTCATGGGCAATCGATATGGTAAACACCATCACTGCTCACTTTTTTCCTGTGAACAGGAAATTACTTTGAAATTACTTCCTCATGTGTGGTGACAACAGTACTGCTCCTGCCTAGAATGGTAGTTGTTTTGCAAGAAACAGGGAAATTAGTGAGGCCTGTTATCATAAATAGAAAACTCGGAACCTACAATTACCAAAAAAATCCAAAACCAATAAACCCATAAAGACTGTTTAGGTGAGTTTAAAAAACCATGTTCAGGTGATTCTGTTAGGTGGTAAGGAGTGTGTTCTGCAGTTGTTCTGGAGTACAATTACTGAGAACCATGTGATCGCTACGAAGTGACTAAAACTGTCTAAAATGCAGGCTGCCTGCTAAAAAATGTGTTTTCTTAGTAGGTTTTATGGTACAACACCTTGAGGAGTTTGTTAAAGTTCTCAGCCTCTCTGCTGAGACCCTGAAAAAGCCTCTGAGGAGAGAAAGAGGATCAGTCTTGTTTGTTCTGAGAACTTTCCTCTGGTCAGGAACGGCCTCTGACACGAGACATGTTTTAATTTCCAGCCACCTTAAATGGATAGCAGTTGGGTCACTTGAGGTGAACTGTTCCAAGATACCCGTCACTGGTTTCTGCAGTCACAGGACTTTGCTCTCCAGCTTGTTAGGGCATGCCACGAACTCTGCGAGTTCAGGTTTTCCCAAGCAGATTAGTAAAACTTACCTTCAGCCTGTGTCGGAGCTAGTTTGAAGGCCCTAAAACTCTTAATTGGTATTTAATGAAGCTACCCTGTGGATTGTGCACCGGTGAAGTAAGGGTTCACAGCTGCACGAGTGGAGCTGGTAATACTGCTCAGAGACAGAGCTGTCTGGGCTCTCGTCAGTAAAATATACACAACACTTAAAGCTTGGCAGCCTCCTTTGAACTATGTAAATAATCTTCCTAAATACCGAATGAAGTGAGAAATCTCGTGCATTGCTGCCGTGTATTCTGTGAGAGCATCAGTACACGGGTTGGAGTCAGCACAGCCAACTTTGGTCTGTTGGAGGAGTAAAAGTGAACTGTATCACTGTGAATGAGACCTTGCTGAATCCCTCTCCCCACAGCACAGGGCAAGTAATATAGGGCTTGTCCTGTCCCGGTGAAAGCCAGCCTAACATGATAACACCTAAACCAGCACCTCAGCAGGCCAGTGGGCACGTCAGGAAGCATCCACCTGCTGAGGGTCCATGCTGCAGCCAAGCAGTGTTCTTGGGTGTGAGCTTCCTTCCAGGAAAGAGGGTGCAAGCAGCACTTGTTCTTTCTGAAAAATACCCATGAAACTCTTGACACCTCGAGCTATTGCGGTGTCATTTTAACAGCAGCGGAAATCTCTGGCTTGTCTCTGCATTGACTTGTACGTTAAATGAGATGGCACTCGAGTGAAAACAGTAAACAGGACGGGACTTGCCATCTACACAAAACCAGAGCGATTAGATGAAAATGTGATTATTGTTAGGATATCTTGTTTAGGTGGGTCACTTCACACACCTCCATGACGATCTGGACTCACAAGGATGCTTGCGTGCCTTGTAGGGATGGCTGGCTTCGTCATGGTGGTTGGCTATGGGCTGTACAGACTGAAGCAGAGGGGCAACATGAAAATGTCACTTCACCTGATTCACATGCGTGTGGCAGCCCAGGGCTTCGTCGTGGGAGCAATAACGTGTGGTAGGTACCGTACGGGAGGCTGTCCTTGGCAACCATAAGCTGCGGAGAACCTCTTGTGGATAGTGAAAAATAGCCTCGGGGTGGAAGCGTCCAGGCCATTATATTTCAGGATGTTTATGGTCCTTAACTGGTGTTTACTCAGTCTTTCTAGAATAATGCGATGTTTAAGTACACATATTCAGTATTAAACTGCACTTCCAGAGTACAAGTTTTGACTGCTGTTATTAGATGGGGGAAGTATGTGAGGTTCTGCGGGTGTTGAAACTGGAGGCAAAGAAAAGACTATCTGATGTTAGTATTTTCCCTTGTAAATACGTGGCTGTTTCTGAATTTAATGCATTGGAAAATCAGCCTATGGTTTTATTTTCAGGACTGGAATTGTGTCCCTGAATGTCAGTACACTGACTTACACATCCCAGGTCTCATCTATGTTTTGCAGCTGTGTATGTGCGTGCATGTGTATCCCATGAAACAGTTTGTCTGTACTGTATTCCCAGAAGGCACAACAGAAAATCTTGACTTTGGCTGCAAAGCAAACTAGAATTGGCTTGGGATCTGCATTTTCATATAAAGTGTATTTTCATATCCAGTTTCTCTGTATATGAAGAGTTCTGTACTGTTCAACACTGTTATTAGAAATAATAAATACAGACAGCCAAAGAGGAAGGGAAATTTTACTTTTGTTGCTCGGAATATCACTCAGATTTTGAACCCCATTATTTCCTCTTTAACCCAGCTTTCTAATTGTGCTTGTATTTCTCCTGTAGGTGTGATGTATTCCATGTTTCGGGAGTATGTGATGAAGCCCAAGGAGTAATGGGAAGCTGACTGAAATCTCTGTCCAGGTGGTGGCCTGTGTACTGTACCTACAAACCTCTTAGCGAGAGGTTCTTGAGGAAAAAAAACCCACCACAATATTAGAGAATTGCCCTATATCTATTTTGTGTATGGTACAGTCTTTAAGCTATCCTATCCCTATCAGGGTCTGGTTCTTTCTGATTGACACTACCATATCCCAGTTTGTAGGGGATATAGTAGAGTATGATCCCTTTATCTTCTCCTTGACTGTCAACTCAGTCCTAAAATTGGTGATTCCTTTTTGCTGCCATTGCCCAAAAACCACAACGTCTGAACTAGTTTCTGTTAGGCCTGAGGCAGAATGCGGAGGCCACATCTCTAAGATGGTGTTGTGAATGCTTTGCTGTAATTTTCTATCCTGTATATTTGTCAGCCTCCAACTTTGTAATTTAGAAGCTTCTAAAATATTGAGAGAGATATAAACATCTATTTTTTTTATTTAAGGCATAAGTATTTGATATGTTGCAGCTATTTAAATGTTATATTTATTCACTGTTAATGAAGACACAGGCTCCCTATTTTTACTATAGATTTTCAGGCTCTTGGATTACTACATTTTGTAACTTTATTTACAGTGTTCTTCTGAATAACATCTAAATGTAACATTTAAAATACATATTGTGAAAACTAAATCTTGATTTGGTGTTCCAGTGCTTTTAAGGTTAAAAGGATATGATCTAGCTCTGATTTCTGCAGTCTCATTCCCTACAGAAATTGTAAAACATCTGGATCTAAAAAGCCCCCATCATCCTTGATGAGGTGTTAAAACGCTTCTCTAAATTGCCACTGTTATTTTACACTCCTTGTATCTCCAACGGCAGTCACAAAAATAAATGTGTTGATAAAGCCAACTTGTAAAAACCTCCTTTTCTCCTGTTAGCTTACATTCCGTGGTGACGGTATGATGTCGCTTTGTAACAAGTGCTGCAAGGTCCATACCGCACCTCGGTGACGTCTTGTACAAAGCGGTGGGAGATGAAGCACAAATAAACAAACACGTAGCCCTGGAGATAACAAGTGTTTGGCTGTGGATTTCTTGCGGGGGCCTCCCCCTGTGCATGCAGCCTCCTGCGCAGGGCTGGGGTGAGCTTGGGTAGGTGAGTAAAAACCACCTGTGAGGGCGCGGTGCCCCCGCAAGGGCTCTTCCCGCCCGCCGCGATGCTGCTGCTCTCAGGGGTGTCCCTCGCCGGGCGGGGCTGCGCAGGCCGTGAGGAGACGCCCCTCCACCGCGCAGGGGCCTTTCCCGGCAGCTGCCCTCCCGCTCCGCGGCTCGGGCCCCGTCACGCCGCGGGGCTGGGCTCTCCGCGGCAGGGGCGGCTCCGCCATGGCGGCCGCGCGGAGGGGAAGGGCGCGAACCCGCGCCCGGCGCATGCGCGGCGCCGCCCTTCCCCTGCCCTTGGCGCGGGCCGGGCCGCCGTTGCCACGGGAAACGCGTGGGGCTGCGGCCGCGCCGACAGCCGGAGCGGCCGGAGCGGGAGCGGCCGGGCCCGGCCCTGCCGAGGCGGGCGGCCGGGAGCACCGTCCCGCTGCCCTCGGGGCTGGGGAAGGCGGTTTCGGTAGGCGGGGGGGGCGTTGCGGCAGTGCCAGGCTCTGTCAGGCCGCGGGACAAGGCGGGAAAAAGAGGGACCCCCCCTCTCCCCACACAGCCGGTCTGTGGCAGGGCCCTCCGCGCCGGGTTTGCAGTCTGCGCTCAGGTAGGCTGGAGGGCTAAAGGTTGCCCTCTGGCCATCGCCCATACCCACCACGAGGCCTGGGGGCTGTGCAGAGAAACGGGGCTCCGCTGTTTGCACCTGTCAGCCCTTAACGCCCCTTGCCCGCACCCGTGGTGTCTGCAGACAGGCGTGGGGGTGAAGCTGCGGCCTGCGCACCTCTGCCCGTACAGGCACACAGTGTGCACTGTGGTACTTTGTCCAGGTGATTGCTGCCTTAGTGTGGGAAAGGGCCTGCAATAATTACTCAGTAGAGAGTGTGCCTTTGAAAGTTTTTAGTGACTGTTTTTCCTAGACCAAAGGTGCACTAGATTTTTTGCTGGCAGTAAATGTCAGAAGGAGAGGGGGCTGGAATCTCTGCTCTCCTGAGACCCCCCCTGCAGTGCTGGGTGCAGCTCTGGGGCCCAAAACATCAGAAGGACACGGACCTGCTTGAGCAGGTCGAGAGGAGGCTGTGAAGATGCTCGGGGGGCTGGAGCACCTCCCTGTGAGGACAGGCTGAGAGAGTTGGGGGGTTCAGCTGGAGAAGAGAAGGCTCCGGGGAGACCTTAGAGCGGCCTCCCAGGGCTGAAAGGGGCTGCGGGAAAGGGGGGAGGGACTCCTCATGAGGGGTGTAGGGGTTGAGTGAGGGGTAATGGTTTTAAACTGACAGAGGAGAGATTTAGGCTAGATGTAATGAATATATTATTCCCTGTGAGGGGATGAGGCCCTGGCACAGGCTGCCCAGAGAAGCTGTGGCTGCCCCCTCCCTGGAAGGGTTCAAGGCCAGGTTGGACGGGGCTTTGGGCAACCTGGGCAACCTTCCACTAGGAAGGTGTCCCTGCCCCCATGGCAGAGGCTTGGAATTCAGTGATCTTTAAGGTCCTTTCCAACTCAAACCATCCTGTGATTCTACATCAGAAAACTGATTGTCTTTAGTCATGCTAAGTAAAGCTCCAGACATTTAAATGGGTAGTGATACTATCACTTTAATGTAACCACAATGCTTAGAAATTCAGCAGAAAAATGTAAGCTGCACTCTTGATGTCCAGTGTCTAAAGGGTGTATTAGGATAAACAGAGATCTTTCTTCCTCTGTCAGTCTGACATTAACCCAAAAATGGGGAGATCTACACCTTTCTTTGAAATGTGGGAGGGAAAGCTGGATGGTTTCAGTCTGTTCCCTTTAGTCAGCATAACGTGGTTGCCACATTTGCTTGGATTTGACCCAATTTGCTCTTCTGTAAAAATGTTTATTTAAACAGATTTGTTTAAAAATATTTTGAAACATTGCTTTTTGAATGCCAGAGTTAAAAAGACACGAAAACTTTTCTGAAGACTGTTTGAAAGCCACTTATGGAAAAAGGCACTTGAAGCAAGGCAATGGGGCTGGAGAGCACAGTGGCTGAGAGGAGGAGGTGGCAGGGAGACTGCTCAGAGGTCAGTGAGAAAAAACTTCAAAGCAGCTGCATCCTTTGAAGAGGATGTTTTTAAAAGCACTGTTGATCTCTGCTCTCTGTTGCTTTTTATTTTCTTCTTGTTATTCTTTTAGTAAACTATGGAGCCGGACATAAAAGTGAATGAACATTTTAAAACCCAGTTTAAGGCTTATCAAGAACAGCAGCAAAGGCGGTTGCAAAATCTAATGGAGAGGAAGAAGGAAAAACAGAACAGTCAGAAGGGTGATAGTGGCAATGCAAAGGAAACTTTTGGAATCCCAGATGATCTAAACCTGTTTGAAACAAGACAACCTGTAAATGAAGATGACAGCAAAAGGTAAAGGTGTAGCAGCACTGTTCCTTGGTCACAGAAGTGTATTTTGCATGTGATCGTATGAAACATATTGACAGAGCACTTTCTGTCTTCACCTATTGGGCTTTCATTATCCTGAGAAGAGTCTCACCGTCCCTAATGTGTTTATCCTCAGAGTGTTGGGATGTGATCTTTATTATCAGTGTTTCACAGATGAAGAGCAGAAGAACAAAGGGTTTAAGGGTGACATGCTAGGGGCAGCTAGGTCCTATCTGATGAAATTCAGTCATTTGGATCGCTAACGTCCTTTGAGCCTTGTAAACAAACAGGTTGCCTATGTGAATAATTTCCAAAGACAGATGAGGACAAAGCAACTAATGGGTGCAAGCCAAAGTCCTGAGGTGCAGAAAAGTGTTCCCCTATCTTTGCAGTGTAACCTGATTTAATAGCTCAAAAGACAGCCAGCTATATAGGAGGGCGTCATAGACAGAGGTGCTTCCTCGTTAAGATACTTGACAGAGTTATACAAGGTAGGGTTTTAAATCTTACTGGGGACGGGGGTTTGGGTCTTACCTCACCCTTTGGGTAGTGTCTGGATTACCAGGACACCGGACATTCTTGTGTGGATCTCCCTTGATC
The DNA here is from genome assembly GCF_965140245.1 of Athene noctua. Lineage (NCBI taxonomy): Eukaryota > Metazoa > Chordata > Aves > Strigiformes > Strigidae > Athene > Athene noctua. The sequence goes on from NC_134038.1 coordinate 168,039,591, forward strand.
TTGTTTTTGGAGCTGAGCGCATAATTCATTTTACTGGAGCAGAGATTTGAAACCTCAGCTCAGATCATTCCATCTTCCTCCAAGGAGAGAGTCAGTCTCTCTTTCTGACCCAATTTTTTTTTTTTTTTACAAACTAGAACAGATCTGAAGTTGGACACACCCTACTACGGTGTTGGCTATTCAGAGATTTTCTCTGTGTTAGCGGTGAGGCCAGCTGAAGAAATTGCTGCTTCTGCTCCCCACTTGCAATTGTGCTGATACAGCCGATTGCTGGAAACTGGATTCACTTTCTGGGGCAAGGGTACTCTTATCTCAAGTCATTTCCGTGATCCATTTTACAGCTTTAGCCCCACAGACTGTTTTATTGGCACCCTGATGTGGTGATGTACTGTGATACAGGGACAGGAAGGGGTAGCTGGCAGCTCTGCCAAACACAGCAGATCACGGGTGGAAACCCACAATTAGGCATGTACCTTTGAGACAGTTTCATCTCCCAGAGTCTAGTGGGGAAGGGCACCTCTACCAAAGTTTATCAAGCCACTAACCAGGGTTTTATTAGGCTGTAAATGCTGATCCATCCTCCTTCTGTGTTACTCTGGGCAACTCCCTGCTCAGCTTGTTTCTGAAGATTGCTTCCTTAAACACCCAAGTGCATAAGCTGCAGCAGAGTTTCTGTGAAGATGCAGGGAACCCAGGAGTAAACCACTGAAACTTTCAGGTGCTTCTGGGAATGTGGTGTTCATGCTGCAAAGGAAGTCTGGATGGAAACTAGGAGCTGACCTTCTAGAAACTAATGCTCTCACCGCTGCATCGTACATTGTCATCTTCACATTAGATCCCTCACTGTGACTATCTGATTTGCCAAGTTGTGCTTCTGATCTGATGTCTACCAGCTGTCCTCTTCCCTTCAACACTTTGTTCTGATATATAGAAGATTACTATGGAGATCTGATTTTTTTTTTTTTTTTTTTTTTTTTTTAATGGAGAGGGAGACTGATTCCCATAGTTCAGATGTAGGTTAATCTGGTGGAGGAGAGGGGCTTGGGTGTTCCCGTAGCACATCCTGGTACGGTGTGCATACTCTGAGGTGTGGAGCACAGGAGAGTCCCAGAAGTTTTTTGGTATTTACAGTTCAGTAGTTTACGTCTGAATAATTCAAGAGCTATTAGTCCATTTTCAGTGGCACTGACTGTGAAAATCCCCCATTTGATATGGCAGGTTTATCTGGATTGTCCTTTGCTCATGCAGCAAAAGAGTAGTTATGAGTGTATCAAATCCAGGCAGGATTTGCTTCTGGAAGGGATTCACCAGGATGTACTTTGCAGTATTCCCATGACACCATATGAGAAACTTGTTCCAGAATAGCAGGACTCCATATGGTCTGCAGTGGCAGTGATTTCAGCACAGCAGTGTTGTTTATAGTGGTGCTTGGAAGACATTCTCCTCTCAGATATCTCCCTCTGAGCCTTGGGAGTTCTTCTTTCCTTCTTCCCATCCTGCCCCCAAGTTTTGTTTAGGTGACTTTAGCTGACATTTTGTCTTTTTGGTTTGTTCTTTCTGTAACTTTATCCTCCCTGCTCTGTTTGGTGTATTTAAGATTAAATGATTCTCCACATCACACAGAGAATCTGTAAAAGAGTGAGGAAAGACACTCGGCCTGACTTTTAGTCATAGGCCCTGCTCATTAGCCTCACCTGGCTGTTTTCTTGAACTAGAGTGAAAAGGGTTACCTTTCTACACTCTGTTTCTTTTGGCTGACTTTCCATAGCTGAGCCACTTGGGTAGAACCTGCTACCTCCTTTGTAACACATAGAGTCACTCTGGGATGGGGGGGAGAAGTTTCTCAGAGGAGACTCCATCTCTGTACAGTTGAGCTTTCTGTCTGTCCTACTGTGAATGCTTTTTGTCAAGACTTGGAAACCAGCTCTGAGGAAGACATTGCTAGATCAGGTGTGTTAAGAGCTTAGAACCCTTCTTTCATGTTAATTCCCTAGCTGTTAAAAATCTTTTTGTCCACGTGTCTCAAATTAGATCTGCATAGTCTTGTTGCTCACTTCTGAGTGGTACATGTGGGAATAACTTAGTTTTGCCTTTTCTCTGCTCAGATTGCTGCTTGCTTCCTTCTCCTTTGTAAACAGCTGCCTTTGATCTTCCTTTCATTTGCAGCTTTGAAACAGAAGTGCATTTCTTAATTATGGATTGTGAATCACGTCATATATTGACTGTTGTTTATGGCAGTGTTCTAACATGTACATATGGAGTGGTCATTTAAAAGCTCCAAAGTCCAGTTGGAGCAAAAAAGCTTGCTAAAACGTTTGAATAGAAAAGATTTAGGTGACTATTGTGATAGCTGACTTGTCTGGCTGTGGACATGTCTGTAGCCGTAGGTATATACTGTAACAACTGGGCTTTATCCAAATCTCTGTAATTATCCAAGTTACCTACTTCTGTTGTAGTCTGGAGCAATCACTCTATAGGCCAAAGGGGTGGGCAACTATTCCAGATTAAGCCACCAAAATGTAGATATTCAGGATTACACTGTAGATAATAACAGTCTAGGGATCAATTCATCTGGCTGGGTTGAGTGTCTAGGGATACCTGAGATGCCTTAGGGTATCAGGAACTTCCACATGGGAATGATAGGACACACAGGAGATCTGCAGCAGCAGCTGGGGGACAGGTAGGCAGCCCAAATGGCACCTGTTTGTGGGTAACTAAATTGAGTCCCCTCATCAGCACACTCAGTGGAAATTAGGGAGTGATTTGCGTTGCCCTACGGTGGCAGCTAGTCTGTAGGCAGCACTGGTTGTATAGACTAGACCTTTGACTTTTGTTTGCGTTTTGGCACAGAGGGACACCTGTGTCTTGGTATGGAGTGGGACCCTGAAACTCAGATGGGGAGAGATGAGGAATCTCAGAGGCAGGCAGAATGGGAACCACTGACTTGAGCCAGCAGAATCTTTACCCTAAACATTCTTACCAAAGGCAGTGTCAGTACAGCTTCTCTTAGCACGTTTGTTTTCCCCTTTGGGGAATAGAGACAGTTTCATTGCTATTCTGAAATGCTGCTGTCCAGAGGAATCTGGCTAAAAAGTATGCCTAAAGTTGGTGGTTGTTAGTAATTCTTGGGGTTGGCTCATATGTCCACATGTGTGGCAAGTACTCTCTGAGATGCTCTCAATTCTCTGACTGGGTCTCAGAAGTTTTCCCAGAATCCCTATATTGTGGCTTCTGGCCTCACATAGGGAGCTCAGATAATCCTGGGGCATCTCAGATAGATGCCTGAGTGCCCGTAATTGAATTGAGCCCCTGAGGCCTTAGCTTCTAGTTTTTACGTTTGGAGGAACCACCATGTAAGGACAGCAAAGAGATTAAAGTTATTAATGATCTGAATGTCTTAGATGAAACCCATAAATGTTACTAAATGTACTGCAGAATAGGAGAAGCAAGGCTATTTCCTCCTGTTCAGAGGGCTTTTTTATATTCTTTGTTTCTAAATGAATTCCAAAAAACAACATTAACAATGCAAACTGAAGCCAGTCTATCTTGATGGGGTTCCAGGAAAATCAGATGAGGACACAGGAAATTGGTCTTTTGTGAATTGCTGTGAAGCATTCGCTTTTAAAGAAAGAGCCTCAGTAGCTGCTTTTGTAGGTGTTGGCTTCTATTAGTTTCAGTAAGTATAGAAAGCAAAGCCTGAATGTCATGGATGCTGAATGGTGAGCCTGCCCGGTTTTCTCTGGAGAACCAGATAAGTGAGACTGAGTGAGGTGAGACTATTCAGTAACCTCAAGAGCACTGGAAAGATACCTGTTACGTGATGTTTTACCCCAGACAACACAAGGAAGTGCAGATTTTTTTAAGAAGTAAGTTAACTGAATAGATCAGATCATCAGCTTGTGTTCTGATCTGAGGTTTAGGATATTCTACTTAATTCAGCAAACTCAGTCCTGGTAAGCTCAACTCACCTAGCATACAGTCATTTCATCATTTTATTTCTGGGAGCATCTCTTCAAAGCACATTACAGTGACATTTGCCATTATGGCTTATTTTTTCCCAGGTTGCTTGAGGATCAGCTTCGAGAGGTCCGAGATGAGAACTGCAGACTATACAAACTGGTGGCAGAGAAAGATTTTGAAATAAAGCAACTTCAGAAAAAATTACAGGAGGACAGATTGGCTTTGTCGGGTAAACACATTAACTTTGTATTCTCACTGTGTTAGTTCTAGCGTTTGCTTGATGCTGATGTGACATCTCTTTACCTGCTCTATGCTAAAAAGGAGTATTTCAGTTATATTGTGGTTGCCTCCATTTCCACTCCTGTAATAATCTTCTGCTAGGAAGAATCAAAATTCAGCTCTCAGCTGAGAGAGACTTGTTCTCTTGAGCTTGCAGTAATTTGCAATAGCACTGAAACCACTTAGCTCTGACCTTTGAAAATACTTAAGACACCAGGGTGTAGATTTAGTCAACACTTAGAGTTGGTACCTAAACTTGCAAGGATCTAAGTTGACACTGTTTGACATTTGCAGGGTTTACTAAACATCGAAGTCTCCCTCATGTAAGGAGTTCCGTTGCTTTATGTGCGGAGGGAAGTTCCTCGCAGTGGTTTGACATGATAGCATATATGAAATGAAATGGCATATGTGCTTAAAGATATGTGTCTTACTCTCTCCTTCAGTTTTCTGAGCTGCAAAATATGAATACTGCTACTCCCCATCTGAGAGCGTGCTATTGAAAGGGCCAAATGACTTCTGGTAGTCAGACAGATCAGACCTAAGGTGCAAAATGTTGTTACTGATAATCATATGTCCCTTAAAAGAAGTACAGCACTCTTTTGGGGCACACGATGATCTCTGTTCCTCACAGGTTTTCTGCAAACCAGCTATTATTGGCATAAAAAAGTTATGATTCATATAAATCGTATTTTGGAAAACTTCCTGTTAATGTCAAAGAGCAGTGTTGCAGCTTTCTCTGCTATGCGGTGTTAAATTCCTTATTCGGGCTCCTTTAGTTTGCCTGAATAGGGCACATGTGGGATGCTGGCAGAACACGAAGTCCAGCTCCTGAAGTGGCTTGGGTGTCCTTTGAAAACTGAGCTGTGCAGGCTGCACCTCCTCCACTGGGTGCCACTGTTGTTTAGGACAGCTGTGATGACCAGGCTAGTAGAGAAAGGGGAAACCAGCGATAAGCAGAACTAAATAACACTTAAATTACACCTTAATTCTTAAAAATTATCTGTAGTTTGTATGTAGGAGAGGTGATAAGCTATTACTGGGTCAGGATCAAGAGCCAGATGTGCTGTTGCAGCTTGTCTGTCTGACTCATAGTTTGCCCCATGCCTCTGTCTTCCCTACCTCCATTGTGGCAAGAGGCTCACCGACACTGCATGGAATTAAAAGCTTTCATTAAATGCATGCAGTGCATTTGAAGACCAGTATCAGCCTGGCTTTTGGTTAGTTTAGTACTGACTGTGATCATTAGCAGCCATTATTTATCATGAAAACTAAGGAAAAAGTAGCTTCTAGATGAGAGCGGAAACACAAATCAGATAAAAGAGGAAGAACAATGGAATTGCTTTTTAAAATAATAAATTTATGTCCTCTGCAAGGTTTTTAAATAGTGATATAGGGTCATAGTCTGTTCTCAGCTATATTCTACATAGCCCCTTTAATGTCTCTAGGGATTTTATGGGACTCAAAATTCACTTAAGGGTGATCTGTCATCCTTGCATCTCGCCCTGGTTCTTGAATATAATCTTCACGGATGTTGGTAGAAAAGGCATTACTTCAGAGCACCGAAGGAGGATGAAAGAATAAAGAATGACAACACTCAGGTTCAATTTTCATATATCCCACGGAGGATTTGTTATTGCAGGCTTGTATTCATTGCTGCGCTAGAAGTTTCCGTGGACTTTGTATGCAATCATATTGATTTTGCACTTGGTGCAAGAACTTTTCTTCACCTATGTGGTGTTAATAAAAGCCAAGTGACACACAAGCCAGTCCTGGGGATTACTTTATTCATGACTCTAATCAAACCCTCTCTGATGAGGTGAATGAAGTATCTGTTTAAAAGAGCAATTAAAACTAATACGGTAAGGCTCCATTTATAATCTCAAGGGACATATAAATAGGTACAATGATATTTCCTGGACATTATCCAGGACCCAACTGTAATAGGGTGCCTGACCTTTTAGAACAGATGTCTAGAAAAGTTCACGCCTCTGTTTCAGCAACTCCTTCAGTAGCAAACAACCCGCGCAAAATAGTGTTGTCTTTTTCTGTAATATGCCACAAAAAAAAGCGCGTTCATAACTACCCCTGACAGCAGTGAGCAGAAAACACTTCTACCCTTTCTATGTAGTAATGTTGCTGTGACCACTGTTGTGGCCTTCTGACATGTGGTTGTTGCTAAAGTGTGAAATATATCTTTGCTAGCCACAATGTGATGCTGACACAAAGGACCAAGCAATCTAGCTGGAATCACTGATGCCTCTTTTCCCTCATTCGTTCCTTTAAGTGCCTGGAACAGCTCTGAGAGAAATGGGTTAGACAATGAAAGTACATTGTGCATTGAACAGAGAACAAAAGCATCATCTATTCTGAATCTTGCCTGTAAGATACATCCTTTGATTTTTATGTATGCTTTTCAGGGATGTCTGGTTTAGCTGGAGATGTTGCAGCTACGAAAATAGTTGAATTGGCCAAAAAGAATCGTGAGATAACTGCCGAGACTGAGAGTGAAAAAACCAAAGTGAAGCAACTGAATAACAGAGTTAAAGAGCTGGAGAGAGAAGTGAGGCATTTTTCTTGTTCTCTTTTTGCATGCTAAACATAGAAATCCAGCCATTGGGATAGAGGAGCTGTAGAAACTGGGTTCAATTCATGTTCCCATCTTGAATTTGCTCTTATATCCATGCTTGCTTTGAGTTCTTGTAATTTCTGTCCATGACAGGAGAGAGGGATGTATGCCCTCAGCCATTTTCACCTTTGCAGAAAGGAAGAGCTAGAGAAGAATATCCATAAGTTATAATGAGACAAAGATTTATGAAATACCAATTAGCAATGCTCAGTTATATTTGAAGCACAGAGGCTTTTCTAGCAGTATGGCAATGATATTTTTCTGATTTTTTTTTTTCTTTTTTTTTGTGAGGAGGAGCAAATTTCATACCATTGTCTTACATTCCCACCTCGTTAATACCAGTCATGAATTCTATTCCTCTATTCTTCTAAGCTTTATTAATCCAAATAATGAAAGCTGTTTTCTGGCATAAGTACTTCCAGAACTGAGACAGTTCTATATCACATAAGATAGCAAGTATTCTTGTAGGTGAATTATTTTTTCTGGTTTAGTATGAATTTTTTATATGTGCTAAACTTTCACAGGAATAATTTTACTCTGGTGACTATTGAAATGAAAATTAGATGCCCTGATATCAATGTTTACTTTGTTCACTGGCTACTAGTTCTCTTCCTTACACAACACTGGTAAAATTTTGGATAACTTTGAATGCTTTTGTCTGCTTTTATCATTTAAATGATTCAGTAATGTTTATCATGCTGACAAATGCATTTTGACTCTATCTTTTACAATCACTTATTATCATGAATCATGCATCTATCTGAATTATACTCTAGTTACCTGAAAGATCAAGAAATGGCACATTAAAATTTTGAAAACTCCTGCATAAATCCAGAGTGTTCTGGTCGGAGGGGTCTTGTCAAACAGTTGTCAGGCTGGCTAAGAAATCTCAGGTGTAACTGGGGACCCACAAATTCACACAAGTAAGGGAGCAAGCTGAGAATAATTTCAAGAGGAATCAACTTGCTTGTATCCCCTACTGCAGAGGTGTAATGACCGTTATTCAAACAGAAACTTAAAATATTGTTAGATACTGACCCAAAAGAAAGGACCACAGACATTTCAGGAAAGGAAATGGAGCTCAAAGCGAACAGAAATTTTCAAGAAACAATAATTGCTGGTCAAAGCACAGATGGACACTTTGGATGTGATTTGAGCTGTCCCTAGACACCAGCACCATCAAAATCAAAACGGAACACAGCAACCTGTCTCAGATGGGTAAAGATCAACCACAGCGTGAACCCCACTGAAACTATGCCCTGGTCAATGGTCTGTATTTTCTTAAAACCTCATTTGGCATGGCTCTTCTCTACACTAATGGTCACTGGCTGAGTTTGTGGATTGTACTTGTTCAGTAGAACTATATGAAGATGTAAAAGATGGATAAAATTAAAACAATGTTTGACAGTGGGAGGTATCTATGAAAAATGTTGAGTGGTGAAAGAGAAAAGCTGTTTCAGGAACCTGCAGTGATTCGCATCTCTGTAGTAACTCTTACACTAAGCTGGGTCACTCTCTAGACACACTCATCTTTGTCCATTGATTGTAGAAAGGACCAAGACAGCTAAAGTGCAATTCAGTTGCCCACGCATAAGCATAAAAGAACAGTCTGAGATCACAGAATGGTCTAGGTTGAAAAAGACCTTGAAGATCATCCAGTCCAACCATCAACCCAACCTTAACAGTTCCCAACTACACCATATCCTTAAGGGCTATGTCGACCTGACTCTCAAACATCTCCAGGGATGGGGACTATCCCCTGCCCTGGGCAGCCCATTCCAACGCCCAACAGCCCCTTCTGCACAGAAATCCTTCCTCAGAGCCAGCCTGACCCTGCCCTGGGCAGCTTGAGGCCATTCCCTCTTGTCCTATCGCCTATTACTTTAGGTTAAAGAGACTCGTGCCCAGATTTCTGCACCCTCCTGTCAGGGAGTTGGAGAGGGCCAGGAGGTCTCCCCTCAGCCTCCTCTTCTCCAGATTAAACCCCCCGAGTTCCCTCAGCCGCTCCCCAGCAGACCTGTGCTCCAGACCCTGCCCCAGCTCCGTTGCCCTTCTCTGGACACGCTCGAGTCATTCAATGGCCTTTTTGGGGTGAGGGGCCCAAAACTGAACCCAGGAATCGAGGGGCGGCCTCCCCAGTGCCGAGCCCAGGGCTCAGATCCCTTCCCTGTCCCTGCTGGCCACGCTGGTGCTGACACAAGCCAGGATGCCATTGGCCTCCTTGGCCCCCTGGGCACACTGCTGGCTCATTATCAATCCCCCCAGGTCCCTCTCTGACTGGCAGCTCTCCAGCCACTCCTCCCCAAGCCTGTAGCGCTGCTGGGGGTTGTTGTGGCCCAAGGGCAGCCCCCGGCATTTGCCCTGAGTGAAACTCCCCCAGTTGGGCTCAGCCCATGGCTCCAGCCTGTCCAGGTCTCTCTGCAGAGCCTCCCTACCCTCGAGCAGATCAACACTCCCACCCAACTGGGTGTCGTCTGCAAACTGACTGAGGGGGCACTCGATCCCCTCGTCTAGATCATCAATAAAGATTTTGCTTGACCTCTTAGAGATCCCCGCAGGGCTGTTAGACGTGACTGGACTGGCAGTCCTGGTGCAGCAGCTGGACCTGCTGGATACCCTCGGATGCCTCAAAAGGGACCAGACAGCTGTGGGTGGACAACAAAACCAAGACCGCAGTCAGTCCATCTACTTGATGTAATGTAGGTGTCTACTGTAGGGTGAGCTGACGACTATGCTTCTCTGATTGTATTGACTAGACAGCATTCTTTACAGAGACACCCACGCTGAAAACAAGGAACGTGTTACTTTGTGAGTTGAGTCTCACCCCGTATGCCTACTTTTAGACGCCTTAAACTCTGCACAATGAATTGTGGTGATGGTGCCTTACAAATACATCACAATACGTACTTTCACCAGTGGAAAACACTTATTTTACAGAATTGTTTGTTCTTTGCTTGTATGAAAACTAAAAAATATGTAAATCATAAGTGTTTTAACATGGCTATGTTCCCACAAAGAAAATGGAAGGTACAGCCACTGCGCAACTGAGCAAAATCACATGTAAACAAAGACGGCAAATGAATGTTTGCAGAAAATTTCCCTAGAACCTGACCTGTCAGCTGCCAGCACCAACTGAAATTTCTCATTCTCAGTCCGTTGACTGAAAGACTTTATGAACTGAATAGAAGGGATGACCTAACCATTGGTTTATTTGCAGAGAAGGGGTAACACTAGAGCTGGCTCTGAGTTGCACTCTGTTTCCCCAGATACCACTTTAATGAAGAAGCTATTCCTTAGAGCCTTCTTTTATTCAGGCAAATAATCAAGATCTTCCACCCACCTCAAAGAATGAAGTCTCAGCCCTTTAAAGCAACAATTCCTGGCCTCACCAGCTCCAAATTCATTGCACTCCTGTCCAGTAAGAAGTCTTTGCAACCTCAAATAGGACATGATTCAGAGCAGGAGGGACTGTATGTCTGCCTGCCTTTGCTGTGGCAAGCAATAGGAGGCATTCTTCATGGGTTGAGAAATGCTACCTTAGAGCTGCCAGGTAAAGAAAAAGCCTTACTAAATCTACACTATAGGTCATTAGGTAGTCATTTCTATTAAATTTCTCTGGTGAGTAGAACTATGTGCTTTTTATGAAATATCCTATGATTTTCTCAAAAAGTAGCATTCAGAATCTAGAGACAGCATCCTGATCTGTACTGAACTGGATTTGCATTTATGTATACAAACACTTATTTTATGAACCTATGGTGATAAAATCCCCCAGAAGTTTCCATACTTGATAACTGATCTCATCTCAGCAAGTTCAGAGACATTTTCACTGAAGTTATTCCACAGTAAGCTTCTTTGGGAATCATTTCAGGAAAAAAATTGTATGCTTTCCTGCTGATTGTGTTTAAAAAACAAAGGAACATGAAGTAATTTTTTTTTCTAGAGTAAATAAACATCCAAGATCATCAAAATTGCTGCTGTGGTTTTTTGCTAATTAATAATTCATGGAGGTATGCTCTTCACTGTATTCATTCTATAGTAACAATGTGGTTTTTTCCAGCTACAGACAGCTGTAGAAAAAATACATTCTCTTGATGGCAGTGATGCAGGAATCAAGAAATCAACTCTGAAGATGATAGAAGGAAACGTGGTACGAACTGTAATTGACAATGGGAAATCAGAAGCTGATACTTAGATCTCCCCTATTGTGCAGTCTTTTTTTTTTTTTTTTAATGACAAGGACATATCCCTGTCACTAGTTTTGTCACCAGATTGCTCCGTTTGTACCTTCTCTATGACCCCAAAAATTAGGGAAGGCATTTGCATGGGTCTGGGGAAAAAAGATTTGGTGATCCTGATGGATCTGTGGATCTTAATCACTTCAATTTTTCCCTGACAATTCTGTTCTTACCAAGTACATTCTTCTCTTCAAAGGCTGAAAGTCCAAAGGTGAAAGCCTTGCAAGAAAAATTAACCACAGCCAACTTTAAAGTGGTGGAGTATCGCAACCAACTCCAATCTGCAAAACAGGAACTGAAGATGACCCAAAAGGTACCGTTGCAGGGTGCAGTCTGTGGCTGGTATCCTGTGCAAGAGGTATATTCTTGTGAAATCAGGATGCTTCTTTTCTTTTGAGCTTTGATTAGCCTCCGTAAAGTATTCCAGTGAACTCTAAGTAGGTAAGAAAAGACACGGGTGGAGTGGTTGCTTTGGAAAGATAGGCACATCGACACACAGGTTTCGTGCTTTGCCACCACAGCTGGATGACTGTATCCGCTATTTCTACTACTGTGATGGGTACAGATTCTTTAAGGTTTGAAAGTCCCAGTTCAGCAAAATAGGTTTATGATTGATTTGAAGCATACATTCAGGCCCATTCCTCCTTTCCAAAACATTTAATTATGTATTTACTTTTAATGTAGGCTTCAGTCCCATGGAAGTCAATGGGATTAAAGACCACACTTGAACTAAAGCACATATTTAAACAATTTGTTGGAGTGACATCCAGAGTAACCTTTTCCTCTTTGATTCATGATGGATTTTAATGCGTTACTATGTGCTCTCTTTCCTTTGGTTTCATTACTTTGCGTAAGAGACCTGCAATGCAGATCAGAGTAGAGAATATAGTCCTAAAAATAGAACTCTGCTGACCTTTTTATAAATAATTTAAATGCTTTTCATACTAAGTTTAGCCCTCATTAATGTGACTGTCTTGGAATTATACAAGAGAGATTGGCTCAAGTCCTGATTGCAAGGGTGTATATTAAGACAATACTCTGTTCCTGTTTAGTTCTGGTTAGTATTCATTATATCAAAAACAATTGTGTATATTGAAAACCATTAGTGATGCTTAGAAATCCTTTTACAAAAGTAGCACAGTTTGACACCCAGCTATATAGTTAGATAGTACAGTTTGACACTCTCCACAGACAGGCAGCAAAACACAGATTCGCATTTTTTAAAAAACAAAGACTAATACTCACATTTATGAAAATACTGAATTACCCACCTCAACAAGTAAGACCATTCATGTTAGCCCAACTTCTCCTACCCACCAACAATCCGTATTGTAATAATGATCTGAAAGAGCTTACATCAAATGGGATACTTAATACAGTATATAACTATACTATCCAGCGTTTTGTGTTTACTGCTAGAGAGAGCGGCTTTTTCTCCCCTCTTCCCAATACATGCATTTAAGCCTAGCCTTACTGTTGATGTTAATCCCTTTTTCATAGCTTTTAGCAAATGAAGTTGGTGAAGATGTGAATATTCAAAGTCTCTTGATGAATTCTGGCAGCTGGCGTGGACGAGCCCAGCAAATTCTTGTTCTCCAAAGCAAGGTGAGTTAAGACCCTGCATGGTGCCGTGTAAGCTGGGTGCTGGGGTGCGCTTTCTGCGTAGAGGTGTTATGTCAGTTTGAGTTAAGGATACTGTTAGTTCTTCGGTAAGTAATTCTTAACATCTATACCTGCTTATAAGGCACGTCCCAGTAGAAACAGTGTTTACTGCACATACACAGCCAGTCTTTTCTCTGTTGAAGAAAGCAACTGTTAGAATAAAACACTGTATGGTAACTTTTGTAATAGTTTTTTGGTATGTTTGTGTGTGTGGCGTTAAATTTTAAATATGTGTTGATGTGTGCAGGGTCTTTCAGATTTTTTTGCAAACCGTATTGATTAGTCTATTCCAAACATACAAACTTCAGTATTTAAGCTGGGAGTCTTTTGCATCTGTGTCAAAGGAGAGAGTTCAGTGGCCTTGGAGAGCTCTGGCAGCCTAGTTAAAATCCCAGGATGTTCTGAAGGTGCCTGTCTCCACTGAGTACAGAAGGAGCCCTGTCAGTGTCTGTGCTCTGACTTAGACACCTTTGTTCAGTGCCTAAAGTCAGATGGGAAGAATTGAGGCCAGATAAGATTTTCAAGTTGTTCCCCCAGGAACTTCAGTAGAAATTTTAACTCTCAAATCTTCTGAAGGGCACGGTCTATCTGAAATGTCAGCTTGAGACAGGGAGACAGTTTTGTCTGCATCTTAAGTAAAACTTCTCTCAGGCAATTTGATACATATTTTTCCCATTTTTCTGCTGTTTAATTATATGCCAACAAATTGTAATTTTTGCACTCTGATTGACTGAAATTATTAACCTCTACTTTCCCTTGAGCAAATTACATTTTCCTTCAGTTAGACCCCCTGACTGGCATTCATCTGAAGACGGTATGTACTGTACTCTAAGGCAGAAATTTCTTCCTGAACCAGTTTCCTTAGACCCCTTCTGTAGTCAGTGGGGACCTTGTAAATACAGTCGCTGGATCAAAAGTGAGGTAGGTGCATCTTAGAAGACACCTCCAGAACAGGGCAGAGGAACTGTGCTGTAGCAGTGCCCATTTCCTTCTACTTACTATAAAAGAAGTCTGTAGTGAATAGTTGAGATGCAGGGGCTGAGTTCACTTGACTACACATTGGTGTCTAATGCCAGCCGAGACGCCGTAGGGTGTCCCTCTGACCTCTGGTCATCTTTCCAGAGGAGTATGGATGTCTTGTAGATCCTGCATCATAATGTGTCTCCAGTATCCCAGTGCTTCTAAACCAGTGCTAGCTATCTGTGTTCAAGCTAGTGCCTTTGATTGTGTACATCCTAGATGGTGATTCTGCTGAAGACTGAGATGCTAAAATGTGTATGTGTGAGTGGGTGTCTGCTCTTCCAGAGGAGATCTAAGGTACTGCTCTGTTGTTCACATGTGTGTTTAGAGGCATTCAAGATGCTTTGGAGTGTCTGCCTGGCCTTCACATGTGGCTCCAATAAGGCACAGATCTCCCATATGTCCTGAGTCTCCGGTAGGTCTGGTGTCATATTTCCTCCCTGCACAGATGCCCTAGATATCTACATGTCTGTGAGCAGCTAACAAATTTAAATCTGAAGGGACACTGCTCTCTATTAGTTAACCACAATGATGTCAAGAAGAAGTATGATGCTACACTCTGAGCTCCTCTTGGATGCTGGACACTTTGGTCCTCTTTGATGCTGGACCACTGTATTCCTGGTAAAGACTCTGGATAAGTTGTCATTATTGTCCCCTAGGTTCGAGAGCTGGAGAATCAGTTGAGCCAAAACAAGATCAGAACATCACTGACTGAGACTGATGAGGAATTGCTGGCACTTACTGATCCAAGGAAGTTGTCAGCCCAAGAGAAGAACTTGTTGAAGATTCGCAGCTTGGAAAAAGAAAAGAAAGAAACCTTGGAGGTAAAAACCTGTGAGCTGAGAGAGTCCTGTTTGGTCACATAGTGTGTAATAACTTGCCTTACCTTCTGGGTGTATGTTACACCCTACCCAAAGACCATTTCAGAAACCACCTGATCTGGTGGGAGGAAGTTCTGCCACACTTCACAAACTGAGCAAAAGGCTTCCATGCTTGTTGTCTGTATTGCACTGTTACGTGGCCAGACGTACTGCTGCAATACAAGACTTGGTCTTCTCTGCTGCATGATTCACGTGTCAGATGCATCCACTTGGCCTGAAATGTGGCTACCTGGCAACTGTACCTGATAGGTGATGTTGGAAAGAGGGAGAGAGGCCCTGGGTTGCAGTGCAGCTGGTACTGTCTTTATACTGAAGTTACATGCAGAAAGAAACTCTGCTACAGCTACATCCAAGCTCTGTAGCATCCCTCTCATCCTGTGGCCCCAGATGTGCATGCTTCATGCAGTATAAGCATCCCGCTCATACTGAAAATGGGTCTATATATCACATGTAGTTGCTACAAAAATAAACAGGCATCCAGTGTTTAGGGGTTGAGGGAGGCTATAGCTAGTGGCAAATGTAGTAAACCCTTAAGGATATGTAGGCCTGTGTCCACAAGAAACATGGGTAGTGGGGGTCAGCTACATATATTCCGGTTAGCAAAGCACATCTCCCTGTGCTCCTTCCCTGTATTTGCTTCTGTAGAGGCCACCTGGCATGACCCCAGAGCTCCGCTGCTGCTCTTCCCACCACCATTTAGCTGTGCAACAGAATGAGCAATGGGGTGATCCAAACCTTTCAGTCTCGGCTGTGAGAATGAAAGAGAAGATTTATAGCTACAGGCACACATCACAGGGAAGGCTTTCCTCAGTGACTGTAATGCCCTTCTGCCTTGTGTTTCAGGCTCCATTCACAGTAACTTCCCCTGCACTTATCCATTACTACTTAGCTGCTAGCATGCTCTAGCAGTTTCATCTAGGTGAAGGCATGGCTCAGGGGGCAGCATATGCCAAGGACAGCTTCTAGCAGGTAGTATGGCATCACCACCCTGTATCTGGAAGGAAGAGAGTTCCTCCATGGAGAATGGTGAGGCATATAAAAAAGCAGGAGCATAGAGAATTAGGCTTTTTAACACAAACTTATCATTTGCCTCCTGGCACATACTGGGTCAGCCTGGTCCACTTGTATTCCTGAGCAGACAGACCTTTTTCTGATGCTAGCAAGTAGGCAGTGAGTAGTAGCATTTATAATTTCTACTTACTCGGGGATGATACAGTGTGCCAGTTCCATTTTTTAGGTTCTACCAGGCAATGTGTGATTCCTTTAGCTCACCAAAGCACCAGGGGCTTGGTGATAGGCTGTAACTGTAATTTCCTATGATGTGTTTGCATCACTGCAGAAACTCGCTGGGGAATATGATGCTCTCCAAAAAAGTCACGAGGAAGTGAAAAAAAAACTTGATGCATCAAAAGCCAGGAACAAAATCTTGTGCAACGAAGTGAAAATTCTGAAGGAACAGATCATAACCTTGCTGGAGAAAGGAAAACACGACGATGAGCTCATCGATGCCTTGCTGGTACGGTCTGACTCTTACTGTTAGTCCCAGCCCCTGCAGATCAGGCCTTTTTCGTTAAGTGATGAAACATGATGTCATTTAATTACACAATGAACAGACAGGGTATACAGGGGCCTGATGAATCAAACTGTGACATCCAGAAGTTTCCTAGTCAGCTAAAGCCCATCATTTTGGGTCGGGTCATGTAGAGACTGCAAGACAGCACCAGCCATGACACAGATGCAGTCAAGTGGCTCTAAGCTGCAAATATGGGAAGAAATGTTTTGCAGAAGAGTTGAAATAGGATTGTCTAGTAGGTAGAGGAAGAGCTTCATTCCTGACCCATGAGGCTGGAGAGTGTTCTGCTTTCAGCTCCATTGTTAGGTTTTTTTCCTTAGAATGCCTCCAATCTTGCATTTTCATTTCTTGTGTTACACAGCCCACAACACACAAGCTGAACCATGAATACTTAAACCGTGTGCGTGTTCACCTGAAATAGCTGGAGCTGAGAGGGTTTGGCCCCTTCAAAACCAAGACTGTTAGCAGAGACTCAAGATGCAGTTATGCTTAAATAAATGGCTGCTGCCATGGTCTTGCAGGATCCTTTTGTCTAGTCTTACCCAATTACAATAGTAAAAAAAAAAAAATTAGAAAATATGCCCCTTCTTAGTAGGGTTAGTTCTGTGTTTCCTGATCCAGCTCCTCATGAGTTTCAAATCCCTTGCATTTCCTTGCTTCTGTACATAGGTTTTAGCTAAGACATGCTTATGACTAAGCTGGCATTCACCTTTCTGCATAGGGAATATGGGTGCCGACCAGCAGATTAAGTAGATTGCAGAGGAGCCAAATAACAGTTGTGACTTTTGCTAAGTCTGAGCATTCTCACTAAAATTATTATGGAAAGGTGCAAGTTTATTTGGGAAGGAATGGTTAACTTGTTTTATCCCTTACATCAAAGAAGCACCTTACTTGCAGTTTGTTGGATTGACAACAGACTGTCCAGCAAATATTTGATTTGTCAGTGTGAGAAAAACTCCAAAGCCCACTGGTAAAACAGCCTAGCCTCATAGCTCTTGTCTCATACAACCCTCATCTTTTAATGTCACTATCACACAATCTGATTGTGTTCTAATTTCACACAAAAGCAAATTGAAATCTTTACTTTTATCCAGTTTATGAAAGTCACCTTCTTTGTCAAAGGCCAGCCGGTTTTGCTCTCTTTTCTGCTACACTCAGGGGCAAAGCTGCCAGCAAACTGAATCTTTCAGTTGCTCAGGGCTTTTCTACTTGCACCATCCAGTTGCTATAGTCTTGATATGATGTACAGGGGCCAGTGGGGACACACTGTCCTTACTCAGCTGCATTGCAAGCACATGTGCTGTGCAGTCCTTTCAAGGGATAAATGCTGAGAACAAGACAAAGTGATCTCATACTTAAAACATAACGGATCAAACTCTTGGAGTAGCGCTAGTGATATCTGTGGGTTTACCTCAAGGAATGGGTTTGGCAGGACAGTGGCTTGCCCTAGCACACCTAAATGGGTGTTTGTTTTGGACGGTGTATAACCCCCAGGGAGACTTAATAATCATTGTGTACAAACATGAAGATCTCACTCATTGTTTCTATTTTATTAGATCCAACAGAACCAAATGCAGGAGATTTTAAAGGACCTGAGCCAGAAGGATGAGAAGAACAAGGAGTCCCAGCAGATGTTAGGGCAGCTCTTGTACAGTGAGGTTCCAAAACAAAACTGCCTTATAGAGCAGCTCAGACAGATGGTGGTTGAACGAGAAGCAAAGGTTAAAGAGCTGGAAGAGGAGATTGAGCAACTCACACTTCAGGTAGACAGAAGAAATTAGCTAGCGGAGCACCCTTTGTAATCATTTTAGATCTGCTCTTCCACTTTCTTCTCTCTTGCTCTTTGAGATGATTGCTAGCTTGAGACTCCAATACCTGCCCTAATGACAGTCTCTCCTGATGGAATGATAAAGCAAGAATTCTCTCTTGTGACTCTTAGATTTCTTTCCTGCTTCTATGTAACTTCTCTTCATGCTGTTTAAGCAACAAAACCCATAGAAATACCAGTCACATCCACATGTGGCTTCGTGCCAAGACTGTGCCATATGGCCAATAGCGAGGGCTGGGCTGCAAAAGGGACTTATCAGTATTCAGCATCCTTGGCTGCTGAAGGAGGCAAGCAAGCCAACATAGATGAGGCCAACACCAGTAGGCTGCCATGGTACCCAGCTACATCTCTTCATGGAGTGATGGGGCCCCAGTAAGTTATTCTCATCTCTCCCTGTAAACTACTTCAAAAACTTCCTCTCCCTCAGATCTCCAAGCTATTGATAGGAGTCTGATGGCACTCAGACGTATGGGAATTTCATTGTACAGATGAAAGAACTGGGAAAGTTGGCCCCTTATGGACTAATATGTTAAAAAAGTTTTCAACTTCTTTGGTCTAGTGTTGTAAACTGACAGAGGCAGGGCGGTACTATGGCCAGAGCACAGAGTTGAGAAGGCAGTCCACTAACCTGCCAAAGGCTTCTCCTGTGGTCTGGTATCTTACAGTCAGGCTTTGTTAGAGTATTTAGACATCCAGTTCCCTTTGATATAAAACCCTCATGTGGTTATGGTGAGATTGTGAATCAGTAATGGGCACTAGAGCATTGATTCCAAGATAAAACGTGGGTTAGGGACACAGACCAACCTTGCTGGTACTGGTAGTTGTGGTGCTGCACTGTGGATTCTCTAGTGACACTGTTTGCACCCTATTATTTCATATGAAACTGCACTTTTTACTGACTTTTGCTTTGTTTCCACCCTGCAATGGATAGAAACTGAAGAAAAGTTTCTGAGAAGGTCGGGTAAATCAAAAGTTCTGGCATGCTTGTAGCATTACCGATAAGCTGCTGATCAGGCTTTGATGCAGCTATTTTCCTTTGAACTGTGTAATTGGTTTTATAACCTGCTCCAACATTAACAGGAGAAATCTGCCCATCAGGGGGACAGTTCAGGAGCTGCTGATAAACCATCTTCTCAGCACTTGGAAGATCCAGGTTTTACTCTGTTTAAGCCTCTAACATCAGGCAGCAATCAGGTTGGAAAGATTGGATCCGCTCGGTAAGACGACACTAACATCAATGCGTAAAATTCTTGTGAGTTATTCAGAAGCATGGTTTTCCCAGACAATTGTATCAAACCACAAGTGCTGTGTGCCAAGCTGTGGAAGCCTGTTTACAGTATATGGGAATCTCTAGTCACGTTATCTCTTGGACTTTTGTCCTGAAGCAGAGAAGGATATGCAGACTTGCAGACATTGCTACTTCTGGCACAATGGTAGTGCAGCTAATTCTCTTTCTCCGGCTCAGATAATGTTTATGTGGTTAGTTTGAGTGCCTGTAATTCTTCTCTCTTATAAGAAACAGGGCTTCTAATGAGCAGACTTCTGAGAGTAGGGTGGGGAATTAATACAAAATGCCATTTTAGGCAAGCACTGATTCACCGGTGCATTATTTAAATCAATAAATACGTTTTGAGTAAGATTTCCTTGCAGAAATGTTGAAAACACACCCCATCATTTGTTCTTAACAAACACCCTTTTTAAAGCCTCGCTGAGGACCATGTAAATTACACTGATCTTAAAACAGCAGTAAATCTGATTCTTGTAACTCTGGGTCACTCTGGCTGTGTAAAGGCACCATAATACCAGAGCGAGTTACGTCCTTTCCTGTTAAATGCTGGTTTTGTTGCTAAAGAGTTCATGGTTTAATAGACAATAAGGAGTTGAGACTGGTTTTCTGAGGAAGAAGGAAATTTCATCATCAAGTTGCAACTGATTTCTTCTGTGTAGTTTTAACTCACCTACAACATTACTTTAGACATTAAATTTGGCTTTTAAATTGTTAGATATATCCCTGAGTCTAAGTATTTTCTTAGGCTGCATCTGAAAAATCTACAAAATTTAAGAAAAGTTCTTCTCAATGTTTCTGAGTTAGAGTTAAAACATCCTTACTTTGGAAGTTGCCACATCCCTGTTGTTATACCCTTGTGACTGACTATTCTCACACTTCTAACTGCAGAAGTTGTGCTGTCGTAGAGCAAATCTATATTTTATCCACTTTTTTACTTCATATGTCTGCTGATGGTAAGCAGGAAGGCAAGCAGGAAAATGAGGTTGGGTAATGGCTTTGTAGAAACCACTAAGTGCAATGTGTAAATTATTGCTTGTGTGCATGGCTACCATAGCTCTGTCATGAAAATAGCTGACATGTCAGGTGGGCACTGTATGAGTCTGAAAACTGCAAGAGCCATTAATAACTTGGTCAGCAGGGCTCACTCATTCCACTAACTTTAATATGCTGATGAACTCTCTATTCCATTTTACTTCAGTGAATCATCTTTTCCTATCAGGAAAGATGAAATGAAAAATGCTATAAATAGGAAGTAAAGCCCCTTGGAGGTGTTGAAATAAAAATCCACATTGTTAGACTGGGCCACTTCTGTCATTATCAACCTTAACTTGATTTTTAGGATTAAGCACTCCTAACCTAGAAGGCAGCTCTACCTGTTCCACAATGTTAAGGCTTTATCATCTGTTAGCTTCAGCCTAAAAACAGGGAAACATGGGCTAAGTCTACAGAGACTTGCCTTTAGGTAGCTGAGCTCAAATTTGGAAAACAAACACACCAGAATTTTATGTCCCAAGCACACATATCATTATGCATAAAACTCATTCAGGCTGGAAGTAATACTCTAGTGTTTTCAGTGACTCCTCCTCTTACAAGCCTGACAGATCTTCCTGAGGGCGTCCGCAAAGCGGAATGATTCAGAAAACTATGTGAAGTATATTTTTAAAGGGCATTTGGAAATAGAAGTTGTGCACCTTGTTGCAGAACAGGGGTTCTGTTGGTTATGAAAGCATGCAACATGCAAACACCATCAGACAAGCACAGTAACCTGTGCTTGTCTCTCACCCGAGTGGGTGAAGGTGTAAGATGAGAGTGCTCAGGGCAGTGCCTGCAAGGAAACAGAGCAGCAGTGGCTGCTTGCGTGGCGGCACGCTCCTATTGAGCCAAGCAGGCTCAAGAGCTATTCCTGCTCTGGAGTTTCTGTGTTCTGGCGCTCCACGGTGCTGGTCTGGAGTGTCAGCAGAATATCCCCAGAAGCGCAGAGATCACACCCTGAGCTGTAGTTGTTTGTACACTGGAGACACAAGGTATTTTTGCAGCATGTTTCAGAGTCAGGGAGCAAGCTGAGCTATGCAGAGCCTGTGTGATACCCTCTTAGGAGGCTCTGGGAGTCTTTGCCCTACGAGGCAGCAGTAACCAGACATTGGAAGATGACTGGAATTCTTGGAGGACTGCCCTCTGCTCAGTGCCTAACAAAGCTTTCTTCCTCTCAGCACAGTGTCCAAGATGGGTCATACACTTGTAGAGTTGGCAGCTACTGAGCCTTCCTTTTTCAGTAATAACATCACACCTGGAAGGAATGTATATAAACATCATAAACAAGGGAAGTTTCCTGCCATGCTCCGCATGCTGCTGGCAAGCCTTATCCTCATCTGCCTTGTTTCTGTAACAAAGAGCTGCTTTCACCGTCCTTCCTACCTGATACTGCCACAGAGCTCTAACACAGGCTCTAGCGTCTTCATGCTACGTTAATTTTTTAACTGATTGCTAGTTTTACACCCTATAAATCCCATTTTTCCCTTTTCACCCCCAACCACGAAGATTTCTTCAGCATTTTCCTCTAAAGAAGATATTCCTGAATACTCCTCTGTGGAGAGGTCGGGGAAGTAATGAAGTATGTAATAATGGGAAAACTGCCCCTTCCTTTCATCACATATTAGGCACAAGAAAGGCCATTGTACTAATGCTGCCTGAAGCCTTTCAGGGGGAGAAAATCAATAGCATACCGTTTAATAGCTTAGCGTAGCACTTGGAGAATCCACATATACCTATTTTTACTTTGGCAGCAGCAATGAGAAGCGAGTCGATGATAGTGAATTGTCAGGAGTAGAAGTTTGTTTTCAGGGGTGATGGGAAGGGAAAGCATGCTTGTGATGGAAAAGACCTTTCTAATGAAACTCACGCTTTATTTCTAAATATTTCTGTTCCGTTTATTGCAGTATAGAGATTGCTGCTGGGGGGAGATAGTGAGCCTGGCTCTGCATTCTGGCTTAGTGTTCAGACAAGTGTATTTTGATATGTTTTTCAAATCCTGTCTTTGTTTCATTTCTTTCATTTGTGAAATGGGAAACAGACTCTCTACGCTTCTGTTGCTTTTAGGGTTTCTGGCACTGACAGCCCGGATTTGAAAGTGCTGCAGACACAGATCACAGAGCACAAGGCTCTCTGCCAGGCTGCTGAAGTGGAAAGAGACAGGCTCCTGGAACTGGTCACTGTGCTGCAGAAAAGGTAGCGGGTGATTCTGCCAGTATCCTTTCTGGGATGCTGCGATTAAGGAGCGCTTGAGATGCGTGAGAGTCTGTAGCACGCAGTGTAGTACGCCATACACTGCCAGTGTGAGCCTTTCCTTAAATAGGGGCTTTTAAATTTTTTCTGCTCGATTTCCCTGCCTAGTTGATGATTCATTTTTTTTATTATTCTTTTAGAACAAAGGACAGAAAAAATGGAGTCATCTTCAAGCTTGCTGCACCTACATAAAACTATAATTCATGTATTTATATGTGTGGTGTTATTTAGGCAGCAATATTATTAATCAGTAGTAAATACTGTAATTATAGCTATAATCTGACTTCTGTTCCAAAAGCTTTTCACATTCTTTTAAGTTTCACTGTATCCTCTTTTAAATTAATTTCTTCTGGTTTAACTGAAGCATGGTGGTGATTTTTTTTTTTCTATTATTCAGTTCAATTTAAGATGATGTTAAAAGCCATCTATGTTTTAGGGCAGGGGAAACAAAGTCTTTTCTCTTTAGATAACTTTTAGCTACTGCTTTTTTTTTTTTCCCAGTTAGAGAATGTATATGGAGCACCCCCCTGGAGGACAGGCTGAGAGAGTTGGGGGGTTCAGCTGGAGAAGAGAAGGCTCCGGGGAGACCTTAGAGCGGCCCCCCAGGGCTGAAAGGGGCTGCAGGAAAGGGGGGAGGGACTCTGCATCAAGGGTGTAGGGATAGGATGAGGGATAACGGTTTTAAACAGAAAGTGGGGAGATTCAGGTTAGAGATAAGGAAGAAATTCTCCCCTGTGAGGGGGGTGAGGCCCTGGCACAGGTTGCCCAGAGCAGCTGTGGCTGCCCCCTCCCTGGAAGGGTTCAAGGCCAGGCTGGATGGGGCTTTGGGCAACCTGGGCTAGTGGAAGGTGGCCCTGCCCGGGGCAGGGGGGTTGGAACTGGATGACCTTTAAGGTCCCTTCCAACCCAAACCATCCTGTGATTCTATAATGATTTGATTCCCAAATTTTTATTCCAGATTGCAGGAAAATATACTTTTGTCTGTGTGCTTTTGAATACAATAGGGAGTATTTGCTTGCTTGCTTGCTTTATTTTACACTCGTTATCATTTCTCACTTGTCTAACTTCTGTCCTGTACAATTAATCGCACTCATAAAACCACATTTTTTTGTAACTGTGGTAAAGGTGTCATCCCCTGTGCTTTTAAGGACTAAATCCTGCAAATACGCACTGGGGGAATTTCACTCATGTTTGTAAGTCCTGTGACTTTAATAGAGCTATGCAATTAGAAAAGGATGGAGGTGTGAGTGATAGCTGAAACGGGGCCATCACGAATATGGGATAATGAAGAACATGGAGTCAATGAAATGCACAGTTGCTTGTAAAATGTACCATAGACTGATGATTCAGCAGCTCCACACTTATCACACATATATCAAGAGCTCCTGCAAGTAAAGTAAATTTTGTGGGATTGTGTGCAATAACTCTTGCAAGACCTCAGGATAATATAGCACGCAGTCATATTTCAACATAAATATGTGTAAAAAAAATCAGGCATTCCTCCTCTTGCCTTCCCCTGTTGGAGTGTGGGTCAGCAAAGCTCAAGTAACACACATAATGCTTAAGTCAAGAGAAAAGCACTGGGAATGGTTACGTGAGCAGGACTTTTCTACAGCAGCTGCCAGAATTTAGGACTGTGTTTCACAATCACTTACTGCGGAGCAGAATATACTGTCAGGAGATACTCTGTTCTAAACAGTTTGTAGGACTGGGCCCTGCTGACGAAAGGGGAAGAGCTAGAGGAACATTTTAGTTATTCATATTGGAGGAAGATTTAATATAAACCAACTAGTCATTTTTCCTCTGCTGTTTGTCTAACGTGGATGCTAGGGGAACACCTGCTCAAGTGAAGGATTAGTGAATTCAGAACCGCTGAGAGAAATATAATTTCTCATAGCATGTCACCAGCATGGTAATTCACTATCACAGGAGGTCAGATTCTTGCCTGTAGCTAGATTGTTAATACAGTCACATAATTTTATTATAGTTTTAATATTTTTTTAGTTATGCCAGCTAGGAGGGAAATAAGACCAATCAAGTCTCTTGATTCAGGGCATAATCAGTTATCACCCATGGGGTCAAGAAGGAAATTCTTTTATTCTACACTATACAATACACTGAGTATTCAGGTTCCTCTCTAGCTTTGAACTCCTTTAAGTCATTTGGTATCAGGCACTGGCCCACTTGAGATGCACCACCAACTGCATCTGTGGGTAAGCATCAAATTTTCTAAGATGTTGTGTGGAGTGAATAGAGAGGCACGTTCTGCTCTTCCGTTCTGTACTACAGAGTGAACCATCCTTTCTTTTCCACTCGCTGTCTAATGGCCATGTTTATAAAAAGCAACCTCGTGTTTCTTTTCTTACTTACAGATAACTGACACAAAACATCTAAATGCTAGGCAGTGCTTTTATAAACTATTTTCCTTCCAAATGTTCCTACTGTGTTTAAAAAAAAATGCATTTTATTATTCTCGTAATGAAAGATCTCTCCTCAACATTCTGCAGCTTGCCTGCCCATCTGAGTGGTAAATTCACTTAAGTAGCAAGTGTTAAGGGATCCAGGCAGCCTCCGTTAATGAACCCATTGTTTCCAACTGTACTCAGTAGTTAATTCTGTTTTGCAAATTTGGAGGATATCATCTGGAACAATTGCACTGGAATTTCTGCCTTTGAATGCATGGAAAATTCTCCTTTCCCTCTGTTGGGAGCTGTGCAGCATAAAGCAGGATTCAGTATCAAGACGACCTCATCCATTATAGTCATGACATAAATAAGCTGAACTATCTTTTCTTTTGCCTATCAGGGCGGCGGAAGCTAGCGATAAAGTCTTGAAAGCTGAGAAGAGTCTTCAGGAAGAGCAGCAGCGATGTGTTGTTTTGGAACGGCAGCTTGGAAAGCTGCAAATGGATCCAGGTAGGAACACAAGTGCACAGAAACCTCCCCTGAGGAGCAAAACAGGTGAGGTGGAGCACTTACAACTGTGTCCCTCTTCCCGCCTCTGTGGTTAATAGACAGCAACAACATTTGGACTCTTATCAAACCTACACAAGTGCTTGACCTTACACACAACCATTTGGACCTACTCAGACCAGTGGACCAATACAGAAGGTGAAATCCTGGCCCAACTTAATGCAAAAGGACTTTGCCACAGATTGAAGTGGGACCAGGACTTTTGCGATGTGTTGTTTTCATGGGATGACAGTCTAGAGAAAAAACTCGACACTGCTCTGTGTTGCCACCGTGCCCACTGCTGTGTTCCCTTTGCACTTCTTCCTGAAGGTTAAGAGCAGTATTAAAGGATGCATCCCAATTTAAAGCCTGTCAGTGTCTATGAAAAACTATTACTGGTGATGAAGTAATTAGATCTGATGTAATTTATTATCCCATGAACATGATAATCTCCTGCTATAAATATGAAAGCCTCACTAGCATAGTTAAAGGAGAAGAATTCATGGTGGATGTTAAATTTTTATTTCCCTGATCAGATCCTTTTATTGCCAAAGGACTCTGATCCTGTAAAGTGTCTAAACCAATAAAATGGCACATATTCTTAAGGAAACTTTTCCAGTGGTTTCCCTTTTTATGTGTATTTTCATAAAGTAAAATGACTTTAAATGCCAGGATAGGAACAGTAGGAATAGGAATTTCAATGTAACAAATCCTAGGATGCCATCAGGCTGAGTTACGATGATTAAAGAGGTCACAAGCCTCATCAGAGACCTTGTACGAGCTCTTGGCCAGTCCCACGCTGAAACACATGATCTCGGGCCGAAGGGGAACTGCCCTGCAGCTCAGCAGATGCATGGCATGGCTTTCCATTGTGACTCCATCCAGCGCTACAGTGCGTGCTAATGCGACCTCATCACCTTAGAACTAACCTGGACTGAGCACTGTGACCTGTACAAGCAATCACATCCTCTTCCACCTGCACTGGTGTCTTGTTTCTCCTTAGGCAGGGGTCAGACTGAGGTAAGAAGCACTAGTGTCACTGCATTGTATTTCTTTGCATCTCCCATTGTAGTGCTCTTGGTCATAGGCATGTTTGACAGTAAGTTCTCTCTGGAGCAGGACTGTGATGTAAGGAATTGCTTGTGGTTGTTCACTATGATCTCGATTCATACAGCAGAGTAGGGTCTCCAGTGTAACATTTACAGAGTACTCAACACCTCAGGGGAAGCCCTGCCAGTCACCCATCCAGCCTACAGAGGCAATTAGGTATACAGGAACAGGATTCAGAGGAGCCTTTATCCTGAATAGGGACTGCATTCAGAACTTCTCCTCTCTGAAATATGGATCCATCCCTTAGAGCAGAACTGTTCTGTCCTTAGAAAGGGCTCCAGCCAGCACTGACTCATTCTCATGTGTTTTTCTGATTTTTAGAGCTGTCTTACCTGTATCGACCAAGACCCTGGCAGCAGAAAGAGTAGTGCAGAAAAACTTAGATCCTAATAGAAACCTAAGCAAAATGCTGCAGCCTTTGGCCTTAGGCTATAGGACATTCATCCTGATAAGAGAGCAGTCCTGGGCCTCACAGAGGTGGTATTATGGGGTGCCCTTTGTGATTCCCAGGAGGGTTTGGAGGTAAGAGGCTTTGGAGCCCTCATATGGTTCTGCAACCGCCCAGAAGAAGAAATCAGGGTGTGTGTAGGGACAGATAACAGCCAGGTGAGAGCTGTGGGAATACAGCTCTCAGTGGCACACTTTTTACTGACTCCTTGCCTTAAATAGCATGATAACATTTTGGTGCTGTCTTCTAGAGGATAGTTTAACTGAAGTTTTGAGTGCTCAGACTTTTATACAACCTGGTAGTGCGAAGTTGATGTGTTGTTCTGCTATCATACATGTGCTCCACTTAGATTTCCCTTGCCACCTCAAAGAGGTACAGTGATAAACTGTCCAGGTCCTGAGAATTTTAGCTCAAGTTGTTGTGCTGTAGTAACAGTTTGGTAACTCATATCTAGGAGACTGGCATTCCAGTCTGACTGCTGGGGAAACAGGCTGCTGTTAGCAGTGTGACAGGTTCCTTCTTACTAAATACTTAGTTCATTAGTCCTGTCTGCTTAAGGACTGCAAGCAAATGTAGAAAAGGATTGGCAGTGAGACTAATAAGAAGGAATCCTCTAAATCCATAAGATGAGTAGGTAAAATTTATTTCGCCGCCCTTCTCTGAAGAGAGATCAGCCCCTTGTGATGTGCCAAAACTCTCTGGAGTTTGTACACGAATCAAGTCTACAAGTCTGTAATATACCTCTTCAGTAGAGCATATAGGTTATCGAAATGCTTTCATGCCAGATAGTTGAGGAAATAAGAAGGAATTAAAAGCTTGAATGTAAAATAGAGACTAGAGAACCCCCTAATTAACATAATATTTTCTTTTCTTTCTGAAAGTGCAAAATTGGAGAGAGCTGATCTAATTGCTAATCTAATGTTTCTAGTTTCTTCAATTGAAGGGAAGTAGATAATGATGCTGAGTAGCTAGAAACAACCCAGTTGTGTTTTTAAATTATTCATGCTTTTCGTTTTTCAACGTTTTTTCTGTCTTATTCAAATTTCAAATTAGCAGAAATAATTCCAGAGGAGAATAGGTAAGTAACAACAGGTTTTTCTCAGCCCTGTGAAACGCAGCCTCAAGATCAAAAGCATTTCTTGGTTATACAACATAGCCTTTTCTTCTCATGTGTTTTTGTCATAGTCCAATACTCTCTGACCAGGTTCTTTTAGATATTCCACACAAGGGGGATTTAGGGTTTGAACACCAAATTTGCTTATTTAAAGATATTTGACATTATGTGGGATTTTAATTCGGAAAAGTGAGACAGCAGAATATAGCAACTGCAACGTGCAGTTGAATCACAGTACAAATACGATTCTTGTTACTGGCCTAGATGCTCACCATCACAACGCCGCTGGGAAGGAATATGTGAGCTGAAGGCAGCTCAAGCCCTTTGTTTTCTGCAAAGTTCATTTTGCTGTTTTTTTAATTTTTGTACTGTATGTGGGGCTGAACCACATATACACTTCCCTCATGTTGGTCTGGCTGGGAGGTAGTACTTTCTGTTGCTTATTTTACAGGAGGCCATTTACATTTACTCAACTGATTCAGCGGTTTATCTACAGCAAAGACCACCCTCCAGTCCCCTTGGTGTTGAGATAAGTTTAGCATCCTCTACGATAGCTGTGGTCACTTTCTACATTCTTTTCTAAGCTTCTTGAGCACATCACCCTTGCCTGTCTTCTCTGAGCCTTCTTCCATTGTAGGGATTCGCTGGTCAGTCACGGTTTTTTGGTTTTCCAATCCCAGTAGTAAATTTAAATTGTATTTTCTCTATCTCTGAAAAAAGTTTTTGTGTGCCCTTGTAATCACAGGAGCAATGTTTTGGGTAGGCCTTTAATTAGGAAAGCATTCCTGATGTAGAACCCTAGTTTGAAGTACTTGTTTAAGTATTTTATTGTGTTTGACCTGTGTTGTGTTTATGCTGAGAATCAAAGTGCTTTAACAAAAGCTGTTTCAATGTGTGCCACACACAAACATTATCACAGGCATTCAGGAAGCAACAGTTGCCATAATCTTAAAATTGTGAAACACAATGAGAAGATAAATATCAAAATAATCCTTTTCAACTGTTTCTATCACCTATTGTTTTGGCCACTTGAATATTTTGGATTATTTTTTTTCTTCTCTAAGTATCATGCATATTACTGCATTTAGCCCAGAAATGTGAACTCATCATGTTTTAATTTTGCTTAAAGGAGATTAAAATAAAAGCCTGTCTTATATAATTACAGTATCTTCATGTATATACGTAGAACTGACCAGATTCCTTAGTATTTAGTCACTATTTCCTGAGATTTACCCAGTGTGCTAACAAGTGAAAATGGTTTCTTGTTTCATGATTGAATCTACAGAGCAGACTGCGAGTCACTCAAGACTCCCCTTGAATTGGAGCGATAGGAAGGAGCTCTCTGCAGCCCAGCTCTCCGAGTTGCCCCCAGAATCACAGATAGAGGAGCTGAGCACAAGGTATGGTTTCCCTTCCTCCCTGCTGTGTTACTCACAACAGCTAAAATTCATTGCTGTCCTTTTAGCAGTGATATTACCTGCACCTGCCCCTCAGAGGATAAAACCTAGCAAACTGTGTAGAAATCACAGATCCTCTGGTTTGAGCTTGTCTATGTCATTCTTACACAAATTTCCTAGTAGTTATAAAGATACCCAGAAATGATAAGCTAATGCAAATATTAAGCAACACAAAAGACATGCAAGGAAGAAACTTTTTTTTTTCTTTTTCTTGCCTTATATGTAAATTGCAAGCTTATTACTGAAAATAAAATTGTAATATTTTACAAAATAGATCTGGAAAGTATCTTGGCCATCTAATACTCTTTTCTATCTCAAAGAGAGAAGGAACAAGTTTTAAGTCTGCTCTTTCTCATGCCTGTCATGAAATTACAGAGAGCATGTGTTTCAGTGTTTTCTTCCCCAGAGCTGAAGCACTGTTCTAATTTGCTTTGAAGCTCCACAGCTCTCATGAAAGTTTTCCTTTTGTTTCCTCATAGGCTTGTGACCCAGCTGGATGAGAATGAAGCTCTGAAGGCCGCTTTGCAGACTACTGTGAGAAACAAAGAGGAAGACTTTAAACTGTATCAAGACACAGTGGAGCAAGTGAAAGATATCTTTTTACAGGCCATTCAGCAGCAGAAAGAAGAGAAGAGTTAAGCAAGATATTCATAGTTCTTTGGACTGCAAAGCAGGGAGAGAGCCCAGGCATCATGCCCATGAATTGAAATGCAGTGGCAGTGTAGTTTTGCAGCCTCAGATCATATCATTTCTTTAGCATTTTCAGAAGAGGATGAAAAATGGAGATGAAATACAAAAAGAGTGATGGTTTTGCATGTCAGAGAATCCTGTCTGTAAGAGTTAGCAAGCAACTGCACATGCCGTAGATTGGTGCAGTTTAGGAAGCCACAGTTCTGCAGTGTGATTTTGGGCAAAACCTTCTGAGTTTCAACAGAATTTTCCTCAAGAGGGCTCGATATTCAATATGCTGCTGCCTTTAGCAGCTCATAAAGGAATTTGCTATACAAAAGTTACGCCAGTTCCAAAGTCATGCCAGGAACAAACTGAGCTGTTTTTATCGGCACACTGATACCTGTCTGTCTCAGGCTTTACTGGTAGTACTCAAGTGCTGAGGGAGTGGATTGGCCTGGCCTGGCCAGTGAATCCACAAGTGAATTTTTGGGGGGGCTCCACTCACCATTCCAACGAGTTTCTTTGCTTGAACATATTGGCAGCAGAGTTTTCTGAAACTCACTGGAGTTTCCACTGAAGGTAGACTGTGCAGATCAAGCCTGTGATCAGTCAGACCTACCTTAAATTCAGCTCACTCCAAATGGAACTTGTCACCCAGGTTATGAATTCCCTATTTCTGGATCTCTGCGTTCATCCATCAGGCAGGTCATGTTCTCGCTGGGAAGAAATGCTAACAAAACACAGGCAGGTCCTCACTGCAGCAGTGGAGGGACTTTTGGCAATGCCGAAAGCCCTCGCATCCTTGTCCTTTCCTCTTGCAGCATGAGAACACCAAGTGCAAGCTAATAAGGCATTAAGATGCAGCTTGCCAGCAGTGAGCTAGCCTTGGGGATTACAAGCAAATGGAGAGCTAGTTATTTTTGTATAGTACTGCTTTGTTTCTCTATTGAAACTCTTGAAAGCTCTTCTTTGTCAGCCTCCTCCTGTGAGTGTGAAGTTTGTCAGCCTTTAACCCCAGCCACCACCAGCGCCAGGTGGGTTTGTGGACAGGGGAGGCGCCACTCCCTTCCCATAACAGGGACTGCATCCTGACTCCACTCCTGCTGCGATAAGGCAGAGGGAAAAAGAGCAGAGCAGGGGTTACTCTGCAGTGAGGGTGGTGTCTTTTTCCTGCTTAGGTTCAGAGGTGTCTCTCTTCAAACAGTTCGTGGGGTCCCTGATGGAGGAGGGTGCTGGCCGAGAAGCAGCTCAGTGCCTGAGAGTTAACCCTCCCTGTGCTTATGAGCCCTGCTCTGCTGCCTATAACTCAGCAAAACTGTCAGGCGTCTCTCTTAAAGAGCAGGACCAAAACAGTTCATTGCCAGATTCCTCCTGCTTGCCCTGCCAGTAGCATCCAGGGAAAAGGCATCTTGCAACCCCCAATCCTCTTCTCCCGACAGCTCGAGGAATCACAAATCCTGGATCAAGAAATAGACACAGTCTCATTCAAATGAGTTGCAGTTTGTTTCTGTTCAAGTACTTCCTGATGACTATGTAGCATAGGGTAGAGTGAGCCAACCAAAGAGAAGAAATCAGCCCACCCCCAACAGATATTTTAAGGACCTGAAGTAGTGAGGGGGTCACTGGGAAACTGCCTGACCTGTGGCAAGAAGTGTGGAGATTTTTGCTAATTGGTGGCTGCTAAATTCAGCCTGGTAGCTTGCAGCTGGAGGTTCTGATTTTGCTTACACAGAAGTGTGAATCCATAATATTTTCATGTAAGTACTGGAGAGGCAGCCTGCCATCCTTTCTAATACACGGTCAGCGTTTTTCCCCTGTCCCGTAACAAAGCAGTGAAGATTGTACCACTCTGCAGCAAAATGGCTATGACTCAACCCATGAAACACAGATAAGAAAGTAGGAGTGATGTATGTTACAGAACACATATGGCTCACTAGCACATGGTGCAAACTTCTTCTCAACTTGCAGCAACACTCATTTCTTTAAACATATGCTTGTTTGGGGTTGCACTGAAGCTTTCTCTTTTTTTCCTGCATAAACACATACAGAGCAGCATTGGATGCCTTGGCAAAGAAGGAACTAAGACACAATAAAAGTTTATTTAGAGATACCGTACCTGTAAGTAACTGTTTCTCATGGAAATGTGCAGTCTGTCTCCCATCACAGAGTAGTAGAGGGGTCTGAACACAGGCCAAATTGTCCAGGTCTTCCCAGTTTTCACCTTAGTTTTGAAATAAATTCCCTCTGCACTTCCCCAGAGTGACCTACCTTTGAATTCTCTCTGTGCTTTTGCAGCAACTGCTTCCCAGTTTTCAAGCCCTGAGACCAGTTTTCTTGCAGTGCATGTTGTTTTGTTGCTGAATGTAAGAAACCCAGACAGATCTTGGCAGCAGCAGCCCTGGTTCAGCTGGCTGCAGCAGCCCCATCTCCCCCAGCACATCACTCAGAGAATAAAAACTGGAAATATTTTTCTCACTGCCTTCAAAAACCCCTACCACTAGTTCCTCAGCCACAGAATCTCTCCAACACGCTTGTGCTGTTTGAGCTACAATTATTTTAGGGATGTAGCTGGACTTGATCTGAAACCTCCACAACCCCCTGCTTTCCTTGGATGTTTGTCCTTGTGGATAATTACCAGCCTGTTAAAATCCCATGCTTTGATTCTCATTTGAATTCCTCTGGCTTCAGTTTGCAGCCATTGTTACACCTTTTTTCACTAGATGGAAGTGGTGTGAGTACCCAGCATTGTCTCACTGGGACAGCCTTCATCCAGCGCAAAGTCATGTCACAGGCCACTTTTTTATAAGCTCTGAGATTTTTCAGTCTCTCATTGTAGCTAATGGTGATGACAGGCTAGTGGTGACAGCACTCAGCACCGCTGGCACAGGCTGGTGGATACAGTTAAGCTGTGAAGAACAGTGTAAGGTTAATTTTGCTGCAAGTATTTGAGGCTATGGACACTCCTTGTTAGGATTTGGCCAGCTTTTAGCTAATGTATGCTGAGAATATGAGTCCTCCAAACACTTGGACTGAGCCAAAGGTGGTTTCCAACCTTGGAGCAGGGCAGAGCATTTCCACGAAGCAGCCATAAAGCACCTGACAGATGCATCTGATTTTAAAAATATAACTGAACCACTGGGAATAAATGACCTTTGATGAATTGTCATCTTTTTCCTTTCAGCCTGTTGCGAGGCATCTACCTGCGAAGAGCAGGCATCACAAGAGTGCAGCTTTCCACACTGGCCATAATGTGAATTAAGTTGCATTAGTGTGGTTAAATATAGACAGTATCGACAGAGGCAAGCCCTCCCAGCCCTGGACTCTGCTCGGCCAAGAGGCAGAGGATCAG
Organism: Athene noctua; assembly: GCF_965140245.1. NCBI lineage: Eukaryota > Metazoa > Chordata > Aves > Strigiformes > Strigidae > Athene > Athene noctua. The sequence continues at coordinate 168,073,329 of NC_134038.1, forward strand.
CCAGCAGGTCAAAGCCGATCCTGCTGTAACAGCTGCAATTTTAGAGCCACAGACTGGGGGTGTGGGTGGCTCATGCCCTCCCCGAGACTCCAAAGCAGGACAGAAGCGCGAGGAGACAGATTTCAGTCCTTCATGTGGGTGGAACGGGGAGAAGGATGGTGGCAAAGGGGAATAAGTAGGAAACTGCTTTGCCAACCCCTCCGGCGGCAGCAGCCAGCAGCTGCTACTGCCCTGCAAGCTGCAGGGCCCTTACCCCACGCATGACAAAGGGAATGAGGTTCGGCTTTAAATGGAAAAATACTCTAGCAGAGTCCCCATGCTCTAAATTAAGCCACAACTAAGCCAAGGAGGGATATTGGGTTTCTACCCTCATCCTCTCCCCTCTGAGCCCAGCTTGCGAGCTGGCGGCTCCTGCGGGACAGGACAGCCTTGCTCAACAAATGCCACCTCAATCCCCACGCGTCTCCGCTTACAGCTCCGAAACCCATCTGCAGGCAGGGGGTGAAGCCCTGGGCTTTAGAGCAGCTTGTTTGTCAGCCAGAATAGTCACCTGCAGGGTGAAGTGTGGCAGCAAGAGGAGGGGGAGTCGTTCCACAAGGGTGTTGACCTATTTGGATCATTTTTTCAGGAGCAGAACTGTGAGGAGAGGAGCTGAAGGCTTTGACCCGACACTGGGTTGTCCCTGCCAGGTGGTGGGAGTCTTCCTCAGAGTCCTTCCCCAGGGCAGCAGGAGGTCCCGGGACCTTTGGTGGGGTTGGTGTGTCCCCTGGGTGACAGGCAGAGCTCTTCTGGGGTCGCTGAGAGAGGTCCTGGGGGTGACCTTGGGTGGATCAGTGGAGGCATCCAGCTAGCCGGGAGGTGTCTGCTGAGGTCCTGGTGGGATTGGCATGTTCCCAGCGACACGTTTGCATGGGGAACCCAATGGGGCAACCGCAGGAAGTATAAAACAACTCATGTAGGTTATTATAACCCTCTATCCTTCCAGTTCATCCCATAAAGATGGGATTTAACGGCAGTTCTGGTTAACCGGGGGGGGGAGGGTGTGGGGGTGTGTGTGTCCCAGTTGACTGGAAGTTAGCAAGTGTGACACCCACCTACAAGAAGGGCCAGAATGAGGATGTGAGGAACTACAGGCCTGTCAGTCTGACGTTGGTGCCAGATGGAGCAGATCGTCCTGAGTGCCATTACACGGCATGTACAGGACAAGCAGGTGATCAGGCCCAGTCAGCCATGGGTTTATGAAAGGCAGGTCCTGCCTGACAAACCTGATCTCCTGTTACAAGGTGACTGCTTAGTGGATGAGAGAAGGGCTGTGGATGTTGTCTACCTAGACTTTGGTAAAGCCTTGGACACTGTTTCCTACAGCATTCTCCTGGAGAAACTGGCTGCTTGTGACTTGGACAGGTGTACTGTTTGCTGGGTAAAAAAACTGGCTGGATGGCCGAGCCCAGAGAGCGGTGGTGAATGGGGTTAAATCCAGTTGGTGGTTGGTCACAATAGGTGTTCCCCAGGGCTTAGTACTGGGGCCAGTTCTGTTTAATATCTTTATCAATGATCTAGATGAGGGGATCGAGTGCCCCCTCAGTCAGTTTGCAGACGACACCCAGTTGGGTGGGAGTGTTGATGTGCTTGAGGGTAGGGAGGCTCTGCAGAGAGACCTGGACAGGCTGGAGCCATGGGCTGAGCCCAACTGGGGGAGTTTCACTCAGGGCAAATGCCGGGGGCTGCCCTTGGGCCACAACAACCCCCAGCAGCGCTACAGGCTTGGGGAGGAGTGGCTGGAGAGCTGCCAGTCAGAGAGGGACCTGGGGGGGATTGATAATGAGCCAGCAGTGTGCCCAGGGGGCCGAGAAGGCCAATGGCATCCTGGCTTGTGTCAGCACCAGCGTGGCCAGCAGGGTGAGGCTGCATCTGGATTACTGTGTTCAGTTTTGGGCCCCTCGCTACAGGAAAGACATTGAGGTCCTGGAGTGTTTCCAAAGCAGATCAACGAAGCTGGTGAAGGGTTTAGAGCACAAGTCCTGTGAGGAGCAGCTGAAGGAACTGGGGCTGTTTAGCCTGGAAAAGAGGTGGCTCAGGGGAGACCTGACCGCTCTCCACAACTACCCGAGAGGAGGTGTTGATCTGTTCTCCCAAGTAACAAGTGATAGGAGAAGAGGAAATGGCCTCGAATTGCACCAGGGAAGGTGTAGATCGGATATTAGGAAAAATTTCTTCACCAAAAGGGTTGTCAAGCACTGGAACAGGCTGCCCAGGGAAGTGGTTGAGTCACAATCCCAGGAGGTGTTTAAAAGATATGTAGATGTGGTGCTTTGGAACATGGTTTAGTGGTGGACTGGGCAGTGTTGGGTTAATGGTTGAACTCAATGATCTTTTCCAACCTAAATAATTCTATGATTCTATGAAGAGCTGCTCCAGCAGCAGGGAGACAGCAGCATTAGAAAGTAGTTCCTTCCAGAAGGGGCTCTTGGGCATTGAAATGGGCTGCCCAGGGCAGGGGGGGAGTCCCCAGGATCCCTGGAGGGGTTGAAGAGTCGGGCTGACCCAGCGCTGAGGGATCTGGGGGAGTTGGGAACGGTCAGGGGGAGGTTCATGGTTGGGCTGGTGGAGCTTCAAGGGCTTTTCCAACCCAGATCATTCTGTGATAAGGCAGGAGCAAGCAGGAGAAGGCTCCTTCGATGTTGCCATCCCAGTTCATGCTGTGCCTTGCTGGGACAGAGCCGAGCACCTTTTGTTGAACCCCACCACCTTCCCACTCACTTTCTTGGACACTAAAGAGGGGCCTGGTGTTAACTCATGTGCCAAAACTTCCAGCAACCTGCCAGATGTTTGAAAAAACTATCATTAAAATCAGCTTGAAGCCATAAACAACGTTTCTTCATAAAGGAGCAGTGCCGGGGCAATAAAACACAGAGGCATCCCCTGTGCTGAGGAAGGCACACTGGTCACATTAAAAGTAAATCTTATTATATTAGAAAGCAAGAGCAGCAGGGGGTTCTTTCTAATTTTTTATAATATCTATAAATTAAAGCTAAATGATTTTTATCACCACAGTTCCCAGAGCCTCATGGAAAACCACTGCCCAGCCCTCCACCTGTATTGCACTTTCAATCTGGCAGGATCACAAATTACTCAGGATTTAAAAAAAAATAAAGAAAAGAAAAATCTATCATCAGCCTGAAACTCTCTGGAGGCCAATGCCCAGGGTGAGCAGCATGATGGCACTGTGACCCTCCTGCCCTCTGGGTCCCGCTCCCTGGAGACCCCCCGACATCCCTCATGTCCCCAAAACAGGATCCCCAGCACCTCCAGCCCCGTGGCCACACAACGGGGCCCATCGTGCCTCCAACAGTGAACAAGCAGAGAGAAGGGTTTGGGGGCTGGTTCTGGTATCTGCATGAAGCAGGGTAAGGGGTGACTGGGTTTGGGAGCCAGGGAGGGTGATGGGACCTCTCGGTGTCCCCATGTCCCTTTGCTTGTTGTCTTCCTACACCGCCCTGCCACTGCAGCCAGCCCATGTCCGTCCGCACCCCCCGGCAGTGGGGACAGATGTGATTTTTCCCTCCTGTTGAGGCTCCTTGACATATGGCCGTGGCTGGTCATAAACCCCTGCCCTCCACAGGCGCATGGAGCATGACGAATTGTGTAGCGGCGCTTATCTACTCCGATCTCTTAATTACGTTGCCTCTAATCACCCAGTCAATTACAGCAAGGACTGAAGAGCAGGGACTGAGCTGCAGTAACAGGATGAAGGCTGGGGCTCGGGGGCATCCGAGGGGCAGACAGATGAATTCTGCCCCAGCTGTTGCAAATTGATGTGGCCCACTGGGTGCCGAAAAGGTTGGCCATACAGCCATCGCCAAGGCTCTGTGTGGAGAACCTCTCTCTGAGCACAGCAAGTTAAAAATGCTCTTTTTTTTGTTCGTGGCCAGCGCAACAGCAAAGCTGGGCTGACCCGAGGGGTGTCCATCCTGGGGGTCCTCCCTCCTAAGCCCAGAACGTGACTCATCTCACCCCAAAGCAGACAAGCCATGGAGGGATTTAGAAAACCCGGGCTCACTGCATTGTTTCTCTCTCCTGATCCTACAGGCAGCCCAGGAGATGCTGGGGAAGTCAGCCCCCAGCGTGAGCTCTCCCTGGATCGCACAGGGGTTTGGGAGAAAGAGCTTGGTGCAGGACGCAGAGACGGCCTGGCACTGTGTTGACCTGCTCTTGACTGACTTGTATTTCCACACCCCATAACAACAGAGACCAATACCCAACCCAGCCCCTTCCTATCTCCTATTTTGGCTGCAGATGCCAAAAGCTGAGAAGGAGACCCCAAAGAAGGTTTGTAGAGATGTTGCAACCTCCAAGCCCCACATCGACTCAAATACTGCCTGAGCTGGGGAGGATTTGCACCTTTCGGCTCTGTGCCTCAGTTTCCCCATCCCCACGCAATGACCGCTGCCTCCCCTCTGGCAGAGTGATGGGGGCTACTCCCTCCCTGGCAGGGCTCAAAAGAGGACACCCGAACACCCCCGGGAGGGAGCCAGACCCTGCGGGGGGGCTGCCGTGCCCCGTGGCCAGCCCTGGGCCGTGCTCCCTGGCCCGGGGTGAGCTCTGGCAGCCAGCACAGGTCCTCTCCAGCAGCTGCCGTGACAGACAGCTCCTGAACCAGCCCCCCTCTGCAGTGCTGCTCTAAAATAAAAATACCTCCCGCCTGCTCCGCTCCACTCCTGGCCAAAACTTCCTCCAGGGGCAAGGTGGGGGACGGCAGCCCCAAAATACACACGGCCGCCCCCCCCTCCCCCTCCCCAAGACGGGCTGAGAGATGCTGTAGGACAAGTCAGCGGCCCCCCAAATCCTCCACTGCTTCCCCCTTTCCCCCCTCGGCCGCCCCCCCGTCGCGGTGCCGGATCCTCGCACCTTCGCCCGCCTCCACCCGCGGCCCCGGGGCTCAAGGTCAGTAGCGGGGAGCGGTGCGGGGCTTGGGGGGAGCCACGCCGGGGGTGGTGACACGCTGCTCCCTCAGCTCCGGGGCTTTTTGTCACCTCTGCCTGCCCCCACCGCCCGGCCGGGGGTCCGGGGCGGCGGAGGACTGCGGAGGGGATGAGGATGCTGAGGGGGGGGGAGCTTTGCTGGTGACCCCCCCCTGCACCTGACTCAGCAGCCCGGGAGGGATCAGGAGTTAAAATCGTCCGAGGGAGTCCACCACCAGCACCCCTCGCCCACCGCGGGGTCTCCAGCGGCAACCGGGGGCCGTTAACCGCTTCCCCCCCCCCAGGCTCATTTGCGGGGTGATCCCCCCAAAAAAAAAAAAAAAAAAAAAAAATTGAAAAGCTTGGGAAGGAGAAAAAAAAAAGCTCTCGAAAGTTACCTCCGCGAGTGCCCTCCCGCCGCAGGGGACCGCAGGGCGGTGGCACCGCGCCCGCCCGCGCCCGCACGGGGGACCGGTCGTGGGGTGACACCCCCCCCCCCCCCAGCACCCCCCGGGGCCCGGGAGAGGGCGATTCCCGCCGGGAAAAGCCTTTCTTCCGAGCTGGGAAAGATGGGGTCACCCCGCATCGCTGGTAGCAACCTGCTCCCCCCGCCAGCTCTTAAAAAACCCAGTGAGAAAAATAAAAAAAATAAAAATAAAAAATAATTTCAGGAAGCATCCGCCGCAAAAGCTTTGCGATGCAGATGCTATGCTAAAGCGGAGGGTGACCGGGTCGCCTTTTACTGCTGCCGAAAACCAGAGTTTCGCTCCTTATTCCCTGCCAAAGCGCCCCGCGCCGTCGAAGGGGTCTCGCCCCCGCCGCTCCGGGACCCCCACCCGCGGGGATGCTGGCGAGGGGGTGCAGTGCCGGAGGAGGGTGCCCGCCGCACACCGCCTGCTCCAGCCCCGAATCGCGTTTTTAGCAGCTGCCGGACACGCAGCCGGGAGACTGCAGAGCTGGGGTCGGGCTGAAAGGCAGGTCGCGCCGCGGTTAATTAGCCATAGCAGGAGTAATTAGCTGAGGGGTAACGGCGGGGCGGGGCCTCGGCATCCCCTGACGCTGGGCAGAGCAGGCGGGGGGCTCAACCCTGTTTGAGGGGTCCCGAGGCTGGTGGTTGGGAGCAGTTTGGGACCACGGGGCTTTAGCCCTCCCCCCCCCCGAGAGCTCGAGATTGGACAAAACCCCGGCAGAAGGTGAGCAGCAATGCAGGGCAGAGGAGTAAGGCATCCCACCCCATCCCATCCCCATCCCATCCCAATTCCACCCCATCCCATCCCATCCCATCCCAATTCCATCCCATCCCATCCCATCCCATCCCCATCCCCATCCCCATCCCATCCCCATCCCCATCCCATCCCATCCCCATCCCCATCCCCATCCCCATCCCATCCCATCCCATCTCCATCCCATCCCATCCCATCCCATCTCCATCCCATCTCCATCCCATCCAATCCATCCCCATCTCCATCCCATCCCATCCCATCCCATCCCATCTCCATCCCATCCAATCCATCCCCATCCCATCCCATCCCCTCAGGCACAGGCATCTTTGTGCTCTATCCTGGATCCCCTCCAAGGATCCAGTGAGGAATTTGGGGGTGGGGGATGGGGGGTACTATCAGAAACACGCTGGAGGAACCCCATCCTGGGCAGCTGGTGCCCCAGAGCATCTCTGAATGTTGGGGTGGACACACCTTGCTGGGAAGAGCCCTTTATCAGCACCACCCGGCCCAACTGCTCCCAGATCCTGGATGGATCCTGGATGGATTTTGCGGCAAGGCTCAGCAGCAGCCTCCTTCCCCGCATGTGAGTTGTGTCCCCGGGTTCAGCCCCAGGTGTCACCGTCTCCTCCTTCTCTACCAGCCTTCAAGGAAGTCCACAAAGCAGAGGTGCTGAGCACCAGCAACAATTTAGGATGTTTGAGGGGTACGAGGGAAGGTGAGCTCTCCCCCCTGGTTTTCTTCCCTCTCCTCCTTCCCTTTCCCAGGTCTGGACTCCCCACACTGCCTGGGGTGGTAACCTACTGCCATGGGGGTTAAAACGATGCTCCCCAGCTACGAACTGGGATTTTACGCTCTTGCCGTGACATGCGCTGTGGTGTACAGTGGCAGCGGGATCTTTGAAGCGTCTAGAGGTAACGCTCCCCACCGCATCCCCCTGGAGGGGGCCCTGGGAGGGAGGATGGATGTAAGGTGTCTGCTTTTAGAGCTGTCAATACCAGCAGCAGATCTCTGTTTTTTTTTTTTGTTTGGGTTTTTTTTTTTTTTTTTTTAGAGAACAGCTTGGGAATCCTTTGCAAAGGTTCAAAAAAATTTTTGCCTTTTTTTGCTTGGTTGCCCCCTTGACCCTATTTCCATGGCTCAGAGCAAGAGGCTGTGGCACATCACAGCTCTCCAGCCAGTGCCCCCAACAGACAACCACCCTGCCTACACAGGGCTAGTTCTCAAATTTTTTTTGTCTGGAAGCCCAGAAAACCTGGAAATTTCATGGGATAAGCTGGGGGTCCCTGAGGTGTGCACTGCAAAAAGGCTTTGCTGGGAATTCTTGCAGAAACAGTTGAGCTTCCTGACGCCTATGGCTGACCATGGGAATTAGGGACTTTTGGGATGGGGTGTTTGAGCCCTGATGGCTCGTCATCGTGGTGAGAAAGGCTCCTTGCCTTGCCAAAACCTGGGCCCCATTTCCCAGAGCTGTTTCTCTCCCCGTAACTCTGGTTCTTTTGCAGACAGCATGAACAGAAAGGCCTTTCGGGATGGCATAAAGCCAGGCTGGCACTACTTTGGCAGGAAGATGGTAAGTGAAGGAAGGACTCAATCTGTTGTGGCTACTGTGACCCGGCTGGTGCTGACCGCTGGAGAAGCTGTTCTTTCTGCTGCTGACACACTTTTTCAAAGTCCACATGACTTGTATTTTTCTCCCTAAGGATCTAGTCAGAAAAATATCAGCCCTGCAGCACCATGGATGCTCTGCTTTGTGTGCACCGAGACGAGCAATCACTGCCCAGTTTTGCTGGGGTTTTATGACCATGCTAAAGTGCTTGGGAGCCCTTGGGTGGAAAATGGGAATAAAAGGCTTTGAAGTTATTTGAAAGGCTTTGAAAGGTTTCCCCTCCAGATGGGTGTTGGGGCAGGGGCTGGGGGCAGGAAGACACCTGGTTCTGCTCCCACAGGACATGGCTGATTTCGAGTGGGTGATGTGGTTCACCTCGTTCAGGAACGTCATCATCTTCGCTCTCTCAGGACATGTCATATTCGGCAAGATCTGCTCCATGACGGTGCCACAGGTGAGACAGGGATGTGGTGGGACAGATTTGAAAGCACCAGGGTGACCTGGGATCTGTGGAGAGGGCTTGAGGGATGTTCTAGGATGGGGGGGATGTTCTAGGATAGAGGGAGCAGGGTTGTGGCTTTTACCAAGCTGACGACGAGTCGAGGCTGTTGTCTTCTTGCAGCATCGTGCTGTGGTGTACATGCTGTACGGGATCTCGGCTGTGCTGGGCAGCATGGGACTCGTCTACCTGATGATCATTCTCTCCCACTGCCTTGTCCTCTACTCCGTTGCGCTGGCCAAGCAGAAGTGGCTCTGCTATGTGGCCGGACTCTGCTGTCTTGCCTCCTTCAAGGTGGAACCATTCATCTCATGGCAAGTAGGTGCTGTCTCGGGCCATGTCTGCCTCATTTCCAGCCCACTTGCACCTGTGTCCTGGGTTTGCCCTCCAAGGAGGGCTCCTGAGGCACCTCCAAACCCTGGGCACTTCTCCTGGCTATGTCAGAGCTCCCACAGGGTTTGAGAGGGAGTTGGCTGTTGTGTCACTCAGTTTGGGAACAATCCCATGGGGGCTATGTTGTATTTTGGTGGCTTCGGGCTGGGCCAGAGCTCAGGACACCTGAGTGCTCCTTGTTGCTCAGGCAACAGTTTGTCAGCCAGGCAAGGTGTGTTCCTGCCCTGTGCCTCAGTTTCCTGATCTGTAACACAGTGCTGGCATAGGTTCAGCAATGCCCGTGCCTTTCTCTTAGGTCTCTGACCAGTTAAGACTTTCTGACACTGGTGGGTAGAGAAAATGCCAGGAAGGACCTTATGAGCTATTCAGTCCCTCTGAAGGACAGTGCTCTCTCTCTCTGCCTGCTGCTTACCTCCTGGAATGTGTTCCCTCCATCTCTATCAGGCTTGTGCTGGCTTTTCTTCACTCCCTGGGGAGAGTTATATCCCTGTGACAGGGTGACATTCCTACCCCAGACCAAAGCCTGCATGGCCCACAGCTGCTTGGTAAAGACGTGGCCAAGAGCAACTATCACTTCCCGGCTCCTCCAGATGCAGAAGCCAGCTGGGAAATCAAGCCCCAGTTTTCTTTTTCCAACAGCAAGGCTCATTAACTCCAGGGACAATTGGTGTCAGAGCATATTTAGAGGCCTTGCCAGCTGTCCCCAGAGTGATGTCCTCCACAAAGCGAGGGAGCATAGAAGTGATGCCACGTTCCTGGTGGTAACTCTTCGTTTCTCATCCAGAGAGGGTTTGTAACAGGAGCTTTTGATCTTCAAGATGTCCTCTTCTGTGGAGGAAGCGGCTTCACTATCATGCGCTGCATGAGCTTTGCCCTTGAGAGCTCCAAGAGGAAAGAGGGCATCTACTCCATCTTCGACCTCCTCAAGTACAACTTCTACCTTCCATTCTTCTTCTTTGGGCCTGTCATGACGTTTGACCAGTTCCACACCCAGGTGAGTGCTCCTGAAGCTGGGTGGGAGGAGGACCGCTCCCTGCATTTATTTATTTGGGTTTAATGCCTACAAAACCCCACTTTTGGCCATTTCCAGTGATCAGTTCAGAAGGGAAGACATTGTTGTGGTGAAAGCATCATGCTGGGATGAAGCGGGCAGGATTCAGCTCATGTCCTTGCTCACTGGGCACCTGTGCTGCTCAGTGCCTCCATTTCCATGTGCTGTCACGCCAGCAGCTCCATGCTGCCCCACTGTGTGGTGCTGGGAGGCCACAGTGAGAGCCAGACATGTGGTGCCCATTTGTGGTGGCTGTGATGGCAAGGGAAGTCTCACATTTCCATCTAGCTCATTCACCTAAGGAGCATGAATTTCTGGGGCTGGTCTGTGTATCTTCAGTTATTTCTCTAGAAATAAGTAAGGTTGGGTGTAAGGCTGTGTTTCAGCAGCCAGGGGCTTCCTCTGTTCTCCATGAAATACCCTGGTGCCCCAAGTCTTTGCTTGTATCACACACAACCAAGGGAGTTTTTTGAAGAGCAGTATCCAAACAGCACTGGAATACATCAGCAGAAGCCTGTGCTGGGACCAGCCTCAACCTCTGTGACTATTTCACAGCCAGAGATCAAGCAAAACAGCAGCAGCAGTGCTCTCTCCCTCCTCAAACTTCCCATCTCAACCTCCTTTTACACCAATGATCGACCTTGGTCATCAAAGCAAGCTGGTACTGTGTGCTAAGGGAAGGACCTCTTGCTCGGTCACCAATGGGGCTGGGAAGGATTGCCACAACCCCGCTGCTTTTGAAAAACAGCTTTTTTTTAGACCCCAGTTGATATCTGGGTGCAACAGCATTTTGGAAAAACATTTGTGAATTCAGAAGAAAAAACAGCCCAGGGCAGGGGACAGCAGCCAGAGTCTCCCTGATGAGGAGGAGACCAAAGACCTATGCAGCCCAGCACCTTCTCTCCAACATTGGACTGGTACTGGTTGCCTAAGGAAGGGTCTGCACTGGTCTTTTTCCATCCAGTGAGCAGGATTAGCCCTGATTCAAGTCCTGCTCCTCACTGGTTTGTTCACCTGGGGAGTCAACAACCTCGTGCTGCATATTGGATCTTGCTGGATCCATTTAAAAGGACTTTTAGAGCATTTGACCCCGAAGACCGTAAGGCCAGCTCTGGTGTCCCCCATAAGGGATGCTTGTGGTGCCCTGAGTCTACCAGCAGCCCGTTCTCAGCAGATAAGCACCAGGGATGGCCAGGCCACTGGTGGGCTCTCTTCCCCCTAGGCTGCTGGAAGGAAAGTTTCATCCTAAAGCTTCATCTTTCCAGTCGTGTCTTATCTGTCAGGCTGAAGTCCAGGCCAGCCTGGCTCCAGCAGCCCCCCTGTCCAAGCCCCTCCAGAAGTGGTACAGTACCCTGGGGCGCCCTCCTCACCCCATGTTCCTCTTCCTTCCCCAGTTTCCATCAATCTGTCCTATGACATGTGCAGCCCTGGTTTCTCCTAACACTGCAGCCAGGTATCTGCAAATCAGGGCATTAAACTCCTCACGTCTCGAAGACCTGAGCTCCCACCACTACCACAAGGCTTGATCTGGATGGGGTTTTATTTCCTGCTCCTTTGCACAGTCCCAAACCAGGATGTCCAGAGCCCTTAATGAGCAATTGTCCCCTCCGCTGCTTAAAATGCTCACCCCAAAGACACAAAAGTCCCCTACCCCTTTCCCATGCCCCAGCCAGGGGTCCTGTCTTGGCCTGGCCACCACTGCCATCTCCTGGCTAGATGTCCCCCTGCACTGCTGGAGCTGCAGCTAGTTGGAGTGGTGAATTCCTAATTGCCCAACAGCAATTATGGGGACAGGCAAATTATTCCCTTCCCCAGGGTGGGGCGTATGGCTCAGTTAGGGAACAGATCTGTCTCTTTGGCTCCTACTGCTGTTACATCCTGGTGAAGCCCTTGCACCCCCATGTGTGATGGGAACTCATCTGTCCGGGGCTTGGCCAGCCCCATTTGAGCTGAAAAGCATCTTTCTCACTAAAACAAAGGGAACAAATTCACTTCTGTAGGGCTGAAGTGTGGGGGACACAGCCCTGAACCCAAGGGGATGGTGACAGAGTGCTGCCACCACACGCAGACATGAGGACGAGAGGAAAAGTCCTCACGTTGAACCAGGGGAGGTTTAGATTGGATATTAAGAAAAATTTCTTCACCAAAAGGGTTGTTAAGTATTGGAACAGGCAGACCAGAGAAGTGGTTGAGGCACCATCTCTGGAGGTATTTTTAAAAAAACCATGTAGATGTGGCGCTTTGGAATATGGTTTAGTGATAGACTTGGCAGTGTTGGGTTAATGGTTGAACTCAATGATCTTAAAGGTCTTTTCCAACCTAAATGACTTTATGATTCTATGAAGAGGGGGGCTCTGTGTCCTCCCACACATCTCCATGCCAGAGCTTCTTCTCCCTCAGCTTCTCCTCCAGCTCAGGGTCAGTAGTCTCTTTGTATCCTTAAAGCACTTGGCATATAACAGACACGAAAAAAACCTGGTAAAGGCTTTAATTCTCGGGAATCATTTGGATTTTACAGCAGCCTGCAGATTACGTTGGGAGAGCTCCCACCCCTCGCAGGGAATAAAGGGGAAGTAATAAAAATAAGAGGATTTTGTATACAGCAGCAATTTTTACGGTGATGCAGGGAAGCATCAGTCTGCCCAGTGTAATCCTGAAAGCTTGCTCTCATTATTTTTATATTACAACGGCCAGAGACCTGACAGCTCCTGGAGGCAAAGCCCAGCCCCTGTTTGTAAAGACACAGCAGAGACAAAATCCCCATCGATCAGATCCCAACCGATTCAGGATGACCCCTCAGGCAGCTTTCCCTCTCATTTACAGAATGTGTCTGCAACAGAAGCTCCAGAGACCACCAGTCATCTTCCTCCTCTTCCCAAATTACCCTGGCCAAAAATATGCATCTGGCCCTGGCAGAGCTGTCAGGTGGGATTCCAGCCCTGCTCCCAACCTCTCCTGGGCATGCAGATGTCCTTCCCTACAGGCTGTGGCATCCTGTAGATGTGATGGCATTTGCTCCCGCTTAATGACCTGTGCAAGGGGCCGCCCTTAAGCAAAGCTGACTTTCTGAACATGTCCCCACAGAAAGAGCATCAAACCCAGCTCCCTGGTTGGTATGGATTTCATCCCACGTAGGGTCCCTGAGGTACAGCCAGACCTGTCACTGCTGTGTCATACCATGTGCCTGCTCTGCCGGACACCCCAGTGATGGGAACAGCCTTTGCCAGGAGGGTGATCCAGGAGGTACATTGCTGCCCTGCTAAGCACTGAGCGGGGGTGCTGGAGGGATGCTGTGAGTGGGGCATGTCCTGCTCCTTGTGGATGTGTTCACCTGAGCTAGTCCCTTGGGTCTTCCTTAATCGATGGAGATTTGGACCAGGTAGCCCACGGTGTGATTTCTAAAGAAGAGCATTGAGTCCCCATTTGAACCTTGCCCGCTTCTCTGGATGGAGGAACATGCTGCCCATCATGTCTCTCAGCACAGCCCTTTCCTGGTTTGCCATCCTGGCAGGTGAGCACCCGAGAGCTAAAACGCAAAGACGACGAGATGAGGAATATCCGGGTCCATGCCCTCCTTCATGTTGGGGCCATCATTGCTGTGGACATCTTTTTCCACTTCTTCTACATCCTCACCCTCCCTTCCGACCTGAAGTTCATCAGCCGCCTCTCGGACTGGTCCTTGGGTGAGTGGCTGTGCTTGGACACATTCACACCTTCACCGTGGCGAGTGATTCAGATCTCCATCCACCCCTGTTGAGAGACTTTGGCAATGCCTATGTTGGACAGGTTTTAGTAAAGCCCTTCTTCTTCCCACTGACAATGCACAGATCTGGGGCCAGGCAGCCCTGGAATGCAGATGGTGTTGGTCTGACATTCTCACAGGGTCCCACTGTAAATTGTTTAGCTCAGGGTTGAAGAGGTTGAGCACCAAGCCATCCCCATTGCCTATGTCTGGACTGGAAGGGAGCTCAGCACCTCCAAAATATCAGCCCCATGCTGTTGCAAGAGACACATCTGGTATCTCAGATGCCTTCGCAGGTGGCCACCCACTATGAGTGTTTGTGGGCCATTGAAATGGCCCCAGGGCATAGGCTGTATGGAGAGGAGGGACCTCAGGGGAGTTGTAGCCATTGTCATCAGCTGCCTAATGGAGGCTTGTAGAGAAGGCGAACTCTTCTTGGAGGCTGGCAGGGAAGAAGCACGACACAGCAAACAAGGTGCAGCAAAGTCTGATTGCATGTAAGGAACTATTTTTGTAAAGTGGTCAAGCATTGGAGCAGAGGCCCAGAGAGGTTACAGATTCTCCAAAAACAGACATATTCAATGCTTAAATGGTCAATGTCAGGATCAAGCTGATCTCCATTTAAAGTTGGCTATTGTCTGAGAAGGGCTGGACTAGGGACCTCCAGAAGCCAGACTCCCAGGATGAGTAATGGTAGCAGCACCGATATTCAACTGGATAGAGGGTTTCAGCTGGCCAAATACATGTCTGATGGCAGCATCTGAGGTGCCGTAGGGTATCTGACATCCACACGGGCAGAAGGTAAACAGGGGTTGGAGGAGCCCCATGTCTCTCCAGAGTGGCAGCTGGAGGCCAGGAGCAAATGCTAATGGAGCTAGAGTGGCACGAGCATTGATTTAGAGTGTCCCGGGTGGGCTGACCAAGCACGTGTGATACTCCAGAGGGAGCCGAGCTCCTCTGCAAGGCTCTGCTGACTTGTTGACCAGATCTGCTTGGTCCATAGTGTGAGCTCATGCACCGCTCACATGAGGCACTGGGTGGCCCTTAATCTGTGAGCTGAATCCCACCAAGATGGGGGCATTTTAGCTTCTGCTTGCATAGGAATTTGAAATCTTCAGTGTTTGTTCCTGCAGGGTTTGTCTTCAGGTGTCAGACACCTCTCCAAGACAGAGGTTCTGGCCCTGGCTCTGCTGTAGCATCAACATTACATCTATAGCCACAAGGAGCTGAGGTGGGGGGCGTTTTGATGCAGATGTCAGTAAAACCTCAGAGGTCAGAGTTGAGAACTGTGATGAGTTCATCATAGGTTAACAAGCCTTAGAGGGAAGGAGTGATTTTGCGCTGGAAGAAATGAGATCTGTATTACTTTCTTGGATTACCAAGACCAATAAAGAGTTTACTCCCAAACACCCCAAGAAGATATTGTCCTTTGGTTCAAGCTTCCTAGAAAGCTACTTAGTTTTACAAGCTTTGCTGCTCCAAGACAGCATTAGACTGTCCTCTTGATGTTTGTTGCAATAGCCTACATGCTCTCATGGGACAGGATATCCCCCAGAGTCCTGAAGGCGGTATGTTTCATGTTTCTCTTCACCCATTTGACTCTCATTTTTGCTCCAGCTGGCTTGGCCTACTCCAATTTGGTGTACGACTGGGTGAAAGCTGCTGTTATGTTTGGGGTTATCAACACCATTGCCAGACTGGACCACTTGGACCCACCCCAGCCTCCAAAATGCATCACAATGCTCTACGTCTTTGCAGAAACGTGAGTACCCCACACGCATCAACAAAGAGAGACCTGAATGAAACATGCATGGGGGGAGGATATCTGGGCTGTGCTTCTGAGCAACTGGCCTATGAGTTGGAGACTGCCTGTACTGAACAGTCTATACTGAGCCTATAGTCTAGACCTGGCTGTAGCCCAGGGAAATATTCTTGGGCAGGAAGCAATAGATAAGGAGAGAGGTTACAACCACATCAATGATGGGACCCATTCCAGGAGGGAGCATGGAGAACTGCTGAGAACAAGGTTCAAGATGTACCTCACCAGGGGACTTGGTGCCTTCTCTGGCTGTCTGCTGTGTGGAAGGGTGTCATTACACTCCGTGTTTTAACATGCTTTTTATCATTTCCATTCTAGGCATTTTGACAGAGGGATTAATGACTGGCTATGCAAGTAAGTGTCTGATCAACCATCTCTAGTCAGGTTCAGGGTCTTCTCTTTCATCACATAAAGACACATGAAATGCTGTTTATCCCAAAGCTGAGCTGTCCTCTCTTCTGGGTGAATCCCACTATAGCATGAAGTCTGTTTATCCCTAAGACCATTGAATTAATCACTACAAAGACCAACAGCTCCCCCCCTCCCCTCCCCCTGCCCCGAGTTGGGAAAAAGAGAGGCCTGTCCCAGAAATCCCTTTAAGTCTGGTGGGTTTAGCATTCCCTTGAGGGAGGAAGAGCCATGTTCATATTACACCGGGAGGCAAGGGGAATTGAGCCCAGGTCTCCCATATCCTGGGTAACAAGGGTGACCTGAACTCCATCTACATCTCCTTCAGCTCTGTTCAGCCATGAGTACCCACCAGCAAACATGTATGGAAGGTGGTGGCTGCTCTGTGGTGAAATGCTGTGCACCAGCAAGTCTGAGATAGCCTGCAGCTCCACAGATCCCCAAGTTTTATCAACCCTTTACTTTCAAGGCGGGGGGGGAAGGGTGATATTTCGTCCTTAAGGAGCTATGGGTTTGTGAAGAACACAAGCCACGAGCAGCTGGACTGCAGCAAACATCAGTTTATTGCTAGAACATGTAATCCAAAACATCCTTCCTTTCTCAGTGGGGTGCTCTAGATGGACCTGCCTGTGAGGAGCTTGTGGTGGGTGGGCATGGAATAAGGGACTTCAGAGGGGTGTCCTTGACCACTTTTCTTGGCTGTTAGGTATGTGTACGATCACATTGGAGAGAACCATGACAACATTATGAAGGAGCTCGTGGCCACCATCGCCACCTTTGCTGTCACCACACTGTGGCTGGGGCCCTGTGAGATTGTTTACATCTGGTCTCTCTTCAACTGCTTTGGCCTCAACTTTGAGCTCTGGGTGCAGAAGTTCTTCCAGCAGGAGCCCTTTGCCAAACTGGAGGTGAGGAGCTGGGCTGCAGGTGGATGGGGGAAGGTCAGTGGATCTGGGAGCAAACTCTGGTGCTGGGAAATGCCCATGACTGTAGGGAGCCCAAACTTGTTTATGCAAGTCAGATCCATTTTCAGCTGAGGCTGAAAAGCAACATCCCTGATGATGCTATGCATCTCCACGTCCAGGCCTCCTGCATGGAGACCTGAAGCTCTCTCCTGTGGCCTTCAGCATCCTTGCGATCAGCTAGTTAGCTGTGCAAGGGCAGCACAGTCCTGGTGCTCCGTGTCCCTTCATTTTATGCACTATGTCACCCACCCAGAGCAAATTCCCACCTTCCCCTATCATGCTTCATGGGAAATTTAGGTTCCTTTCAGCGGAAAAACAGAGGTCCAAGAGAACCAGGAATGCAGCCCCAGTGACACGTCGAAGTACCACAGTTGGACACAAAATCTGAGGTCTGTCCGTGGAGAAATGTTTATATATTTCCATATGGAAATAATTTGTTCTTCTTGTTCTGCAAAACTTCTTGGCACTCTTGAGTGTTTTTGATCTGATTTCTGATAAAAGCAAATGTTTAGATACTAGAATGAATTATTTTCCAACCACTCCAAAGCTTAGTGCTATCTCTCTTTGGGACCAAGGTGCCTCGGGGTTGGAAGAAAAATTTTGGAAACTCATCCTGGAAACAATTCTGTCGCTTATTTGTTTTGCACAACCTAAAGTCGGGAGGTCCTAAACCAGTTCAGTAAAGACCCCGTTTTGAATAAAAACTTTGCAGAGCAATCTTCCCATTTGCTCTCCTCGTTGAACTTCTAATCAGATTATAGCACTCACAGGCAGTGAAATTGCCTTCCCTGCAGCACCACAATTCTCAGCACTAAGTGGCCTGGGGATTCATCATGCTCTTTGAAGATTGCTATAAACCACTTCCCTGCTCCACTTGCAGCAGCTGCTCCTGAGGATTATGTGCCAGTGACAATTTCACTCTGCTGCTGTGACCAGTTTTCAGCTCTTTTTTTTTTTTTTTAATTCCTAAGAAACAATTTCCACCAGGAGCTGGGAGTGATTTGCACATAGGGCTAATAATAATTCTGATATACAGCAGTGTTCATCTGCTTTGAGGAATGGCTTACCCAAGGCAACAGATGAAGAAAGCAGTACTCAGCCATTACAATAAGCATGAAACCCTGTATAACATCTTGCCCCTGCCCATGGGACCTTGAAACACCAGAGTCTCAAATCCATCTAAGTCCAGCAGCAGAGCGGACATTTTACTTTGTCCTTATGTTTCTTCAAGCCAGGATACTAAAGGCTGCTCTAATTTTTGCCCACCGCTCTGGGATCCCAGCTGGAGTTGGACTAGTGCATCCCCTTTCTTTACAGTCCCATTTTTCCTCACACTCTGCTTCTTTTCCCTCCACAGGCCAAAATGTCAGCGGCCATGTCTCGGAGGATTAGGGCAGTTTTTGGGGCAGCGAATTTCTGGGCCATTGTCCTCTACAACATCCTAGCCCTCAACAGCCTAGAGTTTGCACTGCTGGTGACCAAGAGACTCCTCCTGATGGGTAAGAGGCCACCACCCCTCCCCATCGAGGGACCCTTGTCTTGTTGGGGGAACACTGGTAGGGGAACTGAGGACTGGGACTTCTGAGTCCTCTTGCGTCCAAAGTGGCCTGGCTTGTTATGTGGCTGCTCCCAACATGCTTAATTTTTGTTCAAAAGGTGCAGGCAGTGGTTTCTTGGCTCCCACCCTTCTTGTGTGAGCTCTCTGGGGCATGAGCTGCCTCTCAGGTGTGCATGTACAGCTCCTAGCACAGCCTGACGCTGTGATTTAGACTTGTTACAGCAACAAAAAGGGTCACATTCACCCCACCAAGGTGGGCTGAGTCCCTGGCTGTGAAACGGTCCCCTCGATGGAGAAATGGATTTATTTGTCCTACCTCGTCTCCTTTTGCTTTAGCAGTTACTCCTGCATCAACCTGAAGGTGACAGGTACAAATCCTTGTGCCACAGTCTTATCTGTACATTTCTAATCAGTGTATGGTGGCACTATTTTGAAGTCTTCTTGAGCAGCCCAGGGTATAAATAGCCACCAGGAACCCGCGTCATGCAGCCCTCTCTGGGATGGGGCTGGCATTGAAACATAATGTGACGCTCTGGGCTCAGTGTGCCAGAAGTGCCTGCCTGCTGAGCTAGCTGGCTTTTGTGGGTTGCATTGCTCATTTTGGAGGTCCTGTTTTAGCAGGTACAAAGCCTGTGTCTCCCCTCTGCTGTGGATACCAGACTCATGATTACAAACGTCATCAGACCCTTCCTAAGTGAAAGGAGAGCTCCCAGCTCTCAGTCACTTACCTAGGTGACAAAAACATGTGTTTCTCTGGGTGCACACTGTGTCCTCACTAGGTATGGGACAAGGCTGGGGTTGATCTCTAGCATCAGGAGGGCACAAAGCTTCCAGAAGGTCACAGTGCTGAACAACAATGGATATGGGCAGGTTGAATGGGCAGAAAGTCAACCATCAAGTCTGAACTTGGGGAGCAAAAGGAGTTTTGGGGGTAAAAGAGTGCTCAAAGCCACTCCAGCATGTTCCCACACTAGCTGCAGTCCATGATGCCCCGGTGGGCTCAGGCACAGCACCATCTATAATCAGATCCTGGGGATATCTCTCTTCTCTCAGTGAAGCTGTAGGGCCGGGTCCACAATGGAAAATGTCATTGTCCATCATGTACTTGTGGGACCTCCCAAACCCACCTGAGAGGCAGCAGTGTTGGCCTCATTAGGCAAGCAGCCACACCAAGATGACCACGTCTCCCTCCATCTTCTAGGTTTCCCTGTCAGCACCTTCTCCATCTGGTTCATCACGTACTGCGGAGTGCAGCTGATCAAAGAGCGTGAGCGCATCCTGGCCATCGAGGAGGAGAAGTGTGCCAAAGCAAAGGTGGAGTAGAGGGAGGCATCGTCAGGCTTGTCCCAAAGCCTCATTTCCCTTCCAGCCACTGCTGCCAGGCCAGCCACTGGCCAGGGCAATCCAAGCACTCCTGACAATCGGACTGGTGTAGCTCACCCATGTAGAAGTCACCTGAAAAGCACAGGTCACTCTTGCTGCAGAAAAGATCTTTCTGTAAGACACAGCGGGCATTTTGCAGACTTCCCATGCATGTCAGACTGCTGAGGTAGTCTCCCAGAACATTTCTTCAGTGCCAGAAAGAGACAGCCCCGTAATTTTTCTGACCCTTTGCCACTGTGCAGGCCTAGAGATTTTACCTGCTCCTTCCCATAACATTTGGTCCACCAGCACTCATCTCTCCTGCAGGACCTGTAGCCATGTCTGCCAGAGGAGACTCCAAGTCCCACGGCTGGAGGTTTTAGGGTGGGCCAGAGGCTTAGCTGGTGCTGAGCCTGGTCAGAGCACACCATCTCCAGGTCACTTCCAGCCTGTGTTTCTTTCACTACAAGAAATGGTCAGCATCCACGCTCAAGTGTTTGGCACCTATGGTTGTGCAGTAAGGACTGTGAGATGTCTCAGCACAGTCTATACATAACAAGAGGCTATATAGGACTGTCTTTATAGCAAAGAGAAGGAGGACCAGGGATGGCACACTGAAGAGTAATTATCTCCCCACCGACAATGATGCGGAGTGATAGCTGTTACGAGATTAAACTCTCTGCAAAACAGGTCCCTTCAGTGCTCAATGTCTTGAAAAAAATGATTTAGTGCCAACATCGGGCATAGTTAATGAGAGTGCGAGAGCTTGCTTGCTTCACAGCCATTGCTCGTTGTGTACAGGTCTGGAGGGCAGGCGTGCTGGAGAAACACAATGCGTGGTTCACAACTGCTTGGTCCCCAGGGCCCAACTCAGACCCAAAGGGCCCTCCACTGCTGGGTCTGAGACCTGCGTGGCCACCATGACCACCCCGTTGTGATATGTGTCCTGGCACTCAAACCAAATCCCGCTCACGTGTTTTGCACACCATGGTCAGAGATTTCAGGTCACTTTCCTTCCCATGGCTGAGGAACAGAAGATGCTGTAGCCGACATCTCCAGCCAGCCATCCCTTTACTCAGCTGATTTTGGTGCACACAGCCTAAGCCCATGACTGCATGGCTGAATGAGCACACACACATATATACAACCAAAGGAGAAAGACCCTGAATGAAGGGCAGTGACTGGGGGCTGGGTGGTGGAGGAAAAGCCCATGATAGCCTCCTTGGAGAAGTAGACTTTGGGACACTGCGTAGGGAGTGCATTGAATAAATGTACACGTGTGAAACATGGTGCCTTGGGGAAAAGGTGGGTTAATAACTGAAAAATAGCTCTGGCTCTCTTGCACTTTAGAGTAACTTTCAGTGGCCTTATATCCGAGTTATGTCAATATTTGGTGTGGGCAGAATCCAGACCACTTTGCAATGTGGGTTGAGACGCTTGGTGCTGGTGTATTCTGGCTTCCCTGTGGATGAAACAGGATTGGTTCCTAGCCAGCTTTCAGCTCTGCCAAAGTAATTTGTGAAGTCCCTGATAAATGTAATAACTTATGTAGTAAATAAATGTTGGACATCTATGGTGCCTGTCGCTCATCACTGTTATGCTGCTGTAATGCAGAGGACACCCTGAGCAATGCCCTGCCATCAGAGCTGAGAGGCACAAGGATCTGTTCTTACAGGTTCTTACTTCCAACCCCTAACAGTGACACAAGACATTGTTGAGTTTAACAAAAACCCACCTTAGTGGCTTCACCAGACTGGAGGTTTGGAGGTTTGGCTGCAGCTCAATTCACATTCACCTTTATTTTGACTCCACCTTTGTACTGGTGAAATATCATGAGCCTACTGCCACCAAACTGTCATCCATGTAGTTTTTGAGTTAAAAGCCGTGTTGGTTTTATTTCTGGGAGCCTGACCAAAATGTTGGAAGGGCTGGTACTGTGCCTTGGTGGTATCTCTAGTCATATGCCCAAAACCTCTTCAGCTGCCAGGCACATCCCTTTTTAACACAGGTCTGCTGCTGGACCTTTGGGAGATGTTTCTTAGGGTCTCTGTTATTTCAGATTTACTCTCTACCACCAAACCAGCTATGACGTGATGTGCTTCCTTGCAGGGTAAAACTCAACTCTTCTCCTCCATACAGCTGTCCTCACACAGGTGAGGCCACCCTGAGCTGCCGAGATCAAGGGCTCTGTCTGCAGGTGGCTCAGCTCAGATCCCCGGCTGTCCAGGAGGACAGAGTCACCCACCTCCCAGTGTCAAAGTGGGTGGTGACTCACGTGGCAAAGCCCAGTGACTCTGCGCTGCCCTCCTGATTTGGATATTCCGGGAGAGAAAATAACCCATTCACTAAGGATCTAAATTTACCCAGCAGCTGCATCTGATGGAGCTGCCAGAAGGAGCTAATCTTAGACACCGAGTGATTTGTTAGACACAGTTCATGGGAGAACTTGGTCTTTTCCCCTGCCTTTTCCTGAAGTTATCCCCTCAGCTCTTGTTGCTGTTACAAGCCCAGGAGGTCTAGTGGGTTAGGAGGACCCAAGTGGTGCTACCTCAACCAGCTCAGCCTTGCGCAGGAGATCCTCAGCCTCAGTGTATGCCTCTGGAGAATGGGATTTATTAACTGCTCATCCCTCTCCTGGAAAAGAATATCTTGTCTGATCTGACTATTGCCTGCCCTTTAGCAAATTTCATCTAAGAAGCCAAGAAAAGCAATTCTTTATTGCAACTACAAATCCCAATCGATAGCCCTACACTGGACACATTCAGCCTGACATGTTGATAATTCTTGCATTCACCTTTCTTATTCTGAAATTTTTATGGGAGGGAGTGATTCTGCTACATTGCATCCCCTTAGGATGCTTCCTATGTATCCTCACCATGGGAGTCATGTCATGGTGGGACTATTTCCCACTTAGTGACAGATGTAATAACTGACTGACTTAGTCCACTGGTCACTGGAAATCACTAGTGGTAGTCCTGTTAGATCTGGGGCCGGTGAGCTGAGGGCCATCTGAAAACAGCCCACCTCCATTCAGGGCTGTGTTGTCTATTATACAATACTCAGAACTCTGGCGGAGAGTACCCTGGGGAGACTCTGTTCATCCGTTCATGTGTGCGTAGAGATGGCCAAATGTTAACTACTATGATCACTGATCACCCTTATCCCATCCACACGTACCATCTCACCTGCTTTTAGATCCCTCTGGGCTTAGCTGGTACTTGCCTGGAGACCATCTTACACAGTGGGCCCGGCAAACGGAAGACGGATGGGACAAGTCTACTGTGATCAAAGCATCTACAACAGGTAATGGTTGCAGAGGGCTCAGAATTAATGGCTGCCTCAAATTCCACTGCTATCATCAGAGAAAAGTCTCCCATAGCAATCAGATGTGCCCTTGGCTCTCCAGAGCAGCAAGGTTCAGTCCCCAGAAAATCCTATTGACTTACCTGTGTATAGATTATAAAATGGTAATGACCAACCAGTGTGAACAAATTAAAACCAGAAATGAGGAACAAGTAAACACACACAAGGGAAAAGAAATACTGTGCTTGAGATCCAGACTGGAAACATGTAACCTGAAATGTAAGAAGGAAAATAATCTGAACACTAAATAGTTGTGGGTGACAGAATCGGAAGCCTGTGGATCTGAGCTACATAAAACACTGCTAGCTTTTCAAGCTCAGACCCAGGAGGGTTCAGGAGAAGTGCAGGGTGTCTCTGAGAGCACCCCTGGGTCTCCCCGTTAGCACCGTGTGAGTCTCTCCACGGTGCAGAGCTGCTCACAGGGCTGGGGTCCACCAGATCAACCCTCTGTCCCACTGGGCTCTGGTGGAAACTTGTTTAGGGATGAGCCACCCTTATCTGAGCTGAATACACCTGTGCTCAGGAGCCAGGGAGGTTTACAGACCATTTGAGGTCAAGGTTAACACATTGAGCACAGCCTGCATGGCCAGCCTGGGCCATACATGCGATCTACGCCCGATATGATGACAGGGCTTGGGATGGATGCTGCTGTATTGAACTGACAGCAAAAAATGGGGGAAACGTAAGGCAGGGGATGACATGTGTGACTTGCCACAAGTCATTATGAGGATGGCATCCCAGCACCGCTGGCATTAGGAGGCCCTGGGACCAGTTATGGGTGTCTAGTCTGAATTCATGATTTAAACTGTGTGTAGAATGAATGAGGACAGGTGGACATCACCAGAGTCCTCTCATCTCAGGCAAGTATCTAACTTGGGTGCAGTGAGCCAGCTCCCAGAGATTTCTGCCTCTCCCCATGCTTGTAGGGAGCCTAAACAACACAGTGCACCGAGGAGACACTGCTCTTGAAAAAACAGGGCTGCTTCCCCAGAGTGGGTTTGGAACCAGCACAGTGCTCTTTCCCTGGGTGGACCACAAACTTGGGAGAAGCCACAGACCTCCTCTCTCCTCTGAGAAGGGATGGGCTGTAGCTGTATTTAGCAGCAGCACCTCATGACACGAGGAATATGGAAACAAACTTCAGATGGCAGCACACGCCGAGCAGCACAGGGAAAAGGAAAACAAGCCAGGGCTCAAAGAAGATTAAAGGCAGAATGGGAAAAATCCCAGCTGGTAGCACGACAACACAGGATTAAACTTGGGAAAGTGCAGAGCTAATGCAAGGGGAGGGGAGAGGGGATGATGGGGTTGTCCAGCCCCAGATGTCTGGGAGCAGAGAAACATTTCTGAAGATTGACCCAGTTCAAAGATCAGAGCTTGTTGTCTGATCCCCTCACAGATGAGCAGCACAGCAGAAGCGCTTATGATGTGAGCTCTGAAAACAACTTGTGATTATTTTCCTGCTATACTGGTACCTCGAAGATACTGCTGGAACCTCACCACTACAAAAGGGCTTCATATCAGTATAGCTCCTTCCCTTTTCCCACTTATGTAGATAACCACTGTGGCACAAAGCACTTTTATAAACACATCCATGAGTGGGTAAGGGGTTACGTGGCTTTAAATACACCAAGAAGAGTGGCTAATATCTTTCCATAGACTTAATTAAATCTGTGCCATCACTGAGTGTCATCCAGCCCAGAGGGTCCATAGTAACGGACATAAAACAGATTCACGTGTAAGCTTTACTATAGGTGAAAATAATTGTAACTACTCTGCTCACACACGTCTGTCAAACCCAATTTGCTTCCTCATGAGCTCCATGGGAAGCACTGGACCTGGACCAGCCATTTGAGCACCCGTGGAGCTTCCTAGACATCCATGGGCATGCAAGCAGGGCGCAAGACCTACTGGAGACCTCAGCCCTTCTGAAGTACCAACTCAAGGCCAGGCAGATGGTCCTGCTGTGGCTCTAGACTTCAACATGGGAATGTTAGCAGGTCACCCTCAACTTACAAGAAGATACCTGTGTTTAGATGTCTTAATCTGTGAGTTGAAGCTCACAATTGACCTCTCTGTAATTCTGTTCTGCCCCAGACCCTCTGTCACCAAGATGTGGAAAAGATGGATTTACTAATGATGAGGTGTTCAGAGACCGTTGCATTTGGGCCCATGCACTTATTGCAGGCAAGGCAGAGCCATCCCTGTCCCAGACTTCTCAAGTCTCTTCCTTACTTTTAAAGTAACTTCCAGCATAGGTCTCGTATCCCACGCAGGGGTATAAATAAATAGCTCTATCTTCATTTTCCACCCCCTTCCAGACCTCTGAAAAATTACTCCAGAGGAGAACAAAGGACAAATCTGTGCAGAAAAACAGCCCTGGGAGCAAGCTGACCAGGATGCCACAAAGCCCACATAAGGCATCTTACTGCATCTTTTCAGCTTTGACTTCATGATATATTTTTAGCACAGCACAAAGTTTAGCAGTTTTAGAGCAGTCTGTTTAGCAGTGTCAGGAGAAGGCTCCAGCCTTGCCATTCATGAGCCAGAAGGCAGATTGGGATGTTTGATTCATCTGGAGGCTGTTTCCCAAGCACGGTGACTGAGCTGATGGGTCGCATGTGTCTCCCATCATGGGATGGCAGCAAAAGTTCCTGTTCCCCCTGTGGTGACTCATGGACTGAGAGACCCTTCTTGAATCATCGAGGCTGGAATTACAGCTGTTCCCCCATCCCCCTACCTTCCTCCTTGTCCACTGTGTCATATTAAAGGGTGATCGGCTTACACATGCTCCAGTATAAATTCCTTAAGCTTTGTAACGCTGTGGCTATATATAAAGCCCTACGTTGAAAACTGAAGTACACAGACAGCTGCAATAGTAGCAAGCATTTCACATTCCCAGTGTGCTGACAGTCTGTAAGCGAGAGATCTGTAAGCCCTGCTTTGGGTAAGTTTCTTTACCAGGGGCTCAGATATAGATATATTCATATATATATATATATATAAAAAAGAAGGATTGGGAAAAAAAAAAAAAGAAGCAGTTACTCTTCACCATGGGTTTGCCTTTTGATCAAGCAGAAGAACTGCGTCTCTACCAGCAAACTCTCCTCCAGGATGGACTCAAAGACATGTTGGACCACAATAAGTTTCTAGACTGTGTCTTAAAAGTCAAGGGGAAGGAGTTTCCCTGCCACCGACTGGTGCTGGCAGCTTGCAGCCCGTATTTTCGAGCTATGTTCCTCTCGGATATGGAAGAGAGCAAGAAGAGGGAGGTCAGTTTGGAGGATGTTGATCCGGATGTCATGGGCAAGATCCTTCATTATATCTACACCTCTGAGCTGGAGATCACAGAGCAGAATGTGCAGGACATCTTCTCTGTGGCCAACATGTTCCAGATCCCCTCCATCTTCACCGTCTGTGTGTCCTTCTTGCAGAAGCGACTCTGCCTCAGCAACTGCTTGGCTATCTTCAGGCTGGGCTTGATGCTGGATTGTGCCCGGCTGGCTGTGGCAGCTCGGGATTTCATTTGCGATCGTTTTGCACTGGTGTCTCGGGATGAGGAGTTCTACCAGCTCTCCCCCGATGAGCTTATTGCGGTCATCTCCAGTGACTCCCTCAATATCGAGAAAGAGGAGACCGTCTTTGAAGTAGTGATGAGGTGGGTGGGGACCAAGGACCATGAGAGCCGGCAGAAGGCCTTACCTGTCATCTTCGAAAGCATCCGCTTCCGTCTCATGCCTAACGACTACATCAAGGACCATGTGGAGAAGCACGCCATGGTGAAGTCCAGCCCAGAGCTGCTCAAGAAACTGCAGATGGTGAAGGATGCCCAAAACGGTAAATTCACTGTGGTGAAGAAGAAGAAAGTGAAGAAAAGCAGTGAAAAGCAAGTGAAAGACAATGTTGTCAATGGAGCCGTAGATGAGGAGGAAGACACAGAGGAGAATGCTCTCCCAGGGATCTTAAATGACACAATGCGCTTTGGGATGTTCCTCCAGGACCTTATTTTCATGGTGAGTGACAGTGGAGCAGTGGCCTATGATCCCAATGCCAATGAGTGCTATTGTGCCTCCCTGTCTACTCAAATCCCAAAGAACCATATCAGTCTGGTGACCAAAGAGAATCAGATCTTCATTGTTGGAGGACTATACTACAATGAGGACATCAAAGAGGATCCCATGAGTTCCTACTTCCTACAGGTACTTGATTTATCTTTCTTTTTTTTTCTCTGACCACTTCAGAGCATCACCACCCTTTAGCTTCCATGTGATGCCAGTAATATTCATTGTTATGGGATGCTAGAATGAAAGTTGTAAATGAAGGTGAAACATCTGAGTTGCTTTACTAGAGATTCTTCTCCCTATATATTTAAGGCAGATCCCACTAAAGGGGGTGTGTGGGGGTGGGTGTGTGTGTCTGGTAATTGAGGAAGGAGGCTTGAAGAAGTAGGAATAAGCCTTTTTGATCCAAATCCTGAAGAGGGGACCACTTTGAACAATGCATTTGGTCCACCCCTGGCGGTTAGTGACATCAGGTCTGGGTTCCACTTTACAGCCTTCAAGTTGCCTGGTTATAGACCCCCAGAAAAATGCAAGGGTGACTCTGCCAGGTGCCAACAAAGCAACAGCAACAGCTACAGCCCCAGAGCAAACACCCCAAGGACACAGGGTACATCCCTACCTACCAAGACGTGCCCCATTTCTAGTGCTGTTGTTGCCCCTGGAAGTGTGCTAGTTCCCTCTCAGAGTCTCTGCCTTGGCCATTTCCATCATGTGTGGGGGAAACCACAGTGTGACATCCTTTGGGATACTCCACAAGAAAAGTGGCTGTTCTAACTCAGCAGTGATGAAAGTTGTGATGGGATTGAGCTGTGTGCAGACTGTAACCCCCTGTGTGCGGGCTGTAACCCAAGAACACCTTCCCTGTGGACAGCTAACACAAGGCACCTACCCCTCCTGATGACCCTGCAGGAATCCGGTAAATCCTCTGTTCTTCCCCCCATAGCCAGAAATCCTTATGTTCTTACCCCATGGCTCACATGTCTTCTGGGAAGAAACAGTAACATGCCCAGGCAGAAAGGATAAAGGGTAGTTCCCAAGCTGAGACATGAAGCCTTGATCCCTCCCTTGCCTCACTGAACGGGTAGGGCTGTACATCTGCATCATGTGTGCAGGGACCATGCTTGTCCTCACAAGGGCAAGCGTCGGGCTTTGGTGTCTATGAAGCCCACGTGAAGCCCATGAAAGGAGAAGTCAGCAGGAAGAAACCGCAGCTCTAGAAAGCAGGATGGAGGGGGAAAGCAGTGGGAGTGCCGGTGGGAGTGTGCTGTTTGAGATATAACCATTCTCACTGGACAGCGGATGACAACATCAGATGTGGCCAGCATCATCATTTACCTGTGCAGAGGAGGTAGATGGGCTGCTTTGTATTCAGCTGAAACCTATATCTAAAAGTCCACCCTGTCCTGGGCTGTTTCAGCATGACTGCAAGTAAGCAGGTCCAGGGAAGAGCTGCTTTTTTTTTTTTTTTTTTCCCATGTGATCGTACACTTGTGAGACTACATCTGGATGCTGTGTCCAGTCTGGGAGACGTTGAGGTGCTGAGATGAGTCTAACAGCGGCCACCAAGATGGTCAGGGCGGGAGAATGGGAGGTACAAGGAGAGACAACTGGGTCTGATCAGCCTGGAGAAGGGGAAGGGAAGATCTCTTTGGTGTCTAATAGTTCCCTAATAGGAGGGGACCAGAAGAGGGATCCAGACTCTTCCTGGATTTGCCCAAAGGTGGGACAAGAAGCAATGGCTGGAGTTGCAGTAAAGGAAATTTCAGTTAGCTGTGAGGAAAACCTTCCCAGCAGAGGTGGTGGAGTACTGGAGCAGGGGTCCAGAGAGGTCACGAAACATCCGTGCTTGGAGACATTTAATATGTGACTGAACAAAGCCCTGGCAACCCGTTCTAACTCCAAAGCTACACCTGCTTGAGCATGAGGGCTGGATGAAACACCTGTAGAGATCCCTTCAACCTTAATTATTCTGTGATTTTAAGCTGTAAACAGCAAGATTTTTATATTTAGCTCCCAATTTGCCACTGACCTGGTAGCAAATGCCTTGGGCATTCTGTGGCCATTTTTAGTTCCTTCCCCACAAGAAGGGGACAGTGGTCCTTTCACAGCTCGCTGTAGCACTTGTGCATGGGACGTGCAGACAAGTCCCAGGACTGGAAGGTGCCATCATTTTTCAAAGGTGTAATTTATTGTCATCAGTGCCATTATATAGCTCATGGTTTCTGTATGAGTAAGAGTCTTTTGAGCCTTTTTTCATCTGAAACTTCACACAGATTAAGACAGGCAGCTGTAAGATGGACCCTTGAATCACCATGTCAGTGCAGCAGCATCTTATACTTCTGACTCCATTTCTGGCCTCCCTGATTCATTTTGCTGAAGCCAGGAGAGTTAGGTTAGGGATAGTTTAGACTTAAGGACAGGCACCAAAATATAAAATTGCTGATAAATCCTAGAGGCCTTGCAAATTTTGTCAGAAACAAAATTATTCCATTGATATTTCAGATGGAAAAGGGTATCCTTTACTTGTCATTTCTAAGAGCTATGACTTGAATGCTGAATCCATCAAGAATCAGGAACTATCCTGGTGACTGAGCTGCTCGGGTTTGCACTATAAATAACACATATGTGGACCACATCTTACAAAGAGGCAATAAGGACAGGCACCTATCTGAGGCCGAGTCTTTGGAGGCAACTCAGCAAGCTGAAGCTTTTTTTCCCTAGACCATAGCAAACAGTGCTTCAGGCAATGCTGCATCACAGCTTCATCTTGCAGAGGCCCACCAAACTGGCTGGAAGACCTCACTCCCTCCTCTGCTACCAAACTACATTAAAAATTTTTGCCCCAGTTTACAGTTTCCATCAAGACATTGTGCCCAGAGACCCCCCCCCCAGCCTCATAATATTTCACATCCTTTTTCTGGTGGGAGACGAGACAATGCCTTGATCTACAGATATCCAAGAATCTGCAAGGATTTGGCCCTCTGATCTAGTAGCACTGTATGGATCAGTTTCCCCAACTATCAGATGGATCTGGTACACTTTGGTCAGAAAGAAGAGCTCTGGTCTTTGCTGTACCGTCTCAATTGTGTCGTACTGCATTGGGTAGATAGGTATTGTGTAAATAGCCTTTGTGCAGATGGACACATCATCCCATGAGCTCTCTGAGGTGATAAAGGACAACATCAGTGTCTTGAGGAACACGATAACTTATCATTTGCCAGAGAGAGGAACTGGTGGAAAAAGAAGGGGCTCAGAGGAGTGAGATGTGTAGCCAACACTGCCAACACCATGCTGTTATCTGGCAGAGATGGAAACAAATACAGGACAAAATACTGTGGAGTGTGCTACTTCTGAAGAAGCTCAGGCAAAATTTCCAATATTAAAGTGCTTCAGCTCCTTCAGCCCCAGGAACTATCCATTCTAGGTCCAACATGGGACTTTCTTATCCAAAGACAACCAAGCTTGTTCCAAGTCAAGGTTTTGGTGCATAGAGTAGAACATGTTCATGCTGGTGCATCTCTGTTCTTATGCCTTGCTATAAAACATATGTCATATGACAGATGACTTGGGTTTGCACTAAGATCTCCCGTCCTGCACCAGATGGTTGAGGCACAGGCAGAAACTAGTATTGCAGAAAGTGCCTACTGGGGTGACCAAGCTGCACGTGGGAATGGACTTTGCCCTCAGCCTCTAGACCCTGATTTTTGCTAAGCAATGGACTGGGTGAGCACACACTAATGTCTATGTGTTTCCTTTCAGTACGACCATCTGGATGCAGACTGGCTGGGGATGCCCCCTCTGCCCTCCCCTCGCTGCCTCTTTGGCCTAGGAGAGGCGGAAAACTCTATTTTTGTGGTTGGAGGGAAAGAACTGAAAGAGGGAGAGAAGACCTTGGATTCTGTCCTGTGCTACGACCGGCTGTAAGTGTTCACACATGAGTGCGGGATGGGAGGTGGTTTACAGGAGAAGGTGAAGCAGCTGCCGCGCAAAATGACTCCAGTTCTCCAGGGGCTAAAAGGAGACAGGGCTTAAACTCGGTATCTAGATGCTGGGACCACTGGGACTGTCTGAAGCTGTACCCTGGAGCTCTAAGCTGTCTGTCTCCAGTTGCTTCGTTTATTGTAATTGAACCTCCCAGAGATAGAAGACTTAACGGGGATATTATGTTATCGGGGACTGATCTTAGTAGAAGCTCATGTGAGACCTGTACAGAGGAGCAAAAGTTTTTCCTTCTTCTCTTGTCTATTGATTGGAGATTCAGTGGCATTCACTGTGGTCTCACCAGGAATGGCTTTGAACAGGAAAGTTTGTTTTGAAAATATTCAGATGTGGCACTGAATGGCCCATCCTGATTGATATCAGGCTTAATATTTGATTATTTTTGTACAGTGGGCTCTGATCCATGTTAGGTCATGAGCTTTATTAAAAGGCACCATCCTGTTCTGCTCATAGGAGACAGAAACATCCAGAGACTGCTGCTCTCTTCCCCAACGAGGCAGAGCGGTAGGCGTTAACAAGCCTATGCTTGCTCTATATTTAGATGTGTGTGCTTCAAAGTCTGTTTTATAGGCAGAGATTTGAAACCAGTTTCATTCTGAGAGAATGGGGCATTTATCTGCCCCTGCAGACTCTGGGAAAGAATGTGTCTGCCCCCACTAAGTGCTCAGGGGGTGATCTGAATACCGATTTGAAGCTGGTAGAGATGTGATCATCACCACTTATATTTCTAGTATTATTTAGGTCAAGATTTCAACTGTAATAACCCTGAAGAGGGCAAACTGCGGGTCTATGGGATCAAATCAGAGAGCAACTCAGCTCTTAGGTATAATAAAGTGCATGTCTTGGGGGCTACATCCTACATGTATGAAAGCCAGGGATGAGGCTAAGCTCCATGGACATGAACAGACACTACTTGAGAAACTGGTCAGCCCTATCTGAGTACTAGTTTTGGGTTTCCAAAGCCTTATAGCTACATCTTCTGCTCAGCTGTCCCAGAGGTAGCTCAGAGGCATCAACACAGCCCTGCACTGCAAAATGGGACATACCCACTGCAAAATGTGGACATACCGTGGGTCCTTGCTGAGTGCTGGCCAACCAAGGCACTTCAAAGTGGAAAGCAACGGCCAAAAGTAATTTGTCCTCAGGATCTTGCAGCCGCAAGTCTTATTGGCTTTAATTTTATTTTTTTTTTTCCATTATGTAAAAATCTGTCTCATTTGTGTCCAGTTGGTAATGCTTATAAATGAGGTGATGTCCTGGGAGAAGTGGGAGTGTGTATCCACAAAGCCCAAAAGTAGGGGATGCTGCAGAAAATAATTAATATTAGCATAAACTTTCTGCATGTTTTATTTTCCCCTTTGATTGACGATCACAGAATTTACTAGATGAGCCCCATCTCATTGAAAACCTCGTATTTTTGAGACTGAGTCAGGATTTGTGCTCACCTCTAGGTCTGTAATGTGCCATGTACTCTAGGCCTCACCCAGCAAGCTACAAATCACTTTGCTTCCCATCTTTCTCTGATCCAGGTCCTTCAAGTGGGGTGAAGCTGATTCCCTTCCCTATGCCGTCTACGGCCACGCGGTGGTATCGCACAAGGATCTCATCTATGTCATCGGTGGCAAAGGAAGCGACAAGTAAGTGAAAAAGACAAATTCAGGAAGTCATCCCCCAAACTAGTGGGAGTGCAGAGCATGAGCTGATACCTCCCCAACCTGGATGCTGTGTGTTAAGGAGGGTTGGATGGGGTGTGAGACGTGGATCCTTCCCTCTCAGCTCACCTCTGTGACTGCAGCCCTTCCCCAGCCCATAGGAGTCCGACAGGAACATCAGGGAGATGGCACTGTCCTTGCAGGAGAGGGAACAAACGTATCATCCCCTTTGCTCACAATAAATATAAGTCGCACAGACTGGGAGATGCACTGAAGAGCAGGAAGTCCCTTCACATTCAGGGTCTCCCATCTTAGACTTTTTGTGGACCAGCATGGTCCTAGTAGTTAAATCCAGATGGGTATTTGCAATAGGAGTGAAAAACCTCATCAAACCTGAACCCTACCCTGCCCTCCTGCAGGAGACGGGCTCAGAAGCCTCTCTCCGGGAGCATTGCAGCAATTGCTTTGCAAAGCAGAAGTGTGACTGTTTGCAGAGCAAACATGCCATAATCCAGCAAAGATAGGTCCTGCTCTGAAAGGATTATGGTCTGAAAAGTGTCAGTGTGCATACATTCACACATCTTAGGACGTTCCTGATGGTATTTTGCAGTGTCAAGTTGGATCAGGAGCACTGAAACACTCTGACGGCTGTGTGTCAGGTCCTGAGGGGCAGTTTGCTACGTGGACCCACATCCAGCTGTGTGAACACAATGCTGAGCTTTTAGAACTCCTGAAGTAGACACAGCAGGAGGGGATATGTTATATACACAAATGATGTACTCAGACATGGGCACCCTTGGGTGCACACTCAAGCAAAGGCACTCATGCTGATGTGAAAGAGCAAAATCCCTTCTGGAGACCCCACGTTCTTCCCAGCAGACATCCCTGAACTCCTGCAGCACAAATCTGCTCCTCGACAAGCGATCAAGGCTCCTTTTCTCTCTCATATTTCTCTAGGAAGTGCCTGAAGAAGATGTGTATCTACGACCCATCCAAGTTTGAGTGGAAAGAGATGGCTCCCATGAAAACTTCCCGCTCCTTGTTTGGAGCCACTGTGCACAAGGACAAAATCTATGTGGCAGCTGGTGTGACTGACTCCGGCTTGACCAACTCAGTGGAAGTCTATGACATTGCCACCAACAAGTACGTACCTGAGCATACCTTCACAGAATGACAGAATCATCTAGGTTGGAAATGACCTTGAAGATCATCTAGTCCAGCCATTAACCTAGCACTGACAGTTCCCAACCCCACCAGATCCCTCAGCGCTGGGTCAACCCAACTCTTCATCCCCTCCAGGGATGGGGACTCCCCCCCTGCCCTGGGCAGCCCATTCCAACGCCCAACAGCCCCTTCTGCACAGAAATCCTTCCTCAGAGCCAGCCTGACCCTGCCCTGGCGCAGCTTGAGGCAGCTACAGGTGTACATTAAGCAACTTCCAGCCATTCTGGAGTTTGCTTGCAAATCCCAATACCAGTTCCTCCCAGCCTGTATTTCTCAGACAGGTGGACATCACCAATGACACTGCAGTTGGGCTGTGGATCATCTCAGGCTCACCTTCAAAGAAGTTTTCACCAATGGGTGCAGTCCTTGGGTTCCCTGCAGGGCTATAGCTTCATCTTGACAGCTTCACCCAAGGCTCTTTGACTTTGGGTAGGCCTTGCAGCTGCAGTCCGACCGCTGGGACCTGCGGGTCTATGCCAGGTGTGCTTCATAGCTCATCTACTCAATGAAAAAGGAAGTTGAATTATGGTGATGGAAACAGATATTTCTAACAACAGTCAATGTATGATCCCATCCCATGTAGTCCTTCCTACACAAGTTAAACTGTCACTAGTTAATTCAGCTGTTGGCTCCTGACTCGAGGCCAACCTCAGCATGGGGGTAGGCAGGGTCCCCTAACATGTCCCCTCTCTTGACACGGCAGGTGGGACACCTTCACTGAGTTCCCGCAGGAGCGCAGCTCTGTCAGCCTGGTGAGCTTGGCTGGGGTGCTCTACCTGCTCGGAGGGTTCGCCACGGTGGAGACAGAGTCGGGAGAGCTGGTGCCAACGGAGCTGAATGATGTTTGGAGGTGACGGTCTTCCCCAGGGCTGTCCAAGGGAGCATGGGAGGGATATTAGTGAAAGCCACTGTGGGAACAGATAGTTTCTGTCTTTCTTGATGCCTTCAGTATGAGATGGATGTTGTTACCCAAGCACAAGGCTGCAGGCTCGTTGCAGGGTCTCTGGTGAGAAGTCTGCCCTGTGCTGTGCTAGAGGGCACATTAGGTGATTCAGTGACCTCTCCCAGCTTCACATAGCAATGTACGAGGGAAAATCTACTCCTTTAGCTTTGTTGTTGCATTGACATTTTGCCCAGAGCTGGTTCCAAACCTCCCCTTTGGCATGAAGCAGTATTTGTGCAATGCATCCTCTCCCTGGGAAAAGCCAATGCTTGGGCTGGAAATCAGCTAAGTCTCACATGTGAGCGGAGAAGAAAATAGAAAGCACTTTCTGATATGGCTGCTAACATAACGTTAGCTGCTCCCGTCCTTCACATCTGTGGCTCTAGAGCACCCTCAGCAGGCATCTGCTGGCCTTCACCATGGATGCTCAGTCTTGGTGCCATCAGCCTGCTTCCCAATGGAAAAATACACCCTCCCCTGCGAGACCACATGCTGATAGGCATGTCGCCTAGCCTGGCACTGCAAATCAGAGCTGAAAGTCCCCATGCAGCTTCGACAGATATCTTGTGGCTGAATAATGTCTGTGGGACATCACACGATGTGTCAAGGGCTCCCACCACTATGGAGAGCAGCTGAAGGGAGAGAAGTCACCTTCCTCACTGTAACTGTCTGTCTCTCCCCAGATATGATGAAGAGCAGAAGAAGTGGGAAGGGGTCCTCCGGGAGATCCAGTATGCCTCTGGTGCCACTTTCCTTCCTGTGCGCCTCAACATTTTGCGCCTAACGAAGATGTAGCAAGGCGTGATTTATTTTCTTTCCATGGGAATCTGGGGCAAGGAGGGATGGGGAGAGGTGAGGCCATGAACAGAGATGTGGCATCTGGATACTGTGTAGGACATTGCATCTGTGATTGGTACCTTTCTACTTCATCAAATGAGAGAGGGGAAAATTATCTTGAAGCCCTGTGGGAACTTGAAGATGCTTACAAGATAATGAGAGAATGGATTGGGAGCCTGCAAGGAGCTGGGGTAGACTAAGCATGGAGCAATGAGTTGTTCCAGTCTCAGTAGGCAATACAAAAAGATCTTACAATTGTTTCGCTTCTTCCTCCATGTTTTTTTCCATCTTCTGCACTGCTGTTGAATCTCTCTAACCAACAGTGGAGGCAGCAAGTGGATCCCAAGGGACTAAGCTGACATTCCCCAGGAAAGGTAGCTGTGAGCACGGTGCTAGAGCACATCTTGGAGAGGAAAAGGAAGGGTCAAAGTCAAGTGGTACAGGAGAGACCTGGGGAGGACCCCGATGAGTTCCTGAGTGATGAGGGTTGTTGGGATGAAACAATTAAAAGAGCATGTGAGCATGGTCAGCAGAAAGAAAAGAGAATAGTTTTAGTTCTTTGCCTCCACCTTGACTTTGGAGTGAAGAGAGGCCAGGAACTAAGGTCTGCAGGAGGGGAAGAGTCACGTAAGTAATAGGGTAGGAAAGGTGAGAGAGATGGGCAGGGGAGGCCATGTGCACTCACCTCTGGCCTTTCAATCACAGATCACAATGTCCTCACCCATGGGTGGACAAGTGCTGTTTTTCAGGGAAAGGTTTTCTATTGATGCTGTTTCTCTTATTTTTAATGTTCTGACCTTTTTTTTAAAGAGTATTCTAGTTTGCTAAGTACATGGAGAGTTCAGATGTGTCTGGCTCAAAGAGAGCTTCCTACTGAGGAAAAATGCACTTTTTTTTTTTTTTTTTAATGTTATCCATAATGATGTTTTGATAGAAATATGACTCTACTGGCAGCAGGACAAAGATCTGCTAGAGCAAAAATCTCCTGATGACCACACCATCTGACCAGTGGCTTATTTAAAAATAAATTAGGGTATTTCAAAAGAAATCCCTTGTGTTTGTGTGTTGATAGAGCTGTAACTGAATGTCCACAGCAACCAAACAGAAGGACCAAGCAAAAGTTGTAATGAACATACACACAGCAAACCAGCTCCATGGAGAGCCCTATCAGAGCCCCAGCTTTTATTCTTCTTATTTTCCCCCATTTGGGAGCTGAAACTTTAGCATTATATCCTTACAGCCATTCTCCATAGATATGAGGACTAGAAGCTTACCTAGAAGGAAGCCGGATGCTTACATGATCTCATCATACCATGAACGGGGGTGATGATAATAATTAAAAAAACCAAATAAAAACCTTGCAAAATAATAACTTCAAAGTGGCATGAAAATTATAGTATCAAAAATCGTATCTGGCTGCTTCGTCTAACTCAAAATGCAGTCGCGGAGAAACTAAAACATGTTTGGAAGGAAAGGCAATTTGTCATGAGTAAAGGAACCAGAGTCTTGTCCTGGTTTCATTTTTAAAGATTTAAAAAGTTACAGGATAATCTCCTTAGAGGACAATCATATCAGAAAGGCAATGAAATGTTTTCACCAAAAAAAAAAAAAAAAAAATCCAAGGTGACTGGCTGTCACAAGGCAGCTTAAAAAAAAAAAAGCAACAAAAACCTTTGAAACAATCAAATGTGTGAAAAATGCACTGAAAAAAAAAAAAATATCACCTTCTACCAGGGTCTGCAGAAATTCCTTTGGATGAGTCCCAAGATAATTGAAGATGAATCTACGGAATATAAACTAGCTTGTGGCAGAAAAGAAAAATGAAGAAGAAAAATAATCCATGCATAGGGTAACAATTTTTACAAGCCATTTATTGTGGTGGCAGGATACCACTTCCTGCCTGGGACTGGACACCAACACTTTTGCTTCAGCTCTTCTTGCCCAACACAGAATGGAAAGCTGTTGATACTTGGTGCTAAGAGAGGGTTAATCCCCATCCACCCACTGCCACATTGCTTGGCTCTCCTGGGCCCTCTGAAGTCAACGGGGTATGTTGCTGAGCCTCGATGAGTTGTTATGGCATGGTCGCTCGAAAACAGCTTGAGAAGTGGCGATTAAAACTGGTCCCCATCCTTGGTCACTCACCTCACAATTGTCCATTGGGAATAGAGTTAGTGGGAGCTTAGCGCTCCCACGTGGTTCACATTCATTATAAAGCTGTGGGAGAGGCCACTGCTAGCACAGGGCAAGAAATCATAAAAGGAAAAAAAAAGCTGTTGTATAAAAGGATCCAGAAAAAGCTTGAAATAT
Organism: Athene noctua; assembly: GCF_965140245.1. Lineage (NCBI taxonomy): Eukaryota > Metazoa > Chordata > Aves > Strigiformes > Strigidae > Athene > Athene noctua. The sequence continues at coordinate 168,111,305 of NC_134038.1, forward strand.
CCCATTGCTTGAACAATGAGGGCCAAATCTCAGTGTGTGCAAGCCAGGGTTGGTCCAAAGCAGGCAGCAAAATTGTACATCGCCAAGTGACAGTCTGACCCAGAGATGTTCACCACCACATCACCAAGAGGCTGCTTCAGTCCAAAGGCAATCACAGATAAGAAATAGAGCATAAATACTCAGAGGAGCATCGCCCCTTGCTGCTGTCCAGCATTTATCCTGGCTCAGATGCACACAGCTCCAGCAGGACAGGTATATCCTCCAGGCAATGCCAGCGGCAAAGGAGTAGGTACATCCCAAGGGTGAGGAGAAATAACCTATTCTTCCATTAGCTTCCCAACATCAGTGCTGATGTTAGCTGGCGAGGTTCTCATGGCTCCATTTTAAATCAATAAAGGCACCGGGTGCTTTTGGATGGGCTCCTTAGTTTTTCCACTGCCTGTAGAGGAGCTCAGGGAGCCCCAGCTCATAGCTCACAGAAACTTCATGGAGACAGTAGCACCCAGGCACTCAGCCCTCACCCCCTCTAAAATCCCCAGAGATGTAAGTCCTGAGCCCCTTCCTCTCTCCACTTATCAACCTGCCCTGAAAAGATATGGTTTTGTTGGCCCCACAACAGTCTAGTTGTCTCACACATGCACACAGCTCCCATCAAACCCAACACAAGGTCTATATATATGAAGCAATGGCAGTGGTCAACATGCCACAGGAAGCCCATCCTGCCGGGCTCTGACGTCTCACGCAATTGCCTGACAAGAGCCTTTTAAAGAAAAAAAAAAAAACAAACAAAACAACCAACCAACCACAAAATTAAGGTAACAAAGAAAGTGGTAGAGCTTCAGGTTTTCTTTTATAAAAGACAAATCATTTATTGATTCAGTCCTTCCACTTGCAACCTCTTTGGTAACAGTCATAACACTTCCAGACTGGGAGAACGCAGTGGAAAGGCCCAGTTCTGACCTCTCGCCACTTTCAGAGCTCAGTGACCCTGACGTGCCTTGGTGAGAGGCCAAAAGCAGGTTTCAAAGCACAGCCAAGGACTTGGCTTCTAGGGACAACCCAAACCAGCCTACCATGACTCATCTTGCTCGTGGGTGGCCCAGAAAGCAGCCTCAGCACCCCCAGGCAGAAGATGGCTTGGGATGGGGATGCATGTTGAGCCCTTGGTGTCAAGGCTGACTGTGAGCTGTGCCCTGGAAGGCAGCTTTGATGAGCCTCTCGGGACCACCCAGACGTTGGCCAATGGGGTCGTCAACGAAGCAAGACTCGCCCGTTCCTGTGGTAGGCAATGACTTGCCCCAGTTGGCCCCACGCTGATGGACTAACCCAACCATCTCAGCCTCCCCCTCATCACATCATCCCAAAGAGAGTAACTGCTGTACTTGGAGTTAAAGATGTTAAAGATAAACATATACTGATTACACATGGTCATAAAAAAAAAAAAAAAAGTAATAATAATACATTTCCTAGAACATTACTTAAGATGCTTCTGAAAAGCATCCAAGCTTCCCCTCCCCACCTTCCCTTATCTATACAGAATAAAGTGCTTCATTTATTTTGTTCACACTAGTAGAGCCACCGATACACTCTTAACTTGGCATGATTGGGCAACTGATACTGAATGCCGTAAAATACAGAGCCAAACACCAGACCTAGTTTTGAGGCAAGTGTTTGGGGTTTCATTAATTTCCTTCAAGTTCCATGCTACTGAGGTTGTTCTTACTCTTATTCTTTTCCTTTTTTATAATTATTATTTTCTTCCTTTGCAAGTTCGACCCAACTCCTGTCATGGTCACGTGTCACTAGGCAGAACTGCGTGTGGGGAAGCTCACTCCGTCCGTGTGAACAAAGGGCTTCTGTCCGTCCATCCTTCCCTCTTGACTTCTGGCAAACCAAGAGTTTAATCAGTGGAGTTGTCTAGCAGCGGATGCTCGTCTCTATTGCACTGTCGCAGCCGTTCCCATCCACCGGCCGTCCATCCATCATCACCTTCCCACCGCGCTGGGGTTATGGCTGTGGTCCGAAAGGCCAGCACTGCCTCATGGGCATTCTGAGGCTAACTGGTCTGTGCTACCAGGCTCCTGGGATATATAAACCAAAAATGACCCTCCCCATGTGACCCCCTCCCTCCCCAGAGTTCAAATGATGGGGGGAAAAAAATTCAAACCCGGACAGGTCTGGGGTTAGGTGCATGGGCAGACTTGTCAGCCGAACATGGTGTTGTGGCATATTCACAAACTGGGTAATGGAAATCAAGCCCCTCTCCACCCTCGCTGTCTGTTGAAGAAGGGATGCGAGAGATTAAGGTGCAAGAGTTTAAAAAAAAAAAAAAATTAAAATAAAACATAAAAAGCTTGAAAACAACGGACCCAACTCCCCCGCCTCCTGCCCCGTCTAACCCAAAGGGTGCCAACAGGGCTGACTGGGATAGATGCAGGACAAGACACTGTGGGAGCAACTTGTTTGAACTCCTAGTACATTAATGAAAACCAGACATGAAGAGACACGTTGGGGCTGAGTGTAGACAAAAGGGCTGGAGGCCGTATAGGACACCTGGGAACTGCCCAGGCCTTAAGAGAGGGGAGAGAGCAACAGGGATCTGGTTCTCCAAAGTGCTGTGTGCATGGTCACATCTCAACGTCTCCAAGTGGCTCTACGAGCACGCTCTCAAAGGGGATTGGATGCAGCTGGGATCAGTCACTGGGCTTTCCGCTGGGCTTCTAGCCTCAACGAGGTGCTCTCATCTCACAGTGACGTCCAAGTGAGACAGGTCCTCACTGGGATAGGATGAACTGGGACAGGGACAGGGAAAGCCATCTCCAGGTGAGCAGTACAAAGGAGCACACGTTGGCATGGGTGTTTACTTGTGGGGAGAAGTCTACCAGCCAGCCAGGCTGATGGGCTCCATCACAGAAGACCATACAGGCAAGGTGAGGCCTCCTTGGGGTAGAGTGCTCCCATTCCATCTCAAAGCCAAGTGTGAGGGGAAAGAAGCACAAGGGAGCCCAAGGGGACGGGATCTAGGAGGCAGCGGAGGAGGAGACAGCATGGACCACTCTACTGTGGCCCTCCAACACCTACAAGGTGCTGCTCTAAAGCAATCGTCTTCCAGTCTGGGTTGTGGTCCCTTAAGAAAGCCAATGGCCCCAAGATCTGAGTGCCCACATTCCTCATGGATCTGTGTTTGAGAAGGCTTTGTGCCATCCCAATAAGCTCCGGGTCATGGAGGAAGGAGGGCAGAGAAGCCTTTGGTACCCATTTCAGACAGTCAATGTGGCAGGGCAGCTCTGCCACAGCATCCTCCTTTTGCTCAAGGCAGATGGAGATGAGGGTGAACTCATTGGTACTGATGGCAGTACTGGGGGTCCACAGGACCCCAGCCAACACAAGGATAAAAGCAATTTGTTGCTCCAACATGCTAACACCCACAAGAGTAGACAGCTTTCCAGAGATGACAGGCACAGGAGGCAACACTCAGCAGGAGAGGACACCAGTCACCCAACCCACCACACCTCAAAGAGCACTCAGGAGAACAGCAGATGCTCCCCTGTCCTGTCCCTATTAGGCTAATGCTCCTGCATGTCCCTGGTCAGCAAAGCCCCTGAGCACATGGCTGAACCCTCCCATCTCTGTAGGGACAGCCTCAAAGCTGCCCAAGTGCTTTGCTGATTTGGTCCAGGAGATGAAGCACCAAGACTTCTTGCAAAGCCAGATACAGTTCACTGTCCCCAGCACCCTGCTAAGACCCAGAACAAGGTGCAAATGAGAAAGGGCTCCTGAAGCCTGCTCAATGTCCCCTCTTCCTGCCTACCAGCAGCCCTGCTCACCACCCTCTCCATGACCTGACCCACATCCGCACACATCCACAGCGCCAGCCTTAGGAGCAAGGCATCAGCCGCAATGCACCCCACCCCTTGGGTGGCACATCTCTGCCTGTGCCGGATGCTCTGCAGCCCCTGCAGCAGCCCCAGCTCTCCCCGGCCCCGAAAGGGACACTTTCCCATGCAGGAAGACCACACAGCCATGGCGAGGCATGACACCCCAGGGCAGAGCACAGCAGTGAGACCCAGCTTAGAGCCCAGTGTCCCACAAAAAGGTACGAGCAAAGCCTTCCTCTTCTCCCCCGCCAGCATGAAGCCAGCCTGAATTAAGTGAAACCAAAGACCAACTCAACTTCAACAGGTACAATGGGGCCAGAGAAGCGCTAACCAACCCCACCGGGCATCACCAGACCAATCACAGCCCTCACTGGTCCCTGCAGGCCAGGGCAGGACAACTGCTGCCAGCCTCACAGGGAGAGGCAAAGCTTGGGAGAGCGATGTGGGCAACACGTTCGAGGATGGGACATCGTCATCAGGCTGAATGAGGTCTTGCTTTAGCTCTGAACCTTGCAACGGGACCCAACCTGGAGCTCACCCATCAGTCAGGGGTTTATTCAAATTGTTAAGGCACTATTCTGGGCTGATTCTGCTGAGAAACAGTGAAATCCTGCTCCTCTGTCCCAGGCCACCTTCCCGCCAGTCCCAAGGCCATGTGAGCTCTCCCAGGGACACCTCGCCAACTCCAGAGCATCCTGAGGAGCCCAGCTCCTGCTGGAATTAGTGGAAAGGGCACACCATAGCCCAGCTCCCTTAGGGCACCCCAAAAATGAACTGGCAGCAAGCTGCCAATGCCCCAAGATGCAACACCGGTGTTTGTGCTTTCACCTATCGAGGAGAAAAACCTGTCATGGGCAAAGAAGACGCAGCGAGAGATGCTAATAAGAGCAGGCTGACGACTTTCCAAAGAGGACATCTGTTCACTTGCTGCAGGCCACTGGGGCCAGCAGACGTTGCCGGTGGGGGCTCCTCTGTGGTGCCCACCTCTCAACCTCTTGGGAAAAGAGCCTGAATTGAAAGACCAGCTTTACAGTACAGGGATTCAAGCACCACTAGCTAGATTTCGGCTTATTATAAATATCAAAGCGCCAGCAGGCATTCACTCGGCTAGCAAGCGGGCACGCGACGCCAGTGAGCTCGACCCCAGACGGCGTGGCATCCTGCTCCTCGGAGCCCTGCCAGCATCCCGGCACGAAGATGAAGCCAATGCGTGGGAAGGTGAAAGGAGAGCGACGCCTTTTACCTACACCCTTACGGACAGACTGCGGTCCCCCGCCTCCAACACCTATGCTCCTCAGGGAGGGGCTGCCTCCTGCTCCCCCTCTCCATGGAGAATGACAGGTGAGAAAAAGGAAAAAAAAAAAACCAAAACAACCCCAAAATGAGGAGGAAGGGGGGGTAGAGAGTAAGTGAAGCCTTATCTCCCCAGGGGAGGCATTCCCAAAGGGCAGAGCAGTCCGTGCGGGCGCATAGCCAGGGTGGGGGGCACCTAGTTGTTGTTCAAATTTATCCTCCCTGCAGGAAACAGGGGAGGGGGTGGCGGTAGGTGAGGAGGAGGAGGGAGGGTCTGTGGAAGGGGATGAAGCAGCGGCAAGGGCAGCGGGGAGACACCAGGGCCGGGGGGCAGTGGGGCTGGGCTGGCAGCGGGTTGGGGGGCAGCTGTGTCCAAAGCCAAGGGGTTGCTGACACGGAAACATTTCTCCTTGTGGGCTTTGAGCATGTTGGAGAAGCGGAAGCGTTGGCCGCAGACGTCGCAGGGGTAGGGCTTCTCGCCTGTGTGGGTCCGGCGATGCCGCTTCATGTTGGGGCGGCTGGTGAAGCTCTTCCCGCAGATCTCGCAGATGTAGGGCTTCTCACCTAAGGATGGGGGAAGACGGGTGAGAAGCCGGTGACCGGAACATCCCCCCACAAACCCCGTCCTGCCACGCACCCGAAGATGCTACCCCCGTCCCATCGCTCCTTCCCCAGGGGTGCCTGCCCGCAGGGGCTGGGGGCAAGGCGGGGAACTCTCACCCGTGTGTGTCTTCATGTGCTCGTCAAAGTACTGCTTCATGTTGAAGTCCTTGCCGCACCACTGGCACATGAACTGCTTGTGGCCGATGTGGATGCTCATGTGGGACCGCAGCTGGTACTTGTACTGGAAGCGCTCGTTGCAGTTCTGCCGGGGTGAGAGGGGCATGAGCTGTTGATGAGCACCCAAAACACCCCCCACATTCCCCCCCAAATCACCAGCGTGTCAGAGCAGTGCAGAAATCATCTTTTTCCCCTGAAAAGAACCCAAATAAATGGCTTTTCAGTACAACCCAGGCAGGTTTGCAGGCCGCATGGGATGCAAGGTCTGGGCACTGGAGGGACAGATCCCGGCACTGGACAAGTGTCATCATAAGGTTGGTGGAACCCTCAAACCAGGAAGAGATGCAAAGTCTGGAAGAGCATGGGAGCATTCCTGCAGCAGCACTGGCACAAAGCACAGGGGAAGCCCCAGGAAGTGGGAGATCTTTCCCCAAACCAGCATTTTTGTCCTTGTTTGAGAGGATGCAAGGTGAGGCAACACACAGGACCTTACCTCGCATTTAAAAGGCTTTTCCCCAGAGTGTTGGAGTGAATGGACCTTGAGGGACATGCTGCGCTTGAAGGACTTCCCACAGGTCTCGCAGGTGAATGGCATGTCCTTGGTGTGAGCTGAAGCAGAGAGAAGCAGGGTCAGGTGCCCTCCCCGCACCTCCAGCATCCATCTCCCCACGCCCTGGCTGCTGCTCCCAGTGCGGACACCCAAGCCCAGCAAACCCAAAGCCATCTTGGGAAGATGTGTGGCAGCAACATTTCGGGTACTCCCCTAATTGCCTGCCGAAACCCCCCTTTTTTTGGATCTCTCTGGTGCCTGCAAGCCCCAAGGACCCAAGTGCCTCTGCCATGTGCAGTTTGCTTCCCAAAGCCCGGCGCTGGTGTGGCCTGGTCCTCTTTTACACAGGAAGGATGGTTTCACTTCAAATCTCCTTTGATCACTTCCGAGGTCTTTTTTTCTGGTTAAATAAAATAAATGAGATTCCCCAGCACCATGCCTGATTGCTCCAAACCCAGCACCAAGGATACGTTAATCATTAAATACCAGGCCAAATTTCAATGCCCCTGCATTCATGTGAGAAAGTTCATCCAGGAGTAAGCCCAGCCCTAAACTCCCAACATGACAGCGATGGAAAAAATGCCCTTCATTGCCAAAATAATGGATGAACACCACTAACGAAATCTTCCCCTGGCACCAGTGCCTCCCACACTCACCAACCATGTGTTTGCGCACATGGGCCATGGTGTAGAACTTCTTCTCACAGATCTCACAGGAGAACTTCTTCTCAGCGTAGCCATGGACGATCTTGTTGTGCTCATGGAGGGACCAGAGCTTCTTAAACCCCTTCCCACATGTCACGCACTGCAAGGAGAGAGGGGATGGGTAGGGAAGCAGGGCAACATGCCCAGGCACCACTAGCATTTTCGTTTTACCAGGCTATCAGCTTCATGCATTGAAAGGGAACATCACTGTGAAACCTACAGCTAAAACATCAAAGTCATAATGATCAGCAAGTCTGCTACAGACCTTGTCACTTCAAAACCTCCAAAACTCAAATTTCTATCCATCGGATGAGGAAGAGATCTTCCCCTTTCCAGGTAAGGACGTGGCACCTCTATCAACAGCTGTATTGGAACTTGCATAAACAGCAGCTCATGCAACAAGGCTCTATTCCCAACTGGGATTTTATTCTTGCACACAGTGAAGCCATTACACAAAGAAACCCCCAACCCTCTGTGCATTGGAAGACTGCAAAGAATAGAAGAACAAGGAGAAGCCCAAACCAGTGCAACTTCAGTCTTCAGCAGGTGTTATGGATACTTTACCACTAAATGAGTTTTACAAGCACACACAAATGGACCAAAATGGACCCAAAAACCAGCCCATCAGCACAAGCAGAACAACATGATGTTAAGTCTCCCCTGAGAAGTTATGGTAAAGATTTGCTTCAGCTCCACCAAGTTGAATGTCTCTCTGAGAGTTCACAGGAAAAGCTCCAACTTCAGTGTGAGACCTGTATGAAGCATGTGAGATCAGTTCAGTGCTTGGGGAAACACGGGAGGGTGAGGTCCATGCAGGAAACCACTGCTGGAGCACAGAGATGGTGGGCACCACCTGGCCAAGGACCTGCCAGGACCCAAGGGTTTGACTCATCTTCCTCTTGGCCAACAAAAATAAAACCATCCATTCTCCTTGCAAATGAATTAAGAAAATAATTCATGCCTTGAAGGCATCTCACAACAGCATGGCTGAGCGGTACCAGTAAGCCTGGGTAAGGATTCCTCTGGCTTCTCCTCCTACCCAGAGGAACAGATGCTCGTTGATGGGCTTCAATCAAGTTTTGCACTGAATGACACCATGGAAAATATACCATTATGCCATGTAGTTACAGTATGTCTCCATATATATATTTATATTTAGGTGCCCGAGAGGCAAAATTAGGGTTGCAGAGGTATTCCCAGTACTCATCTTCTTTATCTTTCCATGCTTGAATATCAACATGAGTAGTCCTCTGAGTTTTACTGTTCCTAAGTATATATTTACATGGATCAAAACAGTTTTATCTCTGCTTTAAGAGACATTTCAGGACAAATTCAGGGCCAGAACCTAATATTAGAGACACATCAATATCCATTTTCTCCATTCAAAATTAAAAAGACTGCAGGGTAATTTTAAAATTAAAGGTAGAAGGAAAGCAGTAAATTCAGGAAAGCCCCCAGGCTGGAACTAAGCATCCCGGAGGGCTGAGCTCTGTTACTGCAAAAAAGCATCACTCTAAAATGTGGAAGTAACATCCAAACGAGGGAAAAAAAATGAGCAGATAAGTTCTCGCAGGTTAAGAGGAAAACCATACTGAAGCGGGCCAAGAAAGAGAAACAACCCAATAAAGCAAAGGACAAATAATTTTTCAGGCAGCAGAGGCAGGATGCCCCTTATGGTATCTGTGGGACTGCAGATGGCAATGGGAAATGATCACAAGGAGTGAGATGAAGACTAATACCTGAAGCATTATGGATGAGATCTGGGACAAAACAGGGAAAGAAAGCAGCAAACCCAAACTGGATAAGAGGGATGGGTCCCTCCACAGATCTGATTAAAAAACAAGAAATAAAGACTGTCCATTATAGGTATAGAGTAGAAAAAAATTTCTTTTCCATCCAGCTATAATTCCATGGTATATTGATCAAGTTATGAGCAAATGGAGTGAATTTGGCTATTTGTAAAAATTAAAGACACTCAGCTAAGTGAGAGGTATGATCCATGTTTACTACAGAAGAAGGTTACCACATGGGCAGTTGTGGTTCATCCTATTCAGGAATGACCTGGAAAAGGGATCAAAAGAAAAAAAACCCAAACAAACAACAAAAAAAAAGCAGTGAGGTGGCAGCCTCATGTTATCCATCAGAAAAGTAGATGAGGCTGAAGAAACATTCTGGAAAACCCCATTTTTAACTGCACGGACTTTACGATAGGTTCCAAAACAGCCACCGCCACACAGGTATTGGAGTTGCACTCACCCATTCTGGAAAAAAGCATCCAAAGAAAGCAACTGCAGGGTTGTGAATTCTTCAGGAAGATGCACCAAAGCTCCTTCACCCACTCAAGACAAGACCACTCCTGCCTCTGTATTCCCCACATGCCCTAATGCTGAAATCTACTTCACTCCCCATTTTATTCGGGGTGCCACCAGCAAAGGGCTCCAGTAGTACCTGGGTTGTGTTACCTTCTGCTAGGAGAGCAGCAAGATCATTTAAAATCCAGTCACTTGTGGGAAGGATGACAGGCGAAGCTCTCCAGAAGTTGGTATATTTTTAAATTTTAATTAGTAGCAGCAGCAAAATAGCTCGTCAGGGATTAGGAGACTGGTTGGAGGGGTCCGCAGGAACACATGTTTGCTGCTCTAATGGGATGCTTACCTATCCCCCAAAATTGTACTGATTTAATGGAGTCAATCTGCAAATGCAGGAGCTCATTAGCATTAGGCGAAGGACACACCAAGCCTGAGCCATGCAGGAATGTCAAATGCATTCAGAAACTTGCTAATATGCAAGCTAAAGAGCACAAAAGGCAGATTAAAACCACTTTAATGCATGTCATCAAATCTCTGAATTAAGCTAAGCTGGTTTCGGCCTGGGTGGGAACGGCTGGAGTGTGTGTCCATCAGGGTCTTGCAATGTTTTATCCAGGTTAACTGAATAAACTCGAAGAAAAATTACTCCTCAAAATTACTCCGTATTTCCACCCAGCCAGCCAAGGGGAAGCCACATTCCCCCACCACAAACCCTCTGGTCCCATGCCACCATGGGACCCTCCCAAGCCTGAATACAAGTCACGGGTGAAGTAAGGTTCCCTTCCGTCTGCCATGTGCCAACCACAACATCAAAAATATTATTTGAGCATGAGCCCACCCCACGGTGTAGCTGGGTGGGATGTCCCTCCCTCATTGGGATGTCCCAGCATGGTTGTCCCCACCTTGGTGGGATGTCCATCCCCAGTGGGATGCTCCACCCCTTGGTGGGATGTCCATCCACTGGTGGGATGTCCCTGGGCCTGTCTCACCTGGATGTTCTTCTCGCAGTCGGTCTGGTGGTGCAGCAGCAGCTCGCTCTCCAGCAGGAAGCGTTTGCCACACTTGTCGCAGATCTGCATGCGGCTGTGCGTGACGTTCATGTGCTTCTCCAGGTACCAGCGGTTGTTGAAGACCCGGGGGCACTTCTTGCATGGGTAGTGCTGCTTCTCCTCCAGCTTCACCTTCTGGCCTAAACCATCCTGTTCCTTTTTCCTCTTCCTCCCTCGCTGGCCTTCCTCTTCCTCCTCCTCCTCCTCCTCTTCCACCTTGGCCATCTCCTGGGACCTGGTTGCCATGGCAGATTTGGTGGCTTTGGATGTCCGACTGCCTCTGCGGGGCTGTCCACCCTTTTCTCTTTTCATCTCCGACACATCTTCATCGTCATCATCATCCTCCTCTTCTTCCGTTGTCTCCTCCAGGTCTTCCTCCTCACTGTGCTCCTCCTCTTCCTCCTCGCCCACCTCTGCATCCTCCTCCTCTTCCTCCTCCTCCTCTCCTTCCTCATTCTCCTCCTCCCCATCCTCCTCCGTGTCACGCCCATCACCGTCAGGCCTCCCCATCACTGCCGCCTCACTGGCGGCTGCCTTCCCCTCCATGCCCTTGGAGACATTGAGGGTCTGGTTGTTGAGGTTTACCTCCACGATGATCTGCTCCCGGTTGTACGAGCCCTGGCTGTCCAGGTCCTCCTCAGACTCCTCACCCTCCATCTTACAGACAGCGCCTGGACCGCCATCCTTCTCCTCCTTGTAGTACTGCTTGGCTGGACCCGGGGGGAGCGTCCCACCACCTGCTCCATCCTCCACCCGCACCGAGTAGGGGTCATTGCCCTCCCGGGCGTAGATCTTGGGATGGGGAGCATCCACCTCCTGCTTGATCTCGCAGTAGTAGGGCGGGGGTCCAGCACAGCTCTCAGCGGGCAGGGCCATGTCAGCAGCCAGGCTGAGCGAGCGGGTGTCGAGGAGATCCTGGCAGGAGGAGGCAATATTGTTCATCTGCAGCACAGCAGCCGCGTTCAGCACGTCCTGCACATTGCAGGAGTTGACGAGGAGCTTGGAGGTGTAGATGAAGTTGAGGATCTGCTGAAGGCCCTGTGAGGTGAGGGCCTCCAGAGAGAGCTCCACGCGCTGCAGCTGCTTGTTTTGGGTGAAGAGGGAGTGGAAGAACTGGCTGTAGGCTGCCAGGACCCCCTTGTGCGCCGGGAAGATGCTCTTGTGCTGCACCAGCACGATGTCCACGTCGCACAGGTCCGGCTGAAAGAGTCGCTGCTCGTTCAGTCTGTCCATCAAACACGTGAAGTGGAGGGCTACATCCTCCACCAGGGAGTACTCAGCTGAAGGGTAGTCAGTCGTTTTTTCGACTATCAGCTGCGGGGAAGAAGGAAATAAAGTCATTCAGGAGGGCTCTTTCCCCAGGAAAACACCTGCCTGGCCATGCCACACGTCCCTGGCCATGAATCCCAAGTCTGAGAAGCTCCACTGTCAGCCCCAGCTTGGAGATGCCAACCAAGAAGCTCCACCACCAACTCGAGTCTGGGATACTCAACCAAGGAGGAGAAAGCCCAATGAAAGGATTGACCAAGGCCATCCAAGCACCCACTGACATCCTTTCAGCCTGGGTAGGAGGCACCATGGCCACCCCACCTCCGAGGCGGTCCGAAGCCTGGCTCAGCCGTCCACACTCGCGTGGAGATGTCATGCAGGACAGGGGATGCCTCCATCTCCTGAACTAGATGGAGACCCCAAGAGGATATTTGCCCCACAGAGAAAGCCAACTGTAGGCACCAGTTGAGATTTAACCCCGTAAATAGAAGGAAATTAGAATTGTAAACCTCCCTGCTTCCACAAGATAATTACATAAAACACGGTATTCTCTAATATTTGCTGAATTACACCATGTGCTCTGACTCACATTAACAGCTAACTCACGTTAGCAGCTAACTCGCTAGCTGGATTCACCAAGATGATGTACACTCTTTTTAAATACCCGTTTTTTAAATGACCGTTTTAAATCGCCTGAGGAAAGGCACTACTTGGAAAAATTCAAATCAGGGAGCAGCATCCCCAGGGTGGTAAATGCTGTGACTGCCAACACTTCCCAGGCTGCGTTTGCTGGATATTTAATTTAGCTCCCATGTATTCTGCACGGGGCAGACCACCCCTGGATGTTCATACCTCTCCTGGGGACACCTGAGCCCCAGGATGGGTTTGCCAGCTACATCCCAAATGCAAGGGACATCCCACACCCTAAATCCCACACCCTGTATTAAAAGGAGGAGGGATATCCCCTTTCCCGCTGCTTCCCTTTGGCTTTCCAGGCTGAACACCCAGTTCATGGATGGAGATGGATCCAGCTACGTCAACATCCTCTTTTCCCGCCACTGAGAGATGTGACCAAGGATGGGGTGCAGAACAGTGTCAGAGACGGAGGGTTTAACCTGCTGGGTTTATCCTGCACACCCTGCTCCAAAGAGTTTCTCAGCTCCCATTTTTTCTGGGACAAACGGCAGCTCTTGATCAACACATGAATTTCAGCAAGACACATTTTGTTTGTCTTTTTTTCTTTTTGTAAGCCAAAGGCAAAAGCACACACAGACAAAAATGTTTAAATATTAAAAAAGGGTGTTTTCTTCTCTGTTTTCTCAACAAGCAAAAAAAGCCCTTCCCCCTTCCTGCCAAAATTTTTCATTTTCACTGAATTTCTGCTCCACAACCAACCCACCCAACCAACAAGGTCTTCAGCTGTGCATGGTCCCAATGGCCCTGGAGAGTCCCAGCAAACCCTTGCACCCAGGGAGAACCAGGAAAAAACAGCTCTTCTCCAACCTCTTAGTTCTTGGCAGCCTGGAGTGAAGTAAAGAGGCAGTAAAAGAAGGGGGTTTATATAAATATTTATAATTTTTTAAATATATTTCTTCTATTTGATATATTCATATATATAAATATTTAAACTCTCTATATTAATATATAAATACATAAATATATAAACACTCTTTATATATATATTTGTTATAAAATGCTGCATCTCAGCTGGAACATCCATCCACCCCCAAATTTTCTAAGCCTCGTGACTTCCAAGGACATTTCAATGAGAGGAACTTGGATGGCTCAGCCCCCCCAAGCGCACAGAAAATAAATAATGATATAATAAATATTGAACGCTGAAGAGACAGCAAGCTTTCAGCAGAGCGATTTGCTGTTTGCCAGGGACTCTCCTGATTCGCTTTCGCTACGAAAAAACTGAATTCAGGTTTTTCCTCCTGGGATCCATCTCACCTTGCTCCCAATATAGCATGCCCCAAGCTTGGCAGAGCCACAATCGTGGAGAAATGGGTGCAAAACAGGGGGAATTGGGTCCACCAGGCAGCACTGCCTCCACACAGCCCAGCCTGGAAAACAAAAGCTGGTTTTTTTGCTCTGGATCGAGGTTTTTTGGCAAAAGGGGCTGACCCCTCACCCAGCACCAAGGCTTGCCAGGCAGCTCTAATCAGTCCCAGCAGCAGCGAGGACAATGCGTGTCTTGGCCGCGTCCCGTCAGTGACTTCAGCCCGGGCTTGTCAGCGGGAGGTTTTTGCTCTTTATTGCTATCAGATGCTTTTTCTGAGCTTGCCCAGAGCTGGAGCCCCAGCTAAGACGAGAGGTGCCTGCCAGGGTGAGATCCCAAGAAAGACCCCAACTTGGCCCCAAAATACCCCTCCGGCAGCTCCCGTCCCTCTAACTCCACCGGAGTGGAGAAGCCCAATTAATCAGGATTAATGGGAGAGTTAAATCCATTATCATTCCACTGGGAAAACACAAATATTTTAAACATATATATATATACACAACAAAAAAGCCCAAACATTTTTAAAAAATATTTTTTAAGATATTAAAAAAAATAATCACAGCTTTGCTCTTTTCCATCTCTCTGTGTCAGTTTAGTTCCACGAGCAGCCCAACACAGCCCTGCAGGAGCAGGTCACCCATCCGATCTCCATCCCCAGTCTGCACTTGGGGGGTGCATCAAAACCAAAGCGAACCCTAAAACCACCAGTCCCCACCATGCACCACTGACCTCTAGGCAGAGCCCTGGCATCATCGGCATGGAAAAAAAAAACCTGCAGAAATTATTCGAAAGCAGCGCGGCCGAGAAGTCCCCACCCCGAGGGGATGGCGGTGCCTCCAGACAGCCTTCCCTGCCCTGACACTGCCCTCCGGCTCTATTTTAAGAGCATTTTCAAGCGGCGCTGCCAAAGCTCCATCCAAAAGGGCCCGCAGGACGCGAGGGCGGCTGGAGGACAGGGAGGATGCTTGGAGCGAGGGGTCCGAGGGATGCGGGTCGGCTGAGCCCCGACGGCAGAGGGTGCAAGGAATAGATATAGGATATAGGAACAGTGGCTGAAGGAGATGGTGATGCTCACTGGACTGGGGCAGTCTCTCTCCAGCAAAGCCACCGAAAATCCTGCTGTAGGAGATGGAGCCTGAGCACAGCCCCATTCGCTTTCCACCCACATCCCCCTGTGTGCCTCAGTTTCCCTAAACAGCCACACCAACACCCCATCACTGCCCTTGAAAGGAGGCTGCTGCTGGAGTTAAAACACTGTGCTAAGATAAAATGCTACTTATCACAGAATCACCCTGGTTGGAAAAGCCCTTGAAGCTCCTCCAGCCCAACCATGAACCTCCCCCTGACCGTTCCCAACCCCACCAGATCCCTCAGCGCTGGGTCAGCCCGACTCTTCAACCCCTCCAGGGATGGGGACAATCTTAGCAGGTATTAAGAGTCAGATCTCTAGATGTTCCTGCAGCACTAAAACCCCTTGAGGGACCAGCAGGTCAGGACACCCTGGATATATATAAATACTCAAATCTGCAGCCCCCCAGAAAACCATCTCTGACATTCACCATCCCTTCTATTTACTTATTTAAAGCCATGTCTACTGACCTCATCACTGGAGCATCAAGGACAGGGTTTGGGGGGAATAAAAAGCACATTTAGGTGGCCACAAGCCCCCAGTTCACGCCAGGCAGAGCGGTTAGACCAGCTACCCACGAACGAGTTTCCAGTCAGCACAAAATTTGGGGATTTCCTTAAAATTTGTCACCCTCAAAACTCCCATGAAAAACAGCAATCTGCTTTTCCATATCATTTGCAACCACCATTTACCCTTGACCTTCAGTATTAAATTGCATTAAGGAAAACGGCTTTAATAAATAGCTGAATCTGATGTTAGCACTCGCTCCTCAAAAAAAACCCCATGTCCTATTCTCAGTTTGAACACTGGTGCATTTCAGGGTGAAAGAGCTTGGCTGAAACTATTTAATGCCAAAACTTGACTTCTGCTAAAGGAAGAAAGAATGTTAAAAACTTTATTGTTACAGATTAATAGAAATGATGCAAAGGCGTATCATGAGAAATCCCAAAGACATCTTGTGCTTTTAGTTTTAATCCTCAGCCCCCCACAATCTGCCCTCTGCTTTCCAAGGACCCTTGGATGAAACCTTAAGCTTTTCCTCTGTAGTTCTGAGCTCATGTAGGGGTTTTTTTAAGGATGATGTGATGCTTGCATCTTCCCACGACTCCCAAAATCAGGATGCACCAGGATAAAGCTGCCCCAGCACCAGCAGCACTGCCTGGACTGTACGCACATCGCCAAAATCACTCATTTTTGGACCACGGCCATGCATGGAAACCTGGCAGTGGGGTAAAACACATCCCAGCACACCCTTTGCTCACCTATTGCCTATGTTCACTGCTCCACTTGCCTGTCGTCTGCCTCCCCGGGGACCTCTCCCATGGGTGCTCTGCCCCCCCGTGGCACGGGACCGTGCCGGGGAGGGGGGTGGTTTGCTCACTTCTCTGATGGGTATTTTTATTTAATTAGGAGAGGGTTGTCCGGAAAAACAAGCAGGAAGGGAAAACAATAGCTCGGCCGCAGCCCCGCCTGGCGAGGCGCCGGCCGACGAGGCCCCAAGCGCCCACCGCCTGCATCCTGCCCGCCGGGACGCTGCCGGGGCTGGATCGGGCACACACCGGTGATGGTCCCACCCCAGCTCTGGAGGCCAGGGATGGCCACGTCCTTTAGGATGGTGGTGACACCATCTCACGTGGTGATTTTCCCCTATGTGCTGTCTAAAAGGCTTGAGGCTGCCCAAAACAAGAGCCATATGCAGGCTTCGGGGAGAGGAAGCGAGGGGAAGGGACTTGGCTGCCAGAGCCTGTCCCACCCCAGGGTGTCGGGCACCCCAAAAACCACCTCCCAGCATCTGTGCAAGTGAAAAAAAGCATTAGCCCAGCTGGGGGACAGTCAGATGTTTCTCAGGCTTTTTTTGTTTAATTTCCTTTGGTTGTTTTTTGGGGTTTTTTTAATAGCATCCAGCATTTAGAGGCTTCAGCTCAAAGACACTTTTCCAGGGAGCAGCCTGGGAAGTCGGCAGCAGCACCAGGCCTGGTGGGAACGTCCTCAGTGCAAGGGAACGGGAACAAATCTTTCCCCCATTCCCATCCCCTGGCAGCCACGGACACACCTCTGCAAATGGGGAAAAGGTTCATTCAGGCTTTTCTTGTAAGCGCCACAGACACCCATGGCTTGGGGAGACCAGGGTGATGAAGTGGGATGAGAAACATAAGGCTTCACCCCATTGGGAGCAGGCTTCCCAGCAGCACAGCCTGCAGAGGGTTAACGGCTGGTTGCTTTCTTTTTTTAAAAACAAAATTTTAAATCCTGCCAACCACTCTGGGAGTCTTTCTCCTTTCGCACACAGAACTGCAAAACCACAATAATGCTTTGCAAGGACGGACGGACAGGTCAACCCTGCCATCCCCATGCCCAAACTGGTCCAGGGAGGTGACGCTGCAAAGCTGCTCCCCGGGGATGCCGCCACCATCACCGTGATAGCATCGGGGACACCAAGGCCCAAGATCTGCTCAGTAACCTCAGTGTCTGCCCCAACACAGGCAAAGGCAAGCACCGTCCCCTGCTCAAACACAGCCTCCCTGCTGCAAAAACACTAAGGCTTCAGCCTGGCGCCATGTTATTTTCAGATCAGGACAAGCCCCAATCCCTCTGCTCTGGAGGGAAAGCAGAGCACTGAAGCCAGGCTGGATGCACTCGTCCATCTGTCCGTACCCCCTCAGGTCAGGGTCGAAAGGGGTTTCTTTGGGTGCAGCTCAGTCCTGACCCGACACGTGGTACAAAAGCTGTCCGGGTAACTCAAGATCTGTGTCAAGCCCGTAGCAAGGTCTGGGACTAAACCCTGGACGGACGCCGCTGGATTTCAGCAAAGCCGGCATCCTCCTGGCAAGCACCGAACACAGCCAGAGCAGTCAAGCCATGGGGTCCCCGCCAGTGCCTGGCACAGCTAGTGACACCCGCCTGATGGAGATGTCCCCGAGCCGCTGCCCTGGCACATGAGCAGGCAGCAGGACAGGATGCTGACCTCCCGTCCAGGGGATGCGGGACCTCCCACAGAGTCACTGCTGGGGTGGAAGAGCCCGGGACACACACACACACACACATGCAAAGCCACTGTCCTCCTCCCTCCCCTGCCTGAGAAAAATAAGCGGAGGAAGGATCAAGGGAGGAAACGAGGACAAAACCCAACACTGACCTCTTCAGCCGAGCTGTCGGCCAAGTGGCTGCACCAGGGGCCAGCTCCAGACTGCTGCCCGGGCCAGCATGAGCCACACGAGGCCAGGGAGAAGGTAAGCATCA
Organism: Athene noctua; assembly: GCF_965140245.1. Classification (NCBI taxonomy): domain Eukaryota; kingdom Metazoa; phylum Chordata; class Aves; order Strigiformes; family Strigidae; genus Athene; species Athene noctua. The sequence goes on from NC_134038.1 coordinate 168,129,508, forward strand.
TCCCCTCGGGACCCTACGGGTGTCCCCGGTGTCACCAAGGGAGGAGATGGATACAGTGGGGCTGGCGGTGCACCGAGCCCCCTGTAGCTCATCGAATCCCCAGGAACCCCAAATTCAGTGCAGGGAGCACAGACGGGTGCAACAGGGCAGGCACCACATCACTTGTGCACAACCTGAAGCCATTGTGTCCCTGAGCCAGCCTCACACCCTCACGTGGCCACGCAACAGCCAAGAAGAGGCTGAGATCCCCGGAAAGCGAGGAGGAAGGATAACCAAAGACTCCTTTTCACACCCTGCTGAATTAGGCTAGCACCAGATAGCAGCATCCCCCTGTCTGGCTCCATGGTGCCCATCCCGAGGGAAGCCCCCATGACCTTCCAAGTGGGTCAACAGCAAGACAGAGTATGACACCTCCAAGGTTTGCCCCACAACTGGCTCCCACAAGACCCTAAACCCACGGTGTTTTCTAACCCAACTCCAGACCTCAAGATTGCCAGAGAGGTCCAAAGTTGTGCGTCTCCCAGCATCCTGGGCAGAGCTTTCCATCCCAGAGCATCCTCTCCAAACCCTGGCTCCATCCTAAACTAAACCCTGACACTGATGCCCGGGATGGTTCCCACATCCAGCTCCATTCCAAACTCAACCCTGACTGGGGATTTTTGGGAAGCACCAGCCATTCTCCTTCAGTCCAGCCATCCTCCCTGCCCAACGCTTTAACATTTTTATGAACGTGCATTAAAATGTCTCATCTTTATCACAGCTGTCCAGCAAATTCAGCACATCGGTGTTAGCAGCCCTGGCTCCAGGCAAAAGATATAGTCATAAAAATAATAATTAAAAAAAGACAGTTTATTGTAATTAAGTCCTCTACCCATCATATCTGCACTGCCACAGCCAGTCCTTCCCCATATCCAAAGTCATCCCGGGTTTCAGCATCAGGAGAGGCAGCAAAAGCACCAAGGTTGGCTGAAGAGGGGACAGCAGCCGCGAAGGATGCAGGGACAAGTCCCCAGACACAGGCAACCCAACAGGGCCAGCCCTGCCCTGCAAATAGCACTCCAGCAATGCAACGTAACATATTCCCTTCAGAAATGAGAGGAAAGATTAGGGGCAGGTGGCACAGAGCCTGACCCTGAGCTCATCCTCCCCACTGGCATCTGCTTCTCCAGCTTCTCAGGGACCACTGATCCCATGGGAAGTCAGAGGACATTTAGGATGCAAATCACAGGGGGGACCTGGGAATCCCCATTTTCAGGGACACACAAACCTGTCAGCAAAATAAAAACTTCATCTCTTGCTCTTCCCAGAGAGCACTTTGTCATAGCCATTGCCATATCCCCATCTAAAAACGCTTCAACACAGCCGTGCAGGAGAGCCCTTAGTTTTCTCCTCCTGCTGGAGTAAGGAGTGAGGATGGGGAAATCAGAGATTCCCCCCAAACCGTCAAAGACTCTCTGATGTTTTGACACAGTCAGTTCATCCGCAAAAGGTTTCTCCCTATTTTTCCTTAAGCGCAAAAATCTGCATCGTAAAAATAAGTAATATTTAATCGACTCGCAGGCAGCCTCCTGCTTCTACCTCCCTTTTACAAAGAGGGTATCTCCAAAGGCAGCAGAGGGTTATTTTTATGAAGGGGGTGACATCTTCTCCTCCAGATGCAAGACACAAATACAAGGCTGTTTATCTCGCTCGACTCCCGCGTTTGCCTGGTAATAACCTAACGCGCCGTTAATTCCTCGTGGGGAGAACAAAGCTCCGCTGTGAAGCCAAGCCAGGCAATGACAGGGACCCTCCGGCTGCCCCGGCAAAATCCCCGGAGCGATGCTTAGCCCAGCCAGTATCCTCAGGGAAACTACAGTCAGAGCCAAAACGTTGCACCCAGCAGAGTTTCACCCAGATTCAGAAAAAAAAAAAAATTTAAAAAAAAATCCCTTAGTATTTTTCCAAGGAGGATTTCTGCTGTGTAAAGCAAATTTTCCTCTGGTTCCTGCTGAGGCCAGGTGTGGAGGAGAGGTTTAATTCCCAACCCTTCCCCTTCTTCCTCGCAGGGCTGCCTGCTCCGGTGGGCTCCGGACATCTCCCTCCCCACCTCGGGGCATGAAACGCTCCCCAAAACCACCCAGTGCCTCCCCTAGTCCAACTTCAGAGGTCTCCACCAGCATCTCCCTCTGCAGGGGATGCAGGGGAGGTTTCAGCAGCCGATTTCATGCCAGCAGGAATTTCACAGGCCAAGCGCTGCTGGCCTGCACGAACCCAAACCCGACTCCAGTTATCCCCAGTATCGGAGCTGGGGAGTGCCATGCCCCAGCCCGGCATTCCAGTCATCAACTCATGCACCGGGTCAGCGCCGTTTCTTTCATTTTTCCAAGCTTGCACTTTCTTCCCCTTTCCGAAAAGCCACTCAAACGCCTCCCAGGGTGTTTTTACGGGCATGGAGCCACCGCTGGGGCAATCACAGCCCCGCACTTTTCGGGATGGGGGAAGCACCAGGGTACCAGGATCACGGGCACAGCACATCACCAGGGATTTCCCGTCTTGCATCTTCCTGGCTCAGGCCTGGTCAAGGCTACAAGTCACACTAACCCGGCTCAGGCCTGCAAGTCAAAACTAACCCCCCCAAAAGTCCACCAGCTGCTAAAATAGGTCACTGCTGCAGGCGAGAGCCCTGGCTGCAAGGCGCCCAGTGTAACCAACCTCCCTCTGTTATTATTTTTTAAGGGCATGCATGGAAAATCCCTTCGCAAAGCCCAAGGAGGGTGGGATGCTGCACCCTGCCCTGCGCCAGGCTCCCGGCCTCGATCCCTCGGGGTATGGGGGTGAGCCCAGCATCCCCCTGATCCCCCGGGAAAAGGGGCCCCACGGCAGGAGCAAGGCGGGGGGGATGGGGGGGAGGCGAGGAATTAGCAAAATGAAGGAGTCATCCGGGGAACAAAAAGGGCCAAGGAAGCGTCAGGCTGCTTCAGCGCTCCCGCAACGCCACCAAATCCTCCGGCCTGGGCGACCTGGAGGCACGAAAAGTTTCCCCCTGCCCCCGGCCCCCCCAAACCTTCCCAGTGACCCCCCAAGCGGGAGCCCTGCGGGGGGGCTGGGTCCCACCACCCTGGGGGCGCTGGGCCGCACGGCCGCCTCCTCCCGGGGGGGGTCAGGCCTCGCTGCACACACCCCCCCCACCCCCCCGCACCCCCGAGCCCCCGCCGGCAGCCACATCACCCCCGGAGACACCCCAGGAGGGGGGGCGAGCCCAGCCCCGCCGCGCAGCCCCTCACCCCATGCAAAAAGCGCCTGTTCATGGCGGGGGGGGGGGGGCGCCACACAATTCCAATGCCATTTTGACCAAAAGCAAAACCCTCCCACCCCTGCACAACAAGGGGGGGGGGGCATGCAGACCGGCCCCCCCCCCCCCCCCTCCGGAGCCGCTTGCAGTGAAGCACCTGGCCCATTGCACGGGCGGGCCGCGCTGTTTGTACCCCCCCGGCCCCCCCATCAGCCCCTCCGCGCACCCCCGGCCCCCCCGCCGGAGGCTGCAGCATGCAGCCGGCTCGCCCATGCAACATCCCCCCCCGCCCCGGCCCTTGCAAGGATTTGGGCAAGTTTCGGAGGCCTCTGCAAAGTCAGCAAAGCCCCGGGAGCGCGAAGAAGCGAAGGGGGGGAAGGGAGAGAAAGGGGAAAATAAAAAAAAGACGAGAAAAGGGAAAGGGGGAGGTTGCAAGCTCTACCATTTTGATGCAAAGGTCTCCGCGCAAAGGAGTCCCGGTCCTCCTCCGCTTGCCTGGGATTTTTGCTCTCCATGAAAAAAAAAGAAATGTTGGGTTGGGTGGTTTGCTGGGTTGGTTGCTTTTTTTTTTTTTTTCCTTTTTTTTTTTTTTTTGGCTGTCTTTTTCGCTGCTTTTTTTTTTTTTTCCTGCCTTTTGGAGGAGGGGGGGGGAGGAAATTACCGCGCCGCCGCTGCCAGCCCTGCTTGCATGCCCTGTCCCTCTTTTTTTTTTTTTCTTTTTTTTCTCTCTCCTCCTCTTTGCTTTTTTTTTTTTTTATAATTCTTTTTGCTTTTTTTTTTTTTGTTGATCCTCTCCTCCTTCTCTTCTTCACCTCATCCTGCCCATCGCCATGTTAGCCCCTTTTAGAAAGACGGAGGAATGCGGAGCGGCGGCGGCTCCGGCTGCCAAGAGCCCCGGGGCCGCTGATTGGAGCCGTCGCATCAGATGGGGCCGCGGCTGCCCCTTTAAAGAGACAGGCTCCCCGCACCGCCCCCCCCGGCCCCCGCCACACGGGACATCCCCGTGCTCCCCCCGCACCCCACCCCCGGCCTACAGCCACCGCATCCCCCGGGGACATCGGCTGTACCCCACTGGGGGGAAACTGAGGCACACAGAAGGATCACTGCCCCCCCCCCCAAAAAAAAGCCCAAACCCCAAACAAAAACCAAACCCCAAACAGCAAGAATTTTCGAGGCAGAAAAACCCAATTTGGGGGTGGTGGGGTGATGCCTGTTTTATTAAAAAAAGGGGATTTTTTTGAGTGTTCTCCTGCTGTGGGGACACACTTGGTTTTAGGAGGGAGGGTCTGATGGGTGGCAGTAGGCTTCCCCCAAACCCCCTCAGGGACTGGGACATGATGTGTGGGGTGCAGGCAGCTCCCAAACCCATGAAAAATAAATCAGGGATTTATTATTTTGCCCCCAGCACTGCTTGGATCTCCCCAGTGCCCAGTCAGGGGTGGGTTTTAGCATCCCAGTGGTCCCCCAGCCTCAGCTGGGAGCTGGGTCCCTCATGCTGGGGACCGCGGGGGCAAATCTGGAGCAGCCCCAGGGGATCCAGGGTGGGTCCCAGGGTGGTCCCACTCCTCTGACACCAGGACAGGCTCTGCCTGTCAGCACTGGGTACATCAGGGCAGAAGACCCACAGGGTGCCCAACCTAGGCCCATTGGGATGGGGACCACCTCGAGACTCACTTCTGCCCCACCATTCATGCAGACACCATCCAAAATGTCAGGGCAAAATAATTCCCTTCTACCACCCTAAAAGCAGAGAAACACAACAGCTCCAAAGAGCATTGGCCACGCGACAGCAGGCCACGGGCATCCCTGGAGCCCCTGGGCTGCTCCATCTTCACATCTTTATTCCACCTTCCCAGATCTTTTCCTTTTCCTAACCACTCCCTTTTGCAGACATAAATGTGGTAACGTCTTGCACTTGTTTAGACTCTGCTTCGGTTGCTGTGCACATAACTTCTTCCAGATGTGTACAGCTCTTTGCATAATGTCGCTGTAGCCATGTCCTGCTTGTGCTGGGTTTATTTAATATCTCTTTTTTTTTTTTTTTTTTAATGCCCTTTCTTGATCTCAACCCTGCTCTGCTCTGTAGGAAAAAATCCTGGCTGATGCCACCAGAACTTCTCCCCTATCAGAAAGCTTTTTGTGAGATGAGTGTTTGACCCGTCCAGTATGCCTTCTACCCTGGAAACTTTTCCAAAAGCTACATAAGCTCCTGGAAAACACCCGGCTGACATGCAGCCAGCACCAGGGTGAGGGTGAGATGAGGCCGGAGGTGGGAGCTGGGGATTTAGGCTCTGCTCTGGAGCCCAAATCTCTGCAGCACCTTCATGGAGATGGCAGAGGGGACCAGGGAGCTCCAGAACTTGGCACCCTCGTAGCCCTGAAGGTCTGCGGGGAGAGGCAGGCTGGGGATGGGCAAAGCCCTGACACCACTCTGGTGGGCTCACCATGAGGTCCTTGCCTTTTGGGGGACTGCTGACCCCACGCATCACGTGGAAACCTGGCCTTTGTCATCCATAGTTTTTTCTTCCTGATGTGGGAGAAGCCACTGCCACCAATGCAAGGGTGAATGTCCTGGATGGGGCACAAACAGTGACGCATTTGGGTGAAACACTTTATCTGACAAGGGCGACATCAGCAATGTTCCTCAGAGATGAAACACGTGTTTTCGCTGGCCACAACTACCCACAGGCTCACATGGAATTTTCAAAAAAAAATTCCCAAAGCTCCCAGAAAATCCCACTCAACCCAGTTTGGGGGGATCCTACTGTCATGGTTTAGACCCAGAAGGCAACTGAGCACCATGCAGCCATTCACTCACCCCTTCCCAGCAGTGCTGAGAAGGAAAAAGAGTGGCTCAGTGATCGAGATAAGGACAGGGAGGGGTGTCTCACCCATTAAACAGTCACAGGCAAAAAGGCAGGCTCCTTAGGGGGGAAAAGAACATCACTTTAATTCAAACACTAAGAAAACCAACAGACACAGTGGGATAGTGAGAAGCATTACCAGATCTTAAAACACCTCCCCCTACCCCTCCCTTCTTCCCAGGGCCCAGCTTTGTTCCCCATCTCTCTACCTCCTCCCCCAGCGGTGCAGGGGATGGGGGGTGCAGTCAGTCCTCTGCTTCTGCCTCCAAGGGCAGTGGGGGGTAAGCGCTCTTCTGCATTCTTCCCCCTGCTCCACGTGGCTCCCTCTCACAGCAGACAGTCCTCCGCAAACTCTCTCTGCCATGAGTCCCCCCCATGGATGCGTTCTTCTCGAGATGCTCCAGTGTGGGTCACCTCCACGTGTTGCCCCTCCCAGCGCTGAACTACAACAGCGGGGGCTTCTCCCCTCAATCCCGGCCTAGTGCAGCCGTCTGCTCCGGCGTGGGGTCCTCCACAGGCGAATCTCTGATCATCCGGTGGACTCCAGGGGTGGTGGGGGGTGGCCCTGACATCTCACCATGGGATACAGGGGGGCTCCATGCTTTGGCTCATCTCTCCCCCTTCCTCCTCCTTCCTTCCACTGACCTTGGTGTTCACAGAGGTGTCCTCCTTATAACTTGACCTCCAAGTCCCCCACCAACTCTCTCAGGTTCCCCTTCTTAAATACATTATGGCAGAGGCGCAGCCACCATTACTAATTGGCTCAGCCTTGGCCAGAGGCAGGTCTGACTTGGAGACCAGGGAACTTTGAGAAGCTTCTCACAGGGGTCACCGCTGTAGCCCCCTGCCCTGCTACCCAAAACCCCACCACACAAACCCAGCACACTACCCAACCTGTTTTGGTGGCTTTGCTGTGTAGGACAGGCAAGTTGGTCTTGTGTGTGACAGATGCAGCACAGGGGCTGTCCTAACCCACTTGGGCCACCTCTTCTTCTGCTCCTCATCCCACTGTGCAAAGGCCAAGCAGGGTGAGATGTAAAATGCTATCCACATGAGGCACATGGATAACTGAGCTCTTGTGGGAGCTTCTTTTCTTCAACTGCTGGGATTTCTGAGAGGGGGTAACTCCAAGCTCTCGGTGCCTTCATGCAAAGATCTGGAAGGTCCAGAGTCTTCCTGGGAGACAGTTCCATCATATCTCACATAGACATATCACTGGGGAGAGTGACTAGTAATGGGGGCCCAGCTCACCACAGAGGGATCTTGCTGTTCGGAGTTCAGTTCAGTCACCGTTAGGGAACAGGTTCTCCACCAAGAGGGAAGCCCTGGACAAACTGGTAAATGAAGATGACACAAGGAAATGATCACCTGGTTTGCAACTTACTTATAGCAACTTATAATGATTTCTGAATATTGCTTAATAATCCTGCTTGCCCTGACTGCTCTGTGGAAGCTGACTACTGTGTTCATCAAAACAAAGCAGTTTTCTGTGGAAACTTACCAAGAATTACTGTGTTCGGCAAAAATACGTTTCTTGTCCTTGGAAAGCAGATGTGCTCTAACTAGTTTAGTCTTTGTAATGAATAAATAGCCATATATATGGATGGTAGAAATTGATACACTGGTACTTTTAATAGATAAGATAGAAAGCGTAAGCCAACTGAAACCACTCTTGCTGTTCAAGAAATTGGCCAAGGGAATCTGTGCATGCTCTGAGGAAATGTACAAGGTGAGAAAGACTCCGAGCCTTCCTCCCAAAGACCCCTGAAGACGCCCACCAGGAGGCAATGGGCAGGTGCAAAGATGACAAACTGCTGACACCAGCCTCTAGAACTAACCCAGCCTCACTCATGCATATGGATGTGTGTGTTATGTAACCCAATGAATATGGATATCCACACTCTATCAGTTTTTGGTAAAATGTGCTGTTGGTGTGAAAGCTTTGTGGAGAAATCCCCTTGCACCCTGGTGCTGGAGTAAACATCCCTGCTGTGTAACTCTGTTCGAGTTGTAGAGTCTGTTTCTGCAAATCAAAAAGCACGTAGAGAGAGGCCCTGGTGACATGGGAGAAGTGTTAGGTGTCCTCCCCACCATCTTCAAGCAGTGTGGTGCTGACAAAAGAGACATCTCCTGTGGCTTTCTCTCTTCCTTTCTCTCACTGTGCCGTGAGATAGCAACACAGTGACTCCACAAAGTCATAAGGGGTCTTAAAATGAACTACCAGCCACAACCACACCGGGACTGGAAAACATTTAGGAAACCCAGGAGAGTTCATATTTCCTTGGTATAACTGATCCCTGCTATTTCAGTTTGCATTTCCATACCTTCGGTCTTCTCCAAAAGAAGTGTCATCAAAGGCAAGGGACAAGAAGCAAGCTGATAACTCTGTAACGTCTCAGACAGCTTTGAGTTTGTGAGAACCTGCACAAGAGCCTGACGGTATGTAAGACATGTAGATGTGTCACTTAGGGACGTGCTTTAATGGTGGATTTGAGGCGCGGAAACAAACTCTACAACTCAGACAGAGTTATGAAGCGGGCATGTTTATTCCGGCTGGGGTGCAAGGGGATTTCTCCACAAAGCTTGCACACCGTCTCTGGCAAGTAGCCAGATATTCACTACAACAAAACGTACATATGCATTTGGAAGGGCTGGGTTATTACAACTAGTTCGGGGAATAGGTGTGATTCTTAGAATTATTCAAGGAGTGAAGTATGTGGTCCTCTTCACGTGTCCCGCTGTTAAGCAAAGTCCAGATGTGTCCTTCCTCTTCATGAATTTTTCAACTTTGCTTCCTGTGCATGCTCTCTGGCCCTTCAGTTCCTCTCCAGGTTGTAGAGTCGGCCTTTTACCTGTTTGTTTTGTTAATTGCAACTTTTGTGTCTGTTAAGATGTCCCAGAACGTAAGCCCCTTAGCTGGTATGTATCTCAAAGACAGGGATTAGTTTACTATCTATCCTGTTTTCTGTAAGAATGTTATCTACTTAACATTGCCTGAGGGCTAGCACCTCTTTGGGGTTTTTTGCTTTCCTCAGATCAGATTTGGTAGTGTTAGGTTAATAGTGATCTTAAGGATCTTTTCCAACCTAAATGATTCTATGATTCTGTGAAGAACCAGGTAGACCCAGAAGGTTATCTCTGAGGTGGTACCATGTTCTCTCGCTGGCTCTGCCTGCCTGGGCTGGATTCACTGCTAGAAGTGCAACAACCATGCTCTGCTGAGCATCCTGTGTAGGCTGGAAGTCGTGTGGATAGATGCTCCAGGAGACAGACTGCCTTGGTGTCCACTCTTCCTGAACCAGCACTGAGCCCCCAGCACGTCAGTGCCTGCAAGTGCTTGGGTAAAGCAGGAGGTGGAAGAGCCCTCCAGATTGCCATGGCCTCACCCATGGGACACAGGACTGAGGCTGGGGACAGGGTCAGCCCTGTGGGGATGCCTCATAGGCTTGGCAGCTGATTTCCACTCAGCAGCTGGTTTTCTGAGCAGGCATACAGATCGTGGAAAAGAAGGGATCAAATCAGGCCAAGAGAAAGAGAAAAAAATAGGGAAAGCAAGAACATTCCTGGAGGCTCTCTGGCCCCTCTCCCTCCAACCTCCTGAGAGGAGGAGGAGGAGGAGGAGGAGGAGGAGGAGGAGGAGGAGGAGGAGGAGGAGGAGGAGGAGGAGGAGAGAGACAAAACAAAAGGCACGAGAAAAGAATGACCCAAAGTAGCATTAACACAAGGGTTGCAAGCTCCCAAGCAAGCAGTGTTGTGATGCAACAGGGCAGGCCCCTTCCCAAAAGCCCGTCAGCTTTTGGAGCACCCGGGGTCCCTGCAGAAAACGCTGCCCTTTTATGGCCAGGCAAGGAGGGCCGCGGAGCGGGAGCCTGCCCTACTAAGGGAAAACGTCTCCCGCTTAGTGTTTGCAACGAGAACACCCACAGTGTGAGTACAGACAAGCTCACAAAGGACGACTGAAATACTGCTGCTTTGTGTTGACCCCAATTATTCTCTTTACACCCCCCCCCCCCCCCCCTTTGATTTTTCACTTCTGCCTCCAAACTGGGAAAAAATAATAAATTAAAAAAGAAGAAAAGCGATTACTCAGGCAGGGCTGTCTGGTTTCAGGTGACACCCTCACATCACAGTTGGGGATCATGTTCAAAAAGGTCCTCTGAGGACGTGGATGAAGCTCCCCCCCAGCAGACAGACCTTTTCGTGGAGAATGGTCTCCTTCCTGTGGGCAGCTACCAGCGGGGAGCAGTGGCCGTGCCTGTGTTTATCCTCCCCTGCGTGGTGGAAGGGCTGCGATCCAAGACGGGGAAGATGTCATTACTCTACCCTTAAACATGACGGCGTGTGCCAAGACAATCCATCCACCGCTGCTAATCACACTTGGGCAGTCCTGACACCTTGCCGCCCGAGAAGGAGCCACCACCTCCCAAAGCTGCAAAATACACCTTGTCCCAAGTCAGACAGCATTTGAATTTCCAGGGATCACAACTCCACTGGGAATAGCTTTTTCTTTTTGGTTGGTGGAGGCAGGGAGGGGAAACCACATTGCAAATAAGACCCTGACCCATCAAAAAGTGCAGTGAAGCTCCTGAGTTTGTATTTTCTGTATTTTTCATGCACCTAGTAATTTGCCCACCCACAAGTATCTGCTGGATCCAGCAGCAGACAGGTTTTAACTCTTAGAGGAGCTTGTATTGGATTCCAGGTCCTGTTTTCTACCAATTTTGTAATAATCAGGTTTAGTTTTATATGTGATAATGTTAATATTATGATCTTTACTTTCAACCCTTGAATTATAGCAGCGATGAGAAGATCCAAGTATTAAAGAAAAATTGCTTGGAGGAGGAAGGTGGAGACACCCCCCCCACACACACACTTCCAGAATCCTTGCAAAATATTTAGCTTATTTTACCCCTAGAAAACAAACTGTAGGATCATGGATTTATGTCGGAAGGAGTCTCCAGAGCTCACATGGTTCAAGGTCTTGCTCAAAGTGGGGGTTTTTCATCTTTTTATTTCCTCGCTGCTCTCTCAGTGCTCAATCTCTAAAAAGGGACCTTAACCCATATCAGCCCAAACATCTGCTCTGCTGGTGAACAAGACATACTTACTGGGTACCAAAACCTACAGTGAGGTGTGGCTGTGACGTGTCTCTTCCTGCTCCCTGGCTCAGAGTGGCTTTTTTTGCATCCCTTGAGTGGTGTTGGTATCGACAGACATCAACTCTTTAGCAGTGGGACTCATTAGAACTGTTGCCTCAAAAACACAACACCAGAACTGGTGCCATGGGGTAATTTTTTCAGGTGGGTCACCTAAATGTGTTACAAGGGAGGAGAGCATGGAGTAGTTGACATTACCCTCCCTGCTTTTTGAGCTGGTCCTGCTTGTCCCTGAGATAAGCTACAGCAGAGGAACAAAGCATTGCCAGATCTTCATTTTTTGGGGAAAAAAAGGCTTGTTTTGAGTGTTACTTAACAGCAGGTTTTAAGATAGAGGCCTGTGCACTGGATGCATCCAGCCAAGATGTCCTCACTGCTGTTGTGTTGGAGAAACAATCTCTATTAACAACTTGACTTGGCATTTTAAACATTTTGGGGAAATAAATACTTCTATTCTCCCACCGGGCCTTTCTCCAGCCATTACTGGCTACTGCTTTCCTGCATGAAAAATTTAACTCCTGTTATGTTCAGGGCACTGGAAAAAAGTAAATTCAATAAAGTTTAACCTTGAAAAGCATGTGGATTGTACGCTCTAGGTAGGAAAACCACTGGGTTAATTTCTTTTTTTTAAAGACCATAATAGAAACTAAGTTGACACAGGACTGAAGAAAATGTTGTTTTATTGATCAAAAGCTGATAAAAAGACAAAAAGCAAAAGGTAGGGCTTTAATGGTCAGTTTTCAGGATGGAAAAAAGTCCATGGTGTGGTTCACCAGAGACCAAGTCCGGGGTTGGTCAACATCCTCATCAGCAATCTGGAGGAGTAAGAACAGACCCCCCATCTTTGCATTTGCATGTGAACTCTTCCAAAGTCATCACGTGCCACACCGATGGCAAGAAACTCCAAAAGGCTCTCAAAAAAAAGAAAAAGCAGAGAAGAAAGTTTCAAATGAGCTTTGGTATAGGAATACATGAAGTCTGGAGGAACAAAGTCTAAATCACTCTTATGTGATGCTGAGGTTGGAACCAGCAGCTAGAGCTGAGCTCTTCAACTGCGACTAGCAGCTCTCTGAAATCTCTGACCAAGGTGTGTTCGAGGTGGCAGCCCAAAAAAGCCAAGAAATTATTTCTCTGCCTTCCCTGAGCATGTCCAATGCTCAGGACATCACTTTGCTGCGGCAGAAAACCCTGGTACATCCATGTTTCTACGACTGTGTGTAGTCCTGATCACCAAGATGAGCACGGCAGTGTTGGAGGAGCAAAAAGAACAACTAAAATGAATAGTGAAATGGGGCTGCTGCTTTATGAGGCAAGACGAGCTCAGGACCCTTCAGCTGGGAGAAGGGAAAGCTGTTTGGAGCTTAGAAGCAAGGTGCAGCAAAACAGAACTGTTACTCAAAGGAGTAGATCAGTTTAAAACAAATAAAGTCCTCCTACAGTCAGCAGGTTGTCACAAGATCCAAATACATTAATGGATTTAAAGAAGGGCTGAAGAAATTAATGGGCAACAGGTCTGCCAACAGGTATTAGAGGGCAGGCTAGTACACACCAATGCCTGTGATGCAATGATTGCTGATACTGGGAGAGCAGAAGGGAACTGAAGATATTTAGCCTTGCATGTTCTCCTGAAATATTATCTCCTGTTGTTGCTAGAAAAGACTATTAGGCTAGATAAACTTGCAGAAAAATTGGTCAGTTTACTGGACCAGACTCTCCCAAATCAGTGAGATATACTTGGATTACTACTTATCATCTAGACTTCATCAAAAAGCAGCAATAAGCTTCAGTCCTCATCCAATCCATAGCTAAAACATACATTAAGTGGTTCCTGCATTGTCTCATGTAAATATAAGATCAAATTTCTGAGGCAGCTCAGAAATGCTTTGGTGTCACCCCCAAGTCACATTTGCAGCACAGTGATGGGTTTGCTTGTTGATGAGCCAGGTGTGAAAACTGCATGGGTCTTCCCAGCACGGGGCTTGCAGTTCAAAGGCATCTTTACATATCAAAGGATAACGCAGTAAAAACCAGCATTTCATTAGTCAGGAAGTTATAAATTGATATCTTGATTGAAATAATTATCAAGAATTACAGGAAATACCTGGAGATGTATTTATATTCAAGAGAGTCTTCATGAAGTAGCAGAAACTTTACCCCAAATAGGAGTTTCTGTTCAGGGATGCAGCACAGGAAAATGAAATCCCACCTTTCAGACACACTGCATTGGTCCTGCCTTTTACCTGTTTTCTTAGGACAAACCAAATTCTTACTTTTTTCCTTAGATAATCTTGGGTAGAGAGTGATTTTTAAGACTGCTGGGGAAATGCTGGTCGTTGGTGGAGTTGCAAAGCAGACATGTGTGAACTGAAATAATTTCAAAGACCCTTTGCTCCCCTCTGGCTTTTAGGTCCCTGGAACCACGGGGAACCTCTCCATCATGATAAGGGTGGAAATGGGTAATGTGAAAGACAAGAAACTGTTTTATTCAGTAAATGAGCATATACAAAAAAACCCAGTGAATTTTCCTCCCCTGCCGAAGCCATGGAAAATAATCCCCCAAACAAAAAAATTTATCGGGTGAAGATCACATATAAATAGTCTGGTTTATAGCAGTGCTAAAGAAAAGCATTAAATGTTGTTATCTGTGCTGGTATCCTCGATTCAAGGAGGATGCAGAAGGATATTCAGCAGAGAAGGTCACAGGGGTGAAGTGGAGGCCTGGAAAAGATGTCTTAGGGTGAAAAGGTCAGAGACTGTGCACCGTCACTCAGTTGTTCAACGATAAAGTTACAGGGGCACTGTCTCTGAAGGCAACTATAGAAAACAAGCAACCGGCACCTTCAGACAAGGTTTTGTAAGACCCAGTGCCCAGAAGCTCAAGTCAGACAAGCTGAAATTCAAATTAAATTAAGACGCCAGCCCCTGCTCACATCCCTGCATCCCTAGCGTGGCTGTGCTGGCGTGGCTGGAGGAAAGATGGCAGAGACAGATGACACAAAGCTGGAGGAAAGCAGTGCTGGAAGGAGGGAACATTGCTTGAAGGAGTTATTTACGATCTGCTGGGAAACCAAAGAGATACACAGCCTAGGAATCCCTGGGGATCTGTCCCAGCCCTGGTACTGCTCAAAATATTTTTTTAATAATTACTTGCATGAATAGAAAATTTGCTTCTTACAGCTGCAACTGATACCAAGCCGGGAGGGACTTCAAGTACTTTGGAGGATGGGCTGGAACTTCAAAACAATCTTGACGCATTAGAGAAATAGCCTGAAAAAAAAAAAAAAAAAAAGAAGAGGGCTGCAATTTAGTAGAAACAAAGGAAAAACTTGCTGCTTGTGTAATAGTTGAGCTGCAGAACAAAGCATGGGCAGGGAGCGGGTGAGCTGAGATGCAGCAAGGGAAGGCAGAGGTGGCCACGCATCCCCGCTTGGACGTGAGCAGCTCTCCTCACGCTGCTGCAAACCCGGCAAACCACAGGCAGGGACACACGGAGAGGTGCTGTAGATCCGCCTGGCACTGTGAAGCCTCGGCTGAAGCATGTTGTCGGCTTGGATATGGCACTCTGGGGACGTTACAGGCTGGTGGCAGAGTCCGGGAGATAGTCAGATCTAAGAAGTTGAAAATAAACCCCACAAAAAGCCTCAGTCAAAGCCAAAATTACCCCCAAACAACAAAGGACTTGGAGTTATTTAGTCCAGAGAAGATCAGATTCGGACAAGAGCTAGCTCAACCCTTTTACAAATATCTAAGGTGACCTTTTTCCTTCTACTTAAATAGGAGGAAATTAAAAAAGAAAAAAGTCATTATCTTCCTCTCTAACTGCAAGAAGTAGTGATGGGCTTCAGTAGCAGCAAAAGAGCTTTAGTTTAGACATTTTTTGCAGAAAATATATTTTGTATAGTTCAGGCAATTTTGGTTTTGGCACTTCAACTGCCGAATCTCAGCGCTGGCAACTTTTTACAGATAGGTTGGATGAGAACTACTGTGATTTATACAACTAGAGTCGATCCTGCCTCTGGGAAGGAGGAAACAGTGCACAGCAGAAAAAGTCCCTTTTTCTATATTCTCTGTCACAAACTTTTTCTGAAAGGCACTGGTTCAAAGCTATTGATAGAAATGAAAGATGATGGTGGAATCTGTGCAATTTTATTGCATTCCTGTATTGCCTGTCTATAGGAAATCCACTGCTAAATCTGGATTTCTACATCAGTATGTTTTTTGGTACATATAGCTCTTTTTATAAAAATAAAACTATTTTCTGGCTTTCCTTCCCCCCCTAGTTTAATGGGAAGAAAAAAAAAAAAAAGGAGAGGTGCATTGCTACAGTCGGGAAGTTTAAAATCTTAAGTAGCCGAGGCACAGCGAGGCAGCCTGTGCTTTGTGTGTTATTAGTTTATATTCCCAGAGTTGCTACTGTTGACCTCAGGCAAGTTATGAGTTATCCTCCGACAGCTCTCATTTCTCCAGTAACCAATCCTGTCAAGCTCAGTAGGGAATCACCTCTTTGCAGCACACTTGTGAGTTCTCAGGAGCAGACAATTGCCCCAAATGACACAAGGTGACTTTGGTGGTACAGAGAAACCAACGTTCACCTCGAAGTCTGAGGTAACTGTTCTCCAGAACATCTTTCCACAGACTAGAGCATCAAGTACATAGAAGCACAGAATGGTTTGGGTTGGAAGGGACCTTTAAGATCATCCAGTTCCACGCTCATTGCCACAGGCAGGGACACCCAAAGCCCCGTTCAACTTGGCCTTGAACCCTTCAGGGAGGGGGCAGCCACAGCTGCTCTGGGCAACCTGTGCCAGGGCCTCACCACCCTGTGAGAGACTGGAATGTCAATGGATTGTCACAAAGTGTGCCTGTGTGTGCGCTTTGAGTCACAGGGTGGTGCCAGTAATGCCTCAACATTGATCACGGACCAGCTGTGGCCTTTGTAATTAGTCTAAGGAACATCACCCAAGGACGCAGGAGTGCATGGAAGGCTGCACCCCCACTCCCTTGTGGTTGTATTGACAAACTCGGGAGAAGCCTCAAAGAGGTGGACTGAGTGAAACCAGGTGTTTCTCATCCAGCACAAGGCCTGGTGATTATATAGGCCCAATACTGTGCGATGGTGGTGTACACCAGATGCCATGCAACCTTGCAAACGACTTTGTGACCTCACCAGTGAGGAGATGATAAAAACTGGTAAGAGGTGATCATTTTTGCCCTAGAAGCCAAATGATTGCTCAAGAAGCATAAAGTCAGCAGATCTGTGGGTACTGAGACAAATACATGAAATAAAGTGACCAGAAAACTGTTGCTTACTATTTCTCTCAAAATAGGAGCTAAGGACGCTCAATGAAGTGATCAAACTGCACATTACAGTAGAAAAAAAAGATTAATTTCCAGGCACTAGTGTTATTTCTTTAAAAGGTGGAAGCCATCACTTAGAGGACACTGCAGACCTCAGCACTATGAGGAGATTAAAATAAAAAAATCCACAACTGCTTTATACAGCCCTGACTAAACACCATAGTCCAAATGCAGTCGTTGCAAAAAGCCTGCTAAGTTTATTGAGGAAAGATCATTATTTGTCCTCTTGCTTTTTCCTTTCTTTGTACACTTGGGACTTGGCTATAACCACCAATATACTACTTTTATTCCAGAAAAGCTCTGCAGCTGGCTCTGCCAGAGCCCGCCGACTACCTAAACCAAGAGTCCTCCACAGCTGAGGCTGCTCCTCAACTTGAATGTATTTTCTGACAGCAAGGCACATCAGGCAGTCAACTGTTCTAATCTGAAGTGAGCAGCGTTTGGTTTGGACATGTCGAGAGGGCAGAGGTTTGCCAGGGAAGCGCTCACCTGCTGTTCCCTTTACATTCTGGGACACCGAATATAAACACATAAAATTGATAAGGCTACACTGATTTTTTTAAAAAAGCTTCCTTTATGCTAAATATCTAGCCCTCTCAATAGAATGGGTTTCCTTTTTTGTTTTTCTTTAAACATAATTCTTCAACCATACCTTGAAGACCTGAAAGCCTCTGTTGATTGATTCATCTCACTGGTACCTTCTCAAAAAAATCTGGTGTTTCTCCTGGAAGTGCAGCAATCATCAGTCCCTTACTGTCTCCCATTCCTGAGGACCTTCCTCATTCTCCTCATGCTTTTCATGGCTTGTTTTCCAAAATGCACTGGGGAGAAGTTACACAGACGCTGCCTAAGGGGCTGGGCGGCCAAGGCACTAGGAGAGGGGGAGAAGTCTTCCTTGTCCTCTCTCAGAGGGTGCACAATGAGCTGGAAGAAAAAGAAAGCCCAAGAGGAAGGGCAGCCCCTTCCTGGCTAAATTAAGGAATTTTGCATTCTAAGGCCAGGACTAGGACATAATGCCAGAGCAGGAGCTGCAAGTGTTCACAAGGTATGCTGAGCTCAGCGCTGGCGCTGTTAAGACCATCTTTTGGTTGAGGATGTTGACTTTCTTGGCCTACACCACGCTCTTTCAAGGACAGATACCCATCACACCAGAAACATCAATTAATACCAAAATGAATTGCCCACCCCCTCATTGCGCATCCACTGTGACCCTGAAATATTACCTTCACAAAAAAAACCCCAAACCACCAGACTGTCCGATTCCATGCATGCGATCCTACCTACTTTAGTGAGACTACAAGGACACTATTAAATTCAAGACTGGGTCCCTTTAATTGTTTATACGATTTTTAAACAGTTTTAACTTACCACAGTTAAGCAGCTAAAGGATTTTAAAATCAGGTAGAAAATCCTTACTGTTTCACAACCATGTTAAAAAAAAAAATTATTTATATGGCTGTTAAGCAGGGGTGGAGCATGCAAAGCTTTATCTTCTCATGATTTAAATCCCAGGCAACGTTCAGTTTGGAAATGACACCAGATGGATTCCAGAGTGAAGCTCAAGGTCATCCGAGTACCGTGTTCTGCTCCAAACTGTAAGCACAATCATCACAAGCCACACAAAGCCATCATCAGAAATTTAATACACTGTCAGATACTTGGTGATCTTCTGAAAGAGCACTTTAAATGCTTCTTACCCTCGAGTGCAAGGACACAAATGGCCCTTGTTTAAAACTGATACAGGAGGAAGGAAATCTCTCCGCACATCAGTGTCATAGGAAAAGTGCATCTGTGCTGTTGCTTTGGAAGCATGTGCTTTATAAAACTAGTTGTAAGCCAGATGGTTAATTTAATATTGTCTAATTCTAGGCAAGTTAAGTCACTCACCTGCAGCTGGAGACAGAGCTTGCTGAGCGCGCTACACCCCAGTAACATTCCGTGTGCTACACAGTGGGTAATCTATTGCCAAAACAACCACGGACAAACCCACCTAATCTTATTTAGAACTTACCTCCCCGCCCCCCCTTTTTTTTTTTAAAATGAAACCACTTATACTCAAGTCATAATTTTACTACACTGTGGGATTTAAGACATTTTAATGGAAAAATGTCAGTGAGTAATACCTAACCAGGTGTCAGCTACTCTATTTTTACCGCTGCACGGCCCGGCCCCCAGCCTCCTCCTGCACAGCGACTTGCTCCCGCAGCCAGTTCAAGGTCACAGCCTGATCCCCACCACAGCAGGTCCGCAGCACCCGAGAGCAACCCCGTGATCCTCATGGTTAACTTCTTAAAAAAAACCCAACATCTGTGCAGCACGAACGGCGACATTATGCATTTAAAAGAACGGCTGTTGACTACCTCTCCTTAACAAGGGAGACTGTTTTACACTGCAGTGCAACACAGAGCTTGTCTAACATTTCTAACACTATTTTGTCTGCTGTCTTTGATGTAGCCATTCACCCTTTCCCTACCTTCAGTTAATTTATTTTTCTTTTAAATCTTCCATCACTATACCTGCTATCACCTGGGGTTCCTACTTTTCCTGCCTAGGATCTCTTGTGCCTCCCCCTCAAAGGCAGGGCTCCAGTGTTTGGGAAATGCTGGGTTAACTGGATCACACAAAAGACTGAACAACAAGGAAAAACTTTCACTTGTCCTTTTTTACCTTAGACCAAGGCAATTGGCCTTTCCAGTAGGACAAAGCCAGTATTTTCCTATGAAATCCATTTTTTCTGGAACAGAAGGTCTAAAATACTAATGGATTAGTTTGCTGAGCCATTACATCTGCTGACTTGAACTAACACCACATTTCCAATATGCCACGGAAAGGATGGAGGAACCTGTATTTGGGAAAGGATATTTAGCAAAGTAGTTAAACTCAGCACATTTAGAGATTTCTGCGTAGACCTGTTAAGTGTATCTTTTCATGACAGATAGGAACCTTTTATATACCTTGTGGAAATTGGTGAGACCTCAAATCACTCTGAAATTTCAAAATTATTTGTTCTTCCAATGACTACTATGCAAACCCAGTACAGTCTCTTGCCAAGGAATCATTCTCTATGTAGGTAAGGAGAACGAAAGGTGACCTGTATGTAGTCTTGCAAGGGATAAAAGCAGATAAAGAAATTGAAGTATATTTTTAAATTTTCCTGATTATTTCTCTCAAGCAGCAATGGATTCTTCCAGATGTAGAGAAAACAGCATTTGCAGATATGTACAAAAGTTTATTTTACAAACAGCAACTACTTTTGAATAACAAAATTGCAAAAACATAGACCAACATTAGAAAAACAGCTCAGGAGTACATTTTTATCTGAAGCACAACTTAACAGACTTCACTAAGTAAAAATACTCCCCCCACCTTCCCTCCCTGACCATCTACCAGATGGAATTTCTTTACAGAGCTTTAATTCAAGATATGAAATAGACATTAGTGACATTTCAGTAATTTTGGACAACTACAATTGATTGACCATATTTCTACTAGTTTTTCCTGGCCTTAAAAAAAAAAAGTCAACTCAGATCTGAAATATGACAAAGTCCAATTCTGAAACAGAATTTTCTCTAAAACGGTGTTGAACGGCAAGGGTTATATTTGTATATTTTGTTACACCGCTAACCCACTAGTTCTATTTTCTCAGTAAGGGAAAAAACAAGTTACTTAAAACTACGAAACTGTAACCACCATTATCTTGAGTTAGCAATGAAATACTTGTTCAGCTCTCTGAAATGGCTGCTACTGTCTGAAAGATGTCTGGAAACATATACTGACTTGAATAATAAACGTACTTAATGTTAAAAAGCGTAAGCAGCTTACAAAACATTGACTGGAAAGGACTATGTGCACACACTTTTTCAGTGAACTACAAGAGTAGGAAGGGTGTAAGTCCAGAATTTTGGGTTCTTGTAGAAAGTGAAAAATCTGACAAATTCAATTTCAGGAAACTGCGTACAAATGTCTCACTCAGCTGTTCACGGACAGAAATGGAGGGCATCATTACAGTCTTCAAACTTCACTTTGAACTTTCTTTTCATGTTTCAGAAGTGTACCAAAAGCTAATTTTGGATAGCTTAACTCAATCAAAGAGACAATATGAATTGATGTTTCAGCAAGAAATTACCGCTTTTAATTTTCAAAGCTGTTAGGTCCTGACAAGATTCAAAATTTCAATAATTGAAAACATTTGAGAAAATGAAAGCATCTCAAGATATTACAGAAAGTCAGTAATGAAAACTATTATAATACAACAGTACTCATTAGCTCTAATAAAGCTATGTTAGCCTGTTTTTTCACTACAGACCCTACTTTTCAGGTTACATTATGCCATTAAAAAAAAAAAAGTGTTTCTTAGTTCACAACTTTCTAAACACTGAAAAACTACAAATTATTTAAAATCAACTCAATTGGAATATTGAAAAGATTACTCAATGCTCTTCAGCTTAAATCTATGGGTTTTTTGCAAACCATTTACCTGTAACATGGAATCATTTTTGGTATTAAACTCTGAAAGTATTGTCCATGCTTTTTATCAGGCATACCAGTATTTTTGTAGTCATATCACTTTAACAATATATAGTTCAATAGCTGCAATATCAATATGTGATATTGTCTATGGCAAATGGGATACATCTACAGACATTTTATAAAGAAACCATTATGGTTTGATTTTCTCAAAAAAATCATCATCACCTAAGTTTTTTTAAAAAGTGTTATTGAACAAACTCATGATATACTCAACAGTTTGCAACAGTTCAGCTTCAAAATGTGTTGAAGTATGCCAAGCACTGTAATATGAATTGAAATGAAATTCAAAGTGTTTAGAAACTTTTAGACTCTTAAGAACGTTGCTGTTTATCACAAAATTCACTTTTAAACATAAAAGTTTAGACAAGTTGGATATTAATATCAACACTCATTCACCACACTTTTGTTCACCGCTTGTCAGTTTGACAATTCCCATTGTGCATAATCTCACCCCTTTCAGCAGACTTCTGTAATATCACAGTACAGTAAGGATTAAGACAGAGTGGCAGTCTCTTTTCATCACCTGGCTGTTGTGTATATACTGTATATAATGCAATAATCAACAAATAAGACAGCATGGAACCCATCCTCCAGCCCTAAAAAAAAAGCATTTTAATAAACTAGAAATGGCAGCTTTTGTAAGAAGTTTTCTTCACAGTTTTATATTTGATAGCATATATTTAATATTAAACAGGCAGAAAGCCCTAAGGTGTTTATAAACATACTTGAAGACAGTACTGATTGCTGAACCCAGAAAAGTGGTGGCAGCAAATTCATTTAAGTGGCATTCATGGCTTGGAAAATCCCTTTCAAGGAACTAAAACTGGGGTTTTTCTCCCCTATTTTGTAAAAGTAGCATTTGACATAACTGATTTTTGATTTTGAAATTTTTGAGTTGAGCTCAGTACTTCTCTCCATAAACATACAGTCAAGTGAGTTCACTGTTAAATGGTAAAGTTCCAGCTAACTCAGTAAATACTCTTCAACTTCACTTGTGACACTGTCAAAACAGTTTTTAACATAACACTGAAAAAATCATTAAATACAGTTTTTCATCATCAAAAAAAATGTTTTCAGCTATATCTGCTGCTTTCACTGGGACTTCGATTGTTAGAGTAACTGCGATCACTTTCACTGTCAGAGCCATAAGATCTATAAAGAGAAGATTAAAATGCCTCAAAATTGTATTTTTAGCTTCAACTTCAAAATTGTATCATGCAAAAAAATAGTCAAGACAGACAGACACAAAACAAGAAGAAAACATATGTCTTTTACAGGATCTTATCTCATACAACTGAAGTATTCATTAAGGGAAACTCAAAATCAAAATAATCATGAACTTTACGTGATGAAAATCCTGTGTAACAAGTCAAATTGTGTTTGTAACTACCAAGATTTTATTGCCTTCTCTGCAACTGCTAAGAAATAATCCAAAACATCTATTTTTGTAAGTGCTAATAGCTGAGAAGTATATCCTAACAAATACAATTTTATATTGTGTTTCTCAACTAATACAATTTCATAAACCCCTGCTTTATACATTGCAGTTTTTCTTTTGAGGAAGGGCCTTTAAGAATTAGGTCCCATAACAACAGGAGTGTGAGTGTCTGCAAAGTGCAAGTTGTAGATTAAAATGTTTTGGTTTATCCAGAAGAATTCCAAGTTCAGCATCTGGCCAAACATCAAGACAGAGTCCATATGGTTTCAAACAAACCACAGGACATATTCAAATTACACAGAATAAACTCTTCTTAGAGATTTTCTAGCCTTGTGCCTGTAAGGAAAGCTTTCTAAATCAAAAGATGACCTATCCTAATCCAACACTTTCTCTGAAGCTTCCCAACATACTGAAACACTAAGTCTTATTTCCACCCTCTTCGTTAATCTCATTAATTTCTCCTCAAACACAAGATGAAAGTCATTTTACTGTGAGAACTAGATGGGGAAATGGGTGAGAGCAAGTCTGTTAAGAGTTCATTCAAAGTTGTAAAAAATGAGTATGAGGACAGCAGAGGATGAAAGTTTACAGTAGTCTTGGAGATCTGCCTGATTTAGCAGTGACTAACATGGGATAAACCAAATCATCATTGACATTCACTATCTCTCTATCCTGTTCCACTTCTGATCTTTGTGAAACGTGATCACTTACACCTATATAATTCCCCCGACTCAGTAGGATAAAATTTATCCTAAATTCAGTAGAAGCACGCTAGATTTGCAGGTCTTTTACGTTCTACAAAGTTAAAAATTAATTCTGGGTAGTACTGCAATTTTAAATTTCCCTTTCAGATATATATTTTTTTTAATCCACTTCTGCAGTCTAACCAGAAAGAATTCACCATCTAACAGAATTCTTTGCATACCAGGTGGCTTTTAATGCATAACAGGGCACTCTATTTACACCTTGAGAGCTAGTTCATTGTAGTTTTTAAGAAACATTTACAATTATTAAAAAAACCCAAAACATGCTTATTTGGAATGAATACACACAATGAACTGGAGACTTCTCAAATCTTTCTTATCCTAGTTTCTACCCCATCCTCAAATTCAGTTTGCCAGAAATCCCAATTTTGTCACTCACACACATGCTCTAATTTTAATTGTTTTTAATTATTACTTCTGGTAACAATGCATTTTTTATGCTTGGGGGGAAGAAAACATTAGCCTTCACAATCATAAGTATGTATTTAGCAAATTCTTTTCCATAAATACAGTGTCAAAGTCATGCTAGCACAAACATACCTGGATCGCCTGTCATAACTTCTAGATCTTCGATAGCTGTCACTCCTTTTACTTCTACTTCGACTTCTGCTATAGTAACTATCATATGTGTATGACCTACTTTAAGGGAAAAGAAAGCAATTGTAAATTTACAATTTCTTGTCTAAAATGCTGTTTATTTTAAATGTAGGTTTTAAAGACACATATACAGAGATGAGTAGCTATGTAGAAATTACTTTTGAATGACGTGGCAAACAGAGTAATTCTACATTTTATAAAAGTTTAAATACAAGAATAAATGTCATGGTTTAACACCAGCCAGTGACTAAGTACCACGCAGCCACTTGCTCACTCCTCCTCCCTCCCAGTGGGATGGGGAGAAGAATCAAAAAAAACCCCCAAAACCAAAACCTCATGGGTTGAGGTAAGAACAATATGAAAAGGAATACAGTACAAAAGAAATAAAACCCGGGAAAAGACAAGTGATCCATAATGCAATTGCTCACCCCCTGCTGACCAAGCAGCGATCTGCCCCCCCAGCCAACTCCCCCCAGTTTATACACTGGGCATGACATTCTATGGTAGGGAGTAGCCCCATGGCTAGCTCGGGTCAGCTCTCCTGGCCATGCTCATTGGCAGAGCGCAGAATACTTAAAAACTCTTAATTTAGGATAAGCACTGCTTAGCAAGACTGAAACATCCGTGTGTTATCAAATATTATTCTCACACTGAATCCAAAACACAGCGCTGTACCAGCTACTAGGAAGAAAATTAATTCGATCCCAGCTGAAACCAGGACAAGAAGTATCTTCAAAACAACTGTAAAAATCTCTCATTTATTAATCTATAAAGACTTACTAAGCATTTTAAGTTTTGTATTTTCTGTACAAACTGTAGATGCAGTAAAAATCTCATTCACTAATACTTCTGAAAACAAGTAACGAAGTGATTCCATTTATAACTCAATTTTATTTTAACAATAAAGGGAAATGTGTTCAGCATTACTTATATCATCACCTCTAACCGTAATATCAGGATGATTCGGTTATTTTCAGCTTTTAAGTATCTTACGCTGATTTAGCTTTGATTACACTTGCTATCATGATAGTATATTTTTAAATACCATAGATAAAGGGGTATTCTTATACTAAGATATTTTTATAATAAGTACATTTATTGCAGAGCTTGTACAAAACTATAATCCATACCTGGATCGACTGTGATGACCATAGGAACTACTTCTGGATCTACTTCTACTATAAGTCCGACTGACAAAAACAGAGACATTTTAAGTTAATCAGAATCAAGTGCTGAAGAGAGCATGGGGAGAGGGGAGCAAAAGGAGAGGAACATCATTTGCTCAGAACTCCTTATCCATACTACCAAACATTAAACAAAATTATTTTCAGTAACAGGAAATTTTGAAATCTGACTATTCAAACTCGCACATTTCAAGTAGATACTTCAGACTGCAGTATGCATAGCCGAGCACATTTCCAACTCGCTCAGAGACTGAAGCATCATTCTGCTAGGCCTAATTTACTGGTTTTGTAATATACCCCAACACTATCTCCAATTACAGAAACTTACCTACGACTCTTGTAACTGTGATAAGAACTACTTCGACTTCTTGACCAATCTCTACTATACCATCCTCTGCTTCGGCTTCTTGTATAGCTTCTTGACCTGCAATCAATGAACAACTTTCAAAAGCACGTAACAGAATATAACTGAAGAAAACAGCAGAAAACAGGAAGCAATAACATTATAAAGCTTTATCTTTTAAGCTAAATATTTATTCCATACCTGCTAAATGATACAGTGCCGTTTAAAAGGAAAACACGAGTTGAAAAACACGCCTTAAAAATATCCGAACTTTCAAGTTAACATGGTAGGCTGTGGGACTCACACAAACTTCTTACCTATATGAATATGTAGAACTTCGGGATCGACTTCTTGAGTGACTGTAGGATATGGACCTTGTTCGGTGTCTGGATTTCGATTCAGATTTACTTCGTGACCTACTGAGACTCCTGGACAGACTATTGTCATCTCTGTTTGGAGATTCTTCCTCACTAGAACTTTCTTGGTTCCTTGGCCTTCGATTTAGCCGTGCTGTTTTTCTAACTTCATCAAACAGAGATCCAGGCCTTACTTTATTTTTAGCTTTTATTTCAATTCTTAAACCAGCTGGTTTAGGCTCTGGTGCTAAAGCTACGGTCTTAACTTCTGCAGCAGTAGTAACTGGTGCTGGTTGTAAGTTACCAACACCTTGCAAAGGCTTCCATTTATTATCTATCATACCACTTTGTGTATTTTCAGTAATTTCACTTTTTAGATTACAGTCTTTAGCACTGGGCACAGGGACAGAGTTATTTTCTTGTCTTCCTGTTTCTTTTTCTTCTTTAATATTAATAAAGTCTGTATTATTGTTTCCTGGTTTGACAGCATCTTGTTCAGGGGTTTCCACCTGTAAATCTTCATTTATACTAGCACTTAAAGCCTGAGGTTTAGTAGTGACAATGACAGGAGACAAAACGTCCACATCAACCTTCCCTGGTGAGTTACGATCTGGAGTACAAATCTCCATGCTGTCATCCGTCTGAATCACATCTTCCAATCCGTTCTGGTTACTTTCCTCAACTTGTTTAATCTCATTCTTGCACGTGGTCACATTTATTCCTGAGTTTAAAGCACTGGTTGAAGCATCTGTTTCAGTGCTATCTTTATTCATGTTACTGTGATCTGGTGAGGCATCACATGTAGCGTTGCCACCTAAAAGGTTTTCATCTGCACAACACTTTTCACCATTTCCAATTTTATCTTTGACTATTTCTTCTTTTTCATAAACTTGGTTTTTATCCTTTATGTCCCCGGTAAGCTGGTTTTCCTTTTTATCATCCTCAGTAACCAGCTTCTCATTTACCTCATCATCATCATCTTCACCAAACTCCAGGGGGGGCTGCCAATGAAACATTTCTTTTCTTTTCTGAACTTTGTGTTTCTTCTCCTTTTTCCCTTTTGACTTTTCTTTTGCTTTTTTTGAATGTGATTTTTTAAGAGGGTTTTTTGATCCATGTTTGTGTTTCTTTGACTTTCCTCTAATATTTGTTGAGCTAGAACAAGAACTCTCAGATTCAGAAGTTGACAACTGTTTGCTTGTTTTCCACATACAATCAGAATCCAGAAAGCCTTCTGAAGAATTCGATTGTTTTTTTATCCTTTTGGTAACACTAAGTTCTGTATCAGATCCTGATGTGGCCTCTCCTTCTTCTTTACTAGAGGAGGGTCTGGAATCTCCCCTATTATGTCTTGCATCTCCTCTTTCAGAGTTTGATTCGGAGTCCCATTTACTACCTGAATAGGATTTTCGTTTAGTTTTTGCACCACCTCTAGGCTGCTCAGAAGATTTCTCCTTAGCTGCTTTCTTTTTAGCATGATCAGAATCCCCTTCACATTTGGATTTTGCCCCCCTCCTCTCAGAACTTAAGCTATTTTTATCCTGTTTCTGATTATCTCCTCCTAATTGAAAACGGTCTTCTTTCTCTTGGACTGCTTTCATTTTGGCAGAACGCTCGCTGTCAGTAGAGAAGTCTGAAGATGATAAACTGTCACTCTCTTTCAATCCTTGAGAAGACTCATCATAGTCTTTTGTACAATTATAAGGGAGAGTACTTTCAGAGCTTGTTTCTTGCCTCAATTTAAGAGACCGAGCATTTTGATCACTTGATGCAGATTTTCTTTTGTTTCTGTGTCTATCATCATCACTAAGGGAATAATAAGATGTCGACTCACTATAACCTGACCTATCACTATGGTATTTACTCAGTAATGGTGATCTGCCAGAAGAATGAGATTTTGTCCTACAGCTAGATGGACTTCTAGATCTCGTGTAAGATCTTGAGTATGACCTACTTTGAGAGGACCTGCTTCTTGATCTCAGCCAACTATCCGAGCTTCTGTCACTACGATATTTGGAATAACCGCTTCGATTGCTATCTGGACTTTGTCGCTTACAGTGTGAGGAAGAAGTGTTAGCCTCTTTAACGACTACTAAATTGTAGTTAGTTTGTGTGGGTATTAAATGGGTTGTTTTAGCTTTCATTTCTTGAATTCGCTCATAAGATGGCTTCCATGGTTTCTGTCCAGGTTTCCACCTTGAAGGTGGTGGACTATCACTTAGGGGTATAACAGGGAGGTTTTCTGGGACAACTGGTGGTACAACAACTTTATCACTTGGAAGTATAACTGCTCTTACAGGATCAGAAGTCTTGTTCAACTTGCTTTCATTTAATCGTGTTGAAATATTTCGTGGAGAACTGGAAACTGTCTTTTGACCCCTAGGGTTAGAACTTGACCTTGACCTACTTCGAGAACGCGATGATTTAGATGCTGACCTTGATCTAGAACTTCTTCGGGAATAAGATCTTGATTTAGATCTAGATCTGGATCTAGACCTGGACCTGTAGTATGACCGAGTCCCTCTGCTTGATAAAGTTGATGAACTTTGGTCCTCCTTATCAGATTTAGACCAGTCTCTTCTGGATGAATGCCTAGAAGACAATGAAGAAGAACGAGATTTCCTCTGACGATCACATGATGACTTTGTCCTCCTGAGGAATGGATGAGAGGATTCTACATCTGATGAGGCCGATGTTTTCTTTTTTTTCATTTGCTTGTGCTTCTTGAAATGTTTCTGCTTTTTAGATTTTTTTTTATGTTTCACCTTCTTTTTCTCTTTTCTGTGTTTTTTGTGATGGCTAGAATATCTCACAGTACTTAGATCAGAATAACCGTTATGTGACCAAGATCTTGATCTCCGGGATGCACTTCTTTCATCCCATCTGCTTGTACATGGGTCACTCAACCTAGAAAAACAAAGCACTAAGTGAAAATACTTTATAAACTTCAGATAAACTAAGTATTTTCCCCACCTCCAATGCAATTAAGTTTTAAAAAAATTCACACACCCCCCCACCTCCCCCCCTTCCTTTACTACCAGACAACTGTGTTTTGACTGAGTTTGTTACTCTTTTTAAGATATAGAATTACATATACTATCAGGAGAGCTACTTCTCTCAGAAATGAATCAGCCACCATCAGCAAATTTGGCATATTGTAGAACCCGTGTAAAGAGATTTCATGCTTTAACTACTCTAGTCCACAGAACTTGAAACTTTACAAATATCAGATTCTTAAACCACGTTTAAATAATCATCTTATTTAGTTCTATATATAACTATATATATATAACTATATATATATATATAACTATATAACTGTGTTCAGTTTACTGCTGTACCAGCTAAAAGACTATCAGAAACATTCACCACTATTCAATAATGATTATATTTAATATCCTTGTGTTTTCCTTTTGAGGTTTATCTATCATAATTTGATAAGAGCTCATTTTTAGTACCAAGAAATTCTGGAGAGCTGGCTTCCATCAGTTTGCAACTGCAGAAAGAATATACAACTAAAACAATACTGATCTGATTGTCTGATTTGGTAACCGAAGAAACCATATAACCAAGGTTGAGCCTAAAGGAAATTTGACATGACTAGCTTTATGGAAAGCAACAGGAAACTGAACAGGTATATTAATTATTTCTTAAATAAGTATCCAAGATGGCACCATCAGAAACAACTCTTTTGACATTTTTCAGCATGTATTCATCTGATGTCATATTAGTAAAGTAGAAAGGTTTTAAGAAAATTTTCTACTCTCTTTTTTGGAATTTAAATGGAATATGTTAACCACAAAGATATTTACATTTTTTATTCAAACATGAATGATGTGATACATCTACACAATCTATTCAAGCTTATGTGTATAAAACCAAGACATGTTAAATTTGTGGTTAGGATCCTACTTATCGCCTTTACTCCACTTTTCTCCACTAGGTGGTCTGTACGTTCGTAATCTCTGCATTTCCTCTTTCCAGTGAGGAGGGGTCTCACTGCTCTCATCATCATCGGATTCAGAACATGATCGTGATCGAGGTGGTGTGTGATATCGCTATGAAAACAAAGAGGGATGCACAATACATTTTTCTTTAACAGACACTGAATAATATAGAAAAGATATGGTGCCTCTTATACAGATTTCACATGCACCTTCATAACACAAGTCAGATAACATTACCCACACAAAGTCCATGAAGAAAACACAAATTCTAGATTTCCTGCCAAAAATACCCACTTTTGGTATGCATATATCCCGCATGTGAGACTGGATTACATAGCTAACTGTATCTTTTCGTACTCTGGGAACATTTCACAAAGTTTGAGAGGGGCTAGCAGCTAATCATTTTTTTTGAAAACATATAAGACTCAAGGAAGCAGTCATGGATCCCCTTTAGGTAACACATTTTGTAATAACACAATTACTGCAGATAACCAACTTTTTTCAGGATACTAAAGCACAGATGTTTTACTTCAGTTAGCAGACACTTAACTGTATGAGTAAAGACAAGCCCTGTTTCAAAAGCTATGGCTGTTCAGCTCTTCAGAAATAGGAATCCAGTTTAACACACCTTCAAGCAAAAAAAAACCCTTCACAAAAGTGTAATGAAGCTTAATACTTAAAAACTTATGCTTAGGCACAGCATTTAAGTAGGCAACAAGAGCTACTTGTGCAACAGAGAAAAGAAACTCTAATATTGCTAACTCATTATTTTCCATTACCCAGTTGGATACACTTAGGTAAATTTTGTGAGGAAATTAGATGCCCCTTGACTCAAAGGTTTCCTCAATTATTTTGAGCCACTTATAAAAGCAAGCAGTATGTGAAAACAAAAGAAAAATTGCCCCCCAGAATAAAGCCAGAAAGATACATGTATTGGTTAATTACAGGCATAAGTCTTTAAGACATCCTGATTACATAAAAATATAAAGATAACCTGCCATAGAGATTTGAAGCTTCCCTAGCCTTTGAGCTGAAGCAATGACTACTTTAAAAAAACTTTTACAGATGGAATGGCATTTAGTAGGTTGCAAAGGTTTCATGGACCTCCGTAGTTCTCTCACATTAGACTCAGGAGTCTCTCAGAACTTAAGAGGATTCAAAACTAAACAAGTATTTTGAAAAACATCAAACTTACCCTGGACATAAACAGTTGCTAATCAGACTAATTAGAGATAGCAGAAAGATTTGTTTCTCCAACTAATTGCTAGCCCTAAATTATTTTTTATATTACTGCTTCTCAGTCTTATTTTTGCCAAGACTGCCAAAATTAGGAAAAACAAGACACAGACACCCAAATCCCTAGCAAAAGCAAATTCCACTCAGCTTTAAGCTTTTTTTTTAAGCTTTTTTTTAAAAAATAAATATATATATTTAAAAACATTCAATTTAAAAGGCTTCCTTTAATGGCTATCAGAAGTGTCAAATACAAATGAAAGCTGTCAGATGCAGCAAAGACAGCTATCAGATTTAATGTCAAGGCTGCCAAACAAGGGTCAGTTCTCAGGTGAAGCTCAAACACTACAATACCTTGTGTCAACACTACGGCCATCTAAGCTGTTCATTCTGTGGCTTAAAATAATTGCATCATGGGCATCAGTAGAAAAGTACTTCTCAAATCCAGTGGCTATCACATAAGAAAGTCATGGTCAGAGGAGTTTCTATTAAGACTATTCTAATGAAAAGTGTCTTCAGCTATATACAGAGCTTGATCTCCATATAAAAAAAATATTATTTTTTCTTTTGCAAAAGAATTTTGGACCAAGCCTTAGTTTGGTTTATGGTTACCCAAATACTGCCTGATAAATTATTTTAAAGGGGAAGAATATGCTCAGTCATGGCATGCTACAATTTAAAAGATACCAGAATGAAATGTGCAATTATAAAAGCTTTTCTTGGTTTCTCCCTCTTCTACTGACCGAAAAACAGTGTAGCTGTGCAGTGCTTTTGGCTCTGTATTCTGGATTATTACAGAAGAGAGAACACTTTTGCTTGAGTACAGTGGAACTAAGACAAAAGTCTTCAGGATACACCAAAGATCTGAGGTAGAAATGAAATCTGCATGAACAGTTGGCAGCCTTCGGAGAGAAAGGTAATAAAAAAAAGGACCATGTCTGCAAATCTGTAAAAATGCTTTACTCCCAGAACTGCAAAGTAGTAACTTCTTGTCCCTGCTGTGTCATCTATGAAATTACAGACTTGGTCTTAGCCAGCACAGCTGACGTAACCTGACAAAATACATTAAGTAGCTAAAAAAAGGAAACGAGAAGTTGACTTAAAAATGTCAAAAAGCAGAACAAACAATGTAATTCTGCCGAAGCTGCCAACAAAACTGTTGTTTCTCAGTAATATCTGCACATCCATCAGAAGGTGCAAATACCAGAACTCAGAAGGACAAGCAATACACATCAGTAAGGGCTGCATACACTTAGGACACTGTGGAACACCTCTGTCTACTGTTACACGTTACAGTCTTTAACACTTAACAGAAACCGCAAGAAAATCCCATGAGTGGAGCAGAGTAAAAGGTCTTATCAAGGTCAGACAAGATACTCTGGGTGAGAGGAGAGGAAAGGAAAACAAAATACAGTAAAAAAATTGTCACATACTATTGTGCCTCTTCCTTTAATTTTTCGTCCAGATTTAGAGACTGATGGTTTCTGGTCAGTCAGAACTGGTGTAGCATCAAGAAGCTTCCTACATAAATTAATAAAATATCAGCTTACATGGAAAAAACCAAAAAAATTAGCTTAATTCAATTTCAGGTTAATTACGCAAAATATTAATCTTACTCATTTATTCTGAGATGGCAGAACAAAGAATTCAATGAATTCTCCAAGAAATAAAGACCTACAGTTCTGCAACAAAAGACAAATCAACATACACTTGTTTTTGACTAAAGGAGTAGCCTATGTGTAAATAAAAGCTAACAAAGAACTTGCAGAGGACTCTGTCAAAGCGGTAGGTGGCTCTTCTGAAGAAGTTGACTTGCATTGGGTGCACAGATCACAAGAGACAACACGGACAGAAGAGTTTCAGGATATTTGCAGTTACGCAAGCACCACAGTCCACAGGTGCTAAAGCCTTGCTGCTTTCCCAAGCAAAAGGTAATTCAGCACTCCTTTTTACAGTTTGTGTAATACCCTTGAAAGAAGCAGCTACTACGGCTTTGGAAGCATGAGTAAGGTTTCAAGAAAAGACTTACAGGAGACTATACCATTAACTGAAATAGGAAAAGCCCAAAGTGATTTTAGAGATATCTGACAGTGTAATGTATTAGCTCATCTGAGTCCAAAAGCAAAGAAATTAAATAGAAAAAGAACATAACTCCAAATTAGTAGATGTGCAAAACATGAACTAAAAGTAACTGAACTCATTTTATCTTATTTTCAAAAATTGTAACGTAAGTCATAAAAATCCAGTTGGCTGATTTTGAACCAAAATTTCTTCTTCAGTATAAGAAAGATGAAAAGTCACCTCTCCCAATCCCAAGTTTCCTTCGCAATCAAACACTGCTGTGGTTTACATTGCAAAATTTCTTCTGGAACTACTCACATTTTTTTTTTGCATCATCTGTAATTGAGTTTAAGGTCGTAACATGCATGACCTGTAAGGACCAATGAAACTAACTCATTAGATCTCACTGAAAAATCCAGGCTGTAAGGAATATTACGAAGAAAACTGTAAAAAGGACGATGAAATAATCTCATTTAGAAATTCTGACACTACAGCCATCATTTAATATTAATACTAGTAATAGAACATTAGTGGGAAGAATTTATGCATAGTTTCCATCAAGTCAATATAATACAAAAGCTCAATGGTTCCTTACGGTTCAGGTTCTACATTGACAACAGGCACATCTCTTCTTAGCAAAAATCTATTTTCAGGCACTGGGGGAATTTCTTCAGGACGTACCACAGGTTTGTCCCTCTTTATGCTAACATCGACTGCTTTTTCTGTTGTATCACTCTTGTCAGAAAGACTGCTATGGGGAAAAATAAGTTGATAAATAAAAATTAACCCTCAACCAATAAACACCACTTTCCAAAGTGAATTCCAAGACAAGCCCACACAATGTATCAAACTAAGGTGGCTTAACAACCAAACCATGTTTCATTAACAATCCATTTTAAGCTAAAGGAAAGAGGTTCAGTTCTTACTTTACAGCAAATAATTTTGCTTTTAATTTGCCATTTGTCAAGAACTATTTTAAAAATATAATCAAAGATATATGAAAGATCTATTATTTGCCTAATGTCTCACTTAAACACAGGTATACTGAGTTTAAAATGCTGAGACTTACTCATTTCAAAGTCACTCTAGCTTCTATCTGCAAAGATCTTAAAGTCTTTAATGGAAAAATCTACTCGAGCTCTGTTTTAGTGTTTTTCTTGTTTGGTTGGTTGGCTCTCTTTATAAAATCAAGCATCAAAATCCAAATTTAAATAAAAGCATTTTCATATTCATTACTTGAGTATTTCGTGAAGACAAAGTAGAATTTCTCAAATTTCTCTGAAATTCTTTAATTTAAGAGACTAGTCACCATCTTTGGTTTGAGGTTCGCTTGCACTTTGGATCCTCTTTCTTTCTCTCTTCCTTTCTTCGTTTTCTTGATTGTTTGGTTTTAACTCTTCTTTTACGTTTTCTTCTTCTGCTTCTTTCATTGTCAGCTTCACTTTCAGATGAAGTTTCTGAAGAGCTTGATGCACTGGAGGAGGAGTCTGAAGCTTCTGACTCAGAACACACTTTCTTCTTCTTCTCCAAAGCTTAAAACAGATATTTTAAATTTACATGTGCATATATACAACACAAAATAGACAATGTTATATATGTATACACAAACACACGTACTGCTTCAGAGGAGCTGAACTTTTTTCACAATGAGGTGCATGAAAGTACAATCATAAAATGTCATATAACTGGGTCCAGCCTAAACCCATACCAATAAAGTGCTACAAATATTTTCCAGCAAAGATAGCTGCAGAAAAATTCCTTCAGTTGCTATGAAGTAAATTCAAAGAACTTCCATGCACAACTTCCACCACATAAGTCATATCACTGTAGAGCCAAAACATTTTTAAATACACAGCAAGATTGTAACTGAAGTTGAACATTAACTTGTGCCAAGCTTATATAAAGAAAGGCTAAGGAAAAATTGTAATTTTAAGAAGGAGGCTTCCTCCCCTTTTCTCCTTTGAAAAATGTATTTTAGATTGTAACACTGAATTCACACCTTGAGGCTAGAACAGAATACACAGATAAGCAAAGACCATTTATAGTAAAAAAAAAAAAAATAGAAAGCCATGCACAGGTTACAAAACAAAGTTTAAGAAAAAGTCAGAGACTCAGTAGTATATTTCTTATTTTTAAATAAATTCTGTCATTCTTCCCCTTCTGCATCTTCATACTTTTACATTATCTATTCTCTTGACTTTCTCTAAAGGACATAAACACATTATCCTTACGGAAAGTCTGAAGTGAAGTAGAAAACACAGACTTAGAACACTCCACTACTGTACATCAACTGTCCAAACATATATTTAAGATAATTTATTCCCTATGAATTCTCATGAAAAGGAAAATTATGTTGATTACATATACCACATATATTAACATGACATGGTCTTAAAATGAAGCTTTGGAAACTGCACAAAATTCAGCCTCAAGAAAAGCGTATGTTTGTGTCGTCAATAGAAAAATATCTTCTATTTATTTTTTGAGTATCCCATATTAACCTCAAACATTAATTAAGAAGAGGAAGCAGGCATACATTTGCCAAGGCACAAAGGTTTAGGTTAGAAAACCTTTTCCCTTTCTGTCACTTCCTCAGCTAGACCAAGACTTAAGTTTTAAAGGCTTGTAAGAATTAGGACTCTAGAGATTTGCCATAATGATTTTCAGACAATAATTTTTATAGTCTCTGAAAACTGTCAACGTTCAATTAACTTCAGGTACATGCATACTTACCATCTTTTGCTGATTTTGTAACAAGCACCCCACAGTCAATAACTCGTACATCTGCATAGGGCCTACTTGCAGTATCAGTTTTCAGATTTTCTATTTGCTCTATTACTTCAAAACCAGAAATAACGAGTCCAAAGACAACATGTACACTGCAGAAATAAAATATTTGAGAAGTACAAACATTTATATATTGCTGTAAATATTTTCCAATTAATTTCTGATTCAAAAACGGCATTCTGAAATAGAAACATTAGGCTGCACTGACATCATCTGGCTCTTAAAATGCATTAAATTTTAAAATAAGCTTTTTATTACTTTTACATTTATGACAATGCTAAGATTTCATGCACCATGAAACAGAGGTCCACTCCAGTTCAATCAAAGATAAATACTTGATATTATTCTACTCTGTAATCTACAGGCAGGATAAACAGATCATCATTTCTATTCCATCCCTCTCTTCTTGAAATTTTGTGACAGGGAGACCAAGAACCCATACATAAGATGGCAGAGAAGCTCAGGTTTCCCCAAAGAACCATTTATAGGTCTATACAAACTCAGCATACAAACTCCCACTGGCATTGCAGGGACAGTTCTAATTAAGGAATCCCCAGTTTTCTTCTACCATATCACATTTCTCTTTCCTCCTTCCATTTGCCTCATACTTCACAAAAACCTGCCACAAAAGAAAGTACTATCCAAATATATTAAATTTGACAGTTCAACTCATTGATTTATGGATTGAG
Source organism: Athene noctua (assembly GCF_965140245.1). Classification (NCBI taxonomy): domain Eukaryota; kingdom Metazoa; phylum Chordata; class Aves; order Strigiformes; family Strigidae; genus Athene; species Athene noctua. Next base: position 168,166,089 of record NC_134038.1, read on the forward strand.
GGTATCAACCAGTTTTAAAGAAATAATGTTAGGATTTAAGACCTTCCAAGTCCAAGTTTTTGATCAGTTTTAGGAAACAAATTGCAAGTTGAAATTTTTACAGAACTAAAACTTTTGTTTTCCATCTTGACCTATTGTATAATCTTTCACAGATTTAGGAATGTTTCCCCATTGTTGTCCACTTTCAACATAACACATGAAGACTTACAACCTTCAAATTTTAGCCATCATTGAAGAAACTATAAAAGATTCTTACCCATCAAGATGAGGAGCAGGTTTTGTTGTTCTGTTTGACAAACAGCAAGATGGTAAGATGGTAAAAAAAATAATCAGGGGTTCAGATGAAGTAAAAGAGGAGAATGGCACAGAAAAAAGAAAAGAGGTGAAGGTAAGACAAAAAAAAATAGCAAAAAAATCCAGTTACATACATGGAATTAAAAAAACTTCACAGATTTTTTTAAACTTTTATATGAAATTTGTTTGAAGTTTAGCTAACTGTGCATACTTGAATGTCGTACCAAGTATCATTTTATGCATGCAATAAACAATTTTCAAAGAAGTGTATTTAAATACACATTCATATATAGCTAACATTGCTAATCAGAGAAGATACAATTTGGCAATACATACTGGGTTACTAGTGGAACTTAAGTGTTTCTGAAATTGTTGGGTTCTTACATTACAAGGTCACAGTTTATTAAAAAAAAAAAAAAAAAGAAAAGTTAACATATGAGAGAGATTCTTTGCTTCCCACCCCCCTGCTTCTTTCTTACTCTGCATTTACTGGCTTGGCCTCATGACTCAGAACACAAAGCAATACTGCCTTTAGCTGTCAAGACTACAGCACTTCAGCTCATAAGCTCACAGGCTTCCCAAAAGCAACAGCAGCACAATGCAAGCAGACATTATATGCTACCCTACAGTTTACTCCTGTGATAAATGCAGACTTCCTCCCTATGTTTCAGCTTCCCACGTTTAGCTGTTTCTAGCCTGAAAGAGAAATGCAACTGCAATACATTTTGTACACTATCCTAAAAGGTATTTGGAGTTATGCCAAATTTCTGAGTTGACTTCAGATTGGAATATTCAAGGCTGTGCATATATAATTACATGTTAAGATGCACCTTTTTGATGACAGTGCTATGACCTGGTATTTCTCTGTATTCTCTTCCAAGAAATAAAGGAAATTACTTCTACAAGTAAGCCTGCATAATGTTGCACAGGAAACCTTGCTATGCAGACAAATTCAGTAAGGTACATCAGAACTTCCATTAATCTTATATATTGGGGAAGAAAAAAAAATAGAAGTCAAGATAATTTGCATTTGACACTATTTTAATATTTGAAAACATTCTTCCTCTCTCCTCCCCAGGCACTACTTTGCCTTTCTAGCCTTCTTCCAGTGAACTCCCCTCTCTCAAAATAAATAATCAATCACAGATGCTTTTTCTAAATTTACGATTAATACGGATGTGGTACAATGAAGTCAGTTTTTCACTGCTATGATAAAATACTACTTTTTAAGCACAGGTCCTCACTCAAGTTTTGAACTCAAAACACTGCAGTGCTGGAACACATGCCAAAAGATGGAACTGTCAATTGGGAGTGTTTACACTCTTGATTTTTTTTAAGCTACAAATGCCAACTGACCTTCCACTTCTGTAATACCATAATAATACAGAAAACTTCTTTGGTTTAACACAGGGAAAGAAATGCTATCAAGATGACAATTTCTCAATAGTAGGGGGTGTTCTTTCTTTTTCCTTTGCTAATACAGCATATTTCTACAAACAAAAATTCTTACAGCTTTTGAAGTTCTATGAGCAAAAGGTAACTGCATTAAAAACCTGCTGTTAAGTAAACAGTTTAAGCAGGCTTAATTATAAAGCTGATTTCAAGTAGTGAAAAAATAAAAGCGGGTTACTTCCATGAAACAATAAACAAAACTTAGTGCTCAGAATTAGCTATAAACAGCAATAGGTTCAAACCCACTTGATCTGAATGCTGTAGTAATGTGCTCCTGCCATGCTGCAGCAGCACCTGAAGACCAATTAAGCAAATTACCTAAGCATGTACTTACTTTAGACTAGTACTCAATAAGCAAAGAAAGGGATAGTTGGTACATTAAAACTCATGTAGATGTTTCTTCCATTACAGTGGGAATTTGATAGATAAAATGGATAGGATTCTTCTCATTTACTTGTTCATAAAGTGAAAACACAAGGAAAAGCATTATCCAAAAGAAAGCTTCCTATGGGAAGCAGAAACCCAACTCCTCCTTGTGCTTTCAAAAGTTTTCTCATCTCAGTGTTAGGGTGGTAACCTGACATTTATTCTGCAAACATGCACTTTAAAAGACCACATCAGAGTTTTCTGCATACGTTCTGCCTTTCAATCCTTGAACACTCACTTTGGCTTCAAAACTTAATCAGGAGAAAACCTACTTACAGCCCTTGCACTATAGAACTCTAGGGTCATGATGAGCTCCTCCCCCCAAATACTATTTTATTATAACATTTCTATACAGTTCTTTTATAAATTAAAACATTCAAAATCTGCCTTATAATATGTACTATTATCCAAGTTATTTACAGAAGGAGAAATACCTTTTTTCACTGAAGTTTAAAGTAAATTGGTTTAAGATATTGCTGAATAGAAAAGCATCTTTTTGATAAAAGTAGGTCATCACCCACCCCCCTCAAGAACCTCAGTCCTAACAAAGGATTCAATGCAAATAGCAATATGATCAGAAAAACAAGAAAGATAAAAACAGAAAGAAGAAAAGGAAAGGACACAGCCTTAGAGGAATGAGACATTACCTTTGGAGCGCACGATGTAACACTGTTTCTGTAAATTTTACACAAAAATGGCAGAAATAAATTGTAATACATTTTCAGACAAAACTGAGTCTATGTTTTATTAAATACAAGTTTAAAATTAATATTAATCAAGTTGTATGCAGAACAAGGATGCCTAAAAGAGGGCTCTAAATTTTCTTTAGAATACAAGGTACTTTGAAAACTACAGTAAGTCGTCCTTAAAAACAAACCTACAGACATAACCTGCTTGCATACACTATTACAAAGATAAACAGTTAGAAAAGAGAATCCTCCCAACTCCCCTCTAAGTGTCAATCCAGCAGAAGCGTTAGAACACATGCACAACTTTAAGCAGATGAATAACTGATTTAAATGGGTTTATTCACATGCTTGCAGTTACATTGGTGTTCAAATGCTCTACTGAATCCAGTCCTAAGTATATACTTCATAGGGTGGCACCCCATGGCTTAAATGTTTTCAGTTACAAATGAAATGTGTTAAGTCAGTAATTCCACAACTTCATACATTTCATAATTAGCTGACATCTTCCTTGTAGTATGAAGCTTTTCTAAAACTAAGAAACCCAGGTGTTTTCTCTAAAATACACGCATTGCTACTAGATGGTTTGTGTTCAGAATTATAGAAATACACACACATTGCAGATGCCAAAAAGACAAAACATACGCACCAGCTAATCCCATACTTTTGCTCTGGTATAATTCTGAACATCAGCAATGCTTTAAAAACACATTATCAATGGAGCTTATCCATATTTCCCCCCCTCCTCAATAAACTATTAGTTGTTAATTATGTCTCTGCCTATTCCAGCATTGAAGTGATCTGTTGGTTACTTATTACACATAAAAGCTTCCTGTGAATACACAGGCTGTGCACTTCTGATCAAGCCAATGGGACCAGCTTGTGTGATAAGTGCACATATACCACTTCTGCTCTAAGGTGATGCAACATCAGCCCCTTTTATCGGAAATGTTTAGATTTTTATATCACTGTCAACTGTTTTAATAATTAGCTCAAAGGTATTTCATTCACAGTAAAAAAAAAGTTAACTTGATTAGAAAAAGACCTGTTTAAGGACACCAAAAAGACTCAGAAATTAACCACTTCTAATAAGTTTGTAACATTCAGAAATAATTTGTAAAATTGAAACAAGAGTCCCCGCAATTTTATCCTTCATTTAGCAAAGTGGTTAGCTTGTTTGAATTTAGTAACAAGGCATGGCACCACACGTTACAAACATTTCTAAAAACAAAAGAAGCTATTTAGTTTTGAGCAAGAAAGCAGAGCTTGAGAGACACATTAAACCAATAAGCTCAATATGGAATAAAATAGAAATCTAGCAGTAATAGCAAAACAGCCTCAAGTTTTCAATAGCTTTTGAACACAGAGGCAAGAACTTCAAGCATTTGAAGTGGTAACACAAACCCAGGACTCCTCTTTAAGTTGTAATAAGGACATATTCCTTAGTAAACTACATGGCTAAATAACAAGGCAATAAATTAATTATTACATAAAAAATCCCACTGAAAAAGAGTGTGGTTACTTTTTTTTCCCCTCCTATTGTTTTCTTTATGCTTCATTCTGCATAGCCATTTCTGGTTTTGTATTAATTGTCCCTTCACTGATTTTGTATGACAATGGAAATGAAGTTAAGCCCATACAAGCATTTAGGATCAGGAGTCTCATTAATTTTGTAGTACTTTACATACTAATTTTCACAAGAATTGCACTTAGTTTGCATCATAACTTTCCTTTAGCAGGTTTTGTATGGCCACACGCATGATGGAACTGCTCTAAAGAGACCATTATCAGATACCATTATCAGATCAGCTTGACCGAGAAGCAGAATACATTGCTCAAGAACGTCAGTACCCAACAATACAGCCACTGAGCTGGAACATCCCAGAACAGGTCAACTATCCCCCCCCCCCCCCAACTCTAAATGCTCTAGATGCACACCCCCAATAACTAATAATCATCATCATCATCTTTTTGGCAACAGTTCAAACCAGATATTGGAATATATAGAAAAGGGAACAGGATTCTACAGTGGTTCCTGTCAGCACCTACTCCAACCTAAGGATTCCATATCTGAGTATCAACGTGGAAACAGGACAATTAAAGGAAGACTAACACACTCAGGTGGTGCTTAGAACACTTACTAAGTAACTGATGGTTCTAAAAGAAGTTATTCACAAAAAAGAATCAAATTAAATAATAGCGCTATCTGAAAATACAAGTAGCCAATTTATAACCTGGTGCCTTACAGCTATCTTCGACACAGGTCCGCAGTAAAATGTTACAACAGATCCCTTTGGGTAAAGAAAACTGAAATTCCAGTATTTCACAAATCCAGACATTTTAAAGGGATGATGTGTGTAACCTTTCTGCCGGATTTCAACAAGATGCATTTCTTCAGACTAGGAAATGTTTCAGACCCATGTGTGAATAGACATGGCTTATTTAAAGTATGGGTGAATGAAAAACATAGTCCTGCCTTAGCTAAGCATTCTCCTTTCAACCCAACTGTTGCTCCTATTCAAGTAAGGAAAAAAAATAAGAAGTGGGGAAAATTAGTCAACGAGCACTGAACACAGAACTTCTGACATTTTTTTATAAGAAAAATATATATTTTTATATATACACACACATTTCTCTCTAGTCTACTTGTGCATCTTGACAGTTTCTATCAGTGCTTTAATTTACATTCATTCTTTTTCACACTGGCCTCACTGGACCTTCCTAACAATACTTACAGTATCTGTTCCATGCCTGGTTCTCCCCTGTTACTTATAAATGCTTCAAGCTCATTCATGCCAAAGAAATTTCTGATTAATTAAAGAAAGCTGATGATACTTTAGGATTGGCCAGATGTTTGTTCACATTAAGACTAGTCTGAAGCTTCTATTTGAAGTAAAACTGACCGCTGCAGCTCAACTTTCAACAATTTTTAGGCATCGTCTAGAGTCTTGTTGTGACCAGTTTATTAGTGCAGTCCGCCAAAGACATATTTGCTGCCTTATTACTTTCTGTAAAGACTAGTTATTCCAAATGACACTTCTCTGTGATAAGCAGGGAAAGCACTTCAGATGAATAAGCAGAACTGTTATAGTCAGAATTCTTGCTATTATTTTAGCCCTACATGGGCCAATACTTACATAAAAGAAACTTATTTGCACTGTTACAATAGGTGTGTATGATAGAGAAACAAAGAGTTCTCATCCCTGAAGTTATCTATGAAAAAAAATGCAAACAGAGGTCTAAAGAAGTTCAGATGGAGATGAACTATTTCCCTTTCTATAAAACTAGTCAATAAAATTAAAAACTTGTTCAAACTATTTTTAAGAAAATCTAAAGGCTGCCATTGAAGACTGCCTTTCACACAATTTTCAGGTTATACTTTCGAAGACCATTTTTCCTCACAATAAACTGCCGAATAACTGAGCGTTCTTTTGAGTATAAGAAACATTTTAATTGCAGCTTAAAGCATATTACACTAAAGGAAACAAACATTTTAAAGAAAAGCTGTATAAATGCACGGTACATTCCCTAAAGTAATCAGACAAATGTCAGCAAGCAAGACTAACTGCTTTAATATATTGTGTTTTAAGGTTAAGTCAGAAGACGCCTAGATAAAAATCTTTAGCCGTTTCCTACTTTCAATCTTGAAATTCAAACTCTCCATGTTATGAAGCACAAACCAAATTCCACCATTAAAAAAAACCTGTACAAAAAGACAGATTGTTGAACTGTATGTTTCACCATTCATCCTTGCCTATTGGTAAACTGAGTTATCAGACATGAACATGACTTTGCAAGTGACTGTGTACATACACATGTGCCTTGACGAGCAGCCTCAGTGGCTTCTGTACGGAATCTGTAATTGTACATATTCATTCCCAGGATCAGCTGCAGTACTGGAGGCCAAGGGTGGGATTCAGCTTAAACGCATAAACTCCAATATATTAAAGGCATCCACAAGTGCAGTAGGCATCTCAGCTGCTGATCAGATCTCGGCTCAACTGCCAACATCTAGGCATCTTGAGACACCCTACCATATCCTGCCTGCCTTCCAGCTGCTACTCCACGAGTGCAGGGTGTCATGCACGTGCTACATCATATCTGCACTCCCTATCTTGGAGTTCCCAGTGGTGTCTCAAACAGTATTAGATGTCTGCATGCAGAAAAATTTAAAAAGCCCTGGTCGAGAAGGTCACACCAAAGTCTAGAGCATTAGAGCATGCGACTTAGCCAGCAGCCCATTTAAACCTTATCAGTTATATCGGGAGTTTGCTCCTGATCTTGATTCACTTGTCTGACTCTAGGGCAAGCTGGTGCCATATACGACATTACAGGATATCCAAGAAATCTGCATGGGGCATGCAGGTAAGTCAAGATCTTCAGAACATCCACAGCCTTCTCTCCCAGAGTTGAAGCCCAGTAGGACACCCCAGGACACTAAAAACAGCTTCAGATTCCTACAGGCAGCTGATGTGAATCTAGCTTACATGGAAACTATTATGTTTAGGTATCTTACTCTGCCTGAATTCCCACTGAACTAACAATGAATTTATGAAAAAACAGCATTTTTGAGGAAATCTGCATCTTTCAAAATACTTCTGTATTTGATGAAAGTGCTCTCAAATACTGTTAATTTTATTGTCCTATGTAAATTATAATTTAGCATCCAAAACAACTTTAGGTTGTTTTGGCACGTGGGGAGAGACAAGGTGTTTGAACAAGTAAGCTGAGTCTACAATGCATAAGGAAAAGAAGACTACTTCTGAATCAAATGCAGGAGAGAAGAAACTTTAGAGCCCTCAAATGATAGCTGCTTGACTGATGTGATATCATTTAAGTTTTCATGTATACTGTTCAGATAAGCTTAAAAATGGAAAATTATGAGAAGAGACCCAAAAGATAAGTCACCAAGTAGTAAATAGTGAACCAGTGTCTTTCAGACAGCTTATTAAACCACAGGTTGGGTTTTTTTTATATAGACACTGCTTTCCATATTAATGTGTATACATATCCATTTAGACTTATTGTACAGAAGCATAACATCTAAAATTTGGTTTGAAGGTACCAGAAAACAAGCTTTTGACATTTAAAATTTTATCTCTATGGAAAGTCACAACAGTGGTAACTGTGCAAGACTTCCTTAGGTTCCTATTCATTTTCCATTTTTAGGACATTCTTTAGGAATAGACCTAAAAATGTCTCTTATCTGAACTTCATCATATCATATTGAAGGTCTTTTTCAGGCAAAGAAAAAAAAAGAAAGATTCTTGAGGACAGTTTACTCCTTTACTGACGACAGTGAAGCGCCATTCATTCTTAACCCCCAAGAAAGATGGCAAAGAAAAAAATAGTTTTTCTAGTTGCTACCCTGAAATTTACTTTCGAACACCAGTGTTATTTTACAAAGTACTTCTTAGCACAAGCCCAAAGTTATAATCCAGATCTTTCCAAATGCAAACTGTTTAACAAAAGGCAATTTTTAAAGGTAATTTAACAGGAAGATTAATTACATAAAAATTAGCAAGTTTAAAAATACTAATACTGAACCCAGAATACAACTGCTTTAATCAGAAGACCCTGACATATCAGAACTGAGTATTTATTGATGGTAGTTTTCTACAATCTAGCAGAATATAGCTACATACTAAAATGGATTTTTTTTTTTTAAGGTAATGAAGGAAAAAAATCTTATTGTCATCACATAGTTTTACATAGTGTTGGTACCAAAGTAGCTGGCATATGCACAAGTAAACAGAACTATGCAGCGATATGGAAGAAAAGCATGTCAGGAACAAACACTCCAAAATTTTAAAAAAATTTTTAAAAAATCCCCAAAACTGTAAAACCACCCACTCATCCTCCCCAAAATAAAACCCAAACCAAAATGCCCCCAAACTAAATCATAAATCATCATATTTTAAAGAGCACATGCAAAACCATACAAACCACCTCTAGATCTCACTCCCTCTTGTACCCAATGCTCAACTTCTTAAGATTCGGTTGGTGCACATACAAAGCCAAAGAATCTATTTTCTGGACACTAAGAATTTACTGCATAAACCGTATTTTTATGGTAAAAAGAAATGAACAAGGAATACCCACGTAGTACCAGCTTCTAATCCAAATAAATGCCACAAGCAAGTTGTGATAACTAATGTTTCCTACTGTAGCTTACACTGCAGGTACCCACTCAACCCTATTTAAAATAAGGTGGATAACATTATAGATAATTTAGCAATACCATCTTTCTCATGAACAGCGCTTCTCTGTTTAAGAAAAGCTCAACTGTCATATCACATCTACTCACATGAAAAATTGGGAACCATTGGTATGTTTCCCTCGGTTTGCCATTGACAAAAGGAACGCTCTGTCATGTTTGAGAATAAAGTTTTCATCTGTTTGAAGAAAAAATATGTTTGTCAGATTTTCCCTGACAAGGAACACAAGTCTAATTTTCTTAGTAACTTATGGATGTTATAAGGAGAAATTTTGCTGCTGCTAAAGAAACATAAACAGGTTGTAAAAGACAAAAATCAAGTTGAAACAAGCCTCCCGGAAATTACTGTAGAAGCAGTTACGAGACAAAATGCATTCTTTTTTAAAGTTTCAGATATAGCACAAATATTTCTAATGAAAAAAATTTTAACTCATTATTAGTGTCTTCAATAAACACTAGATTCTCACAGACCTGGATTTAAATCCGTCATTTTCTGAATAAGAACAAGGTTGGCAGACTTACTGACATCCTAGAACAAGACTTAAAATACATGATACCATTATTTACAGAGCATGCACCTCAGGTAGAAAGATCTAGAGAAAAAACCCATTTCCCTGGTATGGCATGTTAAGATAGCCACCTATCCACTCAAAACTCGAAGTCTCAAAACGTACAAGAGAAAAAACCCTAGGTATGAATGAGAAACTAAAGAACATATTCTTCCTGCAACCTAAGTATAAAATCGATTAAGACCAAATCTAACACGCCTTTTATATTCCAGTGAATTAAAGAGGACTTTTGGTTGTACAGCGTAATACAAACCCAGGTCTTCTGAAGTTCATTTTGAAAGCTAGAAATAGTAATTTGAGTGTACAAAGCCATTATTTTTAAGATTACATATCGAAACACAATGCTGCATGTTTAGCACTCACCACCTTTAGAAACAAACTCTAGTAACTTCTTAGCAAATGGATCTATTCAAGACTTTCTTTTGACTAAAGGCTGCAGTACTCAACACCAAACCATGTCTCTGTTTAAGACAAACTTAATGGTATGCACTTGACCACGAAGAGCTACTTGCAAAACACACAGAACCAGGGACTGTTACATAAATACATACAGTGCCTTTATTAACACTTGAATATCACAGCAACTACCTGTTTTTTTTGCAAGAAATCATTGCATGTCGAAATAAATATAAACTCACCCTTTTCCTTCCAACAACTGATTTTAAAAAGAGGTAAATGTAAATTTATTTACAAATTCTTTGCAAGTAAAATAACTTGTGTAGCATACAAACATCAAACACTTTCAGAAACAAACATTAAGCATACAAACCTTGAATAGGGAAGGGGATGAAAGGGACATTAACAAAAGAAATAACTGTTTAGAATACTGGCATTATTTCTAGCTCTTTCTAAGAATAAGTCATTAACTCTCAGAGAGGTTAGACACAGAACTCTTCATTTCTCCAAGCAACACAGATATCCATCTACAAATGGAAGTATCAGTTGTCTATATATTTACTAGGGAGGGTACAAGGGAACAGTTTGAATTTGTGTTACTGAGCTTTTGTCTCTTACCTTTTCATTTTGCAAAAGACCACATTCTCTATAAACAAAAGAATATGTTGACAGTTTTAGGCAGGAAGATAGGAGTTTATTCATGAATAAAGTTGCCTAACCGCCATGTTGAAAGTCATGTTATACCAATAATGTTAGCCTTAATTAATTGTCAAAGTTAAATATTACCAAAAAAATTATCTGAAAGTCATGCATATAAAAAGAATTCTCATGCAACATTAGTTTCATGCAAGAGGTGATCTATAAGTAGACCTGTTTTCATTAAGTAGCTTGGGAATCAAGACTTGTTTATCTCAGAACTGAATAAAGAATCCACAAAGACATATTTCCTCTTACCTTTAAAATAGCCACCATAAATAGATTCACCTCCTTTCCCATTACCTATGCATTAAAAAGCATGAATTAAACCCATTGTTTCATTTATGAAAGAAGCTGTATGTAACACCCCACCCATTCATAACAAACCAGGATACTCTTGTCAGTTACTAGTATCTGAACATAAGTTTTTTAATTAAAAGTCACAGCTGTGTATTATCACGTTGACACTCAAAATACTGAGAAAGAAGACTGTCACAGTGCTTCTGAACACTGGAAAGTCTGAATCAGGGCTCCAAAGGCTAACCCTTGCTGGTATTCGCTAAAGCAGCAGCAGACAGAAAAACAGCAAGCAAAACAAACCAAAAAAAAAAAATACAACAGTAGGTATGACCAACAATCTTGCCTGGCTCAAAGCAGCTGAGACCCCACCTGAACGGATGAAATAAAGTAGCCAGCAGTTTTAAATGCACCCTTACTTCTACTTGACTCTCCTAACACCGCACCTGTATTATCAGGTACAAGATTTCAGGACACAGTGAAGACGACAGACATTATGGTAAGGACAAGTATTTCAAGGAAGGACAACAGGCTAAAACATTACGTTCTACACATACTGCAGGGAAGGAAACAAAAACTCCTGGAAAAATCTCCTTTTAGAGACTTACCCATTAAACACTTCTAGCTTGTTTACTACTTTATATTTTTTTTTATTATTTTAATAAACAGTATTACTTATTATTCACATAGTTATGTCCCTGTATCAATACAACATTACTAGTGATGCCTCTACTGCAGACACAAGACAAAAGCAGTTAAGCCTACAGTTTGGATTTGAATCGTTTTAATAAAATAGGTGTTACCAGCTCCAAGGTTTTTTCTTTAAACACATTTTTCTAAAAAAATATTCAGTTGAAACATTTTAGAATTTCAAAAATTAACAAAGAAATGGGTGATCTATGCGACACTCCACTGCAAATGCAGTATTCTTTATGGCACCTTCCATGGCATTTTCTACAGTTACATTATAACCACATAAGTTATAACATTTCTGTTCCATTTAAAACATTTCAGTTTTAAAAGTGTATTTTACCTTCGCTGAAGTCCCCACCCTGAATCATGAAGTTTTTAACCACACGATGGAATGTAGTGCCTTTGTAACATAGCTTCTTTCCAGTTGTTTTGCCAATTCCTTTTTCACCTGCATGAAGGTTAAAAAGAATCTACAGATTGTCACTGAATAAATTCCAATGGGTTTATATCCATTAGCATTAGGCAGGTAAAAGAGCCCTCAGAATAGCACAACTATAAAAGGTGACAGTCCTACCTGTTGCCTTTTCACCCCCCATTAATAGCAGAAGGGACCCCTTTACATGGGGACTCTCAAGGGAAAATTAGGTTTCTTAAAAAAATTTTCTCCCCTTCTAAGAAGGAATGTACTTATTAGCAATCCACTCAGGACAATTTATAATAAAACAAGAGTGTATGATAATGATGGATTAACTACTTTCTGTGGTTACAGTGACACTGCTACATTAGCTGAAGTTTACAGCAGAGTCCTTTTCAAACCACCTATACATCTGATGTGCCAGCTGAACCCCAGAACAAAAATCCAAGCTCAGAACAGGCTTCAACTCAGTTTCAGTGTGCTCCACTCTTGAAAAAGTGGGATTGAGCTACTCCAAGCATGTGTCACATCTTCACTAATCCATGCACAGTGCCAGACCACCCCTTAATGCCAATCTGCCCAACACCAACCCTCACCATCTCAGTATGAAACCTGCACAAAACATACACCCATTTCTGAAAAGACTGACAGAACAGGGGAACAAAGCTGTGTCTACAAGAACCATTCCAGGACAAACTGAATGACAATCATAACCAGGAAAAAAAAATAAAATCCCCCAAACCATAAACTGGGACCAGGGCCATTCTTGTCCAGCAGCAGAAGCCAAGCCAGGCCGTGGTACTTGTTAATCCTTTCTGAGCCTGAGATTTCCTAAGAAGCGACACTCAGCAGACTCCCAGTGCAGCTGTAGTTCAAGCCTACTGGTGATTTTTGAGAAAGACGTCCCAGAACCTCAAGCTTCGTTAACATTTCTTCCAAAATTCAGAAGAAAAGCTGCACTGAGCATATTGATGAGGGTGCTATGACTGGCAGGGCAGAGGTCCTACGCAGTAGGTTCAGTGAGGGATTTATGCTGGTCCAGCCAGGGAACATAGAGGACATTGACATTAGCTTCCAAGAAGAGGGTAGCTGGCAGAACACAACCCTTAAGAGTAATAGGTATATTATACTCTGTGCAACAGCTGAAATCCTACATAAGCCACATGCACAAGAGATATTCTGTAGTGTGACAGGACACATAACCCAACATTCAGTTTCATCCCTCCACGAGTTACAGAACAAGCATTTGACACTTGGTTCCATACCACAGTGCTCTCAAACGCACGTGTACTCGGTACCCAGAGATCTATTTTTGCGATCTATTGTTCCTCCACCCAAAATTAACTGATCGCCAAAGCACTCCAAATTTGCCATTCCAAACAGCCACTGCTGCCAGGATGATGGCAAAGAGCAGTTTGTGGTACAAAACACACTCATGGCATTGTTGTTTATCATACTTGTAGAAGCCTTCACACAAGAGAATACAACTTACTTTCCATTACCCTGGCTCTCCATGCCTCTTTCTACCCCATTTTTATTTTCCACAGAAGTTATCCAGGAAAAGCTATTTCTTACAGGGATAGACACACCTCCTTTCCCCCAAAAACATGTCCCTCTGCTACAGCACTGGAAAACCCACATCACTCAGTACCAAGGAGTACATGCCTAAAGTGTCCTGGTTCAGCTGGGATAGGGTTAAGTTTCCCCAGCAGCGGGGAGGGAGCTCTAGCCAGGTTATTCGATACCATGCTGACATCAGGTCCGGGTGCCCAAGCGCGGGAAGAGCAGGGACAGCTTTTGTTCATCGTCACTGCTGTATCCTTATGGTATATCTCTTGTCCCGTTCATTGTTATTGCTGCTGTTGTTGTTCAGTTTATTATTTGTTGCACTGTTGTATTAAATTTTTCCTTATCTCAACCCCAGGGTTTGTATCTCACTCCCTGCCCCGTCCGGTCCAAGGGTGGGGGAGGGACAACGGCAACATGGTCTTGGGTCCCGCAGGGCCTAAACCACCACAATTGTCTACTCATTGTAGTTCTACTCATCACCCTCTACAAATCCCTGAAAGGAGGTTGCAGAGAGGTGGGGACAAGACTCTTGCGCCAAGTAACAAGCGACAGGACAAGAGGGAATGGCCTCAAGCTGCCCAGGGCAGGGTCAGGCTGGCTCTGAGGAAGGATTTCTGTGCAGAAGGGGCTGTTGGGCATTGGAATGGGCTGCCCAGGGCAGGGGGGGAGTCCCTGAGATCCCTGGAGGGGTTGAAGAGTCGGGCTGACCCAGCGCTGAGGGATCTGGGGGAGTTGGGAACGGTCAGGGGGAGGTTCACGGTTGGGCTGGAGGACCTTCAAGGGCTTTTCCAACCGGGGTGATTTTGTGATGCTGTGATTGTTGGTCATGTCACAGCATGTCTCTCAGGCTATGAAAAATCCCCTCACAGAATGGGATCCTGCACTGCACTCCATGTAATTGAGCTGGTACATTAAGGTGAGAGGTGAGCTGTAGACCATGGCCAGAAGTTGTAATCCCTTTTTGACTCTCCTTTACAGTATTGCTAAGACAGCATAGTCCCTATCATAATAAATGACAATACTTGTGGTGTTCCCTTTTTTTCATGCATGATACAACTGTGGTTAAAATCATCTCTCAACTACTTCCCCATAAGCCACAGACACTTTAGACAATGTGCTTAAACTACTGGCCAAATGGTGAAATTCCTGCAGGAGATGTATTATGTCATTCTGATTTTCAAAACCAATCCTTGGACTCCCAGTCAGGCAAAAGACAGAGACCAGTTGTTCCTCTGGTCAGAGCTGCAGCACCTCCCTTAAGCTCAGACACTTTTCCACAACAGCCACTACAAAGCCCATGGGCTGGGCTTCTTTTTTGTTTATGGCCAAATACTAGTTTTATTCTTTTTGTCCTAAATGTGCATTAATATTGTCTGGAAAAAAAAAAAAATTGTCTTTCAGCCCCATCTACTTGCAGCCTTCCTAAGCAGTTCTTTGCATGTGCTGCAAATCCCTTGGAAATGGGAAGGTAGAAGAGAACTTACACAGTGATTGCAAGGCACAGCCCATTAGCTGAGGAGGGCACAATACAAAGGCCTTTATCAAAGTGTCCTTCTCCCTTTAGCAGGTAAACTCTGCTCTAATGCCCTAACACCCTGCACTGCCAATCTGAGATATTTTGCATTAAATGCCCAATAGTGGTCTCCATTCGACGTTATGAGAAGTTCCTGACAAAGCATCAAAGAGCAGATGTGTAGTTGCCAAAATAACAAGTCAGTGTTTTTTTTTTTTTTTCCTCTGCAGGGCAGGGGCTGTTTATTCTTACAATAGTACATACTTATGCTCTCGTTAAAGCTCTTCATAATTAACAAATCAGCAATTAGACAGCTATCTACCTTTTCTCCTATCAGCATAAGGCCACTCTAACACATGCTGTGCAGACCAATCACCTTCTTGTTCACACAGCATTAACTTCTCACAGTTCAGTACTTTCCCACAGTTCAGTGTTGCAGCTGTCCATTGCTTTTCCCTGCCACCTTGGCACAACTCAGCAGTTTCTTATCTTTCTTCTAAGGCCGTCTTTTCATCAAAGCCTAGCTGCTTCTCAAGGGCTGCACAGAGCTGACAGGCCGATGTCAACTTGCCTCTCTCCCACACAGATGGGCTTGTGTTTATTCAATAGGTGGCCTGACTGAAGGACCTGCAAGTCCAGATGTTTTAATTTAAATGCAAGGAGCCGCTTGCTGTCAAGGCAGACAGCACTCTTTCGTAGGAGCCAGGTCTATTTCTGACAACAATGTCAGGCTGCAGGAAGGCAGCCAGAATCACCCTGTCCTCCTCCATCTGTTGCTGGCAAAAATATCCTGACTTGCCTCACAGATTATAGAGGGAGCAGCAGGCACAATGAAGGGCACAGTATTTCAAACACTGGTCTCCAGTCTTTCTCTCAGGGCATATCACTTTGCCTTGAGACAAGTGAAACCCCTCTTCACAAGGGCACAATGGAAGTGCACAGTTCAGGTCAAGGTACTGCGAGGTCCGTAAGAGCGTAAGTGAGGTCACGTGGCACTCTGCAGTGTGTAAAGATACCTTTATCATCCACAAAACAGGTCAGTATCCATACACACTGAAGGAAAAAGAACATGCTGGACTGGCCTAACATGCAGAATCCAGAATTTATGAGGTACAGAAGTGTACAACGCTTGCAGTCTGCTGCTACGATATTCCATTATGTAGACTATACGGTCCAGAATGGGATAGCATCCCCTGTTATACAGCTACATGCCTCCTTAGATGAGCATAGAACTTGCATACGGCTACACAAAGATGTCAGCACCAGAAAGCGATGCTGTACTGAGTAAACCTCTCAATTCAAAGATTTCTTGCAAAGGACAAAAAAATATACCTGATAGGAACTCACACTTCTGTGATGACTTAAGTTCTACGAATAGATCTTGCTGTGACAACTGGCAGGAGTCAGGGGAGCCTGACTTCTGGAAGCAAATGACTTATTTGGTCTCTGAAGACGGTATAGCAGCTCACAACTCTAAAAATTTAAAGCAGCCCTTCACATCTCAGATCTGGTTGCCAGAGATCAGTGCAATCTTACCACTACAGATCTCCCATCACAGAATTGCTGCTCTTCTGAAGATAGGCTTTGTAGGTCCTCTAACATAATCCAGGCAAATACTGAAGCAGTAGCCCATCTGGAATGCTACATCAGTCCACAGGGACAAGGGAAAGTATGTACCAGAGAACTGCTGGATGACTAAGATTGGCCTGATGCTCCGGGCCACAGCTGTTGTCTGCAGCACCATGCAGGAGGCAGCACCCTGCTGTAGGGTGTTCAGTTCCGATGCTGAGGCAATCAAGGTTCTGACAGGACAAGGCAGGAGGGCAGGGAAAATGGCACACATAATGCAGATAACTAGCTGAACAAATACTGGAAGAACTTGTCAAGGAGCAGAAGAAAGGCAGACATAACAGTTGATAAGAAAAAACCTCAGGCAAACTGAACAATAACACTGATGTAATTAGTGCAAATAAGAAAAAAATTAATGGTAGACGCGTGACCCTAGCCTCCAAGCTCAGCCATCCTGAAGTCAATGAGCAGAAAAGAGATGGCTTCTACCAGCAAAACAAATTAATGTATCTTTATTCTCTTAAACTTTACGTTTTACAAAAGAAATTAAATTACTTCAGGTTCTTCTATATGCTTTTCTCTCCCACACAGAATTTAATCATGTTTTTATAAGCAAATTTTTAAAGATATCTGCCAAATCATCATTCTGTCCTATGAGTACGCAAACACAATTTGCAAGAATGAAAGAAATGTTTCAAGTAATTTTTAAGTCTGCAAGTCTGATCTCAAGAGGAGACCTCCCAATTTTGTGCTTACTTTCAAATGTTCTTCCAATTAAAGACAGGCTCCAGCTGAAGACATCAATGAAACCTGTATAGCCAGCTGTAGAATTCAAACTGGGATGCAATACAGAGAAGTCAGACTTCTGGGTTTTTTTAAAGTTGTTCTTTCTTCTGCTTGTTTCTTTCCTCATCATCTCCAACACCTCTTTATAACGTCCACATAATATTTTTTTAGCTAAGCTGCTGTAAGGATTTAAACAATCCTTCAGAGCTACAGAACGTGAGGCTCAGACATTACGCTATTCAGTCTACTACTGCATTTTACTTCTCATCTTTTTTAATCTATTCTGATTAAGACAAACTTCAAACAAGTTCCCATTTTTCTATGATAGTTGTACCATTCTTTCCTATCCTCAGTCCATCCCTAGGTATCTCTTTAATAAGCCTAAGCGAGAAAAAAAAAATACCAGAAAGCAGAATAAAAAGAGGGGGCATCACCACAGAGATCTCAAAAAAAAAAAAAAAAAGAGATATGTACTGTACCTTCCACAAGTTCATAGTATTATAAAGCTCTTCTAAATCTTCAGTGAGATTATCTAAAACATATCACATTCTGGGATTTGAGCTCTGACAAGATGAACTTTAAGAAGTTAATGCATAAGGCTATCAACAAATTTGTTTCATATAACCAGTTAGCCAAAAGCTGTTCACTAAGGCCAGATGTTAAAATGCTGCCTGGAGAGTCTTGCTGGAGTGTTTTAATGATTTGGGAAAGAGTTATTTCATGTACAAGGTAGGGGCTTCGCTGATGCAGTTAATTCAAGGTATACTGCAAGTTGCTGAGCAATTAGGTATGAAAGACCAGGAGATGACCAAGAGACACAGAATGCATTCTTCACATAACACACACCAATTTCTGTAATAACCTAATCAAGATTAATTTAAGTCACAGCTGAAAAATCCCCAAGGAACAGCGTAGACCAAAAAAACCACCCACCAAACCCTTACTAACCTCACTCTTTCCATCATTAGAACCCATTTTAAAAAAGTTAAGTCCTGCTTAAAAAAAAAATGGGTTAGAGGGTGCTACATTACACATAGACATTCTTTTGCTAATGCTGTCTCTTTGATTTCACAGATCTCTCCTCTCTTTACTCCCACCAAACAACCCCAGGACTTCTAAGGCACCATCATATCCCCTTTTAGTTTTTCATTTAGCTAAGAATGAAAAACTTTCTCATATTTAATAGATGCTCCTGTCCTCTGATCCCTGCATAGCACTTCTATACACCTGAAAATTTTAATATAACCAACATTTTATATAAGAAAAATATTCAAAATTTTAAGTAGTGTCCTAAATCAAGTGTCACCATTATACTGTGCAGTGACATTAATACTTAATGTCTATCCTGATAAATCCTAAAGAATCACTTGCCTTTATCACATTTGTGTAACTTAAGTCATGAATAATTCCACCATAGTCCCAGCCTTGTCAATCACTTCTACCTACAGGAGCCCCACATTAACGACAAAAATAATGATTTTGTTCCACGAATTCCCCGTTTTGCATTCTGTAATGATGTATTATCTCCACTACTCTAACTCACAGTTACAGAATACCACACTATTTCCTGCTATACATTATTCACATCCTCCTCAGCAATAACCAGTCTCAGCTTTGTTTCTACCAGAAAAAAAAATGACTAGCACTATTATTATGCTGTGGTTTATATTTGCATAAACAAATAATAATTGTAAGAAACATTAACATTCTTAAATATAAGCATGTTACTTACCTGAGCACAAGCAAAGGAAGTTTTTGCAAGTCTTCGGACATATGTCTGAGAAAAGCTGAAACATAATTCGACCAACTAGAAGATTAAAAAAAAAATGAGAGTTGTATAACTCTTCATAATGATATAAGAAAATCTGCATATAAATAAATCATCATGTTTTAAAATTATAATTTACTGAAAAAGTTATTTTGTCAGAATAAGAAAACACGTCAAATATGTATACAATAAAACAAGTGGCAGGAAAGAACGATATCATAATTGTAAAAAAATTAAGATTAAGTAATATCATTATATCTCATTTATTAAAAATACTAATGATTCCACTTTGATTCGAACCTGGAAAGCCAAACTGATTTACTAAAACAGTTTACCCTGTCAATTCATTTTTATTTTGAAAAAGAAAATATTTGCCATAAATACAGGCCCTCAGAGAGCTGGGGTAATTTCCCCTCCCCAAGTACTATGTTTATACAAATAGATTAATATTTACATTTCTACAGTTTTCCCTGTGATCATTACCTAAAAATCCAACTGACTTAGTCCCATACTGTGTTAAGGATTATAGATACATTGGCACTCTTGGCCTAAAATCCCGGTGTTTGAAAAAAACAAACAGATGAAGCAAATAGTGAAGATGAAAGGCAGACAGAACAATACTAGAAGTTTCAGGATTAAGGCTCCACTTGCCAGATACTATGAAAGAAATACTACTTTCTGTCTAGGCAAAGTCAGAGTAATAGTAATTTTCACTCTCAGCACAGCTACCCCCAATGCTACTGGTGGTAGTTAATGCTTTGTACCTTGGAAAACTATTAAAATACTGCTGAGGAGTGGTTTAATATAAAGAAAAACTTTTTTAGAACAGATTCATATTTTCCATTTTATTTTCCTAGATACTTGGATGTATATTACTGAAGACAAAACCCAAAAACCTCCCAAATATATGAACTCTTTAAAAACCCCACATAATTAGCAAAGAAAAGGTTGCTATCTCTACAGGTTGTGAAGTAAGCCATAGAATTTACACGGTTGGCCAGCATTACGAGGAAACCAGTAACAATCTGTCAATGAGCACTACCCTCTAGTGGTGTACGCTGGTAAGACTTCAAGGATAATTTTTTTTAAAAAGTAATGCTCCAGGAATTACTTCTCTTTTCCTTCCCTTAAAAAAAAAAAGTAATTGACGTTCAAATGTATTTTATTCAATACTTCATCACCAAGAAAAATTCTGAGAGGCTCCTCAGAAACTGCATTCAATTTTAGGGCTTTGTCCAAACGTATATAATTGCCAGTAAGGTGAATTGTTGGTCCAAAAAGGGGAGGAAAAAAAGCACCAAACACACAGGTACCACCTGTATGTACTCTTAGACAAAAATTCAACATGTCTTCAGCTGTTTAACTGTCTGCATTTCAGTAACTGCAGTATGAACATTCTCTGAGCATTCATCATTACAGCAGGAAAATGGCAGGGCCAGTCTTCAACAAATGAAGAAATAGCAAATATGCAAAGACCTCACATTAAACAGTGGTAGCTGTAACGACCGCTATGAAAAAGACAGCTATTTAAAAGCGAGGAAACCATTATAAGCTATGTGGGCTGAAGATTCATACAGAGAACACAACAGAGAAGACAGTTTAGTAAAAAAGTAATCAGTTTTCATTATAAGCGCAGTAATTCAGGAAAGTAGAAATCCCAGTCCTCTGCTCACAAAAGCACTCAACAGAACAGTGACCAAGGGCTTTAGAAAGGCATGTCCAGATTTCCTCTTGTATTTGCTATGCAAAATAACCTAACACCTTTCAGGGAAAAAAGTTGTCACTACCCCATTTTACCAAGAGCAGAGAAAAAAGCCCAGCTGCTGATTTACCAAGGTGACAGCTGCCAAATAACTAATAGGTGTTACTGCCTAGGGGCTCCAAAAGGGACTTTTGCCCTCAGGCATAAACTGCAAAAGCCTTATGGCTGCAAGACCTTGTACCATATAAAAAACCCACCATATTTAGCACCTTAAGCACCACTACATCTGTCTTCTGGTGGAAGAACGTCACATTAAGTTCCTGAAGGTGTCAAGGCAGAGCACGGAAAACGACATTCATAACTAAAGTATCATGATTTCAAGAGTATCTTTCACTAGTGCTTTGTCAATAGTGTCGTCTGCTGGCTTCCCATGCCTCTCAACTAGACTGTTTGTAATGCACTTATCCAACAGCAAACCTATAGATCAGGTTTAAAAGATAAAGCCATCTCCTCCATATAATCTGTACTGCTTACTGTGTTATATCCAGCTATACAAAATGCTGCCATGTGCTTATAATACAGAAACCACATACTGTGTATCCATCTGGTAGGTTACTATCTGTATTTTACTGAAACTGCATGAATACCATTATCTCTGCAAGGTTATATTTTCCACTGACAGTCAATTAAATGTGCCAGAGAAAGATCATGCACATTTTCACACCTTGATCAGAAAAGCACATATGAAACAGCTGTTAATAAAAAAATAAAAATCTGTATAAAATGTATAAAAAATATGCTTAGAACCTACGAATCTTTCTCTTACCTCTTCCCTCGAAAAGAAAAAAAAAGGAAACATCTTAAACTTGGAACTGAGGTATATGCTGACATAGCACAGATAAAAAAAGCATTCAAGCCACTATTAATCTCCTCAGATTTAGACCCTCTTCTCTGAAATGATCCACCTTTGCTGTACAGAGAAAATTTCCAATACTTTAACTTTATCTCCCTGACACAAAGGTTAAGTTATCTGATTAGGCAGCAAGCTTTCTGTGACTAGCCATAAGACTTGAATAGTAAATTAAAACAAATTGGTGAGAAGAGTTATTCAAGCAGGTGAAGTCTGCTCACAAATCTATCCTGATTCCTCAGTCGGGTGTAGCCAAGGAATGAGCCTGCAGAGATATCTCACTTCAAAACTAAAGCAGAAAACACTGGGATTCTATTTTTAACAATTAAACTCTCACCTGAGATGCAAATCTTCCAGTACCACAAGGAAATTATACAAACTATTAAAATCTTTATTTTAATGCATCAGACAGACATATCATTTTAGTGTAATAGAAGACTGATTCTCACCAGCTCATAGCTATGAAGACATGTATGTCTGTACCACAGTGTAGATTTTACAGTACACTACTGTACTTTTTGTGCTAGCCAACACCACGGAAGTTTATCCAAACATAACTTAACATTTTCCTATTATTTGTAAAACAACACTTTGATTAAGTACCCTTGTTCACAGGCTTTTAACTTATTTTCTGAAGACAGTTTTTGATAGAAATTAGTGATGAAATAATTGTTTACATTACTTGTAATTACAAAGTGAAGCATATATAAAGTCTAAGGCGTTCTGAAGTTTGATTTCATAAAGTGCTGTAGCTAATAAGCAATAGAAATTATAGAACCACAAGACATAATGAACAGAAATAATCCTATTTCAGAACTCTATTTTCAAACTGAAAGACGAACACTTTTTTTTTTTCCTTGAACCCCTAATCAATTTTTCAGCTGAGGAAGAAATAGTGCTTGATTCAAAGTAAGTGGTTAAAAATTCAGAGTGTAAATATCCATGCTATACTGTAATAAGGACTCCTGCTAGCAAAGTTCATTAAAATAATCATTGATTTCAAATGTTTATCCAGTAATTTCCTTCAATTTAGATGGTTAACTTTTTAGAAACAACCTCGGGAGCCAAACACATATTGCTTGAATGTTTAGGCCATAAAGGTGCCAACTTCAGATAGAGACTCCCCGAAAACCCCTAGTTATTCAAAATTAAGTTTAAATATCTTGGTTTTGTCTTTTCCCAGTTTCTCAGAACAAACCAAGTAAGAAGCCGCTGCAGCACCTTTCCCAGTATATCACCAGGAATATCCTGCTGAAGGAGAAAGTAGGGATGAGAACCATTAAGACAGCTGATGCACATCCCTTACAGAGAGAGGCCAGGATGTCTGCCAGAGGCCCAGAGGCTTAGGTAGATCTGCATACAAGTTTAAATAACTGCTCACTGAAGTGACCATACCTTAATTCTGTTTATTTATCCCTAAATTTGTGAATTGATAAATCATACCAATTTTAAAAGACGGCTTTAAAGTAGAAATATGACTACAGTTTTCAGAAAAATAAAAGCTTACTGTGGAAGAACAGGTTTTATTTAAAACATCAGTTAAAACAACGGACGTTCGAGTTCCCCCGAGCAGGGATCTATAGTCTTGACACATGAACACTTTGTTAATGCTTCCTTACCCCACCTTACACTCTTTGCAAGAAAAGCCTCCATAAACTTCTTTCCCCAGCTGTCTACTAAGCCCAGTCTTTCACAAATACTACCTGAAGCTCTCCCCATTCCAATCTCCCATGGTCTCCACAAAAGCACACATTTCAGTTTAATCCTATGTGCATGTTGTAGGTGTTCAAATCCATTGGTGGGAGGGACCCAAAAGAAGGGAGAGATGCTGTCTCTGCTAGTATCAAAATAAATGCTTATTCCTGATTTATTCCCGATTTATTCCCCATTTGCGCTTTAAAAATTATGAACAATGTATATTCATAAAAATATACTTAACAGGCAACTTATTAAAAGCAGCCTAAATTTAGACTTAAAACACACTGACACAAAGCCTATGAAGTTTGCCCCACTGCAAGAGGCACATACAAGCAGGCATCACGTTTTACTCCAAGATTCTGCAGCTAAAATTAAAATATGGACACACAAGCTGTAATAAAGCTTCTGAAAGCACAAGCAAAGTCACAGTATTCACTCCTGTATTTGCTAAGGGATCTAGTTAAAGAGTAAAACTAATTCCCACTCTGTAGCCCTCTCCCCTCTCACTTATGTACACACCCCCCACACACCTTTTGCCACTTCTTTTCATCTAGTTTGTGCACTGCTCTCAATTTTAATTGCTACAGGTATCTTGACAAACACGGGGTAAGCAAAGCCTGTAAGGCGAAAGCTAAGAGTCGGCAGCTGCATGGGGGAACATTTTTGGACTCCAAGCAGCCTACACTTAAAAAATTACAGTTTTGTATTCCGCAGGCAAAGAGATGTTTCCAGTACTGCGAGAGGCACGTCCTCTTATTCTCTGCATTTTGTGGAGAGATGTTAGTTCAGCTTTTCAGTTTAGACAGGGTAGGGGCAACGTCTTACTTCCTAGCTAGCAGCAAAATGCAAGGCCATTCTTTTCCCCAGTTCTTTCTCCCTACATCTAATAAAAATGAACAAGCAGATTAGCTTACTGCATTAAAGTCAAGTAAGCAAAATGTTAATTCAGAAATCTGCTAGCAGTTTAAAAGTTAAAATTAATACCTCACTAGTATCAGCAGGAGAGCGCACCTCTCAGTGCTTCATGTCATCTGGAAGCACTGCGTTATCATTCATACTTGTTTCAGCTTGTGAAGGTCATCTTACAGCTAAAAGAGCAATGCTTTTAAGCTTTTTCAACATAACAAATCTTGAGACATATCTGCATAGTGACTTAATAGGCTAGAAAAAAAGCAGTATAACCAGGTAACACCCAAGTCCTCACACCATCGTTTTACAAATTTGCACATTTTCCTGAAAAAATACAAGTCATTAGTCAGGTGCAGTAAAAACAGCAGGGCTCTGAATTTGATATACAGCTGTGAGATTCCTGTTATTTTAAAGAGAAAACAACTACAGCCAGCCATGAACAGAGCCAAAGCCCTGTCCAGGTAACCAATGCTCTGCACCACCAAGAACACTAACGCTGCAATTCCTCTCTGGCACCGCTATCAGTCATCAAACCCAAGTAGATCCGAGAGAAAAAAATGTAATGCACTTTCACTCGTGATGCACAGTGTGTGTGTGTGGGGGGGACACACAAGGCAGGCAGTAAGAGGTATTGTGAAATGGGAGCAGGAACATGTGCATAAAGGAAGAGCAGAAGAAAACTGCCAGAGATAGATTCTTCAGATGAAGTCTCAAAGCAAAAAACCGTAACAAAGATTAAATATGCAAGCGAGATGAAGAATGAATTATCTTTGCTACAAACCAATGCCATCAAACTACCATTCCTGAACTAGAAACCGACACAACCTAAAACATTTTTAGTGGTCTCATTCCATAGTAAATCTGAATTTAAAGCAACAGAAAACGTTAGAACTTCATTTGCATCAACGTTTTTCTCTTCAATAAAAGTATTTTAAATAACTGTGCCTTTTCTGAATAACTCAAATAGAAGTTACAATAGCAAGAGATTTACAAATATACCCTACCAGGTTACTGAAGGTAGAATTGATTTTTTTTTTTTTTTTAAATTTTGGTGACAATAAAAAGCAAGCCAAATGGCTTACAGTTACACTTGAATGCAACTGAAATTTGAAAATGCAGGGCTATGAACTGTTTCAAAGGCTTTCGGAGAAACATTGAAGGAGAAAATGAAAGTGAAAGCATAATGAAACCACGTTTGTCATTTTTCAGAGAGACAAACAGTAGCAAGATAAAGCACTGAGTATATGTGAGACAATTTATGCAGTGATAAATTCATGTTCAAAAAGATGGGTAAATCTGTACAACCATTTTTACAGAGTGGGCAAAGCAGAAGAGGGAATCAAGTAACTACTCCTGGATTAAAACTCACAGTCTACCACTTAGAGGTGATTACATATCCCATAGGAAAAATATGAGTTAAGGGATGGATTTATTTTAATTATTTTTTTTAAACAGGCCACCTGGTAAGATATACAATGCTTCCATGGTCAATTCTTCCTTTACATTTCAGAACACTCATTTTGAGCAGGAGGAAAGATTAAGACCGGATGACCTTCTGAGGTCCCTTTCCAGTTTTAATTAGTGTATGATTAAAAATACTCCTAGGAGCACCTCCCTAGTTCCCTCAGAACAATTCTCCGTAGTTTACAGAACTGTAAGGGTACAATATATAACCGGATAGCCCTTCTAATACAGAATGCTTTTTATCTTCAGACTAGCGTTGGTCTCACCGAACCACTCTCCGTATATGAAAATAAAAATCAACCATAAGAGGGAATTAAAAGCGTCCAGCACCCCAGTAAACATCAAAAGTTATTAAGAACTATCTCAGAAATAACACATCGACGGCCACACTCATTGCTAACAGCCTGAGCGAATAACAAGGGAAAAATGTGCTCAAACACCCCCCCCCCCCCCCAACACTCGAGAGGAACGCCCGTGTCGAGGCGAGCCGTACCTGGTTCCCGGTTGATTTCGATCTCGAAGAAGCACTGGGGCCGGTCCTGCACCCCCATGGCCGCGGGCGGCCCCGCACCCGCCGTCCTCGCCACCTGGACACACAAAGAGGAGGCGCCCTGGGAGCGGCCGCGCTCGGCCGCCTCCCGCCCCCCCCGCCGAGGGGTACGATTACACCGCCGCCGCGGGGCCGCGAACCCGGGGCAGCACCTTCCCCACCCCTCAAGCGCCGGCGGAGGGACCGCGGCTGCGGGCCCAGGCCCGCGGGGGGGGGGAGCGGGGAAACGCACCCTGAGGGGAATTTGTTCCTCTCACAAACAGCCGACGTGGGGAGGGGGGCGGGGAGCCGGGGGGGCCCCGCCGGCGCCGCCTGCCCGCCCTGCCCCTCCCTTTACCTGGCAGCTCCAGCGCTTTGTTCCCTCGCCGCGCCGCGGCCCCCCCTACCCCCGCCGCCCGCCAGCAGCCGCAGCGCCGCCGGCCCCGAGCGCCATTAACCGACGGACTCCATGGCCCGTCCGCCTCCCCCGGCGAGGCCCCGCCCCTGGAGAGGCCCCACCCCTGGAGAGGCCCCGCCCCTGGAGAGGCCCCGCCCCTGGAGAGGCCCCGCCTCCCCAGGCCCCCCTGCCCGCTAAGGCCCCGCCCCCCGCCGCGCTGCGAGGGAGGGAGGGAGGGAGGAGCGGGGGGGCGGTCGGTCCCGCCGCGCTTTCCCGCCGCTCCCGGCCCCTCGCCCGGCCCCTCGCCCCGTCGGGGGGCAGGCACGGCGGCGGGGAAGGTGATTTATAGCGTCACTGATACGGGGGAGCCCCGCTGCGGGGGCAGCGCCCCTCGCCGCCCTCACCCGGGCGCTGGAGCTGAGCCATCCCCCCCGCCGCCCAGTGCTTCACCCTTCTAATTTGAGAAGCCTGGGCGGTTTTGCAGAGATGTCTCCCTGCGAAGGGGGAATATTTTTTTCGAGCACGAAAAAAAACGCAGAAGATTTTTGTAGCAGAAAGCGTTCGCTGCAATGCGTTCGTCAGGGCTGTGGTGGGATTGCTCTGGTTCTCCTTCGGCATGAAAACAAGGCCGCTCCAGGGGCCGGTTTGGGATGATCCTGACCCTTGCTGAGCCTTAGCCTTAAGTAAAATCCAGCCGTGGCTTAGCAGCCCAAAGAAATTTTAATTATGGCAGCAGGCCATAGGTTATTTTTTTCTGAGTTTGGTATGTGGGACCATCCCAGAGTGTGGAAGCAGTAACTTTAGCCATGGAAGTGTCAAGCTGTTCAGGAAGGAGTATGAAATCTGTAAATTCTCAGCCTACTACACGCTTCAGGCCACGTTACCTCACACGCAGGGTGTCCAGCAGCCTTTCATGTAGCCCCTGATAGTCACTTAATTTATGTAATTACTCCTGTAACAGTCACTTTGTTCACATCCTTACAGGGATGGGTTTTCTGGGGAGGCAGAGGACAGCAACACCTCTCGCATGGCATCCACCCCACGGACACTGTGCCATCCCTGCAGCCCTTCAGCTAAACAACAGCCTCACCACCTGGTGCAAAAGACTGGCTTTTATTACTTTTGTCACTTTCTAAGCAGTGAGGACACTTTGATTCTCTACTCACCACCCGAGCAGCCGAGTTTCTGAATGCTTTCCAAAAGTCGTACAAACCAGGAGTCACTGCAGTAATTTTACCTGGCAGCAGTATCTCTGTGGTTACATCCTTGTCTGAGGAGAAATTCAGAGGTCTTAGATTAAAAAGAATGTGCTGAGAATAAAGAGTAGCAATACTGAAATCAAAGGATATTTTAGACTTTAGGAATGCAGCAAAGTGGAATTGCTTTACATGTCATTTATAGCTGTAGCGGCTGCTGTCGGCATAGTATCTGAGCATCTCACGAAGTCTTAACAGTCAGATTCTGTCATTCTTTATTATGTCCAATAACACGTGATTGTCCCTAAGGAAGCCTGTCTTTGGAGTTTTGTCACATAGGTTTGCTGGTCCTTTGGGGATACTTTCATTGTAAGCTATTGCACAATGTGAAAAAAATGTAGCACAGTCTGGCCCTAAATTATTTAGCTGTGGAATGCTCTTATAAAGTAGAAGTGTATTATTTGCCTCATTTTAAAACAGTAAACCGAGAAACAAAGCTACTGAGAAATTGAGTTAAAGTAGGTCCATGGGAGTTTCTTTGAAAATTAAAACATCTACTTGATTTCCTTCATCTTCCCAAACAGTAAATATCCTATGTGTTTTTATGGTTTGAGGTTTTTTTCTCCTATACTGAATAAACTATTAATTCCTTTTTACCTGCAGTCTCTTTCTTTTCTGTTTTCAGAGCATGAACTTGCTAAAGGCAGATGAACAAAGAAATAAGCAAAAGTCTCAAAAAAGACATGGAAATGTGCTACTTGCTTCTCATGCAAGTAGCGAAGAATGTGAGCAATAAAAAAGAGTTGATTTCAAGCCCTGAATATTTTAAGAAGCAAATTAGAAAGAAGTTCTGATCCCCTGGGAGATAAGCTCTTAGGATCATCTCTAGGACTAGAGCCGATAAATATGCAGCTTGGTGAAAGAAAGACATACCCCCCCAAATAAAAAAAGCACGTCTGAGGCCAGTCTTTTGAAACATTAAACATTTAGATATAAATGAAGATTTTCCCTGGTGTTCCTATCTGGGAACTGCTGCAGATGCTGCTCTGGTAACCTCCTGTGCCCATTGAAACCAGTGACAAAGTCCCCATTGATTTCAGTGGCCGTGGATGTAGGCTGTATGAGGGGGATTAAGGTCTGAGTGGCCAAACAGTATAGTTATGAATAATTGCTTTTGTATAATACTAGATTTTGATAAACCATAAATTTGTGAAATGCCCCCTTTTATAGGTTAAATTTTTCCCAGCTATGTTCTAATCCTATAGACAACTTTTGCATGCACCAAGAATCAGCGGACCCAAGGTACCTCAGATCAGTTTTAGAGATTTCTGAGTGGTACATTTTGTGCCCAAGAATTCGTGTTGACAAATCTTGGCTAAAAGTTGCATTCTTTTCTGAGATGGAGCCTGCTTGGCTACAGGAGTTTGAAAAGTAGGAGGGTGCAAAAGCCACTGCTGAACAATTATGCAACCTACGTGCCCATCAGGGTAAACTGCTTAAATTAGGATGCAGTCTTTATTTTCCAAAGTGTTGCTGATTGCCCTAATAATTATTAGTCTACAGATGGCAATGAACAGTCGAACTAATGAGCCTTTGTTTAGGTATTTATAGAGACTTTTCCTTATCTTTTTTTGCAAATTCCATGCATACCACCTGAGTCTTAAGTTGAAAACAAACCTTTTTTTAGGAGCAACAAGTCGTTGCTCAGTTCCTTCTCATACTATTTTAGATGTTACCATTGCAGTTCCCTTTTATTTGTCAGCTGCAATACTATACAGGGCCTAGTGTCTGAAAAAACCTCTGGTCTGCTCCTCAGGTGCTGAATATTTTCTTAGTTAATTTGAGATTTGCACACACATTAGATCACAAGGAGCAGGAATTTTCAACATAACTTTTCATTATCTGGAGACTTTGAGTTGCGGGTGGTGGTGCTCAGAATACTGAGCAGAAAACTCAGAGACAAATTCATGGCTGCTTATTTGAGATCTTGCTCTGTAGCTGCTCTGTGCAGATTGTGATCTGGCGCAAATGGAGTCGAAGTGTTGACACCAGGAGAAGTGACTCAGATCTGTTCACGAGGGTCACTGAAGCTTTGAACGTGGAGAGATGGTGGATAAAATAGCCAGAAAATATTACAGTTAAATGTAAAAACTTGTGTTGCTA
The DNA here is from genome assembly GCF_965140245.1 of Athene noctua. NCBI lineage: Eukaryota > Metazoa > Chordata > Aves > Strigiformes > Strigidae > Athene > Athene noctua. The sequence goes on from NC_134038.1 coordinate 168,196,403, forward strand.
AAGAACAGACGAGCACCTGACGAGCACCTGAAGTGTTCCCTGCAATCGTTCAGTCATGCAAAGCCATTTCGTCGATATTTTTACTGAAGAATAAATATTGCAGACCAGAGTAGCTGAAAATGGCCTTTAATTATGAAAAGCCTCACTGCTGAGCAAACAAGAAGTTGACAGTGAAAAGCCAACAGGCAGTTATCTGCTAAGCAATCTTAAACAGTGAAAATGTGCTTAATTAAAAAATACCCATGTCAGCATCTGAGTGCAGAGTTTAGAGTGTTAAAGGGAAGTAAATGGCTTGCGGATAAGTAATAAACAGTAAAATCTGTCAACTCTAGGCTGCTGATCAAAATCCACAGCATGGCAGTAACAGCTGACATCTTCCCACATGTTGGATGCCAAGAGGTCGAAGATCTGTGCATGGCTAGCGAGAAGCTCCTGTCTACGTTACCAAAACCAACAAACCCCTGGGCTTTTTATAGAGCCTTGGAAGCAGTTAGTGGTTCCTGTTTTGACAGGACTGAGTAAACTGGGAACTGAAGGACATGGAGAGGAGAATGTTCCAAGTGCAGCAGGAGATTTGGAGGCTTAGGCGGGTCGACTGTCACTAGTGGCTACCTTAGACAGCAGTTTTCCTGTTTGGCACTGTGCTACCCAAAGAGCCTGTGAATGTTACTCGAGGAACAATCTCTTACCCTTCGGCTGCCTCAGAGTCCAGCGTCCCCATGCCTGCCCATCAAAATGGAAAGCTGGATCTTTTGAAATCACTCTTTCACCGAACATGAACGTTAGGTAAAAGTAAAGTTATTTTTAATGTTATTAACCTACTAACAATGTCATGAATAACTTCATAGAGACAGGGGCACAGAAGTAAAATAAATATTATTTTAGATTATAGTCACCCATATGCTGAGCCAGCTCCAATAAATATCCCTCTCTTTTGTTCCCTGACAAACTCTTAGGACGCTTACACAGCTGTCCCATAGCTGAAATTTATGTCTCAAGAAAAACCTTTGTCCTAGGACTTGCTTTTGCTGAAAAGGAGCATTGATGTGGGGACACACGTATGCTCAGACAGGTTACAGGGATATTTGTAACCTTACACATCCAAATGCTCCGTGTGGTCCTCTTCTTCATTCATGCTTCCCTTCCCTAGGGATTTCCTGTGAACTCATAACCCAGTAAATACCCAGACCTTTAACACACTTCCTAAAGGATTACTGAGCTTTGCCCCATCCTGCCCCAAAGCTTTAGGAGTGTTTCCATCCCTGGCATGAGGAGGTGGAGCCATCCACTATCCAGGCAGTAAACAGAATTTGTTAATGACTGTCCCAGCATGATAGAAATATAAGCAAACCATTAATCCATTATGGGACAAATAGCTTAATGAGGCAGGGTATATTCCTGTATGTATGGCTTTTTTAGGCCATGACACCCATATTTCATGTGAACTAGTATATGGGACTTTAAACGGGCATGATGTGTGCAGGTTATTACCAGCAGCTTGCTGAGACTGGAAATAAAGTCAGCCAGGTTTGGGAGCCTTGAGGTCTCCTCCTCTAGCTGCCTGTGCTCTCCCTGGATAAAATAAACAGCTTCAGCCTCTGGCTGATCTGGCATAAATCTCAACAGTGCCAACATCTCATCCAGAAAACATGCAAAAGCAAATGCTGTCAAGAAACCTGAATATGAGTGAGTTTAGAAGCTGGAACATCATTTAATGTAGTTTTCTATATAATTTTTCCAGCTGCTCCAGACTGATTCCTGCCTCACAATCTTCCCATCTACCTAGCTGCTTAGTTGCTCCCCATCATTAGTATCTGAGTTCTCCCCAAATAAGTTTGCAAGAATTTCAGTCTCTTTTCACTGCTTGTAGAGAAAGGGGTTGATGATTTTATATTTCCTTAACCAATAAACGCCAGATGTCTAATGTGTGGGTTGGTGTATTGTGTAGGTCTTAAGATCACATTTGGCCTGATCCAAACCCCAACACAATTTTTTTTTCCCCATTTACTTCAGGAGGGCTATAACTCAGGGCTATTGAAAGACAATGAAGCCTTGCTAGTAGTCAAAACTATTCTGGATCCAAAGGATGAAGCCTACTTCATATCAGACTTGATTTACCCATTCAATAATACTGAAACTAGGTCAAAAACAAGACATTTGTTTATGCAGCATATAATTAACCAGTGAAACTTGCTGCCAAAGGAGAGTGCAGAGGTTAATGAGATGATGTCTGGTTTTGCATGTGGAGTCTTGTGTGGAAACCAGTGAGTGGGCCACACTACGTAACAGCTACACAAGTGAGTTTTTACCCTCACAATAAAATTAGACTGTGTTACCATGTTCTTGCAAACTCCCATCTGTTTCTCTGCGCCTGTTATCTCTTGTCTTGTATTAAATGATGAGCTCTTGGAATGGTTGACAACAAAGGTCTTCTGGTATGTACTTGGACAACTTATATCAATATTATGTCTGTAAAAGAAATAAGGCAATTTTGCCTAAAAGCCTGCCCTTGTTCAAAAGTCACATGCAGGTAGGGATTAGAAATAAAAAACGGTACTGAACAAGTAGAAAAAAAAAAGGAAAAATCATACATATTGCTGAAGGCAGATAACCAACCCTGTAAGGAGCTTGGGATGAGATGTAATATCCCCAGGTGGAATATATAATATCTGATTCAAACTAATATTCAATTAACAGATTTTGAGGGGAAAACACCACAACGTTTCTTTTCCCCAGGGTTTTTGTCTGTATTTTTTTCTCTAAAGTTTAGTTTACCTTCTCAACTTTTCATTAAAGATGTGTAAACCCCAGCTCAACGTTCTCACTAAGCACCATCTGAGAACACTCTGTTATGCAGCAAAATATGCTTGAAATAATGCTGAATCAGTTCAGGTAGTTCAGAGCCTGTTAGTTTTAGCTCAGACAGTTTGGACATTTCCACACCATGGTTGCCAGCACTGTGGATCGCAGGAGGGTTTGTTAATTCAGCTGCAATGCAAATGTACGCAGACAGCAGGGGTTCAGGGCAGTGCCTGTGTTGGGGGACCATGGAGCAGAGAAATCAAAGTAGCTCTGCAGATGCATCTACCACCAGCGGAAATTCATCAGTTTGTTGTGCTGAGCCAGAAATTACTTCCCGTGGTGCTGGTGGGGCACCTCGTCACTGTCCTCCCAAAGCTGCTGTTTCCGGGAGTGTGACATGTGGCACAGAGATGCTTGAGCTGGTTCCAGGCAGAACCAGCTGAGCTCTGGCAGGGGTTTACTAGCCCTGGCTCAACACTGTTTCAAGGCCGGTGCATTGCACCTAGACCCAAATTGACACCAGCTCCTTGTGAATACACTGCCGGCCCTGAACCAGTAAATCATACTGAAGCCAAGCTGACTCCACACAAAGCCAGCTCAGGTACATCTAAATCCAGACAGCTGGCAGCACTTTAAAAATAAAGAATTCAAGTCACAATGCAAAGGTAACTGGGTAAAATTTAGTTAGTGGTAAATTAGTGGGTAAAATTAGTTTGACCTCCTGCAAGCTAGGAGGTCAAACTAATTGATACAGCACTTTATTCTGGTATTAAAACTATGAATCTGCAGCTGGGTCTCCAAGGCAGAATGATAATAACAGCAAGAACAGTGCCAATAAGGAAAAAAGGCATGGCTGCAGCAAGGCAGGTAATTCTTAGTAGATCAGAGCAGGCAGAAAGGAACAGCTACCTGCCCCTGCGCCCAGGGGACGAACAGACAACACTGGTAACAAAAGAGGGCACAGAGAAATTCTGGCATGTGGATACGGGCAGAATTGTTGAGATGAGGGAGAGGGATGGATCAGCATCCAAGGAGTTCCTGCAAAGAAGTGGGAGGTTTCTATGGGAGGAACTTGCTGGGCAATGAAGAGTTGCCAGAAGTCCTCAATTGCATCAGTGAGTTTAGAGAAGAATATTAATAAAATATGCAGTACCTCCTGGTAATAGCATAATAACCATCAAGATAAATGTTAATATTGATATAAATAATGCTATATGCAATTATGATCAGGTAAGGTCAGGAAGATATTTTTCTGGATTGAACAATTAAATGCATTGTGTGCACTTACGGACAGAGAAGGTTTGGTCTGCTGAAAGATTCAACACTGACCACTGTCACAGACTAGATACCACATGGATCTGTTTGGGAATGACAATTCTCTTTTCTGTAACAACCGCAAAATATTTGTGCTGGAAGGTCAGGGCTTTGGCCTCACTTAATTTGATACTAAAGGATCTTGGTGGACAGAGATACATAAAACTGCCAGCGTGATCTAGTGAGAATCTTCTTTATGCCTCCGCATAGGAAGTTTGTCTTACGATAAGACAGGAGCTTAAAGTAAAACCTGAATGTAAACATACAAATAAAATGGTTTGGTATTTACCTGAGACTCTAAATTCTGCCTCCGAAAATATAAATAAAATGGCTTGGTATTTACTCTAGCTCTCACTTGAAATGCAGGCTTGTTCTAGTTTAGTGGCATGCTAATAATTGCAGATATACTGTCAATTGTGCTGGCATATTCATTTAATGGATTGCGATTGTTGCTATAAACAAATGGTAATTGCTTGGGATTTGAAATACACTGTAGTTGCAGTTTTATCATTGAACTTTTTTGATATAAAGATGGTAACTGCAGCATCTGTCAGTTCGTTTGATTTAAAATACAGGGGTAAGGGCAGTTTTACAATGAAGACCAAGACAAATAGGAGAATGCTTTAAGTCAGGGAAGCAGCTAGCCTCCAGTCCTGCTCCCCTTATAGTGCACAACAAAACTGCTCTCCCACTGCAAGAAATTAGGACTGGCCACATTTGAAACCACACAGAGATTTCCAAAATGGAGCTTTCAAGTTTCTGTACATAAATCAAGACTTCTATTGGTATAACCAGAGTTAATTTGCTGGTAGGGGGGAAAAAGAGGAGAAGGCTATTAATCCTGATGCCACGTTTGCATGATGAGAGTATGGGCAAGGCTGCCAACCCCATCCTGCCGCGATTGAGAGACGGGACACAGCTTGATGCAAGCAGAGAGTCTGTTTATTGCAGAAAACACTCGTCTATTTAAAAAATCAGAAGATGAGTGTTTAAAACTGATTGGTTGTTGTGCTTCAAAATTCTTATCAGTGCTCACTGATTGGTAGCTAATTAAACTTTAGCAATTGAACTGTTTACAACTAAGCTGCTCTGCAGAGGCTAAGTTCCTTCTTTCCTGCTCCGTACAACTCACGGGTCAGTAATTCTCGACCGTATCAGCACTTCTCTGTTCCCCTTATCAGGCTTCCCAAGGTTTATGGCCTACAAGTTCCAGCACGTCCCCTTCTAACAACAACAATGGAGCAGTAATCGCCGTCCTGTCTGATTCTTTCAAGTCCTGTCCCACATCTCCCCCTTCCTGTCGCACAAAAAGAATCTTTTTCATGGAGCGTTCCATCAATTGTTGCAAACATTGTAACAAGCAAGGTAAAAAAAGCAGTAAGAGAATAAAAACAGCTAAAGCATAAACAATAGTCTTTACTAAGCTTCTTAGCCATCCTGATAGCCCCCACCCTCCAAAGCGTCTGTCTAACCAATCCCAACTATCATCTTGTCGGAGTTTAGAGACTCCTTTTTTAAGCTGTTGGATACTGGCATGAATCGATTCTGAGTGGTCAGAGAGATTCATACAACACATGCCCTCAAAATCTTCACAACCATGGCCTTGTGCTAAAAGCAAAAAATCTATAGCAGCTCTATTTTGTAATGTGGCATGGCAAACGCTATCTGCATCTAACAAAAGGCCAGACAAAGCATTGCTAGTGGCATTTGTTTGTTTAGCAAGCCAGCAGCCAAGCTTATCTAATGTTGCTAATGCTTTTCCAGCAGCGGCTCCTGGTAACAAAAAAGAAGCATCAAAGCATTGACTCAAGGACCAAAATTCTGCATTATTGTCACAATCAGGGGCATATGCATGGATGCCACACTTCACTCTGTGGGATAATTAATGTTGTAAAATCATAGATGATTAGGAGTCAAGACAGAAAGGTATCTGAGGCTACACGGACCTCCCTTTATGTGAGAAGGGATAATGGGCCACGCTCTATCTCCACAAATAAAGAATATTCCCAACAGTAACAAAAGGGGAGTATTGCTAGACTTAGAGAGGTTTGCTGCTGTGTAATTACACCAAGCGCTAGCATTTTTAAAAACGGGATGGGCAGGAGAAACATCCCATGCTTTAAATTGATTTTTTCCTGTATAGATAAACTTAACACAAACATCCATTTTTACTCATCCAAGGAGCTCAGTTTCTTGTGGTTCCAGAGTAGCCTGTGGGAGAAAGGAGACCCATGCATCCCACTCATCCATCAAATTTTGTGACAGCTGGAAAAGCATGTTTTACACTTTCAGGTATTGGCCACTTATCTAGCAGCAGGCCTACGAGGCATGTAGAAAAGGGGTTATTAGGTGAGGCAGTGGCAAGACACAAAGTGTCTTGTCCAGTTATATTTGCTAGCGTGACCCATACATTGACCTTAGGGAGTGCAGGGGGAAATGAATAGCCCTGCACTATCATCATTAGTGCTAAGAAAATAGATATTATTTTAAAGACTTCTTTTTGCCCCTTTTTTTCTTCCACGCAAATCGCTTCCTGCATTTTTCTTTGATCCCCTCCCAGTCCCATCTAGGAACAGCCCAGATAAAGGGCACAAGGTTTTGCTTACTGCACTCAATATTACAGATCAAAATTTCCTTTGCTTTGGCTCATCTAATGATCCCCAAATTATGAAGTTCCGTAGGCGTCCTCTGTAGCCTCAAGAAGGTCAGGGAGTTGTTCAGGAGGATTATCTGCAGGTTGAGCAAAGTCCCCGCTGGGCTCGTTGGGCGCTCAAGGTAGGGATTCACGGAAAGGACGCACGTTCTTTGCTGGAATCCGCCTGGGACCCTTTTCCGTGGAGATACAATCATAACCTCTTCCCCATGTGACAAGGGGATATGGTCCCATTATTTTACCAGTTTCTGGGTCGCGAACCAACACCTTTAACTCGTGTCTCGAAGTATTTGCGTTAAAATGTCGAACTATCGGAGGATTATTATCTAGCAAACAACAATTCAAGAAGTTAAAAACATACAAAGCTTTCTGTAGTCGTTCCTCAGGGGTGGCAATCCCTGCTCCCCCTTTCTGTTGTTGTAGTAAGGGCTTCAAAGACTGGTGGGAGCGTTCAATTAGAGATTGACCTGTAGGGGAATGAGGGATGCCAGTAATGTGAGTCACACCCCAGGAGTCGAGAAAGGCTTTTGTTGCAGTTGAAGCAAATGCAGGGCCATTATCTGTTTTTATTTGAGAGGGTATGTCCAAAATGGCAAAGGCACGCGTTAAATGTTTACAGACATCATGCGCTTTCTCTCCTGTGTGACAGGAAGAAAACAAAGCGCCTGAAAAGGTGTCAATAGAAGAATGGATATATTTTAATTTACCAAATTCCAGATAATGCATAACATCTGTTTGCCATAGTTGTAAGCTTTGTAGACCTCTAGGATTAACCCCTCCTGCTATCGATGGGAAAGAATGCCTTTGGCAGTCAGGACACTCGGCGATAATATTAGATGCTTGTTGGGAGGTAAGTCCAAACTGTCGTTTGAGACCTCCAGCATTCTGGTGAAAAAAGGAATGGCTGATTTTAGCTTGTGCTGTGCGATCCGGCAATACTTGTACTGGTAGCATTAGCATATTTGCTCGCCGGTTCCCTTCTGCAATAAAACCAGGTAAAGAAGTGTGCGATCTGACATGCATAACAAAATAGGGGTGAGGGCAAGAATCCAAGACAAAAATAAGTTCTTGCAATAAAACAAATAAATCAGAATGTGAGATATTATGTAATACAGATGCTTCAGCTCGCTCAACAATTCCTGCAACATAAGCTGAGTCAGTAACAAGGTTAAGTGGTGTGAACCACCTCCAAAAAACTCGAACAACTGCAGTCAATTCCACTATCTGGGGAGAACCAGGAACGGTCTTTGTGTCTGAGTCCCATCGTCCATGTTGGTCATCCCACCACAAGATGACTGATTTATGCTATTTCCCAGACCCATCTGTAAATACAGTAAGGGCTTGTAACAGTTGATCACTCTTTTTTGGCCTGGATATCAAGTGAACGTTGGCGTTAAGCAACTTATGCGGAGGTGGATGGGATGTAAGTTGACCCATATAGTCTGCCAATGCCATACTAAAAGCGTCTGATTGCTGATAAAGCCACTGTAAATACATGTTTGTCACAGGTAAGCAAATACAAGCAAAGTCTACCCCGGATAATGTTAGTAAGCGTTCTCTGGCTTTAATTATCAGAGAAGCAAACATCTCATGCTGTGTCAAAATGGTTTTTGTAGATTGATTTGGCAAGAAGATCCATTCAATAATTAACAGTGGATCTGGCTTCTGGGGGTCCCACTGAAAAATCAGTGCGTGAGGCTGTCGAGTGGGTTTTAAAATAATTAGACAAAAGGGTAATTCAGAGGCCCACTGGTGAACTTGCCTGTCGGTGATCGCTGTGGCAACCTTTTGCAAAGAGTCAACAGCCTCAGAGCCAAGACTGCGGGGAGAGCACAAGTCAGTATCTCCTTTGAGCAGTTCAGATAAAGGACTTAAGTCCGCATTAGAAATTCCCAACAGCGGTCGGACCCAATTAATGGTTCCCAACAGTTTCTGTACATCATGCAGGTTTCTAATGTCTGTCTGTATCTGTAAGGGTTGAGGAACTATAGCTGGAGCCCTGATGCGCCAACCTAAGTACTTCCATGGTGGTATTTTTTTAATTTTTTCCAGCGCGATACAGAGGCCTGCTGAATTAACAGCAGCTGTGACAAGGGCTACAGCTTCCTCCATGACCTCGTGATGTTGTGCGGCCACTAAGATGTCATCCATATAATGGTACAACAAGACACTGGGCATCGCGGTCCTAACCGGACTAAGTACCTTAGCTACATACCACTGACAAATGGTAGGACTATTCTTCATTCCTTGTGGCAGCACAACCCACTGGTATCTTTGCAACGGGGCTTACATGTTGACGCTTGGAACTGAAAAAGCAAATTTAGGAGCATCATCAGAGTGTAGTGGGATATTAAGAAAGTAATCTTTAAGATCAATGACAGTCAAATACCAATTCCGAGGAATCATAGTGGGGGACGGGGGTCCTGGTTGTAGGGCTCCTGTGTCTTCCATAGCGTCATTAATTTTTCTGAGGTCGTGGAGCAAGTGCCACCTGCCAGTTTGTTTTTTAATAGCAAAAATAGGCGATTTCCAAGGACTAGTAGAAGGCACAGTATGCCCTTTTGTTAATTGCTCTAAAACTAATTCTTGGAGGGCGCGAAGCTTTTCCAGCGGTAGGGGCCATTGATTTACCCAAATAGGAGTATTGGTTTTCCATGTCAATTTAAGAGTGTCATGTGTTTCAATGGCCCCTTCTAAAAATGGGTCCAAATGGACATTCCCCACTGGGACAGCACATCGCGCCCCCACAGAATCAAAGGGATGGGGAACACGAAAGGTTTAACAGAGGCTATATGCCCCTTTGGACCTTGGATTTGGATTAATTCCACACTTTGGTGGCTGTTACCAGTCCCTCCAATTCCAGCCAACGCTTGGGATACATTAGCTAGAGGCCATCGTAGAGGCCACTTAGCCTGAGATATTACCGTGACATCCGCTCCAGTATCAATAATTCCATATAGTACTGCTTGCTGCCCTCCGTGGATAAGGGTACATTGATAAACAGGTCGCTTCTGAGAAATAGATTGCACGCATAGGATTTGTGGGTTTCCTGTAGACCCAAACCCTCCCCGCCTTTTAGGAGATTGATTAGGAACGGGGGAGTTCTTTCCCGCCGGAATCAATACTAATTGCGCTGCATGACTACCTTTAGGTATTGTGCAGGGAGGAAACGGGATCCATGCCATAAATTTAATTTTGTCAGTACTATCAGAGTCCACGACCCCTGGTAACTAAAAAAGCCCTGATAATGTGGTAGATGATCTTCCTAACAACAGTGCTTGTGTATTGGGGCATAAGGGTCCTGAAATATTTGTTGACAGCAAGTGAACTGAGCAATCAAGTAACGTTACTGTGTGAGCCATTGCCAGGTCCAATCCGGCACTCCCGGCTGTTGCTGGACGAAGACTTGAGGCGCTGCTGCTTCCCTCCAGAGGGGTTGGAATGTCGGCTGCAGTACTTGTGTCTGCACGTGTCGCCACCCCGCACTCCGCGACCGGTTTCCCTGTATCAGTTGGCCCTGAAAATCATACTTAGATCGACATTGATTAGCATAATGACGCCCTTTTTGGCACCTAGGGCAAATTCCAGGGGTTTGATGCCTAGCTCCCACATTCATAGCCAGGCAGTTCTTTTTTAAATGCCCCTGTTTGCTGCAGCCGTAGCAATTCCCCATGCCTGACGGACCACACATGGCTGCAAAGGCAGCAGCCATGGCCTCAAATTTATGATCCACAGTGCCAATTACATTACAAGCTTCCATCATTTCCATCAGAGTAGGATTCGGATTAGGGAGGGATTTCAAGAGCTTCTTACAATCCACATTAGCATTTTCAACAGCCAATTTCAACAATAAAATTTCCTGTGCTTCCGCATTGTCTATCTGATACTCCAGAGCCTGTTTTAATCTATCAATAAATTGCGTATAAGGCTCTCGGGGTTCTTGAGTAATAGTTGTAAAAGCTTTCTGTGGTTTTTGTGTGTCAGGGACCTTGAAAAAAGCCTTTTTCGCTTCTTCCTGGACCGCTCCAAGAGCCTCCCGAGGGATATCTCGTGCCTGAGCTACCGGATCAGTGTGCGGACCCGTGCCCGTAAGATGCTCTATGGTTAAAGCAGCCACAGCTTGATTGCTGTGACCCGCAAACGTGAGAAGAAGTGCTTGGAGCCCTCTTCTCCAATGTGACTCCCACAGCAAAAGCTGAGTCGGAGTTAACAGTAATTGTGCTAAAGATTTTAAATCATGAGGAGTCAGAACATAAGTGTCAAAAACAGAAGATAACAGGCTCGCGAAATAAGGAGAGGAAAGCCCGTGCTCAATGACGGTACGGCGCAGTTTCTTAATTACAGGAAAAGATAAGGCTTCCCATTGTGCCCCCCGGCCCTGATAAATTAAGGGGACAAATATCATTTTGGCAATCTCGAGATCCCCTTCCATTAAAGCCTGGCGTCTTATATTAGCCCACACATCGTGTGGGTCAAGGGGATATAGATCTGGCTCCTTCTCAGGATTTACCAGCCCCAGATCAAAGGGGTCATCCTCCGGAGGAGAGCTTGCGGCGCCGACCTCTGGGGCTCCTTGGCAACTTTGACTTTCCGAAGGCAGAGAAGGGACTGCTAGGATATTCCCTTTCATTTTTACATCGCCATTATTACACTTTTCTTGAGTTTTTAGGGTTTCAGAAATGATCCTCCACCACGGAAGCATACACTGTGCTTCTACATTCCCCGATGTGGCAAAGTCCCACAACTTCACCCCCACATCATCCCAAAGTTCCCATGTAAAAATACTAGAAGCGGTTACATCGGGTATCTTCATTTGCACCCATTTAAGCATGGCTTTAAGGTCGTGCCCGGAGATAACTTTCCCATGCTTTTTAAGAAGAGCTTTCATAACCTCGTATATGTCTCTTTCCGGGGAAGATGCTTGATTCCCCATGTTTCCCACAGCTCACCTCTCTACTCCGGAGGGATTTTTAGGCCAGCTGGCTCCTGCTTCCCTTCAGCAGCTCATTCAACATTCTGTGGGACTCGCAGCAAGCCGTGCAGACAGGCGGTTCCTGGACCTTGTAATCACGTCGGGGTCACCAATTTGCCGCGATTGAGAGACGGGACACAGCTTGATGCAAGCAGAGAGTCTGTTTATTGCAGAAAACACTCGTCTATATAAAAAATCAGAAGATGCGTGTTTAAAACTGATTGGTTGTTGTGCTTCAAAATTCCTATCAGTGCTCACTGATTGGTAGCTAATTAAACTTTAGCAATTGGACTGTTTACACCTAAGCTGCTCTGCAGAGACTCTAAGTTCCTTCTTTCCTGCTCCGTATGACTCACGGGTCAGTAATTCTCCACCGTATCAGCACTTCTCTATTCCCTTTATCAGGCCTCCCAAGGTTTATGGCCTACAAGTTCCAGCACGTCCCCTTCTAACAACAACAATGGAGCAGTAATCGCCGTCCTGTCTGATTCTTTCAAGTCCAGCCCCACACCATCCCACTCCATGGCTGCAGTGAAAGTATAGGCAGAAGTCTGTATGAGCATTAATCTTTCCATCGCTCAGCCTAGGATTTTTGTGAGTAAATAGCCTTGGCCCTATACCCTTTAGTTCTGACGCATTTAAGTATCCATCCTTCCAACTTTGTGCGCTGAACTCTCATCTCATAGTAACGTTTCCTAAAAGAAGTGAGCTCATCTACCGACTCTTCCTTTCACATTCACAACTTCCGACCACTTCCCCTGATCTACCTATGGCCTTTATCTGACCCTGAATAAACAACCTAAACCAGCAGAAAATTAACCCAATAATAAAAAAAAAAAAAGAAGAAAGAAACAGAAGAAAAAAAAGTCACAAACCTAAGACCCCCTCCAAACAGATACCTTTTTTTGTTGATCTAACAAGCTGGGAATGAAGGAGGAAAGAGCAGAACCACTACTTTTGGCAGCAGCAGCTGCTAGACGCCCAGGAATTTCACAAAACTTCACCTATAGGTGCATCAGGTAGGTTAAGCAGGATAAACCTGAACAACAGAGGTATCATCTAGGTGAGGTATCCTGTACCTACAGCTTGGCAAAGGTATCCCAGCTGAACTGTGTGCATTTGTCAGTCAAAGAAAGAGAAATGTTCCTGTTCTGATGGAGGATTATAGATCAGCTGAGAAATCAGTTGTGTTACATTCTGCTACATTCTATTAATTTTAGTCCTGGTGCTCAAATCTGTCAGGTATTTATCTGGGGTAACTGCCTAGCCTTTGTGAAAGTAATAATGAATAACTAAGCTTTTTACTGTCACAATGAAGTATTAATGGTGAATCAAGGAACAGAATGAGAGAAAATCTAGCTATGCAGTGATTGCTGCCAGTTAGCGTCTAAGTAGATAGTCAGACATGGATGTGTTAATGTATCTGGGTAAATGAAGGAGTGATATAATCACACAGTGTCTATAAACATAAACCAAGTTCAATAAAAGCACTGGCTGCACAGATTCAGCCTCAGATTCTGAGGGTAGATTCAGCAGCTTTAAGGCTACAAAACTTCATTTCCTGATCACCTGTACCTTTAGCATCCTACTTGTATATTCTGAAAATGCTTCAGTGTCTTTCTGTGCCTGCGGTTACACTGAATTCCTGAAAGTATTCAGGATTCTAGGACAAGAAACATTTAACTGTATCAAGAATGGAGTAGAAAAGGGAAAAAAAGGATTTTACAAACAAAAAACCTCTCACGCAAAATTATCCATTTAATGTTCAAAGCCTCAGAAATAAAATCTATAAATCTAGTTGTTATATTCTAATTGAGGAAGAGCTATAAACCTATATTCCTCGGCTTTTAGATCTTGGCTGCACTAGAAAATGTTTCTTCCACATCCTGTAATGTTGAACTTCAGTGGTACTTGCCAACATCTGCAGAACTGGCCAAATTGTGGTCCACACAGTAGAAAAAGGGTTTGAATATCATTTCTGACCCAAGCATTGGATATCTGGTTAAAACATATCAACTAATGAAAATAATTTGAAAACTTTATTTTTGGGTGTTGAATCACAACTCCATGGCCACTTTTTCTCATGTGTGCCCTGCTGGCATTGACAAGCAAGGTGCGGCCAAGTCAAAATCTCCTGGCACTGTGAATGGGAATAAACTGTGTCCCTAATTCTCAGGTGAAAACAATTAATTTCCTGAAACATAACTGTGTCTCTGCCTTCATTTTCTTCCTCTTTTCCCCTCTGCCAGAGAACTACATCAATCACTTCTCTTCACTAAAGACAACCTCTGCTGTTACTTGTCTCAAACAGTCATAGCTGTCAGAAAACACCTGATCTTTGGCTTGACTGAACTGTCACTGACCCATCACATGAACTCACTCACACCCTCTCTCTACACCGTTTTTTTGTTGTCCCACTCACAGGGAAATGAAGGGGAAAACCATAAAAATAACAAGCATGTCAGCAACACTGCCAGGGAACAAACAGCTCATAGGGAGAGAGGTGAAAAATCATACACAGCAGAGGAAGTCTCCCAAGATAGATGCGAAGATTTAGGGCAGCCAGACAGTAATTGCAGTGTTTGCAGAAGTCAGTGTGCATGCACCGCATTATTTACAGCAAACATCGTGTTCAGTTGGCACAGCCAGTTCTCTGTTCCTGAGGCCAGCGATTTTCTTCTGTTTTCTCTCCCTATTTGATCAGACTTTCCAAATAATTGTCCCAATGCTTTGGCCTCTCGTTTGCAGTTTTCTAGGCTGTTACAAGCGCTGTTGATATCTGATGCTCTAAAACTGAGACAAGATCGTTAATTTGGATTAGTCACGACAAGAGTGCTGTAGTACCACAGTTGAATAAGCTTTATCCTAGAAGGCAGGTTTCTAGGACAAACAGTATTTATGAGCATACGCATCATTTGCTGAGGGCAGTGAAATGTGGGCTCTTTGGAGGAAGACTGAGAAAACAAAATGGAAACCACTTCTGAGCCTGGCTCCCTGATTTCTGGGATTTATATAAATGTAAGCACATCATCATTTTCTACATTCTTCCCTGCTTAATACCCACCAAATTTCCTCCTGGTTGGTCAGTATTTGTTCTGCAGCATGCAAGTGATGTGTGGGTATAACTCAGGAAGCAGACTTCTTGATCAAACTACACAAAGGTCTTAACTGATGAGGAAGAAAGGTGTGAAAGTTTCACTCTGTTCATATTCAGAGTTTGGGCTGCAGAACCAAGTTTTGGCAGAAAAGATAGGGTAAAATATTGATGTGGAATAACAGTACTTCTGCAGGAAATGATGAGATCAGTGTAGTTTCTGTACTCAAGTGATTTTTTTCCCAAGAAAATCTACTCGTGAGTGGTTTAATCTGTGTTATCTCATTGTTCAGGGCATAATTCTCATGCGTTCTTTTTCATGTCTTTATTAAGATGAGTAACTCTGTAAACCCGATGCAAAGCTGCTCCTTTTCCCCAGCAGCAAAGGTATGACCTGGCTGGCAGATGACTCATCTTCCCCTGATGCACCACTCCCAGTGTACATCTGTGATACCATCATCTCCAGATGCTCATCTCCTGAGTCCAACACCAAATAATCTTAACATTGAGTTAAAGTCTATCACATTTTTAAAGCAAAGAAGGTTGGGGTCTTTTTTTTTAATGCTTTTAAGGATTCGTATTTTTGCTCTACTATTATGAGACCTAAAAATTGCATTTGTTTTGGAAAGCAAGCTGGGATTTCCCCTGGCTTCCCATTATTCCAGAATTCTGAGCCTTAAAATCTCATATTTTACCGCAGGTTGTGGTAAAATTGATGATCACAGTGCTCAAAATAAGCTATGTAAGATCTTCTCTCTAAATACCAGATGAAGAACTGTCTAATTTTCAGACCACCTCTCATGGAACTGGAAGGGAGAGGAAAAATCAAATGACTGTTGGATAGAATGGATCTTTCTGATAAGATCCATAGGGACTGCCTGGGATTTACGTTTTATGGACTAAAATGGAGTGGACCTGGTGGACAATAGGCAGCGTGGGACAAGGGCTTGGCTGGAAGGTGATGCTGCTGGAGGGAAGGCAGTCTCTTCACCTCCCATCCCTGCCACTCCCATACGCTGCTTGGCGATGTAGGTGCATGCAGTGTACCTCACTAAATTTATTGGATTCTCCCTCATGGTGAAGTGTACAGATGCTTCTTACAGAACAGTGCTCCAGGGATGCTCAGAAGCTGCTATTTTCTGTCTCATCAGTGAAGGCCTGTAGGTGCCTGCAAATGGATGTGTGCCCAAAACCTGTAGGCATGCTTGGGACAGGTTTAATCTAGCCAAACAGGGTATGACAGTAAATGTGTTTGGGTGACACAGTCTTTTGGTGAAATACAACAACCGGAGAGTAACCCAGAGTCCCTGATGGGTTTATGTGGTCTGTGCCGAAGACCCCCTCAAGGGTAGGGAGGCTCTGCAGAGAGACCTGGACAGGCTGGAGCCATGGGCTGAGCCCAACTGGGGGAGTTTCAATAAGGCCAAATTCTGGGGGCTGGCCTTGGGCCACAACAACCCCCAGCAGCGCTACAGGCTTGGGGAGGAGTGGCTGGAGAGCTGCCAGTCAGAGAGGGACCTGGGGGAGCTGACTGACAGCCGGCTGAACAGGAGCCAGCCATGTGGCCAGGGGGCCAAGGCCAATGGCATCCTGGCTTTTGTCAGCACCAGTGTGGCCAACAGGGACAGGGAAGGGATCTGAGCCCTGGGCTTGGCACTGGTGAGGCCGCCCCTCGATTCCTGTGTTCAGTTTTGGGCCCCTCACCCCAAAAAGGCCATTGAATGACTCGAGCGTGTCCAGAGAAGGGCAACGGAGCTGGGGCAGGGTCTGGAGCACAGGTCTGCTGGGGAGCGGCTGGGGGAACTGGGGGGGTTCAGTCTGGAGAAGAGGAGGCTGAGGGGAGACCTCCTGGCCCTCTGCAGCTCCCTGACAGGAGGGTGCAGAGAGGGGGGATGAGTCTCTTTAACCAGGTCATAGGAGAAGAGGTAATGGCCTCAAGCTGCGCCAGGGAAGGTTTAGACTAGATGTCAGGCAGTATTTCTTTATAGAATGGGTTGTTGGGCGTTGGAATGGGCTGCCCAGGGAGGTGGTGGAGTCCCCATCCCTGGAGGTGTTTTAGAGTCGGGGCGACATAGCGCTGAAGGATCTGGTGTAGTTGGGAACAGTCAGTGCTAGGTTAATGGCTGGACTAGATGATCTTCAAGGTCCTTTCCAACTTAGTTGATTCTGTGATTCTGTGACAATGTTCCTCTGTTCCCAGGGTAAACTAAAGCTGTGTTGGAAGATACACACTTCACCTATGCACGTTGCAATCCAGCCTCTAATTGCCGTGAAGTCACGCTCTGGGTATGCATCGAATGCCCCAACATGCTCTCACCACTGTGCGTCTGGTGACGTGTGCTATTTGACAGGAGGAAGAGATGACATCTCAAATGCTGCATCCTCAGGACTGAATGCAGACACGTGGGCATGAAGCAGAGGCGGGGTGTGCAGTAAGACCACTGCTACTCTCGCTGGATGCGCAGGGTGCACTACAACACGTGGTATCGGTGTAGGTGGCACATCCCCTCCTCCTGTGCTAAACCCGTCCCTAGGATTCATTGAACAGTGGCATGTTAGAAGGGTTATTAGCTCTGGTGTTCCCAGCTGATGCTGTCAGACTTAAATTCCCTCCGTAATTATAACTGGCCACTTTTGATATGCTTTTTTAAATTTGCAGTTCTTCATTCCTCTGCATTCATCATGACTGTACTACAAGCAGGGTGTTATTTACATGGTGGATGATGTTGTTTCTCTAAAGGGCTAATCCTAGAGATCCTCAGGGGAAAAAGGTTCTTTGAACATTATAAAACTGCATATTTGCTGACTGCTAACCTGGCAAATATAACTTCCAGAGACTGGAGACTGGGAAGAAGAAAAATACCCTGAAAGCAGGTGGGGAAGGGTTAATGAATGAAACACAGGCTGTGAAATTGAAATATTCTTTCTGGCTCAGAGATGGTAGGCAAAAGCACTCATCAAGCATGGAGTCTCTTTATCTGCTGTCTGACAGTGCCACGGGGAACAGCAAGATGCTGGCAAACCAAGGTCATTGCCTCCCTCTCTGAAATAATGCATTGCTACATGCTGGCACAGAAGTAAAAGCTGGACCTCCAGCACAGCCAAACTGATGGAGTGACACAACTCAGGCAAAAAAGCATCAGTATCAGCACCCAAATCCTCAGATACTGATCGCTAAAAGGGATGAGGAAATTATCCAGTCTGACCTCATTTGTGATTGGATTTTTCCCCAATTATTTCTCCATGGAGTCTGATAACTTGCCATTTAAAGGGGAACTATAAGTCAGTAACCTACAGATGGTAGGTAAATTAAAACTCCCCCTTTTTGAGTTGGGAATCAGAGGAGAAAATTAAACATTTTTTAGGATCCAATCCTGCAAAGAATTATGCACCCAATGGACTAGACGGACATATCCAAACCAGTAAACTGGGCCAGATGCAGGTGTCAACACTTGGCTGTGGGTGTCTATACTGTTCAGTTGTTGGCATTGCCCTTTGTTGTGGCATTGGCTTCTGCTGCCTGACCCGAGTGTGGCCTGAGAAGGTCATGAGCCAGCAGCTATTCCTGGCCAGCAGAAAGAAGCCACCCTCTCCTGGGGGAGAACAGGATCAGAGTTCAGCTATATAAACAGGAGTCCTGACATGGCATTTGATCTTTGGTCAGAGTATGAGACCCAACCTTTATTTACAGGTATAGATATAGTCAGTTAGCTCATTTGTGAGACAAAAAAAAAAATGCCTGAGCACTTAAACTACCTTCTGTCGATTCTTTTTAGATGCCACAGCATTGCCTGAGGAGGAGGAGCAATGGTGGCTCTTCGGAGGAAGAACTGTCATAACATTTACCCAGAGCTGAGTGTCCTGTTAGTTGCCAAGAAATAGCAAAGCTCTCGAATATGAAGCAGATGTTATCTTTTAAAGTCTGAAAATGCTGTGACTTACAACGAAGGAGGAGAGGGAACAAAGAGAGGGAGGCTCTGTGTAAAGGAACACAAAGCTTCAACCAGTTTCCTCACAGACTCCTCTAACTCCTGGTCAGCTTGAGAGGCTTTTGGCCTGTGTCTGGTCTGAAATGTTAATATAGCATGACAAGAGGATGTAAAGAACGAGAGGAGGCTTTTTTTCAGGTTCTTGCATGCACCACTAAGCTCTACAATCTCCTCCCTTCCCCTCAAGAAGGGGTTTTAGCTGCCTGTGCTGGAGGAAGCTCTGATAATGAACAGGCCAGTCTTAGCCTTGGGTCAGCCTGCTGTGACATGAGTGTGTGTGAGGAGCTGCTAAAATCCAGGAAGGGGTCTCCTTCACATATTTCAGAAGATGCATTTAAGCTCACACCCTTGCCTGAGTGATGTTTGAGGTTTGTCCATGCCCTTCCTTGTACCTTGCTGATTCTGACTTGCTGACTCGGCTTTCTAGACCTGCCTTGATGCTATGGACATGTCTGGCATCTGCTGGACTCTTAGCCAGACTCGGTTACTGTCACTGGACCTGTTCTGCTCTCCTTGCCTGGGCGCTGTGGGACCAGGTCCGTGCTGGGAGACTGCTGCCACCCTCATTTCTTGGCTTCCCTTTTGCTGTGGGGCAGCCCCACTCCAGATGCCTCTCCACATCTTCTGCTGACTCCAAACCCTGCAGGGGATTCTGGTCAGGCTACAGAGGCAGGTCTTGACTTTGCAGGTTCCTCTGACACCTCTGCAGCCATGGTGGTCCCTGTCGCTCAGCCCCTGAACCACTCAGTGGGGATAAGGCAAGGCTATGGGGTTTACCAGTCGGATGTGACTAATCTTGGTCACCTATCCAGCATATTTTAGTTGTTCAATTAAAATAATCTCAGAGAGGGTCTTAGATCGGGTCATGTGCTATACTGAGTGTCAAAACCCGATACTAAGAGACCCTGAAAGTGGTCACTACTCTGCGTTATTTTTGGGAGGTATCACCACCTATACGGCTGTGGCTAAGTCTGGATCCTCACCTCACAGCATCCCTTACTATCACCCCATGGGCTGGGCGTACGACCCAGGCTGCTGCTCTGCTGGACCCGGGGCATCCCATAATTTTGTTGCCTCTGAGTTTGCCACCAAAGTCTGGAAGTCTACCCAGCCTTGAGCCACCCCAATGACTGCCACTGCTCTCGGTGGGAGGAGGCCCATCACCCACCCATAAGACCGTTCCCCTCCAGGTCACTGCAGCACCTGATTGCGCAGACTCTGCCCTGCCCTATCCTGCACTTCCAGGACCATGATGCTGTAGTGGCCAAAATAACAAGTCACAGTGTTCTTCTTTCTTTCTGCAGGGCAGGGGCTGTTTATTTTTTTAATGTCTCTTTTTCTTCTACTTACAATAATACATACTTATGCTCTCATTCAAGCTCTTACTTCATAATAAGCAAATCAGCAACTAGACAGCCATCAACCTTCTCTCCCATCAGACAGTTCTGTACTTTTACACAGCCCAGCACTGCAGCTGTCTGTTGTTTTTCCCTGACACCTTAGCACAGCCTGGCATTTTCTTATCTTTCTTCCAAGGCCGGTTTCTCCTCAAGGCCTTGCTGCCTCTGCAGAACTGACCG
Source organism: Athene noctua (assembly GCF_965140245.1). Taxonomy (NCBI): domain Eukaryota; kingdom Metazoa; phylum Chordata; class Aves; order Strigiformes; family Strigidae; genus Athene; species Athene noctua. The sequence goes on from NC_134038.1 coordinate 168,216,807, forward strand.
GCACTTCTCCAAGCCTGCACAGAGCTCACCAGCCGGTGTCGATTTGGCTCTTCACATATTGAATCTCCCGCTGACACTCCCACACCACTCTGCCCCAGGCACAGGACTGCCCCCCCAGCCACAGTCCCAGATCAGTGCAGTGACTGCCAGCATCTCTGATGGGGACAGAAACACTGCCACTGCACTGCCTGTATGCTTGCCCCATTGGTTTGATCCCAGCAAAGGTCTGTTGGGAGCATCTACACAGTCTTGCACCCTGAACTGGTGGCCCCTGAACATCTAAAGGTGAATCTGGCATGTGGGGAGTGGTGTCTGCACACTGGGCATTTCACAACAGCTGCCTCTCCAAAGCTGGACCTGTGTAAGATGTGGGGACAAACCGTGATGGGAAGGGAGGTGCCTGTCACAGCGCTGAGTACACCAACAGGTTTTGCAACGTCTTCTGTGCCCTTCCTACAACTTTAGCTGCCGGTGCTTGGGGTCAGCCCTGACATAGAGCAGCTCTAGCCTTGCATCAGGCTGCTGTGGAAACAGCGAAGTTGGAAGAGAGAGAGCTATAAGAAGTCCTGTCTGGTGTCTGTCTGCCCATGAACCCTCCGGCTGTGGGCTCGAGAGCTGCGTTTCAACAGAAGCCCTTGCCCTTGGTCCTTGCCTGAGCTGGAGTGCAGGTATGGCTCTGCCCTGCCCTGCCTTGCCAAGCAGTTCTTTCAGCTTCCTGGAAGAGGGAAGGAAGAAGATGGAGGTAGTAACATAATAAAAGTAAAGGCTTATTCCCATTCTACTTATAAGTAAGTATTAAAATGGTGTGCTTCTTTGCCAGTATATGCATAACTGATTATTAATTCCCTTTGCAGAGGCGTTGTGTCCTTTAGTTCCTGCCTCATGTAGACCGCAAATGGAGTACAAAATGAAACCGTGTTGATGGGGCTACATTTAGCAGAAAGCACATCTGGCTTATTGCTTATGCTGCTCAGGCTTTTAAAAGTCAAAGTACATAGGGCTCCCTGCTGATAAAAATATTCAAAGTCGTTGCTTGACTCAAGGGTGAACGCAACGTGAAACCACCTCAAAGCAGTCAGCGGTATCGCCTTAAAACACTCTCATGGTCCTTCGGTACCACTCCTTTGGTTGCACCAACGTGCCTGTGGGGCTCTGCTCTGAACCGGAGCAGGGCACTAACTTTTCCAGAGAAGTAGGCGCATCACATCTTGTACTTGCTCTGTTCTCTGATCTTTCTCATGGCTGTCCTCACCAAAACCATCACATCAGTGCGCGACAGGAATGAACAGTGGGGTGTGGGAGGACTTCAAGGCAGCTATGCTACTTTTATATAATGTGAAACCTGGGCAGAAAGTTAAAAGCTACTGTGAGCTACCTCGAAGATTAGGCTGCTTATTTTGTCCTTGGAGTATTAGCTGGGGAGTGAAAGAAGAGGGAGCACAGAGTATATGGACTCGTTCAGGGTAAAGCAGACAGTGGTGCTGAGACACCCCACACAGCTTGTGCCTGCGTCTTGTAGTGTCCTTGTACCTTCCCCTGGAGTGACATTACTGGTTATCGATGAAGTCAGGTTGTTCCTCTGCATGGACTGAGCTGATCTTGTCTGATGATTCTGATGTTGTGGAGTAGCAAAATAAGCTGTGAAGTGCGTAGTGGGAACTAACAAATTGTGCTTTTTTGGTAAGACTCCAAACTATATTACATCCAGTCAGTATTTTCCATGAACCGTTCTATGTGAAACCATTGGTTTAAAATGTAATGATAAAAAATGCAACGATAAAATAAACAGTGTAAAAATGAGATGGGGCCGGAGCTACAGAATGAATTTATCTGGTGATTATTATTCTTAAGGGAAGAAAACCAGTTTGCTTAATTGGGAAGTAGTTGTTGTGGGCTGTGTCAGAGCAATGGATATCTAAGATACACAACAGTGGTTTAGCTCCACTATTCATACACGCACAAGGTGTAGCCACATACCATAAATAAGTGGTTGTGAAAGGCATAAAGACTGTAATAACCTCTTTCAGATGAGGGTATACCTTTCTTTTCAAGCAGAGCTGTGTGCTATCAGTTGGATAATTCACAGTTGTTTACCTTGGAACCAGCATTATGACCCTCCAAAAACAGGACTTGTGTCCATGACTCTTGCTCACTCAGGAAGTATTAGTGAAGACATTTGAGCTCTAACAAGCTATGACGTCTATTTCGTTTTTAACATCACCCTTAAATGCCAGCTTGCATCCATTCAGAAAGCTGTCAAGGGTTTTGCACGTCAATGTGTTTTCTTCTATTTTAATTTAAATCTCTTAGTGAAAGTTTCAGTATTTGCCATGCTCTGTTCTTTCCCAGTCATGGCTAGGATCGCTAAATCACAAGAAAATCCCAAAGGCAAGCAACCTAACAAAGAAGTCCTTTGTTTTGTAGCTGGCATGATAATTCAAACAGCAGGTCAGACAAAAAATCATGCTTTTCAGAATGCCAGGGAGAAATGAGTAGATGAGTACCCTGCCTCTTTGTGATCACCATGTCACAGCAATAAGAAGTGAATTTGCATTTAATACAAGAAAGGGTAAAAACTCCTTCAGTGAAATAACAGCAAGTTATTTTCACAGCAAGGCACTGTTCATGTTGGCTGGCACTTCCACAGCTTCCTGGGGATTTAGGGACTACTGCATGATTTTGTATAATCCACTTGTCTGGGCTGCCTGACCCTGAATGTGCCATGTCTAATGGATGCTAACCTCACTCTGTATCACCATGCAGAAGGAAACCTTAAAATATATTCAATTTACCTGCTTTGTCACCTCTTATCAACGTGACCATCTTCCACCACCTCACAGTCAGTATTGGCAAACTGGCCTGGCTACAGCAAACTAGGAGCTGCTCTGATTTCAGACTGTACCCTGGGTTTGGTTGGGGCTTTAGTTGTTGTTGTTGTTGTTGTGTTGTTTTTTTTTAAATATCTTTAAGTTACCTCACATGTGAAGTGGAAAAAATTGAATAGTCTGAGTAGTGGTAAGGAGTTTTCTGTCTAGTTTGTTTTTGCTAACTGTTGCTATCACCACCTCTCAGCTCTTCAACAACTGAGGCTTTCATGCATGGTTGGTTCTTTTTTTTTGCCTTTTGCCCCAAATACTGAGTCTGTGGTTTACTCTATAGTTTTGTCTTTGGCATGAGGACTTGCTGCTTCAGAATGGAAGCAAAAAACTGGCTTCAAATTCCCTGGCAAAGCTTCTCATATAGGATACAGATCATCTCGGCTTATCTGGTTCAAGCCTCACTGCACGTAACACTGTTTTCTTTGGAAGGTCAGTGTTGTTGCTCTGTGCCTCGTTCTCATTTTTTACAGTTGGAGTTGTGGCAAAAGAAAAATCAGCTTTTTGTTTCTTTTCAGCATCATTTGGCAGATCACTGCTGATATAGATGGAAACATTTTTTCCTCATAATTGTTTGGACTCAGCCTTCAAACTCCTTGTCCCAGATCCACTGCCAACTGCAAAGAGGAACAGTGTGGGGTGACTGGTAACAGACTGGTGGAGCAACTGGAAAGATATGGAGCATCTGGTGATCAGTGCAGCCTTACTGACAGAGTGGCAGTGCTTCAGCATTTTTACTTGTTGGGCTCGTCATTTTCTCTGACACCAGGTACTGGGAAAGAACGTCAATGGCAACAAGAAGTTGCAAAGCATTGCCCGGAGGAACACATATCTCCCAATCTTCTGAGCCACTCTTGTGCTACAACTTGGTGTAGCCAGTAAGACAGAGCCCTGCAAAGCGCTGTCTGTCACTCATTGGGATGCTGCTAAGCTACAATAACGTAAGGAGTTCACTTCTGAATACACAATGAATTTGTAGATCAATCCTCCAGTCTCTGTAAAGGACAGGAACTTTGCATTTTGTACTGCATTAGGAGAAATGGGTAACAGGAAGGTTTTTGCCACTAAGTCAAGATGAGCATGATCAAACATAATCTCTGCTGTGCAGTACTAACCATCTGACACAACTTCTGTCTGCTTATCCCTCCTGGGCCAGCAGCAACTCAGTCATTGCCCAAGTGATATCCCTGCTCATTCTGGCCACACGACTATCTTGAATATTGAAGAGCTGGAAGAGTAAAAGAGGGGAGCAAAGGCTGGAGTCTCTACTGCTTTCAAAGGATGGCTGTCTTGGGCTAACAAATCCCCATGTAACTAAACTTTAGCCAGCTCCTCAAAAGAACTTGTGAAGCAAGCAGATTGTGACACCCTAAGATCACTGACTGGCTTGCCTCTGCCAGCTAAAAAAGTGCAGCTGCTGTTAACAGAGCGTAACAGCAATGGTGTATAGGGTTTTGCCACTCGCAGGGAGAAGAATGCTGTCTGCAGCAGCAGCAGCACAGCTCCCTCTCACGCACCCAGGAGTACAGATGCAGCAACTGCTGAGTAGCTGGTGCTACATGCTGCACCGTGGACTTGCACATGGGAGGGTCGCCAGCTTCCTAACAAAGGTCTAAAAACTGGAGGAAAAAGCCTACCAGACAACACATCTATTTCTTTTGGTGGGGCTGGTAAACAGAGATAGATGTTCCCTTTCAAGTGAATGAGATCAAAATCCATCACACTATGGGAAGCACACAAACAACACCCTGCATGGATGAAATGAAAGAAGTATTTGGAATTAAGTTGATGTATTGCTGTACCCCAGAATCCCAAATACATCTTTTTCCCCTGAAGCAGGATATTTCATTTCACTGACAGGAAGAATCCAAAGCAGCAACCCTCAGCGGGAATTAAATCAGACTGTGAAACAAGCTAGACCTGCACCAGCATGATGAAATGTTTTGATGAGGAGTGGAAGCTGTTAGAACAGCGGAACATCAATGGTTATTCACTGCACATGGGGCTAAGCAGGGCTGCTATTGCATAGAATAGCAACAACTTGATTACACTCAGATATTGTCCCCACATCGAGATTTGTGAATTCAGAGCTCCCATGTTCAGTGCCTGATTTATTTTTTTTACTCTTTTTATTCTGGTTCTGCTGTTTTTTCAGATGAACCTCCTGTGAGAAGACAGTTGGCGGTGCGTGACTGCCACAACACCTGCAATGAGGCACAGGTATCATTCCAGATGCAGAGCTTCCTCACTTTTTCCTATGCCTGGTACCACCAGAAGGAAGGAAGAAGATAATCTTTGTATCCCAGTTCATCTTCTTCTTATTTAAAAGGACATGGGCCTGTTGGAGTGAGTCCAGAGGAGGCCACAAAGATGATCAGGGAGCTAGAGCATCTCCTGTACGAGGACAGGCTGAGAGAGTTGGGGGGTTCAGCTGGAGAAGAGAAGGCTCCGGGGAGATCTTAGAGCGGCCCCCCAGGGCTGAAAGGGGCTGCAGGAAAGGGGGGAGGGACTCTTGGTCAGGGAGCACAGTGATAGGGTGAGGGGTAACAGTTTTAAACTGGAAGAGAGAAAATTTAGATTAAATGTAAGGAAGAAATTCTTCCCTGTGAGGGTGGTGAGACACTGGCGGAGGTTTCCCAGAGCAGCTGTGGCTGCCCCCTCCCTGGAAGGGTTCAAGGCCAGGCTGGACGGGGCTTTGGGCAACCTGGGCTAGTGGAAGGTGGCCCTGCCTGGGGCAGGGGGGTATAACTAGAAGATCATTAAGGTCCCTTCCATGACTCTATGAAAAATCCATCAGTAACCTAGGACACACAGTGGTACAGGTTCCTCTTGAAGCACCAGCACAAGAACTGAGCTACAGACCTTTGTTTTAGGCTTCCAGAAGGGCCTGGTAAGGTTGCTTCATGTTAGACTTGATGGCGAAGCCCACGTGCATTGTGGCACTGAGTCCCACCGTGTCCCCCTCTCCCTCGGCTGCCGCATGGGCTGTGGGGTGGCTCCCGCAGCCTCGGCTGGACAAGTGCTCCCACCAAGATGATGGCACCCACAGCCCACGCCCGGACCTCACTGCCCTGCCGCTGCCAACACGGCACGTACGGCCCTGACCGGGGGTGACAACCCGCTGTGGCCGCTCTGTGGCGGCTGCGGAGGGGCTGAGGGCCGGGCCGGGCCGGCGCTGAGGGGGCTCCCAGGCATCCCCCACAGCCCCGCGGCCTTGCTCCTGCCACCCCCAGCAGCCAAGGCCCCAGCTCGGCCCGCCGCTGCCTCCGGAGCCTGGCGGCGGCGCCCGTCGGTGCCCGCCACCGCGCCCCTCGCCCGGGGGTGCGCGACGAGGCCGCGGGGCCCGCCCGGCCTCCGAACCCTCCACCCGCGGCCTCCCCCGTCCCGGCGTGCACCGCGCCGCAGACACTCTACCCGCCGCCTCTGTGGGCGGAAGGGGGCGGGGCGTGTTGTGGTGCCGCCGTGGTAGCCGGGGGGCGGGAGAGGCCAGAGGCCGCGCCGAGGGGCGGGGAAGGTGAGCGGCTGAGGGGTCTCCGCGGCGCGGGGGGGCTTTCCTCTTCCTCCCTCCCCTTCTGGGTCCCCGGGGACTGGGCGGAGCCGTGCCGCGCCGCTGCGGGCGAAGGGGGTGGTCGTTGGAGGAGAGATGGGCCCTGAGGGGGTGAGTTGGGGGGGTGTGGGGAAGCGATGAGGGGAGTTGGGGACTGGAGGGGGGTGAGGAGGGGGTGAGGGTGAGCAGGGGTGATGCGTGTGTCGGGATGGGGATCCTGTTGTATTTGGGGGTTCCTTGGAGTGCTTGGGGGTGGGTGAGGAGGGCTTGGGTCGGACTGGGGTGTCTTGAGATGAGCTGGGTTAACGTGAAGGTTTGGCACCTGTGGGTTGGGACTAAGATCTGGGGCTGTCTGGGTGCTCGAGGGGTGTGTGGGTAGACTCGTCAGTACAAAAGAGTGCCCTCGTGAGACGGGTGGTTTTCGAGGTTTATTGAAGAGTGTGGGGAAAGGGGTGCTTTGGGACTTCTAACGGGAGGGAGAAGAGGGCTGAATAGATCTTAGGTATTTGTAATGTGGTGAGTGGAACAGGTTGGGTATGGGAAGGGTCCTTAGTTATGTGAGCTGGTGAAGGTATGGAGATGAGCTGATGGGCTTTAGGAGGCTTTAGGGTACAAGTTGGTGGGGCTGGGTGTGCGTATTTGGAAGCAGATAAGGTGGCTGATGTTGCTGAGAGAGTAATGTAGGGGGAGAGCTTCAGAGCCTTAGAGTTGTTACAGCGTGGTTTGGACAGGGGTTAGGAGCACTTCGAGGCAGTGCAGTTGATGCGGGAGCAGACTGTTGGGGTTTGAGTTTTGTCTAACACGCATTATTTCTGGTAATTCATAGGAGTATGTGTAGACAGGTGATTTGTAATGGTTTTTTACATTCTTCCCTTTGGGGATAAGAATAAAGCCTGTAGGGTTACTAAGAACCTATAGGTTCTTGATATCCACAAATCCTGTTTTAAAAGTTGAGATAGCATCATGCTTTTGAATTGGTTTTATTCACTGCTAAATCTGGAGAGTGGTCCTTGTCACGCTGTAGCTTGGTCAGTGCTGCTGTGATCATTGAAGGAGAGCTGTTGGGAAGAAGCAGGTGGACACAGTTACTGCAGTCTTAGAAGATGAGAAATTTAACAGCATTTCAGATTTGCTTTTTGTATATATGTGAGAAGAGGATAAAATCTACCTCGTGACCCTGCAGAGAAGTAGTAACTCTCCCTCATGAACTGTGTCCCAATTGCTTTTATCTTCTTGTTGGTTGAGACTGAAACCAGCATTTGAGCTGCAGCTCTATTAAATGTTTTGTGTTTGATTGAGTCAACCTGGATCTCTTTCATATTCTGGCATCCCACTTGTAGCTGTCTGTGACTGCTTCTGAAGCTTACCTGCCTGAGGATAGTTGCATTAGGTACAATAGTTAGTCGTGGATCAAACTAAGTACAATAGTTAGTCATGGATCAAACTATCACGTGTCCAGAAGACTTCACAGACTGCTTCAGGAGCCTCCTGGACTAGGGTAATATTCACTGAAGCTTCCTGCTCTTCCTTCAGTAGGAAGATCAGAACTTGACTAAATAGAGGGACGTTGTTGAGTTTGAAACTGTCCCGTGTGCCATCTCTAGAAAGAAGGGAAATGTGACTCTGACCAGGGAGAGAAGACGAATGCTGGAGAGAGATCCTGGTAACAAAACATTCCTTGCAAGCGTTTGGCCATTCTTAGAAAGAAACTTCTGCTTTTGATGGTTAGATAAAATAATTTATTGAAGAACAGTATTTTAAAAATAATTCCCTCTGTGAACTATGTATGGGTTTGCATTTGCTTTCATAGCCTTTTGAGTAAATTGTTTTCTAAGTACAGACAATAAAGTAGGAGTTTGTCTAGCATTTGGAGAAGTGTGGCACTTGTGAATTGTGTCTAATCTTCTTATTTGAAGGATCTTGCATAACAGTGTAGCAGAATGTAAGAGGTCTGATTAAGGCTGTCTTACTAATTCCTGTGTAGTCACTGGAGATACTTGGCCGCTACTTAGGAAGCGAGGGATGGCAGAACTGCACTTCAGATAACTTCTTAGGTGCCTACTGTGCAAATATCCTGAAGACTCTTGTTTGTTATAAGACTGTTAAATATGTACTGTTTATGTGAGTCCTTAACACTAAACAGTTTTCTTCTGAAGTGTTGGTGGATGTACAGATGCCTCAAATAATAAAAAAACAGGCTTTGTTTACTTCAGTCATAAATTATAACTTGTTCTTCTGAAATAATTGCTTAAAATATTTCTCAAGGTTTTGCCTGTGTTGTGCCAGTAAAATAGCTGGCCTGACATGATGTCATTAATTCTGAATACAGCAAGATTTGATAACTGCTTAATCGAAAGACACAAGTACATTGTCAAAGTTCAGGACCTGAGTTCGAAGGCCTTCCAGGTAGAGTCAGCTGCAGATACTTTGGGCTCCTAATCATATGCAAATAGAAAGAGACTGGAGGAGGAAACAGTGGGTCAATCTGAAATAGTAAGATCACCTTGATCAGTCCAGTAAGGTGTGATAGCATGTGTTCACTTATGGGTGATGTGGCAAAACTGGCTTGCAAGTAATTAAACTTTGAAGGGAAGTGACATTAGTAACTAGTATTTGCCACAGGCACAAAACATCTTCTGATGTGTATATAACAATCGACTGGTGAAAAAGGAAAAATAAAATCCAAAGCCTCCTTGAGGTACATACAGTGCCAGAGTAGGTGGGTGGGCTGGAGGAACGTAGAAAAGGAAAAGAAAGGGCTAGATGAGTCTGAGTGATAGGTGGTTGGTGATAAGAATTACATAGACAGATGAACCAGTTGCATTAATTTTTTTAGGCTTTGCCCTCTTCTGTGGGGTGATGTTAGCTCTTGCCTCTTTTAGCTAAGCCTGTGCTACATTTCAAATAAACCCCTGAATTACGAAGAACTTTTTTTTTTTTTTAAACTCCTCGGAAGTATTTGAAGGTACTGTTTTCAATTCTCACACCTTTTTGCTCTGTTGGGGAGTAGGGTGTTACCTATGCAAATATTCCTTTAGACCACGTAAATGGAAGGAGCTCTGTTGCAAGACATTTCCAGTTGTTTTGCCTTGAGGTTGTGCTCTTCTGCTCTCTGTTAAAATTTGAGTCGCTGCATCATCCTTTCTCTCTGTTGGGGATGTACTTTTATACACATTTACCTGTTTTCACAAAACCAAAAGTCATGTAAGATATCTATCCCACTTGCACTTACAGCTTGGTTGTGTAAGCCTCATTTCCTTAGGCAACAAAACTAAAAATTGACAGGGCAGGTAGATTTAAAAAAAAGATAAATCAAGCCTTTTGGATGAATTCAGCAGTGGTAGTCTGATAGTATGATACAGCAGGTGTATTCTTGAAGGAAGGAGCATTGACTCATTTCTCCAGTGAAGTCTGGCACTTAACTGGGAAGTCTGCCTGCTGGTGACTGATACTAGATCTTTCACAGGAGAACAGAGAATCTCTCTGATGGGCAGCTGATATTTAGTAAAAGCCTTATACCCTGAAGCATGAAGATTTGTATGTCTTGGAAGACTGTATATGTGCAGTTGGTTAACTGCTGTTAGTGGCATAATGAGTTGAATAATTTCACAGGCTAGATACATTTTAGAAAATGTCTTTGGTTTCTAAGATTGGTGCCTTTCCATTTTCCTGGTCTTCTGGCTGTTTTTGAAAGGTAAATGAGAGTGTTCAATGTATTGCTTCTGCAGAGTTTGTCAGGTGGGGTATTGTGGAGTTGCACTTTGTGTGAATTGGCACAGGCAGGACACAGGAACAACCGTAAGACCACGGATGAAACGTAAAGAGTAAGTTTATTCTCATTATCTTGCAACCCGAGATATCTCCACAGCAACACCTAGGCAGAGGCATGCAAGTGGGGATGCAGATGCCACAGAGCTTGGTCCTTGCTAGTCAGGAAAGTAGAAGAAAGGAAAAATCTTGGGCCTGCTGCTTTTACCCATATATATCAGGGATTTTCACAGGTGTACTTTCCACCTTGCTGTGATCTTTCCCACAGCAGGGCAGGAATCTCAAGGATGTTTGATAAGATGCCTCTGAGTCTCTCATAGAGTTACCTAAGTGCAGACGTTCTACCTGTCAAGCACACAAAGCTAAACAACAATTAGTGTGATATACGTGGGTTTTGGCATGAGCGTGTTTACAGTCCTCCTTGCCAATCTTCTGTTGTATTCCCATGTAATTCGTCAGCATTACCAATCATTGACCATAAAACTGAGTTGTTCTGAGCAACTGTACTTGGAAGTTGACTGTGTTAAAGTTAATATTTCCAAGTTGGCAATTTTCTTTTTTGTTTTCATTTCACTTTTATGTTTAAGCAGCTTTCTGCAGTGTTTCTTTCGTGGCTACTAGCACCACACATTGAAGATTGATGTGTTGTTTCAAGTTGACATGTAACAGCGTTGAATATTGTTGAAAGTCGTCTTGATGCATGCTGAAATGAAGTTAGTGAGCTTAGTTTGATTTTACAACTCAAATGACTACCAGAGGAGAACTAGAGAGGGATAGAGGACAAAAATTAACATCTAATTCTTTAATTTCCATTTTAAAAGTTCAAAATACTTTTCAAATGATGTGCAATCTTCTGTAGTTTTAATTTCCTTTTCTAAGGAAACAAGTTATATGCAATTATGCTTTGTGTCAGTTCCTCTGACAGTTGTTAGTTGCTTTAACATGCTGGTAAATTGCAGCCAACTTTGACAGAGGGATAGTTCCTACAAGTTCTGTGAAAATTATTCTTGTGGTGCAGAAACAAGTCTCACTTAGTGTTGCTTTTGGTAAAAACTCAACCCTTATTAGACATTAGAACAGCTCTACAGGCAAGAGAATTATGAATGCCTAAACTGGAAGAGGCTTTGCTCTCTTACCTTCTTAGACAGGGAAAAACACTTGATCATGTGACACGTTTCAAAGAAACTTTGAACATCATAATGAATTTTTTGATACAGGGCTGTTTAAAGCAGTCATTCCCTCTATCAGAAGTTGGAGTTCACAGTGTGATTATTTTTTTTTTTTTCTTGCTTCATTTGTGTAGTTTGCCTGAAGCAGAGTAAATGCGCTTTTTTTTTTTTTTTTTCCCCTTGACTTGTTTGTGATAATCACTTAAAGTCTGCTGATTTAGAACTGCTGTTTTACAAGAAGCTAGGTTAACTTACAAGCAATGATTGGGGTGTCAGAAGTATTTTGCATATCGTTTCATAATGTCTTTGAATGCATCTCGGAATTGATATACTGCATAAGAAAATAAGTTGTTTATTTTCCTTTAGACAAACTACTTTCTAGTATATGTTTACCCACTGCACCAGAGATCTTGCATTGTAAATATGTATATACTTATAGGTCATTAGTTTTCTAAAACGTTCACTGTGGTTATCTTTCAGAGATTATGTGAGCTGCTGTGTTAATTTTCTAACTTCTTGTACTGGATACTCAAGGTATGTCTGAAGGACGGATCTCTTGTGTTCTGAATGTGCCAGGTAAATCCCAATAGTAACTTTTCATGGGAGACTGTGACCAGTTAAAGAGTAAGAAGTCAAGAGAGGGCAACTTTTATTCTAGATCTAGGCCTAGTTGATTCTGCAAAAAGGGCCTGACAGGCTGTCGCCTAAAATTTATTTTTGTATTTGTGTGTTATACTAGAAAATCAGATAACTGCAACACTAATGCAGTTATTTGCAACACTGGTGAAGATGCAGTGTGTCAGTGGGAGTTAGCCAGTTTCCATAAATACCTTTAAGAACTTTACTCAGCATTTCTGATGCTTGAGGTAAAGCAGGAAAGAAAATAGTGATATTTTTCAGGTAGATAATTTCCCTGTCAAATCCCCTGTCTCACCTTTTTGTCTGAGAGAAGCAAAAAATGGACACAGCCATGACCTTTGAGAACAGTTTGACTGCCTTTCAATGGCAGTGGTTTTACAAGAGGTACTGTTCAATAAACTCTTACCTTGACATATTTCTGGCTACCATATTGGATTGTAACTAACTAAGATCACATCCATTAATCCAATTTAATATTTTATTTTCAGGTTGTCCTCATGAGTACTCCAGTGGAGAATGTCCATGATCTTTTTTGCCTGTGTGGTGCGGGTGAGGGATGGACTTCCCCTCTCAGCCTCCACAGATTTTCATTTCAACCAGGACTTTCTGGAATGCAGAAAGAGATTAAAGGTGTTATCCTCAATTCTGGCGCAGTATCCAAGTCGAGGCACAGCAAAAGGACGTGACCTCAGCATACAGTAAGTCCTTGCTTTTGTTTGTTTGGCTTTTTGACTAATTTTTGAAATGGTTGTCCTGGGGATTAGTTAAACTTTAAAGGTTATGTGTATTCTATAGTGCCTAACTCCAGTCTGAAATGCAGTCTAGGTTGTAACCTCCAAGCAGTATTTTGAAACCTTATTTCTCAGCACCACAGCCATACAGCTCCTACTCAGTTTAGTAAGCATATGTTGATTGTTTATTTTAGTTGTCATTTTTTTGTAGCAAATGCTTTCTGCTTAGTCCTTGTTACTCCTAGCAATTGGAGTATCTTAGACTTCTACAAATACCTTCTAAGATGGCATCCTAGTGCCTAGGAATCAGTTTAGTCCCAAACCCATTTCTTCAGGGATGGTCAAGTCCTGCTGATGCCTTCTCTCAGGTCCCTGAAGTTCTGATTCTGGCTTGCACAGTCTCCCTCCCACATGTGGCCCACTCCATTTTCTGAATACCAGCAGGGTTCAAGTCTCTAGGAGTTCTTGGCTGATGGGTGTGTCTTAAGGAGATCTGAAACATACTGACAATAGCCAGTATGGAGGAATTATAAATCTTTGCATTTATTTATTGGAGAAGGATCTGCTTGTCAAGAAAGTAAGGTTTCATTCAGAAATGAGAATTTTCATTTACTATTGATTTTAGTTTAGTTCTAAAAATGAGTTTTAGCTTGTGATTGCATTTCTGATTGGCAAATGTAAAAAAACCTTAAAGTGACTCTGAGCTAAAGCTAAGTATCCCTTTTTGGGGTAGTGATTGGCGAAAAGATACATGAACTTACATTGAATCAATTGGAAAAGCAGAGATTAGCTTTTTAATTCCTTTTCCCTCAGAGCGAATTTATGCCCTTTAATGCTTACACATTCTTCTGCTTTTAATCTTCTGTAGTCTTTACAGAAGTAGCTATGCATCTGGCTCTGAAGTGAGAAGAGTGCAAATAGATATGTAGCAAAAAGACTAAATTATTGACAACTGGGAAAAGTTAGTTTTACACAGGTATGGTGTTGATCCTCACTGTGAGCTGGGGACAGAAGGAATTTAGGGAAAATACCCAGTGTAACTAGGCTGTAATGGAGCTAATCAAACCCATAAATCTCAAGTACGTAGTATAACGAATAAATAAAAATGTGATAAAATAGAAACCACAAGAATTTCTGTATGAGACAGATGAAATATATAAATAGTAGAAAAGAGAGGAAATAGAGAGTAATTGTTCAGCTTGAAAACTTTGGCTTTGTACTGAAATATCGCTAACAAATGGCTAACCTGTAAGGGAAGATTTCCTCAGTCGTGTTTCAGAGATAATTACAAATCCGTAAGCATAGTGGGGATTGTGGAAGTTTAACTATCTGCGTTATGAGTGCTGACTTCTGAACTAGATGCCCTGACTCCCATCTTACTTAATGAAGCCTAGATGACAGTGATTTCTCTTATCCTTAAGTACATGCCTACATTTTGGTCAGATGAATCCCCTGTTAAGTTTCCTAGAAGGTTTTGGGCCATCTGTAAGTGGATACTTCTGCTAAATATGAGTTCAGTGTTAGAGGGACCTCTTTAGCCATAGAATTTTTATTGTGCTGTTTCTGATACAAATAAAGATGAGTTTGTAACAGATGACTTAGCGGTAACAGTGTTTAAATATCTTGGTTTGTGCAAGTTAAAAAATAACTCTTGCTGTTAATACTAAGTTGTCGTATTTGAAGGGAGCAAGGAGTACATCTGCTTGCTTCCTGTGAACAAGCTTACTTGTTTTTACTTTCGTTTGTGGAAAGCTACTGTGTTTTCTTTCAAAATTTTCTTGCCTATGATATTTTCTGGACATGTCTTTTCTTATTAACATGGTTTAAAGCCAGCCTGGGAAGGTAATGCACTCAGTTTGAACTGATGTAGCAATTTAATAGAATCTGTATTGTGATCTTCAGTATGCTAAGGCATACTGCATGAGTTAAGAATAAATGTTAGATCTACAGGGGCTACAGGACTATTACAGCAGTGCAAACAATATATTTTTTGCAGTCTCTACATTTTATTTTGACAGAAAGCACAGTTTACTTCTCATGTTCAGCACGACTCCTTTACGTTTTTATGTTGATGTTACTTTTTTTTTTCCCCCCAATTTTAGTTTCCTTTCTTCTGGGGATATAGCCTGCATGGCAATCTGTTCCAGCAATTATTCAACCATCATGGCGTTTTGCTTCCTGGAAGAGCTTCAGTGGGAATTTGCTGCTTCCTATGATACAACAAGCATCAGTTTAGCTTCCAGACCATATGCTTTTCTTGAATTTGGTTTGTAACTTTGTTATCTAATAGTAAGAATTCTGTGTCTGGCTACTTTTATGATGCTAAACAATGTCTCCTGGCCAAAGCCTGATCATAAAAATGAATCTGTGTGTGTGCCTTTGCATGCATGTGTAGGAGAAGGAGATCTGTAACTGCCTTAAGCTGTTAGATTGCTGGTTTTACAGTTCCTGAGAGCCCTTGTATTAGATGAACAAAAGGCTGTGACGATTAATAAACAAGCACAGAAGGAAAAGAAATCCACATCTCAAACACTTTCTAGCTTAATTTAAAAAATCTGACAAGTGGAGACAGATGGGTACAGGAAAAAAGGGAGACAGAATAGATTATTATGGGCAGCTTTACTTCTGGCATGACTTAAGATTCACGTAATACTTCAGAATCATGCCTAGTGTTTATTTTTTAACCTGATAGGAGTGGTTTTCTTGCTAAGTAATAGCTGCCGTACTGTACGTGGCATGTCTGAAAAACACAATTCCCTTGCAGTGAGAAACTATTTTCTGGGAAAGGGTAAGATATTGCAGTGGGTTAGCACAATTTTATCCAGACTTTGGTAATACTGCTAAGCTCATGCTTAAAAGATTGAGAAATCCACAAGGAAAGCATATTATACAGCCATCTTATATTTTGTGTGGATTCCCTTCAGGGCATATTCCAGGCATGATGTAATTTTATACTGAGATCCAAATTACTTCTTTTCTTAATTTGAGTAGGAATTTGGGAATTTCTAGCCTCTTGTAATTGCACAAGGCTTTTTTAAAGAAAAAATGGTCTTTTTTTTTTTTTTTTTTTTGTCATTTTTACTGTTGTACTGTGTTTTGTTACTGAGTCTACCTGATGTTGCTGTGTGATACTTCTTTTTTTCCCCTCCTTTCCTGTATTTGGATCAAAGATGCACTTGATCTTAGCCTTGCCTGGTAGTTGCAGATAATTGTAGCATGCTGACTTATTGATAAATCTTGTATTTTACTGTAAGGAATTCTTATGGCACTGTGTATTCTAGCACAACATGAAGTCTGCCTGTGTGGTCTCAAAACTCATGCTTAAGCTATTACATATATATCATATCCAGTAGCAGCTGTGGTCAACCTATGTAAATCTTCTAGTGTAACAATATCTTAAAGATATGCATTTTACCTACAGGATATCTTAGCAAAATAAATGTTTCTGTGTTCTGTCTTCCCAAGCATTTTAAATGGCTTGAATTTGCCAATATCTTTACACAATTAAATAGGCAGTAGCAGTATCCGCAGTGAGATACTTCATCCCTGGAGGTGTGAGCAAGTCATACTTGGACAAAATCTCTGTTTAGTCTCAGTGCAACTCCTGTCAAACCAGCAGGGTGATCTGTACATAGATCTGTGGCTTGGATGTTGGTGGAATCGCTGCCAGAGTTGCTTCATGACTCAAATATAGATTGAATTACTTTCTCTCTGCTGGAAAAAAAATAACGCTTGGCATTTTAAAACACATTGTGGAATTGCTTCTCATTGTTCACAGGTAATTTAAGATACTTGTTAACATCTACCCTGAAATATGAAAGCTTGTTTTCAGTCCACTGCTAGGCAGGATTTTGAGATTTAAAATATCCAGAAGGCAGTGGGTGTGATATAAAATACCTAGGAGAGGTTTGGGGTTTTTTTCCCTAATCAGCAGTGGAATTTTGTACCTGAAACTAATAGGAAAAGAAATTATGGAAGAAGTGAAAAACAATCAAAAAAGAATGCCATGGTTTGATTAATAATTAACTAAGGCACTTAACTTTTGCAGAGCTAATTAAAGCATGTTTTTATGTTGTTTCAGATAACGTTATCCAGAAAGTGAAATGCCATTTTAACTGTGTGAGTAGCTCTCAAATGAAGGCCAACTGGGAGAAGATTGAGGAGGAGCTGAAGTTCCAGCCCCCAGTTCAGCTGAAACTAGAGGATACAGAGCTGATGAATGGGATGACTAATGGTGGGCATGCAGGCGTTCATGTGGAGGTTGGTAAGTTACTACTACGCACAGGTGACAGGAGACTCCCTGAACCTAACTTTGCAAATGACAGAAGAACATGTAACAGCAGTGGTTGCTTTCATACTGAGAAATATATGTATCATGTGTATCAAACCCCCCAAAAAAACCCTGCCTTCCTATCATAGTAAACAACATACAGTCTTTAGATTATAGCTCTGAGTTGCTGCAGCCTTGAGGAAAGAAAAGATGAGAAAAACATGAGCTGAGGGTAAAACTCTCATTCCCAGACTGCCTATCTTGGGTTGTTCTTCCCTCTTTGCTTTCTCCTTTTTTTATTCTTTAAAATTTAATGCATCTGACTAAAATTCTGAAAGAGGATATGTCTGTATAAGCAACACATAGAGGCTTGACAAGAGACTTTTTTGTAACAAATACCGACATTTTACCTGCTTTTAGAAGTAGTAACCTCAACTTATAAAACTGGTATCTTCTTATCTGTGTTTCAGTTGCATAGTCAAAGTCCTGCCTACTTCCTCTATCAAATGAAATCACAGAATCATTTAGGTTGGAAAAGACCTTTAAGATCGAGTCCAACCATAAACATAACACTGCCAAGTCCCTCACTAAACTATGACCCTATTTTAATTCTATTAGCATGGTGGTTGTTGCATTTAAGGTAATGAATTAATTTGATTAATTCCCTTGTGTTCTAGCTAGTCCTCAGAGATTAGAGGGGCTAGGGGCGACTGGATTTATCTCTTAATAGCTATGCCAATTATGCCCGTGACTATAGGCCTGACACCAGATGCATGAACAGCCCATGTGCTGTGGGTCTGGTTGCATTCAAGAGAAGCAGTCAGGGTCATGAATAGTACGGTTTACTCTTACGCAACATTTACGGATTCTTTGAGATTGCCTACGATAAATGCACAAACTGCAGGCTGGCTCTGTAGCACTACACACAAAAATGATTGCAGTCACACACACTTAATTCCCAGGTAGTCACTCGATGTAGCCAAGGGCCTAAATCTTACCAAGAGGTGTCCCTTCTGGGGTGGGGTGAGGAGCAGAAACCCATCAGTCTGTCCCTCTGATTTGGTATTGGATTATCGTCCTTCCGAGTTAGACACAAACTTGGGGTAGCATTTATCTAAGTGTGTATGTGTGAGTGGGTGGGACTGTGGTCAAGCCGTTGTTTCTTTAGTAAAAACACAGCATGGTGCAAGGTGTGCACTGGTTTTGTGGGAGAAAAGGAAGAATGAGAGGTAAGGTCCGCAGAGCTCTGCAAAACAGTCCTTGAGAGAAGGGGAAGAGCAGGGAGATAAATCTGTATAGTGGTGTCGAATGTTCCTTGAGAAAAGTGGAAGAACGGGACTGTGCGGCCTCCACCTCGCTTCACATTCCCCCTTGGTGCCATGGCAACGCAAATCACTGGATCTCCATCCCATCCTGTGTTTGTTCTGGGCACTATGTGTTAAGGAAATGTGTGTTTTGCAGTTTTTTTCACTGTTTTGCTTTTCCCACACTTCCAACTGTGGTTTAAATGCAGCTGGAGTGCCGTGAG
The DNA here is from genome assembly GCF_965140245.1 of Athene noctua. Taxonomy (NCBI): domain Eukaryota; kingdom Metazoa; phylum Chordata; class Aves; order Strigiformes; family Strigidae; genus Athene; species Athene noctua. Next base: position 168,235,335 of record NC_134038.1, read on the forward strand.
CTTGTATTTCCTCTTTTTTTTTTTTTTTTGCTCTTGGCTTATGAAACACTAATAAAATTAAGTTCCAGTTGCTCAGTCTTATTGTTGCTGATGAATGAGCTGGAATCTAATTTGACATAGGTATTTTAAATTAAAAGGTAGAGGGACAGTGGCCAGGAGGAATTAAAAATAGAATTGAAAACATTCTATTTGCCAGTCAGATTTGTCAGCGCTCCTCATAACTGTGCTTGAAGTTAAATATTTTCATGATGTGACAGGGATTAGAAATTCTTTGCACTAGTGTTTACTGGCACTGAAACTGTTCACATTTGCAAGCTAGTCTGTGTCCACAGATCAGAAATACATTTTTCAGTTCCCCCATATTCTTAATTGCTTTCTTTTACTTTCCATCTGGCTTTGTATTTCTGGTGTTCTAATGCAAATACTCTTACAGATTGTGCTGTCTTTATTTTAAGGATCGTGTTTGTGATCATCTGTTTCCCTCAGCTGGAGTCATCTTTCCTGGCTTATGTCTGTCTCCTCTCATCGTTACCTACTGGTTGAATCCAACTTCGCTGCTCTAAGTTTAGCTGTGTGGATAGTGTCTGTTCCCATATTAATGTTATTTATATTATGGCTGTGCTATACAGGAGACTTCTTGAGCATACATGGAAGTGTTATGGTTGCAAAAGAGCAGAATTTAATTCTGTCCACGTTTTATAGGGAAGACGGATCAATCAATGCATGTACATGGTTGTAGCTGGTTCACGTCTTCTTTTGAGCTGTGTGTTCATATGCCCTGGTTCTTCATTTTAGTGTGAAAGGAATCTGAAAAGTCAGGGCAGTTTTGTCCTTGTTAGTATATATGGAAACGAGCTTTTTTTCCTTTTATTCTTTCTTCTGTTTGTTCCTTCCTTTGTTAATTAAACCCAGCCCATTCTTGCTAGAAAGACACTAGCACTGTATTCTTGATCAACATCTACACAACTGCAGTTGTTGTTGCGAAAGCTTCACCTTGTGTCTTGATATGGGCACAGCTGATGAAGCTCCGGAGGACAGTGGGGTGTGTGTACAGAAGAAATGTGAAGT